>NC_139010.1:36051951-37346705 GCF_964374135.1 Grampus griseus
GAAGCTAGGATGGTCTCAGTTGGGCAAATGGACTCTCTTCCACATGGTGTCTCATCCTCCAACAGGCAAACTCAGACTTGTCTACCTGGGGCTGCAGGGCTCCTCCTATGTGAGTGGAAGTACCTAAGGCCTCTTCAGGCCTCAGAACTGGTCCACCTTCATCTCCACTGCATTCTCTTGGTCAAAGCAAGTCACCAGGCCAGATTCAAGCAGCAGGGAAATAGACCCCTTATCATGATGAGAGAAGCTGCAAAGTCACATTGCAAAGGGAGGGTGGAGAACTGCACCCATATTTGCAGTCAGTTAACTGCAGTATTTATTGTAGGAGCCACAGAAGAGAATCTTGGGGCCTGAGGGTGGGGACAGGGGGTGGAGGGGAAACAGTGATCAGGAAATCATGGTTCTCCGTCAAAAATGCTGGTGGAAAACTCTCACAATATGATACTAATAGAAAGGAGTAGTTTACAGTGTATATTACTATGGTTATCACTATGGAAAGGCAAAAGCACTTTCAAATAGGAAGAAAAAGAGAAAATTACACCAATATTAGCACTTATTTATGATTAAGAGATGAAGCTATGGATGAATTATGATAATTAAATTTATTTTTCATATAGCTAGTGATTATATAGCAATTACTGTGCAGCACTTACATCTGCTAACTCATTTAATCCTCACAATAATCCTAGATACTTTTGCTATCCTCATTTTTACAGATGAGGTGTCAAAGCACAGAGAGGTTTAGTAACTTGTTGAAGGTCACCCAGCTAGGGTGGGTAAGTAAGTGGCAGAGCTGGGCTTTGAATCCAAATAATCTGGCTCCAGATTCTATGTTCTTAACAATCATACCACCTTGCATATAATAATAATCCAGAAACGAAAACAGGAAAAAGAAGAATTTCATTACCATAATTTAATAACCCTCCTCATTCATTTGTGTTTCCTTTTTTTTATACAAACATACTTACCTAGTTTTATTTTTATTGTACCTCATTTTTTAATTTTTAAAATTAACATTGCATTGTAAGCATTTTTCTTCATGATGCTATATAGTCTTCATAATCACACGGTTTTATCTCTGTTAAACATTTCCATCATCACTAGGTACCATTTACTAATTAACCATTTCTCTACCATAGGATATTCAGATTGTTTCCAGAATTTTTTTGTGCTATTAAAAACAAAACTATGGGGACTTCCCTGGTGGCGCAGTGGTTGAGAATCGCCTGCCAATGCAGGGGACACGGGTTCGAGCCCTGGTTTGGGAAGATCCCACATGCTGTGGAGCAACTAAGTCCGTGCACCACAACTACTGAGCCTGCACTCTAGAGCCGGCGGGCCACAACTACTGAGCCCGTGCCACAACTACTGAAGCCCGCACACCTAGAGCTTGTGCTCCACAACAAGAGAAGCCATTGCAATGAGAAGCCCACACACCACAACAAAGAGTAGCCCCGACTCACTGCAACTAGAGAAAGCCTGCACACAGCAAAGACCCAGTGCATCCAAAATAAATAGATAGATAACAAAAACTACGGAGCTTCCCTGGTGGCGCAGTGGTTAAGAATCCACCTGCCAATGCAGGGGACACGGGTTCAAGCCCTGCTCCAGGAAGATCCCACATGCTGTGGAGCAACTAAGCCCGTGCGCCACAACTACCGAGCCGGCGAGCCACAATTACTGAAGCCTGTGCACCTAAAGCCCATGCTCTGCAACAAGAGAAGCCACCGTAACGAGAAGCCTGCGCACCACAACCAAGAGTAGCCCTCACTCACCACAACTAAAGAAAGCCCGGGTGCAGCAGCAAAGACCTAAGGCAGTCAAAAAATTAATTAATTAATTAATTAATTAATTACCTTAATAAAAAACTATGGGGACTTCCCTGGCAGTCCAGTGGTTAAGACTTGGCCTTCCAATGCAGGGGGTGCCGGTTCGATCCCCGGTCGGGGAGCTAAGAAGCCACATGCCTCGTGGCCAAAAACCAAAACATAAAACAGAAGCCATATTGTAACAAATTCAATAAAAGACTTTAAAAATGGTCCACATCAAAAAATCTTAAAAAAAAAAAAACAAAAAAAAAACTATGAAGACTAGCTTAATGCATGCAGGTTTTTTTTTCCTTATGGATTATGCCTCCCATAAATGGGACTGGTTTGTCAGAAGATGAGACACATATTGCCTGAGACAGGGAGGAGACAGCCTGAGGGTCCAAGGGCCTGCAAGTAGGTGTGGGTGAACCCTCCCACCACCGCCATCAGAAACAGGGCTTCCAGACCCCTCAACTTTAGTGGACTCTGATCTTGACAGAGACAGTTGAACAGGTAAACTACCTTCTCTCCATCTTCTGCCTGTAAATCAGATTACTGCCTGCTGGGATAGAAATAGCCTGGGCTGGTCATGTTTGCAATGAAAAGCCCCCTCTGGGCGTCCAGGAAGGAGTGTAAGATCTGACTCTTGCTTTAATTTTTTTTTTAAAATATTTGTATCTAAAAATTAATCTTAACTGTATTTTCCCCTCTCCCCCACCTTGACTCTGTCTGCCTCTCTGCCTCTTGTCTGGTCTTGTCTGCCCACTGCTCCTTCCCAGGACACCATGTGAGAAGCTGCAGACCATGCAAGTTCAAGCCAAAGCCCCACTCTTGGGTGGTGCCTGGGGCACTCCCACAGGTGTAGTGCTCCCCAAAACAGGCTCCATATAGCCGAGACCCTCATGCTCAGTGCCTTAGACACCCAGAAGACTTAGGTTCCCCCAGAATACTCCCCTCAAAGTTGGGGCTGATGACAAAGCCTCTGCCCATGAACCTGAGCCTCTTCTCTTAAACACAACATTTCTTGCCTGCCATGTTGGACTGTGCTCATGCTGCCTTTTAGAAAAGCCAGAACCAGAATCTTCTGAAAACCACCACATGGATTCAAAGGTCAAAGTCCTGGAATGCCTGTCTTGTTGTGTGGCCCTGGACAAGTAACTTAGCCCCTCTGGACTCATGCTGGCTCAGAGATATAAAATCCAGCGAGACAAAACATACAAGGAAGGCATCAATGGGCTTCACTAACCCCTTTCAACCTTCATGGCAGTGAGCTGGGACGTTGGAGGGCTTCGTGTCGGGCAGCAAAGGCCCTGGGAAAGTTCCAGAACTCCAGATCCTGGTCTCAATCATGCCACCAACCTTCAGAGTTATTGTGTGCCAGGTTCAGCCCACCTGGCCTCAGTCTCCACCTGGAGCCTTGAACGCTGACAGTCAAGACTCCACCGTGACCTGTGGCAGCTACAAATCTGGAGACTTCTGAGCCTGCTAGGGTGCAGGGTAACAGGAGCCCAAGAGCAGCCAACCAGCCACGCAGAGGTTCATCTGTCCTGAGATAGTACACCTAAGCCCCACATCCCGTGGCTCCTGAAGGAACCCCTTCCTGACTTCCCGATGTGAATCTGCTGGAAAGAACGCTCAAAGAAACAAATTGTAAATAAATAAACAAAATGCAGGGCACATGGTTGCTTGAGAAAATTGGTGGTAGGGCCTGAGCCACAGCTTTCTACTAGAGGAAACCCCACACCCTGAGGTCTCTCCTGCAGGCCACGCCTTCCTCACAGCACACCCTAACCAGCAAAAGAGGGGAGAGAGGAATAGTGACAAGAGCAAGGGTCTTGGTCCGACGCACCAGGACTCAAACCCCAGTCCTCCCCAGGATTTTCGTGTGACCTGGGCAAGTCAGTTTCCCTTGTCTGTAAGATGGAGAGTCCAGGACCTATTCAGAGGGTTAACATGAGGCTCCGGCAAGTAGACAGCTGTAAAATGCCCACAAGGGGCCTGGCACACAGAGGAGCTTGGTTCCGGGAAGCCCCTGCCTTCCCTGCCCCCCACCCTAGGGGAGTGTTTATGCCCAAGTGAACACAGAACTGCGGAGAGAAGGCTCAGAGGGAACAGATGGCCCAGGTCTAAGAGGCTTATCCCTCAGTAAATGCCTTCTAATCTGATTCTCCCGGCAAGGTGAGAAGGCCCTCCCCACGTCATCCCACAGGCACGTCTGAGAAGTCCAGGCCCACCAGGTGCGAGGCTGATAGGCAGAGCTTCCCTGGCCCTGGGCAATGGGGACAGCGGTCCTAGGGCAAGCTCAAAGTCCCTACCTTGTCCTAGGACAGACCTTTGCCTTCCTTCCAGGAACTTCATTTGCGAGCTCATTCACTCACTCACTCAGTCACCCATTCCTGGGGGTAGGTAATGGTCAGACGGTGCTAGCTGTGAGGCTCAGAGCTGAGCAAATATGGTCCTCGAGGGCAGAGAAATCGTCACGCAGTTGTGAGGCAAGAACAGAGGACCAGGCACGGGAATGGACGTGAAAAGAGGAGGAGCTTATGCTTGCACTGAGTTATGGGAGAGTCCCAGCGGGAGAATGGGTGTGTGTGTGTGTGTGTGTGTGTGTGTGTGTGTTCGTGTGTGTGTGTGTGTGTGTGTGTGTGTTAGGGTGAAGCAGGGGTAAAGGCTTGAGTGTTTGAGAAGAATCTAGCAACTGGACAGCAAAATCGCGGGACAAAAGGTAAGTGGAGTTTTCAGTCTGGGGCCATGAGAGCACCCAAACGTTATCAGATATTTAGAGCTTATCCTGAGGATGATGGAGAGCCAGAGCTGTCTGTGAGCAGGAGAGAACGCAGGTAGGAAGGACCATCAGGAAGAGATGGAATGAGCTGGAACGAAGGCAGAACAGCAGGGGAGGGACACAGGGGAGGGATTCCAGGGGCTTCTGAACAGCAGTGGAGCAGCCTTGAGGCTCTGTAAGTGTATGGGCTGGGGGCCAAGTCCACAGTGGACATTTCCTGCGCTGTGTGGGACTCTCACCAGGAACTCTCTTGCAAGGTGAACCCCTCGCCACCCAGCAATGGGGGAGCTGGCCATTCCAGATCCTCGTCCCTCACCCATCTCCTCTCCGCTCCACCGCACTCCACCGTACCCAAGAGAAGATAAAGAAAACACTCACACGAAACTAAACACGCGTGCTCGAGAGTCAACAGGAGGAACAATTCGAAGGCCAACAATTCCTCAGGAAAGCACGACCGCAGAAGTCCTGGCATCTTTGAGGGCGCACTAGGGAAGTCATTTAAGGTACGCAAATAAAAGGAAGACACAACCTGGCCCTTGGGAGGAGGCTGTCTCTGAGGGGCAGGAATGCAGTCCCTGCAGCTCTGAGCCACTGGCCTGGGGGAGGTGAGTGCCAGAAAGAGACCAGCCTTGGGCCAGATGGACAGTGACCCAGAGTGGCTTCCAGGGACACCAGCCCTCAGAACAGCCCAGGCCAAAAGTGGGAGGCACAGAAAGGAGCTGAGGACCCTGCACCTGCCCGCCCACCCTGCCCCACCTGTCCTTCCTCTGAGGAGCAAGGGAAAGACTGAGACCAATTCCCAAGCAAACAGAGGTGCCCATGCAGAGCCGAACGCTGTCCAAATGCCAAACACTCTCCTTCCCACGCTCACCTGTGGGATGCCCTCTCCAGAACTTGTGACACGGGCTTTTAAACTTGATGGAAGAACTTAACCCTCAAAGGGTATTGAGTTGACAGGGAAAGTCTTATGAATAAGGCTATTCAAGGCTCACAGGGACCCTAAGAGGATACAAAGAAAACCCAGACATCTGGAAGTGACTTTACGTTATAAAACTGGAATTCTTCTGTTGCCTTAATTGACTCCTTGAAGAATCTAAACACACTGGCAGGTTACAGTAGTGTCGCTAGAGAAAGTGTGCAGTCTCCATGGTAACTGAAGGGGCCCACACTCCCTGACTTGGTGGGACCCCTAGTGTAGTTGACAGAGCACAGGCTTCCCAGACGGACTTGGGTTCAGGTGATGGCTGACTGTATGACATCAGGGAGGTCAGACGACCTCTCAGAGTCTCAGGTTCCCCATCTGGAAAATGAGGCCAAGACTGCCTGTCACAGAGGGCTGTTAGGGAGAGGAAATGAGAAATGTCTGGCTCTGAAATAGAAGCCGAACTGTCATCCCAGATCTGTTTCCACCAAACTAAACGGATCCAGAACTCTCCCCCTCTCCACCCCCGTTCAAGACTAGGTCTTCAGGTACAGAGTGAAGTAAGTCAGAAAGAGAAAAACAAATATCGTATATTAATGCATATATGCAGAACCTAGAAAAATGGTACAGATGAACCGGTTTGCATGGCAGAAACAGAGACACAGATGTAGAGAACAGACGTATGGACACCAAGGGGGAAAGTAGCGGGCAGGGATGGTGGAGAACCTGCTGTATAAAAAATAAATAAAATAAAATTCAAAAAAAATTATATGAATGAGCTCTTTAACATTCGGTAATTCTACACTGCTCTTTTATAACTTATATTTATGTTCCAGTTCCCCATAAAATGTTATCCAAATGTAATACTTTTTGTGTTTGAAAAACATTTTATTGATCACATCTTTGCAATAAAATTATGTATGTATTAAAGTAAAATTAAAAAAAAAAAAAAGACTAGGTCGTCCGGGACCAGTTCCATCCCCAGCTATCACAGAACCTCCTGTTGGAAACCACACGCATTTTACAGCCCTGTGTGCCCACCCACTCTGCTGACTCATCTCTGAGCTTATCTCTGGGCCAACTGTCCAGGGTAAACCACTTTCTAGAGTCCCAGCTGGTTAATGTTCACGCAGGACCCCACATGTGACTCCCTCCAACTGACTCCAGAGCCACTTGCCCTGCAGTGGAAGCATCATAAAACTTCTAGGATATGGGTGTGTCTAGGTATCTAGTCTGGTTTCCCAAGTGGTGGTTGGACCTTGCCTGTTTACAAGCAGTCTGGTAACATGTGGCCCGGTCCAGAGGCAGGTGGTAGGCTTGTTATCAACAGCTCCATCACTGGAAGAGGTCTTTGGTTCATCTGCTGTTTAATCTGTCAAACTGCCCTGACCCTCAGGATTTGCAAAGTATGAACCAGAGGGTGGAATTTATCAAATTACAAGATGTCAGACCTTTTCCACGTCAAAATGCCACCATTTCACTTGTTCAACTCAACGTTTAAATACGCTATAGATATGGACGCTTACACGTGTGCAGTAGTTCCCACCACTCCCTATTGCCTTTCCCTCAGCCATTTCACACCTTTCCACATCCTGCCTGGCTCAGCAGGCATTTCAGTGTATACCCTTTGGCTACTTCAGCCTACCCATTTATGGATGCGTGGAGGGGGAGGGAGAATGTCAAAGGCCTGAAGAGGGCCAGTTGTTGACTAGGACCAGGAACCAAGACGTATGACACTGTCAGGTGTCTCTTCATTCATTCATTTATTCAGTCATCATTCAGCGAGTCAACAGCTGCTCATCAAGGATCTATTGTGGGACAGGACCTATGTGGATACTGAAGCAACCTATGCATGAAACATGGTCTCTCCCCTAAATGATTCACGGCACTCTGGGGGAGACACCAAAGCAGACAGATTACAGCACTAAATTCTTTTAAGGGCCTGTCAAGGTCCCAAGTAAGGACCAGTTCTGTCTGGGGACAGAAGCATACTACTCTCTGGAGGAGAAGACATTCTTGGGAATGTCCCCTACCCAGGCTCAGCCATCTGGCAGGCTGAGATAGCAAAGGAGACGGCTATAGGGTGAAAATAGGCAACGCCAGGACTGGAGTTTCTGCCCACCTGTGTGAATGCCACAGTGACCAAGAGCCAGCATTAAGACACAGGAATCCCAGCAAGTGGGTACTAGTTCCAGCTAGATGGAGACTGGGGGACTAGGTGGCAGCCCCAGATTCCTGCAGAGTCTCTCAGTTAGGGGAACAAGTCGGGCCTTAGACAGATAAGAGGAAGAATGCCATCCCCATGTCAAAGGACACTGAGGCAGCCACCTTATACCTGGCCTGGACACAGCAAGGGGTCAGAGAGTGGCCACATTTCAGAGTAGATAATGTCCAGGACTCCTCAGCCCCACAGAGCCCACTGCTGTAGGGAGGGACTCCCAAATTCCAGCCAGGTGGGTATACCTGACCCAGACCTGTAGAGGACAGTCCTCAGGACCTCACCTGGGCTGGGATAGGTGGGACCTCACAGTCGTGTCCAGAGAAGGTACATCCCCTGACCCTATGCCTTCATGCTCAGTACCAAACCCCATCCTGGACTACGGCTTCCCTGTCATGAGCAGTCATTTTGTTGGAACTCGGCAACTGAACAGAACAGCTCAGGATGCCAAGTTCCAGGGCAGACGTTAGTCTGCCAGATGGTCTCATCCCAGACAGCTGGGGCAGTAGCAGGGTGCTGGAGACCAACCCTATCCCCCTCCTAGATCAGAGTCATTAGGAACATGAGCCCGAAAGCAGGCCTCTGCTGCTCAGCAACAGAAAGAGCTGAGAGCGCTCCTTGCCCAAACTCCCCTAGTGCAGGTGCACACACGTGACCTGGGCATGCGTGTTTAAATGAGGAGATGTGAGCGATCCGCTGGCTGTGCACGCATGTGTGCACAGATGGGTCTGCAAATGGGACTAGAACTCGTGTGTTTTCGGGCAGCTGTGCGAATGTGCGTGCATGTATGTGGGCAAAGGCACCGCGGGTTAGCACGCTCAGATCAGATATGATCAAAGAGGTCACAAGAGCCTGGGGTGACATGCTGGCACATGGGGCTAGAACACACGTGCATGCCCAGTCTGGCAGCTGGCACTCGAATTCCCAATTTCTAACAGCGGGACCAGCTGTTTTACATCTACCTGAGGAAGAGCTCTCGGAACCTGACCTAGAGATGACCTGAGTTGGTATTTCACAGCAGGTGCCATGGTGAGGAGGCCCAGGGGAGAGGGAGCTTGTCACCATGCAGGGGTGACGGGCCCGTGGAGGACAAGGTGACAGGTGTGCCCGAGACTGCCCGGGGTCTTTGAGTGAGGGCCAAGCCCCATGTCTCATGGCAGGTGGGACTTTCCTTCCCAGCTATGAGAAACTGAGCCCTCCAGGCAGTTTCCAGACCCTCAGCACCACAAGGTCAAGATCATGGTGAGAACCTCCATAAAGAGCTGCTGTTTTTTTACGTTCTCAGATGCTTTGTTTGAGGACAGGGGCCGGTCTAGAGTGACTAACTCATTCCCGTTTAAGTCAAACTTTAATGGTTTTAGCATTGAAAGTCCAGTACCCCGGAAATCCCCTCAGTCCCAGGCAAACCAGGCCGCTAGTCACTGTAAGAGATCTGAACCTGTACAACTGAAGGGGGACAGAAGAATATAAACTACAAATACAAAATTAGGGCTCTGGAAGGACGTGTGAGAAAGGGGCTCAGGAGCTGAAGCTTCAGGAGCTTCACGGTCATCTTCCTCTGCCATGGAAAGAGTTTCAACTATTTTTACAGCCAGGCCAAACTGGGTGTGAATCCAGACTCTTTCCCTCACTGGCTGTGTGAGCCTGGGCAAGTGACTTACCCTTTCTGTGCTTTAACTTCTTCCTTTCGAAAGCAGGGACAATCACAGCACACACACACACACACACACACACACACACACACACACACACACACACACACACACACGGCATGTGGGGTACTCCTTCTCTATCCCTCTCCAGTACAAGTCTGTTGACTGAGTGAACTGAGGAGAAAGGAGTCAAAAGCACCACAACCACTGGTGAGGAGATGGGCAGATGGGACACAGGGAGAGCCGGCTTTTCTCAGCACATTGACACTTGCCCCAGGAAACCCTGTCTGTGCCTCCAGCTCACTGGGTGATCTACAGAGAGCCGCAGTCTCCTCATCTCTGTGTAGCACACAGGGAATGCTTGCCCTAGCTTTGTCCCAGCATTTTGTAACACGAATGATGCAGGAATGTCTGTGCAAGTTAAAGCGCATCTTTCCAGCAGACTCACAGATACGGAGAACAAACTAGAGGTTACCAGTGGGGAGAGGGGAGGGGAGAGGGGCAATGTAGGGGTAAGGAATTAAGAGGTATGAACTATTAAGTATAAAATAAGCTACAAGGATATATTGTACAAGACAGGGAAAGTAGCTAATATTTTATAATAACTATAAATGGAGTATAACCTCTAAACATTTTGAATCACTATATTGTACACCTGTAACTTATGTAATATTGTACATCAACTATACTTCAATAAATAAAATAAAATAAAAATAACTGTTATACCTTTTCAAAAAATAAATAAAGTGCACCTTTTCAGTGATAGGGCCAAGCCCGAGGGGATTCAACATGAAGGGTTTTGGTTAATTGGGCCTGAAAATTGCCAAACACTCTGGGACTGCTCATTCATCTTCTCCTTGGCCTGAATCCCTAACTCTCGCTAACAGTAGATGGCGGGGGACTGGCCTGGGGGATGGGGGATGCTCTACTCCTGTGAACGCGCTTGGGGAGGAAATGTTGGGACCCCAGCCTCTCTGGGGAGCACACAAAGGGGTCTTCTCTGTCTGTGGCCACACCCTCCCAAGGATATCCTTGAGAGTGACCAAGCTCGGGCCTGAAGTGTCCGCCCTGTACACCCTGTGAATATAAGGAGAACAGGCTGCTTCTTCAACCAGATGCTGGTGTCTGAGCAAGAGAGTGAAGGTCCAGCCCGGGGAAACTTATCAGCAACCAGGAAGGCTCCTGAGCTTAAGTGTTTCTCCCAGCTGTCAGCACCCGGGGCCCCCATAGCAGCGCCTCGCTTGCCTAAACGTCTTCCAGGGATGGGAAGCTCACCCCTCCTGGGACAGTCCATACCTGTGTTGGCCAGCTCTGTTAGCAAGTCTGTGCCATCATGGGGCCTGAATCTGCTTTCAAACAGTTCGCCCTTCCTTGCGAGGCGTGCGTGGGTCTGCTGCTTCTCCATGGTCACAACTGGGCACTGCAGATGGGGAGGGAGGCTAGCCTGCTGCCTGGCAATCTCTGCTTCCACCTTACTAGAGACTTGAAGGCCCTCTCTGCTGCCCACAACACACGTGGACCCCCACTAGTGACCAGACTAGTAATCGGACCCTCTGGGAGAGCTAGCCTGGCCTGGGGGCGGGCAGGACAGGAATGGGTTGAGATCTCAGAGAGGTGGTCCTGATAAACCCTCACCATCTGCCCCTTTCCCAACCGCAAAGCTCACCCCCAAAGCCTTCAGGGCCACATCCCTGGAGTCGATTTGGATTTTTCAGGCCATGCCCTTCCCAGAGCCCACCCACCCCCTTTCTGCCCCGCCCTCATTTCTCCTAGAGACTAGTGGGAGGGATCCTTCCGCGCTGAGGTTGCGCCCGTGCCCTACCGCTGTTTTACAGTCAGGTTCAAAGAGAGCGGCAAACTCCCTGACAGTCACAGAGGAAGTTCATAAGAAGGGAAAACTCCAGTGGAGCCCAGCCCTACCAGGATTTGCAGACCTGGAAAAAGTCCCAGTTTTCCAGTGCCCTGCGGCCCTGGGGTCCCCTTGGCTCCTGCGCTCCAGACCTGGGGGCAGAGGTCGCGGTAGCACAGAGGAATGCCTTCCCGGCCCCCACCCCCGCCCGCTGCTGGTAGCGGGTCCCCTCAGCTCTGCACCCACTAATTGGTCTCGTTCCGCTGCGGGCGGGAGCGCTCCAGGGGCGCCGATCCGAGCCGTGTCATCCGCTTAGCGCCCTCCGCACCTTTCGGCGCTCCCGCCCACGCCCGCCTCCCGCCGCCGCCCCCACCCCACCCCCACCCCGTCTCTGCACTCGTCGCGGGCCCAGGGCATGCTCCGTGCTCCGGCGCCCGGCCTCTGCTGCGGGGAGCAGCAAGACCCGCCCGCGGAGACATGGGGCGCGGCCTGCGGGTCGTCCTGGCCCTGGGGCTGCTGTTCCACCGCCTGGGTGAGTGGCCGCAGGCCCCGCGGGCCCCGGTAGGGACGAGGGGTGGGTGCTGGCGCCAGCCGGGTGGACCCAGGGACAGTTCTGGACCGTTCATTTCCAGAATGGGGCTCGGGATGGGGGACGGGGACACGGACTGGGGAAAGGGGATTCTCGCTGCTCTCCGCTTCTTCAGAAGCGCAGTCGGAGGTTTGGCAGCTGCCCCGAGGGCTGTGGGAGGGTGTTTTCACTCCTCGTGTGACCTTGACCAGGGCACTGCCCCTCTCTGGGCGAGGCTTCCTAGTCTGCCCATTGATGGGGCTGAGACTGGCCGCTGCCTGAGTTCCAAACGCCCAGATGGTGCGTGTCCCTGACAAGCCGAGCCCAGCCGGAGCCCACGGGAGGAGGTGGCCGAGGGCCCCGGTGGGCGCGCTGGGCTCTGGGACGGGAGCCCTTGCCTGCCCGCGGGTGGGCCAGACGCGCGACCACGCCGGTGCCGAGCTGTCCCTGCGCGTGTTCGGGTGTCCTCTGTTCTGTGTTCTCTTCCTAGCCCAGGCCAACTTCGCCCCCTACTTTTTCGACAACGGGGTGGGCAGCACCAACGGAAACATGGCCCTCTTCAGCCTCCCGGAGGACACTCCTGTGGGTGAGCACGCCTGGCGTCTGCCCCACGTAGGTCTCCCGGAGGGGCGGCCCACGTTCCCCTGGACATAGAGACCGAACCCGTGACTCCCGGGACATCCTGTTAGCGCTCTGAATCCCCTGGGGCAGTTGCAGGAAAGGAGGGCACGGGCGGCCGTGGACACCTAAGCTGGGCCCGTCCTGGAGACCCAGGCGCCGAGCCCAGAGACGGGGCCGGCCCCAGGGGCAGGCGGCAGTCCTCAGCGCTGGGGCCTTTACCCACTGCGTGACCTTGAGCAAAGTACTAACGTGCCAGAGCCCCAGGGCTCTAGGCTTTAAAATGGCCCCAGAACAATGAACTCAGTGGCATCTGCAGGGAGAGGAGCGGGAGAAGGAGGGAGGTTCACACTTCCTCTCCATCACCTGGTCTGGGAACCCTGAGCAAAAGGACCACTGCAGTGTACAGGAAGCACTTGCTCAGAGTTCCCTGAATAATCCAAGCATGGGGAACAGTGCTGCCCGTGGGTCACCCCTCCACCTTAAGGCTCCTCCCTTTTCCCTCATCCCGCATCCCCAGTCTTGGTTCCTGGGACAGGAGTCATTTCCAGGCAGAGACCCTAGAGTTAGACCCAGCAGCCCTGAAGCCCTCTGTAATTCGTATTCTAGATTACAGTCTGTAAAGTGGCAGGTACTAACAGCCATCTGATAGTCGTGAAGAATAAAGAAAAAGAGTAGGAAGCAGTCAGCTGGGACGGGGCCAGCAGTGAGCGCTCAACTGTCTCTTTCCAGGCTCTCATGTGTACACCCTGAATGGAACAGACCCCGAGGGAGACCCCGTCTCCTACCACATCAGCTTTGACCCCAGCGCTAGAAGTGTCTTTTCGGTTGACCCCAATTTTGGAAACATAACCCTGATTGAAGAGCTGGACAGAGAGGTATGGGGACCTGTGAGGAACATTGCCTGCCAGGCATGTAGACAGAGCTCTGTGGGCGGGAAGGTGCCCTAGAGAGCATCCTTGGAGAGCTCCCATAAATCACAGAAAACAGCCAGCGGATCAGGGCTGGAAAGACTGGTTTAGAAAGCGGCTCTGAGTTTGCTAAAACTCCTCCCCCTCTGTGCCCTCTGAACCTGCGGGTGACAGGGCATGGGCTATGTTTCCCTTGTGAGATCCCACACCAGGCTGGTGGACCAGGTACCTGGACCTCAGCCGCGGGATGCTGCCAGTTCTGATCCAATGGCAGACTCCACCAGTGCAGAGAAAGGGAAGGGTGGGTCCCAGAGACAGCTGGGGGACACAGCAGAGGAGGTGAAACTGTTCCCCCCTCCCTGTCACCCTACGGGACGTGGGAACCTCGACACCCACCGTGTCAAGGGGAGAGCTTGAGACACCACAGACCTGGACCTCTGAGGAACTGTAGAATATGGAGAGTCGAGGGAGAGATAAGGGGCAAAACGAGGAAAAATTTTAAATGGATTAATAACCTCTTCCTGGGTCCTCCAGCACACTCGTTAGCATCTCTCATTCTGACAGGGGTACATTTTCTGTTGGCATGTCCACCCTCTGGGTTTATGAGAACCCCTGATGGGCCAAGCCCCAAAATAAGGTCTCAAGCATGGCCAGAGGCAGCTTTCAGCCACTCCGCCCTGCTCCAGGGCTCCCTTGAAATGCCCGGGCCTCCTCTGCTGCACCCAGCCTCCAGGGGTCCTTATGGTGCCTCAGACTCCTGGACACTTTGTCCTTGTGCTTCACAGAGGGAGGACGAGATTGAAGCCATTGTCAGCATTTCCGACGGCCTGAATCTGGTGAGTACACACTCCAGCCAGCCCCTGGCAGCACGCGGGGCAGGGCTCCCAGCAAACCCGAGCTGAGGTCCAGCAAGATCTGCCCCAATGTGCTCATAGGAGAGAGGGGAAGGAAGGGAGGGAGAGCACACCCACATTCCTCAAGCAGTGTCTCCTCAAACCTGCTTGCCCATCCATCTCCTCCCGCCTGGCTCCTGGCTCTGCACCGTCACCCAAGCTGAACACCTGGGCACCCGACCCCTCCTTCCTCCCCTCCTTCCCCACAGCTGCCACTTTCGCCCAGCCCTCATCACTGCTTCCCGGATAATCCTGGGGGCTCCCCTCCCTCCAAGGCTCCCCGACCTCAATCCACATCTGGAGCCATCACTGTGCAGTGCAAGGCCTGGCCACAGATCCCAGCTCAGAAAGCGCTAGCAGCTGGCCTCCACTGCCCTCAGGGTGGAGTCCAAGCTCCAGACTGCCATTCAGAGCACCGTCAGACTCACCCGCCTTCTCTCCCACATTCACCCCCCCAGCCGCGTAGCCCTAAATCTGCTTCTGCGCTCTAAACCCACGTATGTGCTTCGCTCTGCCTTTGCCCGTGTTGCTGCTTCTTCCTGACACACCTTCCTCCTCTTCCCCTCTCACCTGACAAAGTGCTGCAGACCTTACTTCTCACACCTCTGTGAGGCCTCCCTGCTGTCAGCCACCGCAGGCTGGGTCAGATGCCTCTTCTCTGGGCCTCTGGATGTAGCCCCCTAAACTGGTGCCTTTGCCGAGGCTGGGGCACACGGTGCCCCCAGAGGCATGTGGTGCAGGCCCCAGCCCCCAGCGCCCAGCCTGTTGTGGTTGCCGCCCTGAATGACATCACGACTGTTCTTTCATATGTTGCTATTTGCCCACCACTCCACCCTGCAAAGTTCACACCATCAGACTGTGTCTTCTGTCTCCAGCATGGAGCACAGTGCTTGGCACCGAGTAGTTCCTTAACAGTATGTGCTGCATGAATGAATAAAAGAGGGAAGGAAGGAGGGAGGGAGTGGAAGGGAGGGGGAAGGAGGGGGCAGAGACATACACCTAGGGTGTTAGAGGCCATTGTCCCTTTATCACCCGGAAGGTCTCAATGCTCCAACACCTGTCCCCTTTGCCCCTTCTCAGGTGGCGGAAAAAGTCACTATCCTGGTGACGGATGCCAATGACGAGGCACCCAGGTTCATCCAGGAGCCCTACATTGTCCAGGTTCCCGAGGTGAGCAAGGGGCCACCAGGCAGGGTCGATGCACTCCCGCCCCAGGCCTCTGGGCTGCCCTGTGACCTGGCCAAGGGGACCAGGCATTGGAGTGAAGAGCCCTCTCCATCACTCACTACCCTCTGGAGACCCCTCCCCTCTGTGTCCTCCTGCCACCTCTGTTGCCAGCCCCTCACATTTTTATTCCAAAGGAATGTTCATTGACCATTTTCCATTAGAATTATAATGCACTTTCTTTTTTGGGGGGCACCCTCGCCCCCTGCAGTGAAAATGCCAAGTCCTAACCACTGGACCATCAGGGAATTCCCTATAATGTACTCTTATCGTGAAAATGTGAATTGTACAGAAAAGTAGGGAAAAAAGAGTTTCAGAAACCACCCTTAATCCCTCCAGCTTGAGACAACATTGTTAAATTTGGGGGTATTTCCTCCTCATCATTTTCATGATCATAGGTTCTTGCTTTCTCTTTATTTTACATAGTTTTGACTATACTAAACATGTGCTTTCTGTATTCTATTTTTCACTGAATTTATAACATAAGAATTTTCCTCAGTAATTGTAAAGTTGCGGTAACTAAGATTTTAATAGCTTTCCTTGAGTGCATATTCCAGCATTTACTGAACTGTTCCTTTATGTTTGGATATTAAAGATACTTTAAGTTTTTGCCGTCATAAGAAACACCAAACAACAGACTCTGAGCATAAAAGTTCCTTTCTCTAATTGGAATGATTTGACATTGCTGGGTCAAAGCCTGGGTGCCTGTGAGGTGTTGCCAGATTGATTTTCCAGAATGGTACCTGTTTGCCTTTCCCCTAGGATGTGAGAAAGGGTTTGTCTCCTGGTTCCTGGCCGACACTGGCCATTCTGGGAGTTTTAAATGTCTGCTAATTCAGTAGGAGAAAGATATTTGCGCTGGCTCTAAGCTGCACGTGTGTGATCCCTGGTGATACGGAATATGTCTGTGTTTGTTAACTGTTTACAGTCACTTCATATTTAAAGCCTTTGTCTATTTGGAGCCGTTCTCAGGGGGAGGATGTCTGTTTGTTCCTCCTTCCCTCTGCCCTTTCCTGACCCCGCTCTGACTCCAGTGTGTCTGCTCCATCAAGGCCCCTCCTCCTATTGGATGCTCCCTGGGTCAATCACCACCTTTCACCTCTTTTTCACCCCTCACTTCCCTGACTACACCTTTCCGTGCCCCCAGACCCCAGTTCCCCGAGCATCTGTCACTGCCCCTGGGACTGACTTTCTGTGGCTGTGACCCCTCAGGACACACTTGCTGGGAGCAGTATTGCCAAGGTCCGTGCAGTGGACAGGGACACAGGTTCTGGAGGGAGTGTCACCTACTTCCTGAAGGTAAGGTGGGACACACAGGAAATAACCAGAGGCCTGGGCTAGCAGGGACACCTGGACAGCCCCCATCTCCATCACTAAAGCCCTTAGGTCAGTGCCTCAGCTATTCCCAAAGATTGTCAGAGATGGTGCATCCCACCCAAAAAGGTCTCAGTAAATGCAGGTGTGGGATGAATAGGTGGGGACCTAAGACTGGCCTGAGAGGAAGCCATCTTCCCCTGACTGGCCCATCCTGGCTCCCTCTGAGTTGACCTGCCTCCCTCTCCCCAGATCTCAGGACCCTCAGCTCTCCCCCTACCAACCCCTCCCCCAGAAGATGGCCTGGGCACTTTGCACACACACCAAGTAAAAGAAACTTGTCTGAGCCTAGAAGTGTCAATCGGAAAAAAGGCAGAAGGGGCAACTCTCAGAATGAGCAGAGCTGTGACACCTCCACCCTACCCTTGTCCATCCATCCCACCCTGTCGGAGGCGGAGACCCCTCCCCACACCTCCTGCCTTTCCCTGGACTCCTCCGGAACCCACTGCCCTCCTTCCCATGGCTGCTGTTTCTGCAGCATCTTCTCTGCTCTCCACAGTTAATCACTTGCACTCACCATTTTCAAGGCAGTATAGCTCAGTGGCTAGAGACACCGGTTCTGGAGAAAGCCCCTGGGCTCCACGGGTTCTGGAAAGACTCCACCACTTCCCACGCATGGGGCTTCCGTCATTGTATGACTTTCCCAGCTCAGTTTCCTCCTGTGTAAAATGGGCAAGTCGAAAGCGCATCCTCATTGGATAGTTGCGAGGATTAAATACGTGTCCAGCTCCAACAACAGCTCCTGACACACAGTCACCCCTCTTCAGATTGAGGATTGTCCCCTGTCCCCATCTGACCGCCCCAACCCCCTACCCAGATGCTGCTGACTGACCCCCAGTCACTTAATGGAGGGGTTGGAAGATCCCGAAGGCTCTCTCTGTCACTATGGCTCTCAGCCCTCACCTCCTCTAGGTTAGAGAACTCTGCTGACATTTCTGCCTGCTGGAAACTCCAGGCCAGAGCTTAGCCCCGAGCTGGGCCCCGTTGTTTTCCAGTCTAGCTGAGAAAAGAGCTGAGGGCCTGCTGGAAGGGAACGTCTTTGCTGGACTGAGGGAGAGGGAGGGGAAGCCCAGAGCCCTAGGAAGCGGGACCCTGGGGGCCGGGAGGACTGAGTGCCCTGAAGTGTGCATCTCAGCCCTGAGAGCAGAGTTCGTGTGATGAAGGGAGGACGGTGAAGACCCCCTTTCAGGAAGCAGAGCAGGTGAGGGCCCTGGGTCCCTCCCCAAGGCCCAGCCTGCCCCTCGCTCTTTACAGAATCCACACTCCACCAAGTTTTCTGTGGACCGCCACAGTGGTGTACTCCGCCTCCAGGCTGGGGCCACCCTGGACTACGAGAAGGCCCCGGCCCACTTCATTGCTGTGGTTGCCAAGGTAATAGAGAGGGAGGAATGGCAGCACCTGGACCCTCCTCAGCCTCCGTCAGGGGAAGCTGCCCTTGGATTGGAGCAGCTAGGTTCTACAACTGGGGGGCAGTTCGGGGCAGAAGGTACAATGGGGAGGGGATGGGGGGTGCAGCCGCTCGGAATCTCTAATGCGTGGAGCCTGCCCAGACATGGACATATTCTCCAGGGAGGCTGGTGTTTCTGAGCCAGAGAGGGCTCGCATCCACACAGCCTGGCCTCTGGGCACCTCTGTTTCTCTGCCCGGGCTTGCTCACCCTCCTCTTCCTCTCTGTGTGACCGGTTACCCTCTCTGAGCCTCAGTTGTCTCATCTGCCCACCCCGAGACTTAACTAAATTCCTCATACTTCTAAAGCGTGTGACATGGGATCTGCAACTCAGCAGGTGCTCGACCAAAGCGGCTGCTCTTTCCCGAGGGCAGGAAACCCCAGCCGTCCCTCTAAGCCCCCCATTTTCTTTTCCAGGAAGGCCCTTGCTGGTCACATATTGGCTACAGGGCACCCCCCTCAGTCTGCACCAGGAGGCTCGTGCCGGGCCTGCCTGCCAGCCACTCCACGAGCGCTGGCTTGGTGGGCGCACGGCTCCATTATACACGCTCAGGCGCGGGTCCACATCGTGCTCTTAGCAGGTGCTCAGGAGTGTTTGAGGCTTGGCTCCGGGCTGGGAGAGGGGATTTGGCTCTGACCCCCTCCTCCTCTGGTACTGATCAGACATGATTCCCCTGGAGAGAAACCTAACCCTCTTTCCAAAGGAATGCCTATGAGCGCCTACTGCGTAGCAGGCACTGGTTGAAGACCTTCTTGCCTCATCTCATTTAATTTTCCTAACACCCGTATGAGGGCAAAATTATCTCCAGGGGACACGGAAGCAAACGGAAATCAGGGAGGGCAGCCAGTAAGTGACAGGAGCCGGATTCCGTGGGAGTCTGCTCAACTCCAGAGCCCAACCTCTCTTCCCTCTCCGACCCTTCCCCAGGATGGCGGAGGGAGGCTGCGAGGGGCCAGCGTGGTGCTCTCGGCCACCACCACGGTCACAGTCAACGTGGAGGACGTGCAGGACATGGCCCCTGTCTTCGTGGGCACGCCCTACTACGGCTATGTGTACGAGGACACCCTTCCGGTGGGTGGCTGCGCCCCTCAGCCCAGTGTCACCTCCAGACACCTCCTGCCCTGTCCTTCGCGCTGCCCAAGGATCCCCCTGCTGGATGGCTGGGCTCGACCCGGCTCGCGCCTCAGCTCACGGGGAGGCCGGCTCTGGACCCCTCACTCAGGCCACAAACAGGTCGTTTTGCATGGGGAAGTAGGCCCGGGAAGAAGTGGCGGCTTGTGTGTGGAGCACGTACCGGGTGCCCAGGCTATGCCAGGCGTCTCTTCACTCACTCAGGCTTACGCCAGCCCGGCTGCACATGTCAGCCCTTCAAAAGGGCTGAGAAGAGAGGCTGGGAAGAGAGCTGATGATTTGGTTTAGGTGGCCCTTTCCTCCACCTCGTACAGGAGGTGAGGTGCCTTTCGCTTCCCTCCCTCCAAGCCTGTATAGCCTGGGGCCCCTCAAACCAGTAGTTCTCCCACAGTTTGCTGCTGAATCACCACAACCCTTGTCAGACATCACACGTGGGCCCAGCTGGAAGGCTGGCCTCAGCTTCCTCCCCCTTCAGTGCAGTCTCTGTCCCTCCTTCCCGCCCCCCCCCCCCACCGCCACCCCTGTGTTTTGTGTTTTGACCTCTCAGGTTCCAGTCCTGGGCCTGGCATCCAGGGTCTGGCCTCCCCTCCACCCGGGAGCCCCCACCATCCTCTACTCAGCCCAGCCCAGCCCTCTCACCACTGCACCCTTTTCCTTCTGCTGGACACGTGTCCATGGGCCTAACACCTCCTGCCCTTCTCGGCTCAGCCCAGGCACTGCTTTCGCCGACATCTTCGGTTGATGTCTGCTCCTACGCCCAGCACGCCCCTCCACGGGCACGCCCCTCCTTGGGGTGAGCCCATGTGTTTATTTGCCCCCTCAGCCACACCTCCCATGGCCACAGCTCAAGAACTCTCTGTGGAATGGAATTGCATTCTCAATTTTCACTTCCCCGGATTCTGATAATTCCCAGCTTTATACAACAATGAAAACACTTACTGAGCACTACTCATGTGCTGGGCCCAAGCTAAGACATCACCTTTTCAGATGCTGGCAGCTGAGTGGTGCAGAAGGGCACAGAGTGAGGGAGAGAGAAAGGCCGGGCTGCTCCCATGGGGGCCGCAGGTCAGAGCAGGGCGAGGCCCAGACGGTCCTGCTGAGGAGCTAAGCGGGAAGGAGGTGCCGGGGCGGGGGGAGAGGACAGTCAGGAAGCTGCCATGAGGATGGATAGGCCTCTGGGGAGATGGGCCTGAGTAGGGAGACCAGGAGCGGGTGGCAGGCCAGGATCGAGCAGGGCTTGTCAGGTGGGGCAACTTCCCAAAGCCTTCGAACGGCCTCCCAGGGCCACAGGATAAAATCCTTATTCCCCCCAAGGGCTCAGAGGTCCTGACCGTCGTCGCCATGGATGGAGATCGCGGCAAACCCAACCGTGTTCTCTACAGCTTCGTGAACGGTGAGTCTGGGGCTCACTGCTGGGCTGCAGCTACAACTCGTTGGGTAACCAGAGTGAGATCCAGCCTCTCCGGATCCCAGTTTCCTCATCTATAGGCCAGAAGCACAAGATGCGTGGAGAAGAGTGGCTGGGTCCCTGCAGGAGGCGGCACGTCTCCTTGGGCGTCTGCTTTGGTCCCTGCTTCTCATTATGTCCAGCAACAGGGAGAGACGCATTGGGCAGGGAGGGGCTGGGGGCTGGATACTGAGAGCGGCACAGGTGGTGCCAATTCACGTTCCCACAGGCTCCTGGGCATACCTCGTTAATGGGAAGGGGTGGCAGGATTTCTTATACTCTTTAAATTGCCATGTGTTTTTCTCATTCTTTTAAATGTTTTGGCCTAGAGCATAGAGTTGAATTCAGTGAATTAAATGCAGTGATGATTTTGCGTGTGCCTAGTACTAGCCCTGTACATGGGTGAGAAAACTGAGGCTCAGAGAAGCTAAATTATCCCAAGTTCCCATTGGGTTTGAACCTAAGTCTGCGGGCTCTTTCCACAGCTGGGCAGCAACTGAGCAGGAGAAGCCAGCCCTGGGGAGGGCTCTTGAGCCCTCAGTAGCTGGTCCCCTCCAGGGGACCACCACACCTCGTACCTGGTCCTCTCCAGGGGACCACCACACCTCGTACCTGGTCCCAGACATGCACACATCTCTATGCTCTCACTCAGACACCATCACCTCCTCTGACCCTGTCTCTGGGACATGCCTGGTACACACTCCCCTTCCAGCAGCTCACACACGTGCAGATGTGTCCACTATCACACACAGGCATCTCTCCCCAGGCATGCAGACCTCTGACTGCCTTCCCTCCCCTCCACCGCTGCAATCCTTCAAACACCTACCGAGTGCCCACACCACACCATCTCCTCTCCTGTCTTCTTGCATCTCCCTCTACTCCTCCTCCTCCAGTCTTTCTCTTTCTTCCCTCCATTATTTTCTCTCCTTCTCTCCACCCCCCATCTCCCTTCTTCTATACCTCTTTATTTCTCCTTTCTCTTTCTACCACACACACACACACACACACACACACACACACACACACACACGAAGCAAAATACTAGAGCACCTGGGAGCCAGAAAGTAGTGAGCTTGAGTCCCAGTTCTGCACTCACTGTGTAACCTTAGATAAGTTACTTAGCGCCTCTGAGACTCAGTTTCCTCATTGGCAAGACACAGATGATAATAGGGGAGACTTGAATGAGATAACGTCTGAGGAACGTGTGGCACCCTGCGCCACCGTGTGGCCTTGTTCAGAACTGCAGGGCACATCTCTCTTCTGTGGCAGGCAGTGATGGAGCCTTTGAAATTAATGAGACGTCTGGAGCAATCTCCATCACCCAGAGCCCTGCCCAGCTCCGGAGAGAGGCGTATGAGCTGCATGTACAGGTACCCTCCCAGGAGCTTGGCGTTCCCCACCCTTCGGCCCTGGAAGGTTCCAAAGGTGATGAGACCTGGGCTGCCCCCTTAACCCCCAGGGCTCGCAGGATCTAGGGAGGAAGGATCTAGATGTTGCTTCAAGGAGCACCTACAAGAGGTGGTACCTGGCGAGGGGAGCTGTGATGAGGCAGGAGAAGGAAGGATGGAAGCAGCGATGCCATGAACATGGGTAGGACCCAGCAAGTGGAGACTGGTGTTGGGGACCACTGTTTAGGGTGGGGCAGGCGGAGGCCTTGCAAAGCTAGGAAAGCCCAATGAGCAGAGGCTGGAGGTGAGAGCACATGATGTAGCAGGGGCGCAATGAGGGGTCAGGTGGGACCGGAGCCAAGAGTCCACAGGCAGCACGTAAAGGGGAAACGGTTGGAGCCCAGCTGGTGCCGGAGGAGTAAAGGCCTTGAATACGAGGCATGGGTTTTCCCTGCAACAGGGCCAGCTTTGCGGCCATGCAACCTGTGAGATGACACAGGAACCATAGTTAGAAGGGTCCCATGCTGGGCTTAATGCTCTGCTCTTGCTGTCTTGAAATTCTTAAACAGTTTTTTAACAAGGGGCCTCCTATTTTCATTTTTCACTGGGCCTGCAAACTATGTACCTAGTCCTGCCCAAGAGCAGGGAAGAGCCATGGAAAGTTTTGAGCAGAATTAGAGTCTTGTTAAAAGCTCACTCTGACTGCTCACTAGACCAGTGGGATTCCCAAAATCAGAGAGCTTGGAAAAAAAAAGATTTCCAGGACACACTCCCGAGGATGGGTATTTAGTATGTCTGGGGGAAACCCAGGATTCTGCATGTTTTGAGCTCCCAGGTGATTCTGGCACCAGTCTCAGCCTGACGTTTGAGAGCACTGGTCCCAACTTGGGTTTGGAGGGAAGTGGATGAGAGGTAGGGAAGCAAAGCCATCAGCCCAGGTGACAGATGCCGAGGGGCCGTGGGGATGAGCGGAGGCGGAACGGTGAAAATGGACGAACGGCAAACTGTGAAGGAGACAGACTCCACAGAACGGGGCCATGAGTTGGGGGGGGAAGGAGAGGGAGGGATGCATCTAGGGTGGTACCGTGCCATCAGGAACACAGGTGAGAAGGCAAGTTGAGTAGAATGGGCATGAGACATTCTGGTGCCTCGGGGACATTCAAGTTGAAACATCCAAACTTGTGGGTACAGGTTTGGACTTCAGGGCAGACAGCATCAACATACAGGTAGCTGTGAAAGGAGGGGAGGGCATGAGGCCACCCAGAGGAGGGCTGGGGGGAGAGAGGAGCCACCGGCTCAGAAGGCCACTGCGGGAGCACCCCAGGATAAGAGTGAGGAAGAGTGAGGTGCCAGGGAAGGAGAGACCAGGGGTCAAGTTCAACCTGCAAAGGGGAGCCACTTTAGCCAAGGGGACAGCACACTCGGAAGGGGGAGGGGGAGCGGGCAGTGCCACCTGCAGCATGGAAGTCAGTGTGAAGTATCTGAGTTGGGGACGGGCTGAGCATTGAAAGGGAGGAAAGGGGGCAGAGGGCACAAGCTTCTACCAAAGAAGAGTTAGGAAGCAGCTAGTGTGTGATGGAGTAGAGGGCAGGGAGGGTCATTTGAGGATAGGTAAGACCAGACATGCTCATAGGAGAGCAGAAGGAAGCCCTTGCAGGGCCTCATATGGTATTTGCCACCCGTTCCTGAGGTGCTTGTGGACTCTTGGCCCTGGCTTTGCAGCCTGTATTTGTCATCCACTGTGCATCGCCACACCTCCCCTCCCTGCAGCCTCCCCCTGGACAAGTGGACACAAGTGCAGAACATGGTAAAGCTAGGGTTTGAACCCGCCTCTGGCTGCAAGGAGAGGGCAGTGCAGTGAGGTGGAGAGAGCACTGCCTAAGGAATCAGACACATCTACTTTCTTCCTAGCCCAGCTGTGTGACCCTCACTCCTCTTGCCTCATCTGTAAAACAGGACAAGTAATAGCACTATACTAGTTTCCTATGACTGTTGTAACATATCACCACAAATTTAGTGCCTTAAGACAACACACATTTATATCTTGCAGCTTTTGTGAGTCAGGAGTACAGGGTCAGCTTAGCTGGGTCCTCAGATTCAAGGCCTCTCACGTAGCTGCCAACAAATTTTCAGCCAGGACTGGGTTCTCATCTGAAGACCCAGCTGGAGGAGGGTTAGCGTCCAAGCTCACATGGTTATTGGCAGGATTTAGTACCTCGTGGGCTGTCAGACTAAGAACCTCTGTTCCTTGCTGGCTGTTGGCTAGACATCACCATTAGTTCCTAGGAACACAGGCCTCTTCAACACAGCTGTTTGCTTCATCTAAGCCAGCAAAAGATAGATATAGATAGATATCTTCTATCTGTCTAGAAGATAGAAGTTATGACCTAATCTAATCACTTATTAGTGATTAGATTAATCACAAATTAGTGACCTAATCACTAAGTGATATCTCATCACCTCTGCCATATTCTATCAGTTTGAAGCAGGTCACTAGGCCAGGCCACACTGAAAAAGAGGAGATTACATAAGGGCATGAATACCAGGAGGAGGCAGGGATCATTGGGGCCATCTTGGAATCAGCCTGCCACACAGCCATAGCCACCTGTCCCCACCCCAGGTGACTGAGGTCAGCTCTGCAGGGACCCCAGCTGCCCAGGCCATGGCCCCTGTCACCATCCGGATCGTGGACCTCAACAACCATCCGCCGACATTCTATGGAGAGAGTGGACCCCAGAACAGATTTGAGCTGTCCATGTATGAGCACCCGCCCCAGGGGGAGATCCTGCGGGGCCTCAAGATCACTGTCAACGACTCAGACCAGGTATGTGGTCCTGCCCTCCACTCTGTCTTCCTGCAAACCACATGGGACCAAGTCCCAAAGCTGAGCCTGCATGAGCCTTTCCTGCTGATGTCACAGGGGCCTGGAGAGTCACAAAATGAATGACGCAAGAGTGGGTAACCAGGAGAGAGAGGAGGGAGGGTAAATAATCAAAGACTAGCTGCTTGGCCTAAATATATTCACAATCAATTAAAAGGAAAAAGCCAGTCAAATGAAAGCACCTGTGCGTCTGACCCTCCAGACAGTGCAGATGTGGCCTGTTGCCTCCTGTGCCCGGCTCAGGGCTAGGCTTTCTGTGCTTGTTTCCTTGGTGAGTCTTCATAGTCTGCTCAACCTTTCTGATTCTTCATCACCTCCCCTGTAGAAAGAAGTAATAATACTCACCTCCCGGGGTCAAGGGCACGTGAAGGCTCCTTGCACAGCGCGACTATCTAATGAGTTTCTGTTCTCATCCATCTTCCCTGTTTCCTCTCTCCAAACTGTTGTCCAGGGAGCCAATGCCAAATTCAACCTGCGGCTGGTGGGACCCGGGGGCATCTTCCGAGTGGTCCCCCAGACGGTCCTGAATGAAGCCCAAGTGACGATCATTGTAGAGAACTCAGCCACCATTGACTTTGAAAAGTTCAAAGTGTTAACCTTCAAGGTAGGTGATGCTTTGCACTACCCTGAATGGGGGGTCACAGCAGTACCTAGATTCATTCCTAAGGGGTCCCTTGTCACACTCTGCCCCTCCTGGCCCTACTCCTTTCCTCTCAGTTTCTCTGCCCCTCCTGCTGATTTGAGGAGTAAGTGGAAAAGGGAGAAGAAGAAACATGACACAAGAACCTTCTCTTACTGCACACAGCCTCACTGAGCTCCCGCTTCTAAACTACGACTGTCCCCAGGAATGCATGGAGGGGTGTCCAAAGGAAAACTACCAATATGATGTGCCATGTGAATAGATTGAGAGAAGAAAACCATTTGATCCTCAGGATAGATGTTTTCTCATACACATTTGACATATGTCATCTATTCTGTTAAAAACTTTAGCAGGAGATGAAAAATATACTCCTTTGTACATGTAATTATTTAAAATGATAAACATAAATAAATGCATATTATACATAAATATATAATTTATATTAATAAAAAGGAAAAATACTTTGTTGATATTTTTTAAATTGTTTTAATTATTTATGATTATAAATGCATAGACACCGATAGCTAGCATCATGCTTAAAAGTGAAATTCCACACAACATTGTAAAGCAACTGTACTTCAATCAATCAGTCAGTCGATAAAAGTGAAATTCTAAAAGCATTCTATGAAGTCAGGAACAAAACGTGGATAACTGCTCTCACCACTATTCTTTAACACTATTCCTAGAATAACATTATTCCTGGATAAAAAAAGGAAACAAAAGGTACAAACATTAGAAAGGAAGAGATAAAAATTATTATTATTATCATTATTTTAGATGATGTGATTGTTTGCTTAGAAAAATCTAAAAGAAATGATCGAAAAACTGTTAGACACAGCAAAGTTGCTAACATGATTGATTATAAAGTTGATACACAAAACCTAATAGTTTTCCTACGTACAAAAAACAGCAATGAGAATAATGGAATAAGAGGGCACTTTTACAGTAACAACTAATAGATAAAATTTCTAGGAATTACCATAACAAGAAATATGCAGCATCTAAATGACAAAAAAACGCACAAATCTAACAAAAGGACATAAAGAAGGCAAGAAGTATAAAGACACACCCTGTTTAAAAATGCAAATTCTCGTCAATTAATAAAGGATCACACCACCTCAATTAAGTCTTACCCAGAATTTCCTTAGGGGAGGAGGGAGGGGGCTTGACACAATTATACTGGTTTTTATCTGGAGAAATAAACCTGAATAGTCAGGAAATTCAGGTAAAAAGAATATGAGGCAGGAACTTGCTCTAACAGATATTGAAGTATATTATGAAGCAAAATAGTTTTTTTAATGGAATTTTAAAATAAAAGAATATGCAAATCAGTGGAGCAAAAGAAATTGGTCCCAATGCAAATGGCAACCATAAGGAAACGGGCATTGCAGTCAGTGGGGAGGGAAATGATGTGTGCCTTAGAGGTGCCCCCTGCAGGTGGGGGCAGGCATAGCTGGCTGGCTGCTGAGAAAACGGGAGACAAGGCAGGGATGATACTGAGACGGGACGTGGCAGGCTCTCTGCAGAGCGACTGCCACCCAGACAAGTCCTCCTTTTCCTTCCTTCCCCAGCTCCTGGCCATCGAAGTGAACACCCCAGAGAAGTTCAGCTCCACAGCGGACATCGTGATCCAGCTCCTGGACACCAATGACAATGTCCCCAAGTTCACGTCCCACTACTACATTGCCAGGATCCCCGAGAATGCCCCAGGGGGCTCCAACGTGTTGGCTGTCACAGTGGGTTGGGGCTGACCCAGGGACTGGGGGTGAAGGGGGCCTTGTGAAGTCAGACAAACTGGGGCTCCAGTTTGAATCGCAAAGCCCACACTCACTGGCTGTGTTCTTAGACAAGCTACCTGCCCTCTCTGAGCCTGTTTCTTCTATACAGTGGGAATAACAGCACTTCACAGGACTGTAATGAGGACATATAATGAGAAATACAAGGCCTTCCAGATCTGGTTCCTCCAATGCTTGAGATCTCCTGGGGTGAAACTAGGGCTCCAGAGCAGGGCTCCAGATCAGTTTCTCCCCAGCTGGGCAAACCCCCCAAATCCTTGTTTTGCCATTGAAAGCAAGAGCTGCCAACATGCCCTGACAAAGGGGCAGGGGCCACTGGGAGCTTTCTCTCTTCCAGGCCGTCGATCCGGACACAGGTCCCTGGGGTGAAGTCAAATACTCCATCTATGGATCCGGGGCAGACCTGTGAGTAGATCCAGAATCCCGGACAGGACCTCAGGCAAGGGATTTGGGAGGCTGAGGGTGGAGGAGGATCTGTGCTAAAGGCAGGAGGAGCCTGGGAAGAGCAGGACCTGGGTCGGGGAGGCGAGCCTGGGCGCAAGGAATGGAGGGGAGCTGTAGACAGCCTGAGGTCGAGGTGTGGGGACCCACCAGGTGAGGTGAGTCTGAGAGGAGAAGGGACATCATTATGGCCTGGAGCTGGGGCTCGTGGCCTTGGGGGCCAGGCAAGCAGTGCTGGGCTAGGAAGGGGCAGGTGGTGGGAGGAGAGGGAAGGGCTGTGACTCGGGTTAAGTTCTACATTGATAAGACTGCTAAGTAGGTGGGTGGTCCTGCGGGATGCCTTGGGGAAGCTGCCTGGTGCATTACTGCCCCTTCCTGTAGGCGGCTCCTTACCGCAGGCACGTGTGCACCTCTGTGAGTGTACACGCATGTACGTGAGTGTGCTTGTGCACACCCTCGCTTGCTCTGTCTGTGCCCGACAGCTTCCTGATCCACCCATCCTCTGGGATCATCTACACCCAGCCCTGGGCCAGCCTGGACGCCGAAGACACTGCCAGGTACAACTTCTACGTGAAGGCAGAGGACATGGAGGGCAGGTACAGCCTAGCCGAGGTGTTCGTCACGCTGCTGGATGTCAATGACCACTACCCCCAGTTTGGAAAGAGCGTCCAGGAGAAGACAATGGTGCTGGGGACCCCAGTGAAAATTGAGGTGGGCTTCGAAGGTAGCTGAGCTCCCCTAAAAGTCTTGTCCCTGCAAGTGCAAGCGGCACTGTAGCATAAGAATTTCTTTTAAAATATACTGGATTCCTGAAATAAGCAAGGGTTTTTAAGGTACTTTATACACCCTCATCCCCACCTCAACCCAGAAGTAACCTCTGAGAAAGAAGATATTTTTGCCACTTTACACATAAAAATAAATTAAGGCTCAGGCAGGTTGCATGTTTGGTTTGCCTGAGTTCACACAGCTGGTCTGCCTGCCCTTACAGCACCGCTTTCCCCACTGCACTGCCTTCCCGATACGGAAAAAGCATGAACCCTGGAACCCAACAGACTTGACTCTGGATCCCAGCTGCCCTCCTTCTACCTCTCCATCCTTAGACAAGTCACTCCGCCTCCAGGCTTTTGTTTTTTGACAATACTGGACTGCCTAGACTTGTCCTGAGAATGAATTGCTACAACACACATAGAGAGCCAAGCGCAGACCCACCCTGGCTCATTCAATTCCTCTCCCAGCTCCATTCACTCAAATAGGATTAGGACCATTTCCCTTCAGCCCAGCCAGCTCTATATGACGTGTTGGTTGAGCCAGGGTACACAAGTATCGCCCCCGAAGCCCAGCTCTGTCTGTCCCTCTCTGTGCACAGGCCACAGACCAGGACGCAGAGGAGCCCAACAACCTGGTAGACTATTCCATCATCCACGCAGAGCCAGCCAACGTGTTCGACATCGATATGCACACGGGGGAGATCCGGCTCAAGAACTCCATCCGCTCCCTGGATGCCCTGCACAACATCACGCCCAGCGGGGACCACACGTGGTCGCTAGAGGTGCAGGCCAAGGACCGCGGCTCCCCATCCTTCAGCACCACGGCCTTACTCAAGATTGACGTCGTAGACACTGAGGTGGGTACGGAGCCCTGATCTGCGGGAGGGTGGGGGGGAGGGCCAGAGGGCCAGCTCAGACCTCACTGCCACGTGGCCAGAGGGAGAAAGACCACCTTCCTCCAAAGACACCCACCCAATGCTCTCGAAGACCACCTGTGCCATCGAACACACAGGCTTTGAAACCAGCTCGAAATCCTAGTCTCAACACTTTGTGATGGTGTGACTTTGGACTTTACTAAGCCTCCACTCCCTTTCTGTAAAATGGGACTAATGATGCCTCCTTCACATGGGTGTTGAAAGGCAGAAGTAAAATCATTATGTATATAGTTCTCAGCTCAGGGTCTGGAAGGAAGTCATCACTTAAGAGGTTCTTAATGCACTTGGGCAAACGTGACACACACTCCCCCCAGTCAAAGGAAAGCAGTAGCAGCTAATGCAGGAGTTCTTCATCCAGAAGAGGTGCTTGCATCATGCTCTCTCTGTGTGCACTTTTCTGCACAGGTGCATGCATTGTGTTTTCTCTGTGTGCATTTTTTCTGCAATGAAGTCCGTAGTGCTCAGCAGATTCTCCAAGGGATGCCTGACCCCAGAAAGCTTAAAAACCATCAGGCTTAAGGGAGCTTACGGCCCCTGCTCTGTCCTCCGGGGACGAGGCAGGAGCAGCCGAATGCATCTTTCTTCCAGATGCTGTCCCGAAACCCCATGGCTGCCTTCCTGATGCAGACCAAAGACAACCCCATGAAGGCCGTGGGTGTGCTGGCCGGCATCATGGCCATTATTGTGGCCATAACCGTCCTCATCTCCACCGCCACCTTCTGGCGCAACAAGAAGTCCAACAAGGTCCTGCCGGTGCGGCGTGTGCTCCGCAAGCGGCCCAGCCCTGCACCCCGCACCGCCGGCGTCAAGTGGCTCAAGTTCAGAAGGACCAAGGCCGCTGACAGGTTTGTGCTCAGAGAGGATCCTCCCAATGAGAACTGCAACAACAACAGCCTGGGAAGTGCACCGCCCCCCAAAGTCCCCGCTCCCCCTCCACCACCCAGCACGGCGCCCAGCATGGGACCAGCCCATTGGATGGTGCCTACAGTCTCTGGCTCCCTCGCCCCTCAGCAACTCCATCCATCACCAAAACCCAAGGCCTTGGCGGAACACGAGGCTGCGGGAAGACCCGTCCAGTCAGCTCTGGTCTCTGAGCTCAGGCAAAAGTTTGAGAAGAAGAATGTGCATAACGAGGCTTACTTCTAGAACGTGTACTGTGGTCCCTCTCTCCCAACCCGATTGCCCAGCTGCTTGGGCCGTACTCCCCAGCTCTGCCCCTCAGGGTCACCCCTGTTTTGTGCAATGGTGTAACCCCAACATCCAGGCCTCAGGACAGTGCCTTGGGCGAGGAATTTATTTCTCTGGTTATGGATGCAATTGGCAAATACTTTCCCGTCACCCAGATCCTCGGCACGGCTTCAGTGCTCCCTGTTCTGCAGAGGCTGGGAGTTGACGAGGAGCCGGATCTATGTCTTCTACTCACCAGCCCCAGATCTCACAGTGTCTCTTGGGTCCTGCTGGGGCCCCAGCTTTCTCAATCCAGGAACAGGGCCCTGGCCACATGTGACAAGGTCAACTAGAACCTGGATCCCGAAGTCTTCAGCTAAGAACAGGAGCAGAAAAAGGGGGTTCAGTGCTGACTAAGGTTGAGGGTCAGCGAACCTTGCAGGCTGTAGGAGACCAGATGCAGCAGGGGAGGGCAAAGATGCACTGAGAACTCACGCTGACTGTGGGCCTGTGCCTAAAAGCCATTGGAAGGTGGAGGATGGTGTCTGGGCAGAGACTGTGGGCCCCTGCTCTGCCCACATGGGCCTGCCCTGGTCCCAGAAATAGCTGGAGCCACGCTGGCAGCCCTAGAGATATCTGGAAAAGCATCAAGTCCCCTTAGCAGCTGTCCCACCAGAAGTCCTTGAAGAGGCAGTGCAGGGCTGAGATCTGGGGAGACGTCCATTTTTATCCAGCTCTTCTACTCACATGCTGTAACCTTGGGAAAGCTGTTTAAACTCCCTGCTCATCCTCTTTCTCATCTGGAAAATGAAGAAAGTGAGTCTGCCTCATTCATGGGTCTGGGGCGAGGCTCAAAACAAGTAGTAGCGACAGGGGCTTTCACCAAGTGCAAAGCAGCACAAATGCAAAGTATTTTTCCGCAGCCCAGTTCTCTGGGGGTGCAGCTCTTCCACAAAGTATTGGGAGCCCCTCAGCTATTCTTCCAAGCACCCCCCCCCAGGAGGCACTGTGCTGGGTGAGGGCACTGCCACTGATCCACCACAGCCCGAGCTGGGTGATGATGGCATAGCTTCCCTTCCATGTCTCCTCCCTCCCCACCCCACCTCCAGCTACATCCCCCGTGCAGCCCAGGACAGCCATCGTCAGAGAGGGCCAGAGCTGGGCAGCACATCCAGCCAAGGCTCCGTTTTGCCAAGATGACGAAAATGAGTTCCCTAGAGGAGTGATTGCAAGAGGCCACGTAGCAGTTTGGCGGCAGGGACCTGGTTTGAGGGCTCCCGGCCCCTCAGCATGTTTGTGTAGCTGGGGCACACCTCATCAGCTCGTGACCACGGCCTCCAGCAGAGACGACATGCAGGCCTCTATTAATGCAAAGAAGTTCCATCTGACTTTAAGGAAATCTGCCAAGAGGAAATCTAAACGTGTGCCCAGAGAGAAACGGAACAATTCTTTGTGTTTCACTCCACTCACTAATAACCTCTCTAGAATATGTCCGTGATTTTATTTAAACAGATTACATGCACATGTGGTTTTCTTGATTTTTGAGTTGGTGTTTGAAGGTGTGTTACTCAGATGTGCCGGTGTGCAGGCTCCTTGCCAGGGTTTCTGCAGTCCACAGCCCAAGCTGTATTAAGGGTTGGGCTCTAACAAGCCAGGAGCCCAGACTGAACAAACAGGTACAGGTTTCAGGACAGGGCTGTGCTGGATCGTGTTTGCCCTCCATAGGCAATGCAGCATCCTTACAACTTGCATGCAATCAACCTCTTTTGTAAATGGTAAATAAAATCTGTTAACCAAAAGCCAAGCTGACCTCTGGCTGCCTGCTTAACATGAGTGTTAGCTGACTTGTGGAGACCAACTGTCCCGACAGCCAAGCTCAGCCTGCTGCCTGGCTCCTTTGGTGGATCCATCCCCCGACCCCCAGATCCGACTGGGGGGGGGGGGCTGCAAAAGTTTGTCCAACTTGCCACGCATACATCTGTAACAGCAACACGCCTGTGGGGCTTGTCTACCTGAGTGTGGCTCATCAGAGCCTGGATGAGCAGGACACGCCTCAGCAGGGCTGCTTTGGGAGGAATGGCAACTGCAGCTAAAATTAATTCTCTCCCAGCCCAGCCCAGCGAGGGCAGGAATTGGGAGGCCTGGTATAGGCAATGAAAGCCCAGGAAGCAGTGCTGTCTCTGGGACATGAAGGCCCCTGGGCTGGAAGCTCAGGCCAGTATCAAGGCCCAGGGGTGGGGAATGGGGGCTCCAGGACAAGCCCAGGAGCTTGAACCAAAGGAGAGGCAATTGTGGAAACTGGGCATGTGAGCAACTCTTGTACTGGGAAGCATGGGGAAAGTGCCTAGCTGCCAGCACAAGCCATATTGAGAAAGAGGAGGAAGATGTGGCTAACACCAAGGGACTAGCAAATGTGGTGGCACTGGAGGGGACCCTCTGGACAGTGGGAGTGAGGCCAGGCCAAGTGCCACTGCACTAGGGAATAGTGTGGGCCAAGGGACTGCCTGCGCAGTCACACTAGGACAGGCACAATGTTAGACCTCAAGGTAAAGAGCTGGGAGGCAGGGGTAACAGATTGGGTGGGCTCTACCACTCCTGGGCCCCAAGGATAGATGGACAACTAACAGATGTGACTCCAAGAAGTCTGTAGAACAGTGTGTGCTTTTTTCCTGTGGTTGAGCTCAGACTTTCTAATTATATGAAATAACATCATGCTCGGGAATTCCCTGGCGGTCCAGTAGTTAGGACTCCGTGCTCCCACTGCAGGGGGCACGGGTTCGATCCCTGGTTGAGGAACTAAGATCCCACAAGCTGTGTGGTGTGGCCGAGAAAACAAAAACAAACAAACATTGCTCTTTACAATCTGACAGCCCTGGGTCTGAATCCTGGTTCTGCCACCTAAGTGTGACTTGGGACAAGATACCAAGCATCCCTGGGGCTCACTTTCCTCATCAGTACAGGATGCAAAAATCACTGCTATGAGGATGACAAGAGCTAATCTATGCAAAGCACCTGCCACCAGCTTTGTTTCTGCTGATACAAGCTCAGGAGACAGGCGCTATTCTTAGTTGTACACGAGGGCATTTGAGGACGGCTGACGGTCCCCACGCTACAGCATCATACCCTGAGGAAAGGATTTCTTCTGCTCATCCTTACCTCCAGGATGTTTCCACCCTCTGATAGGAGAAGAGAGGAGAGTGGACCAGGAGGCAAGTGGGGGAGGGCGGGGCAGACACCACAACATCTGTGACCTTTGCAGCCCTACAGATTGCATTTGAGCATCTATGCTCCCAGGGAGTTAGGAACCAATGAGACTGCCCCTAAGAGGACCCATGGGACTCTGTACTGAACAGCTGTCCCCCAGAGTCCAGCTGGCGAAGTTTGGCAAGAGCTGGGCAGGAGCCGGAGTCTCCTGGTTCTCTGACGACCGGACACTTTTTTTTAAGTTAATTTTTATTGAAGTATAGTTGATTTACAAAGTCATGTTAGTTTCTGCTGTACAGCAAAGTGAATCAGTTATACGTATACATATATCCACTCTTTTTTAGATTCTTTTCCCATAGGTCATTACACAGTATTGAGTAGAGTTCCCTGGGCTATACAGTAGGTTCTTATTAGTTATCTATTTTATATATAGTAGTGTGTACATGTCAATTCCAATCTCCCAATTTATCCCTCCCCACCATGAGGACTGGAAGTTTTGAGAAAATCCTGGGTCAGCTCACCCAGCATGGATGTTGGCATCTGTTGGCAAGCAGGAATACTTCCCCGACAGTCTTCAAGGGCCCCGAGCGTGGGAGGATGGGCAGAGAGAATGGGGAGGATGCCAGGTGAGGACTAAGACTGCTGACTGGCATGTGGACACAGGGAGGACCCCTTAGGAGATTCACAGAAATAACTGGGTGAGGGGCAGTGCTCAGAAGGTCTTAGTTTCTGGGACTTCCCTGGTGGTCCAGTGGTTAAGAATCCGCCTTCCAATTCAGGGGATGTAGGTTCGATCCCTTGTCGGGGAACTAAGGTGACACATGCCTCGGGGTAACTAAGCCCGCGCACCACAGCTACTGAGCCCGCGTGCCACAACTAAAACCCAACTCAGCCAAAAATAAAATAAATAATTTTTTTAAAAAATAGAAAGTCTTGGTTTCTAGAATGAAGTGGGTAAGGCTTAAGCAACCATAATTTGATCAATAAAGTAAGTGACCTTATTTTGTAGCAATGGGCTGGTGATATTGGTGACATTATAAAATTGTACAAATGCACCTCTTTGAGTGAGGTCCAGTCATTTATTTATTAATCAATAATTTACTCAATCATTCTTTCAATAACACAATTTCTGAGTATATCATCTGTGTCAGGCCCTCTTGTAGGTGTGAGGGACACAGGCTCCAACAAGCAAAAAGAAAAAAGGACAAAACACCTCTCTCAAGTTGCTAATAACAGATGCCTAGGACTAGCAATGGCTTCATTCTAAAAGCAAGTAGCCCTGCTTACAAATGTCTCCTGTATCAAAGGCACTTACCTTAAAAAGACATGGTCTAAGCTCTAAACAGATTCCCAAGAGCATGACAACTGAATCTAAAACTATAGCATATTTGAAACACTATTTATACAGAACAGAACATTAATTAAGCATTAATTAAACAGAATGTGAAGGACATTAGCATAGATACCCTGTCTTTATATGTATTTATACATATATGTATGTATTTCTACATAGACACACATATGTAATCCTAATAAGATCTGCTGTTCCAAATGACCAGTCTGTCTTCTGAGTCACATTCAGAGAAAACACAAATGGACATGGATGCCTTAAATGGTGATACTTATTGAGGGCTTACTATGTGCCAGGCATTGTTCTGAGATCTTTACATGTAAAAATTCGTACAAGCATCAGGACAACCTTATGCGGTAGGTGCTATTACCCCTACCATCATATTGCCTAATCGATCTAACGTGCATCTTTAGGACTTTTTTTTTTTTTTTTTGCAGTACGCGGGCCTCTCACTGTTGTGGCCTCTCCCGTTGCGGAGCATAGGCTCCGGACGCGCAGGCCCAGCGACCATGGCCCATGGGCCCAGCCGCTCCGCGGCATGTGGGATCTTCCCAGACCGGGACACGAACCCGTGTCCCCTGCATCGGCAGGCGGACTCTCAACCAGTGCGCCACCAGCGAAGCCCCATCTTCAGGATTTTTTAAGGGGCAGTCCAAGGGTCTTAAGATATCAGATTCTCAGAAATCCTCTCTAGATTATGTTCCCTCTCCCTAAATTTCCACGTCACAGACGCAGCTGAACACTGCCCCTGCTCAGGATATGCTCCTGACTCTCCCTGCTACCCACACTCCTCTTCCACAGCCCCTTCCCTCCTCCTATCCCTCTGCCCACACCCACCACGAAGCTTTCTTTGCCCAAAGTGGAGGCCAAAGCCTCCACTCCTGCCTTCAAGGTAGCTCCAGGCCACTTCACGATGACTGCGCCCCCTCATGACCTACGGACAGCCTTTGATCCTATGAAAGGAGTACGCAGAGGCCAATGGAAGTACGTTCTTACCCTGCTCCGACCACTTTTTTTCTAAATTTATCATGGGAAATCTCTCATAAAAAAATTCTCCGCTACATTACTTATATGTGTGTGTTATTTGTACACATATGTATATATAACTATATATATGTACATGCAGTTCAAAAATTCATGTTCTTTGGTGTGACAGTGGAATTGTGGTCGTGTCTTTTTGAAACTTCATTATCTGTTTGGAGATAGAACTAAAATATTCACAGGTGAGTTTTGTATTTACCGTAAATACTCCAGTTTAAAAAACCTGTTGAGAGCAAGGACTAGATGAAGTAAGAGTGGAAAATGTTAAAAAAAAAAAATTACAGAAGCTGACTGAAGAGAAGAACAAGATTTCCTCCACTTTTGGTGTGACAGAAATTTTCCATGAAAAAGCTTCTGGTGCTCAGAAAAAGATAAATGAGGAGAACTTGAAGAAGTGAGGTAACAATTGGTCTGAATACGAGAGCTGTCTTCAATTTTTTTAAAATTCATCATAACCAACACTGATTATCAACACAGTCCAGGTATTGGTTGAGCCCAGCAGCTACAGCAAGAAAGGTCACTCTCTGCCCCAAAGGGCTTGCAAGTAACAAAAACATTGCATATCCTGTTCCACTCATTATTTCTTTTTCCTAGACATGTAAAGTCAAGGAGGGCTACTTGGAGGACGTGATACATGAGATGGGTCTGGAAGGATGAGTAGGAATTGGTAAGGAAGGTGGGAAGGAGGGAGAAAATATTTCTGGGGATGTCACAAGGGGGTCAGCTCACACTTGAGTCTTCAGAGCGTCTCCCTGTGGCCAGCGGGAGAAGCTGTGAGGACACAGATGTCGGTTTAAATCCTGGGAAAGACCTTCACTAGCAGGGGTGCGTGCAGGGACAGTGAGCTGTCCCCACACTCCACGTGAGCCCCGTAAGAGGAAACAACCACCTCTCAGGGGTTTAATAAGAGAGCTTGGAACATTAACTGGGGAAGGGAGTGTGGATTATATCCTTATTCATATAAAAACATTTGTCACACTCAGCACTGCAATACTAGGGACACAGGGCTGAAAAAATAAGCCTTAATCTCACAATCGCATGAAACTAGGTGGGAATCAGGACTGTGTAGCCTCCTCTTTGTAATAAGTATAAGAGCAATAATAATAATTATAGTTATATGATTTTATATAAATTCTTTTCTTTCCAAATAGGGCTCCTGTGACCCTGCTTTCCATCAATCACTGGACCATGAGCCCCGGGATGCAGCCAGTCCCCTGCTCCTCACTGCTAATAGCACCAGGCTCTCAGAGCACCAAGGACTGCTCACAGGGACACAGACACCCACAAATAGAGACTCACATCACCCGCCAGGCTCTCATCACCCCAAAAGGCAGCTTTTTAGAACATCAAACTTATGTGATCTCAGTTGGGAGTTTGCTGTTAAAAGGAAGAATAATACTTTCTGAACAACCGGAGACACAAGAGACTTCAAAGCAAACATTTAAAGGAAACAGTGGAACTAGAACCTCTTTGGGTGGTGCCTCCTGCCTACTAGTTGGGTGACATTGGTCAAGTCATTGTAACTTTCTGGGCTTCTGTTTCTTCACCTGTAACAAAGGCTAGAATCCTACCTTTCTGCAGGAGGATAACACGTGTGAAATGTGTTATATGTAAATGTTCCATGTAAACATGTAAATGTTATAGGGTTAGATATTTAGAAAATAACATTTATTAATTTCGAGTCGCCATGGATAACTGGACAAGGGTCCATTGGCACCAGTTCTGTGAAGATAAGAATTGTGTCTCCTGGATCATTGTGTCAAGTTCAGAGCCTGGAACTGAGTAGCTGCTCAATAAATACTTGTTGACTAAATGGGTCGAGCCAAGTTGAGCTGCCACAGAGATTTAATTTAGGGGCTGGAGGCCCACACCATTCCTCCCGGGCCACTATCTCCCTCTTCATCTCTCTCCTCGTCCCCCTCCCCCTCAGCACCTCTGTGCCCCAGGCCATCTTCACAGACAGCTGTGTGGTCTCTGTAGGAGACATCCCTGTGCTCTGGGACTGCCGGGGGGCATCTGGGGGCTTTCCTGCGATGAGGACAGCAGCGCAGGCCCCACTCCCTGCAGCTGCAGGGAGCCTGGACTGCCCAGACATAGGCGCCCACAGGCACCGAGAGCAGCACAGCACACAGGATCACCATGGTGTGCAGGAGGCGCTCCCGTCCCTCCAGCCCGCCGTGGTCTCGGCCCGTCACAAAGACCACACACCGGCCCTGGCGTGGGGGCTGGCGCCCCAGGCTAAGGCAGACCTCGTATTTTGTGCCGGGGAGGAGATCATCCACCAAGTATGTGCTGATTCCTGGGCCAACATGAACGACCTCCTTCCTGCGGGCTTCTTCCGACCCAATGTAGAGGGTGAACCACTTCTCAGGGGTGTCGGCCGCCACAAACCATTCCAGCACGATCCCATGCACTGTCTGCTTAACCACCCGCAGGTCAACGTAGGCATTGCCCTCCGAAGTGGAGAAAAGAGAATGGAGTGTGGGCGCGGCCTGGGCGGGCTGGACGTGGAGGGAGATGACACAGCTGCTCCTGCCGATGGAGTTGGAGGCTACACAGGTGTAACTGCCCCTGTCTACCAGGTGGGCAGCAGGTATGACCAGCTCCGACAGAGCAGCATCTTCTGCAGTGGACGAGGTCAACACTGGGTAGAGAGACAGCAAAACAGCTCAGGTGGACATTTCTCTGATAGACAGTCAGCTGGAGAGTGTCCAGCAATGCCAGTTTTTTGTTAAAAGGTGGTGGCGACCATTTATGAAGCATGTACTAGGCGCCAGGTGTTGCCTCTCAGCAATCCTGTAAGGTGAGCACCCAAATTTTACACATGGGAAGTTGGGGACTAGAGTGATTAAGCAACTTGCCTATAGTGAGAATCGTTCAGGGGTGTCGATCTGGAACCTAGTTCTTCTGTCTATGAAGACCACACACTTTTTTTTTTTTTTTTTTTTTAATGCGGTACGCGGGCCTCTCACTGTGGTGGCCTCTCCCGTTGCGGAGCACAGGCTCCGGACGCGCAGGCTCAGCGGCCATGGCTCACGGGCCCAGCCGCTCGACGGCATGTGGGATCTTCCCGGACCTGGGCACGAACCCGCGTCCCCTGCATCGGCAGGCGGACTCTCAACCACTTCGCCACCAGGGAAGCCCCAGACCACACTCTTTTAACTTCACTAGCTCCTCCCACCAAACGACCTTAGCCTCGCTGAGCTAACACGTGGTTTCCAGGAGATCGCTAACAACAGTGCGATTGTACAATACTGTGAGCTTCAGGAAGTGCCTTTTTACTTCCCGGATGTAGAGTGGCTCAGAGCCTGGAGCCAAGTGCCTGGATTCTATCCATTACTAAATATATGGTCTTGGATGAGTCGCTTAGATTCTCTTGGCCTCAATTTCCTCATCAGTAAAATGGGATGATAACAGTATTTACTCCGTAAGTTTGATAGTAAGTGCTCAGTAAGTGTTAGCTGTTATTATTACTGAGAGAATGGATCTAACATGGTACCGAAGAGAATGATAATAGAACATCACAAAAGGTAACATCTGGATGCATCTCATCATTCTCAAAGAGGCTACGACAACAGATCCTATGTTTCTCCTTCATTGGTATTTAACCTCAAGCCTATAAGACGTAATCAAATGATAGGAAAAAGTCAAAATTTCAGCTAATTAAGCATTTTTTAATCATCCAGAGGTTTGTCACCATATATAACAAATATCTGGGTGACTGATTGTACTTCTCAAGTTTCACTTAGATATTTCTAGTTGTCTTCTAGATAGAGTCGAGATACTTCTAAAGAGGCCATCCCTGGCTTTGTGATGTACCCCAGCGCTGAAGGGTGGCATTAAAGGTGATTTCAGCTGAGGTGTGATAACAGAGCATGAACTTCAGGAAATGAGAGGCAGTTTAGAATCCCAGCGGTGGGGCCCACGAAGGTCACTCCCTCTCCCTGGGTCCCAGCATGGCAACTTCAAGCCAATAAGGTCTGATCAACACAGCGGTAGGAAAAGTAAAATTCAGTCAATATCTAGGACTTCCCAACTTTGCCTAGTAAGAGTTAGCTGGGGGGTAGGCAATGGCAGAGGGAGGAAACACTTGTTAAAATACATTCTCTCAGGCCCTCCCCTGGACTAACGGAATCAAATCTCCAGGGAGAGGCCTGAAAATTTTATTTGAAACAAGCACCCCAGGTGATTCTGCTCAGAGAAGTTTAAGAAATAAGTAATAGATAATCTCTAGAATCAGTTCTAGTCAGAAATTCTCTGATTTAAAAATAAACGGTATGGTTTTTTTGCATCTAGAAGGCTTTCAAAGAATATATGTGTTCATATACAATTCTATAGTATTTATATCAATACAATATTGTTAAGTCAATTCATATATATTAACATCTTACATCCTATCAAGATCTATAAGCAACAAATATATATATATGCAACAAATATGTATGTAATATATATATTTACATCTTACTTCCTATAGAGACCTGTATGCAAAAATATATAGATATATATTATACATATATGTGTGTAACAAATATATATTATATTGATAGATAGATCTGTATGCAACAAATATATAAATATATATTATATGGAGTACATATATTTACATCTTATATCCTATAGAGATCTGTACGCAACCATGTAAAATAATGCCAATAGGGAGTTCCCTGGCGGCCTCGTGGTTAGGATTCCGGGCTTTCACTGAGTCGCATGACCAAATAATAATAATAATAAAATAATGCCAATAGTGGAACACTGTCTCGGAATTTTTTCTGTCGTGGTGAGTATAATTCAGGTCTGTCCCAGTCTTACCTGCACCCCTCCTTCATGATTGACCCAGTTTAGAACTTCTCTATTGAGGGCAGGGTTGCTACAGACCTCCCCAACCGCCCCCCGCCAAGATACATGGAGAGGGTGCATGCACTTACCATCAAATTCCCTCCACTTGCTCAGGGGATAAGTCCAGGCAATAGTTGGTGAGGGGCTAGCCTGTACCAAGCATCGCAGGGTCACATTCTGTCCCACCCGGATGCTGACATTGGCACTGGGGGTTGAGATCTGCGGCTTCATGCAAGCACTGAGCTCTGTTTCGTGAAAAAGCTGCCCTGCTTTGGAGAGAGGACCTCGACACGTGAGGTAGGGATTCACCAGGACTACTGGAAGACTGATGGACTTTACAAACTGGACAAGTCCCCTTAGGCGACAGTCACATAACCAGGGGTTGTCGTGCAGCGCCAGCATCATGCTGGAGAGAATCTCGGTCTCACAGCCAGGCTGCCGGTGTTTCTGGTAGGCTGGCCAGTTCAAGAAGACACTCTTGGCTACAACTGTAAGCCTATTGGAGGATAGGTCAAGGTAGGTCAGGTTGACCAAGAACTGAAGAGCCAGTTCAGGGAGTGCATCAATCCTGTTGTGTTTGAGGTCCAAGACCCGCAGGAGCGGGGTGGCACGGAACTCCGTCCATGGTACTGAGCGGAGTTTGTTGCCCTCCAGTCTCAGCTCTTTCAGTTCTGACAGGTGCTCCAGGGCTCCTAGATGGATCACAGTGACATTGTTAAAATTGAGCCAAAGGTACTCCAAGGTGCTCATGTTGATGAAAGACCCTCGGGGCAGTTCAAATAAGGGTGAATTTTCAATTCTCACTTGCTTGAACTCTTCAGGAAGTTTCCTTGGGATCTTTCCCAAAGTGATAGACACGCACTGCAGAGTCCTGTACAAAAAACCACAACAGCTTTGAGATGTACATCAGGAAACTGGGAGGTGGGATCAGGCTTATCCTGGCATTAGACATATGCATTAGAAGGAAATAATACGATTCTCTTGAAATACAAGAGTTAGACCCATTTTGGTAAAAGCGCGCAGTTTATCAAAGCTCAGCACCAGTTAGAGGGAGTCTCACAGAGATTTTGCTGATTTCCTGCCAAATCTTGGCCTGCTCCCACTTCACACCATCCCCAAAGAAAGCCCGTCCCCTACTGGGATCCTGTTAGCCCAGCGCACCTGCCAAAACTCTCCTCTGAGCAGGTACATCCTGGCAGACAGGATAGCTGAGCTGCATGTGAATCCAGAAAGACCAGAACTAGCAAGAAATAGTGAGAAACTGAAGCCATATTCTTCTGTGAGAAACTACCTTATGAGTTTTTGAATAAGTATAGTCCAAGCTTCCGAGTGGCAAATCCTATTATTGGTAATCCATAATGATGTAGGTCAGCACAGCAGCAGCAAAGCCCCTGGATGCTCTGAGGTCTGTTATGGCCCAGATCACAAGCTCAGTAAGAACCCAGAAGAGGGAGCTATGTCTCTTAACTAAGGTCAGAAGATTTACCGTTTTTCTGGTTTTTGAGTCCAGAGAGCAAACTATAAGCCAAATGTCCAATTCAGTCCTGATACTGCCTCCCCTCAGTCTCATAAAAAAGATCTGAGAGGACTTCCCTGGTGGCGCAGTGGTTGAGAGTTCGCCTGCTGGTGCAGGGGACACGGGTTCGTGCCTCGATCCGGGAAGATCCCACATGCCGCGGAGCGGCTGGGCCCATGAGCCATGGCCGCTGAACCTGCGCGTCCGGAGCCTGTGCTCCGCAATGGGAGAGGCCACAACAGTGAGAGGCCCGCATAACACAAAAAACAAACAAACAAAAAAAAAGATCTGAGAAACAAACAGGTAATGCTATCCTGAGCACTATGGTTCAGGAGATTTGGCCAGAATACATCTAATACTTCATCAATCACAATTGGCTTCTGTAACCTAGAATTTTCAACCAGTCTCTAAAAGTGAATGCAGATAATGGTTAACAAAGTAATTCTGCAACCACTCCTATCAGTGGTAATCTCCCCAGCACCTCGCGTGGTGGATTCATTTTTCTTCTGCGTTAAGACAGCTGCACCTGCTGCTTGGATGACCAGAATCAGAGAAGCATCACGGTACAGAGGTTAAACCACGAGATTGTGTTTTCTGATTAAATCAAAGCATGTTTCTTATCCTAGATCACATAATTTATCCTGAATGCTGTGTATTTCACATGTTATAAATCTTCCCTGAACGCTGTGTATTTCTTATGTTAAATTTTTTTTTTTTTTTTGCAGTACGTGGGCCTCTCACTTTTGTGGCCTCTCCCGTTGCAGAGCACAAGCTCCGGATGCACAGGCTCAGCGGCCATGGCTCACGGGCCCAGCCGCTCCACGGCACGTGGGATCTTCCCGGACCGGGACACAAACCCGTGTCCCCTGCATCGGCAGGCGGACTCTCAATCACTGCGCCACCAGGGAAGCCCAGTTAAAATTTTTTAAGTGAGATAATATGTGGTTTTGTATATTTGATCTGCCATTCTTCATTCATTCAACAAATATATATTGGTCATCTGCTCTAAGCCACACCTTTGCTAGGTGCAAGGAAGGCCATGGTGAGCAATACTGTTATAGATCCGGTCCCATGGGGTCTTCTATCTAGCTTATACTTCCTAGTCTTGAGATCTTTGGAAAGTCGGTTTCTCCTGTGCAAAGTGAGAAAATTAATGAATTCTTTATAGTGTTTCTAGGAAATATTAATATTATGCAAAATAAAGTACCTAACATAAAGTAGGTGCCCAATAAAGTTTAATTCGCCTCCCACACCAACAGACTCTGGAAGAGAGTCTGCTTTCCATTACCTGGGGTACTTTCTGATGATTATTGAAATTCCATGGGTTCCCCTAAGATTCATGATATACATTATATCCTATAAAAGACCTCAGGGAAGAAAATCCGCTTAGTAGCTAACCAGTGAGAGGGGAAATGGGTCACCAAGTAAGCTGATTACACCCCAGGCTTTCCATCCAAGCCAGATATTTTTGCTGGAATTTCCAGACAGTCTAACTCTACAATCTGGCTAGATCTCTGGACTTCCTCTCAAAGTGAAAATTTAAAAAGCAAGGAGAGTACAATGAGCACAAAGCTGTGGCAGATGTGGAGAGGTGCTGCCTAGACACCCTTCAAGGAATGAGTCGATGCTCAACTCCAAGGAGTGCTTGCATGAGGTCATGCCCTTCCCCAGGCAGCCCCAGGCAGAGACTGAGGGAGGTGAGGGCACAGGGCCCTGGCCAGTCTGGCCTGATGGGGGCAACTCTGACGGGTGATTCTCATTCCAGAGTTCTCTACCAGGTTGGCCAAAATTTTGCCAGCCTTGCTTTGTGGGAAAATGTGATTCAATCCATGGGTATCACAAATGACTAGTGAGTTCTTTTCTCACCCCAAAATAGAAAGGCCTAAAGAGCCCTACATCCCCACAATTTCTTCTCTGTTCATCCCATCCAGCCTCTTTAAATGAATCCAGCTCAACTCAACCTTTCAGTGGTCTGCCGGAAAATTGAGAAGGATGCCCACTGGTATGTCATCTCTGGAATCACTGCTCCTTCTTCTCTCCTGACTCCCTCATCCTCTAGTTTCCTTATTTTGTATATAGGCATAGGGAATAGCTGTGCTGTCAGTTAAAACAGGAGACTAGAACAATTAAAGTTAGCTTGGCTCGTGTCGTTTCTCTTAAACAACTAGTGGTTAAGTGGTGTCAATAAACTCAAGAGACTTAACAACAAAGGGAAGGAAGGAAAGAATCTGAGGATATTATAGCCCTATCACCCTTCTGGAAGGATGCTTTTAGGAGCTTGGCTCTTAGGATTTTTAGTAGAGACAGAATCTTGGGGGAGGAGTTACTCTGTTTTTGTGAAATTAATTAGATAAAAATGGCTTCTGAGCAGCAGCTCCCTGGCTTGTCTTAGATTTCCTATCTGTTCAACTGGAAAACGCCCCCTTCCCCCATCCCCCAATATGATCGGAACTTTGGGAGAGTTCAGACAGAGAACTAGGCAACCTACCAGGAAGCAGATAGGCTGTCCTTCCTCTTTCTCAAGCTGGTGTTTTTCCTTCATTCCTCCACCTGCTCCAACCATGTCTCAGACGGTCTTCTTGGCTCCCTGCGCCTGTGATAGACACACAGAGGACTACATCCCCACGCCCCCTTGAAACAGGTGGGCTACGTGACCAATATTCAGGCTAATGAAATGTTGGACGAAATAATGTTTTAAAAGCCCCTATGTGATTCTCCACGTTCTCTTTTCCCTTGTTGCAGCAACTGTTGACATTCCAGGTGGTGAAGTCTTCATCAGCCTGGGTCGCTGAGTGAAGAAGAGAGCAGACCCCTCCCTCCATCCTCATTTCCCACTCACTCAAGTAGACTCTGCGAGAGCAGGAATAAATGTTTCTTTGTTAAGCCACTGAAATCTGAGAATTGTTGGCACAGCATAAGCCTAACCAATCCTGACTACAATGCCCATACAATAAAATATGCCCAAGTGCTTGTAAACTGATTTTTGTCTCTCCTGGATTATATGATAGTTAAAACAAAGTTTCCAGCTCTAGCCCTTTAAACACACTGCTCACTGAGCCCCTTGACTAACAGCCTAGTTTTAATAGCCACATCCACTTTCCAGGATAAAATTTCTGTTGTCTGCCTTTTGGTTCCCTGTAAGTTTCCATGTCTACATCAAGTGACAGCAGACATACCCTCTGCCTAGGTCAGGAGGAATATAACCATGTTGCAGCCAAAAAAAATAAAAAAGACATGTTGGAGATGTCATGATTCCAACCAACCTCCAAACAAGGCTTCCAAGGGCCACATGCTGTGGGATCACCCTAGTGCAGGCTGGTCTTCAGCATTTGAGAGACTAGAAATTCTTTTTTTTAAAATTAATTAGTTTATTTATTTATGGCTGTGTTGGGTCTTCGTTGCTGCGTGTGGGCTTTCTCTAGTTGTGGTGAGTGGGGGCTACTCTTCCTTGTAGTGTGCGTGCTTCTCATTGCAGTGGCTTCTCTTGTTGTGGAGCACAGGGTCTAGGTGTGCGGGCTTCAGTAGTTGTGGCATGAGGGCTCAGTAGTTATGGCTCGCAGGCTCTAGAGCGCAGGCTCAGTAGTTGTGGCGCACGGACTTAGTTGCTCCATGGCACGTGGGATCTTCCCGGACCAGGGCTCGAACCCATGTCCCCTGCACCGGCAGGCAGATTCTTAACCACTGTGGCACCAGGGAAGTCCTAGAAATTCTTCTTCCAGGATTTTAAGAAGACATTAGGTTTCCAGGGGCTGACTCATACTAACCAGATTCATATACCAAAAGACTAATATATAAACAGGACATCATTTTATTTTTTACAGCGTGAATTTGTTTTTTCCAGTGACTTGAATATTCATGAGCACAATCCAGGATGATTCTTCTCTACAAGAGCAAACCAGGGAAGACAGAACACACAAAGAAAGGCTGACATATGGGTATTTGGAGGCTGACCATCTTGGGGGCCATTCCATTCAGACCACCAAGGTAGGTCTTCATGAATCATTGGAAAGTTGAAACTTTCTTTCTCTCTCTCTTTCACACACACACACACACACACACACACACACACACACATTACTGGATAAATACTAACACATTCTTGCTTTCAAGTTCCTGATTTTTCTTCAAACAGAGTTCAATAAAACTGCCTGTTAGCTGGGTCAATAATTGTTCAGTCTCGATTGGCTCAGCCAATCTTTTAGAGAAAACAACTTTATCATTTCAACAGATGGCTGCTGTCATCCACTGCACTTATATTTGTTCTGATTTGGGGAGTGTCTGTCAGTCTCATATACCAAACCATCAGAGTTGAGTCTTAAGTCTCACAAGGCATAGCAGAAATGCCTTTACAAATCTAGATCAGGGGTTGGCAAATTACAGCCTGGGAGCCAAATCCAGCCTGCCACCTGTTCTTGTAAATAACATTTTATTTGAACTCATCCATGCTCATTAACTTACATATGGTCTGGGGTTGCTTTCACACTACATCAGCAGAGTTGAGAAGTAGTAATGGAGCCTTAAGTATCTCCTATCTGGCTTTCTTTATAGAAAAACAGAAGTTTGTTGACCTATGATGTAGACAGTGGCTTTGTCATTTTCCAACCAAATACTTTCTCTAACCAATAGCAACAGCCCCCAAGTTAAAGTCAGGTGCACCCTACAGGTGATGGGCAGGGAATAGCCATGTATGGAAATCCCACATTCACATGCACTGGTGCTCTCAGGATTCTGATCCCAGGTTTCAATAGCTCAAAAAAATCCATTTCCATAGTAAAACTGCTGTGGGTCACACTGCAGAGATCAATTCTGAACAAAGACCCTCAGCCTGGCCAGAACATTATCAAAGCCACGGATTCTCCAAGAAAATCCATCACTGTGCTCTATAAATTATTCAGCTCTTTGGGTTTCAGTTTTCTTGTCTGTAAAATCAAATAGCCCAGCCTTCAAAACAGGTCATTGTGAAGATCAAAATGAGAGAAACCAAGAAAAAAAGTTGTAAGGTCTTTCGTAAATGTGAGAGGAGGTACAGTAACTTTAGACATCACTGCATCACGCTGGTCTTTATATTTAGCAAAGAGTCAAGACAATATGGTGTCTCTTAGGTGATACTGGAAAGATAGCTTTCCTGCATCACTTGCTGTCCCCAAATTTTCTCAGTTATTACCCAAAGGCCTTGGCACCAAACAGCCTGGATGCTCCCTTCGTTAGAAGCCACTCCTTCAGACAAGACAGAACATTGGCCCTTCTGCTGGGAACGTTTGTCTTCTCCTATGTACAGAGATGACATCTCAGAGGTTTCCCAGCTTTAAGCAAACTGAACAGGAATCCTCCTTTGAAGTGGCTTACTGAGTGACCCAGAAGGCTCTGAGACACCCTCAGGAACCCAGGTAAGTTTCAGTTAGAATCACAAATGCTGCTACACGGGGACAGAGGTGAGCTGTGTGCCAGACAGCATTGAGTGTACTGTGTCACCTGCCACGGAGGGTCTCTCAGATCCCTCCAGCCGGACATTCTGAGAGTAAACGAGCAGTAGTCTCCTGGGCATCATCTAAACTTCTAGAATTTACTGAAAATCAGATGATTATCTCTAGGCAGAATGGCACCCGGAGAAAAAAATGTTAGAATCCATGTGTCCACAGTGAGGGTCTCTGCATGTGTGTGTATGTGGCTGTACAAATGTGGCAAATGCATAAAGAGACTATGTGTGACTGCCTACGAGTTAGCATAAATGGAATCAAGATGCAGTATAGGAAAGTAGCAAGGACTATCAACTCTGGAAACAAGTGCATGGTCCAATTTCTAGAGCTGCCATTTCCTAGCTGTGTACTTGTGGGCAACATAGATTAGATCACTGCTCAGCAAAATATGTCCTGCCCTACCATTACCTCCATGGGAGAACTATCCTTTCCTGCCTTGTTTAAAGTTTAGTTTTGGCCATGAGACTTGCTTTGGCAGGTAGAATATGGGAAGAAATGGCAGTGTTAAGGAGCTTAATTGGCATCACATGTTTTTGCTCATTTCTCTGATATCATCTGACATCTCCATGAAAGAAGCCTGCCCCAGGTAGCCACTGACTCTCCATCCTGAGCCCCAAGTAGGACACACGGAGCAGAGCCACCACAGTCAACCCACCGACCTATGGATTGTGTGAAAATAAGTGCTTTTTGCTGTATACCACTGAAATTTTGCCTTTATTTGTTACACAGCAAAAACTGACTGATACAGGCAAGTTACTTACTCACCCTGTTCCTTCTCCAGGTAAGTGGGGAGAAGAGTGGTGCCTGCTGCAAAGTGTTGTCATAAGAATTCAATGAGTTAATGTATATAAAGCACTTAGAACACTTTCTGGCACATAGTAAGTGCTTATATAAGTGTTAGCTGTGGTTGCGGTGGTGGTGTGTAAATGTATGAGTAAGCAGATACCCAAGTAGGTAAGAGTGGGTGAGCATGGATTCAGGTGTCAGAGTGAGCGTGTGGGAGGCGAAGAGGGAGAGTGGTTGGGAGCAGGCGTGTAGGCACCTGTGTGCACGGCCCTCAGCAGAAGTACTCGTTGATCCGTCTGCCCACCCTGACGCCCAAGGCCTGAGAGTCCAGGCTGGAGTGGGCAGAGAGGAGCCTGTCGGCCTCACTGAGGCTGTGCTGGGACAGCTCCTCTGAGCCATCCTCACTGTGGCCCAGTCTCTCCAGGTTGACGTAGGCACCTGTGGCCTCAGCAGAGCCCCTGGTGTGGCACTTGCGCCAGCGGCTCTGGAGAGCGCTGCAGCAGACGAGCAGCGTGAGGGGCAGGGCGATGATGGCAGCCACACTGATCACCACCACGTTGATGAGCCACTGAGTGGCTTCAGCATCCACCACTTCGTCCGTGGAGAAGATGACACACTGCTCCTTCCGGGGCACCAGGCCCTGCACGCAGACACACGCCACGTACTTGATCTTGGGCACCAGCCCATGGATGGTGACACTGGTCTTCCCAGGCTGCACCACCATCCGCCGCATGTCGCGCTGCCCAAAGACTGCGTAGAGGACGCTGAAGGAAGTTGTGTTCCCAGCCTGGGGGGCCTTCCACACCAATGTCACGCTCTGGTAAGTGTCCCCCACCACCTTGAGAGAGCTCACCCTTTGGGCCTCCTGGGGTCCTGCCTGCACATCCAGGTGCTCTCCTGGGGCCCCCATCTGGAAGGGCTGGAGGATTAGTTGCTCCTTCGTGTTGGGCACAGGGGGCCGAGTGGCTGGGACAGCAGGCTCGGGGATGTGGGGGACATGCCTGGCCACCATCTTGTTGTATGCAGCTGCTTCTGCCCCCTCACCTGTCCTTGCCCACGGTGCCGCTGGGCCCCCACTGTGTTCCGTGGATGTCTGGGGCTCAGAGACGACCAGGGAGATAAGAGTCTCAGAGGCTCCCAGGAAGTTCTTGGCCTGGCAGATGTAGTCTCCAGAGTCAAGGTGGGACACAGCAGGCAGGCCCAGCAGAGTCCAGATCGTGCCGTCACTGGAGACTTCCTGGTGCACTGTGGGGAAGAGGCACGTGTGGGAGAATGAACGGGCCCATCTGCCCCAAGCTTCCTTCCAGGGCTGAATTCACAGCCCCTGGACTGTGTACATTCTGCCAAACACCCTGTTATCCCAAGAACAGACTGGGCATCACTGAACTTTTCTTAGATTAGCCATGGGGATGGAGATCACCTGGGCTCCAATTTGGGGAGACACAGGCTGAGACATAGTCTAAGAACGATCAGCCTTCTAAATCTGAGATGCTCCCACTGTGTCTTTCAAGGGCCTGAGTTCTGCAGAGCTAACCCGTCAGGGGTGGCAGGCTGATGCTTTGGGAGTATGGTGGGTTGGGTGAACCTGAGGCAGAGGCCCAGCTAGAAGTGCTCTGCACACCCCTGCCTGGCCCCACTGCCACTTCAATCACAGCATCTCCAACTTTCTGTATTACATTAGTGGAGCTCCTTACACAGTTTTGTTTGTACATTGATTTCAAGCCCACAGTCCTAGAGCAACGCTTGCCAACCTAGTTGGGGGAAACACAGAAGAAAGCTGGGAGGGATGGGAGGTGTTCTGGTCAGGTGCCAAGAAATTATTCCTCCTACACCCTCTTTCTGCATGTAGGTGGGCTGTGACTCCTGCAAACCTCCCCCACCAAGTGCCAGGGATGGAGCACCTCTATCTGCACAGCAAAAACGTCACAGGCAGTTCCTCCCTGTACGAGCTGTGTGCTGCAGACCAACCATTTAGCCTCGGTTTACTTACACCCCAAATAGAAGGATAATCAGTTTGCTCTTTAAAGTTCAGTGACACCTTGTACATAATACATTTAACACATGAAGCGTTCAATGGATGGTAACTCCTAGCATGAGTTACTCCTAGTGATACTGGCTTCGTATTTACAACTTGGAACCTTACTATCAATATTAAATACACTGAGAGCATCTTCTACCAAAAAACCAGGGTTTTGCTCCTCTCAGCGTGGGCCCCACGTCTCTGATAGACTGGCTGGTGGAATATGACAGGACAGGTTGAGATCCATTGTTATTACTGAAGCCACTGTCCCCATGTCCAGCCTCTGGACGGAGTCCCCCAACTCCACTCAGACAGGGTGGGAGTAAAGAGCCTTGCTCAGCCTACCTCCCTCTCCCTGGCAAACCTGAAGCCCCATTCCCCCGCATGTGGGATGATGACCCACCCACCCCAGGCTGGATCTCAGCACAGCCGTCCCCAGAGCTCACACACCTGTGCCGTTGAGTGGGTGCCCGTTGGCCCTACTCCAGCTCATTTCCGGCCCAGGGACCCCGGAGGCCCCACAGCGTAGCAATACTGCACTGCCCAAGGGGGACCTGACGCTGGCCGCCCCCGGACGGAGCTCCGGACTCTGGCACCTCCTCAGTTCCAGCTGGCTGAAGGTCAGTCCGGCCAGGCTGCGCGGGCTGGCACACCTCAGCCTGGCCTCTATGAAGGCCAGGTTTGGGGCCCAGCCTTCCAGGAGATGGACCAGGTCATAGAGTCGGCAGTCACACACCCAGGGGTTGTCCTGCAGCCCTGCAGGGGTGAAAGGCAGGGCAGGAGGTGAGACCTAGATATTCAGATCCCCAGTCCCAGCCCCCCTTCTCCCCCAGGGAGGACAAGGCACGTTGTGAGCTCAGGGTCAGCAGAACTGGCCTCCAGACCCAGCTCCTTGCTTCACTACAACCTTAAGCCCGGTTCTTCATCTGGAATGACAGCATTACTCCCGTTTCTGGGTGGCTATAAGCATAAATAAAGATAAATGATATTAAGCGCCGGGTAAGCCATACAGCGTGCCGACAAAATTGGCAGTTACTGCTGCCACTCTCAGACTGATCCTCTCAGGCTACCGGCCAGGCAGTGGGTATTTCTGCAATAACTGCAATACACCAGAATCCATCCATTTCTAGAAATGCTTCATGAACCCGACCCCACCCCCTGCTTTTTTTTTTGGCCTTGCCTTGCATCTTGCAGGATCTTAGTTCCCTGACCAGGGATCGAACCCAGGCCCCCTGCAGTGGAAGCCTGGAGTCCTAACCACTGGACCTCCAGGGAATTCCTGACCCCTGTTCTCCCAGTATAAGTGGCACTTTCAGCATCACCCCAGCAAAGAGTATGGCTGTTCTGAGCCACGGTCCCTTTGACACAGGCTCAAAAAGACAAGAGTGAGGATGTCAGGGAACCCAATCTTATGTTATATTCCCAGCCATCTTTACTTTAAAATTGAACACTTTTATAGAGCTGAAAGCAGGTCACTGCACCTACCCTGTCAAATAACCTTCAACATATAGAGAGGTATTGTGGGTCCTCAGTTCTAAGACACAGTTCCTTTTCATATGTTTGCATTTCTAAATACAAAATGAATGCATTTAATGTGATGTCCTTTCTACCCTCCACGGATTGTTATTAAATTTGATAGCATCTAATCAATAGCATATTATATGTTTGCATACCTGTATTTGATACATTTGGGAATGGAAATGTCAAGGTTGGGGAAGGTGGATTCAGACCTCCTTGTATATCCATGACTCCCGGGTCCTTTAGAGCACTAGCTGGGAAGGCGCCGGCTCCTCTGCTATTCCCCACCCCCATCCCAGCCAGGTGACGGCTACCTTGTGTCACTGGTTAAATGCATTTCCTGATGCATCTGCACCCCAAGAGTCATCACTGCCCAGCTCTGGTGGTGAGCTATCTGACTTCACACAGAATCCCCAAAGAATTGATGCAAATGGCAAAGTTAAAGGACAATGAAACTTTCACCAGTCAGACTGGCAAAAGTTAAACATTCTGACCACTTTAACTGTTAGCTTCATGAGGGAATAGATGTTCATCCATCTTGTTCACTGCTGTATCTGCAGCATCTAGAATGGAGCCCACACATTGGCTGGCATTCAAATAAGCTTGCAGAGTGGACACAAGCATGGATGGTCATGCACACTACTGGTGGGGGGTAGGAACTGGCACTTTAGAGACTATGATTAATATTAAAACATCTAACGTGCATACTCCGTGACCCAGCAATTCCACTTCTCAGTTCCTAGTCTAGAGAAACATTTGTCTTGGTGCACGAGGATGCATTGCCAAGAATGTTCTCTGCGGCATCACAGGTGTTAACAAAATAATGGAAACAATTTAAAGGCCCATGAAAGGAGGAATGGCTAAATAAACTGTAGTATAACTGTATGATGGAATATTATGCCAGAGTTTTAAAAAATGAAGTTGATCCATTTGTAGTAACTTACAAAGATCTCCAAGACATATTGCAGGGCAAAAAAAGTGCTGGTTGATACATATGATATGATGAAATTTTATGCAAAACACACAGCTAAAATTTCTATATGCATGTATGTTTGCTAAAATTTCTATGTGCATGTATGTTTGTATATGCATGTGTATGTAAATGTAAACGATAGGGAACATGCAAATAAACATAACAGTGGCTACTTTTTAGGAGGGGAGAAGGAATTATAAGAAGAGGGCATAAAATATAAATATATATATATAGGACATTCAAAGTTGATTTTCAAAGAAACAACGTCTTTCCATGTAAGTACTACCCTATACAATGTCCTTTATCAGGTGACATAGTCTGTAGGGTGGATGGAGCTGGAATGGGCTTTGCTATTCCCTGCTCCACATCCAGGAAGTGAGGGGGTCTAAATATTCCCTCCTTGGGCTTCCCTGGTGGCGCAGTGGTTGAGAATCTGCCTGCCAATGCAGGGGACACGGGTTCGAGCCCTGGTCTGGGAGGATCCCACATGCCGTGGAGCAACTAGGCCCGTGAGCCACAACTACTGAGCCTGCGCGTCTGGAGCTTGTGCTCTGCAACAAGAGAGGCCGCGATAGTGAGAGGCCCGCGCAGTGCGATGAAGAGTGGCCCCCACTCGCCGCAACTAGAGAAAGCCCTCGCACAGAAACGAAGACCCAACACAGCAAAAATAAATAATAAATAAATAAATATTCCCTCCTTGAGAGACTCTCCCAGGCCTCAGGGCAGGAGCTGCCCCAAACTGCTCTAAGATTGCTCCAGCCCTCGGTGCTGGACCTCACATGAGCCGAGGCATGCTCCAGGGACACCTGCGAGGAGGCCTCTCTTCTGACACTGCCCACCCACTCCCTACCACCCACTTTCTGGCAGGGCCTCACCATGATTCCAAACCCCTCATGGGACAAGGAAAAGGAGCAGAGCTGGGGTCTGAACTGCAGCAGTCTGGCTGGGAGCTTGAGCTCCTAAACCTACCTACCAATGTGTGCCTCTCATTCAATCTTTACTCAAACCCAGAAGGCAAGTGTGATTTTCCAGGTAAAGAACTGAGACTCAGAGAGGCTTTAATAAACTTGCCTAAGACCCCCAAGTCTCACTAAAGTGGTTCCAAGTGAAGGATGCCATCTCTTACCTAGGACCAGCTTGACGTGGTGGCCGGGAAGGAAGGGTCCCTTCTGCAGGTGAGTCCAGGTGGTGAGCAGCTCCTCGGGGAGCCTCAGCAGCTGGTTGCTGGAGAGGTCAAGGAAGGTGAGGTTCCCCAAGAAGCGCGCGGCCTCCGGGGGCACAGCCGAGAGGCGGTTGGCTTGCAGGTCCAGCAGCCGCAGCTTGGGAGCGTCCCTGAGCGCGGCCCAAGGGAAGGTGACCAGGTGGTTCCCGGGCATGCGCAGCTCACGCAGGCGACGCAGACCCCTCAGCATCAGAGCGTTGAGCTCATAGAGCGCGTTGTAGGGCAGCCACAGCTGCTCCAGGCGGCCCAGCGCCTTGAAGGCCTCCCCGGGCACCCTGCGAATGGCCGTCCGCTCCAGGCGCAGGCTGGAGGTGTCCAGAGGGACAGATGCTGGGGGCAGGGTCATGTCAGGGTCGTTGCACACCACTGTCCTGGTTACAGAAATGGGAGTATTTGAGCAAAAGTCCTGTGGGGTCGGAGATTCCCCCTTACTTAACCTCCTTTCAAGAGACCCCCTGGTGCGCATGGCCTCATAGGACACCAAACCCAGACTGCGGTGTGCCCTGGAGGTGGGCTAGTAACAAGGTTCCTTCTGTTTTCTCTTTGGGAGCTTCTTGCTTGCAGAGCCTCTCATAAGTGTCCCAGGAGGGCCGTTTGGTCTCGGTCACTGGCCTGAAGGACCTCAAGCTTGAACTACTATGTCCCCTTACAGCCTACGCCACCTGCAGTGCACTAAGAATGAGTAGTATTTATAAATCCTGAGATCATTTTGTGCATTGCAGCATTGCATCTATGAGTTAAAAGGGTTCCTTTGTTAAATTATAGCTCAGTTTTTGTGACTGCTTTGGCTTTTCTTTATTTAAAAATATATATATATATAGCAACGGCATCAGAACTGGAAGCCACACACGGGATGCCTCGAGCCTCTCCTGACACTGAGGGACCATGAGATGATCAAGGTGTTTAAAAGCTGGAATTTTGCAGCCCCACAGCTGGATTCACCTCTGGGCTCTTTGCTTGTTGGCTGTGTATCCTTGAGTCTATTATGTAACCTCTATTTTCGTCATTTTCCCCAGAATAATAGACTCCACCGCACAGGGTGGTTTGGGTGTTTGAATGAGTTCAGGTGTGTACCAGCTCTGCATACCTGTCACCTGTAGAAGCCCGATTGCTATTGACCACTGTTGTAAGTTTCTGCATCCCAGCACTGCAAGTACATCAGGTCAGTCTTACCAGCTCCTTCCAATGCTCCTTCTGCCCAAACAGTGACTTCTTAAACCTCATTCTATTAAGTTTGACACTAAAGCAGATAGAGAGATAACAGGAGGCAGTCCCCGCCCTCGAGGAGCTGACAATGCAGGACTGTGTTAAATGCTATCACTGAGAGCAACACACACAGAGACGGTAAAAAGGGAAAGATTCTCAAGAGAACGAAACTTTGAGTCTGGCCGTGAGGGACCCAGCCCTTGGGCAGCCCCAGTTTCGTCTGGAGGATGTTTCTGCTCACACTGAAGGAGGTGGGGTGGGAGTGAGGTGGGGATATTGTTTAGCTCTGCTAAGAGAGGTTGTTCTCTTGTAAGGTCATAACGCGTCTGCTAAGAGAGGTTGTTCTCTTGTAAGGTCATAACGCGTTGCTCGTATCATTCTTCCTGACACCACACACACACACGCACACACACACAAACACACACACACACACACACACGCACACGTGTGCACACACACACACACACACACACACACGCTCCACCAGCATCCCTCAGCTTAACTTTCATACAGTACTCAAAGTCAGCTGGGCTTGGCTTGCTTTTGTCAATGGTGCCCACAAAAGGCCCAGTTACTTCCGCCCACTCATATTCATTCTTTAGATATACATGGAACCCCTGCTGAGTGACAGAAGAATATCAGGCTCACAGCCCCCGTCCCCATACAGCTTATAATCCAGCAAAGGAAGAAAAAGCATTGGAGGCAATGATACCTTCAGTGATAATGGAAGCTTGGGTGTTGCAGGGAGGAAGGTCTGGATGTAGGTGGGAGGAAGGGAGTTGATGGGAAAACATGTGCTGGAAGGGGGAGAAAACGGTCAATGGAGGGATCAAAGAAACCGATAAGAGCCAGCACAGGCCAACCGCACGGCTCCTGGTGGGGCAAATCAGGCATGAAGGACAAGGGGGCACATCTCTCCAGGTGCCCAGACTCCTCCCCCCCTCGCAGCCCCAGGAAACCCCAGGACCCACAAGTACACACACTCTGCTCATGATAGGGGAGCGTGGAGCACAGGCAGGTCCATCAGGTGCTCAGGTGTAAGGGCTGGGCCCTCCGAGAGACCCCGGTTAAAGATGGGGTGAGGAAGGTGTCTGAGACACAAAAGGAGACTCTGTCTGACTGCACAACCTGTGCCCTTGGCCACTGGAGATCTCAGGTTTCCCAACAGCCTTTCATGGCCTCATTCCCCTCATTCCTCACACTCCATGCAGATGGGCCGGTGCCTATCAGCTGTGGGACTTCTGGGCAGGTAGAAATGACGGTTAGAGCTCTGGCTTCAGAGGAGGCATAACCAATAGCTGATGTTAGGGGCCCTGGAAACTGCCCTTGGAATTTCATTTTCCATCCTAAAGTCAACCTGCTATCAGAAGCCCTTCCTGGTCCCTGCCCATGGCAGCATCATCAGGTAAGAAGAGTTCTTGAAATGGAACTGAAGTTCTGGGTTCCAGGACCAGCTCTGCCACTGATGCTGTATGACTTTGAGCCCTGTGCTCTCTGTAGGCTGAAAGGGAGGCTCTTTGTCACCCTGGTCACACTGTCCTTGGCCATGGGCTATTCCTGGCCTATTCAGGGCTTAGCCCTGGCTTCCCTTGGGGAGAAGATCCTTACCTCTGATGAGCCATATGAGTTGGAGCATCACAGCTTTGGGCCAAAAATGGAGCTCTTCCTGTTCTTCAGACCACGTGGGGTATCCTTTCTTGGGGGTGCCTCATTTTCTCTGCCTCCCCTCACACCCAATCAGCCTGACCTATTGCTAAGATCATTGAAAGAGTTACACTGAGGGCTTCCCTGGTGGCGCAGTGGTTGAGAGTCCGCCTGCCGATGCAGGGGACACGGGTTCGTGCCCCGGTCCGGGAAGATCCCACATGCCACGGAGCGACTGGGCCCGTGAGCCATGACCGCTGAGCCTGCGCGTCCGGAGCCTGTGCTCCGCAACGGGAGAGGCCACAACAGTGAGAGGCCCGCGTACCGCAAAAAAAAAAAAGAGTTGCACTAAGTTGCACTGATAACATTGCTGTCCTGATCAGAAGCCATCAGTGGCTCCCCAACACCCATCTAAGACAAGGGAGAAAGGGAGGATGAAATTCCAGAAGGTTGGAAAGATGGTAGGAAAGACCCTAAACCAGAGACTGAAATCTCTGAGTAAGTTGGGAAATGCAGTGGTCATTAACAGATGGGCTGAAGAGGTCAGAGAAAAGATAGTTTAAAGACTGCCAAAGAGAGATAGGGAATGAGTCATGGGGGAAGAGCAAGGGTCCACAAACCACAGGAGCCTTGGGGACGTCCCAGGGAGAGGAGGAGAAGAGGATGGAGGTGCTCTCAGGGCTCAGATGGGGAATGAGGAAAGTCAAAGAAGAGGCTGAGGATGGAGGGACCCTTGTTTGCAATGGAATGGGCACTCCTGGCCTTTCTGAGAGCCCATCGAAAGGGGTCAAGGCTGAGGCTCCTGGGGGCTGGGCCAGAGGAGACCCAAAGTGGGAAGAGTATGAGGAATCGAGTGGTCCCATCATGGGTGGGGCAGTAAGAAATACCTGGGATATGATTGGGTACCCCCAGGAGGTGGGGCAAGAGAATGGAAGAGTCCTGGGAAAGAAGGGGCTGGGGAGATAGAAGATAGTAGGGGGCAGGAGAGAAGGAGAGGAAGAGAAAGAGGTAAGGGGGAGACCTCCTGTGCCCTTAAAGAGGGTTCCACTCACAGGATCCTGGAGGAAGACTCAGGAAGGATTTCTGGAGCTGGCACACCTGTGCCCCACCCCTGCCCCATGTGTAAAGGTACCTGGTACTTCAGGTCCACCCCCAAGGCAGAGCCACACCCTGCTGACTGGAAGAAAATGCAGCCCAGACAAGCCCCACGAGACTCTTGGGTCTTGAGGGCCAGGGAGATGGAGGTTTCACCCCCCCACGATCCTAGGGCCATGCATCCAACCCCTCCCAGCCCAGCCTAGCTGGTGGAGCCTGGGAGGCTGGGCAACCCCGCCCCCCCCCCGCACACCTGGCGCCGTACCTGGCTTTGCTGCCATTGCCCAGGACATGGAGGCTGCAGCTGCACTGAGAAGGGCAGGCGCCCCGGGCCTGCGGGGGTCCTCCGAGGGCCAGGAGCCACAGAATGCCCACCGCCACCCTCATGGCTCCTGGCTCCTCTGTAGGCCGGGCAGGGGCCTGTCCCTTACTGCTCTGTCCTGCTGGCCCAGCAAACCCAGCAGCTGCCCACACCCCCAACTGAAGCCATCGGATAATCATAGACAGGCTGGGGATTAGGGAGGGGGAGCCCTGGCCACAGCGGCTCAGCGGCTTATTGCTTCCTGGAATCGCCCAGTCCTGAAGATGGGGGTGGGGCATCCCCTTCCAGAGCCGCAGCCTCAGGCCCAGAGCACGTAGGGTCCGGCAGGAAGTGGGCAGCCCCCCAGAGGCAAGCGGCTGCTGGACTGCCTATGCCAGCCAGGCTGAGGATGCACAGCCCCCACAGGGTGCCTGGGCTCAAAAGAGATGGACGCTGGCCTCTAATAAGGGCCACTGGAAATCCTCTCCAGTGACCCTGTCTTATAGTGAAAAGGCATTGAGATGAAGGTGGTGAAGGCATTAGAAAGAGCCCAAGTGCTGGGCCAGGCCAGCTGGGTTCAAATCCCAGCTCTTCCATTTGCAGGCTGTGATGTCGGGAAAGCCACACGGTCTCTTGTGGCCTCTGTGTCCTTATCTGCCAGAGGGAAGTAATGTTACTCTACTCGGGGTGTTTATGAAAATTAAACAACCCAAGTTTCTCAGACCTTGACAGCCTGTGGGAACAGAAGCTTTCTTGGGAGTAGTAAGTACCCAGTTCCACGGGCACTTCCAAGTACCTGCTCATGGAGGACCTGGGAAGAATCAGCTATTTGGGGACAACCGCAGAGGTGTCTCCCATGGACTCAGGAGCTCTCCCAGCCCGCTGGTCAAACAGCTGCCTCCTGGGGTACCCTGCGGCACCGAGTCTCAGATCACTGCCATCTGAGCCTTCAGGGCATTACCACCAATGCCAAAGGTATGAGGTGTCTTGGCCTGAGGGTGGAGAGTGCCCCTCCCCTCAAGTTATCTCACTCCAAGGAGGGTCTCAGAGCAGGATCTCCCAGAGCTTTGAGAGAAGCTAAAAGCTTCTGTCAGTTTTTACTGATTGTCCCCTACCCCCAACCTCATCCCACCATAGACACCACCTGTCACTCATTGATTCTTCACGTTTGACTCCAAGGCCTTGCTCTTTGGCCCAGAAAACCCTACCTGGTTCCTATGGCTTTTCCAGAAGGTTCCTCAGCCCATGCGCCTAGACAAACCTACACCAGTGAGGTGTGACCAAGGCAGATACCTGGGGCCCCGGTATACGCACAAAATACCTGTGCCAGGCCTGTTTGGACAATATTGGCTTCCAGGAAACATTGGTTCCCATTCCTTCCTCTCTTCCGATTCAGCCAATGTGATTTTCTCAGTGCTTCCCACCTGTACCTCCTCCTCCCCAAACCAGAAAGCCAGCCCTGCCCATTCCCACCTCTCTGGCTTTTTCTCCTTCTTTTGGCCATGCCGCATGGCATGTGGGATCTTAGCTCCCCGACCAGGGATTGAACCCGTGCCCGCCTGCAGTGGAAGCGCGTAGTCCTAACCACTGGAACACCAGGGACTTCCTGCTGGCTTTTCTTCCTTCTGTTGGGGATGCAACAACCCTGCTCTCTTTTGCCAGCCTAAATTCTAACCTTGGTTCCTGGTCCTGTCCTGCTTTCTCTTCTCCCTTGAAGTCTTTTGCAATCTTGCAGGCATGAACAAAAAAAACCTGACATATGTTGCTGGTTACAGTAATGCAAGATGGAAATCAGGAAAGGCAGGGAACACTCTCTGGTAACTGGGTAATCAAGGAAGGCTTCCAGGAACACGTGGAAAGTCAGCTCAGCCCTGAGGGGTGGTTAGGCTTGGATAAAAGGGCCAACAAGAGGAAAGGCATGGGAAAGGAACATTTACAGGATAAAATGAGCTGCTTGACCAGGAGCCCAGGCAGTAGGAGACTGGGCTTCTGTTCCAGCTCCATCCTTGAATCACTGCATGACCTCAGGCCAATTCTTTACTGCTTTGAGCCTCAGTTTCTTTGTGTGGAACAAAAAGGATGATGGTATCTAATTTGTTCATTTGTGGTAGGAATCATCATAAGATCATTTAGCACAGTGCCTAGCCCTTACTTAGCGAGCTCTCAATAAATATTAGCTATATTACTGGTAGTGTAATAAGGAAGAACAAACCTGACTCCATATTAGATCTGTTTCTTTAACTTTGTTATTCTATTGCTTTGGCTTAGAGTTAAGAACGTTGCCTATAGCCTGAAAGATACAGAATAGCCCATTCTCAAAGCTCTGACCTTTAAGAGTATAACACTTTGCCATTCATAAAGAGATAAAGAGTTGCAGAAAGAGAATAACATTTGTCTTGTTGAAGGTTTACAAGAACATCGTGGCCTGACATAGGTGGACAGCTGCAAGAACAAAGGATCTGATACCAAGAAGTCTGCAACCACCAGCCATGCCCCTCCCTCACCTTGCCTTTAAAAATGCTTTGCTGAAACCCTTCGGGGAGTTTGCGTTTTTGGGGGCACGAGCCACTCCTTCTCCTTGCATGGCCTGCAATAAACCTTTCTCTGCTTCAAACTGATGTTTACGTTTGTTTAGCCTCACTGCATCGGGCACATGAGCTTGTGTTCAGTAATGGTAGCACTCTGAGCCTTGGTCTCTTTACCTGAAAATGAATTAAGTTGTTCTGAATTAGTGTTTCTTTTTTTTTTTTCCTTATCTTTTTTTCTTTCTTTTTTTTTTTAGCTGCGCTGTGCAGCTGGTCGGATCTTAGTTCCCCGACCAGGGATTGAACCTAGGTCTTGGCAGTGAAAGCGAAGAATCCTAACCACTGGACCCCCAGAGAATTCCCAGGAATAGTGTTTCTTGATGTAACTGTCACTATAAGCCAGTGTGTAACTTGTAGCAGTCCCTCATTTATAGAAGGCACCACTCTTAGTGGGTCATGGGCCACTTACAAGAAGACAGAAGCCCCTCTGTCCCAATCCAGTGCCTTGGGAGATGCTTGTGCTTGCATAACTTAAGTGCTCTATGGGAGACAGGAAATGCAGCCCCAAAGGCTATATCCAACATGTATTCTTCTGACCAAGACTCACACAGGCCAGGGGCAAAGATGCTTACTTTGCAAAAGAGACAACTGAGATGACCCGAGTGGTCCCGCCCCAGGGACATAGCTAGTTAATGGTTAATGCAGAACCAGAACCAGTCTCTAGTCCCAGTTGGAGCTCTTTCTATGACAGCAAATGACTTCCCAACCAGCATTCTTTCCCCATCGCTTGTGAGAACACACACATGAGCAGGTGGACACACACACATACGTGCACACACATGCACACAGGTGCTAGGCTTGTCAGCACCTGAAAACATGGAAGGGCCTGGCTCCTGACCCGCTCTCAGGCTCAGCTGCATCTCATATCCCCACTTCTGCCCCCATCCCTCCCTGCGTTATGCAACTCTCTTCTAATTTAGCTTTCAGCCATACACCATTTGGATTCCAGGTCCTTAATCCGATGGAGCCGAAATGAATGAGGCAGGACTCTGTGCTGGCTTCACAAAGGCGGCACTGTCTAACTGGTGAATGGGTTCCTTCTGCCCGAGCCAAGAGGACGATTTGGAGGGGCCAGGGAAGGCAGCAAAAAGGAGCTCAATGTCTAGCATAATAACCTGCATGTGCCAGCACGTGGAATGGCCCTTTATAACAGAGGCACCTGGGCTGGGGGAGCCAGAGAAGAGCTGGGTCAGCGGGGAGAAAGGCAGAGAGAATGGCAGAGTCCGGGACCCTGCCCACCGGCTTCGGCGAGCTGGAGGTCCTGGCAGTGGGAACGGTGCTGCTGGTGGAAGGTGAGCCAGGCAGGAGCCGGGGTGGAGCAGGAACTCGGCTGGGTCCCAGAACCCAGACCGCAGCTGCAAAGCTGGCAAGGAGAGGTCCCCAAACCCTACTCCTCTGTGCCCAGACCCATGGGGTCTTCCGATGGCTGCACCTGCGGGATGCAGCACGCAGGCTGGGAAGCCAAGAGAGAGAAGCTGGTCAGGCTCAGGGAGGGAGGAACTTTGAGAAGGGGACGTCTGCGCAGGGCATGACCAAGAACCAGGGCTTTTCATGTCTCTGCAGCCAAGAGAAAGTTGAATCCGCTCCCTGGAAGTCCTGCTAAGAATCTCATATAAGATCAGGCCCCTGGTAGGCTCTGGAGGCAGACAGCTCTGCCACTTGCTGTCTGTGTCACTGAAACCAAGACACTTGAGCTCTCTGGCCCTTGGTGCCCTGACGTGCCAAGTGGGTGGCGGTAAAGGTTAGATGGGATCAGGGCATAAATTGCTGGCCTAGATAGACACCCCGGGTTTTCAGTTCATTCATTCCCTTCCTCTCCAGCCCCACATTACTTGCACCACCTCCATTCCCTTGGCCGTAAGGTCTCCTGCTCTAGGGGTGACCTGGGTCCATGAGGTACCAGGTTCAATTCAGAGCCCCTAAGATGCTCACTGAGGCCAGAGCTGGGCCGGCAGGCGCTGGAGTTGGGCCACAGCCCAAGACTAGGTTGATGGGGGCTGCAGCCCTTGTTCAAAGCAGGTCCAGAGAAATAATCAACACATTTTCTCACCCAACAAGAACTGACAGTGGAGAGGGAGCCACAGCCACCAGGCTGGTCCCAGAGACCCTGGATGTCATCGTCCGGTGGCCGAAGCCCCTTTTCCTCTCCACTGGGAACCCTACAGTCTAGCATCTCTCTAGGTCTTCAAACATGCCTTGAAAGTTTACAGCTTGATGGTTTTGCACGTGCTGTTCCCTCTTTTAAGAATGCTCTTCCACACCTTGTCCTCCTAGTGGACGCTCACAGTTTGAATGCAGGATCCTTCCCCATTCCTCTTTAGACGGGAGAAGCCCAGGTGCAGGGAGCATAAGGGGCGGCAAATGAGTGATAAAGCCGAAGTTCAAGGTCAGGTCTGTCTACCACTGGAGACCACTCCCTTCAAGCTCACCTCACTGCCTGGTGTCCTGGGAAGCTCCCAGTTCTACGTTGCCAGCGCTCTCCCTGACGTTGTTCCAGAGCCCTTGGAGAAGGCATTCTGGAATTGGAAAAACCTGATTTCCAGTCCTAGCTCCGCCACTTCCTAGCTGCATACTTAGGGCAAGCTGGCCAGCATCTCTGAGCCTCGGCCTCTCTGCAGTAAGTGGGGAGGACGGTGTCCAGGTGAAGACTGACTGGGAGGACCCACATAAAGTGCGCAACACCCTGCCGGGCACGTGATAAGGGCTCAGTGGCTGCCCATGACTGTAATTGTTCCGGCACACACCGTGCTGCACTTTAGCGGACTTCGTCCTTGTCTGTCTTCCCATCAGACCGTGCGTTGGTAGAGGGCAGGGTGTACATCTCATGGCTTTCGGTACCTGAGGGCCAGCCCACTGTGTAGGGGCTTGGTGAGCTGCACTGAGATGGATGCTGAGGGTTTCGGGGAGGCTGCTGAGGCCCCAGCCACCCCATGGCCCCTCATTCTGAGCCCAGGAGGGCCTCTGCAGCCCCGGTGCCAGCTCTCCCCTTCCTTTCAGCTCTCTCCGGCCTCAGCCTCAATAGCCTGACCATCCTCTGTTTCTGCAAGAACCCGGAGCTGCGGACTCCCAGCCACCTGCTGGTGCTGAGCTTGGCGCTGTCGGACAGTGGGATTAGCCTGAATGCCCTCATGGCAGCCACGTCCAGCCTCCTCCGGTACCTGCCCCCTCCGCAGTCCCTGGGCTCTGGGGCCTGGCCTCTGGGCACTGGGCAGCAAGCCAGAGACATTCTACCTGCCTGTAGAAGATGATAGGGGAGAGGGTGGGCAGACTGAACTAGGTTAAATCCGAATTCCAGACTATCCCTGTAGAACCCCAGCCGATTTCTGGAACGCAGGAGTTGCTCGGACCTGACCATCAGAGCTGGCTGACTGCGGGGATTAAGAGCATGGGCTCTGCAACCAGGCTGCCTAGGTTGGAATCCTGACTTCATTATTTCTATCTCTCGGCTTCTCCCGTAAATTGCATATTATTACCTAACCCATATGGTTGTTGGAAGTATTGACTTATTATTTGTAAATAACGTAAAACAATGCTTGGCACCTAGGAAGCCATAAATAAGTGTTTGTGAAAGCAAACAGGATTTTGACACGTGTCTAAGACCTTATGTGCAAACCAGGGTCTTCCAAATTGGCCTCAGAAGGTGTTTACCGGATTGTTTTCTTAAGCAGACAGGAACATTCCTGTGAAAGCTAGAGCCCCACCCCCACCCCACCGCTGCCCTCCTATGAACACTCAGAGCTGATCAGTCTGTAGGGTCTGAATCAGTGAAGATTCCTTGCCTTGTTCTCCTCCTACCCCTTCCCAGGGCTGGGGAGGGACAACTGAAGCTTCCACCTTGCTTGGCCCATGAGGCTGGGAGTTGGGAGGCCTGGGATCTACCCTCTGTCTTCGTCTTCATCTGCTGTGTGACATTGGCTCAGTACCTTTTCCCCTCTGAGGCTCAGGCACAAGCTCTCCTCCCAACCAGGTTGTTCCATTTCCTGTGATGCAGGCATCTGATCACCAGGGAGACCCTTCGGTCCAACAGAGGTGCCGTGAAGGACCCTGAGCCTGGAGAGTCGGCATCAGGCTCCACCCCTTCACCGCAGCGGCTCCATCTCTAAGGCCCCAGTTTCCTCATAGGAAAAACAGATACTAAAGCCCTTTCCTAAGGAGCTAAAAGTGCCTTCCAAGCTGCTGCTGAGCAGGTGAGGGAGGAAGACAGGGACGGGGGGAGGGATCACTGGTGCCCCATGTCTCCCACAGGCGCTGGCCCTATGGCTCAGAAGGATGCCAGGTTCACGGCTTCCAGGGCTTTGCAACCGTGTTGGCCAGCATCTGCAGCAGTGCAGCCATCGCCTGGGGGCGCTATCACCACTACTGCACCCGTATGTCTTCGGGTTCCCACAGTGGAGGGACATCCACCTACTGAGGGTGATCAGGGAGAAGGTCTGCTCAGTGTTTCCCAGCTCAGGGAACTGTGGGTGGGTGTAGGTGACCATGAGCGTGGGGTGTGGGCACTCAGGAAAGGAGGGGTGGGGAGAGTGCAGGAGAGGTGTTGAGGCACATGCTGGGAAGGCTGCCTGTGCCCCCACTACAGCCTCAGGCCAGTCAGAGGTCCTCTGTGAACTTAGTCTCCTCCTCTGCAGGATGATTTTTATAACCTACCTCGCAGTTTTATTTTGAAAATCAAATGAGATCCTGGATACAGAAAATACCCTTGAAAACAGGCACTGTTGGGAGGCAGAGAGGAGGCGTGTGTGTGTGTGTGTGTGTGTGTGTGTGTGTGTGTGTAAAACTGGGCATGTGCCTTCGCACCCCACACTTCCATGGAGCCTCTGTCATGCGAAGGCTTCATGAAAATGAGTCTAGCTCCAGATTTTTCAAGCTGTATTGTCAAATTCTATCTTCATAATTATCCATATCAGTGTACCACCTGCTGTGTTATTTTTTTTCTTAAAAGTGACCCGTTTTAAAAAATTTAAACACCTGCTTTAGTCTCATTCCAAAAATATCTGTGAAATCACAACTTTAGTGTCCTTATAATTATAATACACATTAAAGTAGAAAAACATGTTCACCCATAGACCATTTAGAATAACACTCACCACAGAGATACATAAACATGTATCTGGGGGGCCGTGGCTCAGTTACCACTCACAGCAAACCCCCAGCTTGCAGACTGGGAAGCAGAGGCTCAGAGAAGTTGAGTAGCTTGCCCCGAGTCACACAGCTATAGGGGCAGAGCTGGGATTGGGCATGGCCTGGATGCCTCCAGAGGGAGTCTCTCCCTTTGTCTCCTGGGCTCTGAGTCCTGGAGCTGCGGATTTGCCTGGCACAGAGGCTACTCTGGGGTCCATAGCTAGCATGACCTCAAGACCTGAGCACTTCCCCTTTGGAATCGCAGATCTGCCCTGGCCACAGACACACATGGCCCCCTGCCCTCCACAAATTCACATGCCTCTGTCCAGGCCAAAAAAAAAAAAAAGCCTTTGTTCTTATCCTAACTCCTATCTGAGCCCCTCCCACCCCATCTGACCTTGGAGCGCCTCTCCCACCACTTCTACCCCATCCCTGTCCCCAAAGCTCCCTCAGACCATCATGCATGCGTGCACACACACACACATGCGCTCTCACATGTGCACACGTGAATGCACACCTTCTCTTGGCCTTAATATAGAGCAGTTAATCCCTGTCCCATGGGCCTCTGGATCAAAGCTCTTCCCGTGCTGGAGGGCACAGGCGAGCAGCACGAAAACAGGGAAGAGGGAAGGGGGGGGGTGTTATAATAAAAATTATCTCTTTTATTCTTCATAACAATCTTCTGAAGCAGGGAGTATCATTCCACTTTGTGAAGGAGAAAACTGAGGCTCAGAGAAACTCTTAATTGCCCGAGGCACTACGCTATTAAGCATCGGAGCCAGCAGTTAGGGACATTCTGCATGACCATAGAGTCCATTATTTTTCACTCTGCCAAGCTATCTCCTCCTCTCAACCACCCTCCTCCTGTGTCCCATGCAGGCAGCCGACTGGATTGGAACACGGCCGTCTCCTTGGTTTTCTTTGTGTGGCTGTCTTCTGCCTTCTGGGCAACACTGCCCCTCCTGGGCTGGGGACACTATGACCGTGAGCCGCTGGGGACATGCTGCACCCTGGACTATTCCAGGAGGGACAGGTGAGGTGAGGGGAGCAGCTTCGAGGCTCCTTTCCATGGGAGTCTTGGCTTTGAGTCTGTAGGACAGCAGTGTCAGCTGAAAATCCAAATGGGGACATGTCAGCTTTTGCCAGACAATCTCAACTCCCTAGTCATGATACCCACTAAGGAAAGCCCATTCCAAAGACTGGCCAAGTGATGGGAATGTTATGCAAACTGGGGTGCAGAGTTGGGCCCCAGAAGGGGTCCTATCCAGGGAGCTATTGGCCTGTGTTGGTTATAACATTCACTGAGCTCCATGACCCCTTTTCCACCTTCAGTACAGTCAGATGTCCCAGCTCTGACTTACCAACTTCTACAGGGAGTCATATCCTTGGTTCGATAGTGTCAAAGAATGTTAAGGTCTTTGCATTGGAAGGGACCTCCTTGGCATAGAGTTCAGTTCTCGGAATTCCTTGAGCGTCTGCTGTGAGCCAAGCCCTGGAGAGACAAGAATAAATGCATGATGGAGCCTACCATTGTGGGCCACACGTCTAGTATACTGCCAGGTTGACCTGGCTCTGGGGAGTCCGGAGCTCCCTCTAGGGGCTGCCTTGGGGAGGGACCACATGGGCTTCAGTCCACCTCTTGCTTCCACTAGAGCCACATTGCATTAATCTGCTTTACATGTTTATTCATGTTTACTCATAAAGCACCTGCATTGATGACCCTCTTCCCTGGTCAAGCCCACTGGAGAACACTGGGTCTTGTCTAATGCCCTTCAGGGCATTCCCTGCAGGTATTTCCCCAGCTGGTGTCCAGTCCTTCTGGCAGCCCTCCTTCCCACTCCTCCTTAGTGGACAGCACCCAGGTGACATGGTCTCCCCTTCATGGAATGGCAGCCTACCTCCCTGTAATTCCCACCTGCTTCTGGGCAGCTCTCTTGCCTCCCCGTGACCACTACCTTGGACCCCAGGCTCTTCTCTGGTCCCTTCAATGATTTCTTCAGTGATACAACGTCCAGTCTCATCCACAGGGTCCTTCCAAATCCCTATGCCAGGAACACTCCTTGGATGAGCCTTCCTCCTGGTCCACTGACATCTCCATTTGGGAAACACGTTTCCCAAACTAAAGTGTCCCATTCTCTATGCTTGGGGCACATACAGAGAGCAGGGCTGAGCACATGAACCGCCCAACAGCAAGTTAAAGGAGGACTATCCTTCATTCCAGCTCCCTGGCTCCTAAAGGCAGGTTCCAGGAGGACCTAGTAGCTCTCTGGTTCCGAGGGGAGTTCAGCTGGGACTTGGGAGCACCCACACTCTGAAAACGCATCTGATGGGAGCAGTTCCGTGCACCTGACTGTCTAGAGCAAAGTCTGGTGGGCTTTCTAGGGTAGCTGATCGTCTCTGAGAGGCAATCCTGACTCCTCCATCCCCTCTGTCTGCAGAAACTTCACGAGCTTCCTCTTCACCATGGCCTTTTTCAACTTCCTCCTGCCCCTCTTCATCACAGTCATATCCTATCGGCTCATGGAGCAGAAACTCGGGAAGACTGGCCGTCCTCCGGTAAGGATCAACACCTAGAGCAGGAGAAATCTCTCTGTCCCTCTCAGGGACACCAGGGAACATGAATGATGTGACAACAACCAGGGGTTCTCTGTGTTTTCAACGATCAGGAAAGAAATCCAGCTTTCGTACATTGAGCATATGGGGTGTTAGGGCAGAAACACACCTTCCCCATTGCTGGGGATCACCAAGACCTGGGAGGAAGTATCAGAACTGCTCAGACTTACCCAGACCCCATAACTCTGAGAGCCAGGGTACCCTACCAGACACCATCCTTGCTGTTACACTTGCTCCTTCCCAAGAATGTGAGGGTTGGCACAAAATTACATGCATTTTAAATGCTACTTATAAATTGCTTCAAGATGTTTCATTGAATCACAGGCACAGGCTGTTACCCACAACATAAAACCACACCTGAAAGCACATTTGTCCAAGAAAAACAATACATCAAAATAAGCCCTCCTGGTCATTTCTCAATTTCTGCATTAATATTCTCTTGCCACGATTTTCCTTTAACTTTATCAACTGAACAGTCTCTAGCAGATGAATCATAAGAAGTACCAAAAACTCAGAAACAAAACAAACCAAAAAACCCAGGTACTAATGTTACTTTATGTGCATTATATCATTTCATTTTTGCACCCACTCCCCGAGGAAGGAAGGTTTTACTGTCCCTAGGTCACAGATTAGAAATTTGAGGCTGAAAGGGGTTATTAGCTAAACAACTCAAAAACCATGCAATTAGTAATAGCAGAGTTGGCTCAAACCCAGGTCTGGGACTCCACCACTCAAGTGGGCAATCGTAGTGCATAAAAGAAACACTCTGCCACAATCTGCCACATTTTTTTTTCTTTGAATTGGAAAAGCACTGTACAAATCGATTTTAGCTGTGGACCCAGGTTCCCCTGGTCACAGAAGGAGGGCGAGGGCTGTGCCGGTGCTTTCCCGCTCATCACCGCCTCCACGGTTGTCCTCCTCGCTCTGCCCTCCCCTAGCCCTGCCTGGGTGCTCAAAGTCGCCACATTTTATTGGAGGTTCAATCGACCAGGAGACAAGGCTGCCACACGGATTTTTCCGTGTTGACTTTAAACCATCCGTTTCAGTAACATCAGCAGAGGTCGCCACGCGTTGTCCCAGGGACCACGCCTGCGAGCTTAAGTCACCTTCTTTGTTAAAAGGCGACATGGTCAATAAGAAAATAGGCACTGATTTTTAGCGTCAGGATTTTAACCTCTGAATGTATGTGGGGAGCTGGAATTTAGCAAGTTCCACCCTGAAATTAGAGCGCAAGTCGTGCGCCCTCTGTGGCCACAGGTGGTACCACATCGCCTGCGGCTTGATTCTATCTCACACGGCGGAAAGCGGCCCCTTTGAACCCAGGACTGGTTGACCTGTAAGTTGGCTGCAGCTACTGATGGCCAGCTGGTTCTGGGGCTGAGTTGTGAGGGTAGCGCAGCTTGAGGACCCTTACGCACACATTCACACTCACAGAGCCCCTGGTTTCTCAGAACACAGACCAGGAAGGAAGCTCATTATCCACGCCAGTCCCGGCAAGTCAGGCATTATCAGGCCACTTTACAGACAAGGCAGTTGAGGTCAAGTAAGCTTGAACGAGAGGCCTAGGGTCAGGCATCTTAAACAGAAGAGAGATTCATCTGGTCCCAGGTTCCCCCACAGGCTCAGCATCTTCCCACAGCCCTGCCGAGTGCCGACCTGGTTCCTGGACCTCAGGGGGCTGCCGACCGCCTAGAGCAAGTCGATGCCTCCCTCCTTTACCCATGTCTCCCCAGGTGAACACCGTTCTGCCAGCCAGGACGCTGCTGTTCGGCTGGGGCCCCTACGCTCTCCTATATCTGTACGCAGCCGTTGCGGATGTGACCTCCATCTCCCCCAAGCTGCAAATGGTACAGACACCGCCAGTACCCAAAGCTCTCCCCATTTTTGTGCTTCTGTTTCACCCCATCTCTCTTTCTGGCTTTATGGCCTCCAAGATAAGCTCTCTCTTTCTCTTTTCCTTTGAACATTCATAACTCACTGGGTATTAGCTTGTCCCCTGGTGACGCAGGGCCGCTGCTCGACATGGCCTAGGCTTATGTGAGATGACAGGGACAGCCAGCCAGATGGTGACACATACCCTCTGGGACCAGGGGCTGAGATTGGTGCCCAGAGGATTGTGATTCCATGCATCAACCACCGACGTATGTCATAGTCAGAGAAGGCTTAGAGGTTGCAGAATCAAGATAAGGACAGATGCTTGGCGGCTGGGGGGATGTCGGGGCGAGCATGGGGGACTGCGGTCACCAGTTGGGACCAGAGAGAGGAGCAGAGGCTCTGAAACTTCTCTCCTGGACTTTTCTGTCACAACAGGTGCCCGCTCTCATTGCCAAGGCTGTGCCCACGGTCAACGCCATCAACTATGCTCTGGGCAGTGAGATGGTGCACAGGGGAATCTGGCAGTGCCTCTCGCCGCAGAAAAGAGAGCGGGACCGAGAGCAGTGAGCCTCTCCAGGGCGCTGCTCAGACCCAGGCCCACCCTGGCCACCCTGGACTGAGCCCCTCGCAGGAGGCTGCCCGGGAGTCCTGTCCAGCACCCTCAGGAGCCCCGATGGGCCTGTTGAGCCTGGCCCGAGGCTGGACACCGGGGATTCAGAGAGAAACCAAGCTGCGTGGAAGGAGCCGGGACTTTGGAGCCAGACAGACCTGAGTGTTGGCCATAGCGGTCCCCACAGAGGCTGAGAGATCTTGGGAAAGTCATGCTCTCTGAACTCAGCTTCCTGACTCATAACATAAGGATGTTAATATGCACCTCAGGTCTGTCGTGAGACTTGAACATGATAGTGTGTCCTCACCACGCACGCAGAAACTGCTGCTCATTAGAACAGCTGTTAGGACTCAGAAACTTGCATAGAAAGGGGTGAAAGCCCCAGGTTTGTTTGTGGGAGCTCAACCCAGGCTGCCAGCGTTCAAATACCACTTATTAAATCGTGATCTTTGCAAATGACTTACTCTTTCTGGGCATTTGTTTCCCAACTTGTGAGGTGTGACGACAGTAATGGTGACTTAACTGTGCAGAAAGGCCCAGAATGTTACCAGGCACATGCGAATTGCTCACTGAGAGTAGCCGCCAGCACCCACCAGTCAAGACAGCTAGCTGTACGTTGCTTAGTTGCCGACATTTAAAAACTCAGGACAATTTATTTAGAACTCCAGACATCTGAAGATGAGGCCCCACCAGCCCCAGGGGAGGCTCCATGGTGACAGTCTGAGACGCGGGGTGGCTCTGCCCTTTGCCCAGGGCACGTGCTCTGCCAGCAGTTACAGCTTGTGTGTTTCCCTGCGGAGCCCGCGGGCATCTGAGTTTGAGACATTAACGCTGGGGTCCCCATCCCTGGATGTCCCTCTGCTCCTCCCACAGAGCCAGCGCTTCAGGGACGAGGCACAGCAGGTGCACGGGCCTGGGCGAGACCCATGGCCCTAGAGGGAAATGGAGATGGGTGGAGGGTGACTGAGGTCTCTTCAGAAGGTCTGATGTTGGAGGGACAGCTGCCCCAGGCACCGCGGAGGCAGCAGACTGAAAGCCAATCCCGTGGAGCTGAGGGGAGGAGGGGCCACATCGGGGGTGGGCGCGGGTGGCCAGGAGAACAGCATCTGGGGTTCCTGCAGACCAGGACCTGCCTCTTGGTTTTGCAGATGCAGAAAATCAGGCCACAGAAACATCTAACTCCCAAGAAGTCTGCTCAAAGCAGAGGCCGTTTCAGTCAGTTTGCAAAACCTTGTGGGGTGGGGAGGGGAACGCAGCCTTCACACAGCACTGTTTCCTAGACCACGCCCTGTGCCAGGCACTGTGGAGGTCGAGATGCCACTCGGGCTCACTCCAGCGTCCACACAGGATCCTTGTCTTCAGCCCTGGAGTGGGGATGGGGTGGGGAAACCTGGGACCTGAGCCGGGCTCACACACCGATGGAGTGGGTCACCAGGAAAGCGATGGATTCTGCGGCCCAGAGATACTGACTCTGCCTCCACAGCCCGTGGACCTTTAAAAGATCTTTATTGGGGACCCGCCCTTTATGTCCCCATTAGAAACACTAAATCCTTAAGGAGGGATGAGGAAACACATTGAGAAGAGGGGAGATGAGCCCAAGACTCCAATAGGGAAGGGCTGGAAGGTTAGACGAGGCTGAAGACACCCAGCAAGAGTGGCCCATGTCCCCAAACAGATCGAGCCCCCGCTGGTGCTCAGAGAGGAAGGGAGGAAGACAGGTTGGCCGGATGTGGCCAAGGACAGCGTCAGCTTGAGCCCTGTATCCCCAAGTCTGTCTGGAGAGGGGAAGGTGGGCTTGGGGCATCTCCACCCTGGGCTGGGTCGGCAGGAGATGGGAGGGGCTGACAGCACCCGGTGGGGAACGACCAGAGCCCCACCTGAAGCTGTTTGTTCAGAAGCCCCAAGTCCACCCACTCATACCCCTGCATCTCACTCAGGGAATGGGTTTAGGGAGACTCATCAAGGTGCCACTTCTGCAGAACCGCGGCATTGTATAAAGCTCAATTTAAAAGGCACAAAATTTGCTTCCTAAGAGTGCCTACATTCTAAGATCCATTGATTTCAGAGTTTATTTAAGCTCTTATTAAAAAGAAATATAAGTACAGTAGAATACTATCCCCCATCCCTCCCCCCCCATCTTCTCGCTGGGAAGGATGACTCTGCCTATTGACAAATGGACTTGAATTAAGGTTACAAATAAAGTAGCAAGTTGTCTCTGAGGTAAAGGAATGTACAATCCCTGGTCTCCTCCCCAAGATCCCCACTGGGACAATTTTCCTGGAAAGAGGAGGGACTGTGTGCCTGATTGATTAGAAAAAAAGGAAACATAAATTAATTATGGCCTAAACCACATCTATATTTTCTATTAAAAGTAAAAGGATTTTACAAATTTTCTACATTCAATAGCAAAGTAGTAGACCTAATTTATTTATATCTTTCCCCTTGCCATGAAATTGAAAGGAATTCTGCTGTTTTCCCTGTTACAGACACACTTAATTCAATTTGTTGAAATACAGGCTCATTCTCCCTCCAACAAAACTGTCTCCTGGATTATTTTTCCCATCTCAGTAATATCATTACTATTTGTCCTGTCATATAAGCTAAATGAAGAGAGAAGAAAGGGGGGAAAAGCAACAGCATGCTAGGCCGAAGTCCTTACGTGGAAGACAAGGATGACGCAGTGCCTAGTTTCTACCACAGGGTGGCAGTGCTAACTCAATGATAAATTAATTCAACCTGTGTCTCCAGTCCCGGAGGTGTCTTTTGAAGAGCCTGGAGGTTCCTCACAAGGCTACTGGGGTGAATTATAGATTCCTGCAGGATCCTGGACAAGCATTCTTTTCTGCTCTTGCTACAGAAACCTGATGTCTAGTTGTTTTCCACTCCAAATAATGATGTGATTCCACATCTCTCCTTGAAGGGCACACAGAATTGCACACCCACTGTCTGGAGGACTCCCAGAGGGCCCTATACAGCTCCCTTTTTCCTGCCTACAGAACAGTCATTGAAAGTTCTGCCAGATGTAAACCTCCAAAGTCTTCCCATGCATAGGATCTGGTTAGGACGTCTGGTCTGGCTTCTGCCTCTGTCTAATCATGAGAAGTTGGGGCAGTCCCTGAATTTTTCTGACTTGGATTATTCATCTGGAAAGTGGAGGTGAGAGCACCTTATGCTGATATTACATGTGGGAACACACAGTAAACTATGGGATGTGGGACATAAGGGCATTGCAAGGACCGTACCCAGAGAAGCAGCCCGAGCCTCAGCAGAGGTGCAGTAAATGGCTTTTGGTTATGGTAACATTTCTAAGGTAACAAGTCCTGGAAAAGCCCTGGGTGAAGGCCAAAATCACAATCCCTAAATCTTCCTGTCCTCTTGGTTGAGGTAACTTGCTTCTCCACTCTTAAGCTGCTCCCTGGCCCTGACTCCACACATCCCTGCAGCTGCTGCTACAATGGCCTCCACTGTCTCCCTGCAAGGCCTGCTCTGCCCAGCTGTCAAAACACATGCAAGTCCTTTGCCATCTAGGTGAGAGGCAGCGTGGCAGCTTGGAAAGCACTTAGGTGTGGTTATTGGAAAGACCTGGCATGAATCCAGGATTGGCCTTTTATTCAATGTGTGACCAAGTTTGAGCAAGTTTCTTATCTCTGATTTTGTTCTGCTCCCACCAAAATGGCCTCATTGGGGTGGCATATTTTAAAGCACATAGTGCGTAGTGGGTGTTCAATAAATATTAGAGTCCCACCTTATCGACTATTCCTTGCTATCCCCTGATTTTTACTATTACTCAAGAAAGGGGTGTACAGGAAAATTATGATGATTGAGTGACAATTATATGCAACATGTGTCACATCTACAACCTCGTTTAATTCCCCACAACATCCTCAAAAACATATTCTCAAACTTGTCTGCACCTTTGAAGCATCTTGGGGCCTGGCCATTCGAAGTGGTCCCTGGACCAGAAGCATCTGAGTGCTTGTTAGATAGGTAGATTCCCAGGCCCCAACCCCAGACCTCCCGAATCCAAATGTGCTTTTTAAATGACCCCCAGGTCATCTGTATGCATCTTAAAGCTTGAAAAGCACAGCGGAGATTTACAGACTGTAAAGTCTCGGTCCCTCCCACAGAGACTCTGATGTAATTGGTCTGAAGGGCTGGCGGGACTTGAGGCTTTTAAAAGCTCCCAGATGATTCTATTGTGCAGCCAGGATTAAGAACCATTGACTAGGGGTGGGGGTTATGGACGCTCATTCTGTGAAGAGTGATTTAGCTGAGATTTACTCTGAGTCATCTCTGAGGCTATTATTTGCTGTTTTATATGAATATATTATATATCTATATCCACACACACATATGCATACACATTTCTCTCTAGAAGTCTATTTCTTTTTTTTTAATTTTATTTATTTATTTATTTTTGGCTGCATTGGGTCTTCATTGCTATGCACAGGCTTTCTCTAGTTGGGGCGAGCAGGGGCTATTCTTTGTTGCAGTGTGCGTGGGCTTCTCACTGCAGTGGCTTCTCTTGTTGTGGAGCATGGGCTCTACGTGTGTGGGCTTCAGTAGTTGTGGCATGTGGGCTCAGTAGTTGTGGCTCACAGGCTCTAGAGTGCAGGCTCAGTACTTGTGGCACACAGGCTTAGTTGCTCCGCGACATGTGGGATCTTCCCGGACCAGGGCTCGAACCCGTGTTCCCTGCATTGGCAGGAGGATTCTTAACCACTGCACCACCAGGGAAGCCCTAGAAGTCTATTTCTTTGTTACTCACCCCCATCTAGTCCTATGGCTTGCTCTCATCTTTCTCTTACTAATTCCCCAAATCCCAAAGATCATGGACCCAGCAGTAGAGTTTCAGCCTAAGGCTTTTTGTTTTATCACCATGATATCATTTACAAGAGAACAGGGTCAGGTCTTGTAACTGATGGAGAGACAAAGGCATAAAGAGGTTAAACATACTCCTTAAGGCCATACAGTACGTGGGGAAACATGACTCCTGACTCTCAGCCCAGATTTTTGGGTATCAGTGCTGGCCATTCAGATGCGGGAGGTAGAGAGCCGGGCTTCTCAAGCCATCAAGTGCACACGAATCATTGTTAAGTGCACGTTCTGATTCAGTAAGTCTCAGGTGGGGCTGAGATTCTGCATTTCTAACAAGCTCCCAAGTGAAGCGAAGGCGGCCGAAGCTGTAGTGTGTTTGGCCAGGGCATCACACTATGATCCCTGGTCCCCGTTGCCCGGCTCTCCCTTCCCAGCAGCTGACCGGGGTGTTCGTTCAGTCTCCCTCACCTGCCAGATGTTTCAGACCAAAGATTCAAGGTGTGTCATCAGGTTGTGGAGATCGGCTGACCTCCATGCCATGACTCAGCCTACCACTGGGTGGCGCTCTGGGAACACCTCCCTACAGGATTTCATATTGCTCAGCTGCTCTTGGGTGTTCGTGAAACAAATATTTATTTAGCCTAATTTCATCAGGACACCGTTTAAACAAGACAGTCAAGGTCCTCACTTGCAGTTTACAGTCTAAGACAATAAATAAGTGTATAAAATAGATCATTATGAACTGTGCTGTGCAAGGAGATAAATAAGGGCTAAGATGGGAAGTGACTGGGAGTGGTGGTCAGGGAAGACGGCTCTGAGGTGGTGCCCAGTGAGCACTTGGAAACATGGGCAGGAGCTAAAGGGAGTTGCCCTGGGCGGGGCAACATCACATGGCATCCTCTAGGTGTGGTACAGAGTCACAAACTCCCAGCCTTAGCACAGTCTCTCTTGACAGCCCAGGAATTAGCATGAGGAAAGAAGTGCTCTAGGATTCTGTTGAGAAGTTTAGGGCCTGTGATTCTCCGAAATAAATAAAACCATGAGCATCAGTATTCTGCTACTACGGGAATAAATGGAGGAACTTAGTGAACATGTGGATTGGGAAAAATTAGAATTAAAAACATTTTTCAAGTCTTTTATTTCTGTGATCCTTAGAACAAACGAAAGAGGAAAGCAGGAAGGGGCTTTGGAGTCCCATTTTTTTATGAAAAACTGAGATTCACACAGGTTAACTGATGACACCAGAGCCTGCATTTGAACCCCTTCCCCTTGATTCTAAATTAAGCCTCCAAACCCTGCAGGTCCAAATACCTATGGCCAGATAAACTATTCTTGGAAAATACGTACATGATTCGAGACAGCACATGCTCGAATGTTTTTTCAGGTGCTTTGGGAGGTGACTTAACAGGGTGGCAGCAGGTAAGGTGGAAAGAAACCCTGGGCTCCCAGTCAGAACAACACCCACCTTGGAGTTCCAGCTTTGCTGCTCCCTTCCTGTCTGACTCTGGGTGGGTCACTAAATTTTTCTGGTCTGTATTTTCATCTAATAAGGGGTTTGGATTATATCAGTTGTTTTCAACGTTTAAAAAAAATGGAAGTTTTTGTTTGTTTGTTTCAGAAAAGCCACACCAGGATGTAAGTAAATTAGAGGGATCCCAGCATAACTTGTCCCCAGTCCTCTTCTCCAAGAACCATCATCCTGGAAGGTCTGATGACCTCTCTGCTTTGCTTTCTAGGAGTCTGTGGGTTGCTTGCCTTTCTAGGTAAGTCCTGGGGTTTCCTACCTGCCCCCAGCTTTAAAGCCTCCAGTGCCCCAGGAAAGCTGCCTCAGAGTCCCTGTCTTCACACCTGGCAGCCCCACAAGGCAGCAGGTGCCCTCTGTTCATAGCTCTGTCAGGGCATGAGCCCCATGGATGCAGCATCTTGGTTGTTCTGCCTGCCTGGGTTTCAAAGAAGACCTTTGTGGAAGCTCAGGCATCAGAGAGCTAAAGACACTATTATCCATCTGTTGCTGTTGGCAGGTGCATTTGCCAAACCTTTGCTTAATTTAAACAGGAAGTGATTAAAGGGCTCCCTGGAGCTAGGAAAGGCAGGAAGAATAAACGCTCGTAATTATGAGCAACAATGCCTGACACCTTGCTTTGTGTCAACCCATCTAATCCTCTGAACCATACTAGGATCACAGTATTATGATACTAAGTACTATTTCCCACATTGCATATATGTGAAAACCGAGGCTCTAAATGATTATAAAAACTGCCTTAGGACACTATTAATAAGTGACACAACTGGGATAGAAACCCTCACAATTATGTAGATACCAATGGAAGAATAGTTTTTCTAAGATTCTCTAGGATTTAGAAATAAAGCCACAGCATCGCAAGATAGCACAATAACTTGTCCTCGGTGGTTACTTCTTCGGAGTTCAGTCACTCATTCCTTCAGTAGCAGCCTGCTATTTACCAAGCACCTGACTTGGCTCTGGAGGTGAAGATAGGCGGTGAATAAGACATAATCCTTTCACTCTAGGAGTTCACAGCCTAGCAGGAAAATAAAGTCATACATTATTATTTGTTACAAGTGCTATAATGGAAGTTGATTCAAAATACCATGGGGTGTCAGCAGGAATGATGGAACAATATATATCTCAACCATATAGCTCAGTTTTAGGGTGTGTAAATTGAAAGTGCTACAGGAGCTCAGAGGAAAGTTAAAAGCTACAGGGGCATCCAAGAAGGCTTCCCTGAGGAGGTGATATAAGTTCTTCTCTTCCTAGTTCTCAAGTCTCTGAAATATAGTTGGCTCACAATCACCTTCCAAAGCAATGTCTCACCACAGCACTAATGTTTCTTCCTAGTGCCTTCCTTTCCTCTATACAGGCTTTACATTACATTGACAAAATCCTCCTAGCTCTGTTTCTCCATCCTTTCTTCAGTGGAAGTTTCTTCTACATCTGAATATATTTTTTCATAGTCATTTTAAAATCAATGTCTAATAGACATCTTGCATGAGAATTTTCACATCTTCCACATGTTTAAGGCTGGAGCAAGGTGGGAAAGAGACAGCCCATGGGAATGGAAGGGAAGGGGCGTGCTAGGGGCTGAATGTCCGGGTGTGTAAGGGGCATTACCTAGTGACTTGTAGCATGGTTTTGCCATGCACTATGCTTTGCACCACGGTTGCATGCCATAAAAGCAATGCTGATAAGGAAACCACGGCCCAATGCCAGGATCCATTAGGTTGTGTATTGATCAGAAAGGGGACAGAGTACAGAGCAACAAACAGTGGTGGAAGCATCCAAGGGGCACCGTTGATGGAGGATAGATTTGGAGATGGGCTGGGAGGAACGGAGTCCTAACTCTAGGTCCTGGAGGAAGGAGCGTTCATCTTTAGCACAGGAATTGCCTGCTCTCCACTCCCCCACCCCACCACTCTATGGACCTTAACATCACTGAGGTTTGAGAAAGTCATACCCTTTTAGTTGGGGTGCTTTTGATGAGATGAGAAAGGAGATGTTGCTCTAAGGCCATTGGAGTTGAAATAATAAATGTAAGGAAAGGAATGATATAAGCTGGGGCAGGAGACACTGGCCAGACCACACAGGTCAGTTTAAAGATTTTAGACTTTACACTAAGTGTAATTGGAAGGCACAGAAGGGGGTTAAGCATAGGTCAATATAATCCAATTTATATTTTGACATTCTGGCACAAAGAAGGGTCTTTGTTAGGAAGAGCGGAGGCAGGGGACCAGTTAAAGTTTATTTATGGACATCCAGGGAAAATATGGTGGTAACTTGGGCTGTGATGATGGCAGTGGAAGTGGAGGAAAAGACTGGAAGGTGGCTGGGTTTACGGGGAAGATTATGAGTTCAGCCTGGGATTGTTGTGGTTGGAATACCCGTGTGATGCCAAGTGGAGATGAAGAGAGGGTGATTGCATATAAGAGAAGTCTGAATGGGATGTAGATATGCGAGTCTTTGCTACAGAGTTGATAACTGAAGCTGTACTCCGAGATGAGATTGCCCAGGGAAAGATTATACATGGAGAGGGAAAAAGAGCCTCTACCGAGCCTTGAGGAACCCCAAGATATTTAATGGTCTGATGCAGGAGGAAAAGTCTTGAAAGGAGATGGAGAATGAATATCCAGAGTAATGGGGGGGAAAAAACCTGGAGTGGGGGGTGTCCAGAAGTAGAGGGAAGTGAGTGTGTCGAGAAGGAAAGCAAGGTCAAGTAAGAATGGGAAAATGTGCATTGGATTTGGTGACTTGGTGGCCATTATTGACCTGAGTAAGAACTGTCTCAGTGAAGGGAAGAGAATGGAAGCCAGAGTGGAGAAACAGGAGGTTATTCCAAGAATTTTAACGGTGAGGTGAAAAATAGAAATAAGGTAATGTGGGGGAGAAAGGGAACTCTGTGAACTCTAAGAAGGACGAGATGTGAGTAAGCTTAAATGTTAATGGGAAAGCTCTATTGAGAAGGAACAACTGTACATATGGGAGAGAGAAGCAGTAATTCGTAGTGTAAGGTTCTTTTTATTTTTAATTTTTTTAAAAAAGAGCCTATTACTTTAATTATTTATGTTTGTTCTGGTATGTACAGAATCAAAGTTTCTCATTTTTCTATGGCACAAAGACCATGATTTAGTTGAGCTGATTACAGTGTAAGCCAAAGGGAAAAGTTATCAAAATCCTTTTAAATACTTGATTTAACTGCAGGACAGAACCTGCTTAAGAATAAATTTTACAAAAAAAAAAAAAAGAATAAATTTTACAAGTCTTTTGAAAGCTGAGGTTTTATTAAGTCCATGAGATTTTTTTTTTTTTTTTTCGGTACGCGGGCCTCTCACTGTTGTGGCCTCTCCCGTTGCGGAGCACAGGCTCCGGACGCGCAGGCTCAGCGGCGATGACTCACGGGCCCAGCCGCTCCGCGGCATGTGGGATCTTCCCGGATCAGGGCACGAACCCGTGTCCCCTGCATCGGCAGGCGTACTCTCAACCACTGCGCCACCAGGGAAGCCCCATGAGATTTTATTAAGTCCATAAAAATATCATTCTTTTTTACGGCAACATATGAGATGTGATTTTAAGCATCTTCACTTCTAAACATGTTTTTCTCAACTTTTAGGTATACAGTGTCTTCATGTTGAAAATGAAGCTGTCACAACTTCCTAATTTGGAGGAGCATTTCACATTTTCTTTTCTGTATAAATGTTATCTTTCTCTACATCCACATAGTGTAGGGTTCTGAGAAGAGGAAGTAGATAGGACCTAACACAAGAGAAGAGAAGGGGCGGAGGGAGGGAGATTGGGATGTTTGTGGGTATACTGGCAGAATTTTAAGGAAATTCCCATTTGATGACTTCAATTTTCTTTGTGAAAGAGGAAGTCCGCTATTAGCAAGGGAAAAAGTGAGAAGGTCAGAAGATTGGGAAGAATGATAAGAATGAAGAAGGTTTAAAATAAAAGTTGAATTTCTCTGAAGAGGATTACAAATAAACACATGAAAAGATGTTCAACATCATTATAGGCATTAGGGAAATGCAAATTAAAACCAGGAGAGAACTCCTGTTTTCAGGATATTGGAATAGACTTGCGATTCCTTATTCTTCTTGCCAAGTATAACTAAAAACCCTGGACATGATATATAAAGCAAACATAAGAAAATAGCTGAGAGATGGAGAGAAGGAAGCCTGCCTAGAGACCTCAGGATGGAGAAATGACACAGAGGTTTGCTCCCTGGGTTTTCTTTTTGCATCCAATACCACAGATTTGAAGCTGAGGAAGCCAGCCTCCAGTCACGACAATCAGTGGAGAAAAAAATAGAACCCCAATAAAAACCTGCTCTCTCTAGCCAAGTCAACAGGAAAGGTGCAGCCTGGCAAGACAGAAAACATTTAGGCAATAACCACCCCAATTTAATTAAATACCACAGGAAAATGTTATTTCAACGCATAAATTTGACAACTTAAATTTTACCGATTCCTTAAAAGCACAAACTACCACAACACATCCAATATGAAACAGATCTTTTGAATAGCCCTATGAGGGAAATTGAATTTATAGTTTAAAAATTCTCAGAAAAATCTCCAGATCCAGAGAATTCTACCAAATGTTTAAAGAAGAACTAACACAAATTCTATGCAATCCCTTCCATACAGTAGAAGAGGAGGAAAGGCTTCTCAATTTATTTTATGAAGCTATCATTACCCTGATACCAAAACCAGACAAAGACAAGAAAACTACAGACCAATATACCTCATGAATATAGACGCAAAAGCCCTTAACAGAATATCAGCACATAGAAATCAAAAATACTTACAAACAATTATACGTAAAAACAAGATCAGGAGAATCTATTCCCAGGGATACAAGGCTGGTTCAATATGGGAAACTCTATCAATGTAATTGTGGACAAACAAAGAATGTTGCCTGCTCTTCCAATAAACCACAAATGTTGCCTGCCATCAAGCCGTCAGCCACTGCAGCTGCCACCTGCCCACGGTGCACCCTGAGGGGAATTCAAGATAGAGAAAAACAGGATACTGGCCCTAAATAGTTAAGATGCATATCTAAGGAATAATTTCAGTATGCCCAGATTCTTGCATATTCCCATACGTAGAAAAGCACTAAAATCATTAACTTGGGTTGTCTGGTTTTTGTGATTAGCAGTCTTTAGATGTTCAACTACATGTTGTTGTTGTTTTGTTTTTCATCAAAAACTCCTCTATATCCTTGCTCCTCCCTTACCTCTTTGGAGCAGTTCTTGAGAGCTATCTGAGAGGCTGTCTCTCAGGCTGTGGTCCACAGGAAGGTCCCTGAATAAAACATAACTCAGAATTTTTAGGTTTTGCATTTTTCTTCAGTTGATATAATCCACCATATTAACTAAAGAATAAAGACTAAAGAATAAAAATCACATGATCATACCAATAGATGTAGAAAAAACATTTGATAAAGTTCAACACCATATTATTCATAATAAAAATGCTCAGAAAAATAGGATAAAGTTATTTAAGTCAGACAAAGAAAGACAAACACTGTTCCTTAACTTGATAAAGAGCATCTACAAAAACTTACAGCTAACATTATATTTAAAGGTGAAAAACTGAATGTTTCTCCCTAAGATCAGGAGCAAAACAAGGACGTCCACTTTCATACATCCTATTCAATATAGTCCTAGAAGTTCTAGCCAATATAATCAAGGCAAGAAAAGGAAATAAACAGCATAGAGTTTGGAAAGGAAGAAATAAAACTGCCTCTATTTGCAGATGACAAGATTGTCTATGTAGAAAATCCCAGCAAATATACAAATAAACTCCTAGAACTAATAAGTGAGTTCAGCAAGGTCACAGAATAAAAGAAAAACATAAAAAATCAACTGTAGTTCTATATGCTAACAACTAACATGTGGAAACTGAAATTAAAATACAATACCATCAGGCTTCCCTGGTGGCTCAGTGGTTGAGAGTCCGCCTGCTGATGCAGGGGACATGGGTTCATGCCCCGGTCCTCGAAGATCCCACATGCTGCGGAGCAGCTGGGTCTGTGAGCCATGGCCGCTGAGCCTGTGCGTCCGGAGCCTGTGCTCCGCAACAGGAGAGGCCACAACAGTGAGAGGCCCGCATACCACAAAAAAAAAAAAAAGAAAGAAAGAAAGAAAAAATACAATACCATTCACAATTGCTCAAAGACAATGAAATACTTAGGTGTAAATCTAGGAAGACATATATAGGACTTGTGCACTGAAAACTATGCAATGCTGATGAAAGAAATCAAAGGCCTAAATAAATGGAGAGACACATCGTGTTTGTGAATTGGAAGACTCGACACAGCAAAGATGGTAATTCTCTCCAAATTGATGCAAAAGTATAACGCAACTCCTATTAAAATCCTAGCAACAATTTTTGTAGATATAAATTTTAAAAAATTTTGTGTAGAAAGGCAAAGAAACTTAAATATCCTGAAATGTATGAAAAGGAAGAATAAACTGGGAGGAATCCATCTACTCGATTCCAATACTTATTATAAAGCTACGTAACCAAGACTATGTAGTATTGGCAGGAATATAGTCACATAGATCAGTGGAAGAGAGTGGATAACCCAGAAAAAGACCCACCCTAATAAGCCCAACTAATTTTTGAGGAAGGTGCAAAAGCAACTCAATGGAGGAAGGGTAAGCTTTTCAACAAATTGTGCAATGCAAGTCCATAGGCATAAACAAACAAACAAACAAATAAATGAACAAAAATTAACTTGACCTAAGTCTCACACTTTAGGCAAAAATTAACTCAACATGGATCATGGGCATAAATATAAAATGCAAAACTATAAAACATTTAGGAAAATAATTTAGGGAAAAACTTCACAGGATATAGAGCCAGCCAAAGTGTTTTTAGACCTGACACCAAAAGGACGATTCATAACAGGTAAATCTGGTAAATTAGACTTCATCAAAATTAAAAACTTTTGAAAGCAACTGTACTCCAATAAAAATTAATTTAAAAAATTAAAAACTTTAGCTGTGCAAAAGACCCTCTTGTCAAAATGCCTCTAAGAGGTACTTTGACAAGAACACATTTAATAGTTTCTATGAGGAAGAAAGGAAACCTCACTTCAGTTCAATAGAGATTGTTATTTGGGACCCTTTTAAAACAACCAATTATTACTCTCTCTATGATATTGCCATCCAGCCCCCATCCCTCACTACTGTCTTCATGGTATTTAGAAGGTATTCATTCATCCTGTGCCTTGCTGAAGTCCAGATACTACTGTCTAAAGCAGTTCTTTAATCTGCCTGTCTACTGATCCCACCACAAACGGTTCTATTCAGTCTGGCAAGCCTCGTGCGTGGTGTGATTTTCTACACAGTACCCTCATTGTAGGTGAACGGGACAAATGATCTGATTAATAAGGAAAGCTACATTCAAAGCATTTTGTCCCAGACCCAGTAATCTCCATTAGAAGGAAAATACACTTTCTATTTGAGAATCCTTGGATTTAAGTCTTCCATTTGGAGGTTGGGGAGAATAAAGAAGGCAATCTGTGGCATCTACTTCATTCACATCTTTGTACAAGGTGAAGGTTTGTTAACTATTTGTTGTTTGGAACTCTTCATTTTAAAGTTCTCAGTAAAAGCAGTCTGTGATGACAGCATCTTCCTACCTCAGAATTCATGTGTGTCCTTTATATTATCAAGGAATCAAATGTTAATAATCATAAATACTTTGTTATAGAAACTACTTTCACCCCTCTTGGATTTATTGCACACTGCTATGAAAATATTTCAAATTCTTCCAAAGATAACTGCCTTGGGAGTAGTCACGGAACATTCTTGTTCAACCTGCTTATTAACCCAGCAAGCAACAGCTTCGGGATTATGCACCTGTGATCAGGCCAAATGTGGTAAGAACATTATTTACCCCTGTCTCCTCAGGGATGAAAAAACTCTGCATTGCACATCAGCCTCATTTTTTTCCCTTACTCTCTGCCCAGAAATCCAGCCCCACCCCATGAAAAGGCTGTCTATGCAATCAGAGAGACACAAAGTTGGCTTGTGCAAACCAGGCCTGAAAGACACAAGAGCAATTTATTCTGGTTAATAAGCTGGGAGAAAACATGTAGAGGCCAATTGTACGGTGGGCACAAGAAGGGTTTCTTGTCTGACCAGTGTATAATGTTGTGGCAGACACTGTTATTTGTTTGCTCACCCAATAGCCACCTCCCACCCGCCTTCTTTATTACTTAGAAAAAAACTGTCTGCTACAGATATCAGGCAGGTGGCCATGGGATTTAGGAAGCAATGATTTGCTATCAGCCCTGACAGATGAACAAATTACAGTTTCTCTATGCAAATGTTGGGAGGCAGCTTTGAGATCCTCAAATGATGCTCACCTCCTGGCCTTCATGCCCTTTTGTAGTTGTCTCCTACAGTGAATAGGGCTGATGTGTGAACAACAGGATATTGTGGAAATGGCAGGGAACACAGGCTAGCAGAGCTGAGGACCCCTAGGAATAAAAAGTCTCTTAAAAGAAAATGAAACAAAATCTGAATCAGCTGAGGGCTTCTGGCCTGATGTGAGCTGCCTTTGGACCCACATAACCTTTTTAAAGGGGAGGAAGAAAAGAGTGGATACTGGTAGAATGTGTACTCTGTGTTTATCACTGGCCTAGGTACTTTATAAAAATTATTTTATTTGGTTCTCACAACACTATATGTCAGCAAATGTGTCGGCGTTTCCCTAATGATGAACGACCCAGGACACTGAGAACTGGAGTAACTGGCGGAAGGTCACCTAGCTAATCAGCAGTGGGGAAAGAATTTCATTCCAGGTCTCTCTCCGTCCAAAGCTCCAGCTCCTTACACTCTGGATACTGCTATTTCCAAAAAGTCAACAACACAGTGGACTCTTGACCTAAGAAGAACTAAATAGCATTTGTATTAGGTAATAAATAATATGGATTATTTATTATCGAAGTGCTCTGCTTGAAGTCAGGGGATACTGATCCCTCTACACCCCTTCTTCAGCTTTCAGGGGAGCTCCTCTAGGTGTTGGAAAGATCCTGCAAATAGCTTCACTCCTACTCAATGGGAGAAAGTGAGGTCATTCCTGAAAACATGGGCTGGCAATGCCCTGGGACAGTGACTTAAGCCATAGAAGGCCAATGCTTGACAGCAACCAAGGGATTTGCTGGTGTGTGGTTAGGTCCCAGGGAACAGAAGAGGTTTCACACACTAAGACCAGGACCCCATCTTGAAGCCATGCCTGAGATGTGGTCAGTTCAACAAACACCACACTATGGGGTAAACCTTTTATGGTAAGGTAATAGCATGGTGGTTAATGTCACCTCAGGCTGTCTGCATTCACATTGTTTCCACTAGCTGTGTAATTTGGGGTGCATTTATTTAACCCCATAAGCCTCAGTTTTCCCATCTGTTAAATGGGGATAATAGAGTTGATCTTATGCAATTATGTATGTCATATGCTTGACCTCTGGAAAGTATTCAATCAACTTTACCTGTTTTTATTAACATCATTACTCTGCAGTGATGCAGGTCACTGAAGGAAAAGGCAGAGTTTCAACAATAAAAGGAAGAAGGTCCTTAGCGTGTCTCCATATTCCTTGAAGCAGAGCTGGAAAGACAAGATGGGCTTGGCCTCACTTCCCTCCCAGGCCCTCCCTGTTGGACTGTCATTCCTCTGCACACATTCCTCTACAGAAGCAGCCCCACCCATCTCCTGAATCATTCCCAACAGGACAGGAGGATGTCATGGCCTCAACCCACCAGCTGCACCACAGTTGAGCCTCTTGTCAGGTGCCCACTGAATCCCAGGCCACCCCTTCTCCTGTCCTTGTCCATCTGACCTGACTTCTGACTGGTTTTCTCTGCTGGACACTGGTCTGGGGCTGTATGTCCACATGGATCTTGTGGTCCCCTGCCCAGAGGTTGGGGGGAAGAGGCTCCCACGCCCTAAGACAACAGCTGAGCTCAGTCCTCTGTGAGTGCCGCCTGTCAGAAGAATAATGGCACTGTGTTTAATGTGGCAGCTGTCACTGTGACCCCATCACCCAGATGAGCACATGCCATGCACCTGTGGATCACCAGCTGCTTTGTAGAGAGGTTCTCCCATCCTGTGATGACCTAACCAGCTTCCCAATCTTCCCCAAACTATCATATCGCTGAGGTCCCTGTGGATGTTGCAGATAAACTCACAAAGGACATTCTATACACAAGACAAGCTGCTTATAATTAAACAGTCTTGCTCTTCGGTTCCTGGGCCCTACTTCACAACAGATGGCAGCCAGCTGTCTGGTTTACCCACTTAGGCAAAGTGATTCAGAAGTTTTCCCATCCATTAAAGCTACCACCTTCCATTCTGAGCCACACCCCTTAGTGGATGCACTAAAACACAGTCTCTCCCCTCCACCTGCTTGCTGTAACCCAGGGAAGCCCATGGGTTGTTCTTGATTTCAGTATTTCTGATTGCTATAGGAACAGGGGAAATAGCAGCCACATGAGAAACTGAGTTTGACCCTGTAATATTATAAAATTCTTATAATAACTGGTTTTAGGCTTAGGGTCCGTATTGTTAAAAAGAGATGATTCAGTGGATGCTTGTTAAAAATGGCAAGACAGAGTTTATTCAAGACTATTGCAACAGAAGAGAGACCAAACTCAACTCTGAATACACACAGAGAAGGAGAGGATAGGAGGAACTTGGTTAGGTATCAAGAGTTGGGAGGAAGAAGAACTGCATTAGCCCTTGATAAAAGGTGGAGGAAGAAGAGTTTGATTGGAAATCAAAGGGTGGTTGGGAGAGATTCTTCATAAACTGGCTTAGCAGGATTATTTGGTAAAATTAGGCTCAGCAGGTCAAGGATGAGACCTAGTCAAGCGGATCAAGGGGGGAGTCTTTGTCAGTATCAGTCAGAATCCTTTGTCAGTATCAGAATCAGAACCATCAGGATATATGGATATGGAGAAGGGGTGGGGGGGGTGGGAGGGAGGGAGGGAGGGAAGGAAGGAAGAAAGGAGAGAGAAAGAGATTTATTTTAAGGAGTTGACTCATGTAATGATGGAGGCTGGCCAGTTTGAAATCCATAAAGTAGGCCAGCCGGCAGGAAACCCAGGCTGAATTTCTATGATACAGTCTTGAGGCAGAATGTCTTTTCTGGGAAACCTCAGTTTTCTCTTTTTTGCTCTTAAGCCTTTTAATGGATAGAATGAGAACCACCCACATTATGGAGGGTACTCTGCTTTTTTAAAAGTCAACCAACTGTAAATGTTAATCACATCTACAAAATACCGTCTGTCACAGCAACATCTAGACTAGCATTTGACCAGAAGACTGGCACCATAGTTGAACCACCCCGACATAAAATTAACCATCACCAGGTTCAAAGAAAGTATGTGGAAGGCCAGCTGGGCATGTCCAGTCCCCTTTGACTTCTGAGGGGCACTCACCAGCCTCCTGATCCTATTTTCAGAGAAGATGATACAGAAGACCCCTCCCCTGTACAATGCTCCTCTTAATAGCCTAGAGATTAAAATGAGGTAGAAAATATTTGTGCCTTTACCTCAAGTGGACATTCTTTATCCAGAAACCCACTGTTCTGGGAACATCTGCCTCCTTCAGACTCTGGCTGTTGAGCAAGGGTATTTTGAGGCACTTCATACAAGATGCATTGCCAAGGAGAGGGAAAAAACAGTCGCCTGAACCTGAAAGTAGGCTCTCAGTCCCGGAGACGCTGAGGCTTGGCAAAAATGCTAAAAGCACTGATATAGGCCCCAGAATGTTATTTGGAGGTAAGAGCAAGGAAGGATCAAGCCACAAACCTAATAATCAGAGATGACTGAAGTGGAAAATCTCACTTCCCATATATGCTGTTGTCTTCGGACTCCCAAAAATGAGCTTCTAGGGGCTTCCCTGGTGGCGCAGTGGTTGAGAGTCTGCCTGCCGATGCAGGGGACACGGGTTCGAGCCCTGGTCTGGGAGGATCCCACATGCCGCGGAGCAGCTGGGGCCGTGAGCCACAACTACTGAGCCCGCACGTCTAGAGCCTGGCTCCGCAACAAGAGAGGCCGCGACAGGGAGAGGTCCACGCACCGTGATGAAGAGTGACCCCCGCTTGCCGCAACTAGAGAAAGCCCTCGCACAGAAACGAAGACCCAACACAGCCAAAATAAATACATTAATTAATTAATTTTTAAAAAATGAGCTTTTAGATTTGGCAAGGCAGGAAAAACCACACAGATAGAAATGGCCACCATCCTCTCCCCAAATAGGAACTTGTCACAGAGCATCTTACAGCTTTGCTGAATCTTCATAACTGTCCTCCACGGAGTGAGAGCTAAGCTGCTCAGAACCGAGTTCCCGCTGCCAGCTGATGCCACTGCTTCACCAAGCACCTCGGCTCCACTGGGACTGGCTGGGCCTCCTTTCACAGGGAGTCCCTCTGGTCCAAGACCGTGGGTGGTCTTCAAACAAGCAAGGGAGTGAATAGAGTTTTCCTACTTTCTGTGATGGATTTTCTTGGTGTGATTATAAAGTAAGGTGCTTGCCTTTAAAAGGACAGCTCCCTTGATTTTACGTAATACATCCCGTTCTGCCAGAACTTGGACATTAACGGCTGCGCTGAGAGACAAAGCTGAGAGATGCCAGGTCTGGCTCCTTCCTGATAACCAAGCTCCTGATTGGATCAGGCTCAACCTGAGGGAATTCCTCCCCTCTCATTCACTCACGAGTGCATTTTAGAAATGTACTTTGAGTGCCTGCGCACCAGGCACTGCTCTGGGCGCTGGGGATTCAGCAGTGCCCACACAGCCTCCGCCATCCTGAAGAGCCCCTTCTTGCAAAGGGACCTCTGCTCCCATCACACGAGTGGTCAGATGTGTCCCAGTGGTCAGATGTGTCCAAATAGGCCTGCTTCCAGTTCAGACTCATGATGGGCTCTCTTACCCCTGCTATGTTAACGTATATTTTTTAAAAATATTTTTAAACATTTGTTAAATAGCACTTAGTGGTAGATATTTCTTTAAAATAGGAAAACGCAGAAAAGTTTAAAAAAGAAAAGTAACCATTTTTACATCCAGATCCATTGATAACAATTGTTAATATATTGGTATATTTCCTTCCAGTTTTTTTCCCCAATATATGTGAAATTGGAAACATACCACACATCCTGGTAATGGGAAGAATTGGCCATTATCTCCGTTTCCTCCAGAAGGACTTGGGAGATCAAAGGCCCTTGGCTGAGAATGAAGTGAAGGCATTGTTAGAAGCATCATCTCTCAGGGTAACCAAGGGAGCCTCTTTGAGGCATAATGTGACTCCTTTGTTTTTCAGGCCAGCCTTAAGGAGAGGCAGGAAATAAACCAAACACGACATAGCTTAACAATGCAGCATGATGACTCCCAGGAAATAGGGAGGTGCACTCAAATTATGGAGCTGCTCAGGGAAGAACTCCCTTCTCATTGCAGGTTTGGACACTGACTCTGACCACTAGCATTGCTGTTTGTCCTTGGGACACATGGGTGTTGATGCTGGCTTTAGCAGGTGCATCATTTGAAGAAGCTGGATGTAACAGGTGCATTCCCTGGGAGAAATGTGGCAAAGGAAAGCCGATCTGATGCCAGCATCCACCTCGACCATTGATATCTGAGGGCCAAAGCCCCTCCCGGGCCCAGGATGTGCAGGAGACTAGATTATTGGGTGGGAGTTCCCCATCATCCTTCCAAAGCCCAGTGGATCACAGACTCAGGCTTGGGGAAAGGCACTGGCGCCTTATAAAGCGGTGGGCGTGGGGATGAGGTCTGTGTTGCTCAAAAGTTGGGTGGAGGTTTAAAGAAAGAGGCATCACCACAGTGGGGCAGGTGTGAGCAGGGGCCTAGTGCCAAATTAGGACCTGGGTCATACCCTGAGGGTCTCCTCCACGAGGAGCTCATCTCTTTCCTACTGTTTCTTTGGGTTCTGGGGAGAAATGCTAATTATCACCTTCAATGTGACAAATCCTTTTACTCCACTACCCTAATCAAAGCCCCTGAATGACATCAGGGCAGCAGGCCCAGGTCAAAGTAGACAGATAGATGCCACTGGGAGGGGCTCTGTCTTCTGGAGACAAAGGAGATAACTCCATATCTCCAAGGAAGCCTTGTTTTTGTGGTTATTGTTTAACGGAAGAAAAGAAAGAATGTGAGGACTTCGGGGAAAGAAAGACACAAAGAAAGGAAATGTAATACTCTCCCCAGATCCACAGAGAGCATTGTCAACGTGGACATAATAAGGTAGCCTTTGTTTATTGATTTAACCAAAACAGTAATGGAGCTATATTGGGAGAATGGAAGAAGAAGATGATGTAAGAAAGCTAAATCATGATCTAAAGGAAGTAAAGAGAGAATGTCTAAAATTAATAAATTATGATTCAAAGTGCTCATCCGGGGAGCTGGGGTGTGGTCAGAGGCGGTGCAAGGTATTGCTTTATCATCCTCCTCTACTCTTCCTCTTAGTTGTCTTAGCCATGTTTGTGTATAACTTTTACCCAAAAAATTAAATCTATGAAATTATTTGGGAAATGGAAGTATGCCTGTTTACATGGCTGGTATATGGAAAGGGGGTCTTGGGGACTACAGGAGAGTGGTGGAGGAGAGGGGCCTCCTGCATGACCCCCGCTCCCCCATGTCTGTGCTGTGTTGGAGGACGAACAGCAGCCAGCCATTTAACAGGTGGAGTCCGGGGAGCAGCTCTAATGCTGAGGATGCCCTGCAAGGACCCCTCCTGAGAGACACACGTTAGACCTTCTCTCTACTTGTGCAAGTAAGAGGAAGCTGGCTTTGAATGGGGAAGTCGAGGTTGACACTGATGTTTCACATATCTCTGTGTCTTGCTTTTTACACTTATGGGCATTTTGTGTGTGTGTGTGTGCAATATATACATCCTTTGGAAATTTGGTCAAAATGATATCTAGTCTCATGTCGTGACAATCCCATGTTAGTGGCAAAGCCAAAAACAACACTGCTGGTTAAGAATGCAGGTGTACCAGTCCCATCCTCTGGGCTGGAACCCTGACTCTGCCACCTGACACAGCTTCAGTTTCTACCTCTGTAAAATGACCTACTTCCCGAGAGCAGTTGTGAGATTTAAATAAGTGGATACATGCAAAGTGCTTAAAACAGCATCTGTTACATAGTAAGCACTCAATAAATTGTAGCTATTACTTTTTTTAAAATTTAGCTATCCTCATTTTTAAATTTAAGGTTTCTTTTTCCTAAAGCTCACTTTGATAAACATCCTTGTACAATTATTTTTGTGAAACAATAATACAAATAATTTATATTTATTATAGAAAAAATAGACAATGCAGATGAGAAAAGAAAAAAGAAAGAAAGAAAAGAAAAGCTGCTTGCAGTATATTACTCCTCAAAGACAACCACAATATATTTGGTGTATATATTTCAAGTTTTTATTTCCTATATGTGTGTATGTACACATACACACACATACACACACACACTTTACAAAACGAATCTTGTATACTGTTTTATAATTTTCTTTCTACCAGTTAAGAATAATCATGTACACTTGTCAGGAAAAAAAGGCAATAACATAATTTTTAGTGGCTGCCTAGTATTCCTTTGCATGTTTGTATCATTCTTTATTAGCACCCATTGCCAATTACAAACAGCATTTTATTATTCAAATTGTACGTATGTGGTGAGGTAAAAAGTTATGCACAGTCTCCTCTGGTGCAAAAGCGTACAGCTTTAAATTTTCTCCGTAATTATCACAAGGTATTCTCTATCAGGTGGTGTAATGACAGAAATTTAGACTTGCCATTTAAAAGTTTGCTATCTCTTCTCTTATTAGAGATAAATTGCCTGTCAATATTTAGTCTCCTTCTTCTGAAATTGGTATCTGGGTTGACGGGAGCACAGTGTGTGTAGGAATGAGGGGGCAGGTCCTAGGGCAGAGCTTGGAGCTGTGTACTCTGGTCATGGGGTCTAGCATGAAGTCTCTGGGGACCCCTTTCTACCACCTGAGCTCTTGACCCCTGACTCCTGCAAGCCCTCTGAGTCTAGACACTTTCTCCATCAGTCCCCTGGCCAGTCTGTCTTCACCAGTGCTTTTCAATCTTTGGCACACAAAGCAATCACCTGGAGAGCCTGTCAAAAGAGATTCCTGGGCACCACACCCAGAGATTCTGATTACAGGTCTGAGATAGGGCTGTGAGAGTTTGTATTTCTACCGAGCTCCCAGGTAAGGCAGGTCCAAAGACCATACTTTGTGCAGCCCTGGTCCACGTCTCCACCACAGCCTCTGTTTTGGGGTCACTTTGCTCTCACCAAGGTGGTCCTATGGCTGGCTCATTGGTTCTCAACTAAGCTGCCTACCCCACATGTTACTAGGAACTTAGGAGAATTTCTGGATTCTTGTATTCCACAAAAGAAACAGGGGTGGGTGCTGCGGAAGTGCTTCCTCTAGCTCTCCCTTGGATGAATATTCCATGCTGCCTCCTCTCCCCTAAAATGAGATGGGAGTTCCCTGTGAGAGGCATCCTTCCAAAGTACCAAATGGGAAGAGAAACACAAGCTCCCTTTGCTTTAGGCTTCGATCTGAAGAGGCTGTTCTTCCATTTTAAAACTAGGACCGGGGCTTTCCTGGTGGCGCAGTGGTTGAGAATCTGCCTGCTAATGCAGGGGACACGGGTTTGAGCCCTGGTCTGGGAGGATCCCACATGCCGCGGAGCAACTAGGCCCATGAGCCACAACTACTGAGCCTGCGCGTCTGGAGCCTGTGCTCCGCAACAAGAGAGGCTGCGATAGTGAGAGGCCCGCGCACCACGATGAAGAGTGGCCCCCGCTTGCCACGACTAGAGAAAGCTCTCGCGCAGAAACGAAGACCCAACACAGCAAAAATAAATTAATTAATTAATAAACTCCTACCCTCAACATCTTAAAAAAAAAAAAAAAACAACTAGGACGAAATGTGGGGAAGGGTAAACACGAGGACACTGGCACCTGACATCATTTGTATCTCTTTCTCTCCTCTCCTTTCCTCCCAGAACCAAAAAGGCTTTCTTTCATTGCTCGCTTTGTCTGAAAATCACTTTTCCATTGTTAATGCCTCCTTCTTCCTGTGGTGGACATTTGGCCGCCTTCCCTGGGGCCATAATGGCAGAGTGGCTTCTGGGGAACATGATTGAGAGAACATTAAAAAATACATGGCTGGGCTTCCCTGGTGGTGCAGTGGTTGGGAATCCGCCTGCTGATGCAGGGGACACGGGTTCGTGCCCTGGTCCAGGAAGATCCCACATGCCGCGGAGCGGCTGGGTCCATGAGCCATGGCTGCTGAGCCTGCGCGTCTGGAGCCTGTGCTCCGCAACGGGAGAGGCCACAACAGTGAGAGGCCCGCGTACCGCAAAAAAAAAAAAAATACATGGCTTAATGTTTTCAAAAGATTGTCTCTGATACATTCAGTAATTGTGTTATCTTTTTTCTTTGTTACATTTGCCAGACATTTGTCTATTTGTTTATGCTTTTTTATTTGGTTTGATTTATTAATTCTACTTTTTTCCTATTTTCACATTCAATAATATTGTTACCTTTATGACATTCTTCAGTTTTAGATTTTTTCTAACATCTTGAACAGAAAGCTTAGTTTATTAATTTTCATCATCTTGAACTTTAAAAATCACATACTGTAAATAGGTAATTTTACATAAATGGGATCATGTCACATGTGGATACCTTCTCTGCCACCCTCAGTTACATCATCCCTTTGCATCAGCACTGCCCCTTGCCTTTTTCTTCTTATATAATAGAACATTTGAGGCTAGAAATTTATTTCTTTAAATGCTTTGGCTGTATCCTATTAGTTCGACATATAGGATTCTCACTGTCTTTAAATTTCTATAGACATTAAAATCCTGCTATAGGTTGCCTCATAGATAATGTGAATTTAGACATACTAGATCTAAATTTACTGAGATCAGTGCTTTGTTCCTCCCCTCCTCTGAGCCTTCTTCTTCCTTTTCTTTTTTTAAAATTTATTTATTTATTTTTGTCTGCATTGGGTCTTTGTTGCTGCGCGTGGGCTTTCTCTAGTTGCAGCGAGCAGGGGCTACTCTTCGTTGCGGTGAGCGGGCTTCTCACTCTGGTGGCTTCTCTTGTTGTGGAGCACAGGCTCTAGGGGAGCGGGCTCAGTAGTTGTGGCACACAGGCTTAATTGCTCCGCAGCATTTGGGATCTTCCCAGGCCAGGGATCGAACCTGTGTCCCCTGCTTTGGCAGCCGGATTCTTAATCACTGCGCCACCAGGGAAGTCCTCTTCTTCCTTTTCAAATGGGGTCAGATAAAATTCTTATCTTCCTCACAGGAAGGGGGATCTTAGAAGATGTGAGATTGGGCAATGGAGTGAAGAGAATATGGCCTCCAATTTCCTGGGATTCCCATGGCCCATTGGCCCCAGGTCAGTTGGAAAACACCAGGTAAGAGATCCTGGGACTGTTGCTCATGTCCTGGATGTAATCAGCCACAGAACTCAAATGCACTCCTGTGAATATTTATGTTGGGACAGCCATCAGCTAGCAGGTAACACCAAATGCAGCCAGATCCTGGATGGATTTGGGGAAATCCCAGCTACAAAGACGTGACCCCCATCTTTTCATCTCATTAAACTTGCAGTAACATAAACCTGTACATTTTACAAAATTGAATTTTTTGGACTCTTCTAAGTGGATTATGGTGGGGTTTTACTATGGGATGTGTGAACAAAGAACAGAGTGCGTCGCTCATCACCCAGTTATACAAGGGTTAAATTGAAACCCATGTGGTTGCCCACTAACAGGACACCCTGAGAGGGATTCAGGATGAAAAACAGGATGAGGCACTCTGTGCTTTGAATAAATGGGCCCCTATATTCCTAGAGAGTGAGAAGTCTATCTCAGGAAGAATTTCAATGACCCTAGATTCTTGCATCTTCCCACATATATTAAAAAAAAACACTAAAATCATTAACTTGAGATGTCTGTTTTTTGTGATTAGCAGTAATCTTTTACCATGAGGTATCCTTGACTATATGTATTTCCTAGCCAAAAAAAAATCATATACAAACTGGTTCCTCTCCTACCTCATAGCTGAATGAGTGGCTCTCTCCAGGGCTATAGTCCTCAGTAAGACCCTGAATAAAACTTAAACTCACAACTCTTATGTTGTGTTTTTCTTTAAGTCAACACATGAAATATACTTGAGTCTGTTCTTACCCCCTAGACCATGAACACCCAGCGCCAGAGAATGGCTCCCTGCCCCTGATGTTCACTCACCCACTGCCCTCCTTCCAGCTCACATCATCCTGTGGTCCTGGCACCGGGCTTTTCTGCATTTCGCACCCTTGGCTCCTAATCCTGTCTGCCATTTCCTCCCTCAAGCCTTCTTACTCCAACCAATGATTCTGGTACTCTCCTTTTTGGTTGCGTTTTAAAATTATTATTATTGTTATTATTTGAATTTATTTCCTATACTGCATAGGTATTTTCTTCATATGGTACAGCATTGAAAAGCTACACGAGTATACAGTGGGAATAAAGTCTCCTTTCATTCCACATCTCTTAGTAACAGAATCCCCCTTTGTGATAGCAACCACTGTTAGAAGTTTCTTGAGTATCTTCTGAGAGATGGCCTTTGAAACTACAAATATTTGTGTATATACACCTATTTCCTTTTCCCTAAACAAGTTGTGGCACGTTATACATATACTTCACACCTGGCATTTTCCCCTTGACATCGTGACTTAAAGGGAGCTCCATTCCAGCACGTGGAGACCTGCGCATTGTTGTTGATGTCATTACATTTCTTGGGCCTTGACTTTTGGAAAAATGTCTTGGGTCATTCTGAGAACCCTCAAAGCTGCCTTCTACTCCCCACACTGCAGCTTCCAGTAAGAGGTACTCCGTTCAGTCCACCCCACCCTCAGGGACTGGCACCATCCCTGCCACTCTCCCAGGCTTTCCTGCCAATGATGGAGAGGAACGAGCCAGTTCTAGCCACAGCACTTTATTTCTCCCACAGAACAGCTGAGCTGAAAAGGGAAATGGCGCTTTCTGGAAGGGAGTCTGTGGACCTTCAACAATGACATGCTGACGCCTGGCGAGGAGCGTAAAGTCACAAAACCTCCCCAGCCGTAGTGGGCAAATGGCATTCATACAGGAGGGCAAGGCTCAGCAATATCAAATCAGCAATCATTTCTTCTTTATCTGCATGTTTATCCTGTAAAATAAACAAGGGGTCACTTTCCACGAGGAACAGTCAGCATCCTTCTCAGGGCCCAGGGCAGCAGGATATCTCAATTTCTTTACTCCTTGATCATGCAGGTTATTGTATTATCACTTCTTATAAAGTTAGCCTTTTTCTCCCCAATTCAACAAATATTTTTGAATACTCACTACATTACAGGTTGTATTCTAGGTACCAAGAATATAACCGTACTCGAAGGTCCCTATTCTCAGTCCAGTTGTTTTTTTTGGTTTGTTTTGTTATTTTAATTCTCCAATCTTCCCTCTTACATGCTCTAAAACCTGATGGCTGTTTCTTGTATAATATTGATATGTTCATTGTAATTTCACGGGAAGGATAAAAACCTTTGCTCAATTTCCTGCTTGCTTTTGGTTCCTATTCCTTTCTCCAGACATGTCCACAGATCAGGTGTGTCAAGCAGAGTCTCCTGGCTTCCATGGCTTAATGTCCTGGTGCTCAGGATAATGCAAAGGAGGGAATGGAAGGGAGAAGGAATCAGATACTGCACTGAAGTCGTCCGTGGTAGAAACTGCCTCTAATACACATTCTCCTTTTCTTCATAGGCGTAGATTTTATATCTGGGCACAGAACTGTAGAGAGGAAAGAACACATTTGCCAGCCTCCCTACAACTAGGTGTGGCCATGAACTAAAGTTTGGCTGAGGAAATATAAGAGGAAGCGTCCTGTGGCCACTTTCGGGAACCTACCTTAAGAGACTGCTGGAGCATGCCTTTTGCCCTTTCTTCATTCCTTTCTCCAGCCTAGTGCTTAGAACACAGTTGTTGACTTAGACCTTGAAGGCGAGAGCCACATCCTAGGGATGGTAGAGGAACTTCAAGAGAAACTGATGGCGCCAAGCCCCCTAACGATACTGGACATGTACCTCTTGACTTTTCCTTGAAGGAAAAAAGAAATTCTGGTGTGGTTGTAACCTCTGTCAGGTTGAATTTTGCTGAATTTTTTCCCCATCCCTACCTAAGTCATAAACTACCATCCACTCAGAATTCTGAAGAAATATATTTTCATGTTTATTTTAAAATCTCTGCTATTAGTAACGGCAAGGGTTAATTTATAATTGTTGATTTAAAAGCTATCAGCCATTCTCAGCCCCCTGCCTTTCCAACCTACACAGTTAATTTTTCAGCTTGAAACCTCAGTCCTACTCAGTGCGTGAGCCTGAGGAGGGGGTATGGAGTATGCATGTGGAGCAGGGCAGGGGGTATAGAGGAGTTTGGAATTGTTCTTTCAGGAGCTTGGATTCCAATATGCCCAGGCTACCCAGATGGTACTCTACACACCTGTGTGATCAGCCCAACATCCGCCTGACCCTTAATGTCTTGCTTCTCCATCATGAGCAGGTCATTCACTCCTCAAGGGTGCACATCCTCTTTTATGTCTGTTAGAAGAGCTGGCTACTGGTCGGTGGCCTACGATGGGAATCTTGTCCATGATTAGTCCCAAGTACCAGGGAAACTGACGGCAGAATTGGCATAGGAGCCAGTTGGGAAGAAGTGAAAAAGGCAGCCCATGGGTCATTAAGCAGATGGTTTCCTATCACTGGCACCACTACTGGCCGATGGTGCATGGGCACATTTACCCAGCTTAAAGGTCCAGGGTAATCTGTGTAGTTTCTGACAGAAGCCTCTCTAGGTTGCTGGTGCCTGGCCCCTGCACTCTGCCCAGCTCTGAACGAGATGCGTCAGTTGGAAGTGCTCAGGTGCTGCCAACAGTGTCCATATTGCTTGGAGAAGTTGATTCTGGGCTCCATCACTACACCAGACTGGGATGGATACTAGCTCATAATGTAACTCATATTTGCTATGTACCCTGCATGCTGATTTGGAATCCCCTCCCCCTATATTGGAAGTCCTCTCTACAATGTCCTCAGTGACCTGAGCCTTGGGATCACCCATCATCCCTTTCCTTCCTGGCCCATTGTTGAGCCAATTGCCCGGGATCACAGACAGATTTCAGAGGCGCTGTGGTGTTTGCAGGGGCCAAGGTGAGGCCAAGTCATCCAGAGAGAGTTAGCCCTGAACAAGTCAAGAGGACTATATCTCCCGCTACCTTACTTGGAGTCTTCCACTTGGAAGGTTAAACAAGGGACATTGCTCCAGTGACTACAGAAGGCAGGAGACAGCATCTTTGAGGACCCCAACTCTTCCCCAGCACCATAAGGTCTTAAAAGCTATAGCCCTTCCCATCTCCCATAAATTCAGACATCTTAGAGAGAGAAGCAGGGAACAGATGAAGCCATAGAGATATCGGGTCTTTTTACCAGGAAATACTCAAAGACTTCTTAAAAGGTATTGTTTAAAAGATCAGCTGTGTCCAAGTTTTAAGCAGATTGATATATTTTTTTCCAAAACCCAGCAGATAAGGAGTCAGGGGAAAAGTCAGATTAGTTATAGTCAAATAAAGGAATTTAAATTTCTCTGCTGTTATGGGCTAAATTGTGTCCCCCTAAAATTCATATGCTGAAGTCCTAACCCCCTGTACTGAGTGTATTTGGAGATAGTCTTTAAAGTGGTAATTAAGGTAAAATGAAGTCATTAGTGTGGGCCCTAATTCGACATGCTGGTATCCTTGTAAGAAGAGATTAGGGCATAGACACAGAGGGACACAGGGATCAGATGGCCATCTACAGGCCAAGTTGAGAGGCTTCAGAAGAAACCAACACTGCCGACACCTTGATCTTGGACTTCCAGCCTCCAGAAGTTGAGAAAAAAATTTCTGTTGTTTAAGCCACGCAGTCTTTGGTACTTTGTTATGGCAGCCCTAGCAAACTAATATATCTGCATATCTGAATAATAGTGTAAATAAATTTACATCCCTGTTACTACTTTAATTTTTACATGAATTGAAGTGTGTTGTACTAATATCTAATTATTTAGCACCTCCTCTGTGCCAGGCATTACTCTAAGGGCTTACATATATTAATTCATCTTATTCTTATAAGAACCTCATTTATTCTCCATTTACAGATATGAACACTGAGGGACAGAGAAAGTAACTTCTAAAGCCTCACAAAGCATCAGTGGCAAGTGGCAGAGCCAGGATTCAGAGCTAGACAGACACCAGAGCTACATGCTCCACCAGCACAGGGAAACTTGGTTTTTCACTGAAATATAATACTTCCTGGCAGTTTTCCATGTCAGTACATGTTTGTTTAAAGAGTCACATGGAATTATAGTTTTATTCCAGGGTATGAAAATTAAACCTGCATTGATGCCTTTGCTGCTTTAGCAAGTAGCCTTCTGACCATCCTCAGGAACAGTGACTCATCCAGAAAGAATTAAGGCATTTCCTCTCATCCCCAAAGAGCAGAGTGGCCATTGTGTTTCTTAGGATTGGTGGGCCCTCCTTCATTTAGTAGAGCTCCTTTTTGAGAAGCTTTGCCTGAAAGGAATTTAAGTCATATTATGACAGAAAAGAAGTAAAATGAGAGTTTGTAGGAGAGGTACTAGATGGATTTGGAGCTAGCACCCTAAGAAATGCCTGGGAGCAGGGGACAGGAAGAAGTCCTTTGAAAGGTCCTGGGGTCCAGTAACTGGCCCATACTTGTGTGGTCCCATCTGTGGTATATAGTTGGGAAAGGGTCAGGTCTAATGCCAGTGGGGGCAGAGGACTATAGGGAGTTCTGTTGGAGTGGCCAGGGTGGACGTCAGACTAGAGAAGGGCTGTCCTACACCAGAGGCAACCAGCCAGGGCAGGCTGCACAGTGGGGAGAGGCTGCACTGTGGGAGTGGGCACTTGCCATAGATGCTGCCTGCCCAGCCTCCTGGGAAAGCCTATGAAATCCATGTCCCCTAGTGAATCATCTGCTAGTGAGGAGCTTCCTCTTTTTACCCCAGGAACTTGGCACACCTTCAGGAGATCTTATTAAATTATTTAATCTCCTGTTCTCAATCTCTTTTTCTGTTTTCATCAATTTCTGGGAGAGTTCCTCAACTTTATTTTCTATCCCTTCTATTGAGTTTTTTCATTGCTGCTTCATCTTTTTCATTTCCAAAGGCTCTTGAACAGTGTTTTCAGAACATTTCTTTTTTTATGACATCTATTCTTGTTTCATGGATGCAAGGATATTTCTTATTTCTTTCATATTTCCTTAAACACATTATTTATACTTTTTTTGTGAGGCAAGTGAATGGGGGGTAGTTTTCTTCTTCCTGCAGAGTTTCTGGTTCCTTTCAGGTCTATTTGTTTGGGTCTCTGTCTTCTGTGTTAGAGGTTGTCTTCTAGTGTGCTGCAATTTTGGTTTCTTGTTCATTGTTAAGCAGGAAGGGGGAACTAAGGAATCCTATAAAACTATATTGGATTCTGTACCTATAAAAAAGAAAATATACCATTTTTTGAAGTGCATGTGGAAAATTCATGAAAATTAACCAAATATTAGGTTGCCAAGAAAATCTCAAGAAATCCCAAAGAATAGAAACATACAAATAACATTCTCTGATCATAATGCAATAAAACTTTTAGAAATTAGTGACAGAATTTCTTAAAAATGTAAAATTTCCTTTTTCCTGGTAATTTAAAAAAACTATTAAACACCTATTGGATTAAAAGGAAAATAAAAAAACAAGATTTCAGAATTTCTTGAAAATAATAATAATGAAAACATGACATAGAATCTCTGTGATACCACTAAGGCTGTTATCACAGGAAAACTTATAGCTTTGAACACCTGGTGCAATAGAAATAAAAACATCAATATAAATGAATTTAGCAACCAAAATGGAAAGCTAGGAAAAAAGTAACTAAAAGAAAGGAGAAGGAAACTAATAAAGATCAAATTATAAATAATGACTTGGAAAACAGAAAAGAGTAGAACTAATAAATCCAAAAGTTGGTTATTTGAAAAACACAACAAAATACACAAACAATTAGCTAACTTAAGCTTTAAAAAGGGAGAAATCACAAATGTAAGAGGGAAATCGCATAAAAGGGGGTAAACCACTAGCTAACTTATGCTTTAAAAAGAAAGAAATCACAAAAATAAAAGGGAAATAGCATAAAAACAGAGAAAACAATTTTTAAGAATAAAGTACTTTGTGCAACTCTGCAAATAAACATGAAAACTTAGAAGAAATGGGCATGTTTTCAGGCAAACAGAAGTTGCCAAAATTGATCCTAACAAAGACAGAAAGTCTAAACAAACTAATTGCTATAAAAGAAATGAAAAGGCTAAAGAGTTATTGCACAAAATAATACATAAAGAATCACCAAGCCAAACGAAATTCCACATAATCTTTAAAGGTCAGATAATTTCATTGTTACTTAAACTATATATAATATTAATGTCTAAACCTGATGAAGATTATCAGGTTTTTATTCCAATACATTTCAACTCATTTAGGATAAATTCCAAAGATTTTTATTCCATTTGTAAATTTTTTTTTTCATTTTATTTTGGCCGTGCCATGTGGCATGTGGATCTTAGTTCCCTGACCAGGGATCGAACCTGTGCCCGCCCCCCCCACCCCACCCCGTACTGGAAGCACAGAATCTTAACCACTGGACCGCCAGGGAAGTCCCAAAGATTTTTATCCCAATAAAAGGAGACCACAGACCATTCTCAATTAAGAATTTCCTTATCTATTCATCCATGTCTTGGCTCTTGTGAATTATGCTGTGATTAACATTGAGAAAGAGATATAGCTTCAAGATAGTGCTTTACTTTCCTTCAAATATATACCCAGAAGTGGGATTGCTGTGTCATATGGTAGTGCTATTTTTAATTTTTTGAGGAACCTCTGTAGTGTTTTCCATACTGGCTGTACCAATTTACACTCCCAACAATACTGCACAAGTGTCCTCTTTTCTCCACATCCTTGCCAGCATTTTTTTATCTCTTGTTTTTTGTTCTTTTTTTAATTATAGCCATTCTAAGAGGTATGACGTGATCTCTCTCTCTCCCTTTTTTTTTTTAACATTTAAAAAAAAGAAATTTATTTAACCAAAAAACCAAAAACAGTTCACCCATTTCTCCCACCCTTTCACACCCCCACCCCTGGCACCCACTAATCTGTCTGTTCTCTGTATCTATGAGCTTGAGCTTGTTTTTTTTTGTTTGTTTGTTTTTTTATATTCCATGTATAAAAGAAATAATACAGTATTTGTCTTTCTCTGTCTTACTTATTTCACTTCATGTAATGTCTTCGAGGTCCATCCACATTGGCACAAATGGCAAGATTTCTTTTTTTTTCTTCTCTGAATAATATTCCGTTGTATATATACCAAATCTTGTTTATCCATTCATCTGTCAACAACACAGCTGTTTCCATATCTTGGGTATTGTAAATAATGCTGCACTGAACACAGGAGTTCATGTATCTTTGCAAGTTAGTGTCTTGATTTTCTTCAGATGAAAATCCAGAAGTAGAATCGTGGGATCATTTGGTAGTTCTATTTTTAATTTTTTGAGGAAACTTCATACTGTTTTCATAGTGACTGCATCAATTTACATTCCCACCAACAGTGCACAAGGGTTCCCTTTTCACCACATCCTCACCAACATGTATTTCTAGTCTTTTCGATGATAACCATTCTAACAAGTGTGAAGTGATATCTCATTTTGGTTTTGATGTGCATTTCACTGATGATTAGTGATGTTGAGCATCTTTTTAAAGATAATAAATGTGTATTACAGTATTTAAGCTATAAATAAATAAATACAGAAGTCCCTAGGAATATTAACTCCAAACTAGTAAAGCATGTTAAGATGTCTATAAACTTAAGAAAATACACTGAAATATTATTATGATTGTATTAAGTGTGTTTGAGAATTGTGAGAAGTCTTTTCCTTGTTTTACCTATTATGATCCTATTGTAGATACTTTTTAAATCTAATAAACATGCATAGTAAAAATGTATAAATATGCTTGCTGACTCTTCTCTAGACTCATTCCCATACAGACATCTGTAAGGCAGACACCCCTTCCTCCGAACATTCTGTGCTATCATACCGTTTTTCTTAATAAGCAAGTCCAGACTGTGATCCAAAAGATCATCTGATTCCCTGTTTTCCCTGACACCACTGGGCCCATCCCAAAAAACACTGGGAAGGTTTGTCAAACTACCAACGTTCCCACCACAGCATTTTATACATCTGTCCCTGACTCTTCATCTTCTGTTCTACTTCCCCTGATCGTGGGGCTGGGGTTATACCCTGGCCTTCTCAGGCCTTCTCTGCTGCCTAGCCTGTGTTGAAGGCTGCCACAGTTGGGTTACTTATCCACATAACACATGACACTTAAACCTTTGTCTCCCATCAGTCATTCATGGGTTTCTGGGAGATGGTCATCTCCTACCTGATTAGGATGATTGTAGAATAGATTGTTGAAGAGGTAGTTTAGTGCAATGGTTCTTACGGTGTGGTCCCTGGGCATTATTCCTCCCAGGAACTTATTAGAACTACAGATTTTTGGGTACCACCCAGGCCTTCTGAATCAGAAACTCTGGGGGTGGTGCCCAGCAAGCTACAGTTTGCTAAGCTCCCCAGGTAATTCTAACTAAAATTTGTGAACCACTGCTCATCTTGATCTGCCCTCTCACATTTAGCCTCAGTCATAAGCAGGCTTCAGACTCTCAGAGGTCAGACTTCTAAGGATATATATAATATGTATATACAATATATTTATATTTAATATTAAAAGCTTTTCTATATATAGCTTGATGTGCCTGACAGAACTAATGTGACATGATAACAACCAAGTAAATGAGGAAATTGGGATAAAGACTAAACAGCAATAAGGAAAATTAGATGAAGTTGGGAAATATTCATACACAGCAAGCCCCCAGTAACCTTTGTAGAGGAAGAAGGGAAAGGTGACAGTATTTAAGAGCTGCTAAAGAAAAGAGAAAACATAATCACTTCACGTCTTTAGAGAATCACAAGATAGCAACCTATATAAGAGCTATAGCATAGCTCTTTCTGGTTTTTGGAACAGAGATGTTCCTTTCCTAGATCCTCACATGCAGACTGTCTAGTATGTAGCATCTTCTCCAATTCCCGCATACAAGCTGTTAGGAGACATTTCTTTCTTTTTTTAAATTAATTAAATAATCTATTTATTTTTATTTTTGGCTGCGTTGGGTCTTCGCTACTGCGTGTGGGTTTTCTCTGGTTGCGTCGAGTGGGGGCTACTCTTTGTTGCGGTGCGCGGGCTTCTCATTGCGGTGGCTTCTCTTGTTGCAGAGCATGGGCTCTAGGTCCGCCGGCTTCAGTAGTTGCAGCAGGCAGGCTCAGTAGTTGTGGCTTGCGGGCTCTACAGCACAGGCTCAGTCGTTGTGGCACACGGGCTTAGTTGCTCTGCAGCATGTGGGATCTTCCTGGACCAGGGCTTGAACCCGTGTCCCCTGCATTGGCAGGCAGATTCTTAACCACTGTGCCCAGGGAAGCTCGAGGAGACATTTCTTGTACCACCTCTCAATTTAGCTGATGGCATAAACCCCAAAGCACATGCTGGTAACTGCATTTCTTTTTTCTTTTTTTTTTTGGTACGCGGGCCTCTCACCGTTGCGGCCTCTCCCACCGCGGAGCACAGGCCCCGGATTCACAGGCCCAGCGGCCACGGCTCACGGGCCCAGCCGCTCCGCAGCACGCGGGATCCTCCCGGACCGGGGCACGAACCCGCGTCCCCTGCATCGGCAGGCGGACTCCCAACCACTGCGCCACCAGGGAAGTCCAGTAACTGCATTTCTTGAGGGATGTTCTTGAGGGGTGTGTTCAAGTGTTCAGTCTGGTGTTTGCCTAATGACCTGACTTAATCCAGAGATAAATCGTAGAGTGTTTAGTTCTAGTCTACTTAATCCAGAGATAAATCGTAGAGTGTTTAGTTCTAGTCTTTCTCTACATTTTAAGCATACATCTTATCTTCCAAGAAATTCAATCTTTAACTTTATGGGTTGATTTTAAACATGACACTATTTTCCAAATATAAAAGTATATTATTAAGAGAAGTCTGGTTCTACAAATCAGGCATGCCCCCTCATATCAGTCTGGTACTTTCCACTCCCTTTCCCCTTGGAGTATCACTGATCTGGAGGCATGAAAGAAATCAGTATTTCTCAAGAAATCCTCAAAGTTATTTACTGCAGTGGAGCTGCTGATAAGCGTGGCCTACAGGGATTCAGGTAAGTCTATTGCCAGACAGGGGAACCTCCAGGGCTTTTACATCCAGCTAGACCAGGGAGGCTTCCAGGGGCAAGGGCACTCAACAAGCCAAGCCATCAAGGGAGAAAGGAGGGGAAGAGAAGGCCTATGGCTGATGGAAGTCCCAGAGGGCAGGAGGACCTGGCTTCCGGCAAAAGAAACCCAGATTGATTATGTCATGAAGCTGTTTCCACTCTCAGCACTCCGGTGTGCCTATTTCTTCCACTCAATCTCAGTAAGATCCGGCAGAGTGTTGGTTCTCAGTAAGATCCGGCATTATCTAGAGTAAGCACCGGAGGGCAGAAAACAGGGATGGACCTGAAAACAAAATGTTAGATCTGTCCACCTCACCGAAATGTGGGAGAGGAGCCCATGTCAGTCCCAAAGCTCAGACTACTCCTAACTTTTCGGGGTCAGGAGGTTTAGTTGACAGGTTTGACCGAGGTAAAGAGGCAAATGTTGGTCCAGGAGGCCGGCTATAGGTGCGTCAACCACCAGGCTGGCGTCACAAGTTGGGCGCAGGAAAGGCCTGAGTCAGGGGGCAGAGAGGCAAGGTCAGTGGAAGGGGGCGGGTCCTGAAGTGGGGGCGTAGCCTGGGAAAGGCTGGCGAGAGGGCGGGGGCGGTGCCAGAAATGGGCAGAAGCCGGAGTCAGGCGGCAGGGGCGGGCCCAAAGGCGGGGCCTAACCTCGTGAGGTTCGCGCCTGCGCAGGGCGTCTCGGGGGGGCGGGGCTGCGCGCGCGCGGTTCGGGGGCCCCGGAGGGCGGAGTCCAGGCGGGCGCCGGCCGAGGGAGGGGGCGCGGTGGCTCTGGAGTCCAGCGCTCCCTCAGGCCGTGGACGTGATGCTGGCTGCTGTGGGTCGGGCGGCTGGGCCAGCGGGGATGTGACGGGCGGCTCCTCGCCTCACCTGCCGTCCTTTGGCTTGTAGGTCGCTGGGCGACCCGCAGCCGGGCCGCGGCTGAGGAGGCAGCGCGACCTCCGCACGGTGAGAGTCGGGGTCGGGGCGGGAGCAGGGGCCGGAGTCGGGGCGGGGCGAGCGCCCGCGGCAGCCCTGGGCAGGGGGCGCGGTCCGGGGCCCAGGTCCGGGCGCCCGGGATAGGGCCGTGGCGTCCTCCGGCCTCCTGCCCTCCGGAGCGACCCTCTGGAGTCTCCGCGAGCCGCCTGAGGGCAGGCAGGCGTGGAGCGGGGAGGTCGGACGCCCCTCGCCCCTGGGGCTGTGACAGGCATATCAGGGCCCGTGGGCCGCTGCGGCTGCGGCCCTCTCTCAAGGAGAAATCAGGGCGAGGCTGAGATACCCAGTGATTTCAGAGCCAGGATGCTAGTGAGGGATGATAGGGAAAGTACCAAGTACCGGGGTGCCCCGAATGACTGTGGGTTTTTTTTTTTTTAATTACTGGGCCCAAACAAAGACACACCCTAAACACATCCTGAGACAAAACTTTGGTGGACCACACCGTTGCCATAGGGTCAGATGCTTCTTCTCTCTCCTTTTTAGACATCTGCTGTTTTTATACATATATATATATTTTTTAATGCACCTACTCTTTTTTGTCAGGCAAAGGGAGAATGACTCCTTTGAGGGAGCATTTGACGGCTAAGCTTGAGTTTGAATTTCAGTAATTGCAAATTCATCTTTGTGGGCTACCCAGCCAGTTAGGCTTGCTGTTCCTAGACTAGGCCTGAACAGTGGGAAATTACTGATGCAGGGACTCTTCGTAGTCCCAGATTGGAATGTCTGTGTTTCACTCCCATTGGTGAGATAAATGGAGCTTAGGCTTTCCAAAATAACCTTTTGAAAGGCATTTCTTTTCTCCCTTTTTTTCCTGAGCATTAAAATATTAATGGAACCTATTAATTTTGCCAGTTTTTTCTTTTTCTTCTTCTTAAGCATCATCTTCTAGACTAGTTTTAAAGAGAGTTTGGTTGTGGCACATCTTCTTTAACCAAAAGGCATTTAAGATACTTGCCTTCTGCAAAAGATAGTCACAAAAAACATGTCTTATCTGTAATCAATATATGTATTATAAGGATTTAAACATTCCTGAATATTTTGCCTGAAGTCAGTCTTAGATGTTATTACTGTTTGCCTCTCTTAATTTATTACTTAGTATCTTTAGTATTTTCTTATTTGCTTGTTTTCTATAGTGTTCTCAACAACACTGATGTCAAATAATCTTTGGGTAAACACACACTTTCTTGAACCTTTAGCTGTAATTCATACTGTTTTACTTAAGTGTTGTATTAATACGCCGTAGTAAGAAACTGCTAGAAGCCATCCTGAACAGCAGGAACTCTCCGTTTAAAAAAACACAACAAGGCAATTTATTGTACCTTTTCACATCCAGACCTTCATTTTCTGTTTGTTGTCTTGACTCAACTTTGATTGGGGAAGAAGAGGGGACTTTGATTTCATGTTTAAAAGTCTGGCAGTGACTCTTCATAATCTGTATTTGATAAAAGTCAGAGCCCTTCACGATTTCTCGTACTTGTCTTTGTTTCTCATTTCATCTTCTACCATTTTGCCTGCCCTCTGAATAAAGACTACTTAGAGTTCTCTGAAGATGTCATCTTCCTTTGTGGTTTTACACTGTTGCCTCTATTGAGAATTCTTCTCCATCTAGTAAACAACTTACCCTTCAAGACCTGACCAAATTATCACCTCTGAATCTTGTCCAGACATCTTATCTCACTTGTCTTCACTGATCCACTAGTACATTGTACATTCTGCAGTTAGGACTTGTCAGTTGGTAGTTAATGATTTGTTAATATGGCTGTGTTCACCAGACTTTTGGGCTTCTTAAGGGAAGGGACCTTTGCAACTCTAACACATGCTGTTTTATGGCACAGGTGCTCACAAACTGTTTACTGAATGAACTTTTGAGGAATGCTCCTAATCTTGAATATAGTTTATAGGTAAAGTGTATTAACTACCTCTTTCTGTGTTAGAAAACTTAGAAGCGGTGACTGCACAAGGTACTTTAAAATTTCCAGGAATAAAGTCAAAATTGTTGTTGCTGGTTAGGAATGAAACCCCACTTAAGACAGAAAAAAACCAATATGTTTTATGACACAAGAATAAAAAGAATATGGCCAGTAAGTATTGCTGTTTCTTTAATTTTTTTTTTTTTTTTTTTGCGGTACATGGGCCTCTCACTGTTGTGGCCTCTCCCGTTAAGGAGCACAGGCTCTGGACGCGCAGGCTCAGCAGCCATGGCCCACGGGCCCAGCCGCTCCGCCGCATGCGGGATCTTCCCGGACGGGGGCACGAACCCATGTCCCCTGCATCGGCAGGCGGACCCTCAACCACTGCACCATCAGGGAAGCCCTTGCTGTTTCTTTAATTTAGGACTTTAAGACAAAGAAATTTGCCCAAGGTCATGCAGGTAGAAGGGGACAGAGATGGGATACAATCCAGGTCTTTTGACCATCTGTGTCCTTGCCCCCAGTTGCCTACTTCTAAGTCTTGTTTTATAATCAGAGTGGGAGATTTTGAGAGAGTTGGACGTATATTGGTTAAAGGGGTCTATTAGTAGGATATTGAACTTGAAAGAATTCATAGATTATTTGTTTCAACTTTAAAAATTTTACCTGTTAAACGACTGACACCCCAAAGGGCAAGAAACTTACTTGAAGTTACTAAGAGTCACTTGTATCCCACATCTCCTGATGTCACACTTGTGTATTTTTCATTATTCCATGGTGCTTTGGGGGAAAATGAGGAAGTTGTCAATTTTCAGAGGGAGAGCAAATCAGCTTCCACTTTCAATCTCTTTGGCTGCTTAATTGCCTGCTGCTTCTAGGGTCTTAGAGCCCTTGAGGCTAAGAAACATGATGATTCATTTTAGGATATAGGAGAAACCTAACCTCCACTATTCCATTCGTCTGGGGTTTTTGACCTCATTGCTGGATAGAGTGCTCCTTAATAAGTGGCTTCTGCTCACCATATGGAGACCCCCACATATAGTTACATTTTGATGGTAAAATGAGATTTAATAAAATAAGGTTACAGCTGGCTAATAGCATGGCTAAAATTACATGTATCGCTAGTCTGTACGTGAAAAGAGTCTATCTGATTACTTCTATGTGATAGGTTTTTTGGAAAAGAAAAATTGTGGTTTTATGCCTTTGAAAAGTTAGTTTTGAAATGTGTACTTCCTATGGGAGGCCTGATCAATTCTAACAGACAACTTAATGGTCAAAGAAATAAGGAAAAAAAATAAACTTAAAATATTCTCTTATTCATTTCTCATCATATATACATGATTTTGTACTGTAATCACAGCATTACAGTTCAATTTTTGCCTTCATATTTATGTTTTCTTACTGCTATAGTTTTTATATATTTAAATTATCATACAGTGTTACAGTGAGTTGATTTATTTACTTATTTATAATTATTGGACATCTCAGCTGCTTCCCGTTTTTCACGGGATGCAGTTAACATGGAGATGTCCTTTGTTTTGCTTCTTTCCTTTAGACTAAAGCCCCAGGCGGGGGATTATAAGGTCAAAAGGTATGAAGGGTTTTGTCACTTTTGAAAAATATTGCTAGGTTTGTTTCTGAAAGGTAGTATTTTTTTTTTTTACTGCTTCCAGCAGTTTGGTTGACCAGTTTTATCTTTTACAGGCTTTTGTTTTTAACTTTTTTTTTTTTCAAATGGGTATAAGGGTACCTGCTGTCTAAGATCACTATTCACAATAGAAAAGGAAGTGCAGTATTTCTCTCATTTTATTTCCTCCTTTGTATGAATTGTTTGTCCTTTGCCCATAAATTTACTGGACTCTTCTTACCAATTTTCATTAGTACCTAGCATCATAAATATATTATTCTCTTGAAATATGTTTGTGATCTGTTTTATTTTTGTTATTTTTATTGTTGTAGACTTTGCAGTTTTAAAATTATTAAAGTCATTGACCACAACAACAAAAACCAAAAAAAAATCATTGACAATTTTTGTGTGTGATTTCATCTTTTGATTGTGAGCTCTACGAACAAATGTCACTCTACCATCTGATGCATATTTTTATTTTCTTAAGCTTCTATGGTTCTTTTTGTTATATGTATATATCTTTAACAATAATATATGCAATTGAGATTGCATTTAATTTTTGTGGATTTTATACTATAGAGAATCACATTCTTATAAATATCTAAGTGAGTTTCCATTGGTAAACTGCTGCCTTTTTTCTTCTTGAACTTGAATAGGAAACAAAACAAAACGAAACTAACCTAGTTTTTTTAATAAATGGGTATTTGTTTTTTAATAAGTTATAGTAAACTTAGGCAAAAATTTCATGAAAGCAGTTTTTGGTTAATTGAAGTTTTTGTTGTTTCCGGATTAACTAGAAGATCATTTCTGATTTAACTTTTATTAATCATTCTAAAATGTACGAAAATAAAACCTTGGTTATCTTCTTCCTTTGGGAGTAAGACATTCTAGATAGATGAGACAACCCTGGTGTAGTAATTAACATTGATTGAGTGCTGGTTACTTTGCTGGTACTTGGATAGAATTTCTTACTTAATCCTCATAACAACCCTAAGATGTAGGTTCTTTTCATATCCTCATTTTGCACATGAGAAAGAGAGGTAAGGTGACCCGCCAAAGGTAACACAGCTAGGAAGCATCGGAACCAGAACTCAAACAGCCTGCTTTTAAAGGGCTCTATTTGAAAAGTATATTATATTACTTTATTTTCTCTGCTAAGGATTTGAACTTTATCTCTTAGGTACTGGAAAAATATTAGATGTTTCAAAGCAAAGGGATGATATAGTATGTTATATCTTTTAGGGAGATGGCTGATGTGGCAAAGTGGAAATATATTGAATTATGTTTCTGATAGGAAGTGGTTGAAATAGGTCTAATGAGAAATGAAGCCTAAACTGCAAGTTGGAAGTGGAGATCAGGGGTATTATGGAAAGCTGTGGGGCTTAGTAACTGATAAGAGAGTGGGAAGCTGGAGTGTTGATTTGGACGTTATCAAGTGGGGTAATGACAGATGAATATGCGCTCACAGCGCTTTGTTATATTTCTTTCATAGCATTGACTGGGATTTATTGTACCTAACTTAGTGACACAACTAACTCCCCCACTGGGTTATGTACTTGTCAAGGACAGGGACTGAGTAGAAAGCATGAGCTAATACAGGATGAGCTAATTCAGGAAGATGGCAAGAGACTGAACTGGGGGTAGGAAACACCAAATCACCAAAATCAAAAAGTGGCTGGAGGAAGAGAAGCTCTAGAGAATGACAGTTGTCAGGGAGGAGGGGGAAGAGCCATCAGTGCAGGATTAGAAGAGGAGCCTTAAGGAGAGGGAAGTATTCGCACAGAAGTAAACACGGAATGCCACCTCACGCTACAAACAGTTTTGGTTCGCGTGCACTACTGTGATTTGCTGATGGCCAGTGGCTGCATGGCATTAAATCGTCTTTCCTTTGTTACTGACCTCCCCGCCCCCCGCCCCGGCCCCCCGCCCCTCCCCCTTTCTCAGAGTATCCTGTGCCCTCTTTTACCTTCTACCATCTTCTTGCTACAGGTGCTGATGCTGGGGCGTGACTCAGCCTATAGAGAGCAACCAATCAGAACGCTCCTTTGTTTTTAAGTGAATTGACCAATCAAGAGTATGATAGGTGTAATCTCTGAGTTTTTAGCTCTTCTCTGCTGAGTTGATTGCCTTTGAATGCCCCCAGAGTTACCTCTCTGACTTCAAATGGGTTATTTTGAGATTTGGAGCCATTGGGAAGCCAGAGAATTCTTAAAGCCTGCGTCCATGAAAGTGAAGGATTTTCACCTTTCCCATGTTGATCAGTAAGTTAGTTCGAAAATATTTAGATCATCTTTGAGGATTGTTGATCTTAAAAATGCCCCAGGACCATCATTCCAAATAATTAAGAATCTCTCTTCTCTTTGTATAGTTCTGTTATTATCTAAAGTGTGGGAATTTGTTTTAAATTTTAAATTTCCTCGGTCAGTTCATAACTTCATGTTTGTTTTTCGAAGAGTGACTTAGAAAAGGAATTTGTGCATGATTTCTTCTGCTACCTTTTGCTTCAGAGCATCGTTATCCTTCACTGTCTGTGTTGTCCTTCCTTGTATTCATCTGCCCAGTTTCTTCTATACTTGGTAAGTAGAATAGGAAGGGGGAAAAGAGAAAAAACATGGGTAATTATTCCTCTCCCCTGCTTTTCCATGGTTGTTACCACTCTTCCCTCCCCCATTACTGCTCTCAGCTGTCCATTTTGGCATGGTCTCCTGCGCCATCTCTTCAATTCTATGTATGGTAATGGGAGATGCAAGACAGCTCTTTAGCTGAGGAATGCTGGATTTCTTAGGGTTTTGGTTCCTCTGTGATCTCTGTTTTGGTGTCATATTGAAGAGCCCAGGTGACATCTTGTATCTTAACAGATGCTTTCTATTCCCTGGCAATCTACCTCTCTTTAAAATGGAAAAAAATAAATCCAGGTCCTGTTTCTTTGAATTTGCTCTCTCTCTCTTTCCCTCCCCCTCTTTCTCTCTCTCCCCTTCTCCCCCCTCCACACACCTCCCTCCCCCCATATCAAGATACCACAGTCTCTTGATGACAGATACCCTAGTGCATACACTAGAGAAAATGAAGATAGGCAGACACCAGAAGGTACTTTGAATTGTTGTTGTCATTACATTAATGATATTTGGTTGCAGCCTGAGTGCTTTGGGGAAATTTGAGAGCTTTCTCTGACCATTATGCCTTGGCAGCCAGCGTTAGGGTTGGGAGTTACAATTTTCTCAGAAGCCCATACCTTAGAAAAGCAGGGACTATTCCTAACAGCTATTTAAGTGTGTAGAATGGGTCTGGTAATATTTTGGTCTAACTTGGTAGGCCAGCTTACAGGAAACATATCCAGGTGGTATTTCTTTACAGGGAATAGCGAGGCAGGGATGGTCATTTCTTCTTCTTTCTTTTATTTTTATTTAAACATTTTATCTCAAGCTTATTTTCTTTATTTTAAGATAGTCTGGACTTGTCAGCCCTTATTTATTATTGGCATCAGCTAGACATGTAGACTTGGCCATTGTTGTGGCCACTTTTGCAGTTGATGTTTTTTTCACTACTTGAGGATTTCTACACTGTAAGTTTCCTCAACCCAGACTTTGAGACCAGATCCTGAATCTGGATTTTCCTCATTCATGCCATCTTTCCATTCAACAAATACCAGCTGGGCACTTGCTAGTAATGGTGCAGTGAAGAAAACACATTTTCTGACCTTGTGGAACTTATATTCTAATAATAAGATACAGAAAATAAACAAGTATGTATGCAATATGTCAGCTATTATACTGCTGTGGAAAAAAACAAAGCAGAATAAGGTGAAAAGAACACAGGGGATGCTGCAGTGATCAGTGGTGAGCAGAGATGTGGAAGAAGTGAGGTTGTGATCTAATTTGTACAGATATTAGGGGAGAGCATTTGAGGAAGATGGAATAAGAGTGCAGATGTCTTTTGTCTGAAGCATGCTTGTCCTGTTTGAGGAGTGATAAACAGATCATTGGAGGCCTTGTGAGGAATGATTGGTGGAAGATGAGGCCAGAGAGGTGGGTGAAGGGGCCAAAGGAATGGTAGTGGGAGTGCAAAATAGATCATATATGGCCTTACAGGCCAATAGAACTTTTTGGCTTTTACCCTGAAAGTGGGAAGCCATCCATTGATTTTGACTTGTTTTAAATAGACCTTTCCACTGGTGTGTAGAGAATGTCATAGGCGGGCATAATGAGATAATTCAGCAGGCTTCAGCAATAATGCCATGTGGGAGATGATGGTGATTTTAGGCAGGGTTAGGAGAAGTGCTCACAGTATATTTTGAAGGCAGAGCCAACAGAATTTGATGGTGGATTAGATGTGGGTTGTAGGTTTTGACCTGAACCACTGAAAGAATGGAGTTTACCGAGATGGGGAAGACTGCAGGAGAAGCAGGTTTTAGGGGGAGTAATGCGTTCAGTTTTGGATATGTTAGCAGTCCAAGTGGAGATACTGTCTAGACAGCTGGGTATACATGAGTCTGCATTTCAGTTCAGAGGAGGGGCTGGGGATATAAATTTCCAGTCATTGGCATAGAGATAGTATTTAATACCATTAGAACTGATTAAGATAATCTAGGAAGTGAGTGTGACTGGAGAAGTCAGAGACTTTGCCTTGGGGTCCTCTAATGAGAGAGAGGGACCTGGAGAGAGAGTTAGTGCTAGAGCTAAAAAATGAGAGTAAGAAGCACCCTCCAAAGAAGGAAAATGAAGAGTGAGTGGTTATCTCTGAAGCCAAGTGAAATGTTTTAAGAAGGGGGAAGTGAATGATCAGTTTTGTTGGCTGCAGTTAGATCGGGGACTAAGATGTGACTTAGATTTAACAATATGAAAATCATTGGTGGGAATTCCTTGGAGGTCCAGTGGTTAGGACTCCGCACTTGTGTACTCATTGCAGGGGGCATGGGTTTGATCCCTGGTCAGGGAATGAGGATTCCTCATTCCTCGTGGCACAACCAAAAAAAAAACCAAACAAACAAAAAAGGAAAATCATTGGTGACCTTAAGTTGTTCATGGTGGATTAATGGAGATGAAAACTTGATTGGAGAGGGTTTAAGAGGGACCTGTAGGAGAGAAATTGGAGACAGCCAGTGTTTTCAAGGAGTCTCAACTGAAACTGAGGAAAAACAGGGTGCTGGCTGGAGGGGATGTGGAGTCAAGGAATTTTAATTTTTTTAAAAGATGGGTGCTTTTCTAGTATATTTGTAGCTGATGGAATGACCCAGTAGAGAGAAAAAAAATTACAGGAACTATTTCTTTGAAAAATAAATGAAATTAATTTTATCCTTATCTGTGACCCTAAGGTCTGTCATTATCATATATGTGTCCTTATGTACTGACCTATATTTTTTCAAATGAAGACAGTGGCTAGTGGAGATAGGTATTAAAGAACATCCCTTCCCCCCAGTTTGGTGAATTTTCATCAGTTCAAAACTGTTGTTTTTATATGTGGGTAACAAAATTTTTAATGAATTATTAGGAATCCGTTAAATAATCTTTGTTGTTGTTGTTATTGACCAGTTTTTCTCTGGTAACTTTTTTTTTTTTTTGCGGTACGCGGGCCTCTCACTGTTGTGGCCTCTCCCATTGTGGAGCACAGGCTCCAGACGCACAGGCTCAGCGGCCATGGCTCACGGGCCTAGCTGCTCCGTGGCATGTGGAATCTTCCCAGACCGGGGCACGAACCCGTGTCCCCTGCATCGGCAGGCGGACTCTCAACCACTGCGCCACCAGGGAAGCCCTCTGGTAACTTTTTACTGATTATCATTCTCAGTAGTTTTGCACAGTGCTAGTAGCCATTTGGTAGGTTCTAAATTTGGATTTAGTAATCTCTGCCTGCTATGGTAGTTTTATTATGAAGTATCTTTTTTAAAAAGAAAAAAAATTTTTTTTAATAAAAAAAACCTTTTAAATTAAAGTATAGATGAAGTACGTTTAAGGGGAAAATTTGGTGGCCACTCTTTTTCCCTTTTTTTTTAATGTTCCTGATTGTACTTTTACTGTAATTGCTTCTGATTATTGAGTTGTTATCAGAGATGAATTCTGAAACTCATGGTTCAAAGCGCATATTACAGTTACAGCATTTATGTGCCTCTTTCTGTGGTTCATTTATGTTTGAGTAGGTAGTTGTCAGTATTTAGTGCTGGAGCATTATTGCAATCGCTTCTTAATCTTCTTCAGTTTTCCTCGAGGTTTTCTTCCCTTAGCCACTGCTACTGACTTTTGGATTTCTGAAACAAGTTTTGTTATTGCTTAAAAATCTTCTGTGGCTCTGCCCTGTTTTTTGCTTCTCCATCTCCTGCCTGCACTTGCACTCTGCTTTAGGGGATTTGGAGTACTCCGTAGGGCATTCTAATGCACATCTGATGTTTCTTACCACAGGACTATAGGATAAGGGTCAGATTCCTTATCAGTGTACAGAAAGTCTTCCATGAGCTGTGCCATGACATATCTGTCATGTTTCCATGAAGATGAGAAACTCTTTTTGACATCTCCATGCTTTTGCACATACTATTCCTTTTGTTCCAGAATACCATTCAGCTTCTTAGCTATCTTCTTGTTAAATCACTTCATCTTTTAAAAAGCCCAACATAGGTGTCTCCTCTTCCAGGACAGCTTCTAGGTCTATTTTCATCATGCCTTCTCTGCCCATCCTCCATTATATTCTTTGTTCTGTGTTACCTGTGTTTCTTTACATTTTGCAGTGACTTTGTTGTAGTATTTGCTATATGTTACTTTATTTGCTTTGTATCTGGTTCCCCTTGTCCCAATGCAAACTGATAGTCACTCAATAAATATTTTTGAATGAATGAATAAATAAAGCAAGTAATTATTTAGTATTGACTCAGTTTTTTTTAAACAAATTTATTTTATTTATTTATTTTTGGCTGCGTTGGGTCTTCGTTGCTGCAGGCGGGCTTTCTCTATGCTGCGTGTGGGCTTTCTGTAGTTGCGGCGAGTGGGGGCTACTCTTCGTTGCGGTGCGTGGGCTTCTTATTGCAGTGGCTTCTCTTGTTACGAAGCATGGGCTCTAGGTTTGTGGGCTCAGTAGTTGTGGCTCTCGGGCTCTAGAGCATGGGCTCAGTAGTTGTGGCGCATGGGCTTAGTTGCTCTGCGGCATGTGGAATCTTCCCGGACCAGGGCTCGAACCCATGTCCCCTGCATTGGCAGGCGGATTTTTAACCACTCTGCCACCAGGGAAGCCCTATTGACCCAGTTTTGATTGACCTATTTGGTTGGGCTTTTACATCAATTTAATTTTTACAGAATATGCAAGTAAGCAATTCAGATAGCATTCTTAAAGATAGAGTCATACCCCCAAAGTGTCTTAGGAAATTGGTATTTTGTTAAATATTTGTTCTTATGAGCAAATAATAAGATTTGTTGATGATTTCATGATGTATCTCAAAATTCTCTTTTTTGTTTGAATATCTGAATGCAGTTTACCCTTGAACAACACAAGTTTGAACTGCATGGGTCCACTTATGTGTGGAATTTTTTCAAGAGTAGATACTATAGTACTACAGGATCTTAGCTGGTGAAATCTGTGATGCAGAGGGACCAAGTATAGGGAGGGCTTACTGTAAGTTGTACTTGGATTTTTGGCTGAATGGAGGGTTGGCACCCCTAATCCCTATGGGTTTTTTTTTCCTTCTGTGGTTTCATTTTTTGCTGTTTGATATTTCTATTTGAATGTTGTCCTTAGACACGTCTCATCCTAAACATATTTTAAACTCATTCCCTAAACTTGATCTTAACTTCTCCATTAGTGTTTTCTATATTACCGTCTTGTAGTCACTTAGGTTTCTCTGCAGTAACTTTAAGTCCCACTTCTATATTTTATCATTACTGAGTTCTATTGTAATTCAACAAAATTTTTTTGGCCTCTTCCTGTGTCCTGTTTTGTTAGTTCTAGTAATGAGAGGCCGAATAAGAGAGGGTCCCAGTCCACGAATGATTATGATGCAATGTGATGAGTATAATAATATGATTATTTTTAAAAATTTATTTTATTTATTTTGTTTCTGGCTGCGTTGGGTCTTCGTTGCTGTGTGCGGGCCTTCTCTAGTTGCGGCGAGCGGGGGCTACTCTTCGTTGCAGTGCACGGGCTTCTCATTGTGGTGGCTTCTCTTATTGCAGAGCACGGGCTCTAGGCGTGCGGGCTTCAGTAGTTGCGGCCAGCGGGCTCAGTAGTTGTGGCTCGCGGGCTCTAGAGTGCAGCCTCAGTAGCTGTGGCACACAGGCTCAGCTGCTCTGCAGCATGTGGGATCTTCCCGGACCAGGGCTTGAACCCGTGTCCCCTGCATTGGCAGATGGACTCCCAACCACTCTGCCACCAGGGAAGCCCTATGATTATTATTATACTCCAGTCCACAGATGATTATGGTGCAATGTGATGAGTATAATAATATAGTAATAGTGGAATATCTAGGGCACACTGGGCTTAGAGAATATCTCTCCTTCATGTATCTCTTAATTCTTACTTTGTCTACTGCCAACCTCTTTCAGGTCCTCATTACTATGTTTAGATAATTTTAAGACTGCTTAATAGCTTGTAACTCTCGTCATTCCAGTTCATCATGAATGTTGTCACCAGGGTAGTTGTTTCAAAAAGAAAAAAGAAAAGCTACTTGTCTTTCTTCTTCCTCACAGAATAAAATCTAAAATAGAATAAAATCTTGAATGCAAAGTCTTTGGCCCAGACTTCCTGTCTTGTCTTCTGCTACATGAACTTTCCATTCCAGCAAAACTCTTCTACATTCTGTTCCAAATACACTTTGCCAAATACACTTTGCACTCTTCCTTTTTTGTTTCCTTCTCCCAACAGTGTTTTTATTACTTTTGCTTCCTCTACTTGTTGAAATTGTATTAACCTTGGACATAGTTCCTAATTGTTAAATCCTGAGTGAACCATTGAGCTCGTCGTGCCCATGTTCTTGATACCCTCTTTTTCTTGGCTTCCATGATATCACTCTCTCCTGTTTCTCTTTCTTACCTCTTCCTTCTCAGCTATCATTACTAACTCCTGTCCCTTAATGTTCATGTTTTCCAAGGTTTCAGCCTGACTTTTTTTTTCTTCATTGTTATGCTTTCTTGAACATATTATTTTTTGTTATCTCATATCTGTGTTCTTTTATCCACCCTAGTTTCTCTCTTGAGCATTACAGTCCTTAAGTTTGCTATTTAGAATGCCTACCTGATAGTTCAGCAGAAAACCTGAAATTTAAAACATCAAAAATTAGTACGTGGTCTTCTCCAGACTTATGTATTCACTTCATTTCCTGCCATGGTTAGTGATGCTGCCAGTCACTCAGTTACCCAAATTGTAAACCTGAGAATCATCTTGACTTCTGTTCATTTTCCTTTGCCTGTCAAGTTCTGCTGATGGAGCTTTTCCTTCTCCATTCTCCTTACTGTTTCCTTCGGCCAGGCTCTAATATCCTGAGTAGACCATTGTAAAAAAAACCCTTTGAAAGTAATTCTTCTGCTTGGTCCTGGATATTCTACAGGAAATACATGTTGGTTGTATCCAGTAGGAATGTCAAAGGCAAAATAATTTTGGATATGCCACCCTAGAATAGTGCTTGAACCATTAAAGGTCAATTTCCTAAATATCTCTGTTAGGTGATATTGTTAAGAAGTAGTTTATGCTTTTTACAAGAAATTTGCTTAAGAGTTAAGAATATGATTTGTAAGGATTAGTGGGGAAAAGCAAGAAAAGATATATGGATAAGTTCTAGAAGTGCTCTTATAGGACATTTTCTTAATGAGCTAGAAAAGAGATTAAAACTTTGAAAGTAACACTTGGTGCTTTGTGTCCAAATGCCAGTTAAAGAGCAATTAAGTATAAACCCTGCTTTCCACTTATACCAAACCACCCAAGGATCTGTGACCATACTACTATCTTTCAGGACTCCTTACCAGTCTTGGTACCATACTACCTCCTTGGCTCAAAATACCCACTCACCCACCTTGGTCCACCATGGAAACTCTGAAGACTTCTTCCTTTCTTAGCTTAACCCTTAAGCAGGAAGATCTTGAGGCTGTGAATAGATGAAAATAGGAGCTTTGGCGTGGGGAATTGTAAGCTAATATATTTGAGTAGTACCTTGAAGAAATGCTGTTTAAACTCAGTTAATACCCAAAAGAGACTCCTGATATTATTGTTGCATGTTCCTGGAAGATGCAGGCCTAATATGCTGATGCTGCAGATGTGGTAACATAATCCCTGTACCTCTACATCATCTAATATGATTCATAAGCACAAGTTGTTTAGTATTGAATCGTCATTTTCTGATCCCAGATATAGTCATAGAAGAGCTCTTTAGTTTCTTGAATTTTGTCTTGGTTTGCTAACAGATTTTGTAAAATTTTGTAGAATTTATCTTGCTTGTTACATTTAAAGAAGTCCAAACTTGCAGAAGAAAGTATTTTTAAATTTGATCCTTTATATTCGGGATGATTTACCACATATTTCAAAATAATTGAATTTTACATGTTGTGAATGTTTTGCAAAAGTATTAAATGTATTTTTATTAGCCTTTGCTCTTGCTACATTGTTGATCTTTATTTACTTTTCTGATAAATGTAGAGTTTATGAGGCTGGCACTATATTCTCACCTGGAAATTACCTTGGAAAATCTATTTGAGCATTCTGTATTGTAGCATTTTGAAGTTTAGAGTGGGGTGTGTGTATCATTTTGGCTTATATTGTTCTGCCTAGGAACCTCCCTTGTGGAGGAGGTAAGAAAGAAAGGAAAAAGTCTTCAGAGAGAGTTCCCAAGGTGGACCAAGGTGGGTGAGTGGGCATTTTGAGCCAAGGGGGGTAGTATGGTACCAAGACTGGTAAGGAGTCCTGAAAGATCATAGTATGGTCACATATCTTTGGGTGGTTTAATATAAGTGGAAGGCAGGGTTTATTGGGTAGTTGTGGGAGAGAGCTGCTGCAAAGGAGTAAAAGCCAGATTTTGAAGGCTTTTGTAATCTTAGCTGCATTTTCTTACTGTGTGGCTATGGACAGATCATGTGATTTTTCCAAGTTTCGTTTTGCTTAAATCTGGAAAATAAGAATAGTGAATATATCTACACTGTAGGATTGTTGTGAGATTTAAATGAGGTAATGCAGGTACCTGGCATACAACTTCTCAGCAGCTGTCACCTGCTGTTGTTAGTACTGTTTTAAGGTGTTTGTTCTTTGGAGGACCACTGAAGGATTTTAAATTGAGGAGTGACATCAGATATATGATTTTTCTTTTTCTTTTTCTGCGGTACACCGGCCTCTCACCGCCGCGGCCTCTCCCACCGCGGAACACAGGCTCCTGACGCACAGGCCCAGCGTCCATGGCTCACGGGCCCAGCTGCTCCGTGGCACGTGGGATCCCCCCAGACCGGGGCATGAACCCGCGTCCCCCGCATCAGCAGGCAGACTCTCAACCACTGCGCCACCAGGGAAGCCCCAGATTTATGATTTTAAATATCAACTCTGGGAAAACTATAGGGATGAATTGAAGGGGAAGAAACTGAAGGTAGGGAATTAAGGAAATTTATGCTAGAATACTGGCTCTAGATGATAAGATTCTAGATTAAGAAATGAGGTAGTGTTGGAGAACACAGGACAGAGTTGAGAATTATTACAAATTGACATGTGCATTGTATTCCACGAGTTGGAGAGATCTAAAGGAAACTAGGAGAATAGACAGCCATCATATAGACAGAGTACCTAGATGAGTAGGAAACATTGTATTCTCCTACTCATAATAAGAGAGTGCAGAAGAGGATGGTTAGAAGCAAGTACTTGCCATTGCCAAGGAACTAATGACTGAGCTGGGTTGCCTACTGTTCCCCAGATGGGGCTGGAGGGTTTGGGCAACTCTGGATGAGTCCAGAGCAGTAACTTTGGGCAGCACATGGGGATTATATGCCAAGTGTCAGGAAGCTTTCATGAGTGGAGGAGAGAAGTGACGTAGACCACAAGTAGACCTTAAGCAGTACCAGGCATGAAATAGAGAAAGAGCTAGTTCCTAAGGGGTTGGAAGGACAAACTGACAGTGTTGTGATATATTTGGATTTTCTAAGTACTAAAAGAGGATCAAGCCCCACTAAGGACTAACCTAAGTTTTGTTAATTTTATAAGCCCAGAAGTATCCTTCAAGCATTTGGTATTTCAACGTTTGATAGTGAGACATTTTGCAGTATTACCATATAGTCATTTTGGGTAAAGATGTATTTCTGCTTTATAGTTTTGTTTTTGAAGTACTTTATGTGTATTCTCGTTTAATCATATTGTGACTGGCAAGTTTAATTGTAGTATTTGAAAACTACCTTTCACAGTAAAATGATTAGTTTTTAATTTGTTTACTAAGTTGCTTATTCTTACCTAACATAATTTTACTTAAAGTTACTTTCATAATAGAGAAAAAAGTTGTGTCTAGAATATTATCATATGTATTTTCTTGTCACTGAAGCGTTCCTTGCGTTGTATTGACCAGTTGCCAGCATAGGTTAAATATAAATGTACTTTGATTTTAAGGTGTGGTTGATACTCAGGCCTCAGCCTTTAACTTTTTTTCAGTCATAGTTTATGAAATTATTTGTTATTGAAGTAGTTATGAAATTATTATTTGTGTTACTGAAGTAAACACGATTTGGGGATTGTGCATAGTGTTTTTAATATTTCAGTTCTTTATCAGCAACCCCTAGTTGCTGTGTCTCATTTGCTATGTAATTAGAGGAAGACTCTTTCTACATACTGCTATGTCCAAGGTAAAGAAAAAAACCAAAACACCTTTTTACTAGAATTGTAGTCATAACATATTTAGGTTCTTTAGTAACTTTTATTTCTTCCCTCAGCTTTTACTGAGTGTTTTTTCCTACATCTTTAAGAATTAAAAAAACCCAAATATGTTGGGGTCCTTGTTTTTTTTTTTTTGGTACGCAGGCCTCTCACTGTCGTGGCCTCACCCGTTGCAGAGCACAGGCTCCGGACGCGCAGGCTCAGCGGCCATGGCTCACGGGCCCAGCCGCTCCGCAGCATGTGGGATCTGCCTGGACCGGGGCACGAACCCGCGTCCCCTGCATCGGCAGGCGGACTCTCAACCACTGCACCACCAGGGAAACCCCATGGTGCATTTCTTTTAGTGTAGTCTAAGATTGCCTGTGTGTGGCCTTATCACACTGTTAACCCTTTTGAGCTCATCAACTAAAATTGCTAAAGTTAAACTAAGGCCCCAAATTTATTTTCTTGAGATTTAAAAACATTTTAATTTTTCTGCAATAATGTATCAGATTGGCTTAGAGACCTGAAATAGACTGAATGACTTGAGGGATTGTTTAGGGTATTCTTTCCTGTCTAAATTATTTCTTGAAGGTACCAAAACCTTAGACTGCTGGTATATTATTTGAATGTTTTCTACCAATACTACAATTCCTACTATCCTGAAATAGGTTACTATTTTAATATTTTCAATTAAAACTAATAATTAAGCGGTAATTATAACTAAAGTTTAGAAAGTTTTTTCTGAGAAGCTTACTTATATACTATAACTAGCATATTTAAAAGCAAACTTAAAAATAACTCCATACTTTGTTTTTACAGAGAAATGTCTTTAGAATTGAATTATAGTAATTTCCAAACTTAAAGATGTTTTATTTAATACTTGGAAAGCTATTTTCTCATAAAACCATTATTTTATGTTTGTCAACCCAAAATAATAGACAGTAACACCATTGGATGTTAGTAATTAAATCCAGAAAATAAAATTGATTGAAATTATGCTTTTTAATTGATATGTGAAGAAAATCAAGTTTTATTAGATGAGTATTAAGGAGATAGGTGGACATTTAAAAAGAATGAGGGGCTTGAGAGCAGGATTTCTGTGTTATTGTTCTTTGTATCTAGTAATTTGTTGTAAATGGTTGTTGAGTGAATTCTGAAAGAATTTCTAGGTAAGAATTTCTAGAAATTTCTAGAATTTCTAGGTTTCTTTTCTGTGTTAGAAAAGCTGGCTCTGTGGTCAACAGAATCTGAATGGAAATTCTTTTAACTTCTCTGGACTCAATTTCTTATATGATCTGTAATTTCCCAATTCCAAAGTTCTGGTTTATTAAATTTAAAGTACACTGTATGACAGAGTGGCATTTTTAAGGATATAGAGATTGTTTATAGCACTTTATTTATTATATCTAATTTTACTTTAAAATATTTTTCATGATAAGCCATTTTTAACTGTTTATCTAATTTTCAAGGCTTATCTGTCTTCCTCAGGCACGTTTTGTGATTTATAAGTGGAGTGAAAATAAACAGGATTTTTTTTTTTAATTTATTTTTGGTTGTGTTGGGTCTTCGTTGCTGCACGTGGGCTTTCTCTAGTTGTGTCAAGTGGGGGCTACTCTTCATTGCGGTGCACAGGCTTCTCACTGCGGTGGCTTCTCGTTGCGGAGCACGGGCTCTAGGCGGTGCGGGCTTCAGTACTTGTGGCTCGTGGGCTCTAGAGAACAGGCTCAGTAGTTGTGGCGCACAGGCTTAGTTGCTCCGCGGCATGTGGGATCTTCCTGGACCAGGGCTCGAACCCATGTCCCCTGCATTGGCAGGTGGATTCTTAACCACTGCGCCACCAGGGAAGTCCCAACAAGAGGATTTTTTGTTTTTTTTTCTCTGAAGTAGTAACTGGGCAAGAATTTGAAAAGACAGAAGGAGAGATGGATAAATATTTGGTTTTTAAGTTTGTGTATAAGACTGTGCTGTCCATTATGGTAGCCTCTAGCCACGTGTAGCTTTTAAATTTAAATGAGTTAAAAGTAAATAAAAATAAAAATTTATTTCCTTAGCTACTGTAGTCATATTCTAAGGCTCAAGAGCCACTTGTGGTTAGTGACTACTGTATAGGACAGGGCAGATATAGAACATTTCCGTTATTGTAGAAAATTTTATGGATAGTGCTAGAATAAGAGATTGTATGGAATGGGATTACTCATGAGAGTGGAGACAGACAAAATGGTGACTTGTGTGCACACATTCCTTTTAAGGCTAAAGAGACTAAATCTTGAAGGTGGGGTGAGGGAGAGGAGATGTGTGAACAGGGCCCCAAAGACATACAATTGTTTACACTGGCCATCAGGTGACAGTGTCTACTCAGGTCTGGGGAAAGGGGAAGAATGAGGGGAGCAGTCCTATGGATGAGTGGCAGCCAGTGTGCAAGGTTTTTTTTTTATATATGGAAAAGTTTGTCAGTAGGGTCTTTACATTTTACAAGTTTCTTAGATGTTGCAATAAAATGTTTTATCCTTGTGTATTTTAAAACTTATAATCAGAACATTTTACATGCTGCACGCACATATATACACATAACTGAAACTAAAGTGTCATGAAGTACTTTCACTATGCATGATGCCTTCTGATATTTTCTGTTCTATTCTTATTGCTGTATATGTAGCAAAGGTATTGATTCATTATTAAGTAGGGAAAAACTGCTTTTTTAAATAAGTAAACTGCTTTTTTAAAAATAAATCTAGTTTCCAAAATATATAAAAATGACTCAGTGAAATGTTGCAAAATTAATTTTAAAAATCCAACTGAACATTATAACAACTGCTGAAGCTGTAACTGTCTTAGGTTCTACACTGGTTTTCCTTATATGAAACACAAAGGCAAAAATGTTTACATAAAATAATTACATTTTATAGTACTGTTTCAGGTTTGAAAAAACATTGCAGGCAAGTTTATTACTCTAAGTCCACTGAATGTGACATGCCTCGTTTCTTTGGTCTGACAAGTAAGACCATTACTACACACAAATGGAATCACTTACTTCACATGAAAAGACTGAGTCTGTCAACATTTTACTGTCTTTAATCTACCTTAATCTTTCATCGGTGGTTTGATAATAGAATTCCGATAAAGCCTTTTGAGGTTATCTGCAACTTCTGTCCTCCTTTGCTGGCATTTTCCCTCACAGTGGTCCATTCCAGTATTATTTTGTAATTCACCCCAAATAATATAATTATTTTTCACCTTCAGACAGTTTTGATTTTGATTTTTCAATTACATCAATCAGAATTTCTCCTTGCTGTTTGTTTTTTTTTTTTGCGGTACGCGGGCCTCTCACTGTCGTGGCCTCTCCCGTTGCGGAGCACAGGCTCTGGACGCGCAGGCTCAGCGGCCGTGGCTCACGGGCCTAGCCGCTCCGCGGCATGTGGGATCTTCCCGGACCGGGGCACGAACCCATGTCCCCTGCATCGGCAGGCGGACTCTCAACCACTGCGCCACCAGGGCAGCCCTCCTTGCTGTTTTTCTTCTTCAAACAATCAATGCCTACATTTATTTGTGTACTCTTCCAACATCTCTTTGCCTTCTATTTGTTCTCTAATAAGTTTTAGATTTCCCTGAACTTCACCTGCTACGTCTTTGCAAAAATGTCTTCCTTCGTCTGTCGTCTTATCTCACTAAAAATTTCCCAGTTGTCATTTTATAGCTTCGTTTTTCCTTATTTGTTCCATAACTTACTTTTAATGATGAAGCTGACAGTATCTCTCCTTTTACTTAGGATTTCTTTCCCAAACTGCTTTTAGAACTTCTGTCTGCATCATCTGAATCAGACAGTTCTACTTCCAGTGTTCTTATGTCATCTTCCTGTTTAGAGAATTGCTTTTCATTTTCCTTTTGTTGATTTCTTAGCTACCTCTAATTCCTTTAGGTGGTAAGAAGTATCTTTGACTCAGCGTACAAGAGACTTCCGTTTTTTTGTTTTTTTTTTTTTTTTTTTTTTTTTTTTTTTTTGTTTTTTGCGGTACACGGGCCTCTCACTGTTGTGGCCTCTCCCGTTGCAGAGCACAGGCTCCGGACGCGCAGGCTCAGCAGCCATGGCTCACGGGCCCAGCCGCTCCGCGGCATGTGGGTCCCCCCGGACCGGGGCACGAACCCATGTCCCCTGCATCGGCAGGTGGACTCTCAACCACTGCGCCACCAGGGAAGCCCGAGACTTCCGTTTTTTTGGTTGCAATAGTTGTCTGATTTGCATTCCTTGTTCCATTTTCTTGGCTTTAGCTATGTTTGCATAAAGAGTTATTTTAAGATACAGTTCCTACCCACGTTATAATTCATTGTTAAAAAGTGAATTTTTTTCTTACTGTGATATTCTTTTTTTTTTTTGCGGTACGCGGGCCTCTCACTATTGTGGCCTTTCCCGTTGGGGAGCACAGGCTCCGGACATGCAGGCTCAGTGGCCATGACTCACGGGCCCAGCCGCTCCGCGGCATGTGGGATCTTCCCGGACCGGGGCACGAACCTGTGTCCCCTGCATCGGCAGGCGGACTCTCAACCACTGTGCCACCAGGGAAGCCCTCTTACTGTGATATTCTTGAAAAAAACTGCAATTTGTATATTATTTATTTTCAGTTCTTCAGAAGGCTCTAGTAACTGTTGTCTCCCCCTTGTGGCTACATTTTTTTCTCTTATTGGAGTTAAATTGAGCATCTTTTTCAGCTTTCTGTTTTCAATCCCTGACCCTTTTCATCATATTCTTGTTTCCCTGAAGTGTTGATTTCTTCAAAAAAATAGATTATTCTTTGGGTTTTCTTTATTGAAATTGACTTTACTGTTACTTTGAATAATTCTTAAACATTTATCTATTCTATACAACTTTTACATTTAAAGAAGAAGAAACAGATTTTCTGATTTGTGCTCCATGAATAAGTTTTTGAATATTTTTCACTGTTAAATTTGATTGATTCCTTCCCCATCCATTACAAAACTAAACAAACACATCCATTACATATGCTTTTCTTGTAGTTCACCCAGGATGTTGGCCATCTCGTCCAGCACTAGAGAAGGTATTGGGAAAAGAGTGGAGTAGTCCATTCTATTCTAGTCTTTTCATTTACAACAAAACTTGCTTGTCATAAACCAATACATTGATGTCATGAACAACAGTTTGAAAAACACAGTATATTGCATCTTAGCTTAGAGAAAATGAATAGGAGAGAGGCTGTATAGGGTAATGGTTAAATTTGAATCCTGGCCCCACCACTTAGTAGCTGTGTGGTCTTGGGAAAACTACCTAACCCCTCTGTGTTTACTTTCTTGCTTTGTAAAATGATTACATTTACTTCATAAAGTAGTTGTGAAGGTTAATAAATATGAAACCCTTAGAACATTGCCTATCACATAGTAAGAGCTATAAGAGTGTTTGTTAGCTGCTATTGTTCCTGCTGTTACTACTACTACCACTACTATCACTACTCATCATATTGAGTGCTACTGACTTGGGTTCAGTAGTCTTGGTTCTTTATTATCTATGTGAACTGGGACAAGTTACTTAACCTCTGAAGAAAACTGAGTTTCTTCATCTCTGAAATGGGAATAAATGTACCTGTTGTGTGTTGTAATGAGGTTAAGATATGGTAATTCTTATAACCTCATCAGCACAGTGCCATACATATACTGTTCTTGATAAAAATTAATGTTTTTTTAATGTTTTTAATAAAAATTAATGTTTTTTTTAAAATGTTATCATTAAGACCCCTCACAGTCATGTTGTCCTCTTTTGTTTTCAGTAGGGACAATTAGGTTTTTCCACCCTCCTGGTCCCATAGGAAGGAGATTTTTCTATCCAGGTCATTGGAAACACTGCAGAGCCTGCCTTCCACAGGTGTTCTGTCTCTTGGGATATTGCCCTGAATCGGTCCCACAACATCATTCACTTGTGTGCGCTGATGTCTGTTATGTGCCAGGCTCTGTGCTAGATGATGAGAATTTTAAAAATGAGTTTTTAAATTAAGCTATTGAGTAAATATTACAGACATTTTCATTGCATTTATATTTTTGAAATTATTTGTATTGCCCACTGTCTCAATAATCTTGCTGGTTGAGTTTGCTCATAACATCTAATAAGACCTAGTCCCTGCTTTCTACAGCCCCGTTCAGCTGCAAGCACAATTCCCACATCCTGCAGGTTTAGCCAGTCCCGACTAAGGTGGGTGAGTGGAGCCTGCAGTAGTGTCCAGTGTTCCCAGGGCTAGAGCCCTGAGCAATGTGCCTGTCAAGCTACCACCTTCTTCGTGACTCAGCTGTAAATCAGAATGTCTGCCTTGTTTTCCTGTCTAGCATTCCAGGCCTCATCATGGGACTGGAAGCCCATCCTCATCTTATATCCTGTGGTATCTTGCTGTAGCTATTCTTCCCACCATTTTCTTATTTTTAATCTGCTGTTTTAGCTCTTTCTCTGCATCTTAGAAAAGAGAGCACAAAATTAGAAAAAACCAGAACTACTGCCTTTATTTCCTCTCAGGTTACTGCCTTTTTCTTTCTAGTCTTTGAAAGAATGGATTAACGTTTCCTGACTCTATTTCTTTACCTTATTTTTACTCTTGAACTCTGTAGTTTTCTGTGCCTCATCTTGTCTCCTGAAACTCCTCTGGCAAAGGTGACCAAATTTGCAAACTACCAAGGGTGATCATTCCTTTCAGTCTTTAGTTTTTCTTTGCTTATCTGTGGAATTTGACACTACTGCCTATTATTTTCAAATTCTCTTCCAGTTCTTTTCTTTCCTTTTGGATTGTGCATTCTCAGCCGCCTTTGTTGCTTTTTTCCCCTTCTGTCCATTCCTTAAATGTTCGTGATCCCCTGGATCTCCTTAGCCTTTCTTTCCTTTTTCTACATCTTCCCCAGATGACCTCACCTGTTTCTGGTGGAACATTTGACTGTTTTCTTTGTATTGACAGTTCCCAAATCATCTCCCATTCAGATCTTGCCCTTGCATTTCAGACTTCTTTACATGGCTTGTAAACATCCCCACCTGCACCCTCTGTAGGTACCTCAAAGTTACCTCAAAGTCAGCTTGACATGCTAAGTTTACGATCTCTTTCCCTAGACATAATGTTTGCCCTCAATTAAAGGCACCACCCTCTGTCCAGTCAGGCCTGGAATCATGAACCCTTTCTCCTCTCTACATCAAATTAGTCAATCAGTTATCCATTTCCATCTCCTACACCTAATCAGTCAGTCAATTATTCATCCATTTATTCATTAAATATTGTGCTCTCATTTTGTGTCCACTGTTATGATCAAATTCTCAAGATTCAGTATTGCTAATATCTTTTGTATTTGTATCTTTTCTCTAACCTTTTTGCTACAACCCTTGCCATCATTTTCATGTTAAAACCTCTTAACCTATCTACCTTTCTTCCTTTGGTCCATCCTTCATACTGAAATCAGAGCCAGTTTTCAAAATTCAGGTCAGGTCATTGTTTTCTGACTTAAAACCCTTTGGCTTCCTTACTGCCTGTAGTAAAGTTCAAATTTCTTAGTATGGCATTTAAGGCCTTTCGCAGGCTGTATTTTTTCCATTGAACTTTTCTCGTTTCCTGCAGCATTTCTTTGAACCCTGTTCACTACCCTTATTTAATTAATAACAGTTTCCTGAATGTGCCATGCTTGTTCTGTGCTTTTGTTTATACTCTTTACTTAGGCTGTATTGCTTCTCACATTTTCTTTATTATTATATTATTATTTACTATTTATCATTTGGACCCAACTCAAGCATTGGCTTCCTCTATGAAGCCATTTATGAAATCCCCTTCTCCCATTAAGTACTTTCTTTTTTGTACCCTCATGTACTATCCCATATACTCTCCTATAGCAATTATAGCACTTCATTGCCCTTTTCTTGTCTATATGTCTTTTTCTCTGTATTGGAGTGTCTGTTGTATCCACATCCTCTAGCATAGAGCCTGATTTGTAATAAATCTTTTAATAAATGTCTTCAAAAAGGCTTTCAATACATGTTTGATGACTGAATTAATGTATTCTAAGTCATGACCATGATGAAAACATTCCTTCCTTTGCCAGATCATAAGCTTCTCCTAGCAGGCATTATATCCTACCTTGTTTATTTTTTAGGATCTTGTCTCATAGATGCTTAACAAAAAAGTGTTATAGTAATCTGAGGTGGAGGTATGCAGTGAATTAAGTGGGGCTTCCCTGCAGAGGAAGAAGTTGAATTGTGATAGGCCTAAGCACAATAAGATTGCTCCTATATTCAGTGGTCCTTATGCCTTACATCATGATCAACTTATACATGCAAATATTGTACCTAACTTTAATCACTCTGATTTTTACAAAATCAATAAGATTCTCAGTGCCAATACCTCTGGGGACTGATTAAATGCTGTTAACTAGTTTAAGGATGTTTACTTTTTAAAAATGTTAAAATATGAGTATCCTAGTTCAATTAAAAGTTGCAGAGTAATTATCTAAAATACTTTGTAATTAAATCACACAAAGAACATATAAAGAGCACAATCAGACTGAGATTGTGTCATGTCCCATTTCTTTTGTAATTTTCTTTTTTAAGAATGGAGACTTTTTAAAAAATTAATTAATTAACTTATTTTTGCTGTGTTGGGTCTTCGTTTCTGTGGGAGGGCTTTCTCTAATTGTGGCAAGCGGGGGCCACTCTTCATCACGATGCGCAGGCCTCTCACTGTCGCGGCCTCTCCTGTTGCGGAGCATAGGCTCCAGACGCGCAGGCTCAGTAGTTGTGGCTCACGGGCCCAGTTGCTCTGCGGCATGTGGGATCTTCCCAGACCAGGGCTCGAACCCGTGTCCCCTGCATTAGCAGGAAGATTCTCAACCACTGCGCCACCAGGGAAGCCCCTGTAATTTATTTTTTTAAAATAATGTTTTATGCCAAATGTTGTAGGTTTCTTGGAAAAAACTTAAAGAGTTAGGTGCCATGGGTATGAATAGGGAATGAGATTCCAAATTAGAATAAATTCTTAAGCAAGAAAGCTACCAGGGAGGAGACTGGCTTTTTCATTGGGTTTAATAACCCAGTGTGGTTTGTGGAGGGGTGGGAAAAAAATCAGTATCATGAATTTGGGTACCTGTTTTACCTAGGAAAATAGGAGTTTATAAACAGAAGCTTGTACTTGTGTCAGGCTGTGTTATGCTTTATACATATAAATGCTTTTATTGCTTTTTAAAAAAATTTATTTATTTATTTTTGGCTGCATTGGGTCTTCGTTGCTGCACGTGGGTTTTCTCTTCGAGCGGGGGCTACTCTTCGTTGTGGTGCGTGGGCTTCTCATTGCGGTGGCTTCTCTTGTTGCAGAGCACGGGCTCTAGGCACGCGGGCTCAGTAGTTGTAGCTCACGGGCTCTAGAGTGCAGACTCAGTAGTTGTGGGGTATGGGCCTAGTTGCTCTGTGGCATGTGAGATCTTCCCGGACCAGGGCTCGAACCTGTGTCCCCTGCATTGGCAGGCGGATTCTCAACCACTGCGCCATCGGGGAAGCCCTAAATGCTTATATTGTTGATTAGAGGTAAAACTAACAAAATTCTCAGAAAATCACTGTTAAGGGATATGCTTTTCTTGCTTTCAACCTGCATTTATAAAATGCCAATTATGTGCGAGCCTATGTCCTAGGGCCACAGGGAGGAAACAGAAGAGTGAAAGGCATAGTTTGTATTCTCAAAGAACTTGGTTTCCAGTGAAGGGAACATAAACCTGGAGTGGTCTGAGGAACCCTTCTTGGCTTGTTGACAAGAAATAGGAGTACACATTCATTTGAATGTCCTACACAGTTATTGAGTTTTACCTGAACTAAATAAATTTGGAGAGAGAGCTTTTGTGGTTGGCCAGGGGAGCTTCCAGTTCTTCTTTAGCTGCTAGTATTCTCTTTGTTCCTTAAATTAAAGTTTCAGGAAGTAATATACTTTGAATCTGCATTTAATAACATCATTTAATGTTCCCAAACCACAAATTCATTTTGAGACTTCCACAAGTTGCTTTGATCCCCATCTGCCTGAGTAAAAAATTGTAGCTAGAGGACAAAAAGGTCAGCTTGATTTAAAAAAAAAAAAAAAAAATGGGGTTTTGGGTTGAGCTCGGTGTGCACTCTTTAAAACCGTGAAGAATCTGGAATGAAGTTGTATTGTTTTAAACCTTTACTTTTGAAGGTGTTATTTTTACTTATTTAATTGCTATAATCAAGGCTTTGAATCAACTTGACATAGATGACAGCCAGAAAAAACATGGGAGAAGAAGATATGAGGGAAATGGTTGGGTAACACAAGGTAAAAAAAAAAAAATTTTTTTTTTTTTAATTAACTGTAGTTATCTGAATGAGAAAGCAAGTTTCAAGAAGTGACTGGTAGGGGCATGTAGTCATCAGCATTGTTGTTCAGTTAACTGCTCTTGGACTCAGTAGTGAATTTATGCCTATGTAAAATCCCTAAAATGTATGCATTTCATACCTTCTAAAAAGCTATTTGAAAAACTAAAAAAAAAGAATATGAGTGGGTGGTTCCTCAGATGATAAGGTAATTGATATGAAAGAAATTTGAAAAAGAGAAAGCTCTTACTTGTTCTTTTGCAAAAACTTCTTTAATCAATACCTAGGTTCTTTGCAGTCTTCATGCTTCTCCTCTAACCTTAGCTATCCAGTTCGTTCCTTCATTGTTGTCCTTAGCTATCAGTAAACTTCTCAGAATATTTCATTCCTTTGTCAGGAAGGCAGTCTGCCTGGATCCTGGAATCAGGTAGAGTTGAACCTGAATTCTCTTAAGTAATTTATGAACTTGTGACTTTGGGCAAGTGTTTTAGCCTCTCTGAATCTTGGTTTATCTGTTTAAAATAGAATGAAATCTACCACCTTATAATATTAGGAAGATTAAACAATTAACAGGGACAATGTGGTAAGGATGTTACCTGTTATATAAGTACTCAGTAATATTTGCTCCTTCTTTTCCCTTCTTATCCAGTTGTGGATTCCTTTTAAAAGCAAAAAACTTTGATTTGTAATTTAAAAAAAAAAGAATTTATAAGTAGTTCTGAAAATTCTTTCATATGTGAACTACCATACTTTAAATGTGCTATACTTAAAAAAATTATTCTTACAGGAAGTAACTCAAAATCTCAGATATTTCCAGGCCCTGTACCAGGTATTATTCTTAGTTCAGCATTAAACTAAAGCTCACAGACAATGTTAAAGTATTTCAGAGAAGATTATGTCATTAGATGATGTAGTCAACATGTACTTTTTCAGACTTATGACTGCATTTTTTTTTTTTTTTTCTTTTTGCGGTACGCGGGCTTCTCACTGTTGTGGCCTCTCCCGTTGTGGAGCACAGGCTCCGGACGCGCAGGCTCAGCGGCCATGGCTCACGGGCCCAGCCGCTCCGCGGCATGTGGGATCCTCCCCGACCAGGGCACGAACCCGTGTCCCCTGCGTCGGCAGGCAGACTCTGAACCACTGCGCCACCAGGGAAGCCCATGACTGCATTTTTTAATTGCTTAACCGACTGCATATCAGGTAAAGTGTAGCAAAGACAGCACAACTACTAAAATGAAGCAGATTCACAATGTCTGTTTTATTTCACTTCAGAGTTACAAGTAAGTATAGGAGAAAGTTTCATGAATATTTAAAGACAGAAGGTAGCTCATCAACAAATGAAGTGACAATATTCATAACATAAGCAAATATGGAAACTTTATAGAGTTGAGCTCTCAGATTAGCTTAGTTTTAAGACCACAGTCCAAGATGATTGATAACAATTATGTTGCAGTTATTTGTGCATTTAGAAATCAGTAAATAATCTTGATAGGAAATAGTACATTCAGGTTCTAATCTTTTTTCTCCCCTGCCACGTGATAGTACCCTAAACATTTTGTAGTAACAGTGTGTCTTTCTTGTGGGCTTATCTTGTGCCTCTAAGTTATTAATACTTAAGATGTTCTTGGGGGATAACATATATTACCCTCATTTCAGACAGTCAAGTAGAAGCATAGAGAAGTGAAAGAATAGAGTGTTCTGTTCTCAGTCTACTTGTGACTGGCAGGGAAATGTTAAGGCCTTTCTGACTCACAGATGACTCACCAGAGGACAGAATCTTTAATGTGTGTTATTTAATGATTTGCAGAATGACCCTTATATCTAATATCATTACTAGTTTTCTTATGGTCACCCTGAAAGTATTTGTAGGTGTGGAGTATGTTTTGTGGTAAAGGTCATTATCAGAAAATGAGGATGGCAGTCGTCCAGCATGGATATGCTGTCCCTTTTCCTGCTCATGGCAGATATTGCTGTTTGATCAAGATTCTTTACTGCAGAGTCTAGATTTCACCTCAGAGTCCTCAACGTATTGCTCAAGGCCGCTACTACCAATCAGTCACAGGCCCACAAAATGAAATTACTTTTCAGTCTTGGATTACTATTTATTAAATTAATTTGCACTAAGATTATGAGTTTACTTAAAAGTTGACGATCTGTCATATTTGTGATCCTATAGCAGGCACAGTTTATGTTCTCATACTTTCTTATGGGTCAAATAAACATGCACACAATTATAAGACAGACTCAGCTCTATTATTGGTGTGAAGGGAATAGAGAAGGATGCAAAATTAATTTTAACTGGAAAGGTTTGTGAGTGTAATGATTTTGGACTTGGAGGGTAGGATCTTCAAGGTGGTCTTTACAACTTTAGCAAAGGCATAGAAGGTACAAAATATAGGATGGATTTGGGAGAATGATAGACAATGTATCTTGGCTAGAATGTATAGTACTGCAGTGATAGGGTAGAAGCAAATAGAGAAGCTTGATCTCTGTACAGTGGGTTTTGGATTTTATTTTGTTGTTCCTGGGCCACACGTGGTTTTTAATCTATAGAATGACATGATCAGATCTGTGCTTTGAGAGAATAACTGTTTTGACAGTTTGAATAGAAATGGAGTCGGAATCTTGATAACGTAGGAATAGGAAGGCTTTTTAGTAATGCAGAAAGAGATGAGGGTAAGAACTAGAATTGTGGAATGGATATGGTGAATTTAGAATAAAATGTTAAAGATAAAATTGATAAGTGAAACAATAAATTGAGGTTGAAGTCTGGAGAAATTGAAATAGTAATTTATGAAAAAATAATGTCTGTTGACTAAAAAAATCCTCTTTTGTGTTTTATCCAAACTTCTATTTTTATGTCTTTTAAGTATATTTTCTGTAATATTAAACTTAATTTTAAATAATTTTTTTGGTAAGATTAAACTGTTTAAGAGTCTTGTTTGATACTGAATAAATAGTTTTAATTTTTTAAATGCAGTTTTTTAGTTAACATGTTTTAAATGGTAAAAATATGGGCATATTTAAAGTATTTAAGCAATAACGATGTAAAGGTGAAAAGAAGACTTCTTTTCACCTAATTCTCACTTCCCTAATGGTAATCACTATTAACAGTTTGTGTGTTTAAATATATAGGTGCACGCACATCTCTATGTTATATCCTCTGTCTGTCTATTTATCTATCTATCTGGCATGTTACTTTTATAAAAATGGGATCTAGTGTACAATTTCTCAAAGTAGCAAAAACGAACATGTTCATTTACATGTCCCAAAGAGGGTCTTTCTGTAGCACACAATAACAAGAAGCAAAAGCATATAAACTTGAAATTATGCTTAGTAACCAAAGTTTTAATATTCTTACTTAGAAATGATCTAGCAAGCCAGTGATTATCCACTAATTAATTCAGTTTAATATTAGTCTAAGCTTTTGTTACCTTAAAGTTCTTGGAAATTATTTGTAAGCTGACATACTATAAAACATAATTACTGTTGAAATGAAAAGTTTGTCAGAATAGTCATTCAATTTAAATACAGTTTTACATTTTCATAGTCTTAAACACTGTGTGTGAGTAATACTGGCTTATTTGATCCGTAAGCCTATATATGTTTTAGAAAGTTACTCTAATGGAATAAAGATGTATGCTTGTATTATACTTAACATTGATTTTAAAAAGCAGAAGATAAACCTATTTTATTAAACTATTTTTATTTGCCATTTACCTTAATTATATGAACTTGGTTCTTAAAACCTTTCTGAATTAATTTCTGTAAGAATAATTTAAAAATATATAACACATTTAAAATATTAGAAGATCAATTTGCTTATTTTCTGGGAATTTTGGTAATATTCAATTTATAAAAATAGTGCATATTTATCTCTATAAGCCAGTCGGAACAGAGCTGCTTTAAGAGACTTTATAGGGCTTCCCTGGTGGCTCAGCGGTTGAGAGTCCGCCTGCCGATGCAGGGGACACGGGTTCGTGCCCCAGTCCGGGAAGATCCCACATGCCGCGGAGTGGCTGGGCCCGTGAGCCATGGCCGCTGAGCCTGCACATCCCTCCGTAATGGGAGAGGCCACAACAGTGAGAGGCCCGCGTACCGCAAAAAAAAAAAAAAAAAAAAAAAAGATAGGTAAACAAAAGCGATAAGTGAACAGGTGACTAATGAATCAGATTCTTCTTTTTCTCTCACCCAACACAGATCTGTATAAACCATTAATTTGTTTACAGAGATCACTGAATGACAGTCCATAAAATCAAATTCTGAATCATTGTTATCACCAACAGAGAATAACTTATTGACCATAAATAAACCAAAAACAAAATTAGAAGAGAGGAAAGTTAAAATAGAAAGCACAGTTAACAAAGTTCTATTGCTGTTCTTAGTTCACCTCTGGGAGACAAGAAATGTCTGGGCTTGAGCTGCCTGTGAGGTGTATGTACTATTTTGGCAAAGAAGTTACCTAGCTCTGTCAGGTGAATCCACTGGGTATCTTGGTGGAATTTCCAAAACTACTAAGGATAAATTTTAGAAAAGAATTAAATCATGACTCTTATTCAGATATCAAATGGACATGTTAAAGGTTTTATTTATCTAATCATTAATGAGGGAGTCAGAGATATGTTATAGCTGGCCCAAGGGAGAATGCAAAGGACACGCACATTTATAGATCAGGAATATTGAAGTGAATTTGCAAAGCTGGCTTCTTCCATCATGGTGGAGAGAAGTCAACTGAAATGGGCAGAATTTATTTGCATGTCTGTAGACAAGAATTGTGTGCTTTACCATTAGTTTTCTATATGTTAACCTCTATCTTTACAGAGTGGTAAAATAGTCCAATGACAATTCCTGTAGGATTAAATTATCCCTAGAAGCTGCAGCATTTCATCAGAAGGATCTTTTTTGCTTATTCAAAAGTCTTAAAATTTTCTTTACAAAATGATTTTTTTCGATCTGCATTCCCAGAGAATTATTTCTTTATCCTTGACGTTTTATTAATTTAATTTAGATATGTATTTGGATCTGTGGTTTATTGTATTTTTCCTTTCCTTTTGTAGATTTTCTTTACCTTTATTTTAGGACTATTTTCTATCATGTCTACCTGCTTTTTCTCTTCTATTTGTTTAGTTATTCTACTTCAGGGATACTAAGTATCTTTCTGTTTAGTCTCTGTCCTACTTATTCTATCTGATTGCCTTGGTATCTCTGTCTGTTTTTCTCCTCAGTACTTAGGAGATTTTTCTTATGATTTTTCTTCTTGCCATTAGTTTGATTTTCAGTGTTTGGTTCTTTTTCTTGCTTTTTTTTCAAATTCATTTTTCTTAATTGATTTTCTTAGCTCCATAGCTTTTCTTTTCAACTTACTTGTTTTGTCTTTTCATCTTTGAGCTTTTGATTTATTAAATGTATGTGCTTATTAGATTGTTTTCTGTTACAAAGAACTCATTGGGGATTTCCTTATTTTCCTGTGTTATGTTTGCTTTCAGACTAGGTTCTTTTTTTCTTTCCTCTTCTTTCCACCCTCTTGTTTATACAGTTGCATGGCCTTTTCTTTATATCTTGCTAGGTAAATACTTGGATAGTGAAGTCAAGACTTTGTATCTGCCCTGATATAACATGGGTGAGTTCTCCTTGATGCCATCCTCATCTTAGCTGTGACTTTGTCTCCTCCTTTTACTGTACCCCCTCAATACATCTTTTGAGCAGTGTGTTTTATTCTCTGTCTGCTTCTCTGTAGTTGAAGGATATAAAGTGGTGGTGGGGGGAGAGTTCTTCTGGGGCTCCAGGCTCTCCTGTCTCCTTAGATTTTGTTAAGTGTCCTGTACTGGCCTTATTCCATCCTGCCGAGGGTGTAGTACATTTCTAGGGGCTTCAGACCCTTTCTTTAACTCAGAAGAATGCCTTGGAAGTCAACAGGTTCTGGTGGCCACTCTGCCTGTCTCAGCTTAGGTTTTAAAGCTTCTGTGCTGAAGATGTTCTCCTGGACTTTTCTAGGGTATGCCAAAGCAGGTCTTTATATCCAAACCGGAGGATATTTATTAAAATATTTATATATTAAAATTTTCAAGTTTTATGAACTCACCAATTTTTCTCATTATTGCTTCTAGGCAGTGTAATCAGGCTAGGAGCCAGATCACACTGTGCAGAATCTTTTTCTGGCCACTACTTTTTAAAGTTTAGAGATGTTTAGTTTAAGCATTTTCTTGTTCGACTGTAGCTGGTGGATTTTTGGCTGAAAAATGAAACACACACGTATGTATAGTCTGTGTCTTTTTTAAAAATTAATTAATTTTATTTATTTATTTTTGGCTGCTTTGGGGTCTGCACGCGGCCTTTCACTAGTTGTGGCGAGCGGGGGCTACTCTTTGTTTCGGTGCGCGGGCTTCTCATTGTGGTGGCTTCTCTTGTTGAGGAACACGGGGCTCTAGGCACGGGGCTTCTGTAGTTGTGGCTCGCGGGCTCTAGAGCGCAGGCTCAGCAGTTGTGGTGCATGGGCTTCACCGCTCCGTGGCTCGTGGGAACTTCCCGGACCAAGGCTTGAACCCTTGTTCCCTGCGTTGGCAGGCAGATTCCCAACCACTGTGCCACCAGGGTAGCCCTAGTCTGTCTCTTTTTTTGTGTGTGTGCGATACGTGGGCCTCTCACTGTTGTGGCCTCTCCCGTTGCGGAGCACAGGCTCTGGACGCACAGGCTCAGCAGCCATGGCTCACGGGCCCAGCCGCTCCGTGGCATGTGGGATCTTCCCGGACCGGGGCACGAACCCATGTCCCCTGCATCGGCAGGTGGACTCTCAACCACTGCACCACCAGGGAAGCCCGTGTTACAACATTTTTATATAACCACAGTGAACATATAGTGACCATATTATATTTTTGTTAATGTTAGGGCATTTTAATATTTTTATCTCATTTTTGTAATCTCATCAGATGACATAATTTATTAAAGTTACTCACATAGAGGACACTTTATTTTTATGCTCTTTTGTGTTCATTGAACCTTTTTGTTGTTGTTTATTACCTTTAAAATAATTTGAGGGACTTCCCTGGTGGTGCAATGGATAAGACTTCACGCTCCCTATGCAGGGGTCCTGGGTTCGATCCCTGGTCAGGGAACTAGATCCCGCATGCATGCTGCAGCTAAGAGTTCGCATGCCACAACTAAGGAGCCTGCCTGCTGCAACTTAAGACCTGGTGCAACCAAATAAATAAATATTAAAGAAAAAAAATTTGAGAGGTTGAGATTAATGGACTAATCAATGTTATTAACTCATTATACTTCTCACCCTGACACTAACTGTAATGTATGTTTATATTACTGGATAGAAATTCTTTTGAGATATTTGCTTAACATGACAGCTGACATTTCAACCCTTGATGCCAGAAGAATTTTTTTGGTGCTGTTGGATTCTTTATCTACATCCTTCTCGTAACTTTAATAATGAAAGTTTTAAATTGCATTCTAGTTTTTATAAGATCAAGTGCACTTAAAAAAAAAATCCAGGGCTTCCCTGGTGGCGCAGTGGTTGAGAGTTCGCCTGCCGATGCAGGAGACACGGGTTCGTGCCGCGGTCCGGGAAGATCCCACATGCCGCGGAGCGGCTAGGCCCGTGAGCCATGGCCGCTGAGCCTGCGCGTCTGGAGCCTGTGCTCCACAACGGGAGAGGCCACAACAGTGAGAGGCCCGCGAACCCCCCCCAAAAAAAAAACAAAGTCACGTTTTTATTTTTGAAGGAAATAATATTACCCAAAATGGAAAAAATAATTTGGATTGGAAATTGGAAGATGTGCTGTAGAAGTGTTATTTTTTAATACAAATTTGATAGTCTAATTTTATTATTTCTGGATTTTGCTATCATCATCCATAGCCTAAGTTAATAAAAGGGTTTACAAAAATGTTTATTTTCTTCTAACATGAAGTTATTAATTAGTGTAATCAGTATTTATTAAGAGTTCTGTAGGAATTATGAGTAACTTGGTTTTTGCTGCATTTATTTAAGAATATGCATTCATATTATGTAATAATCCATGTAATTATCCTTATTTAGAAATGTTTAATCTGCTTTTTTGTCTCCTCAGATTTTGTCAAATTTTAAGAACAAATGCACCATATAGCTCATGGAAGAAAAAACACAAATCAAGACTTTTTTGGGTTCCAAGTTGCCAAAGTATGGAACAAAACCTGTAAGAAGTACACTGCAGCCAATGCCAAATGGAAAACCTGTTAATTTATTGGGAACTTCCAAGAGTAGCAATGCCAAAAGTTACATCAAAAATAATGGCTCTGATTGTTCATTGTCCCATTCATTTAACTGGAGAACGGCAAATAAATACCAGTTTAGTGCACAAAGTCCTGAAGAGCCTAACGGTACTCAGAGTTCACATGATAAAGAAATTGATCCTGAAAAACATGCACCTGCTCAAGGAATGTTTGATAAAAATGGGATGAAGGGAGGTTTGAAAAGTATTTCTTTACTCACATCAAAGTTAGCAAAGACATCTACTATGTTTGTGTCATCTGCAGAAGAGTTAAACCAAAAGTCTTTGTCTGGACCGTCTAATTTGGGTAAATTCACCAAAGGCACATTATTAGGAAGGACTTCATATGCTTCAGTCAGTGCTCCAAAGTCGCAGTTGAATGGATTTTATGGAAACCGATCAGCTGGTAGCATCCAAAGGCCTAGAGCAAACTCCTGTGCCACCAGAAGCAGTTCTGGAGAAAGCTTAGCACAATCCCTAGATAATATTAAATCTCTTGCTTGTGAAAAAATGGTTAGGTCACAGAGTTTTTCACATTCCATTCAGAATTCATTCCTTCCACCTTCATCTATAACCAGATCACATTCCTTCAATAGAGCTGCAGATCTTACAAAGCCTTATCAGAATCAACAGCTACCCATTAGAGTGCCTCTGAGGTCAAGTATGCTAGCAAGAAATTCTCGGCAGTCGGAAGTACTCAATGGGAATGAACATTTAAGGTATGGATTTAATAGGCCTTATGCTGCTGGTGGAAAGAAGTTGGCTTTACCAAATGGCCCGGGTGTAACTTCCACTTTGGGTTATAGGATGGTTCATCCCTCTCTACTGAAATCTGGCCGATCTCCATTTTCTGGGACTATCACAGTTGATGGTAATAAAAATTCACCGGCTGACACATGTATAGAGGAAGATGCTGCACTTGTGGCTAAGGACAGAGCTAAGGATAAGGACCAAGAACTAATTGAAAATGATAGTTATATAACAGAAAATGACCAGCCCATGAAACATGATACTAAAATTAGATACCTGGGTGATGATGTGGATGACATTTCATTGTCTTCTCTGTCATCTTCTGATAAGAATGATTTAAGTGAAGACTTCAGTGATGATTTTATAGATATAGAAGATTCCAACAGAACTAGAGTAACTCCAGAGGAAATTTCTCTCCAAGAAGAAAAGTGTGAAAATGAACCACCAAAGGATATATTTGATTCCCCCAAGGAAAATGAAAAATCCTTCAGTAAAACTGATGAGTGGATAGATATAAGTGTCTCTGGTAAATATTAATGTCCTTAATTTTTTTTGCTTTCTCCTAGATAATAGAACTGAATTTCCACTTAGGATTATCTTCTGATTAATACCAGGATACTAACAATTTCATGGAAGGATGGATCTAGACAAAATTGGAATGGGGCAACATTTACCTTCCTTGTGACTTTTGTCCCTTGTTCTATTTTTCATGCTAAAACAACATCCATAAAAATATTCATTCCCTTATGGTATTTTACCTTTGCTCTTCTTTGTCACACGCAGGCTTATTCCTGCTTGCTTCAAAATTATTTTTTTTCCCTGCTTCCTCCAATCAGTGGCAGCCTGTTTTAAACCATCTCTTCCTTTAGGGTAGTAGATCACTACTATTTGTTAAGAGTAAAGCTGTACCAAAGGGTAAATGGACTAATATAGGTTATGTCCAATCTAATGAATTTTTTTATCCTAGGCAATTTTCATTTTTTTAAAGGAAGAGTTAGATTTCTTGCTTAGTAGACTTAATAGTTAAACTTTCAGAGGAGCTTAATTTTTTTAATTGAGAGTGAGATAGCACCTGTTAAACATTTCTTCTTATACTTGGTAATCCTGGTGCTAAATACTGGAGAAAATTTATCTCTGTGCCCATCTGGCCTGAAAAAGGAACAAACTGACGGTTTGGGTATAGGCATGTAATCTGGTTGAAGGACTAGGCCATCCCTGGAGATATGCATACACCCTTGACTGCCTGAGGGTCTTCTAGTTAGGAGTGACTGCTGGAGCAAGTTATTTCCTTATAAGGAGTCAACTGCAAGGTTAAATGATATACACAGAGTAAAGACTTTCCTGGGCAGTGCTTAAAAATAAATATCTTAGGAAATATTCAAAGAATATGAGGCTTTATGTACATTTCTAGAAATGTTGCAGAAGTGAAAGATGGCTCAATGAATTTTCTTTATTGGGAAATATTTCAGTAGTTTATTTTTAAGATTTTGCATCTTGATTTTTTTATTGTTTAGATTTAGAAGATTCTAGTTATGAATACTTTTTTGCCAACTTTTTTGCTATAATATATCAAATTATTAAATCTTACATTTTTTGAACCTGAGAAATAATTATATTTTTATGAATTAATAACTTATTTTTCCTCTCTTTTAAAAAATCAACTGAAGACAGGAGTGAATGTTCAAAACATGCTTCTGGAAACAACTTGATTTCACCAGATACAGATTACAGAGCTGGTTCTTCATTTGAACTCTCTCCATCTGATAGCTCTGATGGAACGTACATGTGGGATGAAGAGGGCTTGGAGCCCATTGGAAATGTCCACCCAGTTGGGAGCTATGAGTCCTCTGAGATGAACAGCATAGTATGTATGGATTTATATACCATTTTGGAACATTTTGTTTACTTTGCTATAGAGAGACTTGGGATATTGATTGGATTTTTTAAGTTTATGAACTAACTTTCCTAGTTTGAGAAATGGGAATTCATCTCTCTTAAAGGCCTACAAAACATCTGGTCTTAATACATAATAAAGCATATATTTGTATAATATAGCACGAGTTAAATATGTTCTCATACACATTCATAATATAGTTGACCCTTGAATAACATGGGTTCGAACTACGAGGGTCCACTTATATATGAATCTTTTTCAATAGTAAAAATACTACAGTACTACACAGTCTGTGGTTGGTTGAATTTGCGGATGCGGAAATGCGGGTATGGAGGAACAGTGTATATATAGAGGGCCGATTGTAAGTTAAATGTGGATTTTCAACAGTGCAGAGGGTCAGCACCTCTAACCTCATGTTTTTCAAAGGTCAGCTGTATGTAAATAAATACACACATATTCATATGGACACCCTGTACTGTTCAGGTTAAGCTAGGTTAGTGGTTCTCAGTAGGGGAAGGCAATGTCTGGAGACATTTTTGGTTGTCACATTGAGGGATGCTGCTGGCAACTAATGGGTACACACCGGGATACTGCTTAACATCCTGTAATGCACAGGATAGCACCCACAACAAAGATTTATCCAGCCCAAGATGTAAATAGTGCTGCTGATGAGAAATCCTGGGCTAGGCTGTGCTGAGGTAACATTCTCAGTGCCAACTCTCAGTGACTTAACACAATAAAAGTTTATTTTTTACCCTTAAAACGTCTATTGTAGGTCTGGACAACTCTAGGGCAACTGTCTTCAGTGTTCCAAGCTGCTTTGATCTTGGGGCTCTTTTGAGACCCTTTGTCACTCTGGTAACGAGGTTCTCACACGCAGTTACTGGCAGAGGGTCTCACACATGCAGTTACTGCTGTGGCCTGCAGGTGGCATATGGCACTTTTACTCACAACATACTGACTGGAACTAATCTTATGTACTGAGTGGGCAGGAAGTGTAATTTTCCTGTGTGCCTGGTAGGCGAGGGCACCAGATATGAATGAGCACTAGAGGACCTACCATATATTTATACATGCATATTTTAAGAAAAATTGCGAGTAATGTGGATTATATGCCATGTGAGTAAAGTATAGTTGGTGTGATTAAAGTTATTCCCTGTAGTTACTGAGTATATAAAATCAATTTTCCAGTAGTTGTATGGGAAAATTGGTAGTCTTTGTGGTATATTAAATTCCAGGTAGACTTCAGGTGATGTAATTTTCACAGGTTTATTCATATAAACCTGTGACTTGGAAAAAAATAAATGTTACCAGAGGCTTGTTAAATTGCACAGACATGGAGAGGACACGTACTTAATTTAGAGGCAGCATCTCTTATTTCGTTAGATAAAGGAAGTTCAGAAAAGATTACGGTTTAGGGCCTTATGTGCTCTCTTACTAGAACTTTTTAAGCGAATATGATTGAAGTTGAAATGACCATTGTGTCCAGTAGATGGCAGCAGTCAGCTGCCTAGTACCTGACATTTTTCAGACAGTTCACTGTTCTTGTAACATAAATGATGAAATAGCCTCTGGAAGACTTCAGTACACATCTGAATTGACCATTAGTCTCTAAGATCCATGAATTTCCTCCTTGATTATTTGGCTTGTGTATATGGGATGGGAGACTACAAAAGTGTTCATTCTGTGCTTTGGAACGGAATGGTGTCTGTGTGTCATTCTCTTCGGATCTAAGAAGATAGTCTGAGAAAGGATGGCGAATTGATGGTAAAAGTTGAAAAGAGTGTGTTAAGATCTACTGTGATAGTAGATTTACCATTTATGCTCTAAAATTCTATCAACTGTTTGCTTTTTTCTATTTTAAATTAATTTTGTTACATGTGTACCTGTTTAGAATTGTTTCCTTGGTGAATTGGACTTTCAGTCATTGTTTAGTGAACCTCTCTAAGCCTCATTATGCTTTTTGTCTTAAGGCCTCTTTTTTTTCAGAATTAGTATACTTTACCAGTTTTATTTATATATTTTCTATCCTTTCACTATCAGCTCTTTTGATATATAATAGGTTATTATTTTTTAAAAAATACTATCTGGGCTTCCCTGGTGGCGCAGTGGTTGAGAATCCGCCTGCCAATGCAGGGGAGACGGGTTCGTGCCCCAGTCCGGGAAGATCCCATGTGCCGCGGAGCGGCTGAGCCCGTGAGCCGTGGCCACTGAGCCTGCGCGTCCGGAGCCTGTACTCTGCAACGGGAGAGGCCACAGCAGTGAGAGGCCCGCGTACCGCAAAAAAATTTAAAATAAATAAATAAATAAATAAAACAGTCTGTCTTTTGTTTTTAACTGGTGAGTTTGGTCCTTTATGTTTGCATTTATTGATATACTTGGAATTAACTCTGTTATCTTATATTTTTATTTAAATTATCTCACTTTTTCTGTTTCTTCTTTCTCCTTTTTCTAAAATAGTATATCTAACTTACCCCAAAAGAACTTTAGCCTGTTCTCATTTTCCTTTGTCTCTCCATTGCCTCCTTTGTCTCACCAAAGACATTTCCTAATCTTCTCCACAAGCACCACTATGGTTGTTCTTTACAACAGTGCTCATTCCGTTCCAGGTTGAGGTTAGGAGCCTTCACTAGAATGTGAGTCAGCTGTGTCCACAACTAACAGTTTAGTTGAAATCCATTGTTTAGTTCAGCTGACTTTCTCTTTGAAGAAAGCAGTGTGTTGATGCAGTCTGGTGCAAGCTCCTTATCTTGTCATAGGTCCTCACAGTTTGTAGACGGACTACTTTGCATAGCACTTGTCTAGAATCTAGGCTTTTTTTTTTTTGCTTAAATATTGACAGTGGTTTGTTGAGGTATAATTTAAATACAATAAAATGTACAAGTCTTTTGCATATAGCATAGGGAATTTTGAAAATGTGTATACTTGTTTAACAATCATCCACATTTATGATATAGAATATTTCCAGCACACCAGAATATTTCTTGTGCTCTTCAGTCATTCTGTTACCCCACCCCAGGAGCAACCACTGTTCTGATTTCTATTGCTGTAGCTTAGTTTTGCCTATTCCTGAATTCAATATGAGTAGAATTATAGACATGTGTTATTTATATCTGGCTTCTTCCAGTAAATGTTATATGCATATTTGTTAGTTGTTTGCTCATTCTTCTTGTTACATAACAATCCATTGTGTGAATATATTATAAGTTATTTTATTCTGCTATTGATGGACATTTAGATTGTATCTGGTTTTGGGCTACTGCTTCTGCTGTGAAGATTTTGCAACATGTGTTTTGGTGAACATTTATGCATTTCTGTTCACAAAATGTGTAGGAGAGGAATTGCTGGATTATAGTGTATACTTATGTCTATAGCTTTAGATGCTTTCAGTTTTCCAAAGTGGTTGTATCCGTTTAAACTCTCACTAGCAGTAAATAAGCATTCCCGAAATTCCACTTTCTAGTTTATACTTTATGTTGTCTGTTTTTTTTTTGCATTTTTGCTATTCTGGTGGGGGTATAGTAGTATTGCATTGAGATTTTTGTCCTGTGGTTTGTGGTAACTACTTGTTTGCCATTAGTATATACTCTTCTGTGAAGTGCCTTCTGTTGGGCTTTATGTATTTTTTCTTAATTGTTTTGTAAAAATCCTTTATATATTTTGGATATAAATTTTATATATATACACACATATACACATATGTGTATACATTTTTATATATATGGATTGCTTTTAAAACCTTTTAATAGTGTCTTTTGATGAGTAGAATTTAACAATTTAACATTTTTCCTTTATTATTAGCACTTTTTGCACTGTGAGAATTTTTTGTCTACTCTAAAGTTATGAAGGTATATTCCAATGTTTTTTTTTTTTTTTTGCGGTATGGAGGCCTCTCCCGCTGTGGAGCACAGGCTCCAGACGCGCAGGCTCAGCGGCCATGGCTAACGGGACCAGCCGCTCCGTGGCATGTGGGATCTTCCTGGACCGGGGCATGAACCCGTGTCCCCTGCATCGGCAGGTGGACTCTCAACCACTGCGCCACCAGGGAAGCCCCCAATGTTTATTTTTAAAAGCTTTGTTTTTTAACCTTTCATAGTAAGGTCTACAAGCCATCTGGGAATTATTTATGTGCATGATATGAGGTAGAGGTCAAGATTAATTTTTTTTTCTTTTTTTTGGAAAAGTCATATTTTTCCTACTCTACTGCAGGGTTTTCTTTGTCCTAAGTTAGTAATTGTATCTATGTATTTCTTGCCTCTCTTTTAGTTCATTGGTTTCTTTGTTTATCCTTGTGTCAGCGCTACACTGCTTTAATTGTTGTAGCTTTAAAATAAGTATTGACATCTGGTAGTGTAAGTCTTCTAGTTTTGTTCTTTTCCAAGGTTTCCCTAGTTGGCTTTTTGTAATCTATTTAAATGTTAGAATGAGTTTGTCAGTTTCTACAAAGAACCTATAGGAATTTTGAATGGGATTGCATTGAATTTATAGACCAATTTGGGGAGAAATGACATATTTACTATAGTGAGTCTTCTACTTTATGGGTATGGTCTGCTCCTCCATTTATTTGGGACTTTAAGAAATATTTATTGCTAACATTTTGTACTTTTCTGTAAAATTTTATACATATTTGCATTATTTTTAGGTATTTGATTTGGTTGCTATAAATGGTACCACTTTAAAAATTTTATTTCCTGATTTTTATATTTTGACCTGTTTTTTCAGTGACCTTGGTAAATCCACTTATTAGTTTTGATAATTTGCCTGTGAATGTTTTTGGAATTTCTACATATACTATACAGTGATACCATTTGCAAAGGCTCAACATCCCTCCTAACCCCCCCTCCCACCCCACCCTTTATTGCACTGGTTAGAACCTCCAACATAATGTTGAATTGAAATGGTGATAGAATTTTAGGAAAATTTTAATAGCTCACCATTAATATTTGTGTGTGTGGATATTTGTGTGTGTGGGGGGGGTTGTAGATATTTTTCATCAGATTAAAGAAGTTCCCTTTTACTTTATTTGCTGAATTTTTGTTGTGAGTGAATGTTAATTTTGTTATCAAACACTTTCTCTACATTTATTGAAATGATTAAATTATTATTATTATTTCTGTTAGTGTGGTAGATTGCATTTCTTTTTTTTTTTTTTTTGGGCCGTGCTGTGCCGCTTGCAGGATCTTAGTTCCCCGACCAGGGACTGAACCCATGCCCCCTGCAGTGGAAGTGTGGAGTCTTAACCACTGTACTGCCAGGGAATTCCCTAGATTGTATTTATTGATTTGCAAATATTAAACCACCTTTCCATCCCTGAAATAGATTTACTTGGCACTTGAGTGTGATGTACTATCCTCTTATAATAATAAATGTTGTTTAACATTTATTATAAACTTGATTTCCTAATATTGAATATATATTTATGTTCTTTTTTTTGCATTTATGTTCATGAGCAGGATTGCTTTGTAATTTTCCTCTTTTTTTGCGGGGGAGGGGTATTCTTGTGGTGTTCTGGTATAAGGGTTATGTTGGCTTTATAAATGGGTTGAAAAGTGTTACTTTTTTTTTTTTTTCCTTTGAAGAGTTTATGTACAATTCATGTGGCTTCTTCCTTAAATGTTTAAAAGAATTCACCAGTGAAACCTTTTGGACCTGGAGTTTTCTTTGGGAAAAGAATTTTAAGAACAGATTTAATTTTTAAAATAGATGTTGGCCCGTTAAGGTTTATATATATATTTCTTCTTGTGTTGGTTTTGAGAACTTGTCTATTTCATCTAAGATGTCATTTGTTGGTGAAGGTTGTTCAGGATTATCTTATTTTTTTTTAAACATCCTTATGGTCTTGTAGTGATGTTCACTTTTTCTTTCCTGATTACTGATTCCTGCTAATTCATTCATTAGCACCCTAGTAGCAAATATAAAAATGAGTTTCTTCTAATGTGTCTTACTTTAAAACAATGAATTCTAAACCATGTTATATAGGCCATCTTTTTTTTTAACCTTTAATGCATTTATGTGTCTGTGGATAATACATGATATTGTTTTGTATGTCTGTTTTACAACTTATATAAGTGATACATGATGTTCTGTGATTTTTTTTTTTACTCAGTTTTATGTCTTTGCGGTACATGTGTATTTATATTATAGGTCTATTTCATTTATTTTTACTACTGTATAATATCATTTAAATATACCATTCTTTTGCTCTCCGTTCCTCTGCTAATGGACATTCAAGTTATTCCTCACAGATAATATCAAGATAGTGCAGCAGTGAACATTCTTACTCATGTTTCTTTGATCTTATACGTCAGAATTTCTCTAGGATATAAATCTAGGGATAGCATCACTGGATCAGAGGATCTGTGGATATTCAGCTTTACCAGATGCTGCCAAATATCTTCCTAAAATGGTTCTACTAATTTATACTTTGCAGCAGTGAATGAAAATTTCTCTTGCTCCTCATCTTAACCCACTTGCTATTATCTAACTTTAAAATTTTAGCCAGTCTGTTGAGTGTGAAATGATACTCATTTTAATTTGCATCTATATCACTATTAATTTTATAATTTTTTCATATATTTACTGGTTGGTTTCCTTTTCTGTGTATTACTTATTTACTGATTTTTCTACTGAGTTGTTTGTCTTTTTCTTATTGATAAGAAAAAGTTTCTTGTGTGGTCTGAATTTAATTCTTGTTAAATGTGTCACAAATATCTTCTCTCAGCCATTGGCTTCTGACTTTTTTTGTTGCCTTTACCATGTATAGTTTTAAATTTTCATGTAATTAAATTTAGTGATGTTTTTCTTTATGGTTTTTACTGTGTGTGTGTGTGTGTGTGTGTGTGTGTGTGTGTGTGTGTGTGTAATAAAGACAAGAGCCAGGGCTCTGAGACAGGTTAGATTAAAAATCCCGTCACTGTCATGTACTAGTTGTATATCTTTGGATTCTCTGTTCCTTTTTTTTTTTTTTTTAATAAAATGGAGATAATAACAGTATATATCTACAGGGCTGATATTAGGAAGTACATGCGTGAATGTTTTAACAGCTATGTGATAATGGTTGTTGAGTATTTTGAGTGTCATCTCGGACCACCCCCTGGAATTGCTGTGAACCTTAAGTAAGGTCATACATATAAAATACTTAATGCCAGGGAAATAGCAAGAGCTCAACAAATGTTAGCCATTTATTATTTTCCTGTTGTCTTCATTTTTTTACATTTAAGACTTTAATCCATCTGAAGTTGGTATGAGGCATAATAATTTACCCTCAGTAATATTCTTTCATAATATACTTGCTGTGCAAAAAAGACTTAACACAGCAGGCCTGAGATTGCCTATTCCTTAGCTGGCCCTTTGCTGGTAAACAGTTCCCTTACTGTGATACAAAACTTTCCCTAAGTGATAAAGAGTGGTTCACTGTGCCTCAACTGTGCATGTGGTTTATGCTGTGTACCTGCTTTCCTTCTGGGGTTCTGGAGTTTTGGTATGTCCTAGGCAGAGGGTGCCCATGTCACCAGCCCTCAATAAAAACAACCGAATTTCTTAGGAACATCTGTAATAGACAACACTTTTCATGTATTGTTACAACTTGTTGCTTGAGGAATTAAACACACGCTGTGATTCCACTGGGAGAGGACTCTTGGAAGCTTATACATTGTTTCTTCAACTTCGTCCCATGTGCCTTTTCCTTTTTTTTTTTTTTTTTTTTTTGCGGTACGTGGGCCTCTCACTGTTGTGGCCTCTCCTGTTGTGGAGCACAGGCTCTGGACGCGCAGGCTCAGCAGCCATAGCTCACGGTCCCAGCCGCTCCGTGGCACGTGGGATCTTCCCGGACCCTTCCACGGGCATGAACCCGTGTTCCCAGCATCAGCAGGCAGACTCTCAACCACTGCGCCACCAGGGAAGCCCCAACCTTTTCCTTTTTTTATTTTGTTTCGTGTCCTTGTGCTGGAACAAATCTTAGCTGTGAATATCTATGACTGCTGAGTCCTGTGAGTCCTTCTTGTGAACCATCTAACCTGGGGGTGGTCTTGAGGACTCTGACATAGGTACTGATTTGAAGTTATCTTTGTTTGCTGCAGTAAGTATATTTTTAATTTATCATCTTTTGTATTTTTATAATAATCCTTTGAAGTAGCTATCGACCAGTTACTAACTCTTGCTTCAGATTTGGATGAGTTTAGATGCGTTGAATAAACTGATATTGATAGGTTGGGAACTAGCTTGCTGACTGTTGTACTCTCGGTCCGGTATTCTTGTTTTTCAGCCTTCTATCTACTCAGGATAACTGAGCATTTTAAAACTCAGGAAACTTTTAGTCGACATTTAACTTTTTTGAACATGAAATACAGCATTTTTTTTGTTAGTAAATATTGTCCGAATCATAGTGTATGTGAACAATTAGAGGCAAAAACATTTTCACTGTTGTACAGCGAATCGCAACCCTCTTTGCTGTGGTGCTGTGACCAATATAAGAGCTTTCATTGCAGAGGAATTGAATTACAATGTCACAATGACTGATTTCCTAACACTGATATATTTAGGGATTGATAATTTTAAATCATCACATGGAGTGCTTTTATTTTTGGAAGGATTTTTATGGAAGGCTAAAGAAGTGGTTGAACCAGATTTTCCCTGAAAGTGTCTAGCTTTATTTTTCTATTTTATCAGCCTTGACTTATGTTCACATAGTAGGCAGGTTTAACCTTATCATTTAAATAGAACCTTTTTTACTTTGAAATGTAGATTCAAATTCTTGCTTGAATGCTTTTGACACATCAGTAAGTAGTTATGCCTCATGATGCTAACACGTTTTATTACACATTTTTTTCCTGTGTTTTACTAAGGGAAGAGCTGGCTAGATTTGGGTTTCTACCTTCGTGGCTGATGTTGCTAGACTTTATTGAGACTTAAATGTATGCCGAATATGATAATATTCTTAGCAGTAATTTATGTGGGTATAGGACTCCCATAGGTTTTTTTGCACTGAATTTTGGAATTTCCTGTGGTCTAGAAATGTAGCAGAGGAATACTAGAATATCAAATTTGGTTTTTATTTTTCGTATTTAGTTTTATTGGCTTTAATTTCTGTTTCCTGTTTCTTTGGGGTATATTAACAGGAACCAGCAAGCTACAGCCTTGAGGCTGCCCACACTTTTTTTTTTTTTTTGTGGTACACGGGCCTCTTACTGTTGTGGCCTCTCCCGTTGCGGAGCACAGGCTCCGGACACGCAGGCTCAGGCTCAGCGGCCATGGCTCACGGGCCTAGCCGCTCCGTGGCATGTGAGATCCTCCCGGACAGGGGCATGAACCCGTGTCCCCAGCATCGGCAGGCGGACTCTCAACCACTGTGCCACCAGGGAAGCCCCACCCATTTTTGTAAGTAAATTTACGTATATGTAAAGTTTAATTTACATGTAGTCTGTGGCTGCTTTCATGCTACTGTGGCACTATTAAGCAGTTACAACAGAGACTATTGTACACAAACCTAAATATTTACTATCTGGGCTTTGAGAAGACGTTTGCTGACCCCTACATTAGAACACTGCAGATAATTTTAAAGATTCAGGAGTTAACTTTTTAAACCAATGAAAAGTCTATGGAATATTTTTAGGCATTTAATTTTCTCTTTGTTGTCATTGCTACGCCGTTCTTCCTCTGACCCCCAGTGGAAGGTATCCATCAATTCATTTAACATATTTGAGTGACCATCATGTGCAGAGCACTGAGGATACAGTGATCAAGACAGCTGTAGGATCTGTTTTCGTGCTTATATTCTATTAAGGCACATGTAGTTGAAATATTTAGCTAACTCATTATCTTCAATCGATATGTGGAGAAGGTGCTACAAAGGAGAATTACAAAGTGTGAAAGTGTATTATTGGAAAACCTGGTCTGGTGTGAGTGTAAGGTAAGGCTGTTTCAGGAAATGATGTTTAGGCTTAGTTGGCCCAGGGATACAGTAGGTAAAAAGGGTATATGTAATTGGAAGAATGTCAAGTGTTTTAGTAAACGGCATATGGAAATGCCTTGAAGTAGGAAGGGATCATGGAGTGTTTGGGGAAATATGAGAAGGCCAGTATGGCCTGAGCACTGACACAGAGGGGAGGAGTGGCAGGAGAGAGGAGGCTATTAGTATAGAGCTTTTATGGAGCACAAAGGGTTTGAATCTTTATCCTAAAAACTGAAGGGGAGTTGTTGGAGGATTTTAAGCTGGAAAGGAACATAATTTGATTCACATTTTAAAAACGCTCTGTATAAAGATTGAATTAGGGGGCTTCCCTGGTGGCGCAGTGGTTAAGAATCTGTCTGCCAATGCAGGGGACACGGGTTCAAGCCCTGGTCCGGGAAGGTCCCACATGCCGTGGAGCACCTGGGCCCGTGCACCACAGCTGCTGGGCCTATGCTCTGGAGTCCGCAGGTCACAACTGCTGAGGCCTGTGCGCCTGGAGCCCGTGCCCCACAACAGGAGAGACCACTGCAATGGGAGGCCCGTGCACCGCAACAAGAGTAGCCACAACTAGAGAGAGCCTGCGTACAGCCAAAAATGTAAATAAATAAATTAAAAAAAAAAAAAAGATAGAAGAGAGAGAGAAAGTATGCTGGAAGCTGTCATTCAAGTGAGGGGTGGTAGTGGCTTGGGCTAAAGTGACGGCAGAGTGAAGATGTAGTGGGGTCAGCAATTTTGAAAACGGGTTTAGAGGGTACAGCTGATGAAATTCAGTTACTCATTGATGGTAGGGGAGAAAAGTGTCACCTCCTCCCGTTTAGAAGTTATGATTAGTACTGTTGCTCTCATTCATTTTGCCAGAATCATCCTAAATTATCAGTTTGACTTCTTATTTTCCTGATGATTTTCCCATTCCTTATAATGTCAAATGTAAACTCCTTGACTGGCTCTCCATGGTCTGTGCTCACTTTATATAGGTCTGTCTAGTTGCTTTTAATCTCCAGTTCCTACTACATGTCTTGAATATAGTTGATATTTCTCTCTCTCATCATTCTTTTAGGTTTCTGGCACTAAATAAAGACTCAATACATACTTTTTGAAATGGGTGCCATGATGACATGCCATTTAATTCAAAATAAATGGAAACCCTTAAACTAAATATAATGCTTAATATTATTCAGTATTTTTCCATACACATTGTGACATAATCTATTTACAAAGTAAGTTTCTAAGGTACCACGTGTCATAATGGCAAGTTGCAAGTAACTAAAAATGTGACATTAGCATAGGTGTAATAGTGGAGGGACAGCTTACAGAAGTTGAGACCGTCCTGATATAGGTAAATGAAAATCTCAAACTGACATTAATATTTACAGTATGCTCTGATACAGAATACAGAACTTGAATGCATAGAAGGGATGTAATCCAACTCATTTAACTATTTTACAGATAAGGGGACGGAATGAGGTGGGAAAACTAAATTTTTCTTAATTTCCTTTTTTTTAGCTAGACTAGTGAATTTCCCATGTCTATTTAATTACTAGCATAGCTTCTTTTTTGGCCTGTTAATGTAACTTTTAGGTTTAAAAACAAAGTTTAAATTTATCACACATGGTTGTTGTGACCCTTTAAACATAATGTTTTTCTTCACTCTATATTGTTTCTTGTAGATTAAATCTGTTTAATATGAAGTTCAATTCAGTAATTATTTATTGAGCTTCTGCTATGTCTCAGGCACACTGTTAAGTGCTGAAATTACTGAATATGTGTAAGGCTGTCTTTGTCCTTTATGAATTCAAAATAGTATAATTTTTAAATGATATCATGCATGCTGTGTTAGCATGTGCATGATATACTAAGAGGAAGTGACATCTGAGTTGAGTTTTGAAAAATGGATACAAAGTTGACCAACTGGTCAAGGAAAAGGGAGGGTGAGCATTTTAGGCATAAAGAATAGCATGTACAGTGACCTGGAGGGATCACAAAATCGTGATGTGTGAGAGGAATATCTGCACACTAATAGTATAAAGTGTGAAGTAGAGAGAAATTAGAGATGAAGCTGTGGAATTAATAAAGTGGAAAGGAAGAAAAATCTTGTATCTCAAATCAGAAAGACAAGTGATGTTTACAAATCAGATTTTAGAATAAGACAGATATAATTTAAATATTATATCAATATCTCTATTTCAGATCTTTATACACACTTCCTGTCTATGTACTGGGACCATGACTATTTTTTTCTGAGCATTTTTTCTTTTTTCATAAAAATGGAATTATTGGACTGTCTAAACTCCTTCTGGGTCAAAGCCTGTGTTTCAGAGAAAAAGTTAGTGAATTTAAAAGTAGTTTGTCTTATGGTTACCAAGGGAGAAAAGGCAGGGGAGGGGTAAATTGGGAGATTGGGATTGACATATGTACACTACTATATGTAAAATAACTAATAAAAACCTACTGTACAGCACAGGGAACTCTACTCAGTACTCTGTAATAACCTATATGGGAAACGAATCTAAAAAAGAGTGGATATATGTGTATGTATAACTGGTTCACTTTGCTGTTCAGCAGAAACTAACACAACATTATAAATCAACTATACTCGGATAAAAATGAATTAAAAAAATAAAAGTAGTTTGTTAAAGAAAAAAAAAAAGAGTAATTAGTTCACTACCAGGTCCCTTTTACCTAGCATAGGACCTGGCATAGAGTAGATGCATAGTTAGTAATATTTATGAAGAAAATACTGAATTCTGTGAGTTGAATCAGATAGATGTTATAAACTAGTTATGGTTAGTGAGGACACTGAGGCTGAGGAGTTAAATGCCTTTTATGAATTTTAGGAGTTGTTGAAGTTGCTGTTCTAACCTAAATGATTAGTCACTTAAGAACTGTTAATTTGTACCCCCATAGGAAACACCTTTATCAATTAAAGTAAGGTGTTTATATAGAATTCCTTTACCTTTAGTCTTGCAGACTCCATTCATTTCCACAGTTACTTTGGACAGTGCTTTATTCCCTTCACCTCCTTCAGTGAGGTTGTTTCATAAACTTAAAAAAAAATATGCATGCATTAAGATTTACTCTTTGTGCTATAAAGATCATTGAATTTTGACAAATGCTTAATGTCTTGTATAAAGAATAGTTTCACCATCCAAAAAATGTCCCCTATATTTTATGTGTTTATCCCTCCCTGCAGTGAACCCCTTGCAAACACTAATGTATAGACCATCTCTATAATTTTGTCTTTTTAAGAATGTCATATAATTGAAATCATACAGCACATAGCTTTTTCATATTGGTTTCTTTCATTTAGCAATATGAATTTAAGATACTTCCGGGTCTTTCTGTGGCTTGCTACCTCATTTCTTTTTATTGATGAATAATATTGCATTGTACCGCAGTTCGTTTATCCATTCAGCTATCAAAGGACATGTTGGTTGCTTCATTTTTGGCCATTATGAATAAAGCTGCTATAAATATTCACATGCAGGTATTTATGTGGACAGGTGTTTTCAATTCATTTGGGAAAATACCAAAGAGTGCAAATGCTCAATCACGTGGTGAGACTGTTTAGCCTTATAAGAAACTGCCAAACTGTTTTGCAAAGTAGCTGTACCATCTTGCATTTCCACTGGCAGTGAGTGAGAGTTCTAGGTCCTCTGTGTCCTCACCAGCAATTGGTATTGTCAGTGCTTTGTGTTTTAGGCATTCTAATAGGTGTATAGTGGTATCCTGTTATTGTTTTAAATTTGCAATTCCCTAATGACAAATGATGTTGAGCATCTTTTCATATGCTTGTCATCTGTATATCTTTAAGTGTCAGTTTGGATCTTTTGCCCATTTTAAAATTCATTTCTTACTGTTGAGTTTTAAGAGTTCTTTGTATATTTTGGATATGTCTTTTATCAGATATGTGTTTTGCATGTGTTTCCCAGCCTGTGCCTTGTCTTTTCATTCTCTTAAAAGTGTCCTTCACATATATACACTATCAAATGTAAAATAGATAGCTGGTGGGAAGCAGCCACATAGCATAGGGAGAGCAGCTTGGTGCTTTGTGTCCACCTAGAGGGGTGGGATAGGGAGGGTGGGAGGGAGACGAAAGAGGGAGGAGATATGGGGATATATGTGTATGTATAGCTGATTCACTTTGTTATAAAGCAGAAACTAACACACCATTGTAAAGCAATTATACTCCAATAAACATGTTAAAAAAAATAGTATCCTTTACAGACCAAACATTTTAATAAATTCCAACTTAATTTTTTCTTTCACAGATCAAGGTCATGTAGTTTTTCTACTTTGTTTTTCTACTTCAAGAAGTTTTATAGTATTGTATTTTACATTTTGGTCTGTGATCCATATTGAGTTAATTTTTGTGTAACACCTATGTTTGAGTTAATTTTTTTGCATAAACTTTTGTCTAAGAATTCCAGCACTATTTGTTGAGAAGACTATCCTTTCTGCATTAAATTGCTGTTGCTCTTTTGTCAGAATGAGTTGAGTGTATTTGTGTGGGTCTACTTTTGAGCTCTCTGTTCTTTTTTGTTGATCTACATGTCCTTTTGCCAGTCACATTCTGTCTTGATTACTGTCTTGTTATGTCTTATAGTAAGTCTTGTGTTGTATAATGAAGAATTCAGCTGGCTTTTGTTCCTAGTTTCTGCGTGGGAGCCTCTACATCTTTGGAATTTCCCAAGTGATAGAAGTGTTTTTGTTCACTGTGGGCCCTAATAATTTATGCTAACAGGGCGGCTCAAGGTCAGGGTAGGCCATGCAAGAAAAACCAAACATGTGATTACAGGGTTGGGGTGTTGAGCCCTCTGCTATTAGTCTGATCTCTGGGGAGCAGGGGGAGTGGGCTGGACATTGAGTTCAGTCATGTGGCCAATGATTCAACCATGCATGCTTTTGTAATGAAACTACAATAAAAACTCTGGACACTGAATCTCAGGTGAACATCCCTAATTAACCATACTCTCTGCATACGTTGCTGATCCGTGTGCCAAGGAGGTGACCTGTTCTGACTCCATGGGGAGAGAACACAGAAGCTTTGCGTTTGTGACCATCCTAAGCTTTGCCCTGTGTGTCTCTTCTTTTGGTTTGTCCTGATTTATACCATTTTGCCTATAATACAATTTATCATGAAGTATATTGCTTTCCTGAGTTCTGTGAGTTGTTCTAGTGAATAACCTGAGGGAGTCATGGGAACCTCTGCATTTGTAGGCAGTTAGTAGGACATACAGGGCCTGGGAACCCCTGAGCTTTTTTGGCCAGTGATGTCTGAATTAATGTCAGTCTTGTGGAAGACTGTGCCCTTAACCTGTGAAGTTTGTCCTAACTCTGGATCATTAGTGTCAAAAGTCCTTGTAGTTGGTGTCAGAAAAAGTGGAATATGCTAGATAACCCTGCCTCACTGTAGCTTGTGGGAAGAGAAAGGATGAAAGGACTGGGGATGAAGAAATTTTGATTCTTGGATGGCTATCTAGTTACTCATGATATGAAACTGCAGCTGTGCTATGATCCATTACTAAAGGCAAAAGTTGTGGAATAGAATTTAGAAACGGTGGGAGACACAATCCCCAATGAGGTGGCTCACTGGTTACAGAAGGAAATGCAGAATAATAAGCAAACTAAATATATAATGTGTTGGCTATTGTTACTTATAATAGCTAAAGTGAAAGTAATATAGAGTGCTGGGGCTGATCCTGATGCTGGGCCAAGCTTAGATTTCAGTCAGTCTGATCTACCACCAATAACTTTAAAGCCACCCCTAATGAGAGAGATTATTCTAGGACAAAAGGCAGTACTGTTATGAACTCTGGTTACCAGGAAGGTGGTCCAGTTAGGGAGAAGGAAAACCCAAGAAACTACTGAAACCAAGGGTTATAGTGCCAAGGAGTAGTCTTATTTTGTGGATCTGTGTCAACTTCCTGAAGAACTTTTAGTAAAATGGATTGCGAGAGTGACTAATTTAGGGGTAGTATCTTTGGTTTTGAATGCTACAGAGTGGAAGAGAATGTTGGGTTGACATAGGACCCACAGCTCACTGTAGAACAATCACAGATGGCTGTCCATAGTAGGTTACCTGAGGGAGTGGGTAGCCTGGTGGACTGGATAAAACTTGCTGTAAAGTCTGTTTATCTGAGAAGAGAGACTGTATTTCTTCTATAAATGCCAAGTGGAACACCACAGATGAGTCTGTGCACTTCATAGCAAGCCATGCTGGATTGACTTGATGCTTTTCATATGAAGGTTATTTATCTACTGAATATGCCCTATAACCAGGTCATGGTAACTCTTGTGATTAAGAGGGCCCCTTTTACATGGGCACCTCATGAAACAATACTGTTGTAAAACCAAGCAGCTGAGAAACGTTATTAGATTTGTTGTCTCAGTTTCCCTTATCGATGTTAAAGATGAAAAAAAAAGTCATTAAAAAGAAAAGGGAGGAAAACAGAAGGGGAGAGCTAAGGGATTCGTCCCATCAGGGGTCGATGTTTATGAGAAATATAGTGAATATATTGGACATTGATGAGGTTAAGACAAAGGTGTTAATGCAGCAGTGTTGAAGATTGAGTGTACCAATGGGAGCTAATGCTGGTTCTACAACTTTAAAGGGGCCTGAACAATACCACTGTATTTATCCCAGTTTGGAGGAATTTTAAAAGCTTAAAGGCAAAGGTAAAATTGAGAAACCTGACTTGGAATCACCTGGGACAGTGTTCTGGTAGATTAGTGAAAGTGAAGATTGACAGAAGGGATAGGGTCCCTTGGCTCTTAATTCTTCCCCTCTGGGGACCTAAGGCCTTATGTATGTGAGTGGGTAAAATGGTCACCAGGTGTAGAAGAGACCTTTCTGGGACTCCTTGACACAGACCCCCATGTACTTTGGTATCAAAACATGTTGACGAACATGTCTTAACTGGGGCCACTTTAGACTGAGAGAAAATAGTAATGCATTGGTTGATGGGATTAAGATGAAAGTTCAAGTGAAAGTTTAAACAGGCTTTATGTGAAGTAGTTGGTCTTCTTAGCTGAATGTTTTACGGAAAAGGATATTATGCCCTATCTAGTATTGTGAAGCAAAACTGTTTGGTGAAATTTTAATAGAGGCTACTGTTAGGAATGCAAAGTTGATGGGATTATTGTCCTATGAAGGTCTGAGAATAATATTGTAATTTTCTGTAAGATGTTATGGAAAAACCCGAACAAACTTTTTGGCCAACCCAATAATTCCACCACCAACAATATAATTATTGAAAACAGCTTGAGGATTTTTTTTCTTTCTTTCTTTTTTTCTATTTGTAATAGTTTCTCTCTGAATGGTTATTCCATGAACTTGATACACAGGTTTGTGTATATTATTTTACTTTTGACTTTTAGGGATTCGTTTAAGCATTATTTGCAATAGTAGAATATTGGAAACAACACAAACACCCAAATAACATTCATATTACATAAGAATAGCATATTATAGAGGCTAAGGTAGGAGAAGGAGTATGAAAATACAGATATTTGTTTAAAAGTTTTAAATTAATTTTTTATTACTTCATTTTTTTTAGAAAAAGTAAGCAAATATGAATATATTTACCACCCCTCAGCTTCTAAACATATATATTATGCTTTTGCTATTACAACTAGTTCTTTAATAAATAGCCTTGTCTTTTTGCATTTTGGGGATAGATATATAGAATGGTGATATTGGATCAAAGGTTAAATGTACAAGTAATTTTCTTAGAAATTTGAGCAATATTTTTTAATTTTCAAAAGCTCTTTTTTATTCTTGAGTGAAATTTCATTCAACATAAAATTAACCATTTTAAAGCGAACATTTCAGTGGCATTTTGTATATTTGCAATACTGTGCAACCACTACCTCTGTCTAGTTCCAAAACATTTCATCACCCATAAGTAAAGATTGTACTCACTTAAGTAGTTACTCCCCATTCACCCCTCCTCAGCCTCTGGAAACCATCAATCTGCTCTCTGTCTGTATGAATTTACCTATTTTGGATATTTCATATGTGGATTTATACAACATGTGACCTTTTGTGCCCAGATCTTTTACTTAGCATAGTGTTTTTGTGGTTCTTCCACATTTTTGTAGCATGTATCAGGAGTCCATTCCTTTTTAAAGCTGAATAATAGTCCATCATATGTACATTCCATTCATCCATTAATGGACATAGGACATATGGGCAGTTTCTACCTTTTTGCTGTTGTGGATAGTGCTGCTATGAACATGCATGTACATGTGTTTGTTTGAGTACCTGCTTTAAATTTTTGAGGTGTATATACCTTGGAGTGAAATTGCTGGATTATGTAGTAATTCTGTGTTTAACTTTTTGAAGAGCTGCTGAACCGTTTTTGTTTTGTTTTTAATTGCAGCTGAATCATTTTACATTCCCAGTGTAAAATGTGTAAGTCTTATACAGCAATGTATAAGTCTTCCAGTTTTTCTACATACTTGATGACACTTATTTACTTCTTTTTTTTTTTTAATAGTCAACCTACTGGATATTAAGTGATATTCCATTGTGGTTTTGATTTACATTTCCCAAATGAATAATAATGTTGAGCATCTTTTCATGTGCTTGTTGGATATTTGTGTATCTTCTTCAGATAAAGTCTATGTAAGTCCTTTGCCCACTTAAAAATTGGATTTTTTGTGGTTTTATGTATCTTGGATACTAGAGTCTTATTAGATATGATTTGCAAATATTTTCTTTCATTCTGTAGGTTGTCTTTTCACTTTGTTGATAATGTCCTTTGATGCACAAAAGTTTTTAATTTTGATGAATCCAATTTAATTTTTTCTTTTATTACTTCTGCTTTTGATGTCATACCAAAGAATTTATTGCCAAATGCAAAGTCATGAAGATTCAGGGTCTTTTGTGTTTCCACAAAAGATTAGTAGAATTATTTCTTCTAGTTCTATGAAAAACGCCATTGGTATTTTGATAGAAGTTGCATTCAATGTGTAGATTGCCTTGGGTAGTATGATTTTTTTTAACAATATTCTTCCAGTCTGTGAGGACATATATCTTTCCATTCGTTTGTGTCATCTTCAATTTCTTTCATCATTGTCTTACGGTTTTCAGAGTAAAAGTCTTATTCCTATGTATTTTATTCTTTTTGATGCAGTTGTAAATGGGATTTTCTTAATTTCTCTTTCTGATAGTTTGTTGTTAGTGTATAGAAATGCAGCAGATTTCTGTATATTAATTTTATTTCCTGACACTTCAGTGAATTCACTTATTCTGTTTTTTGGTGGTGTCCTTAGAATTTTCTATATATAGTATCATGTCATCTCCAAACAGTGACAGTTTTAGTTCTTACTTTCCATTTATTATTTCTTTTTCTTGTCTGATTGCTGTGTCTAGGACTTCTAATACTATGTTGAATAAAAGTGGCAAGAGTGGGCATCTTTGTCTTGTTCCTGATCTTAGAAGAAATGCTATCAACTTTTCACTACTGAGTATGATATAAGCTTTAGGCTTATCCTATATGGCCTTTATTATATTCTTTCTATACCCACTTTCTGGAGAGTTTTTATCATAAATGGATGTTGAATTTCCTCAAAAGCTTTTGCTGTATCTATTGAGATGACCATATGGTTTTTATTCTTCAATTTGTTAATGTGTTGTATCACACTGATTGATTTGCAGATATTGAACCATCTTTGCATCCCTGGGATAAATCCCACTTGATCAAGATGTATGATCCCTGTAATGTATTGTTGAATTTGGTTTGCTAGTATTTTGTTGAGGATGTTTTCTTGTATTGCTATAAATTTCCTTCCTAGAACTGCTTTTGCTGCATTCCATAGATTTTGGAGCATTGTGTTTCCATTTTCATTTGTCTCCAGTTTTTTTTTTTTCTTTCTTTCTTCTTTGATTTCTTCTGTGATCCAGTGTTTGTTTAGTAGCATATTCTTTAGCTTCCATGTGTTTGTGTCTTTTTCAGTTTTTTTTCTTGTAGTTGATTTTTAGTTGTCATAGTGTTGTGGTGGGAAAAATGCTTGATGTGATTTCAGTTTTCTTAAATTTGAGACTAGTTTTGTGGCCTAGTATGTGATCTATCCTGGAGAATGTGTTATGTGCACTTGAAAAAAATGTGTATTTTGCTCTTTTGGATGGAATGTCCAGTAGATAGCTATTAAGTTTAATGAGTCTAACACGTTCTTTAAGGCCAGTGTTTCCTTATTGATTTTCTGTCTGGATGATCTGTCTGTTGATGCAAGTGGGGTTTTAAAGTCTTCTCCTATTATTGTGTTACTGTCAATTTCTCCTTTTGTGTTTGTTAATACTTGTTTTATGTATTTAGGAGTTTTTCTCTTAAATTGTTATACTTTCACCTCCAGAATTTTTACTTTTCATTCCTTTATGTTTTATATCTTCACTGATATTCTGTACTTGGTTAAATATACTTTGCCTGAGGTTTGAGCATATTTAAGATAGTTGATTTAAAGCCTTTGTCTATTAAGTTCAGTGCTTGGGCTTCCTCAGGGATCATTTCTGTTAATTTTTGTTTTTTTTTCTGTGACTGGATGATACTTTCTTTGCAGGTCCCTAAGGTTTTGTTGAAAACTAGTCATTTTAAATATTTTAATATAGCAACACTGGAAATCATATCCTTCATCTTTCTTAGGGTTTGTTTTTGTTACTTTTTTAGGCTATAGCTGTTTTTTTTAAAAAAATTTATTATTTATTTATTTATTTATTTTTAGTTGTGCTGGGTCTTAGTTGCAGCATGCAGGATCTTTGTTGTGGTATGCGGACTCTTAGTTGTGGCATGTGGGCTTCTTAGTTGCGGAATGTGAACTCTTAGTTGCAGCATGCATATGGGATTTAGTTCTCCAACCAGGGATTGAATGCAGGCCCCCTGCGTTGGGAGCATGGAGTCTTACCCACTGGACTACCAGGGAAGTGCCCCCTTTTTTATTTTTAGTGAATTTTCTAAACTATTTTTCCAAAGCCTCTCTTTTCATGTGTGGTCTATGAAGTGTGTGTTATTTTAGCTTGTGTTTATTTAGTGTTTTACGCAGAGATTTCCTTGAGTGCCAGATGGCAAATAAAAAGAAAGAAAAGAGGGCTTCCCTGGTGGCGCAGTGGTTGAGAGTCCGCCTGCCGATGCAGGTTCGTGCCCTGGTCAGGGAAGATCCCACATGCCGCGGAGCAGCTGGGCCTGTGAGCCGTGGCCGCTGAGCTTGCGCGTCCAGAACCTGTGCTCCGCAACGGGAGAGGTCACAACAGTGAGAGGCCTGCGTACAGCAAAAAAAAAAAAAGAAAGAAAGAAAGAAAGAAAAGCAAAAAAGAGGGAGAGAGGAAGAGGAAGGGAATAAGGGAAAGAAGAAGAGAAGGAGGCAGAGAAACAACAAAGAATTAAAAGGAAGGAGAATTAAAAGATCTTACAGTCAAAATTAAAAAAAAAAACCCATTCAGTGTCTCTGTCTGCATATTGGCTCTGTGTTGGGCCACTCCTTCAATCTTTAGCCTGACCATTTACAGTTCTACCTTAGCCTTCACTTGCTACTTTTTCTGGGCCTAGAGATCAGCCAGAGGTGAAAGCTTTGGGCTTTCTTAGGTCTTTACTGAGAATACATTCTGCCCTGGGCATTTTTGTGGCTTTCTAAATTTCCAACATACATGGCACTTTTGAATTACCTAATTTCCCAAAGAAATTCTCTCCCCAGCCTTTTTTCTCAGTCTTTTAGTATTCTATTATATCAACTATAATCTTTTGCCCCAGGGTGATTGTGGATTGTTTGACTTATAGTAGTTTTTGAGCAGTGCCCACAGCTTTTCTGCCTGAGTGAATTCCAAGTTGGGCAAAACAAAGAAAAGCACTTTGTGTTAGTTATTCATGTAACCCCAGACAGGTTAGAGCGGACAAACACAGTATTTCATGAATAAGTTTGCCACTGTGCCCTTTGGAACCAGGTAGCAGAGTCCCACACTGGGAACAAGGTCTACTTTAAAGTCTGCAGTCAAGCTGGGGAGGGGCATATGAGAAGGGCTGGTCTCAATGATAATTGGAATGCAAATTGTTACAGCAATTCTGGGAAATGGTTTAGCAGTTTCTTATCAAGTTAAACATAAACTCACTATATCACCGAACAGTCCTACTCACTTGGGTATTTACTCTAGAGAAATGAAATCCTATATTCACACAAAAACCTGTACATGAATGTTCGTAGTAGCTTTATTTATAATAACTAAAAACTGGAAAAACCAGTTTACTTCAGTGAGTAAATGGACGCACAAACTGTTACATCCATTTAGTGGAATGCTATTCACTAGTAAAAAGTAATGAGTTACTGATATATTCAATGATTTAGATTAATCATAAAGGCATTCTGCCGAGTGAAATAAGCCAGTCCCAAGGTTACGTAGTGTATGATTGCAGTTATGACATTCTTAAAAAAAACAGCTGTAGTGATGGAGAACAGATCATTGTCTGCTAGGGGTGATGGGTGGGAGAGGGTGTAATTAAAACTGGATAGTACAAGGAAGTTTCTTTGGGTGAAGAAATTATGTGTCCTGATTATATTGGTGATTACACAAACTTATATGTGTTTTAAAATTCATAAACTGTATGCCAAAAGAAAAAATTAATTTTACTGCATGGTGATGAATACAAACTTGTGATGAAGTCCTTTATTTGCCAGAAACATTTAGGCTTTCTTCAGTGTATTACTGAAGGAGAAACTCGTTAAGGAAGCACTGGCCCACCATCTCACAGTTCACTCTTTTTGAATGGAAAAGCATTCTCAGAGACCAAGGAAGTTCTGTGGCACTTCTGCTCATATGTGTTTAGTCAGGGTTTTAATTCCAGTGAGATTTGTGGGAAGCCTCTGGAAGCCAGACAGTATACAGATTTATGTTTTCATTGTCATACTCCCAGCTAATGGCTGTGCTAGATCGTCTCCCAGGTATATGTGGATGTTGGCTCCCAACAAATGCAGGCTTGCCAGTGAGAGGAAGAGCCTGCCACCATCACAAACATGGAAGAGAAACACTTTGCCATGTTAAGCAGTCTCCATGCTTATATGGCTTCCTTTCTTCCTATAATAATGCATTTCCTAGACTGTACAAATGACAGATTTCTACACTAGTGAAGAAAAATTATAATAATTTTTTTCTTATCTCTTTGCCTGAATCCTTTCTGAAAGGTCTAATAATATCTCTGATACTACTCTTCTCAAAATCTGATATTGGAGAAACAGAGACCTTCTATGGGAATGTGGGAAAAACTGTCTAAGACAGATATTAGAATCCAGTCTTCTCAGTCAGCATTGTGTCTCTTGTCAAACTCATTATTCAACAACTTTCAGTTGTCATCTATGTGGTAGTGACTCCCACACCTCAACTCCACTCCCCTGTATATTTAATTGTCTGGTGGACATGTCTTCTTGAAGATGCAGCAGGCATGTCAAAACTGTCAGGTTCTAATATTATTTATTAATTTTTTAATCTCATATCACATCTGGTCATCCTTTTTTAGTACTTTATTTCAGTGAATGGGAATCACCCACCTGTTTCTAAATCCAGGAACCAAGGAGTCATTCATGGCTCTTTCTTTACTTCTTAGTTAACTTTGGTTCTTTAGATCCGAACTCCTCAGTGTGTCTTATAATTGCTATTCTTTCATTGTCACTGACACTAATTAATATCAGGCTGCTGTCATATGCCACATGGATTCTGCAGTAGCTACAAAACTGCTTTTTTTCCCCCATTTAAATCCATTGTCTACACTGTAACCAGAATAATGTTTCTTTAATGTAGATCTCAATTTGTCACTTCTTAAAACTCAACAGTCATATCCCTGTCATTGAGATACAGTCCAAACTCCTTAACATGGCTGAAATAGTTTTTCATGATGTAGATATATTTCTGTCCCTTCCCCTTACACTCTGTTTGAGTGTTGTCTTAGTTCTAGCTACTGTAACAAAATACTGTAGGCTGTGTGGCTTGAACAGAGACATTTATTTTTTACGGTTTTGGAGTCTGGAAGTCCTAGATCAAGGTGTTGGCAGATTCAGTTCCTAGTGAAGGCCCTCTTCACCTTTTAACAGAATCCTCACATGGTGGGGAGAGAGATTGTGTGCTCTGGTCTCTTTTGCTTCCTCTAAGGACACTAATCCCATGATCGGGTCCCCACCATCATGACCTTGTCTAAACCTAATTATCTCCCAAAGGCCATATTTCCAAATATCCTCATATTGAGGGTTAGAGCTTCAACATATGAATTTTGGGGGGATGCACACACAAACATTCAGTCCATAACAAGTGTTAATGAGCTACTTGAAGTTATTTGAATAGAGCAGATCAGCATACTATGTCCTGTAAGCGAAATTTGGCCAACCACCTGTTTTTTTCACAGCCTGAAAACTAAGAATGTTTTTTACACTTCCAGAGGTTACACTTTAAATGGTTATATAAGTACCTACATAATATACTTGATTTTCTCTGTAGACTTGCAAAATCTAAAATACTTTTCACCTTTTAAAAAAGTTTCTGCCAACGTTTGGAATAGATTATGCTTTTTGCTTCCTTGCCCTTACCATACTGTTTATGCAGAATATAGTCTCCTCTTCCACGTTCTAGAGGCTGAATTTGTTGTTTCTTAGGTTGTCTTGACTTGACTTCGTTTCATTTAAAACAATTTTATTTTATTTTATTTAAAAAATTTTTAAATTGTTAAATTTTTTGAACATCTTTATTGGAGTATAATTGCTTTACAATGGTGTGTTGGTTTTCTGCTTTATAACAAAGTGAATCAGCTATACCTATACATATATCCCCATATCTCCTCCCTCTTGCGTCTCCCTCCCACCCTCCCTATCCCACCCCTCTAGGTGGTCACAAAGCAAGGAGCTTATCTCCCTGTGCAATGTGGCTGCTTCCCACTAGCTATCTGTTTTACATTTGATAGTGTATATATGTCCATGCCACTCTCTCACTTCGTCCCAGCTTACCCTTCCCCCTCCCCATGTCCTCAAGTCCATTCTCTGCATCTGTGTCTTTATTCCTGTCATGTCCCTAGGTTCATCAGAACCTTTTTTTTTTTTTTTTAGATTCCATATATATGTGTTAGCATACGGTATTTGTTTTTCTCTGACTTCCCTCTCTATGACAGACTCTAGGTCCATCCACCTCACTACAAATAACTCAATTTAATTTCTTTTTATGGCTGAGTAATATTTTATTGTATATATGTGCCACACCTTTATCCATTCATCTGTCGATGGACACTTAGTTTGCTTCCATGTCCTGGCTATTGTAAATAGAGCTGCAGTGAACATTGTGGTGCATGACTCTTTTTGAATTATGGTTTTCTCAGGGTATATGCCCAGTAGTGGGATTGCTGGGTCATATGGTAGTTCTATTTGTAGTTTTTTAAGGAACCTCCATACTGTTCTCCGTAGTGGCTGTATCAATTTACATTCCCACCAATAGTGCAAGAGGGTTCCCTTTTCTCTACACCCTCTCTAGCATTTATTGTTTGCAGATTTTTTGATGATGGCCATTCTGACTGGTGTGAGGTGATACCTCATTGTAGTTTTGATTTGCATTTCTCTAATGATCAGTGATGTTGAGCATCCTTTCATGTGTTTGTTGGCAATCTGTATATCTTCTTTGGAGAAATGTTTATTTAGGTCTTCTGCCCATTTTTGGATTGGGTTGTTTGTTTTTTTGGTATTGAGCCGCATGAGCTGCTTGTAAATTTTGGAGATTAATCCTTTGTCAGTTGCTTCATTTGCAAATATTTTTTCCCATTCTGAGTGTTGTCTTTTGGTCTTGTTTATGTTTTCCTTTGCTGTGCAAAAGCTTTTAAGTTTCATTAGGTCCCATTTGTTTATTTTTGTTTTTATTTCCATTTCTCTAGGAGGTGGGTTAAAAAGGATCTTGTTGTGATTTATGTCATGGAGTGTTCTGCCAATGTTTTCCTCTAAGAGTTTTATAGTGTCTGGCATTACATTTAGGTCTTTAATCCATTTTGAATTTATTTTTGTGTATGGTGTTAGGGAGTGTTCTAATTTCATTCTTTTACATGTAGCTGTCCGGTTTTCCCAGCACCACTTATTGAAGAGGCTGTCTTTTCTCCATTGTATATTCTTGCCTCCTTTGTCAAAAATAAGGTGACCATATGTGTGTGGGTTTATCTCTGGTCTTTCTGTCCTGTTCCATTGATCTATATTTCTGTTTTTGTGCCAGTACCATACTGTCTTGCTTACTTTAGCTTTGTAATATAGTCTGAAGACTGGGAGCCTGATTCCTCCAGCTCCATTTTTCTTTCTCAAGATTGCTTTGGCTATTCGGGGTCTTTTGTGTTTCCATACAAATTGTGAAATTTTTTGTTCTAGTTCTATGAAAAATGCCATTGGTAGTGTGATAGGGATTGCACTGAATCTGTAGATTGCTTTGGGTAGTATAGTCATTTTCACAATGTTGATTCTTCCAATTCAAGAACATGGTATATCTCTCTATCTATTTGTATCATCTTTAATTTCTTTTATCAGTATCTTACAGTTTTTTGCATACAGGTCTTTTGTCCCTTTAGGTAGGTTTATTCTTAGGTATTTTATTTTTTTTGTTGCAATTGAATTTGTTTTAGATTGGCTCTGATTTGCCAAGATATATATCCATGTGATATACCCTCATGACACCTGGGAATACCATACTGTGAAGGAATTTTCTGTTTGAGGGGAGACAAGTAAATTTGGAGGGTTGTTGTGACTTTGTTAAATTAACATTTGTTAAGTAGAGCCCCAAGGTGTTGTTTGGTGAGCCCCAATTCAACAAAAGACCACAAGGGAAATAGAAATAGAGAAGTTTATTACTCTCAGGTCCTGGAGGAAGTACATGGCATGCCTGCAGGGGCCATATGGGAAAACGTGGCATGCCTCGAGGAGCCATACAAGGGCAAACAGAGTGGCAGGAACCTGGGGCACATGCTTTTATTATTAGGGTCCATGGCTGGAGTGCTTTTAGGTTCTTGGGCTAAGGCTTGATTGGGCAGTTCAAACCAAGAAGTGCAGGGTTTTGGTAAGCTCAGCAGCGGTCTTATCTAAGGTTTCACAAGGGTCAGTCCCTGGGGGGCAGGGGAAACTGTTGCTCACAAGGGCTGCTGGAGAAGTCCTGTTAGGAATTTACATTTGCTTATGACTCTGGAACTGTTATCTAGGGCAGGCCCCTGCAGACTTCTTGGTCACACAAAATGGATGCCAGGGCAGCAATATCATTGAGTAGTTTAGCAAACTCTCAAGATAGGGATTGTCTTTTTACATGAATATATCATGTACCCAGAATTATGCCTTGCATATATTGGTTTTCATATGTGTTGAATTTTTGATGGTGTGTCTTGTGGTTGCCACATGGAGGCAGGATCAACTGCCCTCCCCCCAGATTTGTTCAGTGTCGAGAAAGATGGTGCCACACATGTAGCAAGAGAATGTGAAAACATTTATTATTCACATAGTGAGACTTTCTGGGAACACCAGGACAGACACCCAAACTAGTCCAGAATGGCTCGAGTGAAGAGGGGAGAGGCAGGTGGCTCTGGTTATTATTGTGGTTAGGGGATGGGCTGGGTTGAGGATTCCCACATGCAGGCTAGACTTGTGTGGTTTGAACTTCCCTGCTGTTGCTAAGGGAGGTTCACTGTTTTAAGTGTGAAGTTTTGCTTATTATAAAAGCAGTATGTTCTTATTACAAAATCAAAAAAAGTGTAGCAAGTCAAAATCAAAAGGAATACAAAGAACATAAGCGCATGTTGTCTCACATAGTGGAAAATAATAACAATTCTTTGGTTTATCACCATTCAGACATTTAAATGTATTTTACAGCATTAAAGATGAAGTCATATTGTACATATATAATTGCTTCCCCGCCCACCATTTTACAGAGCATCTTTCCATGTGTCTAGATAAATTTCTGAAATATCATATATAATGATTTATTGATGAGTGTTAACTTGAAGCATAAATGTGGATGGTTTTCCCTTTCTGTAACTATTGCTAACTGTGTCCCCCTTACTTTTCCATTGAGCCTTAGTAACTTCTCAAAGTGATACAATTTTTTGACCACTTTTGAATTCATTAGAACAGGCTCATTCCCATTCCCTAAGACTATGTTTTTAAATCTTTGTTATAAAATGAAACCTACAGAAAACCCTAGAAAACATATGTAGAGTTTAATTAGTTATTAAAAGTTGAACACCTTTTTGGCAGTGGTGACAGTGCTCCTTTTGCTGACTGGTGCTTCTCAGCAAGCCCTACTTTGGACTTAGAAAATGAGGTTCTATTGCCTTTGATTCTTTGCTGTGTCTTTAGTTGTCAGATTTGGCCTGGGGTGCCCAACATCATCTTGTTTCACACATATTCATACAAATAGCCAAACGTTTTTAATTGAAGATATGATTTTAGGAGTAAAATTATATAAGTTATAATACTTACTGCAGAAAATGAGAAAATACAGGTACTCTAATCAAAAAAAAAAAAAAGGAGAAAAAGAAAAATCTCAGAGTCCTAAAATAGTTAACCTGTGTTTTGGTTTTCTTCTAAGTTTTTTCCAATGCATATTATACAATTTTTTTTAATAAAATGGATAATTCTGTATATGCTGTTTTAGAGACGTGATTTTTTTTTTTCCAGTTAACATGTAGGCCTTTTCAGTGGAAGAAATGTATCTTTTATTTTAAGATGAAAAACATCTTGTGTTCATACTGATACTTCCCACTTATACTCAGGAACATAGCATAGAATTTTTACTTAATTTCATTGTTTTTTACATCTTTATTTTCTTTTTCCTGAGATGAGAATCCATTTTTCAGCAAATGCCAATATACACAAGTCTCAGAATAACAACACCATTATTACCATCTGTAATGTGATTACTGAAAATAGTTTGAGGATTTTTTTCCCCCACTTGAAATAGTTTCTCTCTGAGTGTTATACCATCAACCTGATATACAGATTCATTTATTTCAATTTAATGTTGACATATAGGGATTTGTTGAAACATTATTTGTAAGAGCAAAAGATTGGAAACAAACTAGTCCGTATTTTTCCCCAATTAACATCTTTCTATGTCTGTAAATATATTTTTATTACCTTTTTTCAAGAACAACATCATATTCTGTTGTATGACTATATCGTACTTCCTGTTTAACCATTTTTCTGTTGTTGGACATTTAGCTCATTTCTACTTGTTTTGCCATTCTGTCCAATGCTACAATAGCCACACTTATACATATATTTTTTGCATTTGTCTGTTTCTAAGGGATAAATTATTAGGAGGGAAGACTTTGCCTTTTTCAAAAAGGTTTTAGCTAAATTTTAACAAATTGGCCTCCAGATGGTTTGTATGGATACTAGATTCCTCTAAATCATGATAGATCCACATTGGTGTGGTAGCATTCTTTCCTACATTGTATTTATTGGCCGTTTATTTTCTATTTATTTTGTGAATTGTCCATTATGGCCTTTGGCAGTTTTTTTTTTTCCATATTCATTTTTTTCCTTGATTTTTTTAGGAAGACTGTTTTAAGAACAGCAAATATTTCATAATGGAAAGAGGTTCTGTGAAATAACTTTTTCTTATGCCAAGGTTAAATAATTATGCAGCTTTTTTGTTCATTTTAAATAATAACAATTATTCCAATTACTCTTAGTTCTCAGTGGATCCTGGAAGGAAGGCCCAACACAAAATTGAAAAGATTTGTGTGGAATATCCAATACAGGAAACACTTCTAATTTTATTCATATTATCTGTAATAAAGTAGATATTCCCCTTCTGTGAGTGTTTTTCAAGGTCATAATCTCTCAGTCCCATTTAAAGATTTGTGAATTTGTGATCTTTTTACTTGTATATACTAAGGCAAGATTTTGCAGTATTAGATCAGTTTTTGGACTGGAGGGATTCACTAGTGGGCTATAGGTCAAACTGAGTTCATTACCTTAAACTTAGTTTTTGTTTATTTAGTTATTTAGGCTTCAGAATAAGAGTCTTCTAAAGCAAAACAGTACTTTTCTAAGGATAGATAATAGCTAACAAGATTGCAAATAGAACCCAGGAGGGACTGCTTATAACCAATTTGAGTAGTCCAGTCCTACTGTAGAGAAAGAACAAATTAAGATAAACCAAGGAAGCAGTAGTGGTGCTGAAAGTAGTAGTAGCATTGGTGTTTGGCTCAGGAAAGGAAATGTAATAATGACATCATTAAAGACTCACTTCATTAATTTACGTAAGTAGTCAGATCCCTAGAGATAATAAAATACCACCTCCCACACCAAATATGAATACATCCTGTGAGATTGTTTACCATTTTTGATTATTCATGTTATTAGGGAAGTTGTTAAAAGCGTGGACTCGGGAGATTGACCTCCTGTTGTTCACATTCTATTTTGGCCAGGGATTTAGATTTTCTGTGCATTAGTTTCATCATGTATAATATGGAGATTATACTAGTCACTAAATCATAGTGAAGACTGAAGAAATCAATATCTGTGAAGTGATTAGAACAATATCTTGCAGATAGTGAGCACTGTGTAAGTTTTTAAAAATACAAATAAAAATTACTGGTGGGGAAGAAGACTAGGAAAAGGATGTTACAAATAGCTTAACCAAGTAAACCAGTTGAATCTATTTTTTTTTTAATTTTATCTTTAAAATCTATTCTTAACCACACAAACATTGAGTAAAATAAGATTCTCATATAGTGATGTTTGAAAATAATGATTACACTGAGCTAGGTTATAGCATTTTTTCTGCTTTTGTTTACAGGATATTCTGAATAATCTTGAATCATGTGACCTTGAGGATGATGACCTTATGCTTGATGTGGATCTGCCTGAGGATGCACCTCTTGAGAATGGTAGGGGGGACAATATTGAACCTTCAGAAGTATATAGTTGAGCTACTTGACTACATCCAATTTGGTATTTGTTATTTACAGACTTCCTTATCTCTATGGTGGTAGCCTTTTCAGGCTGAGAATTTATCATAAGTGATGTTAAACAGGTTCTTTTGCAAAATTATTTAAATGTTTAAAACCTGACTTTGTAGGTCTTACGTATAACTGTATGATCCAATAAGATTGTATACCTATATCCTAAAGTATCTGGTAGATAGGATTTGTCCTTTTTTCCCTTTGTCTTATCCAATTTTTTATTCCTTTATCTCATTTTGATTTTAAGAAAACATAAATTTAGAGAAAAAGAGATATCATTTGACTTGTAAAACAGCAGCAAAAACCATTAAGTTAATAAATACTTTTAAAAAATCAATTCTGGGAAAATGGTGACCTGAATGAATCATTCTATCCTTTTTACTCTCAAATCTGGTCTGTCTTCGTCTCTGGATCCCAGTAACTGCTGGAGTGGGGCTTTAGATAATCCATGTGCAAGAGGGGCCTGGGTGCTCTTGCCCCCGTTGCCATAGCATTTGAAGGATTTTCTGTCTTAAAGACTTGTCAGGAACCAGGGACCAGCCTAGGAATCCTCTGGGGCAAGGGTTGAAATGAGGATCCTCCTGGAAGAAGAATCTTAGAGAGCTGTGGATTCCCTGTTAGTCAACATTTGCCAGGTTTCTTAGGCCTTCCAGGGGCCAGGGATGAACTAAAAAGGGTAGTGAAGTCCTTTTTATACATGTTGCTAGAAAAATGCAAGGATATTTCAGAGAGCGTGGTTCGTTGTTCTAGTGCTTCATCGAGGTACAAGGAGCCTGCTTGCTGTTCACTTTTGTCTTATGGTCAGGGTTTTTTGCTTGTTTTTTCTTTTCCCCTGCTGCCAGGATGCTGTATAATAATCACTCTTAGAATCTCAGTGGCTTTCAAAATAAACATTTATTTTTCTCATTCATGGATCTTTGTATTAGCTGGGATAGCTCAGACTGTGGGACTGAGTTCAGGTCTACTCCTTGCTTCTTCATTTTGAAACCAGGACTCCTTGGAGCAGGTTGTGCTCATGGCAGATGGCAGAAGGACAATAGGGTGCGGAGAAGCATGCATATAGTATCTCTTAAAGTCTTCACTTAGAACCAGCACACTGGTATTCTACCCACATTCTGTTGGCCAACACAAGTTACATGGCCAACCCTAAGAGCAGTGCGACTTGGAAGTATACTCTATTCACAGTGCGAATCTCTGCAGCAGAGGACATTGGATGTATAAGTCTATTGAAGGACAGAGTGTAGAGCTGAGAACAGTATCTACTCTACCACAGGGGTAGAGACTGTTGCATCTTCTTGTGGTTCTGCTGTCACTTGGGATACTCTAGCAATCAGTGCTGAGTTCTAGTCAACTGAGAAAGAAAAACCACAGCCAGTACCCAGGAAGAGGAACAGGGAAAACAGCAGAACTCCTGGGATTAGAGTGGCCGAAAGAGATGATAATGAGAGCACTTAGATTCAATTGCAGCACAATACTTTCTGGAGCTTATTATAAAAGAAGATTTCCCAACAAAACAGTTCAATCGATGACAGAAAGCATAGTTGAAATCTGAATTAGTGGCCTGGAAGATCAAGTGGAAAAGTATTTTAGAACACAGAAGAAAAACATAAACCATTAATGATTATAAGGGAAAAAATAATGAGACTTTATGATCCAGGAGATTTAATGTGAAGTTTTAAGGGCTGGTAGTGAGGAATGAAGGATTTACCTTCATGGAATAAATTATCTAATGCATTTTACTTTGACAGAACTATAACAACTTCTCTTTGGAAACCTTAGCTAAACCAGGAAGTAGAGAGATGGCATTGGTCTTAGAGCCTGCCTCATCTTTAGAGCACAACAAAAAGTTATCCATATAGTAGGTAAAAGTAGAATCACAAGGCAATTTAAAGTTTCTGAGGTCTTGGCTGGGGACTTGTGAAAAGTAGGAGGGAACTCCTGAGGTATAACATCTCACATATATTATAGATTTTCCTAGGAGAAGGCAAACAAGTATTGATTATTTTGAGCTAATTGAACACGGAAGAAAGCAGAACCTGGATCTAAAATATGTAGCCTTCAGAGGCACCAAAGATAAAACAGTATTTAGATTTGGTACTACTGGGAAGGAGGGAATGACTATTCTCTTTATAGGTCTGAGGTCCTGAATGACTATACCCACTGCTGCTGAGTTTTTTTATTGGCAGGATAGGAATGTTACAAGGATTGGTACAAGGTTTAAGGGGTCTTCTAATATACTTAGACTATTGGTTTTAGTTGCCTTTAGCTTCTGGTTTTTGAAGCTACTGTGCAAATTTGGGTAGAGTTTTGGATGGATCACTCTGGATTTTATGGGTTCAGCCCCACTAATTCTGCCAGTATCAGTGGAATTTTTGTCAACAAGAAGACTGGCACCTTGTTGAGATCTTTAGTTTGGGTTTGATTTGGACACAAGTTTGCTGTGACTTTATTATGAATAGGGAAGTCATCTGGGATTTCAAGGAAGAGGCCATGAAGAGAATATTTATCTGGCAATTGCATTTGTGAACCTATTAAGGTAGCATATGTGGTAGCACAGACAAGGAAAGAATGTTTGTTGGTCAAATGTTTCTTGGACAGTTATGGGCTAGGACTTGGGAACTGTCTGAGTTATTGGAGATAGCTACACTGGGTGGTTTAGTGACACTGAGGGGGAGGTTATATAATAGTCACAGGGTTTAAAGTTGATATTATAGTGCCTATATCAATAATATATTTTCAGGGTTGTCCTTTACTGTTTAGAAAATTTTATCTTTGAGTTTAAGGGTAAAACCTGAAATTGGGTGCTTGATTTTTCCTTCAGAACACTTTGACTAATCGCCCACTTATTTTTTCTCTTTTATTTCTTAGGCAATGCAAGACAGTTTTTCAGTGCCCTGCTATTTATCTATAAGTGTATCAAGAGACTCCTTTCTCCAGTGTTATATCTCGTTATATGTGAAGGACATCATTTTATTCTGAGTCTTATTCTGCTTTTTTCTAAGTCTCTTTCCAAGCACTGGAAGTCTGGCAAGGGAGGAGGGAGACGAGGTCACATCTCTTTCAGAATCTATTCCTGAATGCTATCTGATGGTGTTAGTCTATCTGTGAAATCTCTAGTGGATTTATTCTTCCTTTGCTTACAGAACTGAATCAGAGCCCAGTCTACATTCACAGGAAATACTTTGTTGACAGCCTCTGAAAGTCCTTTTCTAACTTCTGATTTCCTCTGCAATTGATGGAGTTCAGGACACACGACCCCAAAATATGGCACCTTGGCATATTGAATATTTTAAGCTGAAGGAGTTTGAGAAAATGGCAGAAGCAGAAAAATCACTCTGATTTCCTCCCCCTCTTGCCCATCTTCCCTGAAACAGGTCATAAAACCGTCATGTGAGGGGCACCTTCCCCATACCTAGAGGAAAGGAGCATCCTTATCTCTGAAGACAAAGTTAGACTAAGAAGATCCTAACAAACAGGCCTTGCTAAAGTTTCCCCCAGTTTACCACACTTAGACTCCTTAACCTGTCACATTCCTTCTTGACTGTCTACTCTTCATCAAGCCTAGCATAAAAATATACAGGTCTAACTGTTTCTTTGGGTCTTCATTTTCTCATGAAGGCTCCCATGTCACATATTAAATAAATTTGTATGCTTTTGTCCCATTAATCTATCTTATCAGTTTTATTTTCAGGCCCTAAGAGAGTTGAGAAAATCTTTCCTCCTCTACTACACAGTCGTGGGTTCTTCAGTCAACTTTAGGTTTTTCACACTGTGCTTTTTCTATTCTGTTTTTATGCACCTAGATTTCCTTCTAATGTATGAACTAATTGGTATAAATCTGGAGGCCCTGGATTATCAATTGCTAAAAGTATTCTAAATTCTTCTGGAAATTTCTCCCAGTCTTGTTTAGACCTTAGAAAGTCTGTAGCTATGGCTCTCAGCTCAGGATGAGACCAGATCCAAGTCAACCTTAAGGGAATTTTCTGTCTTCTGAAGGAGGGTTAAGAGGTATAGAGTTTTTTAGGTTTCTGGTCAGCTTGAGGGGTAGGGAAAGAGGTTAAAGGGAGAGATGGGGTGGAGGGAAATTGAATATAGAATGAGGGAAGAGGAATAAAAGGAAAAAGGACTTTAGATTTGAGTAGCAATTTGGGAGGATCTAAAAAGAGAGACCATTTTCTTTTATATTTTTCTTTTACCTTGGTGAGGGAATCTCTTAAGGAAATTTTGGAATCTGAATTTCTTTTAGCGGACCAGTGGGTATTTGAGCTTTGCTTGCTTTTTGTTCTAAAGTGTCTCTCATATAAACAGTTTGGTTATACCAAAGGCATAGTTGTATTGTTTTATTCTCTTGCTCAGAAACTTCTAATGGCCACTCATTGCCTACAGATTAAAGCCTAGCATTTGGCACATTCATAGCATCATCCTTAGGTTTATGAAATTTCCATAGTATACATTTTCTTAGGTGTGATCTTTCTTCCACTCGTTCTGTTTTAAACTTTTCTCTGTTGAAAAAGATATCTTTCTAATTACTTCCTGAATCCTATCCCATCAAATTATGGCGCCTATTAAATTGCACTTACTTCATGCTATTAATATATTTCCTAAGGCCACTTTTTTGCTAAACATTTTATTGAGATATAGTCATATGAGGTCAATAGTATTGTCCTTTACCACTTTCCAATTACTGTATTTTCTTCTGGAAATTTATCTTTTCAGTACTAATGGCATTTAGTAATATCAACTTCATGATTTTTTTTTTTAGCATGAGCTTTTCTCCTTTCAAACCAAATTTCATTTAAAAAACTTTCTTGTTCATATTGTAAAACCTTCTGCATGACACATCCTTTCCAGACTTTCTGATATGTAATTTCTTCCTGCTATCTTCATAGCCAGTTGTTAGTCATAGATAGGAATACTACCTGTGTCAGCCATTATCTTCTTAGGACTTTAAGTTATTAGAAAGAATCTAGGGTACTTTTGGCATCATATTTCGTTCTTTATCAAATCAGAAGAAATGGGTATGATGAGTGTTAGACATAGGCATCTCCATATCCCATACCTTTCAGTTAGCTATGTTAGATTCTCTTTCCCTCATCACAGGGTAGAAGTACTGAAAATTCTGTTTCCTACTCATAGTAAAAAACCTACTAAAATCTGCTTTTTACTTTGGAAGCTAGAAAGCCCCTTTAGAAGGCGTTTATTTATTCTCTATTCCTAAACTCATAATTAGGGTCAAATCTGGTGTGTAGATAGTTTTGATCAGCATATTGGTTAAAATTTTTTTTGGAAAGCCTTTAGGTTTGCCTCATCCTTCCCTATGATATTACACATTCAGAAGGATTTATTTCCTTTCTTAGTCTTGTTTGTCCTGTTCCTTCATTGGCGCTGGAAACTGGCTTTAAATTAACTCCATCTTGTAATTTTATTGGCTTTCCATTTTATTTTCTATGTTATTTCTTTCTCTCTGCCCTTAGTCTTTTCTAAGAAACCACCACTAATGTTATTTCGCATTCTCTTCTTAGTAACATTTTGAAGTGTATCAAAACATGATTGATGGGTACTGCAGGTAGTAGTATAAGCGGGACCCTTCCTTCCTTCAGAGTCTTGGAGGAGACATTTTTCTGAGAGTTTAAGCCCCCCTCTGTCCCAATTCTAACAATAGTGTTTTGTAGTCATGGAAAATATTTGTTTCCGGTGCCTATTTGTCGTTATGGTGATGGTTGAGTTCATGTTTCAATGAAAGTGCTTTATTTGGAGCCTGTGTGTAGTACCAACAATCTTTAGTAAATACAAAAGCAGCACATCATTTTCTGCATTATAATTTCCCACAGCATTTAACCCCATCTCCTGACTTGTTTTCCTGATTAGTGTGCTTCTTATTACTCTGAGTGCACTGTGTGGATGATATACTAATTATATATCAGATTCTTATTGCAGAATTTCTTTTTTGGGGAGTGAGTGGAATTTTACCTGTGTGAATTAAGAGGAAATATGAATTCAGATTTAAAAGTAGATATAGATTATCCCTCAGCTATACAGAATTTCTTAACCTAAAGTAACATTTTAATGCCATTTAAAAATACTTAAGGAAGTTAACTGAGTCTATGAGTATAATGTGAATGTCAACTAAAAGCATTTTTAAGCCTTCTTAGGATTATTTTTCAATTTATTTTTCTTTTGCCGTCTTATATTCTCCTCCTTACTTTTGCGGCATAATGATCACCATGCCTTTATTTACATAACAGTCCTGTTTTCTTTATTGAACTTTAAAAAAATATGTATATCTTAATTTATCCCAATAAGATGATGAGAAATTGTTAGAAATAATTTCAAATGTAAGTCTTCTTTAAAAATTTTTTCTTAAAAAAAATTTGTTTAAACTATAAAACCTATCGTTTTTTTCCCCCAAATTGATTTCTCTAATGGAAATTTTCTAATAAACAAAATTTCAATGTCTTTTAGAACCTTATTTAAATTGTTACTCATATACAAGTATGTGTTCACAGTGAGTTCAGTGTATATGAGAATTGAACATATACACTTTAATTATATCAACCTTTTTTTGGAGTGGGGAAGTTTGTTTTTATCTGGTATACTGTAATCAGACACTTGCCATGTATCAAATTCAGGTTTAGGTTAAGTTAAAAAAATCATTTAAATAATGAGTTTTTTTTTTAAATTTTAATTGGGGAGGATTACGTTGATTTCTAAAGCTTTCTTATCACAAGGGATTCTGAACATGCAGAATTTGAACTTTCTCATGTAATAATTCTCAGACTAGAGAAACCTTTCCTGTTCCTGCCTTGGGTTAGTGTTTAGTTGTATTTTTAGTAACAGTCTTAACTCAGAGGCTATGTAAGCACTGAGTGAAGATGGAGTCACAGGGTAAACTGGGCTTGCTTCCCACAGGGAGGGCTGGGAGTTGAGCAGGAAGGAAGGCCTGTTTGTCAGTGCCTTGTATGCAACTATGTCTGAGTAGGCAGCAAGCGACACAATGTCTCCCTCGTACAAAGTAACTCTCTTAGTGAGTGCTCAGATATGTGAGGAAAAAGTGTTTGGGTAAGTGAAGGAGAAGCTTGGGGTGTTTCAAAGAAATTCTTTTCATGTTTTTGTGGCATTTAGATTTCAGGGAGTGTACTGTTTGTTGCTGCAAAGTACTGGCTTTGTTTTCAGTGGCATTTTTGAACAAGCTCCACTGTCGGCAGATTGGAGCATTTTACTTTCTAAAACTGTGAGCTTAATTTAAAAAATATGATTTGTTTATGATGAAGAGTTAATTTGTGCTTCTTGAAATCAGTAAAAATTAATTGTGGCATTCATTTTTAGGAATGAGTTCTCTACCAGACTTAAAATCTTCTACTTTTTCTTGTCATTTTCATTCTGAAGTCAGAACCAACTACTGATAATGATGAAAACCACTTAAAACTGACTACTGGTGTTTAAAATGTATAATGTTGATTTCAAGGATAATTTGCTTGTTTTAAAACAGTGGGACTGTTGTTACTTAAGTGACTGTGATAATGAAAGTTCTATAATTTACTTCAGTTTGAATAATATAAAGTTTGGTTTTCACTGAAAGAACTAGTCATTTTTCTTCTGGAAATCTTGATTTTGTGGTTAGCTAACATAAATGGCTGGTAGTTTTAGAACATTACTTTTATATTTTCAGCAGCATTTAATTATTGAGCTGTAAGTAGTTAGCTTTTATAGAGTTTGTGTACATGTTTCTAGTGTTTCGCTTTTGAATTTGTCTAGTGGAGTGTGACAATATGAACCGCTTTGACCGATCAGACAGAAATGTTCGGCAGTCTCAAGAAGGATTTTGGAAAAGGCCACCCCAGAGGTGGAGTGGACAGGAGCATTACCACCTTAGCCATCCTGACCACTATCATCACTATGGAAAAAGTGACTTGAGCAGGTGAGTCTAATTTCAATTATATTTTCCATCTTATTAGTTTAGAATCATATTTCCGCCCACCCCTTAAAACTGTTTTTCGTCTTTGTTTTTAGAGGCACCAAAAAACATTTCAAGTTATATGTGATACTAATTGGAATAATCTAATTCTTTTCTTTTGACTCAAATCTTTTTTCATTAGCTGTTTGAACTTTAAATTTTTGCTGTTTGAACTTTAAATTTTCGTGTGATTTTCTGGTTCTTATTTGGGAATGATCAGAGATGTTGACTTTGTTGAAGTTTATTATGTTTAAGATATTAATGTGTAAAATTAGTTTCAAGTGATTTGTCTTCTTTTGCTTATATAATAAATTGAAATTTTAAAATTCCTCAAGTACTGTACTAGAATTCTTTTTCTTTTTGAAGTGTACCATAGTCTTTAATTTGGTCAGACCTTATGTATAGTGTGGCTGTATAGTCATTCAAACCTGGGATCAAACCCTGGCCTGGTACAACTTAGTTTTGTGAGCTTAGATAATTTTTTAACCCCTCTCTACTTCAGTTTACCATCTGTAAAACATACTTAATAATACCTTTCTCTCAGTGTTCAAGGATCAGGGATAAAAGTGCCTGGAACAGTATCTGACTTACTATAGGCACCCGATGGCAGTTATTAATTTTTTCCCTTTTTACTCTGTCATCTCATTCTCCTAGGGATTTGAGGTCCTTTTGGAGCACATTTACAATACAAATAATAAAATTGGGATAAAGACACAATGGAAGGGGGGAAACTTAAGGCACTGTATAGTTCTTGAAGTAAGAAAAAAAATTAAGATTCCTTGCAGCAAAAGCAAAGAACAAAACTTGATCCATTACAAGATTTATAATATATATAAGATAAAGGGTATGTTTCTCAGTTAATTTGCTTTCATGAGATAGAAACCTGAAAGCAGTTGCTTTGCATGATTTCTTATAAGGAGACTACCTTGTGATATAGTGGACAGGTCTCAGAAAGCTTCCCAAAGTAGAAATAATGATAAATTCCTTAAGTCTGTATTTTCTTTATGTTCTTCAATCCATGCTACAAAAAACTCTTAAGTGACAAAAGGCAGTTGTACAGTGGATCATGAAACAGTGAGGTCCAACTAAAGATCCTTCTGTTGGTAAAATTTGATGCCAGGATAAAATTTAGAAGATCTGGAAGAATGTATGGAGTACATACCCTTCCAGGCATTATTTTGGCTGTTCTGTTTCTGTTATCTGGGCTTTTGATAAGGAATGGACATCAGAGAGTTGGTATTATCAGGCAGGAATCTGATGTAAAGATAGTCTTCATTGCTAATAATGAAGATGATGCTTCCTTCATCTTTGATGGTTTGTTTATAAGAAGGTAAATTTAAGGCCAACTTATGAAAATTTAGAAGCCTACCTAAAATATGAACCTTTGCTTATAAGACAAGATTTATTCAACCATTTGAGAAGTATTTTTTGAGAACCTGTATGTTGAGCTCTGTGCTGAATTCTCAAGCTGGAATGAAGTTGGAGATGGTGTGAGAGGTGAAAGCTGTAGATTGGTAGTGGCTTCTGGGAGCATTGTTTTGAGGAGGTTAAAAAGAATTATGCAGTGTGTGAGGTCAGTTGGAATCATTGCAATTATCAGGTAGGTAGCAGACTCTTGTGCCTTTTCCATCCCATACAAATATGAGTAGTAAATACTTCCTGCTGCCAGGGTGTTTAGTGTATGGGAGAGACAGGTATGTAGATAGTTATAATGCAGTATTAGTACAGTGTAATGATGAGAGGTGCCTCAGAGTGTTGTATACAGGACTCCAGGAGCATACAGGTTTTTGTCTAGGATAGTGATGCATAAAGAAAGTTCCTGTTGAACTGATAACCATGACTGTAGCAATTGCAGAGGATCAGTTTCTGTAGAAGGGTGAGTATTCAGATGGAAAAAATAGCATGTGCAAAACCATGTATGAAACAGTGACATTTTCAGAGAACTGCTCTTAGGTTCCTAGCTGAATTGGTAGTTCAGGAGGAACTACCAATTGGAGGAATGAATAAATGTGATCTCTAACTGTAGATAGCAAAATTATCTATGCATTTTAAGATAAAGGGTGGCAAATTTCAGCTTTGTGAGACTATTAATCAGAATATCCAAAATGGAATGAATTACCTGGAGATAGCAGTCTCTGTCCCTGGGAATGATCAAGAGATCAAGAGATCAATGAGATCTCATTGATCAAGAGATCAATGAGACTGATTATTTATCTGCCAGAAAAGTTAAGCAACATTTTTCAAAAACTGTATTCCTGGATTTCAGTAGGTGTAGAAAAGGGAGACTGATCAGATGAGTATAGGAAGAACAAGTTAATCGAAGTTAATTTTTTTTTTAAATAGTAGACTCTGCAGTGCCTTTAATATATAATTATAGTACTGTGATGTTACAAAAGGTGGTACAGGAAAATATGTAGCCATTTTCCAAAACATGAGGACAAATCCCTTCTACACAGTGTATTTTGAGGGACTAGTGGTTTGTGGATCATCCACACTTGTGAGTCTCGATGAGGAGAGAGAAATGCACAGAACTCTTGGTGGTTGCTAATCTGACTCAGCGCAGAACTTCCCAACAAGTGAACTGACACATACTGGTTTGTTATGACTGGTTATAGGTTAACCAGTTTATGGATCCCCTCAGGCTTTTGGGTAGCTGTGCGAGGTTTGGGACTTCTAGATTTCTCAGAGCCAGTTATGGGGATGGGTGGTAGAGAGAGAAATCTCATCCAAGATAAGCCTTACTCCAGCAAACCTTAAAACTATTATTTTCTTTCTATACCTTGATTTTAAAAGAATTGGATGTACTAACCCCAGGGTCTTTTAATATTACATGTGTAAAAATTCCTCTTCCCATTCTATGACTTCTTGAATGTTGCTGGTTCCCTTTCCTGTCTGTCCTTCAGTTCCCATCGTTGTCATAATTAATTACAGGATTATGTCTTAATCTGTAATTCAGGGGACTGGTGGTTCAGAACCACTTATCTACTTTCTCTGTATTTTTGTCAGTACTGTTTCTCTTTTCACCTGGCCTATCCTTTTATTCCTCTTTTCTCCCCAGACCTCCCCTTTTCCCTGCACCCTCCATTAACCATATGGAATTCTCTCACATCTTAACAAACCCATATCCTTGACTTCTTCACCTATATTCTCCTGATTGTAACTTTTTCCTAAATGTACTAATTCCTCAGTAGCATTCTTACATGAAAGATTCTTATTTTCCAGGCACTCTAGTACTGTGCTGTTTAGGGGTGAGGTCTTTGTCTTCGCTCCTCATTGTTACTTCTAAATGAAGTGTTCTTAAGCCTCTTTCATTTGACACTTAGGGCATTTGGCTTTATCAACTCCTCCTTAACGGTCCCAATCCCTAGCTCACAAAAATCTTGGCCCTTGGCTCACTTTCCCTCTTCATTGTAAGCTTTGCTACAACTCTGAGTGTAGCCTCCAATGTTCATGTGCATGATTCATTTAACCTTCCGACTACCTAGTTCCTTAGGAGTCTCTTATATATAAGATCTGTCATCTGAGAATAGAGATAGTTTTACCTTTTTCTATTCAATCTGGATGCTTTCCCTTTTTTCCCCCCTGCATAATTGGCTAGAATCTCCAGTACAAGTTAAGGAGTGATGAGAGCAGACATCTTTGTCTTCTTTCTGATAGTAGGAGCAAAGCATTTGGTCTTTCACTGTTAAGTATGATGTTAACTGTGGGTTTCATAGATACTCTTTATCAGGTTGAGGAAGTTCCCTTCTATTCCTATTTTGTTGAGTGTTTTTTTTTTAATCACGAACAGGTATTAGATTTTTTCAAATGCTATTGCTGTGTCTATTGAGATAATCATTTTTCCTTTCATTCTGTTCATGTGGTGTATGACTTTGATTTTCAGATGTTGAATCAACCCTGCATTTCTCGAATAAATCCCTCTTGGTCATGGTATCCTTTTAGATGTTGCTAGATTCAAATTGCTAGTGTTTTGTTGAAGATTTTTCTGTATACATTCATAACAAATACTGGTCTGTAGTTTTCTTGAGATGTCTTTGTCGTTTTGATATTATCACATAAATTGAATTGGGAAGTGTTTCATTTCTATTTTTGAGAGAGTTCATGAAGGAATTTTGTTAATTCTTCATTAAATGTTTTATAGAATTCACCATTGAGGTTATTTGGGTTTTGGCTTTTCTTTGCAGTGAGTTTTTTGTTTGTTTGTTTTTGGGTTTTTTTTTGCGGTACGCGGGCCTCTCACTGTTGTGGCCTCTCCCGTTGCGGAGCACAGGCTCCGGACGCGCAGGCTCAGCGGCCATGGCTCACGGGCCCAGCCGCTCCGCAGCATGTGGGATCTTCCTGGACCGGGGCACGAACCCGTGTCCCCTGCATCGGCAGGCGGACTTTCAACCACTGCACCACCAGGGAAGCCCTGCAGTGAGCTTTTTGATTACTAATTTAATCTCATATATTCTGTGCATGTCTGTTTGGTTTCCTTAGTTTGTAGTGTTGCTCAAGTCTTCTGTTTCCTTGCTGACCTTCTTCCTAGTTGTTTTATCCATTAATGAGAAGGAGGTATTAAAGTCTCCAACTTAAGTATATCTTGTAGGGAAGGTTTGATAGCAACAAATTCACGCAGTTTGTGTTTATCTGGGAATGTTTTAGTTTCTCTTTAATTTTAAAGGATAGTTTCGCTGGATATAGGATTCTTGGTTGATAGGCTTTCTTTTAACTTTTTTTTTTTCTGTCCTTTTTATTTTATTTTTTTTAAATTTTAACAGCTTTATTGATACACAATTCACATCTAATACAGTTCACCCATTCAAAGTGTACAGTTCAATGGCTTTTTATATTCAATATCTACTGAATTGTGCAATAATCACCACAATCAATTTTACAACATTTTCATCACCCCTGAAAGGAAACCCTACATTCCTTAGTCACCCCCCTACCCTACTCGCCCATACCTTCCAGCCTTAGGCAACCACTAATCTGCTTTCTGTCTCTATAGATTTGCCTGTTAGGATATTTCATATAAATTGAATGATACAATATGTTGTCCTTTGTGTCTGGCTTCTTGCACTTAACATGATTATTCAAGGTCCATCCATGTTGTAGCATGTATCATTGCTTCACTTCTGTTTATCAACAAATACTAATCCATTGTATGGATATGCCACATTTTATTTATTCATTCACCAGCTGATGGTCATTTCATTCTTTTTTAGTTTTGGTCTATTATAAATAATGCTGCTATGAACATTCGTGTACAAGTTTTTGTGTGGATGTATGTTTTCATTTCTCTTGGGTATGCCACCTAAGAGTAGAATTGCTGGGTCATATGGAAACTCTTTGTTTAAACTTTTGAGAAACTTCTAGACTGTTTCCTAAAGAGACAGAACCATTTTACATTCACATTTACAGTTTATTAGGGTCCCAATCTCTCCACATCCTCGACAACACTTGTTATTTGACTTATTGATTCTAGGCATCCTAGAGGATGTGAAGTGGAATCTTGTGATTTTGATGCACACTTCCATGATGGTTAATGATGTTGAACATTTTTTATATGCTTATTGCTCATTTATATATCTTCTTTGGAGAAATATCTATTCATATCCTTTGCTCATTTTATTTATTTTTTTATTTTATTATTATTATTTTTTACATCTTTATTGGAGTATAATTGCTTTACAATGGTGTGCTAGTTTCTGCTTTATAACAAAGTGAATCAGTTATACATATACATATGTTCCCATATTTCTTCCCTCTTGCATCTCCCTCCCTCCCACCCTCCCTATCCCACCCCTCTAGGTGGTCACAAAGCACCGAGCTGATCTCCCTGTGCTATGCAGCTGCTTCCCATAGCTGTCTATTTTACATTTGGTAGTGTATGTATGTCCATGCCACTCTCTCGCTCTGTCACAGCTTACCCTTCCTCCTCCCCATATCCTCAAGTCCATTCTCTACTAGGTCTGTGTCTTTATTCCTGTCTTACCCCTAGGTTCTTCATGACATTTTTTTTTCTTAAATTCCATATATACGTGTCAGCATACGGTATTTGTCTTTCTCTTACTGACTTACTTCACTCTGTATGACAGACTCTAGGTCCATCCACCTCATTACAAATAGCTAAATTTCGTTTCTTTTTATGGCTGAGTAATATTCCATTGTATATATACATGCCACATCTTCTTTATCCATTCATCCGATGATGGACACTTAGGTTGTTTCCATCTCCTGGCTATTATAAATAGAGCTGCAATGAACATTTTGGTACATGATTCTTTTTGAATTATGGTTTTCTCAGGGTATATGCCTAGTAGTGGGATTGCTGGATCATATGGTAGATCTATTTGTAGTTTTTTAAAGGACCTCCATACTGTTCTCCATAGTGGCTGTACCAATTCACATTCCCACCAGCAGTGCAAGAGTGTTCCCTTTTCTCCACACCCTTTCCAGAATTTATTGTTTGTAGATTTTTTGATGATGGCCATTCTGACTGGTGTGAGATGATATCTCCTTGTAATTTCGATTTGCATTTCTCTAATGATTAATGATGTTGAACATTCTTTCATGTGTTTGTTGGCAGTCTGTATACCTTCTTTGGAGAAATGTCTATTTAGGTCTTCTGCCCATTTTTGGATTGGGTTGTTTGCTTTTTTGTTATTCAGCTGCATGAGCTGCTTGTAAATTTTAGAGATTAATCCTTTGTCAGTTGCTTCATTTGCAAATATTTTCTCCCATTCTGAGGGTTGTCTTTTGGTCTTGTTTATGGTTTCCTTTGCTGTGCAAAAGCTTTGAAGTTTCATTAGGTCCCATTTGTTCATTAGGTCCCATTTTTGTTTTTATTTCCATTTCTCTGGGAGGTGGGTCAAAAAGGATCTTGCTGTGATTTATGTCATAGAGTGTTCTGCCTATGTTTTCCTCTAAGAGTTTGATAGTTTCTGGCCTTCCATTTAGGTCTTTAATCCATTTTGAGCTTATTTTTGTGTACGGTGTTAGGGAGTGAACTAATCTCATACTTTTACATGTACCTGTCCAGTTTTCCCAGCACCACTTATTGAAGAGGCTGTCCTTTCTCCACTGTACATTCCTGCCTCCTTTATCAAAGATAAGATGACCATATGTGTGTGGGTTTATCTCTGGGCTTTCTATCCTTTTCCATTGATCTCTATTTCTGTTTTTGTGCCAGTACCATACTATCTTGGTTACTGCAGCTTTGTAGTATAGCCTGAAGTCAGGGAACCTGATTCCTCCAGCTCCGTTTTTCATTCTCAAGATTGCTTTGGCTATTCGGGATCTTTTGTGTTTCCATACAAATTGTGAAATTTTTTGTTCTAGTTCTGTGAAAAATGCCAGTGGTAGTTTGATAGGGATTGCATTGAATCTATGGATTGCTTTGGGTAGTAGAGTCATTTTCACAATGTTGATTCTTGCAATCTAAGAGCATGGTATATCTCTCTATCTATTTGTATCATCTTTAATTTCTTTCATCAGTGTCTTATAATTTTCTGCATACAGGTCTTTTGTCTCCTTAGGTAGGTTTATTCCTATATATTTTATTCTTTTTGTTGCAATGGTAAATGTGAGTGTTTTTTTTTTTAACATCTTTATTGGGGTATAATTGCTTTACAATGGTGTGTTAGTTTCTGCTTTATAACAAAGTGAATCAGTTATACATATACATATGTTCCCATATCTCTTCCCTCTTGCGCCTCCCTCCCTCCCACCCTCCCTATCCCATCCCTCCAGGCGGTCACAAAACACCAAGCTGATATCCCTGTGCTATGCGGCTGCTTCCCACTAGCTATCTACCTTACGTTTGTTAGTGTATATATGTCCATGCCTCTCTCTCTCTCTCTCTCTCTCTCTCTCTCTCGCTCTGTCACAGCTCACCCTTCCCCCTCCCCATATCCTCAAGTCCGTTCTCCAGTAGGTCTGTGTCTTTATTCCTGTCTTACCCCTAGGTTCTTCATGACATTTTTTTTTCTTAAATTCCATATATACGTGTTAGCATACGGTATTTGTCTTTCTCATTCTGACTTACTTCACTCTGTATGACAGACTCTAGGTCTCTCTACCTCATCACAAATAGCTAAATTTCGTTTCTTTTTAAGGCTGAGTAATATTCTATTGTATATATATGCCACATTTTCTTTATCCATTCATCTGATGATGGGCACTTAGGTTGTTTCCACATCCGGGCTATTGTAAATAGAGCTGCAATGAACATTTTGGTACATGACTCTTTTTGAATTTTGGCTTTCTCAGGGTATATGCCCAGTAGTGGGATTGCTGAGTCATATGGTAGTTCTATTTGTAGTTTTTTAAGGAACCTCCATACTGTTCTCCATAGTGGCTGAACCAATTCTCGTTCCCACCAGCAGTGCAAGAGTGTTCCCTTTTCTCCACACCCTCTGCAGCATTTATTGTTTGTAGATTTTTTGATGATGGCCATTCTGACTGGTGTGAGATAATATCTCATTGTAGTTTTGATTTCTGTTTCTCTAATGATTAATGATGTTGAGCATTCTTTCATGTGTTTGTTGGCAGTCTGTATATCTTCTTTGGAGAATTGTCTATTTAGGTCTTCTGCCCATTTTTGGATTGGGTTGTTTGTTTTTTTGTTATTGAGCTGCATGAGTTGCTTGTAAATTTTGGAAATTAATCCTCTGTCAGTTGCTTCATTTGCAAATATTTTCTCCCATTCTGAGGGTTGTCTTTTGGTCTTGTTTATGGTTTCCTTTGCTGTGCAAAAGCTTTGAAGTTTCATTAGGTCCCATTTGTTTATTTTTGTTTTTATTTCCATTTCTCTAGGAGGTGGGTCAAAAAGGATCTTGCTGTGATTTATGTCATAGAGTGTTCTGCCTATGTTTTCCTCTAAGAGTTTGATAGTTTCTGGCCTTCCATTTAGGTCTTTAATCCATTTTGAGCTTATTTTTGTGTACGGTGTTAGGGAGTGATCTAATCTCATACTTTTACATGTACCTGTCCAGTTTTCCCAGCACCACTTATTGAAGAGGCTGTCCTTTCTCCACTGTACATTCCTGCCTCCTTTATCAAAGATAAGGTGACCATATGTGTGTGGGTTTATCTCTGGGCTTTCTATCCTGTTCCATTGATCTATCTTTCTGTTTTCGTGCCAGTACCATACTATCTTGATTACTGTAGCTTTGTAGTATAGTCTGAAGTCAGGGAGCCTCATTCCTCCAGCTCTATTTTTCGTTCTCAAGATTGCTTTGGCTATTCGGGGTCTCTTGTGTTTCCATACAAATTGTGAAATTTTTTGTTCTAGTTCTGTGAAAAATGCCAGTGGTAGTTTGATAGGGATTGCATTGAATCTGTAGATTGCTTTGGGTAGTAGAGTCATTTTCACAATGTTGATTCTTCCAATCCAAGAACATGGTATATCTCTCCATCTACTTGTATCATCTTTAATTTCTTTCATCAGTGTCTTATAATTTTCTGCATACAGGTCTTTTGTCTCCTTAGGTAGGTTTATTCCTAGATATTTTATTCTTTTTGTTGCAATGGTAAATGGAAGTGTTTTCTTGATTTCACTTTCAGATTTTTCATCATTAGTGTATAGGAATGCAAGAGATTTCTGTGCATTAATTTTTTATCCTGCTACTTTACCAAATTCATTGATTAGTTCTAGTAGTTTTCTGGTAGCATCTTTAGGATTCTCTATGTATAGTATCATGTCATCTGCAAACAGTGACAGCTTTACTTCTTCTTTTCCGATTTGGATTCCTTTTATTTCCTTTTCTTCTCTGATTGCTGTGGCTAAAACTTCCAAAACTATGTTGAATAAGAGTGGTGAGAGTGGGCAACCTTGTCTTGTTCCTGATCTTAGTGGAAATGCTTTCAGTTTTTCACCATTGAGGACGATGTTGGCTGTGGGTTTGTCATATGTGGCCTTTATTATATTGAGGAAAGTTCCCTCTATGCCTACTTTCTGGAGGGTTTTTATCATAAATGGGTGTTGAATTTTGTTGAAAGCTTTCTCTGCATCTATTGAGATGATCGTATGGTTTTTCTCCTTCAATTTGTTTATATGGTGTATCATGTTGATTGATTTGCGTATATTGAAGAATCCTTGCATTCCTGGGATAAACCCCACTTGATCATGGTGTATCATCCTTTTAATGTGCTGTTGGATTCTGTTTGTTAGTATTTTGTGGAGGATTTTTGCATCTATGTTCATCAGTGATATTGGCCTGTAGTTTTCTTTCTTTGTGACATCTCTGTCCGCTTTTGGTATCAGGGTGATGTTGCCCTCGTAGAATGAGTTTGGGAGTGTTCCTCCCTCTGCTATATTTTGGAAGAATTTGAGAAGGATAGGTGTTAGGTCTTCTCTAAATGTTTGATAGAATTTGCCTGTGAAGCCATCTGGTCCTGAGCTTTTGTTTGTTGAAGGATTTTAAATCACAGTTTCGATTTCAGTGCTTTTGATTGGTGTGTTCATATTTTCTGTTTCTTCCTGATTCAGTCTCGGCAGGTTGTGCTTTCCTGAGAATTTGTCCATTTCTTCCAGGTTGTCCATTTTATTGGCAGAGTTGCTTGTAGTATTCTCTCATGATCCTTTGTATTTCAGCAGTGTCAGTTGTTACTTCTCCTTTTTCATTTCTAATTCTATTGATTTGAGTCTTCTCCCTTTTTTTCTTGATGAGTCCGGCTAATGGTTTATCAATTTGGTTTATCTTCTAAAAGAACCAGCTTTTAGTTTTATTGATCTTTGCTATCGTTTCCTTCATTTCTTTTTCATTTATTTCTGATCTTATATTTATGATTTCTTTCCTTCTCTTAACTTTGGCGTTTTTTGTTCTTCTTTCTCTAATTGCTTTAGGTGCAAGATTAGGTTGTTTATTCAAGATGTTTTGTGTTTCTTAAGGTAGGATTGTATTGCTATAAACTTCCCTCTTAGAACTGCTTTTGCTGCATCCCATAGGTTTTGGGTCGTCGTGTCTCCATTGTCATTTGTTTCTAGGTATTTTTTTTTTTTTTTAAGTTTCCATTTTCTTTATTAAAAAACAAAAATCACCAACTCATGGAAAATAATTCATCAAATCATAAAAAGGAGTAGAAACAAAAAATCAAATGTCAATTTAAAGAATATCTGACACACTATAATGTGTGTATACAGTCTCTTAAATAATTTAAGATTAGCTCCATATTAAACACCCAGCTTTTCTCACATTGTTGCAAACCCAAGTATTGTTCTGACTATACAGTCATTAATTATCTTTTTTAACAAAAATAAAGATTGAACTCAAACAGAACTCCTCTTAGTATTGCCATTTTAACTTTTGCTGCATTACCAGAAACAGTGTGTTTTCAAGAACTGGATTTTTCTAAGCCCATTTTTATTTTTTATTTTTTATTTTATTTATTTATTTATTTTTTTTGCGGTACGTGGGCCTCTCACTGTTGTGGCCTCTCCCACTGCGGAGCACAGGCTCCGGACGCGCAGGCCCAGCGGCCATGGCTCACGGGCCCAGCCGCTCCGCGGCATGTGGGATCCTCCCGGACCGGGGCACGAACCTGTGTCCCCTGCATCGGCAGGCAGACTCTCAACCACTGCGCCACCAGGGAAGCCCCCATTTTTATTTTTAAAACTTCACTATTTGATTATATTCATTGTAGAAAAATGTGAAAATATGGAAAAATATAAAGAAAATTAAAAATTTATCCAATATCCCTCCCCCCAAATATAATAACAAAAGAGTATATATCTTTCTATTCTTTGTACATATTTAAAACAAAATTAGTACTGTAAAATGCTTCTATATCCCCAGTTCATATTATACAGCAACAATTTCCTTAGTACGTTAAATATTATGTGAAACCATGATGTTCAGTTGGCTGCTTCACAATCTAATTAGAGCTTAACCATGATTACCTCCAGTTTTTGGATATTCAGATTGTTTTGAATATCTGCTATTAAAACTATGTTCTACATCCTTCTTTATACATAATTATTTGTATGTATCTCTGATAATTTCTTAAAGATAAATTCCTAGGAGTAAAGTAACCAGCACAAAGGGTATTTTTTAAGCCTTGTGATACATTTTACCAAAATGCCCTCCAAAAAGATTATACCAATTCACAGTCACATCAATAAATAGTCTAAGAGCTATTTCTTCACATTCCTTGGCAACATAGGAATGTTACTGCTTACCTTTACTGTTACAAATTTGGGGGAATGGTGAAAGGTGTCTTCTTTTTTTCTAATGTGTAAATATTTCCCCACGTTTTCTGGTTATTTGCTTTCCTTCTGTTATTTGAAGCAGTCCAAGTCTTTTAGAAGGCATCTCTGATGTGAGCAATGTCTTGTCTTATCACTTGTTCTTCCTTAGGGGGCAAGGGCACAGAAGCTGCATATCTCTTCTGTGTTTTCTCAAGCAGGAATTCCCCAAATGATTGGAGTTAGAAGGTTACCTTGTCTTCTGGGCAGCCATGCTATTTTAATGTCTTGGTAACATAACAGAAAACTGGGCCATTTTCCTAATGTTATGGAGGGTTTCTGACCATTCCGTGGATCCTATCTGAGGTATGGTAGTGAGAAGTAAACTTTTGGCTTTATTGGCATTTTCTTTCAGGGTCTTTAAGACCCGGTCCACAGAAACTACTTCCTCATGCTCCTTCCAGCAATCATAATCTGTTGCCATGGCGATACTTGCGTAGCAAATTCCAGCCTCCTTAGCAAGAATCACCTCTGGAACTGTGGTCATGTTGATAACATCCGCACCCCAGGTTTGGAACATGACACTTTCTGCCCGGGAGCTAAAACGAGGTCCCTCAATTGTGATCATTGTCCCTTTTGAGTGGCACCGGAGTCCTAGCTTCTTAGTGGTCTCTATGAGGACCTCTCGTTTTAGGGCAGAACGGCTCAGCCATTGGAATATGACACACTCCTCTGGCACAGGAATGATTTCCGTCGTAGAAGGTCTGAAGCCTTCTGGTAGTCCTGTCAATGAACTGATCAATAATGACGATATCGCCAGGCTGAATCTCTTCCTTCAAGGAACCGCAAGCTGTGGTCACTATGACATGTGTACAGCCCTCCTCCTTCAGAGCCCAGATGTTCGCCTGATAGTTGACTTTCGAAGGCATGATGGTATGCTGCCTCCCATGCCTTGCAAGGAGGACGCAATCAACATTCTTTATCTTCCCCAAAATTAAGGCATCAGAAGGCTTGCCAAATGGAGTGTCCACATATTTTTTGGTTCTTCCTTCTAAGATTTCTGGATCATCCAGGCCTGTCCCACCAATTATTCCAATCTTCACGGCCGCGGGAGTGGCACCTGAGGCCATGGCTGCACGAGGAAGGTGTTTCTAGGTATTTTTTGATTTCCTCAGTGATCAGTTCGTTATTAAGTAGCGTATTGTTTAGCCTCCATGTGCTTTTATTTTTTACAGATCTTTTCCTGTAATTGATATCTAGTCTCATAGCCTTGTGGTCGGAAAAGATACTTGATACAATTTCAATTTTCTTAAATTTACCAAGGCTTGATTTGTGACCCAAGATATGGTCTATCCTGGAGAATGTTCCAAGAGCACTTGAGAAAAATGTGTATTCTGTTGTTTTTGGATTGAATGTCCTATAAATGTCAATTAAGTCCATCTTGTTTAATGTATCATTTAAAGCTTGTGTTTCCTTATTTCTTGTCTTTTTTTTTTTTTTTTTTTTGCGGTACGCGGGCCTCTCAGTGTTGTGGCCTCTCCCGTTGTGGAGCACAGGCTCTTGACGCACAGGCTCAGTGGCCATGGCTCACAGGCCCAGCCGCTCCATGACATGTGGGAACTTCCCGGACCGGGGCACGAACCCGTGTCCCCTGCATTGGCAGGCGGACTCTCAACCACTGCGCCACCAGGGAAGCCCTCCTTATTTATTTTCATTTTGGATGGTCTGTCTATTGGTGGAAGTGGGGTGTTAAAGTCCCCTACTATGAATGTTTTACTGTCGATTTCCCCTTTTATGGCTGTTAGTATTTGCCTTATGTATTGAGGTGCTCCTATGTTGGGTGTGTAAATATTTACAATTGTTATGTCTTCTTCTTGGATTGATCCCTTGATCATTATGTAGTGTCCTTCTTTGTCTCTTCTAATAGTCTTTATTTTAAAGTGTATTTTGTCTGATATGAGAATTGCTACTCCAGAGTTCTTTTGGTTTCCATTTGCATGGAATATCTTTTTCCATCCCCTTACTTTCAGTCTGTATGTGTCTCTAGGTCTGAAGTGGGTCTCTTGTAGACAGCAAATATATGGGTCTTGTTTTTGTATCCATTCAGCCAGTCTGTGTCTTTTGGTTGGAGCATTTAATCCATTTACATTTAAGGTAATTATCGATATGTATGTTCCTATTCCCATTTTCTTAATTGTTTTGGGTTCATTATTATAGGTCTTTTCCTTCTCTTGCCTAGAGAAGTTCCTTTAGCATTTGTTGTAAAGCTGGTTTGGTGGTGCTGAACTCTCTCAGCTTTTGCTTGTCTGTAAAGGTTTTAATTTCTCCATCACGTCTTAATGAGATCCTTGCTGGATTGAGTAATCTTGGTTGAAGGTTTTTCTCCTTCATCACTTTAAATATGTCCTGCCACTTCCTTCTGGCTTGCAGAGTTTCTGCTGAAAAATCAGCGTTAACCTTATGGGGATTCCCTTGTGTGTTATTTGTTGTTTTTCCCTTGCTGCTTTTAATACGTTTTCGTTGTATTTAATTTTTGACAGTTTGATTAATATGTGTCTTGGCGTATTTCTCCTTGGATTTATCCTGTATGGGACTGTCTGTGCTTCCTGGACTTGACTAAGTATTTCCTTTCCCATATTAGGGAAGTTTTCAACTATAATCTCTTCAAATATTTTCTGAGTCCCTTTTTTTTCTCTTCTTCTTCTGGAACCCCTATAATTTGAATGTTGGTGCATTTAATGTTGTCCCAGAGATCTCTGAGACTGTCCTTAGTTCTTTTCATTCTTTTTTCTTTATTCTGCTCTCCAGTAGTTATTTCCACTATTTTATCTTCCAGGTCACTTATCCATTCTTTTGCCTCAGTTATTCTGCTATTGATGCCATCTAGAGTATTTCTAATTTCACTTATTGTGTTGTTCATCGTTGCTTGTTTCATCTTTAGTTCTTCTAGGTCCTTGTTAAATGTTTCTTGCATTTTGTCTATTCTATTTCCAGGATCTTGGATCATCTTTACTATCATTATTCTGAACTGTTTTTCAGGTAGACTGCCTATTTCCTCTTCATTTGTTAGGTCTGGTGGGTTTTTATGTTGCTCCTTCATCTGCTGTGTGTTTTTCTGTCTTCTCATTTTGCTTATCTTACTGTGTTTGGGGTCTCCTTTTTGCAGGCTGCAGGTTCATAGTTCCCATTGTGTTTGGTGTCTGTCCCCAGTGGCTAAAGTTGGTTCAGTGGGTTGTGTAGGCTTCCTTATGGAGGGGACTAGTGCCTGTGTTCTGGTGGATGTGGCTGGATCTTGTCTTTCTGGTGGGCAGGTCCATGTCTGGTGGTGTGCTTTGGGGTGTCTGTGGACTTATTATGATTTTAGGCAGCCTCTCTGCTAATGGGTGGGGTTGTGTTCCTGTCTTGCTAGTTTTTTGGCATAGGGTGTCCAGCACTGTAGCTTGCTGGTCGTTGAGTGAAGCTGGGTGCTGGTGTTGAGATGGAGATCTCTGGGAGATTTTCGCTATTTGATATTATGTGGAGCTGGGAGGTCTCTTGTGGACCAGTGTCCTGAAGTTGGCTCTCCCACCTCAGAGGCACAGCACTGACTCCTGGCTGCAGCACCAAGGGCCTTTCATCCACATGGCTCAGAATAAAAGGGAGAAAAAGTAGAAAGAAAGAAAGAGAGAGAGGGAGGGAGGGAGAGAGAGATGGAGGGAGGGAGGGAGGAAGAAAAGAAAGAGAATAAAAGTAAGATAAAATAAAATAAAATTATTAAAATAAAAAATAATTATTAAGAAAAAATTAAAACAAAAAACGGACGGATAGAACCCTAGGACAAGTGGTGAAAGCAAATCTTTACAGACAAAATCTCACACAGAAGCATACACATACACACTCACAAAAAGAGGAAAAGGGGAAAAAATAATAAATCTTGCTCTCAAAGTCCACCTCCTCAGTTTGGGATGATTGGTTGTCTATTCATGTATTCCACAGATGCAGGGTACATCAAGTTGATTGTGGAGCTTTAATCCGCTGCTTCTGAGGCTGCTGGGAGAGATTTCCCTTTCTCTTCTTTGTTTGCACAGCTCCCGGGGCTCAGCTTTGGATTTGGCCCTGCCTCTGCGTGTAGGTCATCTGAGGGCATCTGTTCTTCGCTCAGACAGGACGGGGTCAAAGGAGCAGCTGCTGCGGGGACTCTGGCTCACTCAGGCCGTGGGGAGGGAGGGGCATGGATACGGGGCGAGCCTGCGGCGGCAGAGGCCGACGGGACGTTTCACCAGCCTGAGGCGTGCCGTACGTCCTCCCAGGGAAGTTGTCCCTGGATCCCGGGACCCTGGCAGTGGCGGGCTGCACAGACTCCTGGGAGGGGCAGTGTGGATAGTGACCTGTGCTCGCACACAGGATTCTTGGTGGCGGCAGCAGCAGCCTTAGCGTCTCATGCCCGTCTCTGGGGTCCGCGCTGTTAGCCGCGGCTCACGCGTGTCTCTGGAGCTCCTTTAAGCAGCGCTCTTAATCCCCTGTCCTCGCGCACCAGGGAACAAAGAAGGAAGAAAAAGTCTCTTGCCTCTTCGGCAGGTCCAGACTTTTCCCGGGACTCCCTCCTGGCTAGCCGTGGTGCACTAACCCCCTGCAGGCTGTGTTCACGCTGCCAACCCCAGTCCTCTCCCTGCGCTCCGACCGAAGCCCGAGCCTCAGCTCCCAGCCCCGCCCGCCCGGGCTGGCGAGTGCGGGTCGGCACAGATCCTCTGTGCGGGAATCTCTCCGCTTTGCCCTCCGCACGCTTGTTGTTGTGCTCTCCTCCGCGGCTCCGGCTCCGAAGCTTACCCCCTCCGCCACCCGCAGTCTCCGCCCGCGAAGGGGCTTCCTAGTGTGTGGAAACTTTTTCTCCTTCACAGCTCCCTCCCACTGGTGCAGTTCCCGTCCCTATTCTTTTGTCTCTGTTTATTCTTTTTTCTTTTGCGCTACCTAGTTACGTGGGGAGTTTCTTGCCTTTTGGGAGGTCTGTGGTCTTCTGCCAGCGTTCAGTAGGTGTTCTGTAGGAATTGTTCCACGTGTAGATGTATTTCTGGTGTATCTGTGGGGGGAAGGTGATCTCCCGCGTCTTACTCTTCCACCATCTTCCCGATTCCCCCCTCTTTTAACGTTTTTGATCCCTATGTTTTCTGATGAAAAATCAGCTTGTAATCTTATTGAGCATGTCTTCTACATAATAAATCATTTTTTTCTTTTTTTTTTAAGGAATTTTGCCTTTTTAAAAAAAAAATATTTATTTATTTATTTATTTATTTATTTATGTCTGTGTTGGCTCTTCGTTTCTCTGCGAGGGCTTTTTCTAGTTGCAGCAAGTAGGGGCCACTCCTCATCACGGTGCGCGGGCCTCTCACTATCGCGGCCTCTCTTGTTGCGGAGCACAGGCTCCAGATGCGCAGGCTCAGCAATTGTGGCTCATGGGGCCAGTTACTCCATGACATGTGGGATCCCCCAGACCAGGGCTTGAACCCGTGTCCCCTGCATTGGCAGGCAGATTCTCAACCACTGTGCCACCAGGGAATTCCATAAATCACTTTTTTCTTGCTGTGTCAGGATTCACTTTTTCTTTGGCTTTTGACAGTTTAACTATGATGTGTCTCTTTTGGTTATGATATATCATATTTTGGAGTTTGTTGAGCTAATGATTAGAAAGCGATTTCCTTAAATGCCTTACACCAGTAAGTTTCGCAGCCTTTTGCCAGGGGGCTCTGTGTGTGTGTGTGTGTTCAGGGGTGCCTTCAGCAACCTGATAAGCAGATTGCAGCACTTTCTTGGCCTTCATTTCCTGCTTGCTCAGAGGCTCAAGGTTAGCAAAAGGTGAAGGATTAAGAACTCAGGTATTTCCATGGCTTTCTCTATGCCCAGGAATATGTTGGAGCTTTCCAAAGACTCCTGTGTACATCTCATTCCTCAGGTTTTCCTTTTAAGTTTTTTGGTCACCTTCTTGTTTGTTCAAGTGGTATTGCCATCTTAGGCAGCTGAGGTTTAAAACAATTGCCACTGATTTTTTTTTGTTTGTTTTTTTAAAACAAATGTACTAGAGATAAGGCTGTTCCCCCTGAGGGAGCCCTGAATGAGGCCAAATAAAACAACTGCTGAGAATGGGCCTTTTCTAGGGAGGTGCCATTTAGGTCAAATAGTAACAATTCTCTAGAAATGGTGCTTTTTGGAGAGTTCCAATCCCAGTTTACCTCCTATCCCAGCCCCTAGAGATTGCTGAATTTCACAGCCATTGTACTTGTAAAGCTTTTGTTTTGCAAGCCAACACAGAGCTAGGAAGATAGGCAGGGAAATAGAATAAATTAAAATGTCACAGAGTTTGTTCTTCTCATGAGATTCAGGTAGTTTTTTTCAGTAAGTGCTCTTCAGTTGTTGCAAGCGATTCCAGAGCTCTGAAAAAGTTTTGACAAATTTGCCAGTATTCTCAGAGCTTTTATGGAGGAGTGGATTTTTGAGATCTTTTATTCTGCCATTCTGTAAGTACTTCCTTCTTTTCCTTTTGTCATGGATTTTTTTTTAAATTGCCTTATTTTTTAGAGCAGTTTTAGGTTTACAGAAATTTTGAGCAGAAAGTACAGGGAGTTCTCATATATTCCTTCACCACTTATGCACAGTTTCTCTATTACTAACATCTTGCATTAGTGTAGAATATTTGTTACAATTAATGAGTCAATGTTGATACATTATTATTAACTAAAATTCATAGTTTATATTAGGTTTCATTTTAAATGCCTTGAACCAATAAGTTGTGTGTACATTCTATGGACTTTGACAAATGCATGATGATGTATATCTACCATTACTGTATCATACAGAATAATTCTACTGCCCTTGAAACCCCACATCCTCCATCTATTCATCCCTTTCTTCTCCTCCCTATCGTTACCCCCTGGCAACACTCCTGACAAACACTGATCTTTTTACTGTCTCCATAGCTTTGCCTTTTAAACAGAATGCCATATAGTTGGAAACAGAATGTAGCCTTTTCAGATTGGCTGTTTTTAGCCATACGTGTTTAAGGTTCCTCTGTGTCTTTCCATGGCTTTATATCACTAAAGAACAGTGATTTCTTTTTACTAAATAAAAGTCCATTGTATGGATGAACTATAGTTTGTTTATCCATTCACCTACTGAAGGACTTCTTGATTACTTCCAGATATAGCAATTATGAATAAAACTTCTCTAAACATTTATGTGGGTAAGTTTTCAACTCATTTTGGTAAATACCAAGAAGCACGATTGCAGGGTCATATAGTAAGGGTATGTTTAGTTTGGTAAGAAACTGCCGTGGCTGTACATTTTGCATTTCCTCCAGCAATGAGTGAGAGCTCCTGTTGATACACATCCTTGTCAGCATTTGGTGTTGTGTTGTGGATTTTAACTGTTCTAATAGGTGTGTAGTGACATCTCATTGTTGTTTTAATTTGCAATTCTCTAATCATATGATGTTGAGCATTTTTTCTTATACTTACTTGCCATCTGTGTATCTTCTTAGTGACATGTCTGTTTAGATCTTTTGCTTATTTTTAAATTGGGTTATCTGTTTTCTTATTGAATTTTAAGAGTTCTTTATATATTTTAGATACCAGTCCTTTATCAGATACATATTTTACAAATATTTTCTCCAGCCTGTGGTTTGCCTTTTCATTCTCCTAATGATGTTTTTCACAGAGCAGACGTTTTTAATTTTATGCAGTACAGCTAGTCAATCTTTACTTTCATGTATTGTACTTTTTGTGTCATGTCTAAAAACTTATTGCCAAGGTCACCTGGATTTTATTCGTTGTTATTTTGTAGTTTTACGTTTTACATTTAGGTCTTTGATCCATGTTCAGTTAATTTTTGTGGAAGGTGTGAATGTCTAATTGTTCTAGTACTATTTATGGAAAAGTCTGTCCTCTCTCCTTTGAATTGCCATTGCTCCTTTACCATACATATGTATGGGTGTATTTTGGACCCTCTATTCTGTTCCACTGATCTGTTTTTTTGTACCACAGTCTTGATTACTGTCACTTGATGGAGTAAATCTGTAAGTCAGATAGTGTCAGTATTCTGACTTTCTTCTTCAGTGTTGTATTGGTTATTCTGGGTCTTTTGCCTTTTCATATAAACTTTAGAATCATTTTGTTGCTACCCACAAAATAACTTGCTGGGATTTTAATTGAGATTATGTTGAATCTAGCATTAAAAAATGTAACCAAGAAGGTAAAAATACATATGTTTAACTTTTAATATACAATTTTTATTAATGATGAGAAAAGAAACAAAGGTTTTGTGAAGTCAAACTGTGACTCAGATTAGGAAATAAATAAGGAAGAAAAATCTCAATCTCTCTCTGTCTCTCTCTCTCTCATTACACACACACACACACACACACACACACACACAATCTCCATTCACCAGTCTAACCTATGAATCACAAATCTTAAGATTTGCACAAAAATCACACATCTTAGTAATCAAGAAGCTCTGATAGTAGTGGTGAAGAATATAAATATATGGATAGAGCCATATAATTTGGGGAGATTACTTTAAAACTGCAATAAGTGATTATGTAGCAATGTGATTATTAGGTGTGTGGGTTGAATATCAGGTGCTGCTACTGTATATGGATTAAGTTTGAATTGGTTTTAAAACTTATTTCTTAAAAATTCCTTTTTATAGTATTCTGATCGTGTTGTTTTTCTTGTTGACTTTATTGGCTGTACTTAATAGAACAATGTTAAATAATGTTAATGATAGTGGGCATTTCATTCTTATGCTTCTGTAACCACTGAAATAATTTTTGCCTTCATCCATACCTGTATTGGTTCAATTCTTCATATCCACTAGCCGTCTTGGCCTATGATTGGCCACATAGGTTCTGCCTTTGCAAACACACTGCCAGCCTTCCAGTGTTTTGCCCAAAGCAGCTTGGAGTCTTTTGTTGCTTTCATGATCTAATTTCCCTACTAGAAGTCCATCATTGTTAAAATTTGTACAAAACTATAAATTTATGACTGTTAACCTAACATGAGGTATTTTTCCAGTAATTCCTTTTTTTTTTTAACATCTTTATTGGAGTATAATTGCTTTACAGTGGTGTGTTTGTTTCTGCTTTATAACAGAGTGAATCAGCTATACATATACATATATCCCCATATCCCCTCCCTCTTGTGTCTCCCTCCCACCCTCCCTGTCCCACCCCTCTAGGTGGTCACAAAGCACTGAGCTGATCTCCCTGTGCTATGCGGCTGCTTCCCACTAGCTATCTGTTTTATATTTGGTAGAATATGTAAGTCCATGCCACTCTCTCACTTTGTCCCAGCTTACCCTTCCCCCTCCCCGTGTCCTCAAGTCCATTCTCTATGGCTGCATCTTTATTCCTGTCCTGCCCCCAGGTTCTTCAGAACCTTTTTTTTTTTTTTTTAAGATTCCATATATATGTGTTAGCATACGCTATTTGTTTTTCTCTTTCTTACTTACTTCACTCTGTATGACAGACTCTAGGTCCATCCACCTCACTACAAATAACTCAAATTTCATTTCTTTTTATGGCTGAGTAATATTCCATTGTATATATGTGCCACATCTTTATCTATTCATCTGTCGATGGACACTTAGGTTGCTTCCCTGTCCTGGCTATTGTAAATAGTGCTGCAGTGAACATTGTGGTACATGACTCTTTTTGAATTATGGTTTTCTCAGGGTATATGCCCAGTAGTGGGATTTCTGGGTCATATGGTAGTTCTATTTTAATTTTTTAAGGAACCTCCATCCAGTAATTCCTCTTTTGTCTCATGTTTTTACCTCTCATTCTGTTTCACAGGTTCAGGTTTTCCTATGTGAACTGCATCATCTCAGAATGTGAAATTTCAAAATCTTCATTATCTTTCATTATCTTATTTTGTTTCTTCTCCTGTTTTAACAGTGTCCTTTTACTTTCTGAAAATAACTTCCGTTATGTATTTGCTTTCTGTTTCATTTTTGTCTTCTTCTGCCTCTGAGCCTTCTCAATTATATTCATTTTTTCCAGCAACCTTAAAATGGCCCTCATTGAGATATTATGTTATTTCCAGCTTATTGTCATATGGTTTAGCAACAAATATACACATAGATATAAAGCATTGTGTCAATATTTATCAATTGTTGAATCTAGGCGAGGGGTATATGGCATTATAGTATTCTTTTGACATTTATGTTAGAAAAAAATTTCAATATAGAGAAGTTAGAAATTATTGATAATAATAATACATAGTAATTGGTTTTTATTTAACAATTATTTGTAAGTCAAGCACCATTCCAAGCATTCTAACATATATTATTACCTCATTTAATCCTTATACCAACCTAATGAGATAAATACTGTTATCCCCATTTTACAGCTCAGGAAAATGAAGCATAGATAAAGTGACTTGCCCTGTGTGTTATATAGCTAGTGAGTGACAGAGCTGAGATTTGAGCTCAGATAATCTGTGCATTAATTGAATAATATAAAAATGAATAAGTCCCTGTTTTCAAGTTATCATCAAGTTAGAGGTGATATTTATGCAGATTTCTTTCACTTATGCTGTGAAAGAAGTTAAGCGTCATAAAACAGTTTTATCTAGTTAAGGGGCATCAGGACTAGGAGAAGATGTAAGTTTAGTTTTGGGTCTCATGGTGGAGGTATTTGAAATGCAGCCTAAGGCATATGAACTTTATTTGGTAGGCACTGGACAACACTGAGAACTAAAGAACCTATGGCCCGAAGATATTAAGTTTTTTTTGTTGTTGTTGTTTTTGTTTTTGTTTTTGCGGTACGCGGGCCTCTCACCGCTGCGGCCTCTCCCGTTGCGGAGCACAGGCTCCAGACGCGCAGGCTCAGCGGCCATGGCTCACGGGCCCAGCCTCTCCGCGGCATGTGGGATCCTCCCGGACCAGGGCACGAACCCGCGTCCCCTGCATCGGCAGGCGGACTCTCAACCACTGCGCCACCAGGGAAGCCCGATATTAAGTATTTTTAATAGCTAGTTACTGTCAGCCAAGATATAAACTTCAATCCTAGGCCAGAGCTGTCTCTTTTATACTATTGTGGCTTTTCTAGATGCCAGTTCTTTGTCCCCATATTCAGTTAGTGATCAAGGCCTGTTGACACTTCCTTTGAAATGTTTTTAATTCGTTAGTCTCTTGCATGTGGTTCATATTTATGCCTAAACCTAATATAAGCCATTATTGTATTCCTGATTCTCATGCTGTAGACTACAGACCAGTTTTCTTCAGTCTCTTTCCTCTCTGCTTTTTCTCTTACTTACCTGGTAAAATAAAAAGTAATCTTAATTTGATTATTATCTGGAACTTTTTTAACATGACTGCTTACAGATTATAATTTTAAAGTAGTGCTTTTTCATGTCACAGCTAAAGAATTTTAGAATCTCAGAGACGGAAGCTTAAAAAGAAAAACCAACCTAGTGGTTAAAATTCATACTTGTTACTCATTCAATAAAAACAACAACAAAAATAAACAAACAAAAAGTCGTTTCTGACAGAAAAAAGAAGACACAGTCTGTGTCTTCATGGAGTTTGTCATTCGGCATGGATTGCAAATGAACGCAATGTATTGTGGCAAGTACTGTGATGGAGTCCAGCAGAGGGCTCTATAAGGACACCTGTGGAAGTACCAAGTGCTGTTTTAGGGGATTAAGGAAGCTTTCCCTGAGGAAGAGCTAACTAATTTAAATTGAAGAGGAGTTTTCATTCTCCAGATCAAGTGTGCAGTGGAGGGCAGAATGGGTAGATTGGCCAAGAGTACAGAGAGGTTGAGGACATGGGTTTGGAGATGAGGGCGATTGTCGTGTGCTTTGGCAGTCTCAGGAAATTGGCTATGGATTAAGAAGTCAGTCTGAGGGAGGCAGGTATATTGAGGGATGAAGTTGAAGAATAAATTGTATTCAGGCTGTCTGTAGTCTCATAAGCCATGTATAAGAGTCTCCTTGTCCCTGAAAAACATGCACTTTTGTGCCATTTATTTTCATTTTCTTTTTCTAGAAAACTTTACCTTTCATTTCAGTCCAACTCAAACCTCACACTTTATAGTTCATCCCAGCTTCTTTCCTACCCAAGAAAATTTCCCAAAGTATGTCTATGTCAGCTTTTTCTCCAGAACCATAACTCTTGTCTCTACTATTCATTTGCCAGGTGGTTCTATCTTTTTGTCTTACTATTTAAAAATTTTTTCATCACTTTGTGTATAGCTTCTCTATTCAGTTATGGATGATAAATTCTTACTAATAATTGATCAGTACTTGAAATTCAATAATTCAACTATATTTTGAATCTGTAAAAATAAAACAATTAATTCTTATCTATGGATCAGCAATTTAAAGGTTCTTAAAAATCTCTTCTTTGGTTAAAAGAAAAATCAGGCCTGAAATCAAGTATGAGAAGTAGCTTCAGAGAAAAATAATCTTATGAAAACCAAGCTCATATTGAATATTTGAGAATTTAGAGATTTGGGAATATTTGTTAAAAGCTAGAAAATTTAATAGAAACTGTATTTCTACTTTTGAAATTTAATGCATCCATGAATTTAACTTTAATCCTAATATGTTAATATAGCCGTTATATTGGAGAGAATACTTTTTCAATGTATTACTTTAAATGTTGAGATTTCACACATATAACAAGTTATTGTCTTAAAAACCACCTGGAATTATGTGTAATGTGAATGCAGTAATTTTTAAATTGCTATAGCTATGACTTCCGGTTAAAACATTGTGTTTTTCACGTCCGTGAAACACATTATCCCTAGTTGTGTTGTTTTTTTTCCCTCTTATTCAGCATGTATGTTATTGCATGAAACTAAAGGGAAGCTTAAATTTTTTTAGAGTAGAATTTTTTTTAAGGCAGTTTAAAATTAGGAAATATGTGGTATGTAAAAGACTTTTATAAAACCTTGTTTAATCTTTATTGGAAAAGATGGTTTATCAACAATGTAAAAACAAAAGAATAACAGTGTATCTGTCTTAACTGTCTTCTGGCACTTTGAGGACATAGGAGTCCAGGGGTGTGTCCAAACTGGGAATTAATGAGGGTAGAATAGTGATGCAGCTAAAAAAGATGTGAAGTTTAAGAGGGTAATTAAAATTAGAAGCTAAAGATCAGACTATCAGTGCAGAAAAGTAAAATAAGTATAATTTTTTCCAGGCAAGGCCTTTCCTCAGAGGTTTTTGTTTCTACTCTAGTTCCTAAGGAATAAGATTTACTTAACCAATGTGTAAAATACACAAGAGGAGGGAGTGCAGATGATAATTGTGTTAATGACAACTAGGATTGATTGAACTTTTCAGTGGAAACAAATTCAGTATCTGAAGTGAGTAAAAGTCAAAGGTTTTGTGATAATGATAAATGATTTATAATAATCACTGTAATAATTTTATAACCTTTATTTCTTTCTGAAATTATATTGTATATCTTTTCCCTCCAACTTCTTCCCCTGCCCTTCCAGAGGCTCTCCCTATAGAGAATCTCCTTTGGGCCATTTTGAAAGCTATGGAGGGACCCCCTTTTTCCAGGCTCAGAAGATGTTTGTAGATGTACCAGAAAATACAGTGATACTGGATGAGATGACCCTCCGGCACATGGTTCAGGATTGCACCGCTGTAAAAACTCAGTTACTCAAACTGAAACGGCTGCTGCATCAGGTTAGTATGTAGTGAACATTTTCAGCTCTGATATTTTGAATTGCAAAATGGATTGACTTTACTTTTTTTTTAAAGTATAGTTGAATTTCTAATGTCTACTTAGATTTGTGGAGAAATAATTGTTTAAATAGTACATAATAGGAACTTCTCTGAGAGGAAAAAAATGTGTGATTTTGCATGGTGGTCTCAATACAGTCCCCAGCATTTATGAGCTATGTGATATTTGGTAAACTCTCTGCTTGTTTCCTCGTTTTTATAGTACCTACATTGTAAGTTTGTTGAGAGAGTTAGAGTTAGTAGTTGTAAATTGAGTGATTTAATACCTGAAACATAGTAGGTGTTCAGTCCTCAGTGGCTGCTACTATAATTTCAGCTAAGTGAGAAATAAGGAATAGCAATGTACATAATCATATAATTTCACTTTTATTTGAAACCTTCAAGTTTAATCATCCCCAGTCTTTTCTTTTTTTTTGGAGAAAAGCTAGATGATATGGTTGTCTGAAGACACATGGTGAGCTGATGGTAGAACCTGGCTTCTGATTCAATAGCACTTTCTTTGTTTGAACAGAGCACATACAAAGTCCAATGCAAAGCAGAAAGCTAAGGAATAAAATACTAATTTTAAATTGGGAATATATTTTGTTTAGTTTTAAATCTATATTTGTATTTTGTAGACTGGGCAAGTTTAACTTAAAATTATCGTTGAGAAAGAACAGTCTGGATTTTCTTCTCAGTTTACATTCTGAGTTACCTTCCTCAGGATTGTATATTCTAACTTCTTATGATCAGGGACCAAGTCTTAGAATTTCCGGTGGCCATCAAAACCATCTGGCGGCCATCAAAACCATCTAGCAGCCATCAAGATAGATACTCAGTAAAGGCTATTTGAAGTGAACTGTGGCTCCTCTGTTAATAACTACAATTAGTGTGAATATCCTGTTAGTCATGTAAATTGTTTTATATTGCTCGATTGTGGATTCTCTGGACTATTCTCCATTCTTTATTTCTTTATTTATTTTTTGCTCCATTCTTTTTTTAAAAAAAAGTTATTTATTTATATTTTGGGCTGTGTTGGGTCTTTGTTGCTGCGTGCGGGCTTTCTTTAGTTGCAGTGAGTGGGGGTTACTCTTTGTTGCGGTGTGCGGGCCTCATTGCGGTGGCTTCTCTTGTTGTGCAGCATGGACTATAGGCGTGCGGGCTTCAGCAGTTGTGGCTTACAGGCTCTAGAGTGCAGGCTCAGTAGTTGTGGTGCATGGGCTTACTTGCTCCACAGTATGTGGGATCCTCCTGGATCAGGGATCAAACCGTGTCCCCTGCGCCAACAGGCGGATTTTTAACCACTGTGCCACCAAGGAAGTCCCTATTCTTCTCCATTCAAAAAGGTAGATATTTAACTACCTTTTGAAAAGACACTTTTCTGTGCTAAGGCCGGGAGCAAGAAAGTGGAGGATCCTTTTCGGATCTGAGGTTCTTGTACTCCTCTTGAGGCAGAAAGAGATTCAGTGATTGAAACACCCATACGTAAAGCTTACAACTTAGTTTAACTGTAACTAGGATATAGATTCTCTTCGTAGTATTTCTCTTCTTGCTGGTTCCGGGAGAAGATTTTCTGTCAGGAGCTTCAGAGACAAAGGAAAGAGAAGGTAGAAAAGGTGGTAAATAGCTAAAATATGTTAAATATCTACTTGGAGTTAGTCATTGTACTAGCTTTACCACATAGCCTCTTTTGTGTCTGGGTGTATTGCCCTGAAACATGAAGCATGATTGAATATCATCTAATTAAGACCAGGCCACCTCTAATAATGAGTAAAGTAGCATAATTCAGGAAAGAATAGGTGAATTGGTAACCAACCATAGGTACCATAAAAACAGAAGACTGTTCTTTGAGACACTTTATGAAAAACTGTGAATATCTTAATGGCTCTTTTCTGTCATTATGGCCTCTGAAATTTTAGATAGTACACATTGATCAGATTGACTTTATCCTTTGTTCACGCAGTGAAAACAAATTATGAGAAGAAAACTGTCTTTTTAAGACATCTTTAAAGTTTCCCAAAATGCTAATAGAAGTTAAAAGCTGAATTAGTCCAATATTTTGTATAATTGCCTCTTTTATTTTTTGGCTGCATTGGGTCTTTGTTGCTGTGCACGGGCTTCCTCTAGTTGCAGCGAGCGGGGGCTACTCCTCATGGCGGTGTGTGGGCTTCTCATTGCGGTGGCTTCTCTTTGGTGTGGGGCACAGGCTCTAGGCGCATGGGCTTCAGTAGTTGTGGCTCACGGGCTCCATAGCGCAGGCTCAGCAGCTGTTGCACATGGGCTTAGTTGCTCCGCGGCATGTGGGATCTTCCTGGGCCAGGACTTGAACCCGTGTCCCCTGCATTGGCAGGCGGATTCTCAACCACTGCGCCACCAGGAAAGTCCAATTGCCTCTTAATGTTACTAAATTTTAATTTAGTAACATTAAAATTTAATGTTACTAAATTTTAAAAACTTCAGTGTAATACATATACATGGCTTAAAAAAATCACATAGTATAGAGAGGCTTAATGAAAAAACAGTATTTCTGTCCCTCTCCCCACTTCAGTCAGCCTTTTCTAATCTGAACAGGTTACTATCTGAAGCTTCTTTAGAACTATCATACAGGGACTTCTTTTGTCATATTCTGGGATTTCAACCGTTATTTCCTGGATAACATATCTTCTTTTTTCTTAGTTTACTCCCTTATTTAGCTGGCGTATATCCTTAATTTACTTCCTAAGAGAGGGCAAATGGGTGGGAAATTTTTTTAAATTAATGTGTCACTGAAAATCTCTTTTTATCTACTCTCACATTTAATTGATACTGATAGTTTGGCAGGGATGGAGTAGTGTGGCTGGGATAGAAGTGAGTTTTTCCTTAGAAATTTGAAGGCATTGCTTTTCTAAGATCCAGTTTAGCCACTGAGAAAAGTCTACTACATTCTAATCCATTTTACATTTTGTTTTGTCTGTTTTTAATCTCTCTGGGAGATTTTTAGTCTTTTATTTATGGCATTCTGCAGTTTCACAGTGATATCCTGGGATTTTTTTGTTTGTTTTCCACTTAATGTATGGGTAATTAGTGAGCTTTTGAAGATTCATGTAGTGTGAAATTTTCTTAAGTCATTTCTATGATTATTTTCTTTACCCTGTTTTCTGTTTCTTTCTGGAATTCTTGGTAGTCAAAACTAGAACTTACGAATTTTCAGTCTTTTTTCTTGCATATTTTCCTTTTCTTTGAGTTTGATTATGTTTCTGGTATATTTCCTCAACTTCATATTCCAGCTCCCTGTTTCTGTTGAATTATCTTGGCAATTGTATTTCCAGTTTCCAAGAACTCTTTATTGTATATCTTTCCTTATTCATATCTCAGTTCTTATTTTGTCAGTAAACTATATTAAGTAGCTTGTTTCTGTTCTTTTTTGTTAAGATTTCTCAGGTTCCCTACATTATTATCTCTTTCTAAATGGTCATTTTGTTCTTTGTGTTTATTTTAGTTTCTCTTTTGGAATATTTCTTTAGATGTCTAATGATTCTTTGTTTATTAATATTTAAGAGTGAGGGGGGAAAAGTTGGTTCAGGACTCTTTATACATGGGCTGGGCTTGTCAACTGGCTGGCTTCATTTTACAGTGATGGATGGATGTCAGTGGACCCTCAGTACTTCCTAAGTGGAGGATTTTTCCTTCTTAGGTTTTGCTACAGTTTCTACAGAGAAGAAACCTCTGATTTTTTTTTTTTTTTGCTTGGAGTAGAGGTAGAAGTCACCTTTGCATTTTGTAGTTCCCTTTAGTATCTATTACCAGTCTGAAGGAATTGCTTTTGTGTTAGTCTGGGTTCTCCAGAGAAAAAAGAACCAATAGTGTGTGTGTGTGTGTGTGTGTGTGTGTGTGTGTGTGTGTGTGTGTGTGTGTGTGTGTGTGTATTCATCTATCTACATGCACACACACATGTAATATATGAAGAGGTTTATTATAAGGATTTGGCCCACATAATTATAGAGGTTGAGAAATCCCAAGATCTGTAGTTGTTAGGCTGGAAACCCAGGAGACTGATGATAAAGTTCTAGACTGATTCTGAAGACCTAAGAACCAGGAGAGTCAATGGTGTAAGTTCAGAATCCAAAAGCCAGTGTCCCAGCTCAAAGACAGTCAGATGGAGAGAATGTGAATTCTCCCTCACTCCACCTTTTCTTCTACTCAGTCCCTCAGCAGATTGGATAAGGCCCACCCACATTCGGGAGGCATTCTGTAAGTCCACATTGATGGTAGTTTTGGCAGAAGCATTGCGAGTGTGGGAAGTGAATCATATCCAAAGTAAGGACAATAAGGACAAAACACTGCTTCCGTAATGGAAGTGGTCCAGTGTAATCAACCTGCTACCAGATAGCTGGCCGATCATCCAGGGGATGGTGCCATATCAGGGGCTCAGTGTTGATCTGCTGCTGGCAGGTAAGGCACTAAGCAGTGACTGTAGCCAGGTGGGCCATGTTGCTGAGTCCATGCATAATCTCCATCCCTGCCACTGTGGCTGTTTTGTTCATGAGCCTATTGGATGATAATAGGGGTGGCTGGGAAAGAGGCTGACTGGTATCCACAGAGTGGGTCATCCTATCCACTTGATTATTAAAATCCTCCTCTACTGAGGTCACCCTTTGGTGAGCATTTACATGAGACACAAATACCTTCATATTTTTTACCTATTCAGAGATGTCTATCCACATATATATCTTCCCCAGATTTCCTTGTCACCAATTTTTCACTTATATTCCTTCCAACTCCTGACCTGTCAAACCATTGGTCACAGCCCATGAATTGGTATATAACTGTACCATTTTTCCTTCTAAGCAAAGTGAACAACTAGATTTACTGCTTGAAATTGCCCACTGGGAGGATTTTCCTTTACCACTGTCTTTCTGGGATGTCCCAGAAAGGGACTGTAGTGTTTTAGCTGTCCACTTTCAGCTGTTGTCTGCATGTTGTACAGAACTGTCTGTAAACCAGACCTGAGTCTTCTCTTCCTCTATCAACTGGTTATAGGGAATTCCCCATGAGGCCATAGTACAGGCTGAGAGAGAAAGGCTGTAGCAGGAGTAGGGATCATGGGCGTTTGGGCCACTTTTTCATGTAACTTACTTGTATCATCCGGGTCTGCTTGGGACTGATCCACATATATACCACTTCCATTTGATGATGGAATATTGCTGTACACATGCAACTTCATGGCTTTGTGTGTCAGATGATACTAGTTCATGATGGGCAGCTCAGGTAGCATGGTAACTTGGTGGCTCAAGGTTAAACATTTAGTCACTGTTGAGATCCAGTAGCAGAACAAGAGCTGTTTCTCAAAAGGAGAGTAGTTATTTGCAGAGGATGGATGGATTTTGCTCCACAATCCTAAGGGCCTACAGTGAGAGTCACCAGTGGAGGCCTGCTAAAGTCTCCAAACAGCATCCATATCTGCCACTGTCACTTCAATACCAGGGGATCGGCTGGATCATGTGACCCAAGTGGCAGAGCAGCTTGCACAGCAGCCTGGACCTGTTGCAGAGTCTTCTGGGCCCTACTCAAAACTAGCAGCTATTCCAGTCACTTGGTAAATGAGCTGAAATAACACATCCAAATGAAGAATATATTGTATTCAAAATCCAAAGAGGTCCACTAGACATTGTACATCTTTTTTTTTGGTTGTAAGAAGATCCAGATTCAACAGTTTATACTTTACCTTAGAAGGGATATCTTGACATGCCCATGGTCCCCACTCCTGCTACACTGCCTTCTTTCTCTACCAGCAGTTGTTTATATTCCTTTTGTGTTTCTGGTAGTAACGGTAAATTGATGATTAGCAGTGCTATTCAAAGTAACTTGTACATGAAGTTTCTGTTCCTGGTCCACTAGAGTTAAAGTAGCTCTTGCCAGAATAGACATCAACACATTTCATCCTTCTTCCACAAATTCTTGCTACCAGGGAAAAAAATTGAGCCAAATTAAACAGTATGTTTACTGACTACTTGATTTATATTCTGGTCCAAGCTTTTTACTGTGTCATAGACAGGAAACAGTTTGTGGACCAGAACTGTTCTGCAAATCAAACTGTGAATAACACTGGTGTAAGATACTGTCCTTACCTGTAAAAGAGACATGAAGGGAATGAAAAAGATGTGCAACCAAATGTTATATCAGAGGTATATTTATGTAGTATGCAATAGAGAAAATGCCCTGGGAATGGAGATGAAGAGATTCACCGTATGCCATTTTAGAGACATTGATATTTTGCTTCCTGAAAATTGAGTGTATCAGGTGAAGAATTCTGGGGAGATCAGTGGAGTTGGCACGTGCAAAGGCATAAGTTCTTAGGAGCTGCATTGACTGAGGGAAAACCCACAAGTACTAAGATACTCAACAAGGAGAAAACCAGAAAAATCAGGGCTCACTTGGTACACTTTGAGGTGACTATTAATACAACTTCTTACTCTAAAGAAGTTTATTAATGGGAAATCATTAAGCACTTACGCTACATTTATAGTAGGATATATATTTCAGTAACTAAAGAGATCCTTCATGAAAGATAATTCATCTCTGCTGAAGAGTGCCAGCAAATGAATGTAGAACGTGTGATACAATTAGAGAAACATCATTTTACAAACCCTAATGAAATTCCATAAATGAAATTTATGCGGAGATTATTATTGTTACAAGCATTAGGTGAAAGAGTGATGCTTTCCCAGACAATTCATATAGTGCCAAAGTAACGTTGTATAACTTACTTTATGGTTGCAAGAGAAAAACACATAAGTGTTCATTGGAGAGATCAAATTGCCATCACCCCAATCCAGTGATTAGTTTTCCCATCACTACTGAGTTGCGTTAACCAGATAGTGTGTATCTTCTCATGTGATACACAGCATTATGTTTAATATATTCTAGGCAAAAATATTTAATTTTAATTCCTCAAGTCATTATTTACAGCTTCCTTTTTATAGGAGAAACAAATGATAGAAGATTAAAGAAGGAAGGAACCAAAGAAATTCAAATGGTTGGAAATTCTGTAGGAAAGCTAGTGACGTCACTTCAGCTTATTAGTGTCCTCAAAATTTAGTACAGGGAGGTGACAGTGCTACCTTAAAAGGAATTTAAGAGACAGCTAGATGCAATGTGAAATTATGAATTGGATACTGGTTGGACAGATAACTATAGAGGACATTTTGGGTCAGTTGGAGAAATTTGACTATGGCCTATGTATTAGATGAGGTGGAATTTTACTGAAATGGAAAGATTGTTGACTGAAGAAAAGCAGGTTATAAAACAGTATGTGCATTATGATCATGTATCTTTGTCTCTGTATATCTGTATACTTATATCTCCAGAAGGATATGCACTAAGGCGGTAAGTGATGATACCTGGGTGGTGAGAATGTGATCTCTTTTTTTTAATTTACATTTTCTAATTCCTGATTTTCTGCAATATATATTTACTGTTTTGGAAAAAATAAAAGGCTATTGAAAAAGTATGTGTCCTACTTAAAGATTAGTTATAAATTGGATATGGTTAAAATGTAGAGTATTAGGGAAGAGGCAGGAATGATAAATAGGCTTAGGGCAGATTGTAAAGGGTCTGTGTACCACAGAAGGAGCTTGGGCATTATTCTGTAGGCAGTAATAAGCTGGGATTAGTGACATGGCCAAATTGGTATTTTAAAAATATTACTTGAAGGGATCTGTGGAAAATGAATAGCAGAGAGAGTGACTTAACTCATAATATTTAGGCGGCTGTTGAGGACATCCAGGTTTTAGCTTAAAGTTTTTAAAAAGTCTTCTCTTTCCTGTATGTCTTACAGAGTTGTATGTAAAAATTTTATGTAGTGGTCATACATTTCATACTGGGCATTCTTCTAGGTTCTGTAATGTATATTATCTCTAGTTCTTGAAAAGTGGGTGATATTGGTTTCATCTCACAGTTGAAGAAGTTGAGACTCAGAGAGCTAATTATTGATAAAACCGGAGTTTTTACCCCAGTCTATATGGACTCCAAGGCCTGCTGCACACAGTGGCATTCTAGGAGATACCCTGGGGTACAACAGGAAGAGGAGAGTGTGAAGGCAGCCTCTAGCACTCTCCTCACCATCGCCTTGCATCCCTTCAGCCAAACCCAGAACAATGGTTTATTAAATAGGCCTCTGTGTTTAAGAGTTCACTTGAACAAAGTTCTCAGTGCACACAAATAAAATTTAAAAATTGTAAACAATTGTGTTTAGTCTTGATCTATTTTTTGTTTTTGTTAATGCAACTCAAGGGTACTTCACAATTTAAACAGCGCCTTTGTGAACTTTATTTTCTTTCTCAGTAACTGTGGGATAGGGAGGATGGCAGTGATCCTATTTTAATGGTCAGAAAACTGAGACTCCCAGATTTATTGTGTTTCTCAAGGTCACCTGGTTGCATACTAATGCAGAATATATTTTAAACCCAAGGCTTTTGAAATATTTTAGCATAATACTTCTCATATTGTATTACCTAATTTAGAGAATTTTAAATAAGAACTATTGATCCTGATCTGAAGACAAGGGCACATACAGAATAAAAAAATTTTTAGTGGTGTCTTATTTCCTTACTTTAATTGTGTACTTCCTGTTTCAACCACTTGAAGCATAATATGCACATAGAGAAGGGTACAATTCATAAATGTCTATCTCGGTCAGTTTTCACAAACTGAAAATACCCATGGACTCAGCACCCAGCAAGAAAAAGAACATTACCAGGACCCCAGAACAGAAGCCTCTTTCAGTCATTAACCTGCATTTCTAGTGGTGACTATCTGATTTCTGAAAACATAGATGAGTTTGCCTGTGTTTGAACTTTACATAAATGAAGGGAATGCATTATATTTCCTTTTTGTGTGTGGCTCCTTTTGCTCAATATTATATTTGTGAATTATTTCATTTTTTTCATTTGTTCTTATTGCTATAGAGTATTACATGATGTGAATATACCACAATTTATTTCATTTGTTCTACAGTTGATAGGCACTTAGGCAGTTTTTGGCTATTATGAATAGAGCTGCTACATTATTCTGGTATATGTCTTTTGGTGAACATACGTGTGCATTTTTGTTTGGTATATACCTGTGAGTGGAATCAGCTTTAGTAGATACTGTAAAACGGTTTTCCAGAGTGGTTATACTCATCCATTTTCTTCACTCTCTCATTTATTTTTCCTGTATGCTTTTATCGTATTATCACATTGAGCATCTCTTCTGACCTTGGAGTGAGAAATGAAATATCTAAGGTGGAGTAATGGGAAGAATATGATGGTATCTTTTTCTGACATTTTTCTTTGGGATTGCAAAATATTTGATCCTGATGATTCATACCCTGTCTACCTTTTTTTGGGGATAAAAATAAAGGGGTATATAGTAGTGTTTTATGAACTGTCAAGTATGATATACAAATGTTTTGATTTATTTTTTCCTCTCAGCTCCAGTGTTGAGAATAAAACCAGTAACTTGTCCCTCACATAATTCTTTTGTCTGTCTGCCTGTCTCTGCCTCTGACTCTTTCTCTCTGTTCCTGTGTCTCTATCTCTCTGTCTCTGTATGGGGGGGAGTGGATGCATGGGTGCAGTGGCAGGTGGATGAAATATTTACAGCAGCAGCATCCTGGGAGGGTGCACTAAGAGTTGAGGAGCTGCTGAATGATTGCCACTTGGTGGCAGAGAACTATAGAAAAGTCAGGGAACTTATGCTTCTCTATCCCCAGACTTTTCTCTTCATTCCAGGAGAAATAAGTTTATGAAATATACATAAAAAGAGCATATACAACATAAGGGTACACCTTAATGAATAATGTGAAACAGGTTTGTACTCACCACCCAGGTTAAGAAACGAGACATTAGGAAGCTCCCTATGTGATCCTTCCTGATTGTAGTGCCTTCCCTTTCCAGAATCTAGTATTTCCCTTGCTTTTTCTGTTAATTTTTAACTGTCTCTCTTTGTGTCCTCATGAATATTATTTTTGCCTCTTTTAGAACTTTATATAAATGAAATTATACTGTAAGTATTTCTCTGTGAATTGCTTCTTCCATTCAGCATTTTCTTTAAGGTTCTTTCATATTTACGTTTAGTTCTGCTTCATTAATTTTCATTTTTGCACTGTCCAATTCTGTGAACAATTTCTTTCTCCATTTTATTCCTGATGTCCATTTTGTTTCTTTCCAGTTTTTTTTTTTTTTTTTTTGCCATGACAAATAATGTTGATATGAACTTTTCCTGGTATACTTGTGTGAAAATTCTTCTGGAGTAACTAACTAGGAGTGGAATTTCTGAATCATGGGGCATAGAAATATTCCACCCTACAAATACCAAACTATTTTCCAAAATTGTTCAATCTGTTTCACTCCTTCAAGTAATAGATGCTTTTTCTTCCATTGTTCTACATCTGAGCAACACTTCGTATTATCACACTTCTTAATTTTTGTCGTGTGATGGGAATCTAGTGATATTTAGTTGTGGCTTTATTCTGCATTTCAAAATCAGGAAATCAACATTGACACATTACCACCATTTAATCCTTAGAGCCTGTTCACCATTTGTCCTGGTAGTGTCCTTTATAGCAGAAGCAGAAAGATCCAGTTTAGAATCACACATTGCTTTTAGCTGTCATGTTTCTGTAGATGTCTTCGAACTGTAGTACTTCCTCAGTTTTCTCTTGACTTTGATGACCTTAATAAACTTACTCTTTTGACCAATTCTCTTGATTATAACCAGCTTCTCACCACCTGTCCTGTGCAGTTGCCCTCCTCATCCCTCTAAGATTCTGAATCCCCATGCCTGGCTGCTCACCTGTGTACACCTTCTTCACCCTACTTGGGCTCTGACTCCTTGTCAGCCCCATGGGTTCTGACACCCCACACCAGTCTCCTCCTCCTGTGGATGCCTCTTCACTCTGCTTGGGCTTGATGCCACGTGTCAGTTGATGCCTGCACGTGGATGCCCTCTTAGCCCTCATTGGGTCTGACACCTGGCACTGGGCCTTTTCCTGCATAAGTGCCCTATTCATGCTGCTTGAGTTCTGGTAGCCCTCTCCAGGCCCTCCTGTGGGAGTACACCCACCCCACTCAGCTTAGACTCTGACAGCCCAGACCAGGCTGCCCCTGTGTGCATGCACCCTCCTCATTCTATTCAGGTTTGACACTGGAATCTTTCTTCCCCCATCCTTTCTGTGGATGCCCTTTTTACTCCTCTGAGCTCTGACTTGCCTTGGTAAGCTGACCCCCTGCAGGGACATGTTTCTCAACCCACTTAGACTCTGAAACCCTATGCTGGGCTGTCGTTTTGGGTGGAGACTTATCTTTTGTTGTCTCACCTGCTGGCTTATTCAGGAAGATAAAGGAAAGTGAGGAGGAAGAGGAAGCAAATTTTAAAAAATTTATTGACTTTATCAAGGTAGAATTTGCATTCAAGTAAAGTGTACCCATTTTTAGTATGCAGCTGGAGTTTTGATGAATAGACACAGTTGTGAAACCCCCAGCCCCACCATCAAGGTATAGAACGCTGCTGTTGCTGCTGATGTTCTGTCATGTCCCTTTGGAGTTAGTCTTCTCTCAAACCTGGCCCAGACAGCCATTGCTCTGCTTTCTGTTACTAAAGCTTTGTCCTTTCTAGAATTTCATCTAAAAGCTTTGTCTTCTTCTAGACCATCCAATGTGTGCTTTTTTTGGTTGCTGGATTTTTTAGTCACCATAATGGCTTTGATACTCATCTGTGTTTTGTGAGTTTCAATACATTCCTTTTTATTGTTGAATAGTATTCCATTATACATGTATGCACCACAATTTTATTTTTATCCATTTACCCATTGATAGACATTTGAGTTGTTTTTGTTGTGGGTTAATTGGGGTAATGTCGAATCTCTAGAATAATGATGAAAGTTAATAATAATAGATGTATTCAAAAAATCAGAATTTGAATTTAGGCCATTTTCCCCACTTGTTTGTTGTGGATAAATTATCTTGGATAAATTAAATTACTTAAATTTCCTATGCCTAGACTTCCTCATAAAAGAAATAGAGATTATACTAGCTCCTATCTCAGGACTGTTATAAAGAAAGCATGAGGAAATTCAGATAAAGTGCTAAGCATAGTGTCTGATGCATAGAAAGCAGTTAATAAGTAAGTGTTAGCTGTTATTTTACTGACAATAGAAACATCAACAAAGGTAAAAATGTGAAAGTTTTTTAATTGCTTGCATTGCTTACAGTTTTATGTAGCTGCCCAAAAAGCTAATTCCATTTACTTTAGTATCCATGTATTGTTATTTCATCATTCAGTATACTTTATTAAGCACTTGTTGAGTATCAAGGATTGTGGTAGTAATGAAGATAAAAAGAAAGAAGACATAATCCTTTCCTATATCTAGTGCATTGTTCTTAAAACTACACATTACAAATGGTTAGTGGGTTTTGAAATAAATTTTGTCCATCATAACTAGACTTTTTTCCTAATAAAGTAGAATGGTATAGAAACTATTAGGGGGCATCACGTATGCATGATAAGGACAGATATTGTTTTGTGAAACTTGTTTTTAGTGTGATATTTGTATCTCTCTGTCTACCATCCATCTATCCATCCACCATCTTTTTTTAGACACATGCGTGCAAACATACACACACATGCATGCACACATATTCAAGTATATATGTACATGGTTATGATGTAAAATGTATTCCTTATTGTGGGACATGGTCCAAAAAAAAAAAACCTGCTCCAGCAGGTAAACAGTACTATACTCAAGACTTCAAGGATAATAAATCAAAGATTTAAATTGGAAATAATGAAATAACCACTGCATCAATAAAACATTAAATCATCAATAAATCTGAGAGATGTTTGTGATGTTTTATAAAGAACCCTGCAAAACTTTGTATAAAAGATTTAGATAAAATACCGATACTTATATTCTATAGGGAGGCTAAATATTATAAAAATTATCTTAATCCATGGATATTAATGTAGTAATCAAGGCTACATTATAGTCTAGGAGAACATACGAGTATTAAATAACTGTAAGAATGATGTGTTGGCGTGTCACACTGACTTGACATCCAGGCTCCCTGGGATCAGTCTCCAGGTCCAACCCACGTAGGAATAGACTGGGCCATATGCAAGAACTTCTGGGGGACACACTGTACTGTTAGGGTCCATCCAGCTCCTAAACAGAGTTGCTAATTCCCCTGAAGCCGGATTTCATGGGAACTCCTTAGCCTTTCTCTCCGAGGCATTGCCAGGGAGTCTAGTCCATGAGAGGCACATGGGAGACCTCTATCTCCCACGGTGGGGGTGTGAGGAGTGGGTGTTGGGTGGCTGGGAAGAACGATGTGTTTGAAAGAGCAAAGATAAGATACAATCTGAGTGTGTGATTGGAGTTTGTAGTTCTTCCTTGTACTATTGGTAGATGTAATACAATTTCAGCCAAAATCACAACAGTTTTATTCTGGGGATTAATCAAAATGACTCCAAAATTGTTAACACCAAAGTGTAAGATTTGTGTACATTAAGAAAGACAAAAAGAGAAGGAGGGAAAAACCCTTTAGAGCAGGTTATAATATTGACACAAATGGAAACTTAGAGCAGTGGAAGAGAATAGAAAACCCAGAAATATGTGCTGAAGTATGTACTAAAATCAGTTGGACACAGAAGGGTTTTGAAATAAATGTTGAGAAAAACTCAGTAGTATAGAAGGAATTATTTAATTTCTTGTTTTATATTATAGTAAACTCAGGTGGTTTGAAGAGTTAAATTTTTTTTTTTTTTTTGCGGTACGCGGACCTCTCGCTGTTGTGGCCTCTCCCGTTGTGGCAGGCTCCGGACGCACAGGCTCAGCGGCCATGGCTCACGGGCCCAGCCGCTCCGCTGCATGTGGGATCTTCCTGGACCGGGGCACGAACCCGTGTCCCCTGCATCGGCAGGTGGACTCTCAACCACTGCGCCACCAGGGAAGCCCTAAATATATTTTTTTTAATGTAGAAAAATTAGAAGAAATCTACAACTAATATTTTTAAGTGACAAAAGAAACCTACAGAAAAGGATATCCTGAGTCAGATATGTACAAATTAAACAATTAGGTTTAATAAAAAAAAAAGTTTAAACAGAAGATATTTGTAAGTAAGGTTTGCTTAGAATATTACAGACTTTACCCATATATAACAATGTTCTAGTCAATTTGAATGCCGGGGAGAGTTTTCTGTTTTGAAAATGTCTTTGCCCCAAACCATCTGTGAGGATCAACTCATCTTTGAAACACTTACTGAAAATCAGGCTTTGTGACTCCATATCTTTAAAATCTTTCCAAATGTAGCTTGAATCATTAGATTTTAAGTCCCATAGGTGAATTACAGTATTACTCAAAAAACTATTCTCAGTGCACACATTCTGTGATGTGATGTTCATCCATATATACTTTTGTTTTTTTAAAAAGTGACTTTTGAAAAGAAAATGAAAAAAATCTCTCCTCTTCCTCTACTCCCTTTCCTAGGATGCCTCTTGTGATTGTGTTGTAGCATATCTGAAACACAAGGCAGTTTTGTTGACATCACTGATGCTGCTTGTCAGCAGAGATTGGTCAGTGCTGCCAAACCTTTTGGTTAGTCATTTCAAGTGTCCATGTCCATTGCAGCTGCTCTGGAACTCATAGGAAGATCCCAGTTTTTGCAAACTCATGGAAGAACCACTTGGGTAAGATGGAGTTTGTTATACGGTTTTCCAACAAGTTAATATGTGAAGAGTTTAATATTAGAATAAAAGTTTACCTTTCTGCTTTGTCAAAAAGAAAAGTGGAAGATCATGGACATCTTCCTCTTAGGACAGAGGAAGGTTTACCTGTCTTTTGGAATCTTTAGTAAAATGCTGTAAGAGTTAATGACATGAGAGTTAATCAACTTACGGTTAATTGAATGCAATTAACTTAAGGTTAATTGCATCCAGAATTCAAAAATCCTAACTAGAACCCACTAAGACACTTCACTTAGTAAAGCAGCCAGAATACTTCGATAATCAGTTAACTATGAATTGCTTACTTTTGTGCAGTGGTGTTTTATAGTTTTTATGTATTATTTTTGTATCTATGTATTTATTAAATATGTTTATGCAAAATGCTTAGAACAGTTCCCAGCACTGGTCAATAACTGTTAGCTCCTTAGTATGTGTAGTATGAAGCATGAAAATTGCATGCATGGTTGTTATTCAGTGTTTTTAAAAGAGAATGTTTTCTGTACATTTTATGCTTTTCCCCCATCTAATGCTTAAAAAAACTTGTCTCAAAATGTTTCCTAATGTCTCAAAATGTTTGACCTGAACACTTCTCATCCTAGTCAAGGTTTTATAGCGAGTACTACCATTATTTAGGGTCAAAGTTATTTGGAGGGTAGGTGGTTTTATTATTGATTGGAGATTATATTCATGATCTTTAAGCTCTTGTGCTTTGATGGAAATAATAGCTTTTTCCTTCTTTGATCTGTTGAATCTAGACTACTAGTCTGTTAAAAAAAATTGGAAGGATTTTTTTTTCCTTTGAGACATAGAAATAACTTAAACATTAATGACTCCCAATTGTCTTGGGCTGTACTATAAATTTATTTTATTTAGAAGAATTTTTTCAGTATTCAAAAACATTGGTTTGAAATATGAGACTCGCTTTTTAATTAATTTCTAATTTTAGTACATTAATAGTAAAGAATAATATCTATATGATATAAATTCTTTGGAATGTGTTGATATTTCCTTTGTGGTGGAAAACTTTTCCTTGGCCAAATAGTAAATATTTTAGCCTTTTCAGCTGAGAGGCAAAATTGATGTTATATAGATATTAATAAAATTATTTAAAATGTAACCATTTAAAGATGTAGAAACCATTTTTAGCTCATGGACTGTAATAAAAATGGCAGTTGACTGGAGTTCTCCTGTGGACAATAGTTTGTTAACTAACCCCTGGCTTGGAGCCTGGTCAGTTTTTGTGACTGTTCTACGTTTGTTTGACTAGGATATATATTCTCTATGTTTTATGTAGTGGTATATCTATTATATTAATCTTTTAGTATCTTTAGGATATTTTATTAGGTATATAAATCTTTATGATTGGCACATCTTCTTGGTGGATTGTTCCTGTGGTCATTAATTAAAGCCTTTCTTTATCCTCATTAATACTTTTCATCTTTAATTATACCTTAATTATAACCCGTGTGTTATAATAATATTGCTGTGTCAGCTTTATTTTCCTTGGGATTGTTGAGATTTATCTGGTGTTTCTCTCTTTTTGTTTTCTTTTGTTTTATTAGGCCTTACATTAGTTTTCTAGGGCTGCCATAACAAGGTACCACAAGCTGGGCAGCATAAACGACAGAAATTTATTCTCTCAAAGTTCTAGAGGCTAGACATCTGAAATCAAGATGTCATCAGGGCCATGTGTTCTTTGAGGCTCTAGGAGAGGAACCTTCCTGCCTTTCTAGCTTCTGGAGGTTGCTGGCAATCCTGGCTATTCCTTGGCTTGTAGATGCATCACTCCAGTCTGCTTCCATCTTCACATGACCCATGCTTCCAAATTTCTGTGTTCTTACAGGGACACCAGTCATATTAGATTTAGGCCCCACCCTAACCCATTATGACCTCAACTTGAATATATCTGCAAAGATCCTATTTCCAGATGAAGTCATAGTCACAAGTTCTGGGTTAGATGAATTTCTAGGGGGACACTATTCAACCTGTTACAGTTCTATTGAGGTATAATATACATGCAGTAAAATTCAGTCTTTTTTGTTGTACAGTTCTGTGAGCTTTGACAAACGCATGCAGTTGTGCAGCTATTATAATCACACTTTAAAATTTCTTTTCTTTTTTCCTTTTAAGTCAATCCCTATATCCACTGCTAGCTCCTGGCAACCACTGATCTGTTTTATGTCTCTGCAGTTTTGCCTTTTCAAGACTGTCACATACGTGGACTTGTATATTTTTTAGTCTTTGGAGTCTGGCTTTTTCACTTACTGTAATGCATTTCAAATCCAGTCATGCTGTAACATGTACCAGTAGTTTCTTCCTATTTATTACTGAGTAGTATTACACTGTATGCATATATCATAGTCTGTTTATCTGTTTACCAGTTGAAGGATATTTGTGTCTCTTTCCAGGTTTTGGCAATTATGAATAAAGCCACTGTAAACATTCATGCACAAATTTTCATGTGAGGTTGTTTTCATTTCTTGCCTGGGGGTGGGGATTGCTAGGTTGTGTGGTAAGTATATATTTAACTTTTTAAGAAATTGCCGAACTGTTTTCCAAAGTGGTTATATGATTTTGTATTCCCACCAGCAATTAATGAAAGTTCCAATTGTTTTACATCCTTGTCCACACTTGGTATTGTCAATATTTTTCAAAAGCCGTTCCCATAGGTATACGTTGGTATCTCACTGTTTAATTTGCATTTGCATAATAACTAATGATATTGAGCATCTTTTGTATGCTTATTTTCCAATTGTGTATCTTTGGTGAAGTGTCTATTTTGCCTATTAACAAAAATTTTGTCTGTTTTATTATTGATTTTTGATAGTTCTTTATATATAAGTCCTTTATCAGGTATATAAATTATGAGACAAATGAATATTGAAAAAATGGAATGCGCTTTTTGGGAAAGTATTTACAATTGTGAGTTAATGGAGTCAGTTAAAAATCCTAGACTTGGGCTTCCCTGGTGGCGCAGTGGTTGCGAGTCTGCCTGCCGATGCAGGGGACACAAGTTCGTGCACTGGTCCGGGAAGATTCCACATGCCGCGGAGCGGCTGGGCCCGTGAGCCATGGCCGCTGAGCCTGCGCGTCCGGAGCCTGTGCTCCGCAACGGGAGAGTACACAACAGTGAGAGGCCCGCTTACCACACACACACAAAAAAAACCCCAGACTTTCACATTATCATTATTTTTGTTGTTGCTATTGTTAAAAAATAGCCACTTTATAAATGCCTTTTGCCTTTTTTGCAGTTTTGCTAATGATTTTGCAATTGTCAAAAAACCTGCTTTGGTTTTATTGATTTCCGTTTCTTGATTTTCAGTTTCATTAATTTCTATTCTCTATTATTTTTGTGTGTTTGTTTTGGCTTTAATTTGCTCCAGTTACGGATTTGACACCTTTGCTTTAATATAAGTATCTCATACAATAATTTTTCCTTCTAAGCACTGCTTTAGTTGCATTCCACAAATTTTGATATGTGGTGACTTCATTTTCCTTCCATTCAAAATATTTTCTCATTTACTTTGGGACTTCTTCTTTTGACCCACAGATCAAAGAAATTTGTTATTTACTTTCTAAGTGTTTGAAGATAATTTTTCTGTTATTAATTTCCAGTTAAATTCCCTTATGTTCAGGGAGCACATTCTATTTTCTCTACTTTTAAATTGAGCTTCTCAAATGTGTAGGTTCATGTCTTTCACCAGATATGAGGTGTATTTATCCATTATTTCTTCAAATATTTTTCTGCCTCACACCCTTCCTTCTGTGACTTCAATGATATGAATATTAGATCTTTTGTTATTGCCCCACAGCTCCTGCAGCAGGCTCTGTTTTTTTTCTCTTCATTGTTCAGAGTGGATGATTTATGTTGATATATCTTCAAGTTCCCTCTGTTACCTCAAATGCTGGAATTTAGTCCATCCAGTGCATTTAAAATTTTTGATTATTGAATCTTTGCAGTTTTAAAATTTTCATTTGTTTCCACTTTGTATATTCTGTCTTTGCTGAGACTTTCTCTTACCATTCCCTTTAAGATTTCATCCTTACTTTTGGAGAATTTTTATAATAGCTCTGTTAAAATCTTCTAATTAATTTCAACTTCTCTTTTATTTTGTCATTGATGTTTGTTGATTATCTTTTTCTGTGTGACTTGAGATTTTCTTTGTTGTTTTTACATTGAGTAATTTTGGATTACATTTTAGATGTTCAAATGTTGTGTTGTGAGACTCTGGATCTTGTTTAAATCTTATGGAGAATACTGTTTTTTGGGTTTTTTTGTTTTTCTTTTTGTGGTACACGGGCCTCTCACTGTTGTGGCCTCTCCCGTTGCGGAGCACAGGCTCCAGACGCGCAGGCTCAGTGGCCATGGCTCACGGGCCCAGCCGCTCTGTGGCATGTGGGATCTTCCTGGACCGGGGCGCGAACCCATGTCCCCTGCATCGGCAGGCGGACTCTCAACCACTGCGCCACCAGGGAAGCCCTGTTTTTTGTTTTTTTTTAAAGCAGACAAATGATCTGATTAGGGTCAGACTGCAAGTTCTAATTAGCCACCTTTGGATTGTGGTTGTAATATCAGTTGTTTCCAAAGCCTCGGCCATGCTTGCCACATCTGTTTTGAGTGTACACCTTCCAAAGGCTAGCTTGGGACCTGGGCATAGTTTTAGTTTATTTCTCAAAGTCTTTGAAATGCTATTTAGGATCAGTTACGAGCAACTGTGGTGTTCAGGAATGGTGAATCTAGTAATTTACATACAACTTCCTGGAGTCATTTTCTTTATGACTTCCTTATTTTCCATTTCCCTGGGCTCACCTTTTTATTCCTGTACAGTGAAAACTGATGTATTATTTTTCCTGTTCTGCTTCTTCCCACGACTACCCCCATGTCCAAGGCAGTTGAGTTTATGTTGTCCTCCTCTTCTTTGAGGTTCCTGCTCTGCACTGGGCAGGAAGTTATTGTGGATGTTGGGAAATAAGTCAAATTTTACAGTCCTTTTTTCTCAAATATATACTTGTTTGTAGGACTGGCCCTGTTTTTATATGTCAAGGCAGAGATAAACTTTTTACTGAGATGAATCTTGTAAAATTTCTTTTTCTTTTTTTTAAACATTTTTTAATGTTTTCTGAGAACATTTGTTCTTCATTAGGATGTTACATTCTCTCTCAGGTCAGATTCTTAATGTCTGTATGGTATCACCAATAAAAATGTAATTTATCTCTGCTGGAAATTTGGCAACTGCTAATACTTCACTGTCAATCACTGTTAACCTGTTCAATTTTTCTAAATACTCATTCCTAGGCCCCATCGCTAGAGATTCTGATTCAATAGGTATACAGTACAATAAGTAAAGAAGAAAATGATCTACATACTTATGTCTCCTATTTTAGCACTCCTGTTTCAATACAGGACATTTCCATGGTCTGGGAGATTTCCTTCAGGACAGATAGGTCTGAGGAAGGTTGCTATGGCAGTACTCCTTGAAGGTTGTTGACTCAGTGGGTGTCCCAAGGCAGCTAGGTACCATCTGAACAAATAAGGTATTGAGCCGCAGTTGTACTGCCTTGGTCAGGGACTCAGTCCCTCACCATCATCCCAGGCATATTCTTTTCTGGTTCATCTTTCTTAAGGTTGTCCGTGAATCATTGAACATGCCATTTTTCAGCTGGTTATTCCTAAACCACTTCAGCAAGGGGTAGGACATAATACTATTCTGTCATTTTTAAAAAATTGAGTTTAAGGACAAAAATTTAATTTTTTCAATTTTTTAAATTGAGGTATAGCATACATTCAGTAAAGTGCTTAAGGTGTACCCGTCTTAAGTGTAAAGCTTGTACTTTTCATTTGTATGTACGCATACAGACAAGACATAGAACATTTCCAGCATCCTTATGGAGTATAATGCACTTTACTGTCAATAACCCCTTTCCCCTGAGTCAGCCACTGTTCTTCTGATTTGTAGCACCATAAATTAGTTTTGCCTTTTCTCAAACTTCATATAAATAGAGTCATGCAATATGTATCTAGTATTTTTAATCAAATGATTTTTGTGGTCAAACCTTTTTTTTTTTTTTTTGTGGTACGCGGGCCTCTCACTGTTGTGGCCTCTCCCGTTGTGGAGCACAGGCTCCGGACGCACAGGCCCAGCGGCTATGGCTCACAGGCCCAGCCGCTCTGTGGCATGTGGGATCTTCCCGGACCGGGGCACGAACCCACGTTCCCTGCATCGGCAGGCGGACTCTCAACCACTGTGCCACCAGGGAAGCCCATGGTCAAACCTTTTTGAGCCATTTAATATTATTGTTTCTGACTCCTTTATACTCAGAACACCACAGCTGATTCAAATCAGACTTAATTTGACTTTTATTTTACATTTTTCATAGGTGAGGTAGTCTTAAAATTTTTAAGGAAATTTCCCATATTCCTTTTCCCACTTTAAAACTTTCAGTGGCTTTCTGCATCATCGACTTGTATAGTGTATGTTATTTATTCCCACAAAATATTCTTTCCTGAGCTCTGTTGTTTCCTGTTCCACATTTCTTTCTACCAGTGCATAGAGATGAAAAGGAGATTTCTAAAATCTTATTTCCTGTTTGCCATGCTTATATTTGGCCTGGGGTGAATTCAGGTTGAATTCAGTGTCTGCAGTTAATTGTATTAATCTTACGTTTTCTTTTTCTTCTTTCTGACAGCATGATGAAAGTGGTTCATTGCATGATGTTCAACTCTCCTTGTCATCTAGTCCAGAACCAGAAGATGGTGATCAAATATACAAGGTATGATGACTAGGTAGTCATGCTGAATTTTTCAAAAAATTTTTTTATTACTAAAATTATAAAGCAATAATAATTAAAACATTTAATAATAAATATATTAAAACCTGCAGCTTTGCTGTCTTGGATTTTAATCAGATTTCTTTTACTACCTTATTAAGTTAAAATGATATCACTGTGGTGCTTTAATTTGAGTTTGTCTTATCAGTTGGATAATCATCTGTCCCTGTATTAATATTGGTACAGGATTCTTTTTAAAAAAATAAAAATCATTAAATTCTTTTTTATAATTATGAATAACAGTTTTTAAAATATGACTACCAACAAAAATTAAAACAGTTAATAGGTACTTCTCATATATAATCACAACATTGAAGAAATATTAATGAAAATGACATTAATTTATTTTTTTCATGTTTAATGATAAAATTATAGAATGCAGATGCAGGTTAGTGTTTGAAGGTGTATTTCTTTATAGTTCTCATCTTGAGGTCTATTTTTAGTTGAAGAAAGCTCTTTTTGTTTTTTGCATCTACCTGAATCACATATTTACTTCTTAAGCACATACAGGTATTCTTGATGTCTTTCATGTTTCCAAGTAAAATTATTGTTTCCTTTCACATTCTGTTTTCAAGGTATAATAGTCAGTGTGTACTGCTTATCTGTAGTAACAACCTCAAAATATTGGTGGCTTACAATAACAAAAGTTTATTTCTTGTTATTTCTCGATATGTTGCATTTTGGTTGTAGATCAATGGGACTTCACGTGTCCTCTTCATTCTGAGATCCAGGCTGAAGGATCAGCACTTATCCTGGGACATGTTTTTTGTACCTGAGGGAAAGTAGCATTGGCATAATAACATGTGGATTCTGCTTGGATGTAACATATGTCGTTTCCAAAACAGGTCAAGTGGCCACGCTTGGTATTAGGGGTCAGAGAAACGTAATTTTCTCATAGGATGTGGAGTGACCTATTGGGAACAAATTTATGTATAAAACACAAAATCAAAAGAATATAGGATAGTAGTCACATCTGGTTATCTAATCTTGGCTTTTCAACATGTTACCTACCTGTTGTCATATAAATTTCTTCCCGTCTCTGGGCTTCCATCCTATTGTGAGTATAATAATAGGTTTGCAGTAGGACATCTCTTTTTAAAAAACTTTTACTTGCATACTCAATTGAGAACCATTGATTTAGATGATTTCTGATTATCTCAGTTTTTTTAAGTTTTGTGACTGATATTTTAAGAGTAAAGTTGACTTTTTTCCTGAATTCTTTTTTGTGAAAAGTTTTTTACATGTAAAGAAATTCTTTTTAAAGAAAAAAAGTTTAATTCCAACTTTTTTTATAGAATTAATGTCTTCATTTTGTCCATCTTCCTTTACAGTTTGTCTGTTAATTTAATACTACATGATAGACATATCATGTATTTATTTCTTGTCCCCAGTGCCTTCCTTTCAGGCAGATCATTCCTAGTCTTTCTTCCTTCTTTCCAAGGTGAGATGCAATAGCTCACACTGTCTCAGCCCAGTACACTAGACTGTCCTTCACTTTCATCAGCAAATCCCCAAGTATGTCATCTTCTTATCCAAGATGGTTTCGCAGTTCAGTTTCAAATGATACAAATATGGTGACTTATACCATTACAATTTTAGGGTCTAAAATCTACACTGGACCTGCCATGTCTACAGTCTTTCCTTTATCTCAGGACAGCTGTCTCTCCCATTCCCTTGATGAGCTGTTCCAGACATTGGCCACTCTCCTCAGCCTCTTTCTCAGCTACTCTTCTCAACTTCTGCAGGTGGCCTTGTGTTTTTCAAGCAAGATCTTCTGCTGCCTGCCTTCTGACTTAGTCTGTGTCTATGTCACTCTCAATCACTTTATTCCAGTTGTAGGGAAAAGTGACCGCTGTGCTGTGGAAAACCAACCTTTCTTCTCGTGTTCTGGACTCTTATCTTCTGCTGCAGTTAAAGACCTCCTCTCTCATCTCTGTGCAGTGTGCTTTCTCAACTTCCCCTTCATCCTCACCTTATAAATTTCTGTATCTTACCTATCCTAAATTCAGTAAATCGAATAAACCTTTTCTTGACTCTCCTTAAACTACCTTTCCAGTTAATGTGGAAACCTGGGAAAATAGACATTTGGCCTGGCCTTTGTCGTCCTACAAGCTTTATCCCTTGGTTTTTGTGTCACTTCTGTCTGAATTCCCTATATACCCCTTAACATCGCCCCCCTCCATTTTCTTTGTAGGTTCCTTTTCTTCTTTAGAATGTAGATTTATATCTTTAGTCCAGTCCTCATCAAACTTTCTACTGTCATGATTTCATATATAACATATATATTGATAACACATAAGATCAGTCTCTCTCATACTTGGTAATCCAGTTGTCCCACTGGACATTTCCACTGTGTGTCCCACTCACAGATGGAATACCTCTAACACACCTCTCAAGAGGTGTGTGTACCTCTAGCAATGTATTTAAAACTCAAAAATATTCCTCATTGGGGAATTCCCTGGCAGACCAGTGGTTAGGACTCAGCGCTTTCACTGCCAGGAGCCCAGGTTCGATCCCTAGTCAGGGATCCCATGAGCTGCACGACGCTGCCAATATACATATATGTATTTCTCTTTGGACATATTTCTCCTCCTTCATTCTCTGTTTCTATTTACTATATCATCTAAGCTAGAAATGGAGATGTCAGTCTTGACTACTTCTCTGTGCTCTTCTCTCTCATGCAGTGAATTGCCAACATCTCCTTTTCTCCTGTTTCTTCTCCTCCCTATTATCACTCTCTTGGGTCAGGCCCCTGCTCTTACCTGGCATATTACAACATCTTGATAACCAGTTTCCTAGCCTAGTTTTGTCGTTGTCCTTGTCAAGTATATCCTCCAAACAGCTGTCAAAGCCATCTCAAATGCAGATCTATCTGTTACTCCCTGACTAAAGCCACGCTTGATGTTCAGGCCCGCTATGATCTGGCCCTTGCCTAATTTACTAACCACATTGCTCCCCACTGTATACCACAGCCTTCATGTGACAGCATCACTGCCTGTAATTCTCCAAATATGCTATGCTTGTCCCCATCTCTGTATTGTCTTATAGAATCCCTTACCCTAAAATACAAAGCCTGACACACTTTGTGTCCTTAGAACCTTTTACTTATCCTTTAAGACTACACTGGAATTACCCATTTCCTGATGTGTTCTCCTTTGCCTGTCTTTATGTGTAAAATCCTTAGAGCAGTGCCTATTCTAAAGTAAGTGCTATATGCATGTCGGCTATAAATGTTATTACCATACTGTGTTTTGATTTCAGCTTTGAGTCCATTTCCTCCAGCACCAGCAGAACCTAGCCATGACTGAATGATGGCTGTGTAGTATTCCATCAAGTCGCTTACTGTATTGTATTTCAGTTGTCCTCTTACAGGACAATTCTAAATTTGTAACTTTAAGAGAATATCTTATTATAGGTTTTCTCGTACTTAGGATCATTTCTTTGGCATAGGAGTTGGATAACTGAATCAGAGAGTGCAAGTAATTTTTATGACTTTTGTATATACAGGCATACGTTTGTCCAGAAACGTCAGTTGTTATGTCTGATAATGTACCATTTTTTCTGCAGTCTTGTTAATCACATTGAGTATTTCTCCCCCAATTTAATACCTGTAAAACAATACCTTTAATACTTTAATTTGTATTTCTTCAATAAGTCAAATAGAACATTTTTCCAGTTATATGTATATTTGTGAGAACTGACTATTTGTCTATTGGGGCCTAGAAATGATCTTATATGTTTGAACAGTCTCCTAATACACTTGAGTTATAAATTCTTTGTCATATTAGCATAGGTTTTCACCAGCTTTTAACTTTAATGTTAATTGTATAGATGCTTTAAATTTTTATATAATCAAATATACTTATCATTTCTTAATAGCTTAGTTTGCCACTTAGTTTAAAAATATGTCCTTCATGATTTGCAGTCCATCTTTTTTTTTTAGTCTTGATATATTATTTTTTAAAGGCCCTAAACTCCTTAAATTCAACTGGAAGTCATTTTTTATATATAATAATTAGTCTTTCCCAATTGTGGTATACATAACAGCATTTTAAAAAATATTTTCTTCCCTGTTGTTTCTTCCCCATTGCGATGCTTATTTGATATGTGAAAGCCTTCATAAAATGTCTGTTTCCAATCTCTTGTTAATGAGACTGCAATATTATTTTTTGTTCCCAATATATCTGAAGACGAGTGTATACTTTGCTCATGACCAACACATTATAATTATTTGCTCACTTTTCTCTCTGGAAAGATGTATCATTCACATATATATTCTACAGTTTATCCCTGAACAACACAGTTTTGAACTGCATGAGTCCAGTTACATGCGGATTTTTTTCAATAATATATACTGTGGTACTACACCGATCTGCAGCTGGTTGAATCCAAGGATGTGAGCCTTGTGGTTGTGGAGGAACTGTGGATGTCAAGGGCCGACTAAAAGTTATACCCAGATTTTTGACTTTGCAGAGGTTCGGTGCCCCTAACCCCTGCTTTGGTGCCCCTAATCCCTGTGTTGTTCAAGAGTCAACTGTGATTTCCTTGCTTGCATTACTTCATCAGTATATATATATTACTTCATCAGTATATATTTCAGTATATATTTCAGTATATATTTCTGGATAATTGAATAGCAGTAAACAAAATGGGCTAACTATAGGGTAATGATACCTTATACTTGGAAATGTAACTGGATTCCTGCTAACCTTGACAATAGGTTTCTCTTAATACTATTAGGAACTTAGACTAAGTTAACAGGGTATTTACTCTTTGATTTAGGCAGTTCTCATGAAAGTAGCTCATGGAAAAAGAATCTTCCTTGTTATCCTTCAGGCACGTTTATCTTTCTGCTGATTTCTGAACCAGCCATGAAATGACTCTGTGCCTTTAATTACACAGTTTTCTCTACTTGTGGCCTTCATTTCTTCTGACAGGCAACTCTTATACATTCCTTGAAATCTAGCTGAAGTTACTGTTTTGTGTGTAATTTATTTTACTACGTGGCCTAGTTCCCGATTTTCTTGTCTGTAAAATGGGGATAATAGTACCTACCTCAGGGTTGCAGTCGGAATCAACTACTTAGATACCTAAAAGGTACTTAGTTCTTGGCGCCTGATTAATACTCAATGAATGTTAGCTGTTGCTGCTATTACTGTTCATTGTTTACGTGTCAGACTCCTTAGACTATGAATTCTTAGAAGACCAAAATGGGTTTTTTTTTTTTAATGGATTAATAGCTGACATATTTAAGAAGAATTTCCCCCTTAAATAAACAACCAATTCATTACTCAGTCTTCATCATTGATTTAATGCTTCTCATTAGTGTTTTTAAATACAATTAAATACTTCATGTTAAATTTTTTAAAATATTTCAGAATGAAGATTTATTAAATGAAATAAAACAACTTAAAGATGAAATAAAGAAAAAAGATGAAAAAATCCAACTATTAGAACATCAGCTTGTAAGTATTATAGTGTAGTATGTAAAGTGCAGGCTTTTCAAACTGGGCAATATGTATATTTTTTTATAAAACTAGCCAGAATTGAAACTGGATTTTATTTTTAGCTTTTAAGATTGCAATATTGTATTATTTTTAAGTTACATGCTCTCTTAAAGTATGTGGTTTAACTTTCAGTCTAAATAATAAATTTTCAAGGTGAAAAACTCAATCCATTTTCAGTTGCCTCTGTTTTGGGTATTTGAAATTCACCAATTTACATTCATGTTGTTGAGGAACGAAACTGGTGTTTAGTCTTAGGAATCTGAATGGCTGTCTGTTAGAATGGCTGTTCTAAAAAAAAATGTTTCTTGCCCATGGATGATACTGAGTGATCTCTCAGAGATATGTCTGAATCTTTATAATTTTATAATTGTTATGATATCAAATGTTAGTTCCATATGAAAACTGTATGTGCTGTATCTTGAATTTAATTATAATTTGGTTTGTAATAATAAAAGGCCAGGATAACAAGAATATAATGGCATAACAATCACAAGAGGCCAAAGAAAATCTTTGTTGGAAGTCAAAACTTATTTTGACATAGCAAAGCAATGCAGCAATATGAAGGAGTAATCTCACTCAGAATATAAAGGATATAATATATTGAGCTCTGAGCCATTGGGGTCAGATCAGAATCCACCTTATGAATAAATAGTAAGAACAGATGGATCAGATGTTATGATTAAGGGTATCAGAAAACTTATGAATCTGAAAAAAGAATAACTGAATATTGCAAATTGAGGGCCTACCACATATAAGATTAAAAAGGAAAAGAGTAAGACCAGTGTTCGTATTTAAGAACTAAAGACAAAACCCAACCCAACCAATTATTAGGGAGAAGAAAAGGTACTTTTAGGAAATTAAGCTTCAAATTTTGCAAAAATCTGTTACAGAGCACAAGAAGTTGTATCTAGTGCACTTTAGAAAAAAAGGTTATGACCCTCACATTTTATAACTAAATGCATTTTTATTTATATACAAAGATACATTCTCAGACCTTTAGCATATTGAAAAATATGCCACCCAGTTATGTTTGTAAAATTATTTAATAATGCATCCTAAATGCTTGAGAGAGAAATTTAAAAATAACTCAAGGGCTTCCCTGGTGGCGCAGTGGTTGGGAGTCCGCCTGCCGATGCAGGGGATGCAGGTTCGTGCCCCGGTCTGGGAGGATCCCGCGTGCCGCGGAGCGGCTAGGCCTGTGAGCCATGGCTGCTGAGCCTGCGCGTCCAGAGCCTGTGCTCTGCAGCGGGAGAGGCCATGGCAGTGAGAGGCCCGTGTACTGCAAAAAAAAAAAAAAAAAACCTCAAGAATAAGGAAATAAAGATTAAAATGAATGAGTGGTGAAATGAAAACCATCTTTAGAGAGATTAGGTGGGATAAACTTCCCAACTACTAACGGGAGAAAACTTAATGCTCATTATTTAATCTTATGTAATTATATATAATTTAATGTTAAAAAATATTAATTTATTAATTAAAACATGTTTTGAAATAAAAAATTTTAATTAAAATTTTAAATTGCTATTAATTTTTGTAAATATTTAGATTAAATAAAATAGGTTTGAGAAAAGAGTTAAGGGATATGCTGAAGAAGTCAGTAGCACTGAATTGTGTATCTACAAATGGGTATCTAAAATTATTCTTTTTATATACTTAGATAAATGTTTGTGAAATGCTTTAAGATAACTAATAGTAGATTAGAATAATGTATCTTGCAAAAGATGAAAGTAAGAAGACATCTAAAGTAGAGAAATACCAAGGATGTCTAAAAACAGCAGAAGTAAAGTGACAGAAATTAGACCAAATGTAATAAATATAATAGTAAATGCAAATGGCCTTATCTCATGGAGAGAGCTTTGTTGAGGATTTAAAGCAAAATCCATTAATTGCTTTGTATAAAGGAAATTTAGATAAAGTAAAACAGCACAATAATGCTGAATATAAAAGGTTGGGTGAGACAATAAAGTTATTCTCATCTAAAAAACTGAAGTTGCAGTATTAAAATTAGAAGAAGAAATCTAAGACTGAAAAAAATTATGAAAAGAGGTCACTTTATATTGATATATGATTAATAAATAATGAAAGATATAGCTTTTTATGCTGAGAACTTTTAATAGTGTCCTTTTTAACTGCAGTGTGCCTCTTAAAAAATAAGAAATGTTCTCTTCCTAGCTGAAATATTATCTTTAACCAGTTAATAGTAATTTTTAAAATATTTTCTAATATCCATTCCATATTCAGATTTCTGCAGTTCTAAAAATATCCTGTACATTTGTACATTACACCTAGTTATTCCTTAAGTCTCTTTTACTTTAGAATTATTCTTTTTTCATTGTACTGACTTACTGAAGAGACTGGGCCAGTTATCCTTAACAATATCTCACCTTACAAATAACTTTTAGAAAGGTTTTAGAAATATCTAAGAGAATCCTAAAGAAAGGAAGAAAAGCAAAGAAAAGTGAAAACATTACTCTTTAGCGATATGTGCTTCAAAATTCTCTGTATTTGATACATTAAACTTAGAAATCGTATTTATCTTGGAAGATCCCATCACCTACCTTTAGTTTAGTTGTGGAACTGGGAAGTCACTTGTTCAAATCAAGAGAATTTAAAGAGATATAAACCACTGAAAGTAGAGATAGGTAAGAGCATTTTTCAGATTACCAAAATTAAAATTGCCTTTCTCTTTACAGTTTTTTTCTTTCCTTGTATCCCTAATTTGCTCTTCTTAAAAATAGCAAAATGGCATCAGAGGAGCCACGGAATAGGAATTAGATAACTTTTCTTCAGTATTAATTAGCTGAATCTCTTGTCTTCAGTATTAATTAGCTGAATGACATTGGCAGTTTCCATCAGTCTCTAGTGCTTTCTTTATCAAAAATGTGTTTTTTCTAGATGATTTCAAAGTCTTTTTCCATTTCTAGCTTTCTATACTTTTTATCTTTTTTCAAAAATAGGCACTCAGCTCTAACCTATGTTTACATGCAAACTTCAAGAAAAATATAGCGACAATATGATGTGTTAAATTCATATTTTGTGTGAAATATACAGATATAAAATCAGATTGCAGTGCTCCAGAAATGAAACTGAAAGGTATAGAGGCATGACTATTTGAACCTTATTCCAAAGTGCTGAGAATGCCCATTTATTTTCATCTTAGTGTACTAGTTAAATGATAGTTAATTTAGATGCATTTGTTTATTGAATCCTCAGAATAATCTTATGAAATTATTGTGTAGAATTTTCTTTGTGGAGACATTAGAAAGTGGAATTCAGCTTAAGTAGGTTAGCACTGTAATATATTTGAGAAGCCATAACCAGCCTGAAGCTGCATAGACCTGGGTTCAAATCCTGGCTCTGAAACTTAGTAGCCGTCTTCTCTTAGGGAAGTTACTTAATTTCTCTTAAGCCTCTTCTATATGTGAGGATAATAAAAATAATACTGACCATATAGGGTTGTGATAGCTAATTGAACTACATATGTAAACTCTCTAATGCTACAGTTGGCCCATGGGTGCATGATAAATAATAACTCTTATTTGATGATTTGTCCCAAATCACCCAGCTAGTAATCAGTGCATATCTAATGATGTTTTAAGTTTTAAGTAAAAGTCTAACTAAAAGTGACTTGAAAATAAGAACATTTATAAACTTAAATAACAAGAAAGTATATTGGTCCCATCTGCTTCCATGGTTTCCTAATTGGTCATTTGGGTAATGGCAAAGTTCTAGGGTAGCTTTTTTGGAATCCTCTTGGCTACCCCTTCATGGTCACAGGATGTCTGCCATAGCTGTATGTGTCATATACTCAGTAGTCCCCAAAGATATGAAAAGCACTTATTTTCTGTAGCATACCAATTTTAAAAATTAAGAGCACTTTCTTAGAAATAACCCAGGCTTGCCTCATGTTTTATTGGCTAGATTTGGGTTCTTTGTCCCTTAAGCACTGAGGAATGGAATTAATCAGACTGGTTCAGACTAATCAAACTCTATCACTGGGTCAAGAGAGGATACTGAATCCCTGAATATGGGACTGCATAAAAGGTGAGCATCTGAACAGAATCTGTCAGCAATAAAGAATGCAGATGGAGAGGGAGTGATTTGAGTAGCTGTTTTCTATCTATTGAAATCACTAAAAACTAGGTTTTCCAAATTGTGGAAAATTCAAATATTTGGCGGTTATTGTTCTTCATATGTTACCACATAGGCCACAGACAGGACATTATTTCTGGAATTGCAGCAGTCAGGATAGAACAAGTAATGTGCTTGCATTAAGATAAATGTCTTACAAAAGACATTAATGTCTATCTTATAAAAGAAATTAAAAATGATACAAACAGATGGAGAGATATACCATGTTCTTGGATTGGAAGAATCGACATTGTGAAAATGACTATACTACCCAAGCAATCTACAGATTCAGTGCAATCCCTATCAAACTACCAATGGTATTTTTCACAGAACTAGAACAAAAAATTTCATAATTTGTATGGAAACACAAAAGACCCCGAATAGCCAAATCAGTCTTGAGAACGAAAAACAGAGCTAGAGGAATCAGGCTCCCAGACTTCAGATTATACTGCAGAGCTACAGTAAACAGGACAGTATGGTACTGGCACAAAAACAGAAATATAGATCAGTGGAACAGGATAGAAAGCCCAGAGATAAACCCACGCAGATATGGTCACCTTATCTTTGTTAAAGGAGGCAAGAGAAATGGAGAAAAGACAGACTTTTCAATAAATGGTGATGGGAAAACTGGACAGCTACATGTAGAGAATGAAATTAGAACACACTATAACACCATACACAAAAGTAAAGTCAAAATGTATTAAAGACCCAAATGTAAGGCCAGACAGTATACAACTCTTAGAGGAAGATATAGGCAGAACACTCTATGACATAAATCACAGCAGGATCCTTTTGACCCACCTCCTAGAGAAATGGAAATAAAAGCAAAAATAAACAAATGGGACCTAATGAAACTTAAAAGCTTTTGCACAGCAAAGGAAACCATAAACAAGATGAAAAGACAACCCTCAGAATGGGAGAAAATATTTGCAAACGAAGCAGCTGACAAAGGATTACTCTCCAAAATATACAAGTAGCTCATGCAGCCCAATATCAAAAAAACAAACAACCGAATTCAAAAAGGGGCAGAAGACCTAAACAGACATTTCTCCAAAGAAGATATACAGATTTGCCAACAAACCATGAAAGGATGCTCAACATCACTGATCATTAGAGAAATGCAAATCAAAACTACAATGAGGTATCACCTCACACCAGTCAGAATGGCCATCATCAAAAAATCTACAGACAATAAATGCTGGAGAGGGTGTGGAGAAAAGGGAACCCTCTTGCACTGTTGGTGGGAATGTAAATTGAACAGCCACTATGGAGAACAGTATGGAGGTTCCTTAAAAAACTAAAAATGGAACTGCCATATGACCCAGCAATCCCATTACTGGGCATATACTCTGAGAAAACCATAATTCAAAATGAGTCATGTACCACAATGTTCATTGCAGCACTATTTACAATAACCAGGACATGGAAGCAACCTAAGTGTCCATCGGCAGAGGAATGGATAAAGAAGATGTGGCACATATATACAATGGAATATTACTCAGCGATAAAAAGAAACGAAATTGTGTTATTTGTAGTGAGGTGGATGGACCTAGAGTCTGTCATGCAGAGTGAAGTAAGTCAGAAAGAGAAGAAGAAATACCGTATGCTAACACGTATATATGGAATGTGAAAAGAAAAAAAAAGGTTCTGAAGAACCTAGGGGCACACAGGAATGAAGACACAGACATAGAGAATGGACTTTAGGACACAGGGATGGGGAAGGGTAAGCTGGGATGAAGTGAGAGAGTGGCATTGACATATATACACTACCAAATGTAAAATAGATAGCTAGTGGGAAGCAGCCACATAGCACAGGGAGACCAGCTTGGTGCTTTGTGACCACCTAGAGGGGTGGGGTAGGGCAGGTGGGAGGGAGTTGCAAGAGGGAGGGGATATGGGGATATATGTATACATATAGCTGATTCACTTTGTTATATAGCAGAAACTAACACAACAGTGTAAAGCAATTATATCCAATAAAGATGTTTTAAAAAAAAGATAAATGTCTTATATTATCTGTTTTCTTCTTTACAAATTCCTATTATATTGAATTCCAGGAGGTCTTGATTGACCTGCATATATATTGAATTTTGTTTCAGTGACTGTCCCATGTTTCAGAATGGGAAATATGTCTATACTAAGAATACAAAGAATGTGAAACACGTCTGTATTACAGAGATTTTTGTTTTGATTAGATTTTATTTTGATTATGGAAATTGGGATGATCCGATTGCAATTAAGAAAAAATTTGAATATTGGTAAATATTTTAAAAGTAAAAACTTACCATTTTAGCTTGATGCAATAATCAAGAATTTGGTATGTAGGTTTTCCTACAAGAAAGCATATTTACCTCCAGGGGGGTTGTTTAATAAATAATATGGCTGTATTCCAACTTCACACCAAGGAGAAATTATCATTATCAATCTTTTCCTTTTTTAAAAATTTGATATTTATTTGAGAGACCGTAGTTTACACAATAGGCACATTATTTTGTGTTGTATAAATTACTGAATGAGTATGATCTGAGTGAAGTCATGTGAAGAGAATTTATTTATGAACTGAGATGGTCAGATGGATCTTGTCAAAGGGCAGAGATCCTTTAAAATATTCCAGTCCAGTAAAGTCAGCACATCATTAAAAGGGCTTTTAAATGCGTTGCACGGGTGAAGAGACAACCTTAATTGTGGACTGGTGGTATTTAATAGCCGAGTCCCATCAAAAATGAATTTAAGAAAGAAACTGTGCTGCAGTGATTGTAGTACCATAATACTTTAGGGACGTATTTAAAGTTTTGCTATTATATTCTATATATACTGTATATTGCTGTATATGTTCTACATCTATATACACATATATTTATATAAATAAAATCATAGGTAGTGTGTTGTATAGGCAGTATAAGAGATTGCCAACGGTAATTTTGACTACTCAAAATTTTGCCTTGCTGGGTGAATCTAAAATCCAGTCTGTGAAAAAGATGGGAGACTACTGAATAGATTTTGATGTTTGCATTTTTATTTTAACCCCCTAAGAAAGACCCTAATTACTTTGTTTGTATGTATATGTGTATATATAGAATTATACCAATGTAAAAATTTATGTTTTTGTTCAGGCAACTCGGTGTAACTGCCATCAAAAATCTAAAGAGGAAAAACGCACATATGCTGATAAATATACCCAAACACCCTGGAGAAGAATTCCTGTAAGTAACGCATACTCTTATCCTCTTTTCTTGTCATTTACTATTTCAATGTTTTGTTCTACTCCTTTTACTCTAATAATTTTGAATCTGCTGTGGCTGTCAGTTTTTTTTTAAGGTAAGTGGATTTTTCTTGTTCTTAGGTGTTTCTGTGCTTTCTAAAGCTTCTCTTCTGTGTCTTATATGAATGAATGTGCATTTAATAGCTTTTCCATTCTGCATACCGTAGGTCATTTTATTTGAGTGTCTAGTCTCTCTCTTATTGCATGTATTTATGAGAGTAGTAGTTCTCCATGCCCTACAAGAAAAAGAAGTCCAAAATGCAGTCTTCCCTCTTTAGCAGCATATGACTCTGAAAATATATTATGTAGCCTGTTCTTTTTATTTGTTGAGACTTTTCAAATATATTGTTATTATAATTACTCAAACAAATATTGAGGCTATTAGGAAGTATAAATGCATTAAGATACAGACAGTAAAGGTTATGTTTTGGGCATAGTTAGGGTAGGGAATGGCTTCTTCTAAACAGTAGAAAATAACCATGCATTCTGTGCTTCTTCATTGTTTTTCAAAAATACTACATCTCAAAACATGTTTAGTGTTAAAAATACACTTTCTGAACTCGCTCAGGATATGCCTGAGCCAGAGAGTCATCATGGCTATCAGTCATTGTTATCCTATTGTATGGTGCCAAGTAATAGGTATTTCATGGTAAAAGAATGCCTGATAAGCCAGCCTTGCTCTTCTTTTGCCTTATTTTAAGCAGTGGAATCCTCGTTAACACAAATGAACAGGGAATTATAATGGTTTGTGTAATCAACAATCTGCTTTTTTTAAACTTAGCTATAGGCCTTTAAAGTTTATACGATACTTAATTTCTTTTCATCTAATAAGTAGTTATTTTTTGTATGCTCTGTATAAAGTACAAAGCTAATAATTAATTTGTTCAACAAAAGTTTGGTGAGCCCCTCCCATCTCAGTTATTAGCCTCTTGAAGTAGAAGTGGGGAATTGGGAAAGAAAATATACAGACAAATAAGGATTCTTCCATTAACAAGTGCTTATTAAAGGAACTGACGGTGTGATATAGTTAAAGTGTAGAAAGTGCTGTAAGGTTCAAAGGATTGGGGAAGTCTAGGTGGAGGAATCAAGCTTGGTGAAAAGGGTGAAGGTAGTGGTTGAATCATAGAAAGCAAAAGATGTCAGTAGACAGAGACGAGTTCCAGAATTGAGAATGAGAGACTATTCTACATCAGCACTCTTCCATAGAGTTTCCTTGAGGTCCAGTGCAGTAGCCACTAGCTACATGTGACTGTTGAATACTTGAAAATGTGGCTAGTGTGACTGCAGAAGATAACTGTAAATAATATTTAATTGTAATTAAATGTAAATAGCCACATATGGCTACTGGATACCATATTGGACAAAGCATCTCTAGAGTTAATGATGAAGTAGACTTAGATGGATTATAGGAAAGCCACCTGGAACAATAAAGGGAAGTCAGTGAAGGCAATTTTTGGAAGAAATGAAGGAAAATAAAAAAGACAGAGTTCATATTTAGGTAGTGGAAAAAAAGAGAGAAAGAAGGTAAAAATGAGTTGTAGGAGAAGATGGTACCTTCAGAAGAAGAATGGATAAGTCAAATTCTGACCAAATGTTCTCATCTGAGGGACAGAATGCCCAGATAAAATAGTGAAATGGATAACATGGAAAGAAGAATAAAAACATGGAAGGTGCCTAATCATTCATACAAGAATACTTGAAGAGACTAGGCATATGCAGGAAAATGGTGATTATGTGAGAAATAAGGATTCACTTTATAAACTTATAAGACTATATTTTAAACATAGTATGACATTGTTGATCCAGGTACAAGCATGTTCTTATAAATAATACTATCTTGGACTGAATTTTAAGTTTTTAAAATGTATTTCCAATATCATTTTTAAAGAATTTAACATCAGTATTTGAAGATTTGAATAGTTATTTTGCACATTAAGTAAATTGTAAATTTTCATGATAGGTACTTTTATAGAACATTTGTTTGAACATCTTAAATTAACTAGAGAAGACAAAATACCAGAATACATTTCTAGACTCACACCATCAAAGCTTATTATTTATGCCCTTGAATCTCAAAGAAGGGATTGCAAGATGGACCCAAAGGATTCACATAATGACCCAACCTGGATTACTCTGAAAATTGAGTGTAGGAATAAACAGTTTTATTGGTATCATTGGGAAAGCTGCCAATCAGTTAAAACTCAGATTGTGCACAATTTGACCTGATACTAGTTTCCCCTCATATTTTAAGAACTAACTCTTATTATATATAGCAAAGGAGTTAAGAAAGATGCTTTTATATAAAATTTAAATGCTCTGTTGGAATTAGTTTCTAGTACTGAATCACAGATTAATCCACTTTATAGCATATTTAATAGATATGAATAAAATTTATATAAATTCAAGAATTGGAATATCATCAGCATTATTTGCAATCCTTTGTGCTTAGAATTAGGTTTGCATGACTCAGATTTATTGGATCATACATATATTGCAAAATGTTACAGTCAACTATGTTCCTATTGTAACTATTTATAAAATAGAAAATATTGAATCAGAAAAATATATCACAGACATATCACACACAAAAAAATCAATTGTTTATAATTCCCAAAGGAGAAGGAATTTACTTAGTCCTACCAGTCATGATATATGTGCTAGCAAAGAACTTTGCTCCTTTTTTTCCCCTTGCCTGGGAAATAAGATGAAATGTTAAATATAAGGAACAATATAACCCAAAGATTTGTCTCAAGTACTCTTTCCTAAGTCCTTTTTCTTTTAGACCACATGCCTTTCTGATTTGGAAGTGGGCAGTATTATTGGTTAATTTTTATGTAAGATTAATAACCTGATTTTAAACTTAGATGTGCCATTTTCTCCCAATTAGAGAGTCGTTACATTACTATTTATATATATTTCCAAAGGGAATTAAGGGATTTATTTCTTTGCTAAGCTTTTTATTTATATTCACTATTACTTATATTTAAAATATGCCACTAGAAGTATTTTAAGTGAAATATCTATATCCTTTGGTGTATAAACATGTAATATTTAATGGTCATGCAATAATGTTTAATCAATATTAGACATTGAACGTTAAATATGACCTATGTTTCAGTGAGCTAAATGCTGATAGGAACCATCTTTGTACTGAGACATCACATTTTAGTAGGCATGTGAGTATGACAACACACCAAGAATTCTATTATATGTGTCTTTTACACTGTAGTTTATGAGCAATAGCACCTGAAACCAATAACTGAAAAATGGAATTGTTTTACAAGGCTAGGGACAAATGAAATATAGATATTAGAGCAGCTGAGTGATTTATCTGGTCATAAATTTAAGGGTATGTAAATTCGTATCCTCTAATACCAAATACCAGAACTGAAGTAGGCATTTTTGGAACTTTGTTTAAAATATCCACTGAAAGGGACTTCCCTGGTGGCACCGTGGTTAAGAATCCGGCTGCCAATGCAGGGGACATGGGTTCGAGCCCTGGTCAGGGAAGATCCCACATGCCGCGGAGCAACTAAGCCCGTGTGCCACAATTACTGAGCCTGCATGCCACAACTACTGAAGCCCACGCGCCTAGAGCCCGGGCTCTGCAACAAGAGAAGCCACCGCAATGAGAAGCCCATGCACCACAATGAAGAGTAGCCCCCGCTCGCCGCAACTAGAGAAAGCCCTCATGCAGCAACAAAGACCCAACGCAGCCAAAAATAAATAAATAATAAATAAGTTTTTTTAAAATAATAAAATAAATAAAATGTCCACTGAAAGAAACAAAGTTTGTGTGCACAGTAGTTAGAAAACAAAGGACAGCACCAAAGTTTTCCACTGCTGGTATCCATTTCATGTGTGTAATGTAGGGTTTAACTTACTGACTTAACACAGTGAGAGTGTAGGCAGGACATAGAGAGATTTTACTCTTAGAATTTAATGTTAGATAGCAATCAGTGAGAAATGGATGATCCTGTTAGGTTTCCAAGAAGCAGCATGATCAAATTAGTCTTTTAGAAGAAATTAATCAGCTTCCATAAGAGGTAATAAAAGTTGCTCCTCTTTTAGTTTATGCTAGCAGAGTGCTAATTTATCAGGCCTTTATTTGTTGGAGCATTCTAACTTCTCTTGTTCTTAGGTAATTACAAAAACATTTTTACAGATGTTTTAGAAAATTACTATTTTTTAAATGTCAGATGTAACTAAAATTTTTTCCTAGAGAATGTCTCTTTAGTATTATGCTCAGAGGGTTCTTTCAAAAAGTTACATTGATATTCCTGATATAGCAGAAAATAATACCATTTCTCTTACCTAGTCCTAAAATTTCTAAGCAAATATAGCTATCCTGATCATTCAGAGCAGTGAAGTGTCAATGTACCTTCAGCCAAAGCCCACCAGGAATATATCTGTAAAACAAGTTGGGTGGATTACTTGTTGCAGCCAGGGAGAACACACATTGTGAAAAATGATATCAAGATTGTATCAGAAAGAACCTTTTATAGGATTTGAGCTTTTCTTGGATGATTTGAGGGAGGGTCTAAGGAATCGGGTTTGCTCAGATTGGATACTATCAGAAGATAGAAAAGTCTAGAGTACTTTCTGGATGGCACAGTGTGACCTTGCCTTTATCTGTACTTAGGCAAAATTATGAAGTGACCTTATTTTGTTTCATGTTACCATGGTCTCAGAGTAACCATGGTATTCTGTGAGATTGTTTATGAGATCACTGGGCACTAGGGGCTGCTTGTCATCTTTCACAGAAGGAATACCTGGGCATGGATTAAATAAAAATTTACCAACCAGATGAAATTTCTTTTACGATTGTAACTGTAACATTTGGATTGTTACCTCTCTGTTTTTTTAAATCATTTACTATACTTTGCCATGTTTTAGTGTAGTTATTGTTGGTGGTAGTAGTAATGATTACATAAGAATTATTATGAGGAAACAGAAGTTTGGAGAGTTAGAGTTGGATCACATTATGGAGAGACTTAGATGTTAGACTGAGAACTTTCAACTTAATTCTGTAGCCAGAAGGTTCTAGCAGGGGCCAGACTTAACTGTATTTTGTTACAGGGAGAGTAATGTGAGAGGAGAAACTGTGATTGTCATGAGGCAGGGGTTGTGTCTCATTCCTTCATCTGTGCTTACTGGCTTAGCACAGGGCCCAGTAGGATTGAATCAGTTCCAGTGAGAACACAGTGAAGGCAGGGAAAACTACTTAGAAGATTATTATAATAGCCCAGGAGATGAGGCTAACCTATGATTTTTGATCTCTCATGGAGACGGAGAGAAAATCCCTGAGGCAGAATCTGTTGTCTTGAAAAGTGATTAGATGAAAAGGTGTGATGAATGGGAAGAAGATGGATGTAAGTTATCAAATGTGGATGACTGGGAAGATGACATGTCAGTTAAGAAAACAGGAGAACCAAGAGAAGGGATTTTATTTGGTAAGAAAACTGCTAAAGGTTTTAGATATATATTTTAATCACTTGAGATTGAGATTCTGGCAGGACAGAAGGGTAGAGGAGTTTGAATATGTAGGATTGGAACTTGAAAAGTGCCAGAGAAGTTAGATATAGATGTAGATTCAAAGTGGGGCGGTGGGAGGTGGGAATGAGTTTATGGAAGACAGAAATCTCTAGTAAAGAGTTTCATCCACTAAGGAAGCTCAGTGCTACAGTGCCAACTGCCACAGACCCCTTTTGGAGCAAATAAGACCATTCCAGGAGGCTTCCTAAGCTCTCCCAGAAGAGGGAGACACAAGCAAACTAATCTTCCTGAATCAGGAAAAGTTTTATCTCTTCAGTGCTAAGATTAAAAATTCTCCATCCTCTAAGCTCAGGTGGTAACTCTCATCTGTTCTCATCCCTTGCTTTAAGAAAAAGCAGCTGCTGAGGGAAGAGCTGCATGTGTTCTGAAGAACTCGGTTCACTGTTCTTTATCTTATCCCACAAGGTTTGAGTTCACAGAAAGATGTTTTTACTTGGTCTCCCTAGGCTTTATCTTGAGAGAAATGAAATTTCCTCTAAAACCCTGAATCCAGATACTCTTGTTTTTTAATGTTTTCGTATTCTTTTATTTTGTTCTTGTTTGTGTGCATATGTATGTATTTTGTCCCACCGATTTAAAGTGTAACTAGAATGTTATGCATATGGTTAAACTATATGTCAGATATCCTATGTTTTCCTACAAGTAGATTTTTTTTCCCCTTGGATGTGATATATTCATATGCATTCCTACTGCTTTTTGTTTTTATATACAACCATTGTGATTTCTCCAGCAGAAAGCGTCTCATATCTTCATCTTAAAAGTCAGCAGAAGATTTAAAGTAGACTCAGTTGAGCAAAAGGCCCTTTCCTGGGCACAGCTTAGGGATCTTCACAGCATCAACTAGGAAAGAATTATGCACTTTCCTGCCCTCTAATTAGTGCTCCAATATAAATGTAATGTGAGCTACATATATAATATAAATGCTTTAGTATCCAAATTAAAGCAAGAAGAAACATGCAAAATTAATTTTAATAAAATACTCTATTTAACCCAGTAGTACCATTTGAACATGTAATCAATATAAAGAAGATATTGAGATACGTTACATTCTAGTTTTTGTTTTCGTATGAAGTCTTTGACATCTTGTGTGTATTTTACATTTATACCACATTTCGATTGAGACTATCTGCTTAACCCCATGTAGCTGCTAGCAACCATATTGGATAGTGCAGCTCTGAATGGAGGTCACTGGGTTTGGCTTTAAACCTGAACTATGTAGCAGGAATTAACCAAAAAATAACACAAAATAGAAAATTCCTTCAGGTTTTAAACCATGGGTCCATTTATTCATTCATTCATTGAACTTTGACTAGTTTTTTCTGTATTTCAATCCCAGTACTAAGGGCTTTGGATACTAAATAAAAGACATTGCTTGATTCTTAGTTTATGGTACTCATGGACAGACAGCAAAGTGTAAATCAGATGATAGGACAGTGAGGCCTTGTTTCTGGACCAGAGGATGGTGGACATGTCTTCCAGTTACGGGGACTAGACCATCTGGCTCTCAAATCTATCTTCACATGGCCGTGACTTCCAGCAATCTTCAGTTCAGGAGTGTAGTGTATTCCAGCACTCACTGCTGGAAGAGATCTATCCGTCTGGGAAATTTTTCTTTCTTCGTTAATACTGTCTTTTTGCTCAAAATCATGTTTCCCATCCTTTCCTTAGATCTTATAAATCATACATCTTCTAAGTTTCGAAGTTAGGGTCTTCCATACAAGTTCCCTTCTTTGTAGAAACACTTCCAGTAGACATGGAATCATGGGGAGCTAGCACATGCTGTTTCTTAGCGCTGCTGCTTGGTGTTGCTCACATGTCTGCTGTCTCTGAACTTGCCTGGTCTCAAGGTTTAGTTAGTCATGTTTTATAGTTGTTTCAGTTTTTTTTTTACTATTGAAAGGAATATATAATCATCTTTTTATTATCAGGGAAATTACCTTTAGTTTATAGAGATGAGAAGGTCATTAAACATGTTTTCCTTCTCTCCCCAAGAAAATATGATCCTACCAATATAATTAGCATTTCAAATAATTTTCCTCAGTATCACTCTAATATGAATTGTTTTTACTCCTCTGTTTGTGTTGTTACTTTTTATTTTAAATTCTTGTAGATTCATAGGAAGTTGCAAAAATAGATCCCTTATTTCACCCAATATCCCACAACAGTTACATTTTATATAGCTGTAGTACAGTGTCAAAACCGAAATTGACTTTAGAGAATGCATAGTTCTGTGCCATTTTATCACTTGTGTAGATTCCTGCAACAACTACCATATTTAAAACACAGAATTATTGCACCACTACAAAGTTCTCTCTTCTGCGCTGCCTTTTAATAGTCACAACCACTTCTTCCCTTACCATTCCTAACCCCTGACAACCACTAATGTCTTCCATATCTAAATATTGTCATTTCAAGAATTTTATATAAATGGTGTTATACAGTGTGTGAGCTTTTGAGATTGGCTTTTTTTCACCCAGCATAATACCCTGGAGATCCATCCAAGTAGTTGTGTCTATCAGTAATTTGTTCCTCTTTACTGCCGAGTAGTAGACCATAATATTGGATGTTCCACGGTTTTTTTAACCACTTGCGTCTATAATAGATAGACATGTTGGTAGTTTCCAGTTTTTGGCTATTAAAGATAAAGCTGTTATAAATATTTGTGTAGATGTAAATTTTCATTTCTCTAGGATAAATGCCCAGTAGTGCGATTTCTGGGTAATATTGTAACTGTACGTTTAGTTTTTAGAGAAACTGGCAAACTGTCAGAGTGGCTGTGCTATTTTAGATTCTCATCAGCATTGTATGAGTGATGCAGTTTCTCTGCATCCTCACTAGCGCTTATTGTTGTCATTATTATTTTTTAAATTTTAGCCATTCTGGTAGGTGTGTAGTTGATATCTCATTGATTTGTTTGTCTTGGGGGAGTAAAGAATGGGTATCATTGTATTTATTTTTTAAGATTTTTAGGTGCTTGCAGTGTGTGTCCAGGCCTGTCAAATGTTATATCTTCATCTCTAGGTAAACACAATAACTTAATTTAATTCAGTTTGAATCAGTAAACAGAGTCTCCCGTTTGCTGGGGACGGTTAGGCAGGGAATGTGGGACATTTAACATCTTTTAAACTCCTGACAGGTTCTAGGTATTTTTACAGATACTTTCACTTAAATTATTTTAAAGAACTAATGATTTATCATGAGAGACAATTTAATACAGTTGATTGTTTTAAGTGCCGTATAAATAGAGTTATAAAATTAAAGGATAACAGTGACTCTGGAGTTGGGGGTGTGTGAGCCAACTGAATTACAACTAAAAGTGAGACGTTTCTTAGAGATGAACCATTCTATCTTAGTTCGTTCAGGCACCTATAACAATACCACAGACTGGCTTATAAACAATAGAAATTTATTTCTTACAGTTCTGGAGGCTGCAAATTCCAAGATCAAGGCACCAGCCTGCTTCCTGGTTTATAAACAGCCGTCTTTTCCCTGTGTCCTCAACATGGTGGAAGGAGTGAGGGGGCTTTCTGGGATTTCTTTCACAAGGCACTAATCCTATTCGTGAGGGCTCCACCCTCATGAGCTAATCACTACCCAAAGGCCCACCTCCAAACCATCACACTGGGGCAGTAGGTTTCAACATATGAAACTTGGGGGCGGGAGCACAAATGACTTAGTCTGTAGCACATTCCAATCCTGCATCTTACAAATGAAGAGACTGAGACTCAGAGAAGATCAGTGGCTTTCTCAAGGTTATAGGCTCTTAGAAGATCCAAGGAAAAACACAGTTCCCTGATTCCCAGTGGGTACTATTTCCATAAACCCTCAGGGAGACGTTATTTCTTTGAGAAGGAATCTCTGACTGCTGGTTTAGTTTATTTACAAAATCCCTATCTGAAAGTTTCTTTACCCAGTACAATGAGTAGAAGCTGGTCCTGCCTGGTGAAACCCATAGGGAGAAAAGTACATGCCCCTTCTTGGCTGAGGACTTGCTTTGTGTAAAGGTTTTGGACCAAAACATCTCTGAAACAGCAAAATCGAGTTGTATCAGGTAATATCTATGGAGAGCACCTGGGGTCATCACCCTATTAAATATTTCCTAATCTGTTTTCACAAACACCCATGGCTAAATTAGTGGAGAAGTTACAATAATTTCAAAAGACAAGATCTTTATTTACTAGGATACTCTAAAGATCATTAATTTTATTTAATTTCTTGTAGCTATTTGTTTCCTTAATCAACATAGAAAATGGATCTTTTTTTGGTTTTTGTTTTGTAGTGAGCAATGTAGGATTATTCTTAAATTTAAATGTGTCTGATTATACTGAACCTGAGACAAGGAATGTTGATACAGGAGTGGACATAAGTTTTTTATTTGGATCAGTGTTCCCGAAATATCTAAACATCAGTAAAATACATTAGTAATCTTCTAGTACATCATTTCTATATCAGATTAATTGCTGTGAAAAATTATGCATACTTTATTTTGCAAATTGAGCTGGGTGTGATGATGATTTACAAGCTCATTTTTCTTGATGCTATCATGAGTGTTTCTATAGTTTTATGTGTGGATATGTCTCATCAGTGAGGAGGCTAGGAACAGAGAGACATGAGACCCAATCTGGTTCTATTTGTGTGAACAAATTCTCTCTTGAAGACCCAGTTTTACCTGGAATGTGAGGAAATAGAAGTAAATGACATTTCTGTTGTTTTCCAGTTCTGATAATCTGATCAAAATAAGTAAAGCTAAGAAGCCACAAGTTAATAAAATTAAAAAGTTTGCATGTGTAACCTGTGGCCTGTATGTCACATTCTTGATATAGTACTCACTCTTACAACATCCTAAGTCTTTTGAATGCTGTGTTGGTTCTGGTATCTTCAGCTAATGTTCTTTATTTTAGCTGCTAATCCTTTGAAAACCTATGAGTTAAAAAAGAAAAAAATTTTGTATGATAATTTTTTAATGCCTAATTTATTATTGATGCAGTTTCTGTGTGTTTAACTCTTAAAAGTCTATCTCCCCTTTTAAATGCTTTCATTTTTTTGCAAAAAAACTGGAATCTGCTACTTTAAAAAGAGATACATGATGATAAATGTAATTGTATGCCAGAAAAAATATATTATTTCATATGCATTAACTACAAATATTAGAGGAAAATAATTTTTTTCTTAACATATAAAAAATAACTAGTTTTGGATTATGATGTATTTTTAGTAATTTGGGCTGCCTGTATTTAAAAAAATGAAATCTGTCTTCTCATTAACACTGTTGTTTTTTTTTAAAGTATGACTGTGGTTTCTCTATTTTTTGGTTCCCTTTTTTATTATACCTCCCTACCCCCGTCTCTCTCTGCACAGGGTGGGTATTCTGCCCCCTCCTTCTCTCCTTGGCAGGGCTCCTTCCAAGGCATCCCACGGACTGTTCCACCGCACCGCAGACAGAGTGAGTCTGTGTCTCTCACTCCTATCCTGCTCTGGCTTCCCATTCATGGTATTCCCCTTCTGCATGACTATCCCTCCCCAGCACCTCCTCTCCCTCCAGAGTGACCTGCAGGCACACGCTAAACCAGCACTCCCTGGGCTCTCCTCTCTTAATTAATACTTCCTTTGACTGCATGTAAATAGACTTTTCTCCTTAGAGCCTTAGGAAAGCTGTCTGAAGTTAATGTCATTCTAATGCCGTTTAAACCTATTGCCAGTGACCCTATACCTACTGACATGCATCTGTCTTTAATATATTTTCTATTTTCATGACCTTGAGATATATGAATAAAAATTTTTTAAATCTAGTCATGTTAAAAATGTATACACTATCTGCAGTAGTATAATGGACAGATGCATATTGTTTAGGGAGCAGGCTTACTAGACCATTGCACATTTCTTTAAATATTTTCTAATCAAAAGGTGTTGATTGTGTTTCACTGTCATCTAATACAAAAATCTTTTAAATCATTTTTAAGAGTGTTTTTTAATAACTAATATGTCTTTGTAATTTATCAGCTGCTTTACAGTACAGAAGAAATGGCTTTTGAATATGCATGGTTTACTAACATTTCTAATGATTTAGTAATTGTTTGACTTAAAAAAAATCTTTGTTTACATTAAATCTGCTTTCCAAAACAGCGTTTATTATTTTGTATTATGTACTTAAGTATATAACTGGTAAGTTGGTTATATTTTATCTTTTTTGAAAAGTCACCCAAAAAAAGCTAATGTTAATGAAAAAGATATAAATGTTGTCAGAGTCACTTTTATGCCTTCTCCATAGATTTGCCCTGATTTGTGATTCATATCAATTTTTTCATAAATTATTCTTATCAAAGTCATGTGAAGTATCAAAGGTCCAAAAGGGGGAAATTTTAAGCAGTTAAAATTTTAAAATGTGATTTATTCAAATAAAACTTTATTTCTTGAATTAGTCAATTATAAAGTATCAACATGAATTTGAGACAAGGTTTGAAATTTATTTTTTGACCATTATGCCTTTCCTTCCCTTTTGCACTTTTTAAAGAACAATGGAATAGAGTTTGCATAGGCTTTTATATCAAGTTTATTTACTAGCAAGTTAATTTGTTGGGTGAAAGCGTTCCTCCCTTTTCCTCCTTTCCCATCTCCTACCATCTTTGTAAATCCTCCTTTTTACTTCCTTTGCTTCAATTAGGTTGCTTTCTTCTCCATTTGAAGATGGCTAGCACATAAAGAATTATACTAAATTGCTAGTGAACTAATCTGAATTTCAAAGGGCAATTACAACAAATGATAATGTATTCTTAAACTGTAGCCAGTATACTGCATGGTTGACAGATTTACCTCAGATTGAGGTAAATTACGCACCTACCTTAACTTTTCTGAAGCCCCCTTATAGTCCCTGTTCTTTTTCTCCACTGTTCTTCTCCCCATTCTCCTTCTCAGCTACATGTAATATGGAATTGGAGTTTACGGTTAATTATTCAGTATTACAAATAGTTTAGATTTATTTTTAAAACATGTTTCCCAGAAGCACCCATTTCACTAGTTTCTCATTAGTATAGCTTTAGAAATTACTTATCCCTCACCTGAATCGTTGGCTCTCCATTTCCAAATGCTTCTTTCTCCTTTGGGTTCAGAGGTATTTTTTTCATTTCCAACTATGAAGCAGCACCGTCTGTCCTTCAGCACTACTATCAAGAACTGTCTTTCTAGCTTTTCTAGGTCAAACCTGCTTTCTCTGCATCTCCAAGTTAGCAAAAAGAAAGTTTGGTTCGCCAGAGTTTGGATGTGTTGGCCACCTAGGAGAAGGTATATACATTGGAGTCTTTTCCTGGGTAAGTTCTCATGGCTTATGCAGCTAAGAGAACTGGCCCTGAGACTTGATCATTGAGACTTGTAGAACTCTGTTTGTGGAAAGTGCTAACTAGAGGACTTATTCACAGCTTTTTTTTTTTTTTTTTTGCGGTACGTGGGCCTCTCACTGTTGTGGCCTCTCCCGTTGCAGAGCACAGTCTCCGGACGTGCAGGCTCAGCAGCATGGCTCACGGGCCTAGCCGCTCCGCGGCATGTGGGATCTTCCCGGACCGGGGCACGAACCCGCATCCCTGCATTGGCAGGCTGACTCTCAACCACTGCGCCACCAGGGAAGCCCTGTTCACAGCTTTTTGACAGCTCTTATTGAGCTTTGAAGGTTCCTTTAAAGGAAATATGTTTAAACTACTACACTTTTAAATTTACCCTGAGAACGCCTGAAGGAGTATAAAAAAGTAATATAAAAGAGTGTAAAATAATAATGATTATTATTTTATAACGATAAAATATAGAGAAGGAGAAGGATATGAAATTATGGGAGTAAATCCAGTAGTTTTCCAGAGAGTTTTGGAATAGGTGTCCCCATTTCCTGCACTAAACTGCTATGTATTCAGTGAAACAATATTTGTCTCCACATTTAGTCAGTTTGTGATTTCTAGTGCTGATTTTAATTTTTGAGAGGTTAATTCTGTAAGTGATGGTATGTAGTTGAGAGAGTTCTCCTACATTATCGTGTTTCAATAATAAGTTCTTTCTGATGCCCTCTTGAACATCAACTTAAGCGAACTGCCTTTTTTTGTAAATGCAGAAGCCAGGTAAGCTTGGCTATTAGTCTTCAGTAAGGTAGTCTGTTTTTGTTTTTTAAAATGTGTAAGAGTAGTGGACCTAATAAAACAGGCATAAAGAGATAGCCTGTAGCAGATATTGCAGAGAGTGAAATAACTAATGTTTACAGGGACTATTTAGCTCTGGTAACTCCAGAAAGCTGCAGTGGCCAAGGATGTTCTTGGTGAATTTAAGAATAACTCTAAAAAAATGGAGATAAAAGGAAAATCCTGGTCTTTTTTTTTTTTTTTTTTTACTTTCTCAGGAAATTTTGACTTACATTCCTTTTCTCAGGTATATTACTAGTCTCAACTTGATGATGCTTATCTCCCAGTTTCAAATTAAATTTTCCCTAGGTTAGCAGAAAATATCTACATTTAAACATTCAAAGGTCTTCCTGCTGTCAGTAGGCACTTCAGCTTTTGTCCAACTGACTTAACTGGCATTGGTTTAGTCTTTCTAATTTCCAACTGTGTAAAATTAGGAATGATATATATATAACCTACCTCACAGTATGAAAATTTAATAAAAATAATTACTTTTGGCAAGTAACAGCCTTAATGGTAATCTCAAATAACATTTCTTGCCAGAGCATGTGCTTTCAGGAATACCTGACTTTTCAAAAAGTATATCTTGGAATAATACCTATTTCTTATCATGCCTAAAGAGACTTAAAATTTGCTGTTTAACACCTTTCTTGAAAGAATTTAGAAATCTTAACTTCCTTTAGCTTCCACATACAGTAACTTAAATTGGAAGAAAAAAGTTGTTTTTAAGCAACAAAAGTAACAAATACATGTTTATGTCTTAATAGCCATATTAAGCCCAGCAGTCTCTTTTTTAAAACATTTTATTGAAGTATAGTTGATTTACAATGTTGTATTTAGTTTCTGCTGTACAGCAAAGTGACTCAGTTATACATACATATATTCTTTTTCATATTCTCTTTTATTATGGTTTATCACAGGATATTGAATATAGTTCCCTGTGCTATACAGTAGGACCTTGTTGTTTATCCATCCTATATATAATAGTTTGCATTGGTAATCCCAAACTCCCAATCCAGCCCAGCAGTTTCTTGATGCAGTGCTGCCTGATTTCTAAATTTATATTATAATAATCACTAATTGTATTCACCAGAATTGTATTAAGAATGGCAATTATATTGCCTTATATTTTCCTCCTCCTCTTACAACCTTCAGGGGTTGTTTCACAAACCTTTTTTGACAAATTCATTTTACATCATAACCCAGTATATATTTACTGAATGAAACTATATATTTACAACCCAAGACACACGTGTGTATATTTAATATTCAGATTAAAGATTCATGAAACAGTACTTTCTGTTAGGACATATGATACTCTCATATTTTTTTCCCAATTTTTTGTTTTGCTTTTTTTCACATAGTATTATATGAGTATTTTTTATATAGTAAATATTTCTTGAAAACATTTTAATGGCTACATGATAATACATTATCATGTGACTATGATATCATTTATTTAATGTTTTCCTGTTGTTTGACATTGATGTTGTTTCCATTTTCCCCTATTAAACAGAGATACTATTATAGTGCAGTTTATTCTTGTGTTTAGATCAGTGTCAGCACTAGAAGGGTGGTTCTTAAAGGATGTGTGCTTTTTAGAGATGCTTGATGTGTATTGTTGAACTGTCAAACATGTTCATAAGGTATACATTAACGTGGCTCAATCCGATTGGCTTCACCATGTGACTGTAATCAGTTGTACATGTAAAGATAGCATCAGTCAGTGCTTTAATCAGAATTTAGCTCTGAGAGTGACTTTTCATAAAAATAAAATATTTTTGATGAAGTCGAAAAGAGTAACTCAGTAAAAACTGAACAATTTGATTTTACAGTAAGCTATTTTTTTAGAAGTGTGGTTGATATAGAATATGGCACTGTGTCCATATTTGCAGTTAATTCAAGTGCAGATTAGTCATTGGTTAATTGACTAGAAATGTGCATCAAACTCATGGTCCAGGAGGCCGTCCCATAAACGTAGGCATGGGTTAGTTTCTTTCTCAACACCTTGCAATTATGAGAAGCAAAGCAATTGCTGTTACCTGTATAAGCCTTTTATAGCCTGCTCTGCAGATTGTGGGATTGTCTTGTTAGCTGTATTTGTTGCCATATCATAGTGCCTGCAGTATCCTACTCTGGATAAATATACCATGCGTATTGGTCACAGCAGTGGAATTGTACTATTATGATGTTATTTAGTTTAGTTTTTTCTTTTTCCCTGAACTGTTCTCCATCCCAGGGGTAGATGCTGATGGGTTCTTTGTCTTAGAGATACAGACTCATGAAAATTAAGCATCTCACACTAATTATGCCTGTGCAGTAAATACTTACTTAAGTCACTATTATTCACGTCCATAGTTTTTATATTTTTAATTAATTTGTATTGGAGTATAGTTGCTTTACAGTGTTGTGTTGATAGTTTTTAAAAGCAGTTAACTGATCAACTTAGAAAAGTCATTGAACTCCTTATTTCAGAAATTGCTTATTTATAATTTATATTTATCAGTCATATATCTTCCCTAAGTTCTCTGAGATCTAGAGGCACTATTCTGAGATCTAGGGAATGAGAGCATTCCTGGTCCTCAGGAATCCTTGGAAGCTTTGATTGGGGTCATGTGAATTATAGACCAGAATTCTTTGAATCTAGTTATACTAGGGATCCAGTCCTGTCTTCCATCTCTATAGTGATGTGGGGAGCCTTGCTTATAATGTAGAACATTATATTTAAGACATACATGAAAATCAGATTATTCTTTTATTGGTCTTTAATGCAGCAGCAGTTAAAAGTAAACATTCAGTTGTATTTATAATATGCAAGACTGAAATTATTAAAAATAATTTCTACTTCCTTTATAAGGGATTACATGCAGCTAAACCTTTTTAGATCTTTGGAGTATGAATATTAATTGTGTCAAAATTCTTTTCAGTATTTTATTTGGTAAGATTCTTCAAGTGATTCCTTTTAAGGGTAAGAAGATTATATACACTGTTCTGTGGATATGAATATTTGTATTAACTTGCAAACCACTTCAGCAAGAAAGTATAAATCTATTAAGAATATGTTTTCATTTTATAGAAATATATTAAAATAATAAGTCCTAGAAAAATACAACAAAAGAAAAGCAAATACCGTTGGCTGCTACCCAGTCATGGCAATTCCTTGGTGTTGTATGTGGTCTCTGACACCACTGTCCTGTCTTTTTCTTGTCTCTGCTCTCCCATTATGCCATTGGCAAGGAGTTGAGAAGTTAGTCCATTACTTCTCTGACAAAGCGTGGTACAGTACAATTTCAGATTTTTTCCTACCACCTTCTTCATTGTAACTTTTCCCCCCCAGTTTGCATGATGCATGTCAGAGCCTGCATGAAGTTACAGGCATGTTATAAATGGCTCCATTACCATCTTCCTTTTAACCTTTGAAATGTATTTAATAATGATAATAAACTTGTATATATCAAGAAAATAATATTAGGTCATTCCTGTGTCTGTTATGCAATAGCATTTTTATGAACATTTTCTGTTTTCTACCTTACACACTTTGACATATTTTTACTCCATCAGGACTTGATATTTCTAGCTGCTGTCTTACTATTGGTGACTTTAGAACAAGAATGTTTACAGAAACTTCCTTTGTATGTTTACAGATATGACTATTTTTTCTTATGTTAATGCTAGAAATCTTTGAAGTGCTATGAAATGGTGAAGGTGAAGAGTTTTTGTGATGAGTGCTAATTTGCATTTCCTTGTGTTCAGTATATTTCCTCCAGTGGGTCTCTTGGAACCATTTTTCCCTGGAAATACTGCTTCACCATGTGGCTTGAATTTGGTGTCTGAGAGTTATCCTCTGTAGGACAGATCAGCTAAGAAGGAAATAGGACATTATCTAGGAAAGTTAATACCTGAATGTTGGTATTGAATCTGTCTTTTTGAGTTTTTAAAACAATCATCTGGCTATATTGCATATTCTGAAAGTCTGTGAACTCATTGGACTTAACCCAAATATCAAAGAATAATAAAATTTTAGTGCTGCATTTTAAATTCTCTGTCAGTTCAAATTCTGGCTTTGCCATTTACTAAAGTCTGTGAATTTGGAGATTCTACTTAATTTCATTTAACCTCAGTTTACTCATTTACAAAAAGAAGATAGTACCTTCCACCTAAGGTCTTGTGATAATTAGAGATTATGCATGTGAGCATAGAGTTTGGTTGTCTACCATTGGAAAGAAGGGAAACCCTTCTTTTACAGTCTAGAGTATAATATTTCTCAAGTATATGTAATGTGTCAGGCATAATACTAAGCACTTTATATGCATGTTATCATTTGTGATTTACAACAATTCAATGAGGTGTAGGCACTATTATCCTCATTTTACAAGTTACAAAATTCCATCTCAGAGTAGTAAGATAATTTACCCAATATCTCACTGATAGAGATAGAGCCAGAACTCAAACCCAGATCAGTCTGACTTCCAAAGCTCAGTGATTCAATACTGTGTTGTACTAGCTCCTTCATGTAGCCACATGTAAATTTTCTCTAAACGTTAAAGTGCCTTGCATGTCCTAGCTCTAGTTTATCTCCAGGAGGACACTTAAGGAATCTTGACTTCTGTGTCATATCAGATATGCCTCCTGTGGATTTAAAACATTTAGATATGACTGACATTATTGAGATATGTATTTGGAGCCTAGAAACCTTGCAATCTGTAGCAACTAGTTTATTATAATACTATTATAGAAGTTGCTTCCCCGCCCCCCCAAGATGTAGTTACAAAAGGACAATGGCTTGAATTAATCATTTTCACACCTTTTCATAGTCGTGAGTGACATTTACTGAGCAATTTTGATGTGCTCTGGGAGGTTCTATCCTAAGTGTTTTACAGTTATAATCATTTTTAATTATTAGAATTAGAAATGGAAAATAGTTGAATGCTTGTTAAGACAGTTTCCCTAACATATTTCATCCAGAAATGTCGAGTCTCCCAACTAAAAAACATCTCTGGCGTAGCTGGTGGATCATTATGGGAGGTGCAGGTCATAATGGGAGGTGCTGTGTTCAAGCTAACATGTAATGAATCCTTCATGCTATGCTTCTAAACATGAATCATTAAGCTGACCCCAAACTTATTTAGAGAAAACATTTTTTTAATTATAAGATTTCTTTTCCATCAGTTATTAAGACTCGTTTAAATTAGTGCTGCATCATTGACCTAATAGGGGAGTATCATTTTGCTAGTCTGTTACCAAAGAAGCCGTGCTGGAATATACCACTTACCAATACTCATTTATTTATTTATTATCTAGTAAATACATATTTAATCCCTGCTGTGTGCCAAATACTGAGGATACCAACTACAACAACAAAAAATGAATAAAGCGTGGTACGTGCCTTAAGAAGCGCATAGTCTCTGCTTATCTTTGTAAGCAGCACAGAAAGACATTTAAGGTTATCATTGAAGATGCCTATCAATCCCTTGCATAATTACCCAGTAGTGCCTATTGCTGGCACTCTTGACCTTAACATCTGTAGCCATTGCATCTGAGAAGTCTCAGAATAGTGTGCTGAAGTGTATGTATTTAACTACTAAAGTAAGACTTGAAGTTGCTGAGTCCAGTTAGAAGCCCTGAGTTCTTTCAGTCTAGGAATGGATCCACATTTTTAAGCTTTAGTAACCAACCTTTCTACAAGTTGCAAGGATGGAGTACTAAAGCTCTACGAATTTGTGACTACAGAGAGTTTCCAGAGGTCCCTGCAGTAGTGGGGGAATTCGTTTTGCCCTCTGAGTCTTGTGGGCGGCTGAAGCTATGTAATGAATGGGCTGGTGGGCAACTTCCCCAGAGGTCTTTTTTTGATACAGGGCAATACCTCGTCTTTCATCTTCGAAGCTGGAAACCTGAACTCATCTTAAATTTCTCTATCTCCTTCAAAACTCTTTCAATCATTTCCAGTTTCTTTTCCTATATCCTAATTTTAAACCCTTATAATTTATCACTTGGGCTGTTAGCAATGGCGTACTACCTGGGTGTTATGCTTAACAGTCTCATCCCCTACTGTTACATTCCTCACCGATCCCACCAGAGTGACATTCTAAAATACACATTGGGTCTTACAATTCCTCTGCTTAAAATTCATCAATGTCTCCCATCATCTACTGTACAGAGTCAGAACTATTTGGCCTGATGCGAGTTCCTTTATGAGTTGGCCCTTGCCTACACTTTCCTACCAACATTGTGCTTGCCAATTCAAACAATTTGAAGTTACTAGAACATAATCATGTTCTTTTTTTTTGCCTTTGTGTTTTGCATGTACTGGCCCTTTACCCTGAATGTTCTTCCCTTCTTGTCTTCTTGGCAAACTCCTACTCATCTTAAAACTCAGTTCAGATGTTTGCAATTCTTGGATGCCTTCTGTGACCTCTCTAATCAGGCATATATTTTCTTCTTGCTTCTACATTTTGTTATGCTTGAGACATGGTCTCATCATTTGTCTACCTGACTCTTTCTTATGAGGCCTCTCAACCACAGGAACAGCATTGTGTTCAGGTTCATATTTTCCTACACCTACTACAGTGCATGATATATCAGACATTTTTTAAATGAATGAATGGTTTTGATATTCCTTCCTATTGATCTTATTATCCCTGATTACATGGGATTTTTCTTTTTATATTTAAAATGCATTCTGAAAACACCTGTGGTAGTGCAGTAGTAAACGTGGGCAAGATGAATTGTTAATATACAGCTGAGAGTTTAGAATTTGGGGGATTGTACTGCAAGCAGCAAGCTGTCCAAACACATCTTTGCTTTTGCTTGCTAGATGTTAAGAGGCAACTTGTTGTTCTACTTGTCAACAGGTAATTAATGACAACCCAGTCTTTAGTGGGTAACCAGTTTTACAGTCTTCCACAAATCAGGAGTAAGCCTTTCCTTGGTCCTCACTATAGTCATTTCTTGATCTTCTTCTAGAGACAGAAGATCAAGTAGCAGAATTGATTTACAAACTAGTTTTCAAATAAGTAATAAAATAAGACGTTTATTTTGGGATAGGGAAATTAAATTTTTATTTAAAATAAACTTTTAATAAAAATATAAAATCTATATTATTCAGCATTTAGAAACCACTGATTTATTTAATGTAATTAAATGATAGTATGGACACTTTTTGTATAATTGGTTAGTCTAACTCCTCTCAGTTAAAAGACTCAAAATTTTATTATTTTTTAAAAACCTGATTATTTTCTAGTTCTTTAGTATTTGTTATTGAGCTTTATTGCCTTTAATACAAGCAGAACATCTTTCTGACATGACACTCTGCTGTATTTCCATTTAGTTCTCGGTAAGCAGTGGTCATTTGGGTAATATAAGTAATCAGAACAATGCGCATGGATAATTTATCTACAGTTCATAGTGCCCCTTTTCTGGAGGCTTGATTGTCTTAATAATCAGTTTAATCTTACTTAGAAAATTATACCTGTATGCTTTGAGCTGGTAGTGCATATTTATACCATTTTTTTCCTTATGGGCAATAGACATATTACAATAAAATCATTTATTTAGATTGTCACTGATATTTTCAAAGGTCTTAAATTGTTTTAAGATTTTTAATTCGAGAGTAGACTATCTTATTGTTTTTAAAGGTGAAAAGAGGTAAAAAGGGAAAACAGATCCCCATTCAATTAACCGTTTAATGTTGCACTTTTCTCCTCCTTGGTTGCTTTTTTTTTCCCCCTTAGGTAGATTTTGGTTTGCTTAATAGGGCCCTGCTTTATATTTTTACTGATCTTTCGAAAGAATATATCACTTTGGCATGGCCAGTTTTTTCTAGGGAATCCCAAGGAGAGTCTTGAATAAATTCCTTGATGATTTTAGTACCTCTAAATCATCTCTATGGTGATATATTGTGAAAATGCCCAGTGACTTTAACTAGGACATTTATCTTGAAGCAAAAACTGAGGTGACTTATTTATTTTAAATATTCTAAGATAAATGTTTAATATAACATATTCTGCATGGATTAACTTTGAGTAGTCATTTTCCTGATGTTTATTATTATTATAAGTAGCAAGTCGACCCCATGCCATCACGACCAACCGTCCCTCCATGAATTGGTGACCTTTGTTCTCAGTAACTTGTAACCCCTCCATAATCTAATCCCTGATTTCTGACTCTGGTAGCCATCGTCCAGTGCTGGTCAAGGAGGTGAAAAAAGGAGCAAAATACAAGTGATGCAACATAAATAGATTCACCCTTTCTTTTGGGGAAATTAGAGATACTGTGTAGATTTGTTTGTGGATTAGCATAGTAAAAAAATTATTAGTAAAATATGGTCTTTTAAAAACATTCATGTTTCAAAGCCCTTTGCCAAATTTTTTGGCATTTTCAGCCCACATTATTTAATAGAACGTATATATGAGTGTGTGTGTGTGTGTGTGTGTGTGTGTGTGTTTAAACATTTAGAGCAACTATTCCTGTATCATGATATGACCAATAGGCTCTGCCCCATAAACTTTTAACTGTTTGGGCCATTGAAAGATAACTTTAAGATTCATATTTCTTTACTGAATGCCCCAAAGTAATGGAAGTTGTATGTTTCCTCTGATTTGTATAGAATATAATCACACAGTAAGCTCCAGAGAAGTGTGTGCAAGGCATGTGAGCCGTAAGAACTTTACTTTTGTAGGCTTCTGAGCTTTAGTTCAAGTTACAGGCAACTTGAAATCCGTTTTAATCTCAGACATCATTCAAAAGGCTGGTTATTTTTAGTTTTATTAATGGACATTTGCTCTTGGGGAAGGTAAATCTGTTTTTCATATATCAGCCATAAGAGAACATTGGTTGATCCCTCAAATGGCAGTGAGACAGAACAAATAATCTGTGAAAACATTTTATTCTGAAACTTTTCAGTAAGAATATTAAAGGTAGGTTAACATTAGCTAAAGATGTTGACCTATTTTTTTTTAAGTAATTAGAATTTCACATCAACTGAGAACATAATCTTCATTCTAAATTGTTTATCTGCTGGTAATTTTAATTCTCGATAGAGGTACAGCACCTGACACTTTGAAGTTAATGCTTCCTCTGATGAAGTGTATTGAAGTGGTATAGATCTCCCCTTAAAAAATAAGCCTTTAAAATGGGTAATAAGATCTGAAGGTCATAGTTGCTATCATTCTGTCAAGCTGTCTTATAGATAAAGTTTTAAATAATTAATGAATCAGTTAAGGTAGGAATCATTTTTTACAGTAAATCAGTACTTTAATATTTTTCTTTTCTCCTGTTTGATTTTGGATCTTGTTTAGTGTTTACTGCCTGTACCATTTTTTGTTTGCATCATCACTCTTGTATGTGTCTCATGAATTACTTGAATATTGCGATTTATGTTTTAATTGAAAAACCCCCACATGCTTCTCATATTAAAACATAATAAGTACCAACACAGCCTAATTGGAACTTATATTAATTCTGGGTGTTATTTCTAAAATGAATTGTTGCTAATGTTGTTTTTAATTCTAATAGCCTCAAGTACTACAGCCTTCCAGCAGCCTTCCCAGACCCACAGACCACGCCCAGGGAAAACTAGCAAAGCCACAACATACCGAGGCCCACAGTGAGTGCATAATCCAGGGCATACATCAGGCTGTTGCACCTCTGGATGAAAGCTTTACACACGGCTTGCAACAAGAAAGCAGCAGTGGTCTGGGAGACCGGCCTTTTTCATCAAGCCCACAATTCACTAAGGATGTGGTGAAGAGTACACCTTCTGAAGCAGACTTGAACATGACCATAAATGCTCAAGAGCCTTATCATTTGGCAAATAATCAAATTAGTGACATGCAATTTGTAACCACTTCTCTTCAGACACTTCCCCAGTCAAGTATAGTAGACCAGGTTAAGAGAGCTGGAAGAAATCAGTCTTCACCAGAGGGCTACACATCTCAGCCCAAGTCCTCAAAGCTTTTTAAGCCATCCATCTTGAATTCTGTGGTACCTCCTCCAGTTCCTGAAACGTGTCCAAGTGGGAATCCCACTTGTAAGAAGTCACCAATAATCACACCATGTAATTCTGCAAAACTCCAGCCAACATCTAGTCAAACAAATCTTGCAAATAATCCAAATCCAAAAGCATCTAAGCTCCGCCCCCCTGCTGGCTCTTTCAAACAAAAACAAATAAGCAGCCCCCGACTAGAGCCTCAAAACTTCCAGGCCAAGACAAGCATCCCAAGGCCACTAACAAGAAGAAAAGAAATCATGCAGAATCCTAATGACAATTTGAATTCTGGGGATTGTTTGGCCTCTAATCAATATTCTCGTCTTCCTAAACCAAAGATACATTAAGCATAGCCATCACCTGCCAATTTGTTTTTTTAAAAAACAGTCTGTAATAGCTTTATGTGCAGTTTGCTACTGTGATGGAGGTTCCATTGAAAGCTTGCAAATCTAAAAATTAAAATGTGGAAGCTTCTACTAGTTTGGCTCTTCCATTTTATATCCTGGTTGAAGTACATAGTATTTGAGCATATTTGTCTCAGGTAAACACAAAAGTTTGCTTACCCATTCAGAGGTCTACAGAAGGCTCTAATCATGTTATCCATCCCTCTGCACATCAGAAAATTCATAATATTCCACTTAGCAAGCAACAAATGTGCTTTGCTGATTTAGTCCTTTTAAGGTCTGTATTAATTGTGGTTGTCACAGCCTCACCCTTTTTCACTCATCCCTCCTGTGAATATGGTTACTATTATAACTAAAGATTTGGTGATAATGGAAGATGGTAGTCTGTACGTAGAGTTCTGGCCAGTGATTTGTATATTTAAAAGGTCTATGCAAAAGCTCTGTGATGAATACAGGAGATCAGGCTTTTATTGGGAAGTTTACGTAAGTTTTATTTTTCTTTGCTATAGTCTCAATATTTATTTACCAGACAAATTCCCCTGGCTAAAAATGTTTCATATTATGTATATAAACCAATTATATGTTGCTTTAACATCTTGTTTTACACACACACACACACACACTATTTGTGTTTGTTTTTATTACTGAATAAATTTTGGAAAGCTCGAGTGAGGATACATCTTGAAACCTGACGTAAAGATGTATTCATTTGTAACATATGTTGGTGCTAGAGTTTTGCTGGTAATTCCATTTTGAACCCTATCGACTTATGGATCCATGATAGCTGTTTTGAGGTTCCACAGTATATATTTTAAATTAAGTCTTTATTGCAATGTTTATATTTATTGACTTTCTGCTAATATCCGAAGACTGGAATAATGGACTTGAAATGTTTGCACAGAACTTTGATGGGATATAAATATCCCGTATATAGGAATTTAAAACTATTTTCTATAGCAAAGCAAGTTAAAGTATTTTGAGTATAATTATAAATTTAAGTAAGACTATCTTGAGAAAACCGGAATTCATAGCTGTGTTTTTTTGAGTTTTCCAGGTTTCCCTTTTATGTTGGTGTATGTTTGAATGACAATTTCTTGAAAGTAGATTTGGGAAGAAAAATAAAATTAGAAAGGGGAAATTATGTTTTATTAAAAGGTATTAAAAGATATTTCAATGGCAATATGTTTATTTATTTTAATGTGCTAAGAAGGTAGCTGTGGAACTGCCAAGGGACCATATGCATTAACCTAATTATGCTGCAGGCCGCTTGTCAGGTGGTTCAGTAAATTTGCCCTCCTGTTCTCCCAAATCATGGCATCTCTAGGCTGTTCAACTGTTGCTGCTTTTGTTAGAATTAATGTCTTTCACACAGATAGTATTTACAACGTCAATCTTTGTTGTGATCAGCTGACCAAAAATTTATCAAAAGGGTTTATGGCCAAAAAATCAGTCACTCAAATTCCTAGGGATCCCTTTAAAAAAATGTACATCGCCCCATTTTAGAGGAACAACACAGCAAGTACTCTAGCGGAAATTTGAAAAGAGGTGTTTACTACCATTTGATGCAGTCTTCCCTTACCTATAAGGAACCATTCGAATGAATTTGCCATTCACCAGATATCAGCGATTCTTGGATTTGGTAAGAGGTGAGCAACACAAATCTAGTATCATACTCTCATCTGACAGCACTTCTGCCAGAGAAGCACTAAAGTTGAGAAAGTTTTTCCCATAGTCTAGATACTGTTACTATGCTAAGCGATCAGACATATCAGGAAGGCTCTTTTTTCTTCATAGGGACAAGCAGTAATAGCTGAAGCTGTAAGTGGGTACATGTGGTTTTTATTTTGAAGGAGAAAGAAAACTGATCTCAGATATTGCAAATGGGGTGTTTCCCTAAAGTAAAACATACTGATTAGTAGGTCTTGGTTTATTTAGAAATTATATAAACTCTTGTGAAACATTATTAACAAGTAGGCCTTTATCTTTAGGGGAAAATTTTTAAATTTTTACTTTATTTTTAACCCCCTAGTCTGAGGGAAATGTCTTTATTAAAAATGTTGACTCCTGCAATATGTTTATTCTAATCCTTTTCCTGCTCTGTTTTTTATCCCTGATGAATTTGCAGAAATATTAATCCATCAGTTCAATTTCTCTGTACCTTTGTTGAGCCTGAGTCTTGGCAGAAGGCTCATTAATATAATTATGAAGCATACTATTACATTTAAGAGAAAAAATCTAGGATGCTTGCATGAAACAACAAAGTATTTGCCTGCAGTTTTCTTTAAAAACTGCAAGAATATTATGCTAGTCTGCTCCTTAGTAAATGTTAAGTCAGAAATGAGGTGAGGCTGTAGCTCACCTGAATAATCAGAGCTCACTCACATTTGGCTCGATCTCTCTTTAGTGCTTCTGTAAGTCAACTCTGTGCCAAATCCCCCTGCACAGGAACTCAGATCACTCTTTTCCTTGGTTCTTGTGATTTCGGTGAAGATGGTGGCAGTGTATGAATTCTAAATCCCGAGGAAGAAGTCTTATGGGCATTGGTTAAGTTTCACATTGGTGAAAGAGGAAATAGAGTATGTAGAATTATACATTTGGCCGTTAATGGGGTGCATATAAAATTCCTTAAAGACAGCTTGGCTAAGGAGTTAATCAGTACAGGTGCAGATGATTTTAAGGCATTAAAGGATTGTATAGTAATATCATTTAGAATGTTTCTAATAACTGAGACCCTCTAGCATTTTTCTTTTGGAGTCTCATTTTAATTTGTGCAATATTTTCAGGCCTATAGACTACTGTTCATCGTATTTATATAGATGTTAGGGAACTTTACTAAGTATTTTAACAAGTAAAAATCTGAATATGAAAGAAAATATCAGATTTGCACTTTAAATGAGCTTAATTGCTTGGAGTTGTGCCTGAAATATCGAAATGCCTCCTATTGGGTGTGGCTTTCTTTGTTGAAATGAATTTCTCTATAATTGTTGCTGTTCGAAGTACAGCCTTTCACAGTTGTATTCTAAGCATGTCACTTTTTCCATTAAAGCACTAAGTTCTTTGAATGTTTCATTGTCCCCTTAAGTATTTTACTCAGATGCATCAGAGAGAACATGGTCCCCCTAGAGCTGTCACTTCTAAATCTTCCTGTAGCATGGATGGTGTAACAGACACAGAGATGCACTCTTCATTTCTGAGCAGAGTTGTCATGATGGTTTCCTGGCCTCTAGGGCACTGAGGATGCAATTTGGAATCATCAAATAGGCTTGCAGTGAAGAGCAGTAAGACTGCAGCATAGTTTCAGTTTACTGTCAATCTTACATAATAGTTTTCGTGTTTATGAATTAGTTGGGGTGGTTATGTTTGCATGCTTATGCACACATTTGAACATTAATTATAGCTGTAATACAGATACCTGATGTTTTTCCTTGGGGATGATGGCCTTGCTGTTTTTCTTAATTCTGATGCCTGAATTATATTTTAAAATTTTCTTTCCACACCTCCCTTCAATTTTTCTGCTGCAGCAATTTGAAAGAGTATGTTTGGGTAAATGATTATGATGGTGAGCACCAATCTACAACTATGCTGTTAAAGATACATCATATGTTTTAACTTTGTTGGGGGAAAGCTACCCACTTTCTCCTTGGTAAAGCATTGCCGTAACAAAATAATACTGACCCTAAGAATTTAAAATCTCTTAAGTCACTGCTGACTAAAATCAGAAACACCACGATCTTTAATGTCTGCAGTATTGTTTTTCCCACCGATTTAAAAAAACAGTTCAGAGTAAATACTGTATATTAGAATTTGCTTGTAAAATGAATTATAAAAACTGGATGTAAAGTCTCTTTCCTGAAAATGTTGGCATAGTAAATAAAAATAAAGTTCATAATTATAAAAGTTTCCTTGTCCTTCTCAACACTGACGTCCACAGTGTACTTTCTCTCATAACTTTTTTTCCACAAAGATCTAAAATATTCATTTCGTTGATTTTTTTTCAAACTCTGTATCATTTCACACACTCCCTTCAGCATACACACGACACTTCCAGCCCTGACTGAGTAAAAGGAATAGGGAATTTATAATTTATTTTATTTTCCAGTTTAGCTATATGTGATAGACTTTATATAATAGGATATTTGAAGTTGCTTCAGTGATACATCACATTATTACCGAAAATGGTTCCATAAATGCCAGGAAAAGAGTGAATGAAATTTTATTAGTAATAAATGTGATAATGGCATTTACCATGTCTTAAGACACCTATATCAGTTTTAAGGCCCTCTGAGTTGTTAGCAAGTATTCTCTTAAATTAACTCAAAATTTTTCCTTTTTAGTCTTTCATCAGGTGCAGTCATTTGTTTCCCATTATGTTTTTTCCCCACATTTTCCATTCTGAAAATCTTTTTCTTCCCCAACAGAGAAAACAAGTAGAAGTTCTAACTTCTTGTGATGATCGGGTTTAAGTAATTTTGCTGGGTATCTTACGTATGCCATCACTGTACTGGCTGCTGGGTGGGCAGAGAGGAAGTTTGCGTGGTCTCTGCCTCCTGGAGCTGAAGAACCCACAGGTGGTTTTTAATACCCTCTCATCCAGTTCATCATCTTGTTGGGATAACAGTAAAACTCCACTCCTTTCATTTCATTCTGGGCTTTAATTCCCTTGCACTATTCTCATCTTTGCTTCTGTGTTACCTTTCTTGGTTACAGTTCTTTATTTCCCTTTGAAAACCTGACCTTTTATAATCTGATTTTATTCAAGAACGCCTTTCTTAGCTGTACTGGATAGTCTTAAGTATTCTGCATTCTCTTCCATAGGTGATTTGGTCAAGATTTAGTTTTGAGGTTTCTCAGCTATCTTAAGCCGCCTTCCCTTGCTGACTTCAGCCCATAGATGTCTTGCTTCCAGGGGCCCAGCCACTGAGGTAGCAGTTTTAATTCACAGTGTCCTGTTAATAGGGTTATAGCAGTGTCGTGTTACAGAAGCAGGGCCAGCAGTCAATCTTACAGCCTCACACACAGAAGAGCCTGTGGGCCAAATGGAGGTCCCATTTCAAACATCTTAGATACTAACAGGCATAGTAACACAAACCTTAGTTTATAAAAAAGCGCTGTGACAAGTACTCTGATACGTATTGTATGTGTCCATTACAGTCATGATAGATAATAACCCTTGGAGTCCTATGCGTGCCAGTCATCATTCTAAGCACTCTGTGCTACCCTTTTTTTTTTTTCTTTCTGCGGAACGCGGGCCTCTCACTGTTGTCCTCTCCCACTGCGGAGTACAGGCTCCGGACGCGCAGGCTCAGCGGCCATGGCTAACGGGCCCCAGCCGCTCCGCGGCACGTGGAATCCTACCGGACCGGGGCACGAACCCGCGTGCCCTGCATCGGCAGGCGGACTCTCAACCACTGCGCCACCAGGGAAGCCCTGTGCTACTCTTTTAATTCTAGCAACAATCCTATGAAGCAGGCAGCAGTATCTCCGTTTTACAGAGAGGAAGGTAAGGCTCAGAGAAGTTAAATAAGCTGCCTAAAATTTCACAGCTATTAAGTGTCACAATAGAATTGGAAACGAGGCCATCTGGTTCAGGGTCCATGCAATTCAATCACAAGGCCATTACCGCTTCCCAAGGTATATTTCATCTCAGTTCATTTTCACAACAGCCCTTCCTTTCTCATGTGATAAAACTGAGACAGGGTGTTAAAAGTCACTTGCCCAAAGTCACACACTTATTTAACTAGCAGAATTGGTTCGGGGGGGGGGGGGGGGGAACTGAAGCCAATACATTTTTATTGAATTATGCTGCCATCTAGTGGTAAAATTTGGAAACATCCTTACACGTACATTGCCTTACCCGTTTCCAAAAGACTTCAAATCTGCTTAATATTTCAGAAGACAGAAACCCTGCAAAATCCCCAAAGCATTAAAATAAGAGTGAAGGGACAACAACTACATGGTAATGGTGGAGGCAATATCTTTTAACTGAGAGCAGACTTGGTTCTGAGTTTCCTGGCAGCCAAGGCAAAGAGGGGAACTTATATGTGTTCCATTTTTATCACTGCCAGAAAAAAAGTAGATCAGTACATCACAAGAGATTTACTGGTCTTGGACTTCATTAGCAATTCAACAACAACAGCACTAAAAATGCTGGAGGTTCCCTCAGTGTGGACATTCATTTACCTGGAAAATCCAGCATAGAGTCTCAATAGAACAGGTGTGCCTGTTTATATAGGAGCCCTGACTCAACCTCCTACTCTCCGCAGGCAGTCACTCCTGGGATGGGAATGCCCTGTGAAGGCTTTAGCAAACTATCCACTAAATTTTTTTTTAAATTTAATTTTATTTATTTTTTTATACAGCAGGTTCTTATTAGTCATCAATTTTATACACATCAGTGTATACTTGTCAATCCCAATCTCCCAATTCATCACACATCCCCACCCCTACCCCCACCCCCGCCGCTTTCCCCCCTTGGTGTACATACATTTGTTCTCTACATCTGTGTCTCAAATTCTGCCCTGCAAACTGGTTCATCTGTACCATTTTTTTAGGTTACACATATATGCGTTAATATACGATATTTGTTTTTCTCTTTCTGACTTACTTCACTCTGTATGACAGTCTCTAGATTCATCCACATCTCTACAAATGACCCAATTTCGTTCCTTTTTATGGCTGAGTAATATTCCATTGTATGTATGTACCACATCATCTTATCCATTCGTCTGTCGATGGGCATTTAGGTTGCTTCCATGACCTGGCTATTGTAAATAGTGCTGCAATGAACACTGGGGTGCATGTGTCCTTTTGAATTATAGTTTTCTCAGGGTATATGCCCCGTAGTGGGATTGCTGGGTCATATGGTAATTCTGTCTTTAGTTTTTTAAGGGACCTCCATACTGTTCTCCATAGTGGCTGTATCAATTTATGTTCCCACCAACAGTGCAAGAGGGTTCCCTTTTCTCCATACCCTCTCCAGCATTTGTGGTTTGTAGATTTTCTGATGATGCCTATTCTAACTGGTGTGAGGTGATATCTCATTGTAGTTTTGATTTGCATTTCTCTAATAATTAGTGATGTTGAGTAGCTTTTCATATGTTTCTTGGCCATCTGTATGTCTTCTTTGGAGAAATGTCTATTTAGGCCTTCTGCCCATTTTTGGATTGGGTTGTTTGTTTTTTTAATATTGAGCTGCATGAGGTGTTTATATATTTTGGAGATTAACCTTTTGTCCATTGATTCATTTGCAAATATTTTCTCCCATTCTGAGGGTTGTCTTTTCGTCTTGTTTGTAGTTTCCTTTGCTTTGCAAAAGCTTTTAAGTTTCATTAGGTCCCATTTGTTTATTTTTGTTTTTATTTCCATTACTCTAGGAGGTGGATCAAAACAGATCTTGCTGTGATTTATATCAAAGAGTGTTCTTCCTATTTTTTCCTCTAAGAGTTTTACAGTGTCCAGTCTTATATTTAGGTCTCTAATCCATTTTGAGTTTATTTTTGTGTATGGTGTTAGGGAGTGTTCTAATTTCATTCTTTTACATGTAGCTGTCCAGTTTTCCCAGCACCACTTATTGAAGAGACTGTCTTTTCTCCATTGTATATCCTTGCCTACTTTGTCATAGATTAGTTGACCATAGGTGTGTGGGCTTATCTCTGGGCTTTCTATCCTGTTCCCTTGATCTATATTTCTGTTTTTGTGCCAGTAAAATATTGTCTTGATTACTGTAGCTTTGTAGTATAGTCTGAAGTCAGGGAGTTTGATTCCTCCAGCTCCGTTTCTTTCTCTCAAGACTGCTTTGGCTATTCGGGATCTTTAGTGTCTCCATACAAATTTTAAGATTTTTTGTTCTAGTTCTGTAAAAAATGCCATTGGTAATTTGACAGGGATTGCATTGAATCTGTAGATTGCTTTGGGTAGTATAGTCATTTTCACAATATTGATTCTTCCAATCCAAGAACATGGTATATCTCTCCATCTATTTGTGTCATCTTTAATTTTTTCATCAGTGTCTTACAGTTTTCTGCATACAAGTCTTTTGTCTCCCTAGGTAGGTTTAATCATAGGTATTTTATTCTTTTTGTTGCAGTGGTAAATGGGAGTGTTTCCTTAATTTCTCTTTCAGATTTGTCATCATTAGTGTATAGGAATGCAAGAGATTTCTGTGCATTAATTTTGTATCCTGAAACTTTACTGAATTCATTGATTAGCTCTAGTAGTTTTCCAGTGGCATCTTTAGGATTCTCTATGTATAGTATCATGTCATCTGAAAACAGTGACAGTTTTACTTCTCCTTTTCCAATTTGTATTCCTTTTATTTCTTTTTCTTCTCTGATTGCCACGGCTAGGACTTCCAAAACTATGTTGAATAATAGTGGCGAGAGTGGACATCCTTGTCTTGTTCCTGATCTTAGAGGAAATGCTTTTAGTTTTTCACCATTGAGAATGATGTTTGCTGTGGCTTTGTCATATATGGCCTTTATTATGTTGAGGTAGGTTCCCTCTATGCCCACTTTCTGCAGAGTTTTTATCATAAATCGGTGTCGAATTTTGTCAAAAGCTTTTTCGGCATCTATTGAGATGATCATATAGTTTTTATTCTTCAATTTGTTCATATGGTGTATCACATTGATTGATTTGCATATATTGAGGAATTCTTGCTCCCTGGGATAAATCCCACTTGATCATGGTGTATGATCCTTTTAATGTGTTGTTGGCTTCTGTTTGCTAGTATTTTGTTGAGGATTTTTGCATCTATATTCATCAGTGATAATTGGTCTCTAATTTTCTTTTTTTGTAGTATCTTTGTCTGGTTTTGGTGTCAGCATGATGGTGGCCCCATGGAATGAGTTTGGGAGTGTTCCTTCCTCTGCAATTTTTTGGAAGAGTTTGAGAAGGATGGGTATTAGCTCTTCTCTAAAAGTTTGATAGAATTCACCTGTGAGACCATCTAATCCTGGACTTTAATTTGTGGAAGATTTTTAATCACAGTTTCAATTTCATTACTTGTGATTGGTCTGTTCATATTTTCTATTTCTTCCTGGTTCAGTCTTGGAAGTTTATACCTTTCTAAGAATTTGTCCATTCCTTTCAGGTTGTCTATTTTATTGGCATAGAGTTGCTTGTAGTAGTCTCTTAGGATGCTTTGTATTTCTGCGGTGTTCGTTGTAACGTCTTCTTTTTCATTTCTAATTTTATTGATTTGAGTGCTCTCTCTCTTTTTCTTGTTGAGTCTGGCTAATGGTTTATCAATTTTGTTTATCTTCTCAAAGAACCAGCTTTTAGTTTTATTGATCTTGGCTATTGATTTGTTTATATTTCATTTATTTCTGCTCTGATCTTTATGATTTCTTTCCTTCTGCTAACTTTGGGTTTTGTTTGTTCTTCTTTCTCTGTTTCTTTTAGGTGTAAGGTTAGATTGTTTATTTGAGATTTTTGTTGTTTCTTGAGGTAGGCTTGTATTGCTATAAACTTCCCTCTTAGAACTGCTTTTGCTGCATCCCATAGGTTTTGGATCATCGTGTTTTCATTATCATTTGTCTCTAGGTATTCTTTGATTTCCTCTTTGATTTCTTCAGTGATCCATTGGTTATTTAGTAACGTATTGTTTAGCCTCCATGTATTTGTGTTTTTTATGTTTTTTTCCTTGTAATTGATTTCTAATCTCATAGCATTGTGGTCAGAAAATATGCTTGATATGATTTTAATTTTCTTAAATTTCCGAGGCTTGATTTGTGACCCAAGATGTGATCTATCCTGGAGAATGTTCCATGGGCACTTGAGAAGAAAGTGTAATCTGCTGTTTTTGGATGGAATGTCCTATAAATATCAATTAAATCTATCTGGTCTATTGTGTCATTTAAAGCTTGTGTTTCCATTTTAATTTTCTGTTTGGATGATCTGTCCATTAGTGTAAGTGAGGTGTTATAGTCCCCCACTATTATTGTGTTACTGTCGATTTACTCTTTTATACCTGTTAGCAGTTGCCTTATGTATTGAGGTGCTGCTATGTTGGGTGCATATATATTTATAATTGTTATATCTTTTTCTTGAATTGATCCCTTCATCATTATGTAGTGTCCTTCCTTGTCTCTTGTAACATTCTTTATTTTAAAGTTTATTTTATCTGATATGAGTATTGCTATTCCAGCTTTATTTCGATTTCCATTTGCATGGAATATCTTTTTCCATCCCCTCACTTTCAGTCTGTATGTGTCCCTAGGTTTGAAGTGGGTCTCTTTTAGACAGCATATATATGGGTCATGTTTTTGTATCCATTCAGTGAGCCTATCTGTTTTGGTTGAAGCATTTAATCCATTCATGTTTAAGGTAATTATCGATATGTGTGTTCCTATGACCATTTTCTTGATTTTTTGGGGTTTGTTTTTGTAGGTCCTTTTCTTCTCTTGTGTTTTCCCCTTAGAGAAGTTGCTTTAGCATTTGTTGTAGAGCTGGTTTGGTGGTGCTGAATTCTCTTAGCTTTCGCTTGTCTGTAAAGCTTTTGATTTCTCCATCGAATCTGAATGAGATCCTTGCTGGCTAGAGTAATCTTGGTTGTAGGTTCTTCCCTTTCATCACTTTAAATATGTAATGCCACTCCCTTCTGGCTTGTAGAGTTTCTGCTGAGAAATCACCTGTTATCCTATGGATGTTCCCTTGTATGTTATTTGTCATTTTTCCCTTGCTGCTTTCAAAAATTTTTCTTCGTCTTTAATTTTTGCCAATTTGATTAGTATGTGTCTCAGTGTGTTTCACCTTGAGTTTATCCTGTATGGGACTCTCTGCGCTTCCTGGACTTGGGTGGCTATTTTCTTTCCCGTGTTAGGGAAGTTTTCAACTATAATGTCTTCAAATATTTTCATGGGTCCTTTCTCTCTTCTCCTTCTGGGACCCCTATAATGTGAGTGTTGTTGCGTTTAATGTTTTTCTAGAAGTCTCTTAGGCTGTCTTCATTTCTTTTCATTCTTTTTTCTTTATTCTGTTCTGCAGCAGTGAATTCCACCATTCTGTCTTCAAGGTTACTTACCCGTTCTTCTGCCTCAGTTATTCTGCTATTGATTCCTTCTAGTATTTTTCATTTCAGTTATTGTATTGTTCATCTCTGTTTGTTTGTTCTTTAATTTTTCTAGGTCTTTGTTAAACATTTCTTGCATCTTCTCGATCTTTGCCTCCATTCTTTTTCTGAGGTCCTGGATCATCTTCACTGTCGTTATTCTGAATTCTTTTTCTGGAAGGGTGCCTCTCTCCACTTCATTTAGTTGTTTTTCTGGGGTTTTATCTTGTTCCTTCATCTGGTACATAGTCCTCTGCCTGTTCATGTTGTCTATCTTTCTGTGAATGTGGTTTTTGTTCCACAGGCTGCAGGATTGTAGTTCTTGCTTCTGCTGTCTGCCTTCTGGTGGATGAGGCTATCTAAGAGGCTTGTGCAATTTTCCTGATGGGAGGGACTGGTGGTGGGTAGAGCTGGGTATTGCTCTGGTTGGCAGAGCTCAGTAAAACTTTAATCCACTTGTCTGCTGATGGGTGGGGCTGGGTTCCCTCCTTGTTGGTTGTTTGGCCTGAGGTGACCCAACCCTGGAGTCTTCTGGGGCTCTTTGGTGGGGCTAATGGCAGACTCTGGGAGGGCTCATGCAAAGGAGTACCTCCCAGAACTTCTGCTGCCAGTGACCTTGCCCTCACAGTGAGACAGAGCCACCCTCTGCCTCTGCAGGAAACCCTCCAACACTAGCAGGTAGGTCTGGTTTAGTCTCCTATGGGGTCACTGCTCCTTCCCCTGGGTCCCAATGTGCACACTACTTTGTGTGTGCCCTCCAAGAGTTGAGTCTCTGTTTCCCCCAAGCCTGTCGAAGTTCTGTAATCAAATCCCACTAGCCTTCAAAGTCTGATTCTCTAGGAATTCCTTCTCCTGTTGCCAGACCCCCAGGTTGGGAAGCCTGATGTGGGGCTCAGAACATTCACTCCAGTAGGTGGACTTCTGTGGTATAATTGTTCTCCAGTTTGTGAGTCACCCACCCAGCAGTTATGGGGTTTAATTTTATTGTGATTGTGCCCCTCCTACTGTCTCATTGTGGCTTCTCCTTTGTCTTTGGATGTGGGGTATCTTTTTTGGTGAGTTCCAGTGTCTTCCTGTTGATGATTGTTCAGCAGTTAGTTGTGATTCTGGTGCTCCCACAAGAGGGAGTGAGAGCACGTCCTTCTACTCTGCCATCTTGAACCAATCTCCTATGCACTAGATCTTACAGGCCCCCATGCCCACAGGTTTGGTACTTTTGGCCCAGTTATATTTCAGAAGCAGCACTGAGGACCTGACACCCTGGTTTGGACTTTGGAGAATGACAATGATGGTGCTCAGTTGTGTCGTGAACTCGCAGAAATGAACTTTAGACCTGAACAGTCCAGTAAAGTGGCTGTGAGCCACACATTGCTACTGAGCTCTTGAAATGTGGCTAGTCTGAATTGAGATGTCCTGTAAGTATAAAATCCGGATTTCATATAGAATATCTCACTAATAATTTTTATACTTATTACATTTGGAATAAATTTTTTCATATTGGGTTTAATAAAATGTCATTAAAATTAATTTCATTTATTTCTTTTACAATTTTTAAATGTGTCCTTAAATAAATTTAAAATCACATATGTGGCTAGCATTGCATTTCTGTTAGTGCTGGTCCAGACCATTTACCCTCCTCTTCCTGGCTCCTACCAGAGAGCAGGTGGACTTGGCAGTGTGGTTGCCCTGTGATGCCCAGGACTCTTAAGAATCTTCTGTGCTATCAAGAGAAGAATACTTGTCTTTGTCTTCCAAATACAGGCTGGCTCCAGAGGGGATTTGCAAGACCCTGATACGAACCATGCCAAAGCTGGGTTCGAGTTGGAGAATTTGACTAAAATATTCAGTAGTCTCAAACAACTTAGCTCTGTCAGTTGGGACATCTGGTTCTCTATATGTGTGTAAATAGTCCTGGGATGGGGGGGGTGGGTGTTTTGCCAACAGCGGGAGAGGAAGAAGCAGAAAGCAGGTCTGTTTTTCTGAAGTCCAAAATGAACAACCCCATGTACCTGAAGTAGGTCTCTCCTTTGTAAAATATTCTTCAGGTTCCAGGTGTATATTGGTGAATCCTCTTCAGGGTCTAGGTCCAGGGGCCAGGGTTTAGACTCCACCCTCTAAGGCACACTCTGATTTGCTTTTGCATTGGTTATGGATTTAAGAGGCCAATCTCTGCAGATTTCCTCTGGGTTTTGAAAAGGCTAGAGTCAGGGAGATGAGAGCATAACGTTTTTGTAAACTATAAAATATCCCAAGTGCATACAAGTACACACACTTTCAACAATGAAGGTACCACAAGTCTCCAATCACATAACTGAGCTCATCATTACTGTGATTCCATTTTTTTCAACATAATGTGTTACAATATTGAGTCAATTTCCCAGAAGTTTCAGTGGCTTTTCTCTGACTACCCAATCAGTAACAAACCCTCACAGTCACATCAAGTGAATGTCAACAGATCCCAGTGTGCCATGCTCTGCATAATGACTAAATGAAGCAAAATTTCCTTAGAGTGCTGTTGGAGGACAACAGGAATCTCAGGCAAAATCCAAAAGATGGCATCAACCTCTTCCATGTACCCTGGGCAGACTGGCCAAAATGTGATGGCAACTTGCCTGGATGGCCTTCTTCAAACTTTCCGGTCTACTCCTAATGCATTTAAGGGCATACTCCATCTTAGATAAGGTTAGGTAGGACCAGTGCCCACCGGAGTTATCGGAGGGGTGTGTGTGCCTCCCACACAGTAACTCCTCCTTAAGTATGAGTTTCCACATTAGGGGAACCAGATGTGCAGGAGGTCTCCACCTGGGGCTGGAAGGAGGGCGGGGAATGATGAGAAGCCTCCTGCTGAGGTGCACAGGATTCACTGTGGGGCCTTGGCTCTCTGGTAAGTCTGAATTTGGGGGATAGATCTAAAGACTCTAGTAGCCTGTAGAGGACACAGCTTTGGTGCCAGGAAGGTGGCTGGCTCTTGCAGGGCACTCCATCAGTCCTGCTGAATGACTGCAGGGATGAAGCTGAGTGAGCAGTGCTAGTCTTGCTGCCTGTTACTCTGGGCCACTTCTTTTGTTCTGTCCCACATCTTTAGGGCAGCCCTGGAGGGGCCTTGCACCCAGCTCAGGCTAAAGTTCTCATGGGAGGGCCAAGACCCTGGGCCAGTAGGTGCTTCTTAAGCCCCCAAGAGGAAGAGAAGAGGATGCTCCTCAGGGGGTGGCTATCTTAGGAGGTTCTGTTCTATCAAGTGTCTTCCGATTTGAGTAAGGCCTGTGGAAGTGCTGCAGGGACCTCCTCCCCTCTTTCTCCTCCTGCCCCCCGGCCCCCCCCCCCCCGGTGGTGCTTCCTCCCCAGGGCATTTTCCCAGCCGGTTCTGACCTGGGGTGGCCAGGTTCCATGACCTGCGTTCCCAGAAATGGCCACACGGGGGCGCGCGGCTCCCGTTCCGGAGCAGCGGCTGGGTCTGGGTCGGGAGAGTACGGAGAAAGGCAGCCAGGCCGGGGACCGAGGACGACTCCTGTTAGGGTCGCAGGGCCCCTGGGCCCCCTCCTTGTACGCCTGTTTCAGGGCGGGATATCCCTTGAGTATCTAAGGGGGACGCCGCTGCGCCTGGAGGTCTTCTCCGACTTCGTTTCCAAGGACGCCCGGGCGGGGACCGCTGGTGCAGCCTGGGTTCCCGCCCATCGTCCGGAAACGGTAACAGTAGCTTTTCCCTGCAGGGTTGTTGAGAGATGGAAAATGTTAACAGGGCTCAATTAGTACTTCTCAAGTGCAGGGGAGATTGACGGGGGTCTGTGCTGGGGGTTCGTCGTGGCGGTAGAATGGGCAGCAGAGCCGGAGACAGGGCGCCGCGGAGGCCTAGGAACAACAGGCAGGCTGGGGTCTCCATCAGGAACCCTCTGCGGTCCCCGCTTCTCTCCTCCTCCCCGCCTCCGGGCATGGGTCTGTTTCTCTGTCTGTGTTTCACAGGGCCCCAGACTTTGCCCCCAGCTGGGGAGCCTGCACGATGAGAGAATTGGGCTGGCCATAAAGTTGACAGCTGAAGCAGGGGTTCCTGACCTTCAGTCCTGTCCTGAGTGATAGAGGGAATCAGCCTCCAGACTCTCAAAGGAGAGCTTGGGATGACGGGGCCCTGCCCAGGTACAGACCCGGTGACAGAGGGGCTGGGGCCTGCGCAGTAGCGGCTCCAGCGCCCGGCACTCACTACAGGCCCAGCACTCCAAGCCTCACGTGGTACCTCATTTAATCCCACCCTCGCTCATGGACATAGGTGCTCATGGTCCTGGTTTTACAGGTGAGAAAAAGGAAGCATGGTCAGCTTAAGGAACTTGCCCACAGCTATCCAACTGTAGGGGTTACAGAGCTGTGGGGTCTGACCTTAACCACTGCAGGTTCCAGGACCTAGACTCACCCAAGCGTTGAATCCCTGCTCTCCTAGTAGCTGGCAGCTTCTCAGGTTTGCTATCTGAGCTCAGCATCCTTGTCTAACACCACCTACACCTTCCACCACTGCTGGGGTGAAATGAGTTTCTTGTAAGACACCTAGGGCAGGTCTACGCCCAGAGTAACGGCTGACCCATGGTGCAGAATTCCACTTGTGAAGGACCAGGGGGGGTGTCTTATAACTCCCGGGGGATTCTTCCATGTTTTATGTGAAAGTCTGGAGTTCTTTATTCAACAAATATTTTTAAGGTGTTTGCTCTATGTCTGCCCCAGTTCAAGGTGTTAGGGATGCACCAGTATGGAGAAAAAAGACACAAATCCCTACCTTCATGAAACTTACATTCTGGTGGGAAAGACAGAAAAGAAGATACATGGACCTTTAAATGGTGATGTGTGCTAGAGAAAAAAAGGACAGGAGAGGAGGAGCTTGTGTGAGGGTGTGTGTGTGATTCTGTTTTTGATTGGGAGGCTAGAGCAGGCCTCACTGAGAAGATGCCTTTTCACTTAATCCCTGAGGGACGTGCAGTTAACCAAGTGACCCCACCCTCTGACCCGAGGCTGCAGGGGCTGGAGAAGCAAGTTTTCAAGCCCTGGTGCAGATGGGGTGCATATTTTGGGCCCCCCAGAGTCCTCAGCATTGGCATCTGTAGGAAAAATGATGGGTCATATTTTCAAAGGCTCCAGAGACAGCATTTCCTGTAAATACAAGGCCAGGGACATGGAAACAAGAAAATCGACAAAAAGGTGAACATCCTCTAGACGAGTAGCTGGTTACAGTTGTAATATATTTGACTGTATGATAACGTGGAATTTAAAACTTTAGATAGCAGCAGGCAAAAATGTGGAATTTGACCTTCATAAAGTGTTTTATTTAAAATCATTAGAAATTCTGCCAGTTAATGTGCTGAGGAGGCAGCTGCAAGGCTCCCGACGCATGTGTGTCCCCAGCGTCCTGCTTCGGGAACTCATAAGGTCTCCTGTGGATGGGTCTGCGAGGGGTCAGCCCACGGTGGCCCTGGAAGTCAGGTCTCCCAGCCAACATGGTTCTCATTGTCTGCTTGGCAGGCAGATGCCCCAGCCGTATGTGCACAAGTGCCTATCTCTGTGTGATTAGATTCCAGAGCCCAGGTCCTGGCAGAGTCCTCTGCTGACTGCCAGAGGTTGAAAATCTTGTCCTGATTTGGCCTGGCTCTAGGACTGAAAGTCTCACCACCTGAGAGGTCCCTTAAGTCCTGGGAAAACCTGGAAGGCTGGTCATCCGTTGGGGGACCAGACACCCTCCCTAGGTCTCTGCCTGCCTCCCCATCTGTAGCCTATAGCCAATCTGCAGATGACCTCTGACGACCTGCAGATTGATGCTACGTTCCTGCAGGGCTGTGCACTTGGCCCTGGGGCATCTCAATGTCACACAGCTACTTCTGGGCTTCTTCCCTGCCCCTTGGGCATTTCCAGCCTCAGTGTGGGAATCCCAAGGGAGGGCTCTGATTGGGCCATCCGGGAACTGCTGACTGTGACTAGCCAGGAGAGGGCTGCTTCTGGGAGAAGGGGTGCAAGGGGCTGTCACAGAGTGACTTGTATGGCAGAGACCATATCTATAGACTGGTGTTATTATCCCCATTTTACAGAGGAGGAAACTAAGGCTCAGGGAGGAAAAAATACTTGATCCACATCACATGGCTGGAAGCGGTGAGCTGAGATTCGAACTCAGGTCCAAGTGACTCCAAAGTGCTTCTCCCTCTGTACTCCAGGCCTGTTTTGTGGGGAGCCACGTGGAGAGCCCGTGGGCTCCTGATCGACCTCCTAGGGCAAAGGAGGCTGGGCCCTCTGTTCTGTGCCCTTGGCTTCCAGGTCTGGCTTTCCAGGTGTCAGTTCCTGTCTGGGCCTCTAGATGTCGCCCGCCTCCAACGTCCATTCTAGGCTGAGCCGTGCCGTTCCCAGGATTGGCCGGCAGAGCTCACAAACTCTATGCTCGACTCCCCCTCAGGTGGAGGGGCTGGGCCTCCCTCTCACAGGCCCCTGAGGCCCCAAACGCTGTCAGCACCTGGGAGGCTGCGCAGCTGGGCGGCGGGGAGGATGGGAGGAGTGGGCGGGGCCGTGGTCACCGCGTGTCTCCCCCCCAAGCCCCTCCTCCGCGCCGGAAGTCCGCCACCCACGTACCCATAGGCCTTTTCCCTTCCCGCCTGGCTCAGGTAGGTCCCTGTGGCACACGAACCAGTCCGTGATGGAGCAGCTCCAATGCCCAGGCTCCACTGATGAGCTTATCCCCACTTTTCGTTATTCTGGTGCTGTGGGTCTTTCCCTTGCAGACCGTTCAGCTCTCATTTTCCGACCCCGCAGCGCCTGCCCACATGGGCCGGAGGAGCCCTGGACGTTCCGGTCTCTGCCCATAGAGCCCTTCCGAGCGGTGCCCCGACCACCCTCTGTGCAGTCAGTGGTCAGCCCGGGCACACCCGTCGACTCTGCTGCTTGAGTTCCTTCCCAGCATGTGGCAGACGTGAATTTGACCGTCACGGACTTGGGTGTATCAAAATAGTCGTGTTATTTCTCTACGACACAGTTCTGCATGGCTCACAGCCCCCGTTTCCACTAGAGAGCGACACTGTGACAACCTGAGGTAAGTCTGTGACTTTTCACTAAAATGCAGTTCGCTTTGGGTGAATGCTTCCGTGGGGTGCCTGGGGAAGCTCTTCCCCTCCCCCCTTCTCTCGCCGCGGGTCGCGTGTGACTTTGCTGGGGGAAGCTGGAGGAGAGTGGCGTCCGGCCTCAGGGCACCTTCTGTCCTCCTCGGCCTCACCTGAGGGGTCCCAGGCCCAGCCAGGATCAGGCGGCCCTGTGCCCACCGCTCTCACCGGCCCCACCACCATCTCAGCTTCTCCTCCCCTTCATCCCAACCACCAGGCCTCTTCCACTGCCTGGGTCCTGAGGAGGGGTACACAGGTGCTCTGGAGGGGTGTGTCCTGAGGCGTTAGTTGGGCTGGGTCTTAAACAAAGGCCTTCTCGGGGCTTCTCTGGTGGCGCAGTGGTTGAGAGTCCGCCTGCTGATGCAGGGGACACGGGTTCGTGCCCCGGTCCGGGAGGATTCCACATGCCGCGGAGCGGCTGGGCCCGTGAGCCATGGCCGCTGGGCCTGCGCGTCCGGAGCCTGTACTCCGCAACGGGAGAGGCCACAACAGTGAGAGGCCCGCGTACCGCAAAAAAACCCAACAAAACAAAACCAACAACAAAAAAAAAACAAAGGTCTTCTCCACTGTTTGACGTTTCAACTAGTAAAAACCCGAACTGCTAGACATCATCTCTTACCCAGCATGACATTATGCCTCCCCGGTACCCCATCCACATGCACCATCGCCCCTAATCCTCAGCAGCTCAGCGACTATGAGTGTTGTTGCCCGTGTCAGCTGCCAGGCAGGGTGAGCGGGTATGGTCAAACCCAGACCCTCCTGACTCCAAGCCCAGGTTTTCCACGTGACCCCACAGGGCTCCATGGAGGACGGTAGGGCAGAGGCAAGTCCGGCAAGAAACTGCCAGTGTTCCAAGGAGGCCGAGCCGAAGCCCAGAGGGAGCCCCACAGGCACGCTGCCCTCTTGGCCACAGTCCCCGCCCACCCGACTCTGCAGTAGAACAGGATGGTGTAGAAGAGAGAAAATTGGAGAATGAGTAAAAAGTGGGGGGAGAAGTAGAAGAGCCCAAGGGTGATCATCATCCTTCCCCGCTTTGGGGGAGGTCCAGCCATGTTTTTCCTTTTGGAGGAGGGGGGTTAACACAGGGCGACTGTCTTTGTCTATTTGGGCTGCCACAATGGAATAGGCTTATAAACAACAGAAATTTACTTCTCACAGTTCTGGAGGCTGGAAGTTTGAGATCAGGGTGCCAGCTTAGTCGGGTTCTGGTGAGAGCCCACTTCCTAACTGAATGCTGTCTTCACACTGTAACCTCACTTGGCAGAGGGGTGAGGGGTCTCTGTTTGAAGGGCATTAATCCCATTCACAAGAGGTTCACCCACAGGGTTTAACTACTTCCCAGAGGCCCCAGCTCCAAATACCGTCTCGTTGAGGATTAGGATTTCGACATGATATTTTGAAGGGAAACCAACCCTTCAGTCTGAAGCAGTGACAGAGCTGGGATCCATCCCTTGTCCATCTGTGAGGGGTGCCCGGGGCTTTGTGATGTCCGTGACAGATTGGCTTTGCCCTCCTGGGCTCTGGGGATCGAACGTGGCCAGCTTCCCCCATGGCTGCTGCCCTTTCCTCCTGGGCCCCAGGATGAGCGCATATAGAACAGGTGCCAGCCCATAGTGGGGAGATCACAGCTGAAGTAGGGCTGCCCTGCTGAGCCCAGCCTCAACCGGTGGTCTTCAGTGGGCCACACTCATAAGCATGAGAATAAGTGCTGACCGTCATGTGCCACTGAGTGTTTGTGGCGGTTGTCCAGCAAAGCTGAACGATTAGTGCCATTCTGGGGTCAGGTCTGAATGAGTTACAGCCCAATTCCATGATATAAAAGACTTCATGGAGACACTAATATTTTGAAGATTGTGCAAGCTAGACTGCCATTGGTTTTCCTGGGGGAGGAGTTTTTGTTGTGTGCGTGTGTGTGTATGGTGTGTATGTGGGGTGTGTGTATATGAGTGGTGTGCATGTAGTGTGTGTGGTGTGTGTGTACGGTGTGCATATGTGGTGTGAGTATGTGATATGAGTGAGTTATATATGGTGTGTGCATATGGTGCGTGTGTGTGGTGAGATTGTGTGTGTGTGTGGTGTGTGAGAGGTATGTACGGTGTGTATGTGTGGTGTGAGTGTGAGTGTGTGTGTGTGTGTGTATGTTTGGTGGGGAGAGGACATGATCTCCGGTCAGGGCTCAGGCAAATGGCCTGCACAAGGTGAGGGGCCGGTTTCCCACCCAACGCCACCCTGAATGGAGGTCCTCCTAGACTTTACAGACGAGACGGCTTGACACTGCAGCCTCATTAGTAGTCGTCTCCCAGTCCTGTAAGCCTTCTGCTTATGGAACAGTTGCTGCCTATGGGTAGATTCTGATTTTGTCTTTCCTCTGTTGGGTAGAGGTAAGGCCATTGTCCCGTCTCCATTCTGATGCCACAGCAGGTACTGTCGCCGGTGAATCAGGGTTTCCGAGCATTACAGAATTTCTGGTCCGCCCATAATTTAAGTACAGCTTTGTGATGTAAAGATCCTGATTTGCCCTGAGTTTACACGCCAGGAAGTGGTTTCCTTCCCCAGAGGCATAAAGCACTGCGAATAGGGACCTGAGGGCCCAGCACAGGTGTCCACAGCAGTCAGCCACCAGCCAGGAAAAGCCATGATGTGAGCAGTGGGCCGAGGTGTGGAGGGCAGGCCACAGCCCATGCAGGTCCACCATTAGAACTCAGAGAAAGAGGAGGCGAGGCAGCTTCACAAGGTTCCACCCTCTGGTTTGATGGGGTAGGTAGAAGCCTCCGGAGGCTTCCAGTGGGGCATTGACAGCTGGCTTTGGTCAATCACTGCGGGCTCCCCTTCCCCCCGTTGCTGCCCACTTGGACATGGTGGGTGACTGGGGGAATTTCTGGCCAGCTCTGGATCTCCCCTAGCTCCACCCCCTCCCCATTCCCCACCATCTCATGTCTTCCTGGGCATTGCTTTGTGCAAAGACAGAAAATACCAGGGAGTTGTCAGAAAACGCAGGGGCCCCATAGGATCCACTGGGTTTGATGTCCAAGCTTCTTCTCTGAAACTCAAAAATGGGAGCAGATTTTCAGCAGCCGCTCCAACTCCTTTCGATATGATGAAATAACAAGAAGCAGTTGCCCCGTGACATCTGACACAGAACGTTTCTTTTTCTAGTTTACCCAAATAACAAGATAGTTTTATTTATAATGAGATAAACGGAAAGGATGCTCAGTAAGGCTGGGAGTCATTATAGAGCTCTTTCTATGTTAATGGCGATGACGAGAATGCAGAAATGGCTGTCACAGATTGAAAGGGGTGATGTTAAATATGCCTGTTGCAATGTAGCCAAGGTGGAAGGCCCCACTTCAATAAGGAGGATGAACAAGCAGTGTATGACTTTTGTGTTTCCTGGAGAAGAGGGTGTTTGTGGCCCTCTGAGCCCCCTCCCCAGAGTCCTTCCAGCAATTGCTCTGTTCTTACATCAGGCATTTGCTCCTTTAGGTCTAGTGCAGGTGTTCCTGGGGATGACCCCAGGGATCTTACGGGATGCAAACCTCAGGTGGTCGGCCTGGGCCCCAGCAGGCCTGGGAGGAGACAGACCACAGTCTAAGGGGCCAAGGAAGGGACCTGACATTGAAGACAGGGCAGCTGACTCCATGCTGGGCCGGGGTGAAGCCATGGGATTGACTCAAGTAGATGACAGAAAACTAGATCCAAACTGACTTAAGCAAAAGGGATTCGATGTGGCTTGATTTGGGCTTAAAGGACGCCATAAGAGTGCCATTTCTCGTTTTTCCTGCTTTGCACTCCGTTCTCTCCCATGTTGGGTCTTGTCTCAGGCTCCCCGTCATGGTTAGACCCTTGCCCCTGGCAGTGCAGCCACATCCTGGCAGGCTCTGGGGAAAGAGGGACAGTTCCTTTCTAGGGCATCCAGGAATGTGTCATTGCCTACCTTTGACTCTGGCCCGTGTGCCCATCCCTAAAACAACCAGCGTGCCAGTCGAAATGCAGTGCTCCGGTTGGCCAGGCCTGGGCCGTGGACTCCACCTGAATCACATGGTCCCCAAATGATGGTCCTGCACCCTTGCCTGAGTCTGGTGATTCATTCTCACTGACAATGCTTGATGACGGGGAGGCAGGCGGGATGAAGCAGGGTCCAGCCCAGAGCCCACTGGGATGTTTTAGGAAGGCAAATCAGCATGGGTCCCGCAAATATGGGATTCCCACCCATATACCTCTTAGGTCCATCCCCTTTTCTGCCTGCATTGCTGATGCCTTATTTTGAGTCCCCATTTTTCTTTTCTCCGTCCGGAATCGTTACTGTCTGAGACATTTTTGTGGAACACAAAACCTCAGCATGCCACTCCTCTTTCACTACTCCAGTGGTTCTCACTCCCGCAGGATGAGGCCAGAATACTGAGTGTGATGACAGAACCTTTCCTGGATAGGCCTCTGCCCCCCTCTACAGCCTCCTCAGACCAGTCCAGGTCCTCCAAGCATCGTGATTGTCCCATGCTTATGCTTTGCATGTGCATGTGCCTGAGGTGCCCAGCTACCCCTGCCGTCCAGCTAGAAAAACTCCTGTGTATCCCTCAGGACCCAGATAGTGTCACCTGTTCTGTGATGCGTCCCCCAGGTTTTCCCAGGCATTTGTCTGTGCTCAGGCTCTCTGTGCTGGCTCTTTCTTTATCGGTTTTAACAGCTGCCTTCTTGTCTCATGTCCCCAGGAGCCTGGAAGTTCCTTAAGGACTGTGTTATAAAATATTCTTTAAAATTTTTTATTATGGAACATTAGAAAACTACAGAAAATAACAAATATGTATTCAAAACCCAGATTTGATAGATAACAACAGCTTGCCACATTTGTTTTAGCTTTCTCTTTGAAGAAATAGATATTAAAAAATACCACCAAAGCCCCAATTCCCCCGTTCCCTTTCCTTCCGCTCCCAGGCTCCTCAGTTGGATGGAATCTCTATTCAACATTATGCTCTTGAGAATTATCCATGTTGATTTATGTAAATATGTTTTGCTCATTTGTACCATAATGGAGGGCTTTTGATTTTAAGAATAAACTGTAGTTTACTTATCCTTTTTCTCCTCCCAATGAATGGCTCTGTTTTTGATTTTTCAATGTTATAAACGTGCTACAGGGAATGTTCTTGCGTGTGTCTCCTGAGATCACAGGCAGGAAGGTATCAGCAGATAACCCAGTGGTAGAATTGTTGGCTCATAAGCATGTAGAGTCCATGCATCCTCACCTTTAATAAACTCTGACTGAGTTCTCACCAGGGTGTTGTACCTGCTCACATGCCCCCAAGGGATTTCAGTTCTGAGATACCCTCAAACCTCACCAACACTGACTGTTAGGAGACTTTTCAATGTTTGTTCCTCTGCGTAGAAGAGAAGGAAGTTTTGTTTCATTCTCCTTGCCCCATGACCTCAACCTTTTGTCTTTTCTCTCTCTCTTTTTAAAAAAAAAATATTTATTTATTGTTTTTGGCTGTGCTGGGTCTTTGTTGTTGTGCGCAGGCTTTCTCTAGTTGCGGTGAACCGGGGCTACTCTTCACTGTGGTGCATGGGCTTCTCATGGCGGTGGCTTCTCTTGTTGTGGAGCATGGGCTCTAGGCGTGTGGGCTCAGTAGTTGTGGCTCGAGAGCTCTAGAGCACAGGCTCAGTAGTTGTGGCGTGTAGGCTTAGTTGCTCCACGGCATGTGGGATCTTCCCAGACCAGGGCTAGAACCCATGTCTCCTGCATTGGCCAGGTGGATTCATAACCATTTTGCCACCAAGGAAGCCCTCAACCTCTTTTCATATGTTTGTTGGTCATTCAAATTTTCCCTTCTGTGAGCTGTCGGTTTTCCTAGTGGCTTGTTTGTCGCTCTGTGTCCTGGAGCTGACTCCTTCGTCTGCTGTACACACCATGTCTTATCCATCAGTGTGTCCCTGCATCCCTGCGTCTCCCTCAGGGCCAGACCCAGGCTGCCTCTGGCGAATGTTTGCCGGAAAGTGAGGAGGTGAACCAGGGGAAGCAGAGAAGCCAGCCCAACTGTACGACTGGGATGGAGGAGATGGGTCTCCCTGGACTAGAATCTGAGTGAACAGAAAGTTAGCGATGGCCAGTTAGGGCAGGAGGGTGGAAGTTGAGACGCTGAGAAGGGATTTGAGCCAAGGGTCCAAGGCTGTGCTTTAAAGAAAGGCTCTTGGGGAGTGGGGTGGGGAGGAGAAGCTGGGGAAGGGGCTTAGCAGGAGCAGCTGACCCACCCGGTGAGGACTGAGGACATCACAGCCTCCAAAGGCCAGAAGAAGGGGTCACGGAGGCTGCCCAGTCCAGTGACCCTTTTCAACTCCATCCTCCACAAAGCAAAGAGTCTCTGGGTCTTCCTGACAACAGTTGACAACAGTTCCTCCCAAGACCTCCCTAAGGTCCTTCGGGGCAGTAAGAAATGAGCTAGGCTCTCAGTCCTCTTCCCAAGGTGAACCCATTAGCAACGATCCTCAAGGCTCACATCTAGACATTTTATTTCCAATTTTTTCCCATCTTGCTCCTGTGCTGAGTCATTCAGCAGGCTCCCAGGCTCTCTACATTTGGACACACACTTGAGGGAGGGCAGCGCCTGGGTGTTCCACGGAGATAGTGAGGGCTGGCCCTGTGTTCCAGCACTCACCCTGGGAGAAGTGGGGACTGGAGTCCTGAGTCCTAATCATGTCTTTATTAGCGAAGACACACTTGCAGCCACAGTTCAACTCTCATCTATGTGTGAATGATTCTTTAAGCAAATAAAGTTCAGAATAAGCTTTGAGAGGGCAGGGATCATAGCTGACAGTGTCCCAGCACCTTCAGTACACCTGGCACATAGGAGACCTCACTAATGATTTATTCAGTAAATGAATGAAAAGACCAGAACACCCAACACTCCAGAGATGGCAGTTCTCCCCGAGTTTGTCTATACATAGAATTGCAGTTCAGTTAAAATATCATCAGGGTCTTATTTTATTTTTTAAACACTTAATCATATTATTCTTAAAGTTCATCTAAAGTCATGAACATAGAGCAGCCAAGAAAATCCTGAGATGAAAAATTTCCACGAATTAAACTTCCTTCATATAATAAAACCTATCATAAAGGGACAGTAATTGAAAGAATATGGTACTGGTCCAGAAATGGATATATTAATGGATGATATTAAAATGCAGAAATATATTCAAGTAATATTAGAATTTTGGTCACAATAAAAAGGGCATATCAAAATAACGGAACAATGATTATCTAGTTGATGGTGTTGCAACCTCTGCCAGAATATTTGGAAAACCAGAGCAGTTAAACCTTGGCTTCACTCCACGCACGAAAATAAGTTCCAGGTCCCGGGGGGAGTTTTCTAGAGTGCATTTCCAGTTCCCACTGGACCAGCCTGCATTGTTCCTTACCTCTAGCGCCTCTCAATAGAGGGGTCTTGGGCCCATCCCCACTTCCGTGGCCTGTCGTGAAAGGCCACTGCTCCTGATGGGTGTGGGTCGCTGGGTCCACACTTGCCCTTTCTTCTCAGGAGGTTGCAGTCCTGTATGGGTGTGAGGGTTTGGGGGGGCTGATTAAAGAAAAAGATATGACCACAAGAGGCAGTAACACACAGTAAGCTTTGTTGGGTGATGCTCGGACAGGGTTGCGTGTGGGGGAAAGGAGTCCATTGTAGCAGGAGCCTGGCCAGAAGGCATGGCAGCTCAGGGTTGCTACTCAGGGGGAGGAGGGCAAGGGAACTCCCCAGGAGAGAAGGGAAGTGAGGGAGGCTTATGTATCTGGTGAGGTCTCTTAGCAGCTTGGGGCCTTGTGACTGCAGAGCCCCATCCTGTCAGTAGGTAACAGCTGCTGGGTGAAGTGGTCTGCAAAGCAGTCATTCTCTAAATGGCTAAAAGGTGCTTGTTTGGACTATATTAACAATAATTGGATGTGTAAAAATTTGAATTTAGCATTGGCAGACTTTTGAGCTAAGGGGTCTTAGCTTGCAATGAAGAAATAAAACAATGTGGAGGCCAGCACACAGAGGCCATCTTTGGCTCATTTATATAACAGGTCCCCATCAGCGACTTCAGTGGTGGTGACTGGTGGGGTACCCCGCCCTTGTCAGAGGAGCTATGTATGAGCAGATCCTGTGAGTAGGGCCCAGAAGCTGGGATTCTTTTTTTTTTAAAGCTCCCCAGGTGATTCTAATGTTTTAGGCTGCACTGGAAACCACAGACATAGGTCAGTGGTCCTCAGACCTAGCTGCATATTAGACTCTTTGGGTGGAGGTGAGAGTGGTGATAGCTTCCAGCACATATTAAAACCTGGACCCCATTCCCCGAAATTCTAATTCTATATCAGGGCACAGGTAGTTCTTCACCTCTCAGATGAGTGTGACATGCAGCCAAGACTGAGAACCCCGCCATGGGGCCTGGGGAGGGGGAGCTGGTGAGGCGTCTACCGGGAGGGCCACAGTGCCCACAAAGACAGGGAGTGAGAGTGTCCAGTTACTGGCTGCTTACACACTGCACATGCCAGGCATTGTACTGCTTGCATGATCTCCTGTGTCCTTGCATCATGTCAGACAGGAAGCCACCCCACAGACACAGACAGGAAGCCATACCCTTCCACTCCCTCCTGTTTCCTTCTCCATGTCACTCAGGCTTTGCCAAGAGTTTTCCTTGACTGACAGTCACACTGACCAGAACTGGGGTTACCTGCAGTGGTCATGTCTGCTCACCTCCCACTCCTTCCATGGTGTCTGAAAGAGCTCGTCCTTTGCCTGTAGAGCTGAAAGGCACTGGAGTAACTGGCACATCTTCCCATGGCCCAGATTGAGGCCTTGTCTCTCATACCTCTGGACGTGCACCTTACCCACTTCCTCTCACAGGCCAGGTGGGCTCTGCTCAGCCTTCTGGCTGCTCCACAGATTCAGAATCTGGCCTCAGATTCCCACGTAGCCATTGTACTGTTCCATGGGATGCAGATAGCCGAGTGGTAAGGTTCCTCTCCAAACCAAACTGAGAAACATGCATAGTATGTCCTCTACATGCAGGGCCCGAGACTCAGCCTTGCACACATCCCCACTCCTGGCTGCTCCAGAGCCCATATTCTGCTGAGTCCCGGGCAGTTCCCAAGTCCCTTCCCAGAGAGATCCAGGCTGGGCAGGGAGGGAGGGAAGCCAAGTCCCTCTGTGCTTGTCTCCCTTCCCTCCTCACCTGCCCAGCTCCTTGCTGTCACACGTTTTTACCCAAGTATGGCACCAATACCAAGAGTGGAGTCTGACCTTTACAGAAAGGAATAATTTGATTTCCCGGGGAAGGTAGTGAACATCAGAAAGACTTTAGCAGTATCAAAGCAGCGTATCAATTAAATATCTGCCTAAGAGTCCTCTCTGGGTTTCCATATTCCGAAAGGCTCATGATAAAATTAACTCCAAAGTTACTGACTGAGAAATGTACAATCACTGTCTTGCTGGTACAATAAAATGGGATGGATTGTTTAGGCATTTAATTGGCATCGGAGAACAGGCTGTTAAGTAGACATCAATTACGGCAGAGCTCTAATTGACATTTGATAAGCGTTCTGACTGATCACCAGTGTTTGCCCTGCCAAATTAAATGACTCGGTGGACGGTGAACTCTGTGCTTGACGGCCGGGAGGCGGCTTATAAAAGGGCTGTGAGTGCCTGGTGGCCTCCAGGGGCAGGGGCTGTATCCAGAACACCCTTCCTCTCATTCAGAAACACTTCTGAGAGCCAAGTGATTGCTTTCTGGCCTTGAGTTTTCTTCAAATATTGCCTCTGGGAAAAGAGATGGCCCTCCTGCTGGAACCAGACTTTGCCTGCTCACATGCAGACCATCTTCCCATTTTCCGTCTTTCCTTCTCAGCCCACTCAGCCCCAATTTTGAGTCCAATTTCTGTGGGCTTTACAGTCAGACCTATTTGAATGCTAAGCCTGGCTCCACCACGTCAAAGCTGTGAGCCCTGAGCAGTTCGGCTGTTTTCTCTGGACCTCATTTTCCTTCTCGGTGCAACAGGGACATTGCCTCAGTGTCAAGACCATTGGGAGAAAAGTGCTGGCCAAATTCTTAGCACAGAGGAGGCGCTCAGCATGTTTTAGTTCCTCTTTTTCTCTCTCCTCTCTTTTCCTTGTGCTCCCCTATTCCTACTCCTGGGCTATGGTTTTGTTCCACTCTGTTGCATTGTGGCCCGGATACGGTCTTTCCTAATGCTCCATCTTAGCTGAGACCCAGCTTTGACAACTACCAGAGAAGCAGAGGGGCTTGGGCTCGGGATTTAAACCCTGGTTCTGCCACTCATGAGCTGTGTGACATTGAACCAGTTACTTCACTTCTCTGTTGTTTGGTTTTCTCATCTGTGTTGTGGGGATAATTGACAATAATTACGTTCTAGAGTTAATGGAATGACTTAGGATGATGCCTGTGCTTTTAAGGGCCCAATGTATAATACATTGCCTGTTGTAATCATCAGACCCATTCGTCTAGGGTGAAGCCATTGAACTTGCTCTTATTCAGTAACCAACTCTTGAGTGTATTCAGGCTTCCACAGTCCCTTGTTTCCAGATGGCAGCATGCCAAGTGGCCTCATTCCATCTTCTTAACCTCCTTTCTCTTGAGGGCTGCTGGATCAGTTCAAATAGACTCTGGCTGCTGTACGTGGCAACTGCATGGCATATGTTTTTTTTTTTTAATTTAATTTAATTTATTTCTTATACATCAGGTTCTTCTTAGTTATCTATTTTATACATATATTAGTGTATATATGTCAATCAAAATCTCCCAATTCATCCCACCATCACCACCACCCCCTGCCACTTCCCCCCTTGGTGTCCATGTTTGTTCTCTACATCTGTGTCGCGATTTCTGCCCTGCAAACTGGTTCAACGCACCATTTTTCTAGGTTCCACATATATGCGTTAATATACAATATTTGTTTCCTCTTTCTGACTGACTTTACTCTGTATGACAGTCTCTAGATCCATCCACGTCTCTACAAATGACCCAATTTCGTTCCTTTTTATGGCTGACTAATATTCCATTGTATATATGTACCACATCTTCTTTATCCATTCTTCTGTCGATGGGCATTTAGGTTGCTTCCATGACCTGGCTATTGTAAATAGTGCCACAGTGAACATTGGGGTGCATGTGTCTCTTTGAATTATGGTTTTCTCTGGGTATATGCCCAGTAGTGGGATTGCTGGGTCATATGGTAATTCTATTTTTAGTTTTTTAAGGAACCTCTATACTGTTCTCCATAGTGGCTGTATCAGTTTACATTCCCACCAACAGTGCAAGAGGGTTCCCTTTTCTCCACACCCTCTCCAGCATTTGTGGTTTGTAGGTTTTCTGATGATGCCCATTCTAACTGGTGCGAGGTGATACCTCATTGTAGTTTTGATTTGCATTTCTCTAATAATTAGTGGTGTTGAGCAGCTTTTCATGTGCTTCTTGGCCATCTGTATGTCTTCTTTGGAGAAATGTCTATTTAGGTCTTCTGCCCATTTTTGGATTGGGTTGTTTGTTTTTTTAATATTGAGCTGCATGAGGTGTTTATATATTTTGGAGATTAATCCTTTGTCTGTTGATTCGTTTGCAAATATTTTCTCCCATTCTGAGGGTTGTCTTTTCATCTTGTTTGTAGTTTCCTTTGCTTTGCAAAAGCTTTTAAGTTTCATTAGGTCCTATTTGTTTATTTTTGTTTTTATTTCCATTACTCTAGGAGGTGGATCAAAACAGATCTTGCTGTGATTTATATCAAAGAGTGTTCTTCCTATGTTTTCCTTTAAGAGTTTTATAGTGTCCAGTCTTACATTTAGGTCTCTAATCCATTTTGAGTTTATTTTTGTGTATGGTGTTAGGGAGTGTTCTAATTTCATTCTTTTACATGTAGCTGTCCAGTTTTCCCAGCACCACTTATTGAAGAGGCTGTCTTTTCTCCATTGTATATCCTTGCCTCCTTTGTTACAGGTTAGTTGACCATAGGTGCGAGGGTTTATCTCTGGTCTTTCTATCCTGTTCCATTGATCTGTATTTCTGTTTCTGGGCCAGTACCATGTTGTCTTGATTACTGTAGCTTTGTAGTATAGTCTGAAGTCAGGGTGTCTGATTCCTCCAGCTCCGTTTCTTTCTCTCAAGACTGCTTTAGCTATTCTGGGTCTTTTGTGTCTCCTTACAAATTTTAAGATTTTTTTTTTGTTCTATTTCTGTAAAAAATGCCACTGGTAATTTCATAGAGATTGCATTGAATCTGTAGATTGCTTTGGGTAGTATAGTCATTTTCACAATATTGATTCTTCCAATCCAAGAACATGGTATATCTCTCCATCTGTCTGCATCATCTTTGATTTCTTTCATCAGTGTCTTATACTTTTCTGAGTACAGGTCTTTTACCTCCATAGGTAGGTTTTTTCCTAGGTATTTTATTCTTTTTGTTGCAATAGTGAATGGGATTGTTTCCTTAATTTCTCTTTCCGATCTTTCATTATTAGTGTATAGGAATGCAAGAGCTTTGTGTGCATTAATTTTGTATCCTGCAACTTTACCAGATTCATTGATTAGCTTTAGTAGTTTTCTGGTGGCATCTTTAGGATTCTCTGTGTATAGTATCATGGCATCTGCAAACAGTGACAGTTTTTCTTCTTCTTTTCCAATTTGTATTCCTTTTATTTCTTTTTCTTCTGTGATTGCCATGGCTAGGACTTCCAAAACTATGTTGAATAATAGTGGTGAGAGTGGACATCTTGTCTTGTTTCTGATCTTAGAGGAAATGCTTTCAGTTTTTCACCATTGAGAATGATGTTTGCTGTGGGTTTGTCATATATGGCCTTTATTATGTTGAGGTAGGTTCCCTCCATGCCCACTTTCTGGAGAGTTTTTATCATAAATGGGTGTTGAATTTTGTCCAAAGCTTTTTCTGCATCTATTGAGATGATCATATGGTTTTTATCCTTCAATTTGTTAATATGGTATATCACATTGATTGATTTTTGTATATTGAAGAATCCTTGAATCCCTGGGGTAAATCCCACTTGATTGTGGTGTATGATCATTTTAATGTGTTGTTGGCTTCTGTTTGCTAGTATTTTGTTGAGGATTTTTGCATCTCTATTCATCAGTGATAATTGGTCTGTAATTTTCGTTTTTTGCAGTATCTTTGTCTGGTTTTGGTATCAGGGTTATGGTGGCCTCATATAATGAGTTTGGGAATGTTCCTTCCTCTGCAATTTTTTTGGAAGAGTTTGAGAAGGATGGGTGTTAGCTCTTCTCTAAATAGGTGATAGAATAATAGGTGATAGAATTTCATAGAATTCACCTGTGGAGCCATCTGGTCCTGGACTTTCGTTTGTTGGAAGATTTTTAATCACAGTTTCAATTTCATTACTTGTAATTGGTCTGTTCATATTTTCTATTTCTTCCTGGTTCAGTCTTGGAAGGTTATACCTTTCTGAGAATTTGTCCATTTCTTCCAGGTTGTCCATTTTATTGGCATAGTGTTCCTTGTAGTAGTCTCTTAGGATGCTTTGTATTTCTGCAATGTCTGTTGTAACTTTTCCTTTTTCGTTTCTAACTTTATTGATTTGAGTCCTCTCCCTCTTTTTCTTGATGAATCTGGCTAAAGGTTTATCAATTTCGTTTATCTTCTCAAAGAACCAGCTTTTAGTTTTATTGATCTTTGCTATTGTTTTCTTTTTTTCTCTTTCATTTATTTCTGCTCTGATCTTTATGATTTCTTTCCTTCTACTAACTTTGGGTTTTGTTTTTTCTTCTTTCTCTGGTTCTTTTAGGTGTAAGGTTAGATTGTTTATTTGAGATTTTTGTTGTTTCTTGAGGTAGGCTTGTATTGCTATAAACTTTCCTCTTAGAACTGCTTTTGCTGCATCCCATAGGTTTTGGATCATTGTGTTTTCATTGTCATTGTCTCTAGGTATTTTTTGATTTCCTCTTTGATTTCTTCAGTGATCTCTTGGTTATTTAGTAACATACTGTTTAGCCTCTATGTGTTTGTGTTTTTTACATATTTTCCCTGTAATTGATTTCTAATCTCATAGCGTTGTGGTCAGAAAATATGCTTGATATGATTTCAATTTTCTTAAACTTACTGAGGCTTGATTTGTGACCCAAGATGTGATCTATCATGGAGAATGTCCACGGGCACTTGATAAGAAAGTTTAATCTGCTGTCCTGTAAATATCAATTAAATCTAACTGGTCTATTGTGTCATTTAAAGCTTGTTTCCTTATTAATTTTCTGTTTGGATGATCTGTCCATTGGTGTAAGTGAGGTGTTAAAGTCCCCCACTATTATTGTGTTACTGTCAATTTCCTCTTTTATAGCTGTTAGCAGTTGCCTTATGTATTGAGGTGCTCCTATGTTGGGTGCATATATATTTATAATTGTTATATCTTTTTCTTGGATTGATCCCTTGATCATTATGTAGTGTCCTTCCTTGTCTCTTGTAACATTCTTTACTTTAAAGTCTATTTTATCTGATATGGGTATTGCTACTCCACTTTCTTTTGATTTCCATTTGCATGGAATATCTTTTTCCATATGCTCACTTGCAGTCGGTATGTGTCCCTGGGTCTGAAGTGGGTCTTTTGTAGACAGCATATATATGGGTCTTGTTTTTGTATCCATTACACAAGCCTGTGTCTTTTGGTTGGAGCATTTAATCCATTCATGTTTAAGGTAATTATCGATATGTATATTCCTGTTACCATTTTCTTAATTGTTATGGGTTTGTTTTTGTAGGTCCTTTTCTTCTCTTGTGTTTCCCACTTAGAGAAGTTCCTTTAGCATTTGTTGTAGAGCTGGTTTGGTGGTGCTGAATTCTCCTGGCTTTTGCTTGTCTGTAAAGCTTTTGATTTCTCCATCAAATCTGAATGAGATCCTTGCCGGGTAGAGTAATCTTGGCTGTAGGTTCTTCCCTTTCATCACTTTAAATATGTCATGCCACTCCCTTCTGACTTGTAGAGTTTCTGCTGAGAAATCAGCTCTTAACCTTATGGGAGTTCCCTTGTGTGTTATTTGTCGTTTTTCCCTTGCTGCTTTCAGTAATTTTTCTTTGTCTTTAATTTTTGCCAATTTGATTACTGTGTGTCTCGGCGTGTTTCTCCTTGGGTTTATCCTGTATGGGACTCTCTGTGCTTCCTGGACCTGGGTGGCTATTTCCTTTCCCATGTTAGGGAAGTTTTCAACTATAATGTCTTCAAATATTTTCACAGGTCCTTTCTCTCTCTCTTCTCCTTCTGGGACCCCTATAATGCAAATGTTATTGCGTTTAATGTTGTCCCAGAGGTCTCTTAGGCTGTCTTCATTTCTTTTCATTCTTTTTTCTTTATTCTGTTCCATAGCAGTGAATTCCACCATTCTGTCTTCCAGGTCACTTATCCGTTCTTCTGCCTCAGTTATTCTGCTGTTGATTCCTTCTAGTGTATTTTTCATTTCAGTTAATTTATTGTTCATCTCTGCTTGTTTGTTCTTTAATTTTTCTAGATCTTTGTTAAACATTTCTTGCATCTTCTCGATCTTTGCCTCCATTGTTTTTCCGAGGTCCTGGATCATCTTCACTATCATTATTCTGAATTCTTTTTCTGGAAGGTTGCCTATCTCCACGTCATTTAGTTGCTTTTCTGGGGTTTTATCTTTTTCCTTCATCTGGTACAAAGTCCTCTGCCTTTCATTTTGTTTATCTTTCTGTGAATGCGGTTTTTGTTCCACAGGCTGCAGAATTGTAGTTCTTCTTGCTTCTGCTGTCTGCCCTCTGCTGGATGAGGCTATCTGTCATGCTTTGTTAAGAACATATTTGTGTGTGTGTGTTTGTGTGTTTATACTCGCATATTGGCATGCAGTCTGATTAACAGTTAGTGAGTCCTAGTTCTCTTACAGTGTAAGAAAAATGTGACTCTTTCTTCGCTACCAGTTGGCATTTTACTCTAAAATATCACTTGGGAACTTAGATTGCTGATGGAACTAGGTCAATTTGATGAAAACTAACTTATTGAATGGCTAATTTGCCAAAAGCCAATTCACCAAAAGTTAATTTGCTGAAAATAAATTTGCTGAATCATTAAATCACTGAATGACCAGTTCACTGAAAACTGTCAAACCCTCAACCCCGTTTAGGAGTGGTGGCTGTAGATGTTTTGCTGTCGGAGCAAGAAGCACATGTAGAGAAGACGCATAAGCAAAGGCAAGGGTTAGGCAAAGATCCTTAAAAATAAAGAAGCTAGGAACCATGAGATGAAGGGAAAGTCTATCCGTTTGCAGTTAAATAACAGCTTTTGAACAGTGAAACATACAAGGATTCCATATGCAGTTGACCTGGGCAGGTTGCTCTGTGGTTAAATGGCTGCAAGAAAGCTATGATGAAACTAAAACAAAAATTAATTCTCAAAAATTTATTACTCAGTCATTTACAGATTGGCTTTGGCAAACTGATTTTCAGTGAATCAGTCTATTTTCTTCCCCAGTATGACCTTAGCCTGAGACTGAAGTGAGAATGTGGCTAATTGGGAGAGGCCATCCATCCATCCATAGAAAACAAGGGACTGATGGTGGCCTCTGGTCTGCCTCTGCATCTCAGCTAGGGCTGGGGCCGGGGAACCTGGGGCTGGGGATCAGGGTCAAAGAGGCTGTGCCTCTGGGTGGTGGTAGGATTGGTGATTAAGCCAGTAGTGGTCCTCTGTTCTGGGGGCATGCTTAGAAGGATGCCAGACCCAGCCACTGCTAAGAATGGGACAGGCAGAAGCTCAGAATTGACCTGGGCCCAAGGCAGTAGGCAGGACTGTGGGGAGGGACCCTCTACAGCCTCAGACCTTCTATGAGGAGCAAAACAGAATTGGCAGAGGCCTGGGGACAGCCCCAGCACAACAGGCTATGCTAGGAACCCCAGGTTCCCTGAATGTAGGCTCATTTATTGAGTAAAAAAAAAAAAAAAATCTATTATGTGCCCATAATGGTAAAATGAAATAATTTTAGCTGAATATATTGAGCATTTACTGTGTCCTAGAACTATGCTAAGCACTTGTGTGCATTAATCATGTGAGCAACTCCATAAAGGAGTTGCCATTTTTATTTCCATTTAACAAAGAACCGAGGCTCAGAGATATTAAGAAGTTTGCACAAGGTCACAGAGCTAACAAGAGTCAGAAGTTGTCTTCACATCTAGCTCTCTCTGGTCCCAGATATATGCTCTTAACTCAAAAATGTTTATGTAATTATATTAATACATGTAAATATATATACATGTTTGTATCCTTTCTTTTAAAAATACATATGATGTAATATACTGTTCTTCCTTTTACTCTTCATTTAAAAACATGCATTGGAGTTCTTTCTATGTAAGCACATATAAATACCACATTCTTTTAAAAAAACTGAGTGGTATTCCATTGTGTCGATCTGTTGAATCATAATTTATTTAAACAAATATGAGAGTTCCAATTGCTATATTTGACAGTTCTTGGTATTACTCATCTCTTTAAGTTTAGCTGTTCTGGTGGGTGTGAAATCATATTTCATTGTGGTTTTAATATACAATTGCTTGATGACTAATGAAATTGAATACATTTCCATATGTCTATTGGGCATTTTTCCATACTTTTGTGTGCCCATTCAGGAGTCTTTCCCATTTTTCTATTGTGGTGTATTATTTTTATTTGCTTGTAGTAGATCTTTATATATTCTAGATTCAAGTCTGTTGTTACTCACATATGTATATTGCAGAAGTTATTCTCTCATCCTCTGACCTGTTTTTGATTCTCTTAATAGTATCTTTTGGAGAACAAGAGTTCTCAATTTTAATCAGGTTCAACTTAGCAGTTGTTTCCTTTAAAGTTAGTGCCTTTTGGGTCCTGTTTAAGAAATGATTCTTTACACCAAGATAATGAAGAAATTTCTCCATATTATCTTCTAGAAGTTTTATGTTTTTATTTAAGTGTACAATCCACATATGTTTAATTTTTGTTGATGGTATAGAGGTCAAGATTCAACTTTTCCAAATGTTTATCGAATTGACCCAACACCAGGTTGATTAAAAGAACATTATTTTTCCCTGTGCTATACAAAGTTACCTGTGTTAGAAACCAAGGAGTCATATTGGATTGCCTGTTTCTGGACTCCATATTCTGTTCCATTAGTTTAATTACTGCCTTAATTATTTTGGCTTTCTACGTCTTTACGCTGAGTAGCTCTTATTATTCCATCTGGTTCTTCTTCAAGAGATTCTTCACTTTTCTTGGCCCTTTGCATTTCTATATAAATTTTAAAATTGTCTTGCCAACTTCCAAGCTGAATTAGAAAATCCTGCTGAAATTTTGGTAGAGTCCATGAATATGGTATAGCCCTCTATTTATTTAGGTGATCTTCAATTTCTCACAGTATTTTGTAGTTTTCTGTGAAAACTAGAGTTCTTGTACCTTCTTTGTTAAATTTATTTTCAGGTTTATTTTTTACCATACTATAATTGGAGTATTTTAAAATTTCCTTATCTACTTGCTCATTGGAATGTAAAACTACAACTACTTTTTGCGGGTTGATCGTGCATCCAGTGACTTTGCTAAATGTATGTATTTATTTATTTATTTATTTTTGCGGTACGCGGGCCTCTCACCGTTGTGGCCTCTCCCGTTGCAGAGCACAGGCTCTGGACACGCAGGCTCAGCGGCCATGGCTCACGGGCCCAGCTGCTCTGCGATTTGTATGAATTTTGATTCTGTGTTTATAAGAGAGATTAACTTGTGATTTCCTTTCTTATAAAGGCTGTCAGATTTTGTAATCAAAGGTTGTACTTGCTACATACAACAACATGTAGGGAAGTGTTTCCTATTTGCTGTTTTCTGGAAGAGTTTGGGTGTGACTGGCATTATTTCCCTTTAAATATTTGGAAGAGGTCACCAGTGCAGCTGTCTGGGCCTGAAGTTTTCTTTGAGGGAATATTTTTAGTTATGGATTTAATTTCTTTAAAATGCATAGTACAATTCATATTTCCTGTTTTGGGGGTGTTTTCTTAGATATTTATCCTTTTCACCTAAATATTTAAATTTATTGTCCAAAGGTTGTTCATTATTTCTACTTATTTTCTTTTTAATGCCTGGCAGATATGTAGTCATTTCCCTTTTTCATGCTTGATATTGATTTCTTGTACCTTCCCTTTGCCCCCCATGATTAGTTTTCTTAGGGATTTATAAATTTTATTAAAACTTTCAAGAAGCAAGCTTTGTTTTTGAACTTTGGTTCCCTTGAATTTTCTCTGTTCTACATTTTCTTTTTTATTAATTTCTGTTCTTTATTACTTTCTTTCACTTTGAGCTTGATTTACTATTCTTTTCCTAACTTAAGATGGATGTTTAGATCCTTGTCTTTTGGCACTTCATCCTTTCTCATGAGTACATTTAATAGTAAACATTTTCTTCTATTTACAGTTTTAACTGAATTTCATACATTTTGACATGCCATGTTTCACTGCCATTCAGCTCCAAATATTTTCTAATTTCCATTGTAACTTTTTCTTTCACTAGGTACTGTTTAGAAGTGCCCTGCTTAATTTCTAAACATTTGAGAGATTTCTAGTTATTTTTGTTACTCATTTCTAGTTTACTTCCATTATAGTCAAAGGTTATACTCCATGAAATTTTAATCTCTTAAAATTTGTTGATATTTGCTTTATGAACAGTAGTATATGGTTGATGTTGGCAAATTTTCTATGTGCCCTTGAAAATAATGGTGTATGTAGTTTGGGATATAGTGTTTTATATATGTCAATTAGCTAAATTGTGCTACATAAGTTTAAATACTCTCTTTTTCTGGATTTTTGTCTACTTACTCTTTCAGTTATAAAGAGATGTATATTAAAACCTTTCCCACTATAATTGTGGATTCATTTAATTTTTTTGCCTTTAGGTTTGTCAATTCCTGAATTATGTATTTTGAATCTATGCCATTAGGTGCATCCAATTTTAGACTTTTTCCAATTTTACTGATTGTTCACTCTTTTATCATTATTAAATATCCCACATTACCACTTATAATGTGTTGTCCCTAAAGTTTATTTTATCTGGTATTACTATAGCTATCAGCTTTCTGATAGTGTTTGTATGGTGCATTTTCTTTTCTATCTTTTACTTTCATCCCTTCTATATCCATATATTGGGGGTATGCCTCTTACAAGAAGCATATAGTAACTGATTTTTTTTTGCTGTACGCGGGCCTCTCACCGTTGTGGCCTCTCCCGTTGTAGAGCACAGGCTCCGGACACGCAGGCTCAGCGGTCATGGCTCACAGGCCCAGCCACTCCGCGGCATGTGGGATCTTCCCGGACCGGGGCACGAACCCGCGTCCCCTGCATCGGCAGGCGGACTCTCAACCACTGCACCACCAGGGAAGCCCCCTAGTAATTGATTTTTAATCCCCATGATAACCTTTCCCTATGAGAACCTTTCCCCCATGATAACCTTTACCTTTTATTTATTACTTTTACCTTTTAATAAGTTACGGAATATTTAACTTATTTATTTTTAATATAATTGTTGATATGGGTTTAAATCTGTCATCCTAATGGCTTTTTCTATTGGTTTCAGCAGTTCTATGTTCCTTTCCCTATGTTTTCTTGCTTTCTTATATATTCATCAAGTAGTTTAAATTTGTTCCCTTCTTTGTTTGATGGCTTTTGTATTCTTTTACTGTTTTTTAAATGTTTATCTTAGACATTACAGTAGGCATCCTTAATTTTTTAAACTCTAATAAATTATCTTTCATTTCTCAGTAATTCAAGGGCTTTAGGATACTTTCAGCTTAATGTTTTTCTTGCCTTTTTTACTGTTTTCCTCATGTATCTTAATTGCATGTATATTCTTAAACCTCACATGATGTCATTATTATTGTTGTTTCATACAGTCAGTATTCATTTAGATCTGTCTGTCTATATGGTCTATATGTATGTACACTGTATATACTTTCTATTTCTCTTTGTTTTTTTTTTTTTCTGGAAATCCGTGCTTCCATTTAGAATTATTTTTCTTCTGCTTGAAGAACTTTCTTTAGTGTTTCATCTGATGTAGATCTGTTTAGTTTTTGATTATCTGAAAAAATGTCTGTATTTTGTCTTTACTGTGAAGGACATAAAGGATTTTTATGCTGGTATAACATTCTTAGCTGTCAGTTAGTACTTTGCATATATCATTCCACTATTTCAGAATTCTCCTCCTTGTTTCCATTGGGAAGCAGCAATCCTATTTCTCCTTGATAATCAGGATCAGGTAACCCAGTCTGTATAGTTAGTCCCCTTTGTTGCTTGCTGGTTTAATAGCATGAGGAGCTGTGGGAATCTTAACTCCCAGTGTCTCTGGTGGAATAATTTCTCCTTTAGTAATTACGAGCTTCAAACCAGCAGAGCTCCACTTTGTGCCGTATTTAGACTCATACCCCTGAGTTATGCTGGGATCTGATCCTGGTAATGGGTGTTCAGGCAAGAGGGAGTGGTGGTAGTGGAGGTGTGGATCTTAAGGAGAATGAGACTCCTCTTGCAGTTAATCCTCTTGACCCCAGGTAAGGGAAAAGCTCTTTAAGCAAGGCAGAACTATGCACTCATCCCTGAGGAGTGAGAGGAGGCTTCTCTTGGCAAAGGATGACTTAGAAGGATTTGGGAATTTGAGGTGTTCGGTTTTATCCAGATCTACTCAAATGACCCCATTCTAAGGGTCCATTCCAATTATTACTCTAACTTTACCATGAGAGATCTGGTGAGGGTGTCATTCTGGTTCTTCAGGCTGCTTCTGTTTGACTCAGGAAACTGCAGAAGACTATCGCTTACCTCACAATAATTATACAACATTAAGGTGGGTGAATCAGAAAGTTATTTCCAAGTCTGAAGAGAGCAGAGACATAAACAATATAAAAAAACAAATGGTAGGGTTAAAGTATGTGTGCAACATTTGTGCTGACAATGGGCAAATACCCTCTTTAAAAAATTACTTCCATACATTGTTAAGTGTAGTAGGCAGACTCATGGACCACAAAGATATCCCCACCCTAATCCCCTGAACCGATGAATAGGTTGCTTTAGGTGACAAAAGGGCTTTGCAGGTGTGATTAATGAACCTTGAGATGGAAAGCTATGCCTGGATCATCCAGGTGGGCTTGATCTAATGCATCCTTAAAAGCAAAAGAACCTTTCCTGGTTGCAGAGAACCAGAGAGATGGCAGCGTGAGAAGGACTTGGATGGTTATTGTTGATTTTGAAGATGGAGGAAGGGGCCATAAGCCAAGAAATGTGAGTTGCCTCTAGAAGCAGGAAAAAGAAACAGATTCTCTCCTAGAACCTCCGGATAGGAACATAATCTGGCCGACGCCTTAATTTTAGCCCAGTGAGAACCATTTCTCACTTCTACCTCATAACTGTAAAATAAGTTTGCGTTATTTAAGCTAGCAAGTTTGTGGTAATTTGTTATGGCAGCAATAGAAAACTAATACAGTGAGAAAAAGACAAATAACTCAACAGAAAAACAGGCAAAGGATATGAACAGGTAATTCACAGAATTAGCCAATTAACATTTGGAGAGATGCTTAATCTTACTAATGAAGCAGGTAAATGCAAATGAAAACAAGATACCATTCTTCACTCATCAAATTGGCAAATGTTAAAGCACTTGATAACACACCCTAACAGTGGGAAGTAAACACTTTTAAACATTGCTGGTTGGAGTGTGAATTTCTGTAACTTTGGGGAAAGTAATATGGTGATTAATAATATAAATAACATACAAATCCTTTGACTTAGTAAATAAATCCAGTTTTAGCTATCTTTCTCTTACAGAAGTAACAGGGCTATTTTTTTTTCTCTAAACATATGAGAAAATTTGGTGTCAAAAAACTGGAACTAATCTGAAGTTTCATCTTGGGGAATGGTTAAATAAATTTTGATAAATTCATGATATGAAACATTATGCATAAGGTAATACTAACTAGAGCTCTATGCAGAGGTCTAGAAGGTGGTCCATTGTATACTGTTGACTAAATAGGTTGCAAGATAATGTCCATAATATGAATCCATTGAGATGCAAAATAATACAACAAAGCATAAAAAAACGTTTGCCTGCATATGTTTGTATACATTTCTGTTTGTATGGAGAAAGATGTGGAAAGAAACACACCGAGCAATTAACATTGATTATCTCCAGCAATGGCACTGGGGGTGAAAGGGCTTGTGGGAGAGTGAGAGAGTTACATTTTTCTTCATACAACTCGATTGTCCATCTTTTTACAATGAGCACATACAACTTTTAAAGTAAACATTTAAACATTTCTAATAGAGCATTTAAGAAAGGGATAAAACCTTGCATTTTTGAACTTACACGTTTGCCCATCAGCCGGTAAATCACCCTTTCAGCTGGTGCTGGTGGCACTGCCCACTGGCCAACAGTCCAGTTTTGGCCACAGCACACCTTCTTTGTCTACACAGCAGTTTGCCTTTATGCAGCTACTTCAGCATTTTGTCCCTCTTTTATAAAAATGAGGGGAAGATGGGAAAAATGAAAGTGCAGATAAGAAGTGTAGGTTTCATAAATTTAAACCAATAGAATCAAAGGTGGAAATCGTTAGGCGTGCCAAAAGTAATAAATCTCTTACCTGAATCAGATACTCACTGGACTTGAACCAGCTGAATGTGAATTTGGTTGTGAAAGAAAAGAACAAAATTAAGGAAAAGAGGCAAAGATCTTTTATGTCTTTTAGGACAAATAACTGGGGGTTACATGATATATTTATTTACCCTCTCCAAGATGGAACCACCTCTAAACACACTTAAAATATATAGGTCTGTTGCAGGTTTTTCTCACATTACACTTTTTATTTCTTCCGGTACACATTTGGTGTGTACAGTAATAACATATGCTTACCGCTTTTTCCTGCCATTTCTTTGTATACATTTCCTGATTCTCACCTCTGGTCAGGCAAGACCCTCACGTGGTCTTCAAGATGAGTAAGATAAATAGGAATAAAAAGTGCAAGGAATAGGCAAATTTCAACTATTTGTTTCCCAAAAACAGGCTCTTAAGATTCAAAAGGGCAAGCCCAAGTGAGGCAAGGTACAGAATGTATATCACAATGGTAAGACTGGAGAGAAAATGAAGGAGGAGGCCACCCCTCTCATGCCGACAGGGAGCAAAGAGAAGGTGGCTGAGGCTGGAGAGGAGGAGACCAACGGGGTCTTTCATGAGGGTCTGTGTGTATGTGATGCAGGCAGGAGGCCATGGCAGCCTTTGGTCTTTGCTTTGAGCAGGAATGAATATGCACCTTGTAAAAAAAATAAAACCAAACCCAAACAGTTTTGTTTGTTTGTCTGGAGGCAACACCAAGGTGCTCAATGACATTATGTATTCTTCAGTATTATCTGGATTTTTTTCACTTCACCCCACCATAAGCATTAGTGATCTGGTGACCCCTTTGCCTGCCTATCACTCACCTTCTCTGCTGATAGAGGGGTGGTGGGCTATGTCCCCTACACCCCTGCCTATAACTGATTGAATCAGTGGTGGGCGCAAGACCCAGATTTGTTCAACATGGAATTTGCATAGGACTCAGAGACTCTGCCTCTGCAGTCCTGAGTGCTGGGAGGAGGTGTCATGAAGAGCTGGGGCGCCCATGTGCGCAGAGGGAGAAGGCTGGGGAGAAAGAAGGCTGCAGTAGGGCTGCTGGGAGATGAAGGGCTGAGAGAGGAATGAGACCTGCCGCTGTAGCCTGGATACTCAGGGGAGTCTAGTTCTAGACTTTTCCATTTCTGATTCCCTCCTGATCCTTGACTGTATCTATCAACTTTTTGCCATGAAAAGAGAGGCTATTAGGATAATTATACTTCCTTTTACCTCTTGCCTCCTCCCCACTATTTTATTAGTTCTATTGTTTTATTTTAACCTTTTTATTTTGAAATAATTTTAGGTTTACCGAAGAGTTGGAAGGGTGGTACAGAGTGTTCTTGTATACCCTCCACCAGCTACCCCTGATGTTACCATTTACATAACCAGGAGACACTAGTCAAAATTAAGAAATGAACTTGGTAACCAACTCATCCAGGTTTTTCTGAGACTTCCCTGGTTTTAGCACTGAAAGCCTCCTGTGCGAGGAAGGCCCCAGTCCCAGACAAACCAGGGCTATTCTGATTTTTTAAATTGAAAGTCCCATGCCCAAGGGGCCCCTTCAGTCCTGGCAAACTGGGATGGTTGGTCACCCTGTTACCTAAAGTACAGACTTCATTTGCATTTCCACAGTTTTCCCACTAACATCCTTTTCCTGTTCCAGGATCCAATACGAGAGATCACTTTGCATTTAGTTCTCATATCTCCTTAGTCTCCTCTGATTAGTGACTATTTTTGGGTTTTCCTTGATTTACGTGACCTTGATACTTCTTACTGGTCAAGTATTTTGTAGAATGTCCCTGAATTTTGGTTTGTCCGATATTTTCTCATGAATGGTCTGGGGCTACGAATACAAGAGAGTGAAGGAAGCAGTGCCCTTCCTGTCATATCATATCGGGGTGGGTACATGACATCAAAATGACTTATTACTGGTGATTTAACCTTGACTGCTCAGTTAGGTTGATGTCTGTCAGTTTTCTCCAGTGTAAAGTCGCTATTTCTGCCTTTTCATAGTCTGCTCTTTGGAATTGAGTCACTAAGTCCAGCCCACATTCAAGAGGGAGGAGTACCAAAGAATTTCTGGACATATGTTAAAACCACCATAGCAATGGTTTGGTGGAGATACTTTGAGGCTATGCAAATATCCTTGTTTCTCCTGAAAATTTGCCCACTAATTTTTAGCATGCATCATTGGGTCTTGCTTATAAGCATTTATTACTGTGGTGTTCTAGTGGTGATTTTCTATCCTTTTATTAATTTAATTGTCAAGGTTTATAATATTGGTACACTGTCCAAGGTGCATCTTCTCCCTTTTAATTCTGTGAGCTTCACCTGAATTTTCGAATAGATTCTCCATTTTGCTAGGGTTAGCTCAACTGGATTCTTTTCCTTACAAGCAAATGATGCCTCCAAGAGTGAGTACCTAGGATACAGAAGGTGCTTAATAAATGATTATTCTCTTTTGCCTTTCTCTCCAAGGCTGTCAGGGATCTATGCAGAAGAGTAGCATCCCATTTGGGGCCCTTGTGGCTGAGGATTCTGGAAGAAGAGGGCTTGGGGCCTTAAGTGCTACTTCCCAGAATTTCTCTTCCACCTTGGTAGAGGACCCACCCTAACATGGAAACAATTCCCTTCTGTTCTTCCCCTTCCTTCTACTAACTTCTCCCCCATAGACCTTTCACAGGGCTGCCAGAGGTCCAAGCTATCTTCCTCAAGCACAACACTGATCATGATTCTCCCTTGAGGGCTATTCACTGCAAACAGAATTATTTTCTAACTTTTCACAAGACCCTCCATCTACTGACCTTTACTTCCCCCTTCTTCCTCATCTCTCACCATCCTTCTCTTTAGATCTAAAACTGGAGCCACACTGTACATTTTTCCTTTTCCTAAAACACTGCTGCTATTCCATGACTCTTTGACTTTGCATAGGGTGTCCTCTCCAGCTGGAATGTCCTTCCACCTCTTTCTTTCTGTGAAATCTTCCCTGACTTTCCCAAGATCTAGTCTCTGTGTTCCTACAGCAGCTTTCACCTGTAAACCTCTGTGTCATGGATCATATTATATTTGCAATTTATCTGTGTCCATTTCTGTCTTTTCTAGTAGAGGGAGAGCTCTTTAAAAGCAGGCCATCTTGTTTATTTATGTATTTTCATCACAGAGCCTGGCAATTAATAATATCAGCTAATATTTTTCAAGTGCCTACTTTTTACCAGACAAAACAAATTAGCTCAGTGATTCCAACTAAGAACTCTATAAGGGAGGTGTTTTTAACAATTCAATGGGGGAGGGCTTCCCTGGTGGCTCAGTGGTTGAGAATCCACCTGCCATTGCAGGGGACATGGGTTCGAGCCCTGGTCCGGGAAGATCCCACATGCTGCAGAGCAACTAAACCCGTGCACCACAACTACTGAGCCTGTGCTCTACAGCCCGCGAGCCACAACTACTGAGCCTGTGTGCCACAACTACTGAAGCCTGCACGCCTAGATCCCGTGCTCTGCAACAAGGGAAGCCACCTCAATGAGAAGCCCATGCACTGCAATGAAGAGTAGCCCCTGCTCACTGCAACTAGAGAAAGCCATGCAACAACGAAGACCCAATGCAGCCAAAAAAAAAAAGATATTTTCTAAAAACAAAAACAAAACAAAACAAAAAACAATTCAATGGGGGAAAGTCTTTTCAACAAATATTTCTGAGAGAACTGGATATCCACATGCAAAAAATGAAAATTGAACCCCCTACTTCACACCACATACATATTAAATTAGACTATAGACCTAAATGTAAGAGAAATTGCAAAACTCTTAGATTAAAACATAGGAGTAAATCTTCATGAACTTGGGTCAGGCAATGGTTTATTAGATATAGTACGCAAGCAACAAAGGAAAATAGGTAAATTAGAGTTCATCGAAATTAAAAACTTTTATGCTTCAAATCACATTATCCAGAAAGTGAAAAGACAACCCACAGCATGGGAGAAAATACATGCAAATCATATCTCTGATAAGGGACTTGCATTCAGAACATAAAAAGGACTTTTACAGCTTAATAGTTAAAAGATAACCCAATTAAAAAATGGGTAAAATATTTTAATAGGTATTTCTCCAAAGAAGATATGCAGATGGCCAATAAGCACGTGAAGAGATGCTCAATACCATTAGTAGTTAAGGAAATGCAAATCAAAACTGAAATGAAATGCTACTTCTCATCCACTAGGATGGCTGTAATCAAAAGGACCAATAATAACAAGTGTTCATGAGGATGTGGAAAAATTGGAACTCTCATATATTGCTCGTGAGAATGTAAAATGGTGCAGCCACTTTAGAAAACACTTCGGAAGTTTCTCAAAAAGTTAAACATGGAGCTACCATATGACCCATGAGTTCCACTCCTATGTACAATCATCCCTCTAGATTCACGGGGGATTGGTTCCAGGACTCCTGCAGATACCAAAATCCTCAGATGTTCAAGTTGCTTTTATAAAAAGGTGTAGTATTTGCTTATAACCTATGCATATCCTCCTGTATACTTTAAGTCATCTCTAGATTACTTATAATACCTAATACAGTGTGTTACATAAATAGTTCCTGGGGTGCTGCAAATTCAAGTTTTGCTTTTTGGAACTTTCTGGAATTAAAAAAAACATTTTTGAGCCGTGGTTGGTTGAATCCACAGGTATGGATCCCATGGATATGGAGAGCCAACTGTAGATACTCAAAAGAAATAAAAACATGTCCACACAAAACCTTGTACGTGAATGTTTGTAGCAGCATTATTCATAACATCCCCAAAGCAGAAACAACCCAATGTCCATCAGTTGATGAATGGGTAAACAAAATGTAGTATATCTATTAAAATGGAATATTATTCAGCAATAGAAAAGAATGAAATATGGGTACATGCTGCAACATAGATGAACCTTGAAAACGTTATTCTAAGCAACAGAATACAGTCACAAAAGACCATATATTATATGATTCCATTTGCATGGCGTATTCAGAACAGGCAAATCCATTGAAACAGAGCATAGGTTAGTGTTTACTAGAGGTTGAGGGGGAGTGACTGCTAACGGGAATGGGGTTTCTTTTTTGGGGTGATGAGAATATTCTAACGCAGATATTGTTGATAAGGGGTCTGCACAACTGTGAATATACTAAACTCCACTGAATAGTACTCTTTAAAGGGATGAATTTTATGCAATGTGAATTATATCTCAATTAAACTGATATATATCATAATATCATATATATGTGTACACACACACACAGTTGAAGATATGAGGTGGAGGTAGCCTGTGTTTGAGTATGTCAAAAATAATTGAAACTAATTTATTAGTTACTAATAAATTTCTTCTACTTAAAAAAAATTGAGGATGTATAAGCATTTATATCAATGCTATGTTTCTGAGAGTTTAATCAAATAATATCATGTATTTTGAGAATGTTTCCTTACCCAAGGGCTTAAGTAGTTCAAGTGGTGAAAAACTCCTTTTCCCACAAGGAAGAATTCTGAGAAACTATGGAAGAAATGAAAATGAAATGTTAGAAATGAGATAAAATAAACCAATACACTTGAGTGAAGTGCTGGAGCCATGAGGATGAGCAGAGCACATTGAATAAAGAGAAGTGTACTTGTGAAGAGAAGCGTGAGGAGTCCCTTAGCACCCATCCAGTGAAAGTACTGGGGCTACAGTTGTCAGCAAGCTGGAAGGAGCAGAGAAGGGCAACCAGGGGAATATGTGTTTAACCTGGAGATCGACAATGCAAGGTGCCGGAGACAAGAGCCAAACACACCCAGTACCTGGAGAACTGTCTTATTAATAACTACTGAGATCTGCTGGAACTGTTGAAGTTACACTCGGTGCGTCTAGTCAGATAATGAAAGGTCTGGAGAGAAGGTATTCAGTAACGGTTAGTTATTTCTCTTCCTTCCCTCTGTGTACACTTTCCTCATTTCATTTCCTACAGTTAATGTTTTGTGTCCTTGAAGTGTTCCATGCAACAGAAGACACTTTAAGCTATTGTCTATGGGCTTGTTCTCCAGTGACAATGACCAGAACACTCTCCTTGGCTTCAGTTGGGGAAAAAAATTAATGGAAATCTGAGGGCAATGCTGCAGTGTGAGTAGAAATGGCTGGTGGTTTCTGAAGACTCTGTGAACTGGACTTTTGTGCATTTTCATGTTACCTTTCAGGCAGACTCACAATAGCTGTACCTCTTAAAGCTCTGGCAGCTGCAAGGACTGCCCTTTTCCACTGTCTTCCAGGCCAGCCACATGGGTGGCAGTGCGGCAGCAGTCCCCTTCTGGAGGGGGCAGAGCCTGGCAAAGCATCTGATGCTTCTCCTCCTCCGCCTCGTCCTTGTCTCCCTTCTTCTCACCCTTTTCTCCTCCTGATGGCCTTTTGGGCAGTGTGCACTGTGGGGAAGAGGGTGAACACTGTACAGGGGCAGTGCTGATGGCCTTTTGGGCAGTGTGCACTGTGGGGAAGAGGGTGAACGCTGTACAGGGGCAGTGTGGAGTGACAGTGTTTCAATCAGTATCACATCTGTTGCTTCCTGGCCAGTCCCCAGAAGGTCCTCCAAGTTGCTAAGGAGAGGAGGTGTCAAATCACCTAAAACTGAGCCAAATGAAAGAGCTGTAAGAAAAGACACACTAGTCCTCCCTGGCCGGGAAAGAGAACATCCAAAGCTGACATGTCAGGACACTGCAGTGAGTGCAGTGATTAGAAATGAAATGAAAGCATCACAGGTCTGCAGTGGGGTGGCCACAGGAGCTGCAGCTTCAGCCAAGACAGGTGAGGTCCACTTCAGGGCCATGAGCCCAGGGCCGCCCAGGAGGAGCGCCACTGGGTGGGGACAGTGAAGACAGGAGTGTGACGCCCGCCCACCCAGAAGCACCACAGGACACTGAGAGGCAGGTTCGTGTCTGATGGGCTTATGAAGATTTCACACCTGGGGTTGAAGTCAGAGACCCTTGTCAATGGGACCCACATTTCATGATTTTGGTTTTCCAGTCTGGCCTGTGGGAATGGATGCTATTTCTGGCCCTGTTGGGTGCTGATCACTCTAATACTTGAAGGTGTCTCCCACGCAAGGTTCAGGTGGTTTACACGCATGTGCACGCGCGCACACACACACACACACACACACACACACACACACACACTCTCTCTCTGCTAGGTACCCGAGGGGATGGGCTACACATATCCGGGTTTCCCTCCGTGTGTCTTTCTGTCCTCATCCCCACTGTGTCCTGTGAACTCCGGCCGCCTTGGTCTCACTGGACTCTCACTGCTGTCTCCTCAACTCACGGAGCCCGGGACCCTGTGTGGGCCCTCCCTGCCTCCCCTGATGCTCTCTCAAGGCAGGAAGCTGACCGTGTCGGTTTCCCATCTCTCAAGGATCACCGTTCTTCATGGCCAGAGATCCAGTATCTTGAAAACCATTATTTCATGCATTTAATGTTTTTGTTGTTGTTTCAAGGCAGGAGGCTAAATCCAGTCCCTGTTACTGCATCTTTTCCAGAAGCAGGAGAAACCACGTTTGACCTTGAACCCAGTCCACCCCGGTGCATGTCTCACTCCCACCACCCCTCAAGCACCAGGCACACGCAGACTCTTTCTTAGCCAGCAAACATAAGTCCAGCCAATCCCAGTCAATGTGCCACCCCCTCAGGCCCTTCCTGGCCTCCTGGATTTGAGTCTGGCCTCCTCCTGCTGTGCCTTCAGAGCTCCCCGTGGCCCCCGTGGGCTGCTGGCCAACTCTCGCCAGCATCTCCCCTGCCTGAGCTCCAGGGCTCACTACCTACCCCCCACCTCGTGCTCAGCAAAGACTGGTCCAGTGGATGACTGAGGGGATGAATGAGTGAACAAAACCCAGCTCCTCCATCAGCTGAGCCCCGGCAGACTGGGCAGGAGGCAGTCTGGGGAGAGAAATGAGCTGTTTTTAGTCTGACCTAGTAATCCTAGCAGAAATTCCCTCTGGGACCCACAGTATCCAGGCTGGTTGACCAAGCATGGGGAGCTGAACCTGTAAAAATAGAGTGGCATTTTATAGGGAAGAAACGTCACCTCCTTCTTAGTTGGCATATTTTCAAGTGCTAAAGGCAACGTCCAGTGAGTTCAGGATTGTGATTCATGAAAAACATGTCTTCACAGCCACCTTCTCATGGAGGGGGGCGGGGGGCTCAGATGTTTGGCGTCATTCCCAATATCCAGGAAAATATCAGGAAATGCATCGTTGATGATGACAAAGCCAGGCCCTGGGGGAGGGAACAGGGGGAAGAGGCCTGTGCAGAGTGGTATGAATTGGGGAAAATAGGAGAAAGACGAAAGTGGTTTGTTTTTAGGCAGGGACGGTGTCATCTCATACTATTTGTCACATAGAGGAAGGAGTGTGACTTGCATCAGACACAACTGCATGTAAATTTAAGATCACCTGGGCTCGTTGCTTCACTTCCTGGAGGCTCAGTTTTGCTACCTGTTGAATGGGTTGCCTGGATAAGGAAAATAATGTATGGGAAGCACTAAACCCAACATCATGTGACTTCTCTTTCTCTTCTCACCTCTTTCCATCTCCTGCTCCTTCACAGAAGATGGGAAAAGAAAGGCCAGGTGTATATGGTTTCAGTTCCCTAAGAAAATGATGACATGGGAGCAAATTCTCTCTACCAGCTTGTCTGGAGCTTCAAGGGGTGGGTGCCTGAGCTGAAGTCTCCCTGTAACTGGCTGGTTGAGGATGCTCAACCCAGAGGGGTGTAAACATGAGCAGTTTTATTTTTCCCCAGTCATTTTTTTTATCCACACCCTGTTGAATCTCTTTCCCATCCTTCACAGTATCTTGGTAAGATTCTGTAACTTTCAGGTCTCTTTTGGCTATTAAAATTTAATCCAAATTTACACCTTCAATCTCAGCCTTGATTTACATCTCACCTTCTTGGAAGCTAAGATGTGTGGGTTTTTTTAAAGAATATGTTGAGGGTAGGAGTTAATTAATTAATTAATTAATTTTTGCTGTGTTGGGTCTTCATTTCTGTGCGAGGGCTTTCTCTAGTTGCGGTGAGCGGGGGCCACTCTTCATCGCAGTGCACGGGCCTCTCCCTATCGCGGCCTCTCTTGTGGAGCACAGGCTCCAGACGCGCAGGCTCAGTAGTTGTGGCTCACAGGCCTAGTTGCTCTGCGGCATGTGGGATCCTCCCAGACAAGGGCTCGAACCCGTGTCCCCTGCATTGGCAGGCAGATTCTCAACCACTGCGCCACCAGGGAAGCCCTAGGATGTGTTTTTAGTGGGGGCCCTAACCACTAATTCTCAGGCAATGGGGAGACTGTCACTCAACAGTAGGTTTTGCTCCTTTATGATGGAAGGGCAGGCATGGGCTCCAATGGGGTGGTTAGAAGGACTGCACTTGTCACCTTCAGCTGCTGGTGTCTGCCCAGGATTGAGGAGCAGGCTGTTGGGTATGGTTGTGAGTGGGGAGAACACTGTTGTCCTGCCCTCTCTCCTCGTCCTCAGACATGTGCTGTTCACCTGGGGATTTGGGAACATCAGTTAAGAGCTACTGAAATCATCTCCACCCCTGAGTTCTAGCTAGATGGTCCAGTTGTCTTTCTTTCTGAGCCACATCTTCTGCTGAACCATCAGGAAATGTATCTCTCAAGTAGAAGGGTATCTGGTTCACAGCCCCACCTCCCCTTTTCCTGTCTGCTGGTGAGTGGGGAGTCTAGTGAGGGGTCCATGGAGGCCATTTGGCCCTCTTTTCTTCTACTTCCAGGTTCCCCCACTCTTTCCTGAGTCAGAGACACCCATTGGGCTCTATGGGGGTTCCTGTCATTGTCCTGTGGTCTTTCCTTCATCAGCTCCATTCCTTGCCTTTATCACTCCTGAGATGATGTCCCATGTCTGACCAAGTCTCCAGGCAGGCGAGACCCACATTTCAGGGCAGATGCCTGGCCCCTGGGTTGGTGGTGGGTACAGCAGTGGTGTGATACAGGGCACTAAGGACAGTGGTCCAGGGCACAGTGCCAAAGGCAGCATCATCCAAGGGCAGGGAAGAGAGTGCAATTCTGGGTAAAAGGGAAAACGCCAAGGGTGTTGGAAAAGACAGGAACGCTCAAGAAAATAGAGAGGGGTTGGTCTGGCTCCATGCCCCAAGTCTTCCAAGGGAGACAGTTTCCCATCAGCAGCAAGTGATGCCTTCTGCTCCCGTGTCAGGGCTCCAGGCCTGTGGGCCAGTCCCCTCCCATGGCTGAGTTCCTGTTCCCCCTGGACCCACTCATGGCCACCCACTGTGATCAGATATGCAGTGATTTCTTTCTAGATCACTGCTTGGAGGCTCTTTACACTTAATCTCACTATCTACACCAGACATAAAACAATCTCATTTTTTATATCACTGAACCGAACATGCTCAGGAGACCTCATTTTCAATGAAGGCAGGACCACCCCTCTCACCACATACCAACCAACTAACTTTAATCTTAGTAATGCAGTTTTTTCTGGTTTAAGACATTGTAGATTTGGTTAAATACTCAGCCAAATTCAGAACTGACCCTTTGCCCTCCTCCTGTCCTCACCTCTGGGGAGAAATAAGTTCTTAGTGTCTGTTTCTGTGTTGTCCTGGCTTTGGAGCAAGGCTGCAGGACAGGGCTCAGGCAAATACTGAGAAGGGTACAGCAGGGTGCAGCAAGACACCATCACGGGGCTGTCTCTTCATAGACATGGACGGCTGACAGCTGAGCCCTATTCACCTGACCATGGGCATTGCTGCCCCCAGAGTGCTGGACTTCATCCCATCTCTGCCACCATGGAAACCAGCTACCTGACCCTGAGCTCTTGCATCACTCAGGAGCCAAGACCTGGTGGTAGCGCCTGATTGGCCATACTCAGGTCACATGTCTACCCCATGGGCTGGCAGGTGGGGAGAGGGAGTATCTGCCACCTGTTCTCCCACTCCATGGCTTCAGAGGTAGAGCTGCGTCCTTTCTGTCTTGGGATTCCCCCACATAGGAAAGATGTTTGGATTTTGGAAAGCCAAAGTGATAAATATTTTCTGGAACCAGAGAGGGCCTGAGTCAGCCTCTGCCCACCTACCCCAGCCTGTCTCATCTCTCGCAGAGCCTAGAGAAAATCCACAACAATTTCTGTACCTCTTGGAGAGGGATGCAGACATTATCCAGGGATTCTGAGACAGTGTGCCTGCCAGAGGTCACTGTGGGGTGAGGCATGGTCCTCCCAGTGAGTGAGGAGTGGGCTGGGGACAAGGGTGGGCATGGCTGAGTCTCAGAGGGTCAGCAGTGCAAGAATGAAGGCATCACCTACAGAAGGCCATGGGCCAGCTTCGTGCAGCCAGCAGAGAGCATGAGCTGCACCAGCTTCAGACACTCAGCCGTGGCATCTGCAAGGGCAGAGGCCGAAGGCCAGAGGTCTCCACTGCCCAACCAAGGCTGCATGTTCCATGTCCCTTATGTCCATTCTGGGGACGCTCTGATACCCGGCTGATAAATGTCTTTTCTGATTATTTAGCCAGAATTGATTTCTTTGTTTTAAACCAAGAATCTTGACAAATATGTTAGCTAAACATGCCGTGCCACCAGCTCTATTCTCTAGGGGTCCCACATTGCTGTAAAGCATCTAGGTGATAATATTCCAGAATTTCAGCAGGAAGTGGGGCAGTCTCCCACCCTCTGCTTTCAGGTTCCCCTCCACAAAACTCAGCTCTCTCAGTCCCTTCAAAGGGATGCAGGCAATGTCCCATTCTTGGTGTCACCACTTCCAAATCCTGTTGCTGACCCCCAGCCCCATCTCAGCAGGGATAGGCTTCTTTGTCTTTTCCTGTTTCCTTCCCCACATTCACCTCCTCCACTCTGGGACTTTAACTCCAGGCTGCATTCTCAGAGCTGTGGTTCCACATTATCCAGCTCAAATCCATCCTTTGAAATTCAAAGGAGAATCAGTTCCCTTTTAAGCACCCAGCTCTTGGAATTGAGCTCAAAGGTGAGAATTTAACTCTTTGTTCTGGTCTGAATCTCTGCCTCCTCCTCCTGCTGAGGGCAGTGCTGGGAAAAAGCCAAGGTTCCCAGAAAGGTGGGAAAAGGATCACAGGACTGGATGCCTGGGAACAGCCTTTTAATATCTGAAGATATTCTACCACTACCTTTTACTTTTAAGTTAGGTCACGTTTTTATTAATTATCTCTGGAGGGCTTATTAAATTTTGAAGATTGTGGTATGAAATTATTAAAGATGATTTTATAAATGGTAACGCATTTTTGAATCCAGATATTAAACTCAATCAAAGACTCCAATCCCAGATGGAGATGCGAGATGCGTCTGCAGGGAAGTCAGCCTCAGACCTTGCTTGCCTCGAGGGAGCAAATGTGCAGGACCCCAGTGTTCCCACAACGGCAGCTCCCTCCCTGCTGTCCTAGATGGGCACCCCTGCTCGTTCAGTGTCCCTCCTCTCCCCTCCCCCAGCGCAAGCCTCTGGGATTTGCAGAAGTGGATTCTACCTACCCAGCCACAGTGATTCCACCAAGAGGAAGTGCAGAGCCCCTGCAGGGGGTGACTGACGGCTGGGGGTGGGCAGTGGTGCCGATGGACCTGAGGACGCTGCTTCCTGGGTTCTCAAGCCACAAATAGCTGAGGCCAGAATGAAGGCAAGAAGCTTTTGGTGGTGTCCTTTTAGATCTGTTGGGGAGTGATATTTACGTGGATCTAAGGGTAATCAGGAGCACTGCATCCTGACAGTGTGCGCTTGCTGAGGCCTCGGTGACCAGGGATGGCATGGCCAGGGGAGGCCCTAGAGCCGGGGGTGGAGTGAGCAGGCCTGGGCAGTGAACTGGGGCTTCAGGTGGTGGGAGGGGTGAGCTTTCTAATGACAGTATCTAAAGAGCCAGTTCTCACTGTGGGCGGTTCAGGCCTTGCTTGGCCAGATGGTGCTCTCCTCCCAGCCGTGGAGGGACGCGGTGCCCAGTGCTGTGATCTCTGCAGAGTCCATGACAATGAGTGGCTTGGCTCATGAGGAACAGGGTGAAAGCTAGACAGGGAGGACTGGGCAGGTGGGAAAGGTGTCAGTCTCGGTCCGGCACCTGACATCTAGGACAGACCCTGCCCTCCAGGGATCAGGGTGCAGGAAGTGGAAAGAGGCTCACGTGTCAAAGTGCAGCCAACCCCAGAGGGCCAGGTCCCCTGACTTTTCTACTCACCTGAGAAGGGATCGAGCAGCAGGCCAGCCCAGAGGCCCTCCTTTCTGTGCTTAGGGACCCCTCTGCCCTGGAGGTCACTGGACAGATGGAATCAAAGGTTGAACCCCTCCCTCCACTCCCCTTAATCCTCCCCCACCCCCATAATCCTTGTGTTTTCAGAAGGCAGAGGCCCCAAAAGCTGTCCTTGGAAAGATCCAAACAGGAATGTCTTGTCCAGTCCTATACTCATTAAGGATCATTACAAGTAAAAGAACATGACTGAAGACAATTTAAATGAAAAGAGGGTAGTGTTTTTTAAATGCCTCCTCCCGTGACTTACCTTAGGATAAAGCAGTTTTTCTCTGTGCGTCGAATCTGACTGTAAGGCTGGACCAGGAGACTCAGAGGTCTAAGGAGTAGGAAATGTGGGTTGTTCCGCCCTTTGGGTGGGAAGAGGAGGGTAAGATGCAAGGGCGTTCCGCTCCCCTGTGGTGGCGAGGATGCAGGGTTTGGGGAAAGTCCTGCCTGAGGCCTGAACACAGTACCCCCCACCCCCACCCCACTCCTTGTCCTGACAGGCAGGGGGCAGGATAGTGGGCTGAGAACAGAGGAGGAGCTCGGGCTGCTGAGGGGAAGCCAGAAGTGCTGCTGGCCCTGGAACTACATCTGTCACTTGCTGATCCTTTGAAAAGTGCTAGCTTCCTGTCCCCGTGCTGGGAAGAGACACCTTTGTCACCCAGAATAAGAATCAGGCGAATATCGTCGTGTGCTCACTCCTGAGGGAGAAGAATGTATTTTTTCCTGAATGTCTTACAGTTCCTACTTCTTACTGATAATAATGAAGTTTGCTTATGGCTCATTCGGATTCTGAATGAGCGCCACGGATCTCGGCCTTGGGGGACACCCACTTTCTCCTGCTCCGCTGTCCAAGTCAGGTTGGTCCAACCAGGGCCCCATGGGTCAGCAGCTGCTGATGTGACCCAGAGTGCGGATGGGCAGAGGGCATTCCTGAAGGAAAAGCTGGAATTCAGGCCTCCGGAGGAGAAGGCTAAAATGGGATTGTTTTGAAAGCACGCAGGTCTAGTTGGAATTCAGATGCCTGAAAGGAAGCCCATAGAATCAGAAAAGGGGGGCCCCTTTGTCCTCCCCAGAGCTGCTTCAGGCTGAAAGAGTCTCTCAGTTCTGCATTACCAGCCGCCTGAAACAGCAAACCCCCAGAAACCAGTTTTACTGCATCGAAAAATGATTTATTCTCTGGAGTTAATGATCCAGAACACTAGATTGACCTTGGTCAAAAATCAATTTTTAGTATTTGGAGAAGGGATTGGATAAAGTCTCCTTTTCATTACCAGGCCCACAGGTGACAGTCCTAAATTATGATTGTTCAAGGTCAAAGCTTCATTTGGATCGTGGTTTGGGCACATTCACAATTTTTCCCTTTCATTAATTCTTAAAGCTTAAATCCATACTTGGTGATGACTTGTGTAACTCTCACTTAAAATAAATCCGCTAGACTTGGTTTCTACCTAGAAAAGAGGAGCCGGGCACCCTTGGATACAATTCTGAGTGCATGGTTATTAAGCGGGTTCGTTGTTTGTCTGTGGGCCGCTGTCTGGGATGTACCGGGTTGGCTCTGGGAGCTCACAGCAGAGCTGCTCCAGTGCTTGTACGGCGCTTGGAACTAGTCTCAGGACTCTACAGACCGCAGTTCACTGGGTCCTTGTGTCTGGGATGAGGAGGGGGAGGGTCAGGGTGGCTCCTGCTTAGCAGAGGAGGAGAAGGAGCCCAGGAGAAGGCGACAGCCGGGCGGAGGCTGCCAGGATGAGCCTTCTCACTCCTGATGCTTTGGTTCCTTCCTCTGACTGAAGAACCTCATTCATTCTCTCTTTTCCCCAGAGCCACGAGTCCCACTGGCATTTCTGATACTTTCTGCCTTATCAGGGCTCAAAGACCCTTGGGGTCTGGCTCCCCCCTTTACTTCCTACCCCACAGACCTTCCATGGACAAACCATCACAGCTCAGGGGCTTTGCTGCTTCTGTCGCCCTGCCTGGACTAGCGCTGCTCCTTTGCTTTAAGCTTGGAGCAGTCGTCGCCTCCAGAAGGCTTCGTGCCTCCCTCCCGCCTGGGTGGCATGAGTAGTCCCCTTCTGTGCTCCCACAGCTCCCTCCCTTATGGACCTGCAGAGAGATTGTCACAGCGCCTCAGCCCGCTACCCTGCAAGGCTCTGAGCCTCTTGAGGGCAACCCTGACTCCTCTCTGGTTCCCAGAGACGGGAGCAATGCCTGGCTCGCTCCTGGGAGCTGCTCCACAAATAAATATTCAGGGAAAGAACAAACACAGTTTTTTTGAGATGCCTTCTCAGAGCTCTCAGCACACACTGACGTTCAGCTTTTCTGAATTTCAAATTTCTTGCTTTCTTTGGTATTCATTGTACCTTAGATCGTGGGCTATTGTGTATGGTTAGAGCTGGTTTTCCTGGTCAAATATAAACCCTGTCCTTCCTGCAGGGAGCTGTGTCCTAAGTGCCTGAGACAAGGCCCCCTTTCTTTGAATCTCCCTGCACAGGTGTTCAGGCCACATGTGTGTGTGATTTGAGTGCCCTGGGACCGTCAGCATGTAAGTACAAAAAGATAGCGGCAGTATTACTAGTCTGAATGCTGGTGGCTGATTACTTCCACGGCAAAGGCAGGATCTCAGCCTCCCAATTGTGCTTAGAGATCTTGGGGTCCCTGGGGGAATGTCAGATGGGATTACAACCTGTCCTCTCATTTTCTTCTGCTCTGGTCTCCTTGCTGGGTCCTTTCCTGCTGTCGCTTGAGTGAAGCCCCTCACCACGGCCTCTCCTCCCTGGCCTTTGTCTCTGAGTGCTCTTCAGATAGGGCTGCACAGTGCTGCATATGCCTCACCCTTCCTGAATCAAAGTGGGTCACGTGTCAGGAAGAAATGGAGCCCACATTCTATGCCACCTTTCCACCTGGGCCTCAGGCAGCCCAGCCTGTGTCTGGAACCTCATAAGTGCTCATTAAAGGAACTCTCAGCTTTTACTTGTGGTCACTTTGTCCCTTCGGGGTTAGTTAGAAAAAGACATCAAGCAAACCTTCATTTATCTCTACTTGCCTCTTTTGCCTGGAAACTTGGGTGCCAATCCATGCAAATAGGTCCTAAGGCAGGGGAGGGGCTCCTGCTGAGGGAGGAGGGAGCTGTCTAGACTGGGAATCCCCGTTTGTGCATGTGTGGCAAGGACCCCTACTCAGTGTGGATGGCGCAGGCCTGTAGCTTTTGATCCTCAAAATCTGATTTCATGGATCATTTGAATATATTATCTAAGCCTTTTCTTTCTTGCCTGAGACCCATGGATAAGATTATTAGGCACAAAGAAGTTGTGCCAGGTAAGACTACCAGTTGGAGTCTACAAGTGACACAGGGAGGAAGACCAAAGGACGGGCCACACTGGAGAGGCTGAGCTGGCCGGGAGCTGAGCAGCATGGGGTGGGTGCCAGCTGGCAGGTATAAGGTGAGGGGCAGGTGTGTGGAGACAGCAGATCAGGAATGAACAGTGGCCCTATATTCCCCATGTGGATACCATCTCACAGTGGCCTCCCCATCTCCTGGGACCTGGTGACCTACTTTGTGGGTCCACTAAGATTTCCTGTAGTCGATACTTGACTGTATCCCAAGAAGCTTTCTTCTTCTGTCACCCTGGCCATTGTACCTGCACCTTGAACACTGTCTCTGGGCTCCTTTGACTCCTCTGGGCCCTCTTTTTAACCACCACTGAGGTTCCCATTGTCTTTTTTGGCCTCCATTTTCAGTGGGAAAGAATCTTGCCTACTTTGGGCACTTTTTCTATGTCTGGACCTCGTTTTATTTCTTATTTTCATTTTTTCTTAATAAGTTTATTTATTGATTGATTGATTTTTGACTTCGTTGGGTCTTTGTTGCTGCGCACGAGCCTTTCTCTAGTTGCAGAAAGCGGGGGCTACTCTTTGTTGTGGTGCGCAGTCTTCTCATTGTGGTGGCTTCTCATTGCGGAGCACGGGCTCTAGGCACGCGGGCTTCAGTAGTTATGGCACGTGGGCTCAGTAGTTGTGGCTCGCGGGCTCTAGAGTGCAGGCTCAGTAGTTGTGGCACGCGGGCTCCAGAGCACAGGCTCAGTAGTTGTGGCGCACAGGCTTAGCTGCTCCACGGCATGGGGAATCTTCCCAGACCGGGGCTTGAACCTGGGTCCCCTGCATTGGCAGGTGGATTCTTAACCACTGTGCTACCAGTGAAGTCCCTGGACCTCTTTTTAATATTTATATGCATTATCTGATTCTCTATGAAAACTCTATGAAGGGGTCACTGAGATGAAATAATCCGCCCAAGGAACAGAGTGTAGAGACAGGTCAGCTGGAGAGCAAAGGCCATATACCACCACCAGCTCCTCTTCCTCCTATTTCTGACTGGTGATTATCCATCACTTTTATTTAGTGAAGCGCTGATAAACTTCCAGTTGTAGTGACTCTGTATTGGGGATATTGACGGGAGATGAGTTGGGGAGCTACTCAGCAGTTGGTTCCTTTTATGTTTAGATCACATGTTTAGAAAGACACCTGCAGCAGATGTTGGGAAGGAGGTGATGAGAGATGCTAATCAAAAAAGAAATTTAAGTAAGAAAATTAAGTAAGACATTTTTAGGTTAGGTAATATGATTGGGAAATTTATCTTATCAGATATTTGTGTTTAGAAATATTTTGTGTATTATCCTTTTTCATAGGCGTAGAATTAGAATGTACTAATTCAGCTGAATCAGAAAAATATACCTAGGTCAATGATACAATAAGTAAGACAGGCATGAAAAAGTGGAAGAAACTCTCTTTTCATTTTTTAAAACTTGTTGTTATGAACAATTTAATAATTACACAAAAGTAGAGAAGAGAAACTCATATTCTCTGTAGATTCATCACTTAGCTTTTATAATTACCAGCCATGGCCAACCTTGTTTCTTCTTTTTCAGAATTCTTTTGAAGCAAATCCCTTACAAGTGATGTGGACATTAACAAAATAACCCAAACATAGTTATTACGTCTAAGAATTTAATAATAATTCTTTCAACATCAATATCCAGTCAGTGTATAAACTTCCCTGTTTAATATTGATAAATATTAAACTTTTAAATAGGTTATTGGAATGAGGATCCAAATAAGGTCCACATTTTGAGATTAGTGTCTTTTAAACCTCTCTATTTTGTTGTTGGTGTCTCTCCTGTAAAGTTTCCCACAGTCAGTTTGGTTGGTAGCATCCTCAGGATTGATTACATGTTCCTTGTCTCTTGCATTGCCTGCAGATAGATCTAGTGGCATGCCCAGATTCAGGGGACATTTGTTGGTACCACTTACTTCCTAGGTCGTGTTGTGACTTCCATTAGGAGCCATGGAGTGTCTGGTTGTTCATTTTCATGATTAGCAGCCACGAAGATCAGCTTAGGATTGTTAATTCATTAGAAATAGCACCACAGTGTCATTCTATTTTTATCATTTTTCTTCATTTATAAGTTGGAAAACATTTACAAAGAAAAACCTCGCTTCATTGACTATTGGATTACCTGGAAATCTGGTTGTATAGGAAAGAGAAATAGGCTTAATTCTTCCCCTTTACTTATAAGGTTTCAAAACAATGAGCTGGGGGCTTCCCTGGTGGCACAGTGGTTGAGAGTCCGCCTGCCGATGCAGGGGAAACGGGTTTGTGCCCCGGTCCGGGAGGATCCCACACGCCGCGGAGCGGCTGGGCCCGTGAGCCATGGTCGCTGAGCCTGTGCGTCCGGAGCCTGTGCTCCGCAGCGGGAGAGGCCACAACAGTGAGAGGCCCGCGTACCGCAAAAGAACAAACGAAAAAAACCAGTGAGCTGATTCCAGAACATTCTCCAAAGGTGTCCAATGTAGTTTTTTTTCCTTCTGTTGAGCATCATTATGGAACTTATGGATTGAAACGTATCTAATATGTGTCAGTCCATCATAGCTTTTATCCTTATTGATGCCCAGATTGTTCCTTCTTTTCCTGGAAGATCAGTCTGTTCAAACTGGCTCTGAGTCCTGTGGACGTAACTGGTAGCTTTTTTTTTTTTTTTTGCCGTGCCATGCAGCATGTGGGGTCTTAGTTTCTTCCCAACCAGGGATGGAACCTGTGCCCCCTGCATTGGAAGCGCGGAGACCTAACCACTGGATCACCAGGGAAGTCCTGATCGCTTTCTTACTTTCTAATTTAACAAGATGTAACAGACTCATCTTGTTCATGTCATGATCTGGAATCCACATTTCTCCCTTGGAATCCTGGCTCCCTTTCATGGGATTTGGAGACCACCATGTGAATGCTAGGAACGCTCATTGCTATTGGGTTGGTTATTGTTTCTAGACCTTTTTAGTAAACATAGCTAGGAAATGCGTGTTTGTTTTTAAATAAAATGCATCATGGATTCATATTGCTACTTCCAGTTCTAATTCAGGATTGTTGAATTTCTACTTAACCATATCAATTTTATATCTGTGTCTCCTTTCTCTTATGCTGAAAATCCCAGGTTTTCACCTGGGATTTCACTTGCTTCCCAATTACTGTTGCAAGTGTCTTTCTAAATGTATGATCATAACGACATCATCTTTTGCTTTTTCCCACAATGCACACAACAGAGGCTGGGTTTTTAACTTTCTGGCCATCACAAGAGTGAGAGGAACTGGTTTGCAATTTGAGAGGAGACTGTGGAGAGTATAATGACTCCATTATGTATGTGGACAAGTTTGATTTGAGGATAAAGGTGAAGGAGTTCAGTGGACCTGAGATACTGAAAACTCTTGGGCACTTCCTGTCTGTTTTTTCCTGCTGGGTGTGTCACAGGTCCCTGAGTGTTTCTGAATCTAATTGTCCGACCTGTCAGTTCTACTACACAAAGAAGCTCTGTCCTGGGAGCTGGAGGGCTCATGCTACTGGTAACCCTAATGAGTATAGGTTATTCATGATGACGATAGGTTGGCTGCCTCAATCTATCTTTTGCCCCTTGTTTTCACCCAAGGGAGGTGAACGTATGCCTCCCTCAGGGATAGGATAAATAGCATGAACCCCTTTCTACCCCTATACAGACACACTATTTGTTTCACATTGCCAGTTTTTTCCTACCGGAAATGCCTCTTGTTGCCTCTCTGGGGGCCATTCCCATTTGTACATGTGCCATGTGTCTTTGGGTCCATTTTTCATGCTATTAAAATAGCTGAATAGTAAAGTGGGTCGGAAACACGCCGTTACCTTCCCATGTGCCAAGGCTTTCTCTCTACTCACAACCTTCTTAGGTTTTCTTTGAGGGAGGAAGAAGAAAGACATCGATTTTGCCTGGTTTACTGGGGGGCAGGGTCATTATTCATTGATGGTCATGGGGTTATACATGGAGTGGGAAAATCCCCTTTGGTATTTTCAGGTAACCCTCTTTCAAATCACTAACAACTGCTGGAGGATCCTCATCATAGCTCCACGTGGTGACCAGACAATGATAAGGTAACAAGATTTGTTTTGTGACATAGAATAGAATTGAAGGACTGTCTTGGGCTCAATCTTAAGCCAAATGTTGGAACTAAATTTATTAAATCTCTGCCCTGTGGATTCTTGGCACTGTCCCTGCCAATAACAGAGTGAGATTTTGGTTCCTGTTTTCTGTTGTCATTATCTGGGTCATCAGGATCCTTGGACTTGGGCAAGACTTGCACTTCTATTTTCTGAACGTGATATCATTTAATAGTTTCAAAATATCATTCTTATTTTTAATATAAAAATCTGCAAAGTTTGTGTCTTAAAAGGCATTATGTAATACACATCAAGTCTACTTTGTGAGTTAGGACATAATGAGCTGTGGAGGTGGCACTGGTTTGTCAGTGTGGTGTTTGGGGTGGCATAGAATGAAGATGGATTCTGACACTGCTGCTTACTGGCTGGAGGACCCTGGATCAGTCCCACTTCCTCATCCATAAACAGGAATGTAGTACCTACTTCACAAGGTCCTGAGAATTCAGTGAGTCAGTGGAACAGTACAGTTGCACACTCAGCAGATGTGAGTTTCTTCCTCATCTCGATTACCACCTGGATTATTGAATAAAAATAATACATTTATTGAATAAATAGTTCCCACCTGTGATCCCACCCAAAGCATACTAACCTTGCTCTGGAAGAGTCAGATGAAGAATCATTGATCTTACCCCTCCATCCCTAAACATGCCTGGCAGGTCTGAGAGGTGAATTCTTCCTCCTCTGTTCCTTGGTTTGAGGCCGTCTTCTTTTCTGTCCCTTCCCTCCTCTTCCATCTCTTCTCTCAGCCTCCTCTCTCCGGCTCAGTTATCTTCCTCCCTCCCCTTTACCTTCCCTCCCTCTGCTGAAGTTGAATAGAACCATATGACACACAATGATATTGCTCTTGATATGTTTTTCATTAAAGCAATAATGCTACGAACCCGGGGGATGCCCAGCTCCAGGGGCTTGGTGGAATTTCCAAGATGAAATCTGATAAGTTTCTCTGCTACCTTTCCTTGCTAGAGACTCAGTGAATTTGGTGGCATCACATCACGGACTGTGTAGAAAGACCACATTCTGCAAGAAAGCCACTTAAATTGTGGCTTGTGTTCCAGGCTCCCTTTCCTCTGGGTGCAGGACAGTGGCTAAAGGACTGACAATGTGGCTGCCTGGGTCCGCATGCCTTATTTGTCCCTCTTGTAGGAAGGAAGTTTTATCTTCACACAGCCTTCCTGGGCAAAAAATCAGAGGCCCATCTACATAGGAACTGAGAAATGAAGTCGAACCCATGTCTTCTCAAACTCAAAGAGCAGAAATATTTGTTCGGTACCCCCCTACCCTGCGGCCCCATCATCAGACGTAAGGTATTCCCAATCCTGGGCTTCACACTTGCATAGGGAGGTCTTTTGGACACTAAGTTAGGGCCATGTAAAGCTAAGCTCCATTTTTACCTCATATATAGGACTGTCAGACCATCCTATCCATCCATGCATCCACCCAACTTCTATTTGTTCACTCACTGATACATTCATTAATGCATTGGACAAGATTTACTATGAATCTGTGTTGTGCAGGACACTGCCCTAGGCACTGACAGTTCATATAGAATAAAATTCATGCTAATACTTTCCTCAACGAGTTTTCAATCTGATAGGGAAATGGGGACAAGTGGGCAGTTCTCTATACTGAGACAGACCATGATAAATGTCACAGGAGTAGAAGCAAACGTAGATGTGGGTACGATACAAACAAGGGAGAGATCACTTCTGTCTGGATATAAGATCCAGTTGTGTGTCTTAAAATAGGTACCCTATGAGTTTGAAGACTGGGGAGAATTTCAACAGATGGTAAAGGGATGAAGTACATTCCTTGTAGGGGAAATGAATTTGTAAAGACAAAAGCGTGAGAAAACACAGGGTATGTTTAAACATGGTATGTGATAGATGTTAGGCAGTGGAGGGGTAGGTTAGACTAGAAGTGCAGGTTGGGATCTGATCACGGAGAGCTGTAAGCATTCAGCCAGGGAGTTTTGACCTGTCATGACAGTCAGTCCACAGCAACAGAATATGTGACATGCCATGTTCCTTTATTTCTCTAAATCAGATTTAATTTGCTCAGAGACCCCTACCTGTATGCTGGCTGAGAATATAAAGGAAATGAGATGGGCTCTCAGACCCCTCTCAGAGTTTGTGGAAGAGTCCAGGATCCAGGGAACTATGCTTCCACCATCTCAGTGGGAATTTTTACTCTTTACTTCCATTGGTCGGTCCCTTTGGAGTGGTTCTTGGCTTTGGTCTTAGACCAAGAACAAGAAACTTAATATCAGTCTAGAGGGGAGTCATGGGCTGTTGCCAGAGGCTCTGGCCAAGGCAGTTTGGTCCTCATGCTTACTTCCTGGTCTTTAGTTAGAGACTGCTGCAGGAGCCCACCACTGGGCTTAGCTTCCCTCTCGGGTACAAAGGACCCTTTTAAGGACCTCTGATGACAGCAGGTGTCACAAGTGCTCTGGGACTGCTTTCCCTTGATCCTCTCCTCAGTTTTGCCAAGTTGGGTTTAAGATCAGAGCTTTCCTATTTTGGGATGGACCAGAGCATCAGATGGCAAGAAATGCACTGTCTTCAGCACCTGCCTGGTTCCCCACTTGGGACCCTCAGACCTCCCTGAGGCCCAGGGTCACTCCCACCTCTGGCCATCTGGAGGTCAGTCTGTCATCCATCTGATGTGTTGATTCCAGACCTGGGCATGCACTCAGCTCAATGAATGTTCAAGGACCCCAAATAGATCATTCTGAAAGAGGATGTGTAGGCTTTCATAAAGGTAGAAACATATGCTGAGACTTAAGAGCATTAACCAGAAGGATTAGCAATAAACAAAGTTGGTAGTGAAGCTAAGGGAGCGGACATTTTTTATTCTGCCCCTGGTCTGATTATCCAGGCTTCGGAAAACCTCCCAGTGACCAATGACCAGGGATCTACTCAGGGGCTTTTCTCTCCTTCTTCCCCCTTTCCTCCTCCTCTTCCTCTTCTCCTTCTTCTTCTTCTCTGCCTATCTGCCCCCCTTATAATTGGTTTAGAAGTCCTTTGTTATTTCTTGGACTTCTTGGCCATGTAACCAGCCCCAGAGTTACATAAAATGTATATACCTTGGGATCCCAGAAACACATTTGTGAGCTTACCGGTGGGGTTGAAAATTAAGAGTATCCTAAAGGGAGATAAATCTCTTGGGCAGGATTTCACCAAGGCCGCCTTCTGCTGCCATCTTGTTTTGGTGGGCGAAGGACGGAGCTCCTGAGTCCTGAGAATGGTGACTGGCTGGGTCACAGGTTTGCCCTTCTGTTCCTTGTTCTCAAACAAGAATTTCTCTGGTATATCGTTTTACTTAATCTGCCCCCAAAATCAGCAAATGGGTGTTTTTAAAGCCTTCCCCCCTAACTTTTTATTATGCCAACGTTTAAACGATAGAGAATTTAAGAGCATTAGCATAGTGAAGACCTATGTATCTCTCATCTGGGTTCAACAATTTTTAACATTTTGCCGAATTTGCTTCTTGCTTTCTTTTTCTCCCCTCTGAACCATCTCACAGGAAATTGCAGGCATCATTAATCTTCACCTCTAAGTACTTCAGCGTATATCTCCTAAAAATAAGAAACTTCTCCCACGGAGCCACTATACTACTTTTCCACCTGAGAAAATTAATAATACCCCAATATAATTTAAAACCCAGTCTATACTCAAATGTCCCCAGTTTTCCCAAAATGTCTTTTTTTGCCTTTTTTTTAAAAAAATCAAGATCCAATTAAGTTTTATGCTTCGAAGGGCGTGGAAACCAAGGCCTCCCCACTGCTCCCTGGAAGTGAATAAGCTAGCAGCCAGTGGGCAGTGAACCTGGGCTTCTGGCCATGCCTGTAGGAATCCAAGTCCACACGCTCCCCTGCATTTGCAGTCCCCAGATCTGGTTTTCACAGGTCAGTTCTATTTCTAAAAAGAATTTTAGATACCAACCCAACCTTTTATTTTACCAAATGTAAGCATTAAAAAAAAAAGACTGTTATCTTCATCACTTAACATAAAGAATAACATTTTAATGACAAAATCAGGGACACAATTTCAGAATATATGATAGTCTTGCAGGAGTCTAGTTACCATGGTGGCTGTGGAATCACAGGGCTGGGAGGGAGAAAACTGCACCCATTAGACAGCTAAGCTTGCCGGGAGGGGCTCTGAGGACCAGGAGCTGGTGGGTTGGTGGTGGGAGCCATAGAGCAGGGGCTGAGGACGCACGGATGTTCATATGAGCTACTGTCACCCTCTATTCCCTTGTCCTCTGCAGGAGAAAATGTCCCCCCACCCTCCCAACATTTTATTATAACAATTTTCTAACATATGGCAATGATGAAATACCTTCATAGTGGAGATCCATATTCCCACAACCTCTATTCTGCCACTGCCATTTTATCAAATGTTTTTAGCCCGAGCCCAGCCTTCTCTGCCTCTAGACTTAGTTCTCTGTAATCAGCTCCTCAGTGTGGGGAGGGTTTTCAATCCTGATGGTCTCAGTGGTAGGGTGGCCTGTCCACCCGGGGTTTCATCACGCTTGTCTGAGAGGGGTGGTGTGATTGCACACTGGCCCCCACTCCTGCCCAGAACCTGATCGCCGGCTCCTACTTTATTTGCGCGCTCTCCCCAGTGCATCGGGTGAAGGCTTATTTGGTTTTCAGGACAGACTGAGGTGAAGGCTGGCCAGCCCCCGCCCAAGGGCAGGTCCTGCTCTTGGACTCTCCGTGGCCAGGACACTATGGTGACTTCCTTCCTGCACTGGTCCTCAGCCTTTAGCTCCATCTTACCACAGACCTGGCTCAGGTCATATACCAGAGGTCCCTGCTTGATTGGCTGATCGTTGAATTGTGTTGCATTCCATCAGGCTGAACGGAATTTGGGAGAGGGAAAGATTATAGATAGGTTAAGGCAGGTCATCCCATGGAAAGGCTGCTGTGCCCCCAGCCTTGGCTCCCTCTGAGGACCTCTTACCCTTCCATGAAGCTCAGTGGGGAGGCCTTGGAAGACAGTTCTGTATTCTGACAGGCCATTCTTTTGCCTAGAGGTATGGGGAATCTCTGGGGCTGAGAACACTGCAGGACATGCCACCGTGATGAACGCTGCCTCTCTCTATTTGTAGGTGGATTCATCTCTCACAGCCACTGCCGCAAAGGAGTGCGTGGGGGGAAAACAGACCAGCAGGCATTGGGATCCAGAAGGGGGGTTGAGTGGAGATAGTGTGCGGACCCCCGTGAGGGTAGGTGGACCAGAACCAGGAAGTGCAGTGCACGCTGCTCTTCACTGGAGCCTGAGAAGCTGAGACACAGCTGTCTATCTGTAGTCTGCAGCCCTCCCCTGTGTCCCCAGGAGAGTGGAACTGGCTTTACCCTTGAGAGACGCCCCGGTCCCATGGAAGCGTGGGCACCAAGACTCACAGGCTTCTGTGTGGAAACTTGATCCAAGAGAATGGGGACCTTTCCTCTAGGGCACCACCATGCACCCCTCAGAGCTCTAGGAAGGCTTGCTGGGTGCCTCGCTCCACAGGCTGCCCCACTGTCCTCTGAGCCCAGCCTCAGTCGAGGTCTCTGCCCAGGAGTGGTGCCCACCAGACAGCGCTGGCCAGGCTGCTCCCAGGACACCAGCTACAAGGGGCTGCTTGCTCAGGGGAGCTGATGGGAATACGGTGTGCCACACAGCATCTCTCCACATGCAGCCTGATGGGCTGTTAGCCCCATTGCTCTCAGACTAGAGAGCACACAGGTGTGGGGGGCAGGGGGAGAAACTACACACACCATACACACCACATGCACACACACTGCATACACACCATCCACACCACATGCACACACACCCCGTACACAGCATGCACACTATACACATTATACACATATCACACACACATGCTACATACATACACACCATACAAACCACACACACATACATACTACATGGACACACACCATACACACTAAACATACTCTATAACACCACATACATACCACACACTATACCCCCCATATACACATACACTACACACAACACACAAACACCACATACCACACACACTACACACAGCAGACACACACACACACACCAGAATATCTCTGTCTCCTGCCCCCTTGGTCTTCCAGCGCTGACCCGTCTCCTGTGTAAGTTCTATGCCATGCACACACGCAAACCGAATGCCGCAACCATAGGCCACACCTCTCAGCCTGAGACCAGGGAGCAGGTAGCCCCCTGAAGCTGGCAGGCAGTGTCGGCTGAAATCCTGAGACCTAAGAATGCATCACTACCAGGAGGAAGGCAGTTATTGTTTCTCTAATTTTTAAATTCAAGAAGGTGTCTGGTGCAGAAACTTGCACATCCCCACAAACAAATAAACATCCAAGGAGAGAACAAGCACTACAGATGACGGAATATTTTGCTGAGGTAAATGCCAGAGAAATATATATATTTATCTCTCTCTCTCCCTCTCTCTCTCCCTCTCTCTCTCTCTCTCTCTCTCTCTCTCTCTCTATATATATATATATATATATATATATAAAATATATCTTCAACCAGATTTTATAACTGTTTCCTTGTAAGTTATCTTCATCTCCTGTGAGTGTAACTAATCCTTTTGAGAAAGGTGCAGAAAAATTGAGAATTGAGAGACAGTTCTGAATTTGTTAAAATGTTACGTAATGTTCTCTAGGTAAAAGTAACCTCTTCTTCGGAACAGAAGGAAACATAACAGAAAATCTGTTTTGCTTTCTTATTCTACGGTGTTGAATACATTTAAAAACTTGGTTTGAAGAGGCTCTGTGGGATTGGCCCACCTAGAATTTGCCTCCTCCGGGGCCCTGGAGAGGCCGGCCTCATTGTCACCTGCTCAGCGTCTCCCTCAGCCTGGCTCTCAGTGGCCGGCTGCTCCTTCCAGGCCTCGTGTTCCTGGGGTGAGTGGTGCCCTTGCTCCATGGGGTCCTTTGCTCCAGCATCACAGGGAGAGGGACTGGCCCCTCCCCGGGGTGCCTTGGAGGAAGGCAGAGAGATAGAGGGGACCCCGTGGAGGTGGCGAGCGATCTCAGCGTCTTGGCCTCCCTCTCCCTGGCAGGCTCTGTCTGCCCTTCAGGTGTAGGTCTCCCAGGTCTGGGGCTGGGACCAGCAGTGGGCAAGGGAGAGGCTGTGTAGCACCTGGAGAGCTAGAGGAGCTGCAGTACATCTTCTTGGGGTCTCCTGAGCTTGTAGAAGGAGAAGCCAGCCCTGGTGCTAGAGAGGAAGCTGGGCTTCCAGCAGGCAACTTGCTTTGAGTCCATCTCCAGGTGCAGCCACAGTCCCCGACATCTCTTTCTTGGCTGGTTGTGGCTGACCCCGCAAAGCCAACCATTTGGCTGCCTCTGGACAAAGCTGGACATGGTATTCACCATGTATACCCGTTCCTGGTGTGGCATTCTTCACTGGAGGTGTTAGAAGGGCAGAGAGACTGGAGTCCTGAAAACTCTTGGCCTCTTTGGAGTGGCAAAAGAAACAATGTCATTAAAGTTGGAATGACGAGGGCATCTGGTACATACTAAGTGTTCAGTAAACGTTCGGTGAGGGCACAGAGGACAGTGGCTTCGTCAGAGGAGATGAAAAGAACCTGCCTGTTTGCAGCTGACAGCCCCCCCGAGGGGCTTTGACACCCCGCACGGGGGACCTAAGATGGACAGTTTGGTGGGTCGCAGAGGCCGCCTTCACGGAGTCGACAGCGCTGCCTCCCGCTCTGCAGACTTGGCAGCTGTGTGGCCGCCTCCAGTGTCTCACATCTGCTCTGAGCTTTGAGGCTGCGTCTGTAAAACGGCTTCAGGGCAGTCATTAGAAAAGGGTTTGGGGGCCCAGGCAGGGAGGGAATTTGTGTACAAACCAGCAGAATTGGCCTCATAGCTTAATCCTTCTGAAACCAGAGAGGGGAGAAAATAAGAAGTTTTTTCTCTTCCATTCTGCAACAATGGAAGCAAGACTTTTCATCTTAGGGAAGAAGGACATTTAATGCTTAAATATTACCTGAATCTTTGGGATGTATCAAAAGGAGAAACGTCTGCTGCAACCCTGTGATCTGATTCTGTGAGTGGAGGTAGGCCTTCGTCTTGGCTGAAATGGACAAAGTTGGCTGCGCCCTGGGCAGAACCCCAGGGGATGAAGGAACTTGGGGACGATGGCCAAGCTTTGCAGAGAAGAAATGGGTTTCTCCCAGTGCCCTCCAGGCTGCACACGTCCTCCCTGTTCACCCAGCATACCTGGGATGCAAATTTGGGTCAGAATTGGCTGAACTCCATCTACCTGGGAAAGCTACACCTTTACTTTAGTTTGGAGCCTGTTTCCAGAAGATGCCCATAATAAATTGTGCCAAGCTGAAGCCTGGCTGAGCCCTCTTCTTGTTTTGTTAAATGAGGTCAGCCAGTATACTGCTGCACTGAAATCTGGATCAGATGAAAAGTCTGGGCAAGACTTTTTTTTAAGATGGAAAACTTCCCAAGCTGCAAGGTGAAGCTACTGAACTTGGCACATGAAGTGTGAGTACAGAGGTTTCTAACTGAAGGGATCAATGTCTTCTGAGTGACATTTACAAACATAGGAGGAGTGGGAGGAGGCTGGATGTCTTCAGACCAGCCCTGGGACTCCATCCTGCCCTGGAGCTTCTGCCGTCTTTCCTCTGTCCCTGGCAGCGGTGGTGCCTGAATTCTCATTAGCTTGCTACAGGCAACTTGCTTCCCCACAAGGGTAGTGATGCCATTTAGCTCCAGGCCTCAGAAACCTCAGTCTGGAGAGGTTCTACAGTACTAGTTACTCAACCATCCTCTAAGTGGCTGTAGGGACCAAAGTGCTTAGTAGATGACCGGGACCCTCCGTCATTTTATGTAGAGGATGCCCTGCTTGGTTTTTTTTTTTGTTTTTTTTTGCGGTACGCGGGCCTCTCACTGTTGTGACCCCTCCCGTTGCGGAGCACAGGCTCCAGACGCGCAGGCTCAGCGGCCATGGCTCACGGGCCCAGCTGCTCCGCGGCATGTGGGATCCACCTGGACCGGGGCACGAACCCATGTCCCCTGCATCTGCAGGCGGACTCTCAACCACTGTGCCACCAGGGAAGCCCTGCCCTGCTTGTTTTTAATGAGCTGCCCTGCCATCTGCTTGCAGATGGGTGGTTTCTAGATAGAGCCGATGCATTCTCTTTTTGAAGCCCATAGATGCTTTTGGAGGCTATGCAAGGGGGTCTGTCTGTAAGTAATTGACCTTGGCTAGTTGACAAATCAGCCAGTTGCCTGTCTGGTTGACTTCATAATCTAAGTAGTTCCCAAATAACCCTTGTTCTCTCCAGCTCCACTACCCTGCTGAAGATTTTAAATAAAACATTATTAGGACTTTTTGGTTACAAGTAACAGAGATTCAACTTGCAATGTTAACCAAAAAAAAAAAAAAAAAGAAAGAAAAATCAGACTCTCCTTCCAACTCCATGGAATGCAGAGGAAGGACAGAGCTGAAGTTGGGCCTCAGAAATGGGACCAGAGACTGGGCAGTGCAGAGCCCAGACAGCTTTCCATCGTGACCTCTCTCCTCTGTTTCTCCTGTATTGTTTGCTTCATTTTTTGCAGAATAGTTCCCGCTATGCTCTATCTGGTGTCAAATAAGACCACCACCAGCTTCTCTCAGGTTCATAGTCATAGACCAGGGCCCCCAAAGGAGATGAGATTAAGCGTCTCTGGTTCCCAGTGCCAAGTTCCCAGGCGTGGCACTCCCTGGCCAGCTCAGGTCAGTTTCCCCAGCAGAGCTGAGACTGTGAAAGGGTCTGAAATGTACCCCGTTTCTGTCACTGCTCATGTCTGGACCAGGGCAGAACAAATATGTGATTCTTACTCTATGGTAGATTTCCATTAAGGTCCTAGGGGGCTGGGCAGACAAAAAATCCACTGCAACTCCCGTGGCTGTTCTGCCTTCAGTTTTTTCTCCTGTGCTGTCACCGTGATAGCTCCTCCGCTTACGGACCCAACTGGCTCCGTTTGCCAAAAGGAGAGACTCCCATCTCCTTGGCACTGCAGACGGGGCTGGTACCATTTCAGTTCCCATCTTAACCATCTTACTTCCCGCCGGAGATCTCAAACACTCTGATTTTGTGTCTGCTCCTTTGCCCACACTGTTTGCATTGCACAAAATTCCGACCCATCTCTCTTCTAACCAATCACTCCTCATCTTTCAGGAATCTGGCTCAGACACAACTGCTCCCGGGCAGCCTTTCCCAGGCACAGGGTCTGTTCCACCCACTGCCACCCCACTGAACGTGGTGCAGATCCCTCCACTCATCCAATGTGTTGTTATGTGTCTGTCCCCCAGTGGAACTTGACCTCCTCCAAGCAGGGGGTTGCTCAGCTTCCCCTGTAGTAAGCACAGATTAAATGCTTGTGGGAGGAAGAAGTGAGTTGCTAGTGTCCCATATGTGGTCCTGGGGGACAGCGATGGACAAAGAGGGAGGGGGCACAGGGCTTCCTGGGTGCCTTTCTGGGCCCTGTCCTCTGAGAGGGCTGTACACTTGCCCATACAGGGCTAGGGGGGGTTCTCCGAGGCCCCCAGGGATGAGGTCTGTTGTGGGGCAGGCTCATTTTACCCAGCAGTCAGGCCTGGTGTCTGGTTTGGTGGCTGCAGAGCTGAGCGATGTGGGCTGGCTGGGGAGGGAAGATTGAATTCAGGCTGCAGCCTGTGCCTTCTTCAGGGAAATTCAGGTGAAGCGAGAAGGGAGAACAGGAGGGCAGAGACATCAAACCACAGGCCCACGCAGGGGCGTGGAGCTCCCGCTGAGAGGCTCTGGCAGGCTCTCCAGATGGGGAACCGCACTCCAGCCCTGGGTGCTTTGAAGTGCACGGGAAAGGGGCGTCACACAGTTTTCAAGGCAAGTCAGGTTCTAAATACCCTCCCTGCCCCCATCCCACACACTGCATTGCAAAGCGATGCGTGTCTGTTGTGGAAGATTGTGAAATACAGAAAAGTCAAAAGAAGAAGAAACAGGCACCCGTAAGCCCATCATCCAGAAATAACCGCTGTTAGCGTTAGGTGACCTTCCTATTTGGCTTTTCCTCTATGAATTTTTTTTTGCGTTGTTGATCTCATGCTATGAATATGAATCTGTTATTGTTTTTATTATTAGCTTTACATGTGAGCATTTATTTCCATGGCCACAAAAACACTTTGTAAACACACTTTTTAAGGGCTCTGTAATATTGTATTTCTGGATGAGCCATACTTTGCTGAATGATTTCAGGCCAGGACTTTAAAAGTATGTCCACAAGATTTCTCATTATCAGATAAAAATACACGGATTTAAAAAAAAATAAAAGCCACTGCCTACAATCAGCACAATGCCTGACAGCAGGCACTCACACACACACACACACACACACACACACACACACACACACACACACACACACACACACACACACACACACACACACACAAGCATGTCCATAGGGCTGCCACCACCCTCAGGCTGCGAAGGGATGGTGGTGGCTGGACCCGGCTGAGTCAGCCTTGGTGCACAGGGAGCAGAGGAGGCTGGAGGTGAGACCATGGGGTCCAGGCTGCCTCTGGTCACATTCTAGTTGTGACTGAGCATGAGACCCGTCCAGAGAGCTGCGGCAGAGAAAAAGGCACGATTCTAGTTTCAGGAAGATGTAGGTTTGCATTCCGTTTGTCACTTCCTAATAGCAGGACTTTACGCAAATTATCAAAGCCTGCTGGGCTTCAGTTTTCTTGTCTGAAAATGGGGTGATAAATAACAGATTCAAATGATTGTACTAAAAATAAAACATGTAATAAGCCACATGGGATACATAACATTTCATATTTATGTATTTATGTATTAAACACAGAAAATGTTTAGTTTTATTAATTATATTAAATATGTAAATTAATATGTATTTCATTAACTATATATTTAATACATAATTAAATAATTGTGTATTACATATATAAAATATATATTAAATATATGATAAATGATAAAATATGTAATATGTGATGTACAATTTTACTCTACAACATGATATAGAAATATAGTGTAGCCTATAGCAAACTGGCATGGCTTAAGTGAGAGAATGTAGTGTCCTGGTACCTGATAGAAGGAGGAGTCCCCTTTTTCATTTAGCTGATGCACGGAGTTCGAGTCACTACTGTTTAGTGAGCAGATTTACCAGGAGGCAGGACAGGAGAGCCCAGGTCAGTGAGCCCGGCAGAGCCAGGACGTTTCTGTGCGGAGCTAAGGCGAGTACTCAGAGGCCCAGTCCGGCGGAGAGGATTTGATGGTCCTTGCCAACTTCCTCAAACCTTGACCTCCTACTTTATTTCCCAATGGGCCATTCCAAAAGACTCAAATCCTAGTTTTTGTTGCCCTGTTGGCTCTCTAAATTGCAAGAAAAGCTTTGTAAAAAAGCGTTAGCTTCTGCCTCAGTGGCAGAGGTGTAGAGTTGCCCTGCAGAGGCTGGAGGAACTCTCTGGGAAATAAGCGCCGTCCAGTGAGGTTTTCTCAGCGGAATGTCGGGCATTCAGGGACTCAGTGAGATTCCACTTGAGAGGTGGGCACGTGAAAGAGCTGGGCTTCCAGACTTTCCAGTACTCGAGTCTCAGGTCCCTGTGGTTGGGGCTGGTTAGAGGTTTGGCCTGAATTATAGCTTCATCACCTGTTACTCGTTTGTCCTTGGGCGATTCACTAATCCTCTCTGTAGGATGGGTACCATGACAGCCATATGGCAAGGCTGCTGCAAGGACTAAATAGAGACCATGTGTAAGGTGTCTAGCACAGTTCCCTTCCCTCCCACTTCCTCCTCTCTCTCCCAAGAGACGCACCTCCCTCGCTATCACCATGTTCACACACAAACACACATGTGGACACATGCACACACGTGCATACAAGGCACATACCCACAGTCATACATACATACGCATGCATGCCCTCAGGCACATGTGCACACATGCACATAGAGCCGCACACACATGCACACAACATATGCACACATAACACTCATGCATATTCACATGCACACACATACATGCACACCGTAGTCTACCCACATCGATCTGTTCAGCTCCCTAAACATGCTGCACGTTTTAGCATTTGTTTGACTGTGAAAGGACTCTTCTCTCACCAGGAAAACATCTTCAGTTCTTCAACTGATACACACCTCCTCATTTTGTATAACCCATGTCAAATGTTATATCTTCTGGGAAACATTTCTCGGCTTTCCTAAGACACAGCTGCTAGCTCCGTCTTCATTTCCCTGTAAACTGTGAGCAGGCTGAGGGACATGTCTTTCTCTTCTTCCGATTCTCAGCAGCTGGCATGGAGCTGGGGTTCCTGAAACGATGGCTGAATGATGAAGAGGCAGGTGTAAGCTTCATTCTCTCAGGTTCCTTGGTCTGTGATCCCCTTAAAGAGGTTTGGGGGCCAACCTCTGGAGAGAAGTGCTGTTTTAGAAGCATTTGGAAGGAAGGAAGACAGGTAGCTTACAGGATGCAGGCTCTAGGGCTGCAACTGGTGGCAGGAAAGCAGGAGAGAGGGAAGAAAGCCACTCTGTGCCCAAAACGCTGTCAGCCCAACCCTGCCTGAGGCCAAGGGCACAGCTTGGGGTGAAGTGGCGAGGTAGGGGGAGAGAGAGAGAGAGAGAGAGAGAGAGAGAGAGAGAGAGAGCGAGGAGATATGTATCTGGTAGAGAGATGCATTTGGTAGGAAATGTGCTAGGTGTCCATCTGAGAACACAAGGGATAAGAGAGAAGGACTGTCCCCTGTAGGTGGGGGGCTCGGGCAGCTGCTGGTGTCAGTGCAGGGAGGGGCACAGGATGATAAGTTGGAAAGTCCAATTAGAGGTTCTGAATTTTTGTCTTAGGACCTCTTCACACTCTTAAAAATTAATGGAGATTCCAAAGACTTTTTGTTTGTGTGGGTTATATCAGGCAATATTTACAATATTATAAATTATAAAAGATAAATTTTAAATTTACGTATTTATGAACTCATTCAAATAAAACAACAAACTGTAAACCTAACACTTAAAAGTAACTATATTTTCTAAAATTAGAATAAATAATGAGAAGAGTGGCATGGTTTTATATTTTCGCAACTTTCTTTAATGTCTAGCTGGACGGGAGACAGCTGGGTTCTCATCTCTGCCTTTGCATTCAGTTGAATAGATTCAGTAGAATAAAGTTTGCACTTGCCTTTTCATCATTCAACAGCGACTTCAGGAGCTCCATCCAATCTGCTGCGACATTGCACATCAGGTCACCTCTGGAAAAGTCCTCTGTATGTTCATGCAAGAAACAAGAGTGCAGAAGCCAAGTTGTACTTTAATGTTACTGTGAAAATAGTTTTGACTTCACAGACCCACTGAAAGGGCCATAGGGACTTCCATGGCTCCCAGCACCCCATTTTTAGAACTGTTGGGCGCAATCATATGAAAGTCCTGATATTCTGTTGTTTCTTGTTTCAAGTTGAGCTTTACAGCATGTCTTAATGTGATAGAGGGAACTTGACCTTGGCCTGTGGAAAGGCAGACCTGCCAACACTGCCTGGGCCCACCTGCTACCAGTGAGGCCTTGTAGAGCTGTGGGTCCTTGCTGTGCATGGTGAGTTTCTGGCCACAGGTTATAAGAGGTGGTGAGCAACAAGGGGTGGACGTAGGGGTACTGAGTGGAAAGCAGGAGCTGAGCTTGAATCCTGAGGTCCGGGAGGGCTGTGTGTCCTCGTGCGAGCCACTGTCCCTTCAGCAGACCTTGCTTCCCTGTCTGAAGTATGAGTTTGGGTAGGTACCCAAGGTTCCTCCAGTGTGACAGATGCTGGTCTCTGATCCTGAATCTTATATGGTCCCCTGTCCTACCCCCTTCCTCATGGATGAGACTGACCATCACAGCATGAGCCAGTGGGCAGCTTCCAAATTCCACCATTCATATACTTCATATAATAACTTGCGTTGTTATTTCTTTCATTACAAAGGTAATAAAAATTCATTAAAACTGAAAAATTAGATATGCAGAAAAAAAAAGAAAAAAAGGACACAAGTAAGCACATGTAGTCTGCTGCCCTAGAGATAACTGCTGCTGACACTATGGTGAATATCTTTCCAGGTGTTTTTTTATGCATATAGTTCATGCTTTATCTTTGTAGGATCATTTCTTCTTAAATACAACTTGTTATGTGATTCCCAGCAACTGAATACAGTTTGAACTCTTCATTCTGGCATGCGAGGTTTTCTGTATCCAGACTTGTCTTCTATTCCTTCCATGCCAGGTTATTTCTTCTTAAATACAACTTTATTATGTGATTCCCGGCAATCGAATACAGTTTGAGCTCTTCATTCTGGCATTTGAAACTTTCTCTATCCAGACTTGTCTTCTATCCTTTCCCTATCTGTGCCCCCTACTCTTGCCTCTCCCCAAACCACGTGCCTAACCCCTCCACACTTGTAAAGTCATCTCCCTAGCTTAGTACCCCATCTCTAAGTTGAATTTATTCTGCAAGGTCAGAAATTCTAACTTGTTCGTTCCTCACCTGCTTCTGTGATGGCTCCAAAGTATTCTTGGAGATTCTGACCCAGTGTTACTTCTAAAGTCTTACCTCATTCTCAGGCTGTTTGCCCCTCCCTCCTCTGAGCTCTCACAGATATCATACATACCTTAATTGGCACTTTGCTCACTGGATTGTAATTGCCTGCATGCCTTTTACTACCACCTGGTTCTGGAGCTGCCCACAGTATTGCACACTGATTATTTGCTGACTGGGTCGGAACCCATGTGCATGGCAGGTCTGATCACAGACTGTATCATCCAGTGTATGTTGGTTACTTGGGTGTCCTGCTGGACCTTGAGCCCCCTGCACGCAGGGTCCCCACAGGACTGATCCACTCCTACCTGTAGGGCTGGGAAAGTCTCCTCCTGGTGGGCTTGGGGGTGGCTTTGTCCTGTGATGCTTGGGGCAGGCAGAATTCCAGACCACCAGATGTCAGTGTTGTCTCAGCTACCAAGGAATCGCCAGGCCGTGACTTCCACGCCTTTCTGGTGCTGGCAGAGCTGGGCGCTCAGAGGAACTGACAGGGTTAGACAAACGCTCTTCCTGAGCTGCGGACTTGATTTGGAGGAAAGTGAACTACAGGGTGAGGGTGGAACTCTGTCACGGGGAAGGCATGGACACGGGCAGCCTAGTGAGTGGTCTCATGCTGCCTCCTATGTGGAAGTCAGTCAGCCCAAGGGGGCTACCTGGAGCAACATCTGTACTGGTAGAGGATGATGGAGCTTCTGAGGTTTTACCTCTAATGTGGAAAAATGGGAAGGGTGCAGGGCAGCAAACAAGGAGGGCTGGATCCATCCTGTCTCTGTCCCCTGATGGCTTAAAAAGTCAGGTGAGATACATGCTTCTCCAAGCTTCCAACTTCTCATTTCCTTTCCCCCTCCCCTCTGCCCCCTCCCCTTGGACTGCCTGCTCTCCAAGGCCGTGGCTTCTGCCTTTGGCCTCTACTATTTCCCCTGTGAGTGATTCACATTGTTTCTTCTCACATGGACTAGATATAAATATTTCAGTGGCTCAAAGCAGCATTGTGTTCTAACTGATGTTCTGCTATTCATTAAATTGTAGGTAAACTTAGGATTATTCCAAAGCTTCTTCAAAAGCTGCTTTAGGGCTTCCCTGGTGGCGCAGTGTTTGAGAGTCTGCCTGCCGATGCAGGGGACGCGGGTTCGTGCCCCGGTCTGGGAAGATCCCACATGCTGTGGAGCGGCTGGGCCCGTGAGCCATGGCCGCTGAGCCTGCGCGTCCGGAGCCTGTGCTCCGCAACGGGAGAGGCCCCAACAGTGAGAGGCCCGCGTACCGCAAAAAAAAAAAAAAAAAAAAAAAAAAAAAAAAATCTACTTTAATTTTGAATGGGGAAAAAAGTCATTTCCAGTAAATCTGTTAATTTGCCTTGAACTTGTTCTCATGTAAAATTTTTGCTGGCCTGAATGATGGGCCCTTCCAGTTCTGTTCCAGATCATAATGAGAAGTTTTCCAGAAAGCCCAATACTTCAAGATCTCACAAATCCTGTGATTTTGTAGACACTGTGGAAAATGTCATCTTCATAATAAAATCCAAGTTGATTGTGATATTTAATGTCTTTTAAAGGCACCACAGACCACTTATTGATTTTTAAAATTAAAATTAAGAAGAAAAAGAACCCACACAATTGTTTATAATTCACCAGATGTTAGGATGTGGAATCTGCTGAAGCAAGAGTCTCATTTTAAAATGTTGGAAAAAAATTTCAATGCAAGATCAATAAAATACATGACAGTAATGAAAAGATGAATAATGATCAGAAACAGCCCTTGACCCCGGAGTCAGTGTTCTACACAACATTGAAAGCATTCAAACTCTTCCTTGCCCGGAAGATAAAGGTTGGGATTGGGAACAGATAGAACAGAGATGGCCGAGGGAAGACACAGCATTTACTCGATGCCTTCTGTGCCAGGTACTGGGTTGGGTACTCAGAATTCCCAGTTGTTTACAGTATGTTTGCAGTGGGAACGTACGGTCTTATATCCATTGCTGCGGTAGCTCCTCTCTACTTACTCAGTTATATTCCTGGTGCCCCAGGTCTCATCACTGCAGCACTAGCTGACTTGGGGAAGAAGCGAGCCTAAGAGGCTTATCTGGAATAAGAACCATAGTACCACAGAAGCACTCACATGTCACTCACATGCCACTTGATCTTCTAAGCACTCTAGCTATACTAATCCATTTGATTCTTAAAACAGAATGAGGATAGGTTTAGTATTATTATCATTCCCATTTTTCAAGCACTCTAGTTACAGTATTCTGTTTGATTCTTATAGTAGTCTATGTGGACACAGGTATACTATTATTATTATTTCCATTCCACAGAGGGGAAAACTGTGGCTTAGAGAGGTTAAGTAAGTTGTTTAAAGTCACACAGGTCACACAGCTAGTAAGATTTGAACCTGATTTGAACCTGGGGAGTCCAGCTCCAGAGGCAGCGCACTCAACCACTTTGCTATACTGAGTAGTATGAGCTGAGCACTTCTGTGGAAGAAAAGTCGCCACCTGATGCATCGTTTGGAGTATATACTTGGATTCTGAGGAGTGGAGATTTTCCAGAAGTATTTCTGTTTCTGCCAGGTCCCTAATGTCCCAGGAGGAGCTGGGTTACTCCCTTCACAGGTGAAAGGCATTGATGCTAGTCTAAGTCTTGGCACGTGCCTAGGGGGCCTACCCTACTCCATGTTCTTCCTTTTTTTCCTGAGAAAAAGCTATGTATTTCAGGGAGGTGTGTATGTTTGTGTGTGTGTTGGCTGCATCAGGAAAGGCTTAAGGAATTGACATTTGAGTTTGGCCTGATTAGTAGGGGACAACTTGGAGGAAAATGGGTTTGGAGTTGGGGGCAGGGGCTATAGAGGGCAGGGCTGAGAAAAGGCATGTTGTAGCAGCAAAAGGAGCAAATACAGCAGAGCTGTAAGAACATGGAATAGTCGAGTGTTAGTAATTAGTGGCAAAGCATGATATCCTCAAATACCCCAGAATATATAGTGATCACGTATCAAAGATTGGTTTAACACATTAAAAGGGGAACCAGCAGAATGATAACACTGGTCTAAAGAACAATATGAGAGCTTGAAACATGTTGTCAATGAAAGAAAGAATGCTGAAATAAGATTGTTAGGTTAGATACCAACTGGTTAATATTCCACATGGTGGTACAACTGTAACATTTGGTATCTTTTCTATTGGACAAACTTCATTTAGATCTCTACTAAGTTAAATGATTTGTAACTTATCAATATTCTGAAGCTAACATCTACCTTCACAATAAGTCAAACAAAATTACTTTTCCCTAGAACATCAGGGGATCCTTAGGTGGGCTCGTTAAGCAGTGCGTCAGAGTGACATTGAAAGGCACAAGAAGCTTTTTTGTCTTATTTCTAAGCTTGGCATTCGTTTCCTAAGTACCAGAAGGTGGGAACTAGAGAAATGTGGAGGATGAGGTGGTGACGTAGGCAGGGCGGTTGTGGGGCTTTGCCTGCCATGGATCCTAGTGCGTCACTGGCTGGTTTGAATCAAGGAAGTGACATAATTCACCATCCTTCCATCCATTTACTCAATAAAACTTTATTGAAAGTGCCAAATACTAGTCTCAGAGTTGGGAATAGCGGGGTGATCAAGACAAGAAAGGCATGTTTCTGTTCTTATGCAGCTTACATCTGGTGGAGGGAGAAATACAATAAATGCATTGATTCCCTGAGTGTTCCAACCTGTGAGGTCAAGGAAGTTCTTTGGAGGAGTGATAAGGGAGAGAAGGGAAGTCAGCTGCACAAGATCTGGAGAAGTGGATTCCAGCCTGAGGAAGTGACGAGGGCAGAGGTTGGAGTGAATTGGGTAGGTCCCACAGACGGAGGATGACACGTGGAGGGCGTGAGTGCAATGAGCATCAAAGGAGCAGTAGGCTGGAAGGGCATACATGGTCCCCGATCTGAATTCTTTTCTGAGTGTGATGGGAAATGACGTGACCTAACTTCTGTTTTTCAACTTATCATTTCGGCTCGTGTGGAGTGTGGACTATGGAATACAGCAAGAGAAGACATAAGGGGACCAGTGTGGGTAGGTCGTGGGGAGGATGTTTGCATTCATTTCTGTGGAAGATGATGGGGCCCGCACCTCAGTGTTAGCTTGACCAGGTTCTTATTTTTGAAACTTGACCTTGGCAGCTGAGGGATGGTTCCTGGAGGGGAGTGATGCTGGAGTTAAGGAGCTACCTAGGGGCTCAGAGGAGAACTGATGAGTCTGCAGACTGGGCAATAGGTGTGGGGAGGAGGGAATGGATTGGAATGATGTTTGGGGCTTGAAAAAACTAATTCACAAGCTGCTCCTAAGGGTGACTTTGTTGTCAGAGGGAGCCTTATTTCTGTATGCAAAGCCCAGCTAGAGGCGGGTCCAAACTCTCATCCAGACCTGGTTCTCGCAGTCTGCAGAGTGGAAGGTGCCCTCGAGGGAGGTTGGGTCAGCACCCCATAAGAGGACACTCTTTCTGCTGTTTCATGCCTCTCCTGGGGTCTTGGTGGAGCGCCCAGAGGTTTATCCACACTTTGACAAGAACTTCTTCCCTTGTAATGATGACAGAGGCACTTCCTATGGTGGTGGCTGAATGTGTTGGCTAACCTGTGAATGCTTTCAGAAGGAGAAAAGAGGCCCAGACGTTTTTAAATCTATTCCTGCCCGGAGCCAGGCTTGTTTAGGATCCCACAGCCAACAAATAATGGGGCAGAGATTTTCATCCACATCTCCGTCTCCCAAGCCCATGCTCTTCCATCATGCCAACCTGGGAGGCTGGGACAAACCCTCGGGGGGAGTTGTTTCAATTCTGTTTTGCAATAAACTGCTAACCTTGGAGGCCCAGGTTGGAGGGCACAGTCCCAGGGGCTCCTTCAGGTAGGTTCCTAGAACTCCTCCTTGAGCTTTTCTTCTGATTGGGGTATTCAAACACCAGTCTTTTGTCAGGAAAAGGTATTTTCCCATTCTAGAGCAAGACTGGCATGTGCTGGTGAGCTTAGTGATGCTATTTATGCAGGAATGAAAATGCCAGGACTGGAGGAACATGGAAGAACCAGATGCGGTCTTACTTGTTCTAATAAGTAACAAGAAAATGTGATTGTATTTCCAAGTGCTAGTCTCTCTGGGTAATTACTTACAGTGTTATATCTTCCAAGATCAAAGGGCAACTGTTTGGATCTGGGTTGCAAATGAGTTAGTGCACTTTGCAAGCTAACTGACTGCTGCCTAGGCCTGTTGTGAGCTGGGGCAGGTGTGCCAGGACACCTGGCCTCGAAGGATGACACAACAAACCCAGTAAGGCAGGAGGTGCAGCTTTAAAAAAAATTGGCGGGGAGAAGGAGGGTTTGAGAGTGGGAGAGGGGACACAGTCATTGAGTGCAGAAAAATCCCACGAGAGGAAGACATTTTCAGGAAAATTCAGCTTGGAAGCTGTTCTAACATCAGAGGTAGGACTGTCAACCTCCCTAATCCTCCATCCCAGTGTAGCAGCCAAGAGAAGGTGTTCTGCCTCCGATATTTGCAGGGTGGTTTGGAAGGAAGTGTTGTTCCTGAAGTACCAGTAATTGCAGGCATCTGTCACTAACAAATGGAAAATGGAAATAGCTCAAGAAATAGACTTACATTTGCTGAAGTTAGTGCTTGCAAGGCTGAATTTGAAGCAATTTTAGACACAGGGTATGAAGACTCTGCAGTGAGTATATCGACCCTGATAGAGAGAAGAGACCAATTCAGTATAGATCATTCGGGGTGGTGGGGGTGAGAGAGAGAGAGAGACAGAGACAGAGACAGAGGGACAGAGCCAAAGACAGAGAGAGACAGAGAGACAGAGTGTTTGTGTCTAGGAGGGGATATTCCTGTGGGCAGGGCTATGCCAGGTATGTAGATAGCATGCTGCTGATTTGACAGCATGGAATCTCATGCCCAGAGAAGTTGGCCCACTTGTCAGGGACTTGTCAGGGAGGACTTGGATCCATGTCTGCAGAGTCCGAACTACCCTGCCCATTCATGGATGGGGGGCCAGGGGCAGCCCCGAGGTGGGTGGGGAAGGGGAGAGGCAGACCAGACAACCAAAGAAAAGGAATTTGAGAGCATGTCCAGAGCAGGCCCGTTGCTCAGCCTCTCCTGGCATACTATGGTTTATACTATTCTGTAAAGTAAATATCAGCCTTTCTCAAACTGTGTTCTTTGGTTATTACTGTATTACTTGTATTCTATGAAACATTTAGAAGCGTCCTACATAAAAGACTTCTGTGTTCAAAGAAATTTGAGTTAAAAAATGGTCCTTTAACTGGAGGACTATTCCAAGCCTAAGGCTCTTATGCATGGTGAAGAGGAGCTGAGTATGTTCTGTTGCCTAAATTTATTTGATCTTGCTACCTCTTCTTTTTTTGGATGGTCTCTACTTCTGTAGCTATATCCATGCATCAATCTGCTTCATTTAGTAAAATGCATATGTAGTTCATTCTATGGAGTGAGTTTAGGTCTTTCTGTTTTTTTCTTGAAAACGTTTGGCGTTACAAGAGCTTCTACACATTTATAGTTCAGAATGCTGTTGGGGTACGTGGAGAGCAGAAGAGAAAGGTCAGGAAGAGGGACCTAGACCCTGGGCGTCAGCAGATTCCACTGTGTGGGAGGAGGATGCAAGCCTGGAGAAAGAGTGGGTGATGGAGAGAAGATGATGAGGAATAGCCATCCAGACAAGGGGGGACGGGTATGGAAGGAATGAGACTCTTGCAGTAAAGCAAAGATGGAGGAGGATAAAAAAGGTGAGAGAAAGTGAGATTGCTGTTCCATGAGCCTAAAAAGGGAGGCTGTCTGCACCCCTTCTCACTGCTGGGCTGCACGTACACCACTGCCCAGCGAGAGTGCAGTGAAACAAGCAGGGGCTCTGCAGCCAAGCAGATTTGCATTCAAGTCCTGCTCACCAATCCCTGTTATGTGACTTTGAGTAAATCCCTTCACCTCTCATCTCTTGACTGCTCAGAACCCTTGAGAGGCTTTAATGAGATAATTTGGGCCAGCACAGTGCCTGCCCCTCACAGTGGGAGACCCCGGGTGGGCATGATCCTCAGCCCTTTTACTCTCTCCTTTGCTCAGCATCACTTTAATGGTCATGGACTTTGCTATACTCACCTCTTCACCTTCCACCCACCCGGCCTCACCTCCTCCTCCTCCAAGTCTCTGTGTCGGGCTCAGGGCTGTTCAGACCTTGAGGATTCTGGATAAATAGTTTCCTGATAACTGGGGCTGTGCTTCTCTGAGCGCTAATTGCTTCCAGCCTGGAGAATGGAATCTAAAATTGGAAGCTGGGTGAATGGAGCAGCTCCCCACACCCCATGGCCCTGTCTCTTGGAAGCTTTCTCAGACTGAAGAAGGGTAGCACACGGTCCTTCTGGGATCCGGGAACGATGGCTGTTTGTCCTGATTTACCTGTTTCTCTTTGCAGCATTATATTCTGCCAAACAGATTAAAGACAGACAATATGCTGGACCTATTGGCAGTGTGGAGTTGGGAAATTTCTTATTGGTGTGTTTTGTATTTTTCTGCCACTTGACTCTATTTGTTACATTCTCTCTTTCAAAATGTGAACCAAACTCCCATTGTATACTTTCCTTCTGCCATTATTTTACATGATGATCTCTTTCTATTACATCTGGGAGAAAGAATGCTGGAAGGTCTGAAATGGCTGCTGTCAGCTTTCAAAATTGCAGACAGATGACTTCAATCTATCTGAAGGGACAATGGATTATTTAGGAGAGTTGCTAAAAAGTTAACCTTGGAGAACACTGTGCTTTTAAAAATGTTGAATGAGTAAAATTTGAAGATTCATTATTTTCTTTCTGATTTATAAATGTATTATATGTTCATTGTAAAAACTAGAAATGCAGAAAAAAGAACTACCATCAAAATTAAAATTATGGCCTATTTTCTAAGTCTCTCTCTTTCATAAACCAGTAGGTGATCACACTGCATGCATGGGTTGGCTTTGCTTATTTAACATTATATTATGAAGAATTTCTTATCTCACTAAATAATCTTCTGTCCATGATTTTATTTTGTTTTATTTTGATGTGGACCATTTTTTTTTAAGTTTTTATTGAATTTGTTACAATATTGCTTCTGTTTTATGTTTTGCTTTTTTGGCCAAAAAACCAAACAAACCCTTGATCTGGTGTATAGGTTACCCATATTTTTCCCATTTTATCAGTAGTCTTTTTTTTTTTTTTTTCCGGTACGCGGGCCTCTCACTGTTGTGGCCTCTCCCATTGCAGAGCACAGGCTCCGGACGCGCAGGCGCAGCAGCCATGGCTCACCGACCCAGCCTCTCCGTGGTATGTGGGATCTTCCCGGACAGGGGTACGAACCCGTGTCCCCTGCATTGGCAGACGGACTCCCAACCACTGCACCACCAGGGAAGCCCTTGTCAGTAGTCTTTTAATTTTGTTTATTTTTTTTTTAGATATTCAGAAGTTTGAAAATCAGTTTAGTTTACTGAAATGTAGTAAAATCAATCAGACTCTTCATTTGCTCTCATGATTACAAAGATCTTCCTACCTCTGAGATCAGATAGCTATTCACTGCTACTTTCTTCAGTGGTTTAGTTTCTTAGATTTAGCTTGTTAACTGTTCAGAAATTATTTTAGTGTGTGGTATGAGGTAAAGATCTAATTTTATTATTTTTAAATGCTTAAACAATTGCTACTGAACCTAACTTGGGTCTGATCGCCCACGGGCAGTAAAGCCAAGCTACTGACATCAGGTTGTGGTGAAGGGAGGGTCAGCATTTATTGCAGGGCACCAAGCAAGGAGAATGGGCAGCTTGTGCTCAAAAGACCTGAACTCCCCAGTGGCTTTCAGGGAAGGGGTTTTAAAGGCAGCGTGAGGGAGGGGGCTGATCAGCTCATGCACAATTCTTGGATTGGCTGACATCAAGGTGAAGTTTCAAGCATCATCAGCCTTCTGGTTTCAACCAGTCTAGGGTCTGTGTCCTTGTGGTCATCAGTTTTCATCTGGTGGGGGTCAGCTTCCTGTAAAAACAACTTAGGCATATGTGTCAGGCCTTTATTTATATCTTTCAGGGAACTGGGATTCTGCTATGTGTCCGATTTGTAGTCTAAATTGTTACCAGTTTCCAGGCCCAAAAGCTTTTCTTTGTTTCTCCATCTTCACATTTCCCAATCATTAACTCCTTTTTTTCTTTTGTACCTTTAACTTTTGTTTTTAATAGATCTTTATTGGAGTATAATTGCTTCACAATACTGCATTAGTTTCTGTTGTACAACAAAGTGAATCAGCTATATGTATACATATATCCCCATATCCCCACCCTCTTGAGCCTCCCTTCCACCCTCCCTATCCCACCCCTCCAGGTTATACCAAAGCACCGAGCTGATCTCCCTGTGCTATGCTGCTGCTTCCCACTGGCTATCTATTTTCCATTCGGTAGTGTATATATGTCAATGCTACTCTCACTTCTTCCCTGCTTCCCCCTCCCCACCCATGTCCTCAAGTCCATTCTCTGTGTCTATGTCTTTATTCCTGCCCTGCCACTAGGTTCATCAGTACCATTTTTTTTTCTCTTAGATTCTATATATATGTGTTAGCATACGATATTTGTTTTTCTCTTTCTGACTTCATTTTGTATAACAGACTCTAGGTCCATCCACCTCACTACAAATAACTCAATTTTGTTTCCTTTTATGGCTGAGTAATATTCCATTGTATATATGTGCCACATCTTCTTTATCCATTCATCTGTCGATGGACACTTAGGTTGCTTCCATGTCCTGGCTATTGTAAATAGAGCTGCAATGAACATTGTAGTACATGTCTCTTTTTGAATTATGGTTTTTGCAGGGTATATGCCCAGTAGTGGGATTGCTGGGTCATATGGTAGTTCTATTTTAGTTTTGTAAGGAACCTCCATACTGTTCTCCATAGTGGTTGTATCAATTTACATTCCAACCAACAGGGCAGGAGGGTTCCTTTTTCACCACACCCTTTCCAGCATTTATTGTTTCTAGATTTTTTGATAATGGCCATTCTGACCGGTGTGAGGTGATACCTCATTGTAGTTTTGATTTGCATCTCTCTAATAATTAGTGATGTTGAGCATCTTTTCATGTGCCTCTTGGCCATCTGTATGTCTTCTTTGGTGAAATGTCTATTTAGGTCTTCTGCCCAGTTTTTAATTGAATTGTTTGTTTTCTTTGATATTGAGCTCCATGAGCTGTTTGTATATTTTGGAGAAAAACTGAAAGTATTTCCGCTAAGATCAGGAACAAGACAAGGATGTCCAGTCTTGTCACTGTTATTCAACATAGTTTTGGAAGTCCTAGCCATGGCAATCAGAGGAGAAAAAGAAATAAAAGGAATACAAATTGGAAAAGAAGAAGTAAAACTGTCACTGTTTTTCAGATTACATGATACTATACATAGAAAATCCTAAAGATGCCACCAGAAAACTACTAGAACTAATCAATGAATATGGTAAGGTTGCAGGATACAAAATTCATGCACAGAAATCTCTGGCATTCCTATACACTAACAATGAAAAATCAGAAAGAGAAATTAAGGAAACAATCCCATTTACCATTGCAACAAAAAGAATAAAATACCTAAGAATAAACCTACCTAAGGAGGTGAAAGACTTGTACTCAGAAACCTATAAAAGACTGATGAAAGAAATCAAAGATGACATAAACAGATGGAGAAATATACCATGTTCTTCCATGTTCTTGGATTGGAAGAATCAATATTGTGAAAATGACTGTACTACCGAAAGCAATCTACAGATTCAATGCAATTCCTATCAATGGCATGCTTCACAGAATTAGAACAAAAAATTTTACAATTCATATGGAAACACAAAAGACTCCAAATAGCCAAAGCAATCTTGAGAAAGAAAAACGGAGCTGGAGGAATCAGGCTCTACAACTTCAAACAATGCTACAAAGCTACAGTAATCAAGACAGTATGGTACTGGCACAGAAACAGAAATATAGATCAATGGTACAGGATAGAAAGCCCAGAGACAAGCCCATGCACATATGGTCACCTAATTTACACCAATCATTAACTTGAGTCAGCCTTTTGAGACTCAAGGGAGGGCTGGGAGACTAAAGCGAAAGTGATTTAATTCAAAGAACAGGGACACAGGGCCTTGTATATGGTTTCGGTCTCAATATTATTTATTAAATAAAACTCCTGTTTTGCATTGGTTTCAAATGCTTCTCATCATATCAGCAGTGCGTATAAATACATGGGTCTTTTTCTGAGTTTGTCAATCTTTTCCCCTCATTAATGTCTTTTAATTCTTAATTTAGTGCCACATTTATGTGGCTGGAAATATATAGTACACTTCTTTAACAAAGTAGATATTTCCTTCCTTTGTTCTTATGATGAAATATATTTATTTTAGTGAGTGCCATGTAAACTTTATTTTAATTTTGATTAGAATTCCATTAAAAGGAAAAAATTTTGAGTTTAATTTTTATGTACATTTGTGATATAACTCTTTATAAAATAAAAAAATATATTCAAGCTTTTTTTATTTTTACAGGAAAACAGTAATTTTCTTCCCATTTCATTAATTGAATATTAAATGTTTTACATTGTTTGTTACTATTATGAGTGAATTTTTCCACATTAATTGATCAGTTCTTCTCCTGGTTGTATGCATATTTATTTTGTAATTATTTACTTTAATGAGATGTCTTACTGGTTCTAATTGGTTCTTGTTGATCTTTGAAAATAATGAATTTTATATATTCTTATGTATGTTTATATATAATATATATGTTATGTGTATATAGTTATCTATGATATTTTAGTTTCTTATTTTTTGCTTTTTCTTATTGTACAGATTAGAAATTCCCAGACAGTAGCAAAATAATGGTGGTCATGGCTAGCATTCTTTTCCTGCTCCTGAATTGAATAAGAATGCCTCTAAATTGAATCATAAAGAAATATGCCTTTTCTTATCCTGGCATATATATTTTTGTCACATTAGAGAAATATGCTTTAATTTTTAATTTTTCTTAGTATTTTCCCACCACTATGAATGAGATCTTGATTTAATCATACATTTTTTTCTGCTTCTGTCCAGGTATAATGTAGTTTTTTAACTTATTGATGTACCACAGTGTTTTAATAGATTTGCAAGTATTAAGCAACCCTTGAATTCATGGACAAGTTTTTATATAGTTATGTTGTATATTTTATTTGAGTATATTGTGAATTCAATTTCACAGATAATTGCATTTATATTTTCAATTGATATATAGTTTTCCTTTATTTAGTACTCTTTTTTCAGCCATTTAGAAGGTAGTTGAAGTAATGCTTAAGAGATTTGAAGGGACTTACCTGGAAAATTATCTGTGACCATGATCTTTTTTGGGCTTAATTCTTTGACAGTGTTTTCAGATTTTTCTCTATGAAATTTTTCAAATTTCTCCTTTAGTCTTGGGTCAGTTTTGATGATTTATATTTGCTTTTTAAAATTTCCCATTCCTTTAAGATTTCTAAATCCATATGAATGGACTTTTAAGAGTGTAATTCTCTATTTAAAAAAAAAATCCCTGCCTCTCTTTCTTTATCCTTTTCTCACTATTTCTAATATTGTGCATGTGAGCTCTCTTTCTCTTTTTATTGCATATTTTTTACTTCTTTCTAATATTCACCCTATAAATATTTTGTTAGTTCTATTATTTTCTGTTCTATAAATCATTATTTTCTGTTGGTATCTTTACTATTTTTTTTTTCATTTTTAAGATGTGTTTTTCCCTTGATTTCTTCAAATAGTTCATATAGTTTTATTCCTTCTTTTCTAAAGCAGTTAATTTGAATTATAGATTCGGCTACATCACACATATATTTATATGTAGTAATTTTTTCTATTATGTTGTATTTAAAAATAGTTTATAATTGGGATTTTGATTTCTTTTTGACACCATGTAATTATTTTGAAATGTTATTTTTTACGTGATCAAGTCTTTCCTTTTTGTTTTTAAAAGGAATGCTCTTAATTTTTTGTTTCCTTCTTTTGTGGCAAGGGTATCTGTTCTATGGTTTTGCTTTTTAGCATTTACTGAAATTTAATTTGTGGTCTTAAAAATGACAAGTATTGTCAGTAGGGCAAAAAATAAATCAATGCATCTACTTAATCATTAAAATTATTTAGACCCCTGAGAGCCAATAGTATCAAAAGTACTTTGTATATATTTCAGAGGATATACAGGTTTTAGAAAGTAAATAATAAAACATTCATTTTTATTTTAATAAAACAAATTAAGTTGTATTAGTATTTACTATATGCTTGATATGGTCACTCTGATTCCAGTAGATTGATTACAATGATAGCCCAACTCTTTTCCCTTCCCTGCCTCCACACTTTTGGTACTCTCCCACTCTGACCCAGAGCTCAGCCATATGACTTACTTTGCCCAATGGAATGGGAGTAAACCTGATGCAAACAAAGGCTTGAAAAGTGCTTACGGGATTGGGTTTGCTCATTCTTGCCTTCTACCATTGCCATGAGAATATACCTAGGCTTGCCTGCTGGAAGATGAGAGGTAGAAAAGAGCCACGCTGCTCCACTAATCCCAGCAGAGGCCATGCAAAACCAGCTGACAGTCAGCCAACTCTCAGACATGAGAGCAAGCCCAGTCAAGATCAGCAGAGCCTCCTAGCTAAGCTGTAGCTGACCTCAGAACTGTTAGTGAGCTCAGCTGCAAATCAGCTGATCCTCTCAGATTTCTGAGTGAAATAGGTGTTTATTGTCATACACCATTAAGGTTTTGTGGCTGTTTATTACACAGCTTTATTCTGGCCATAGATAACTGATGCCAGAGAGTTACATGCCATGTGTCACATGTAAGTTTTACTAAAAGATTGGTGGACAATTTCCAAACAGGAGGATTGATAGCATCTCAATCCTGCTTTTGTTAGTCATTAACGTATTGTGATGCATTGCAGTTTACCTGTTCCCAGTTTGGTAGATTTAAAGATAATTTTCTAGTTTTAACAAAACTAATTCCTCCTAAATGAAATAGTGGATTATAAAGATTCCTGAAAAATGACCCTAGATAGAAGATGATTCTAATAATGAAAACACAAACAATAGCAAGAACCCCCAGCCCGCCCCAACCAAATGGTAGAGCAACACTTCTTTTACTCCAAGTATAAGCCTTGCTCAGTCACACTAAGAGGTGAAAGCAATGATGGTGTACTCAAGTCTCACCTAAGTGTGCTTAAGTATAGCCCTCAAAATAGCAAGGCATTTGAAACTAAGTGTTGAGAACCTGAAGACAAGTGTCTGCATTTTTTCCAGTCATATTTAAGTCATAAGATATTCAACTCAAATGTATTAAAAAATATAAAACTTGTTTTGAGATTTCTTTTTGTACAGTAAATGACAAAAAGCCACACATCATAGGAGATGCACCTGTTCTTCCTTTCATGATAAAAGTCATGGAAATTATACCCATATCATGACAATCTAAAAGTATAATCCTTTATTAGCAAAAAGTATTTGAAGATAGGTAAAATGCATTGTTATATATTTGAAAAGACAAGTTTTAGAACAAATTCTTCAATATGGGAGGTTTTCTGTATATAATTGGATAAAAGTACACGTCTCTAAGGCGTTTCAACTTAGCGTGTTTACTAGATGATCTTTCAGTAATTAAATGCACAAAGCATGTTGTGTGTGTGTGTATGTGTGTGTGTGAGAGAGAGAGTGTGTTGAGCCCCTGTAACACATCCTCTAAATGTACTGGAGAAGATAATTTTCCAACAGTACATTACTTCTTTAACAATAATTTTTAAAACCCTGCTGTTTTATAGAGGGGGGTGGAGTGGAAAACTGAATAAGTGTAGTTACAGATGGAGCAGCTGCTTCTGCTGGAATAAAATGGGTCCTAGGGTGAGTTATGGATTGCACCACACATGAAATTTATCCGTTACCTCCATCGTAGATTAGGGAATGTATCTAGCTGAAGCCAGAAGTATCAGTGACATATTTTTTAAAAAAGAGGGAGAATCTTTGTAACACACTCAGGAGAGAAGGGCTATGGTCATGGGTATTACTTGTACCTCACAGAGGAGAGTTGGTTGTCTCATGGCAAAAGGTTTCAAAGGTCAAAGGTCAAATTTCAAGATAAAGTGAAACACATTTTTCTCATGCAGAAAGATAGCCATCCCAAATTTGATGACTTTTTCCCCCTTGGTGACCAAGTGGACATTTTGAAGAAACAACCCATTTCATGCCTCCCTTCAAGGTAGAGATGATGTTTTAACAAGTGAGAAACTGCTTTTTGACAGAAACTTGTGCTAAGGAAAGAGCGTTTTGAAAACACATGTCTGGAATGTTTCACGCTTACATGATTTTGCTGTTGAGAACAATATGTGTCACTTATAATATCTTTCACATATGCACACCCAGAAACCTTGGAATTAAAAAAAAAGGTAACTTGCTTTAAAAACTGTTCAAAGAATTTTACTGTTTTTGAGTTAATTTGGTAAAAAAAAATCAAATTGCTTTCCAATTATTTGGCATGAATAACTGATTGACAGCTGGAATGATGAAAATTTACTAACATAATTTTAGCAAAAAACCCCTTTGCATAGTAGATTGAGAGAGTGCAGCCAATGGTGTGATTCTTTTATATGTTTCCGTGGGCTTTTGTAAGTAGCTTTTTGACTACAGCAGCCATTAAAACTAAATATTGACGTACACTGAATGTATAACCTAACTTTTGGATAGGTGTCATGGAGATTTTAAAAAACAATGAAGTATATTCAACCCTTCTCAAGGCTCTGTTCTGCAAATGCAACGTCATGTGGAATGCTGATGGATGGTCCAAACTTTGCCTTCTCAGTCTGTTTTGTTGCTCCTCACCACATGTTATATTTAATGCTATGTTATTTGGTATATAAACTTTTTTTCTTTCAAAATCAGAATGGCAATGTAGAATTAGATATTTCTTTTAAAAATTTTATTTTATTTTAATTTTTGGCTGCTTTGGGTCTTTGTTGCTGTGCGTGGGTGTTCTCTAGTTGCAGAGAGTGGGGGCTACTCTTCGTTACAGTGCACGGGCTTCTCATTGAGGTGGCTTCTCTTGTTGCGAAGCACGGGCTCTAGGTGCACGGGCTTCAGTAGTTGTGGCACGTGGGCTCAGTAGTTGTGGCACACGGGATTAATTGCTCCTCGGCATGTGGGATCTTCCCAGGCCAGGGCTCAAACCCATGTCCCCTGCATTGGCAGGCTGATTCTTAACCATTGTGCCTCCAGGGATGTCCCAGATATGTCTTCTTTTCGTCAACTTTAGCATAGGAAAACACACGTTTACTTTCACTTAAGTTTCATGTCCTTTAAAAAATGTTTAAGATAATTATTATTAGTTTTGTTATCTTTTAGATTCTCTTTTCGAATAAAATTTGGCATTTGTTTTATTCTCTTAACCATATTTACAACAAATATTTAGACAGATGTCTACATATGGGATTTCATTGCTCATTACCAATATTTTATATTTTAGTTTCTTTACTTTCTTTTACTTAGTGTGATTTTTATTGAGATTGGCTCCAATACATTTAAAACAAGTTTTCTGCCAAGGATGTGGGAATCATCTGGAGTGATTAAAAGGAAAAGTCTGAGTCTAGCTTGATATTTTATTCCTTTTTTATGCCATCAGTTTATCCCTGTCTTCATGTTCATAGAATTCTTTATTCTTGTCATCTTTAAAGTTGCTGGGACATATGTATGTGTTGTTCCTTTTTGTTGATTATGTTTGGCTCTTGGAGAAAAACTGTAATCTGAGTTCTCAGAAGGTATTGCTTTTGTTCAGAAAAGTTTTCTTTTATTATATCTCTGATGATTGCTTATTTTCAATGTCTTATGGTTCCTTTCCAGTGTATTGCATATGTCAATGTGGCTCTTCATTTAATAGCATCTGTATTTTTCATCTTTTTATTTCTTTGCTCTTCTTCTCTGCACTACGGGAAAGATTTTGTGACCTTTCTTGTCTTTATTGGTTTTCTCTTCTGCAATCTCTAAGGCAATATTAAATTCAAATATGGTGGGTTTTTTTAACATCTTTATTGGAGTATGATTGCTTTACAATGATGTGTTAGTTTTCTGCTTTATAACAAAATGAATCAGCCATACATGTACATATATCCCCATATCACCTCCCTCTTGCAGCTCCCTCCCACGCTCCCTATCCCACCCCTCTAGGTGGTCACAAAGCACCAAGCTGATCTCCCTGTGCTATGTGGCTGCTTCCCACTAGCTATCTATTTTACATTTGGTAGTGTGTATATGTCCATGCCACTCTCTCACTTCGTCCAGCTTACCCTTCCCCATCCCTGTGTCCTCAAGTCCATTCTCTACATCTGCGTCTTTATTCCTGTCCTGCACCTAGGTTTTTAAGAACCTTTTTTTTTTTTTAGATTCCATATATATGTGTTAGCATACGGTATTTGTTTTTCACTTTCTGACTTACTTCACTCTGTATGACAGACTCTAGGTCCATCCACCTCACTACAAATAATTCAATTTCGTTTCTTTTTATGGCTGAGTAATATTCCATTGTATATATGTGCCACATCTTCTTTATCCATTCATCTGTTGATGGACACTTAGGTTGCTTCCATGTCCTCGCTATTGTAAATAGAGCTGCAATGGACATTGTGGTCCATGACTCTTTTTGAATTATGGCTTTCTTAGGGTATATGACCAGTAGTGGGATTGCTGAGTCATATGGGAGTTCTATTTTTAGTTTTTTAAGGAACCTCCATACTGTTCTCCATAGTGGCTGTATCAGTTTACATTCCCACCAACAGTGCAAGAGGGTTCCCTTTTCTCCACACCCTCTCCAGCATTTATTGTCTGTAGATTTTTTGATGATGGCCATTCTGACTGATGTGAGGTGATACCTCATTGTAGTTTTGATTTGCGTTTCTCTAATGATTAGTGAGGTTGAGCATTCTTTCATGTGTTTGTTGACAATCTGTATATCTTCTTTGGAGAAATGTCTATTTAGGTCTTCTGCCCATTTTTAGATTGGGCTGTTTGTTTTTTTGATATTGAGCTTCATGAGCTGCTTGTAAATTTTGGAGATGAATCCTTTGTTAGTTGCTTCATTTGCAAATATTTTCTCTCATTCTGAGGGTTGTCTTTTCAGCTTGTTTATGGTTTCCTTTGCTGTGCAAAAGCTTTTAAGTTTCATTATGTCCCATTTGTTTATTTTTGTTTTTATTTCCATTTCTCTAGGAGGTGGGTCAAAAAGGATCTTGCTGTGATTTTTGTCATAGAGTGTTTGGCCTATGTTTTCCTCTAAGAGTTTTATAGTGTCTGGCTTTTCATTTAGGTCTTTAATACATTTTGAGTTTATTTTTGTGTACGGTGTTAGGGAGTGTTCTAATTTCATTCTTTCACATGTAGCTGTCCAGTTTTCCCAGCATCACTTATTGAAGAGGCTGTCTTTTCTCCATTGTATATTCTTGCATCCTTTATCAAAAATAAGGTGACCCTATGAGTGTGGGTAAATCTCTGGGCTTTCTATCCTGTTCCATTGATCTATATTTCTGTTTTTGTGCCAGTACCAGACTGTCTTGATTACTGTAGCTTTGTAGTATTGTTTGAAGTCAGAGAGCCTGATTCCTCCAGCTCCAGTTTTCTCTCTCAAGATTGTTTTGGCTCTTCGGGGTCTTTTGTGTTTCCATACAAATCGTGAAATTTTTTTTTCTATTTCAATGGCATGTGAAAAATGCCATTGGTAGTTTGATAGGGATTGCATTGAATCTGAAGATTGTTTTGCGTAGTAGAGTCATTTTCACAATGTTGATTCTTCCAATCCAAGAACGTGGTATATCTCTCCATCTATTTCTATCATCTTTAATTTCTTTCATCAGTGTTTTTTAATGTTCTGCATACAGGTCTTTTGTCTTCTTAGGTAGCTTTATTCCTAGATATTTTATTCTTTTTGTTGCAATGGTAAATGGGAGTGTTTCCTTAATTTCTCTTTCAGATTTTTTATCATTAGTGTATAGGAATGCAAGAGATTCTGTGCATTAATTTTGTATCCTGCTATTTTACCAAATTCATTGATTAGCTCTAGTAGTTTTCTGGTAGCATCTTTACGATTCTTTATGTATAGTGTCATGTCATCTGCAAGCAGTGACAGCTTTACTTCTTCTTTTCCGATTTGGATTCCTTTTATTTCTTTTTCTTCTCTGATTGCTGTGGGTAAAACTTTCAAAACTATGTTGAATAATAGTGGTGATAGTGGACAACCTTGTCTTTTTCCTGACCTTAGAGGAAATGGTTTCAGTTTTTCACCGGTTAGAACAATGTCGGCTGCGGGTTTGTCATATATGGCCTTTTTTATGTTGAGGTAAGTTCCCTCTATGCCCTTTCTGGAGAGTTTTTATCATAAATAGGTGTTGAATTTTGTCAAAAGCTTTTTCTGCATCTATTGAGATTATCTATGGTTTTTCTCCTTCTATTTGTTAATATGGTTTATCACATTGATTGATTTATATATATTGAAGAACCCTACATTCCTGGGATAAACCCTACTTTATCATGGTGTATGATCCTTTTCATGTGCTGTTGGATTGCTTTGCTAGTATTTTGTTGAGGATTTTTGCATCTATGTTCATCAGTGATATTGGCCTGTAGTTTTCTTTCTTTGTGACATCTTTGTCTGGTTTTGGCATCAGGGTGATGGTGGCCTAGTAGAATGATATTTGGAAGTGTTCCTCCTTCTGCTATAATTTGGAAGAGTTTGAGAAAGATAGGTGTTAGCTCTTCTCCAAATGTTTTATAGAATTTGCCTGTGAAGCCATCTGGTCCTGGGCTATTCTTTTTTCGAAGATTTTGAATCACAGTTTCAATTTCCGTGCTTGTGACTGGTCTGCTTATATTTTTCTCTTTCTTTCTGGATCAGGCCCAGAAGGTTGTGCTTTTCTAAGAATTTGCCCATTTGTTCCAGGTTGTCCATTTTATTGGCATATAGTTGCTTGTAGTAATCTCTCATGATCCTTTGTATTTCTGCAGTGTCAGTTGTTCTACTTTTTTATTTCTAATTCTATTGATTTGAGTCTTCTCCCTTTTTTTCTTGATGTGTCTAGCTAATGGTTTATCAAATTTGTTTATCTTCTCAAAGAACTAGCTTTTAGTTTTATTGATCTTTACTATCATTTCCTTTATTTCTTTTTCATTTATTTCTGATCTGATCTTTGATTTCTTTCTTCTGGTCACTTTGGGGTCTTTTTGTTCTTCTTTCTCTGATTGCTTTAGGTGTAAGGTTAGGTTGTTTATTTGAGATGTTTCTTGTTTCTTAAGGTACGATTGTATTGCTATAAACTTCCCTCTTAGAACTGCTTTTGCTGCATCTCATAGGTTTTGGTTCGTCATGTATTCATTGTCATTTGTTTCTAGGTATTTTTTGATTTCCTCTTTGATTTCTTCAGTGATCTCTTGGTTATTTAGTAGTGTATTGTTCAGCCTCCATGTGTTCATATTTTTTACAGATTTTTTCCTGTAATTGATATCTAGTCTCATAGCGTTGTGGTCGAAAAAGTTACTTTATACGATTTCAATTTTCTTAGATTTACTGAGGCTTGATTTGTGACCCAAGATATGATCTATCCTGGAGAATGTTCCATGAGCACTTGAGAAGAATGTGTATTCTGCTGTTTTTGAATGGATTGTCCTATAAATATCAAGTAAGTCCATCTTGTTTAATGTATCATTTAAAGTCTGTGTTTCCTTATTTATTTTCAGTTTGGATGATCTGTCCATTGATGAAAGTGGGGTGTTAAAGTCCCCTACTATGATTGTGTTACTGTCGATTTCCCCTTTTATGGCTGTTAGCATTTGCCCTTATGTACTGAGGCACTCCTATTTTGGGTGCATAAATATTTACAATTGTTATATCTTCCTCTTGGATTGATCCCTTGATCATTATGTAGTGTCCTTCTTTGTCTCTTGTAATAGTCTTTATTTTAAAGTCTATTTTGTCTGATATGAGAATTGCTACTCCAGAGTTCTTTTGATTTCCATTTGCATGGAATATCTTTTTCCATCTCCTCACTTTCAGTCTGTACGTGTCCCTAGGTCTGAAGTGGGTCTCTTGTAGACAGCATATATATGGATTTTGTTTTTGTATCCATTTAGCCTGTCTATGTCTTTTGGTGGAGCATTGAATCCATTTACATTTAAGGTCGTTATTGATATGTGTGTTCCTATTACCATTTTCTTAATTGTTTTGGCTTTGTTGTTGCAGATCTTTTCCTTCTCCTGTGTTTCCTGCCTAGAGCAGTTTCTTTAGCATTTGTTGTAAAGCTGGTTTGGTGGTGGTGAATTCTCTTAGCTTTTGCTTGTCTGTAAAGGTTTTAATTTCTCCATCAAATCTGAATGAGATCCTTGCTGGGTAGAGTAATCTTGGTTGCAGGTTTTTCCCTTTCATCACTTTAAATATGTCCTTTTGGCTTGCAGAGTTTCTGCTGAAAGATCAGCTGTTAACCTTATGGAGATTCCCTTGTATGTTATTTGTTGTTTCTCCCTTGCTGCTTTTAATATTTTTTCTTTGTATTTAATTTTTGATGGTTTGATTAATATGTGTCTTGGCATGTTTCTCCTTGGATTTATCCTGTATTGGACTCTCTGTGCTTCCTGGACTTGATTGGCTCTTTCCTTTCTGATATTACAGAAGTTTTCACCTATCAGCTCTTGAAATATTTTCTCAGTCCCTTTCTTTTTCTCTTCTTCTTCTGGGACCCCTGTAATTCGAATGCCGGTGCATTTAATGTTGTCCCAGAGGTCTCTGAGACTGTCTTCAATTCTTTTCATTCTTCTTTCTTTATTCTGCTCTGCAGTAGTTATTTCCACTATTTTATCTTCCAGGTCACTTATCCATTCTTCTGGCTCAGTTATTCTGCTACTGATTCCTTCTAGAGAATTTTTAATTTCAGTTATTGTGTTGTTCATCATTGTTTGTTTTCCCTTTAGTTCTCTAGGTCCTTGTTAAAACGTTTCTTGTATTTTCTCCATTCTATTTTCAAGATTTTGGATTATCTTTACTATCATTACTCTGAATTCTTTTTCAGGTAGACTGCCTATTTCCTCTTCATTTGTTCGATCTGGTGCGTTTTTACCTTGCTCCTTCATCTGCTGTGTGTTTCTCTGTCTTCTCATTTTGCTTAACTTACTGTGTTTGGGGTCTCCTTTTCGAAGTCTGCAGGTTTGTAGTTCCCATGTTTTTGGTGTCTGTCCCCAGTGGCTAAGGTTGGTTCAGTGGGTTGTGTAGGCTTCCTGATGGAGGGGACTGGTGCCTGTGTTATGGTGGATTAGGCTGGATCTTATCTTTCTGGAGGGCAGAACCACATCTGGTGGTGTGTTTTGGGGTGTGTGTGACCTCATTATGATTTTAGACAGCCTCTCTGCTAATGGATGGGGTTGTGTTCCTGTCTTGCTAGTTGTTTGGCATAGGGTGTCCAGCACTGTAGCTTGCTGGTCGTTGAGTGGAGCTGGGCCTTAGCATTGAGATGGAGATCTCAGGGAGAGCTTTTGCCATTTGATATTACATGGGGCTGGGAAGTCTGTGGTGGACCAGTGTCCTGAACTCAGCTCTCACACCCGAGAGGCACAGGCCTGACACCCAGCCAGAGCACCAAGACCTTGTTAGCCACATGGCTTAGAAGAAAAGAGAGAAAAAAAGAAAGGAAGATAGAAAAATAAATAAATAAAATAAAGTTATTAAAATAAAAGAATTATTAAATATAAAAAAATTAAAAAGAAAAAAAAAAGAAAAAAGAGGAGAGCAACCAAACCAGAAAACAAATCCACCAATGATAACAAGTGCTAAAAACTATACTAAAAAAAAAAAATGACAGAACCGTGGGACAAATGGTAAAAGCAAAGCTATACAGAGAAAATCATACAAAGATGTATACACATACTCAGAAAAAGAGAAAAAGAAAAAAAAATATTATATATATATCTATATATTAAAAAAAAGGAAGAGCGCAACCAATCAATAAACGAATCTACCAATGATAATAAACTCTAAATACTAAACTAAGATAAACATAAAACCAGGAAGAAATTAGGTGCAGAAAGCAAACCCCAAGTCTACAGTTGCTCCCAAAGTCCACCACTTAAATTTTGCGATGATTCGTTGTCTATTCAGGTATTCCACAGATGCAGGGCACATCAAGTTGATTGTGGAGATTTAATCTGCTGCTCCTGAGGCTGCTGGGAGAGATTGCCCTTTCTCTTCTTTGTTCAAACAGCTCCTGGGGTTCTGCTTTGGATTTGTCCCCGCCTCCTGTGTGTAAGTCGCCTGAGGGTGTCTTTTCCCCCTTCAGAGGGGAGGGGGATAAAGGCGCGGCTGATTAGGGGGCTCTGGCTCACTCAGGCCAGGGGGAGGGGGGGTACAGAATGTGGGGCGAGCCTGCGGCGGCAGAGGCCATCGTGACATTGCACCAGCCTGAGGCGCTTGCCGTGTGTTCTCCCAGGGAAATTGTCCTTGGAACACGGGACCCTGGCAGTGGCGGGCTGCACAGGCTCCTGGGAGGGGAGGTGTGGAAAGTGACCTGTGCTTGCACACAGGCTTCGTGGTGGCGGCAGCAGCAGCCTTAGTGTCCCATGCCTGTCTCTGGGGTCCGCGCTGTTAGCCGCGGCTCGCGCCCGTCTCTGGAGCTCGTTTAGGCGGTGCTCTGAATCCCCTCTCCTTGCGCACCCTGAAACAATGGTCTCTTGCCTCTGCAGCAGCTCCAGACTTTTTCCCGGACTCACTCCCGGCTAGCTGTGGCGCACTAGTCCCCTTCAGGCTGTGTTCACCCTGCCAGTCCTCTCCTTGCGCTCCAACCGAAGCCCGAGCCTCAGATCCCAGCCCTGCCCGCCCCGGCGGGTGAGCAGACAAGCCTCTCAGGCTGGTGAGTGCAGGTCGGCACAGATACTCTGTGCAGGAATCTCTCTGCTTTGCCCTCCGCACCCCTGTTGCTGTGCTCTCCTCCGTGGCTCCGAAGGTTCCCCCCTCCGCCCCCCTCCCCCATCTCCTCCAGTGAAGGGGTTTCTTAGTGTGTGGAAACCTTTCCTCTTTCACAGCTCCCTCCCACTGGTTCAGGTCCCATCCCTATTCTTTTGTCTCTGTTTTTCTTTTTTCTTTTGCCCTTTCCAGGTATGTGGGGAGTTTTCTTGCCTTTTGGGAAGTCTGACGTCTTCTGCCAGCATTCAGTAGGTGTTCCGTAGGAGCTGTTCCACGTGTAGATGTATTTCTGGTGTATCTGTGGGGAGGAAGGTGATCTCCACGACTTACTCCTCTGCCATCTTGAAGGTCTCCCCAAATATGATGTATTAATCCTTTTATATTCTTCCCTAAACTAGGTCCCTGTTCTCTTTATCTTTTGGTTTACAGACTCTGTGCTTACCTTACTTTAAATGAAAAACCAAAGCATGTGATTTAAAAAAACATTTTTCTAAAACATTAAAAAAAATTTCTTTTTGAACCTTGGTGGCTACGTCCTCTTTTTAGTAAAACATTATTGCTTGCCTTTCTCCTTGGAATCCTGAGGGTCCAAATACTTCCACCGTCCCTTACTCTGGCAGCCAGGACTTGGTTCCAGTTCATTTACAGAGGCAAGAGCAGTGGTGTGCAGGGGTGACAATGTTGGTGTTCAGCACACGTGGCAACGATGTCCCGCCCAGAGCATTTGTGTTAGGTGGTCCATTTAATAGCCGTTTGTCACTTCCCTTTCAGCCCAGATTATCCTCTTGTTGGGGAGCCCTGAGTCAGTCTACCACAATGGAAGCTAAAAAGCCAGATATGAAGTCCCAGGCCCTGGAACAAGCCAGGAGCTGGGCATGGGACTTGGCTGATGAGATGGACTTACCTGGCATTCTGAAGCTCATGATGCCAAGAAGACCTGGGCCAGTAGAGAGTTCACTGGTCTCTGCCGTGGTGACAGCCATGGCCAATTTCCAGGGGCAGAAGTGATGGTGCTGGGGCGTGACCTGGGTCATGGTCACTTGGGACTGGGGCGATGCTCACATGTTATAGTGTTTAGCTTCTGAGGCAGATGTGGCATCACTGTGGGAGGAGTTCATGTGTTTCTGGTGATGCCTCTTCTCCTTAATCCTGATCATTTCCTGAGCCCCATTCTCCAGTCTTTCTGTCAATTCTAGGGCTCCTAAGGATGCTGTCAGTCAATTTATTTTCACTGAAGTCAGCCAGAGGCAGTTTGTGTAGCATTTAAGTAAGAGCCTGACTGATGCATTCTGCTCTTTAGGTCTCTGAATTTGTTGGTTTCTGCTTCTTTTCACCCTTTATCCTGTAGCCATCTTTTATGTCTCAGTTCCCTGTTTAGCTTAAGATAATCACAATTGCTTTCCATTTAATGCAAGGAAAAACCCTGACCAATACCATACATTTTTGCTTAAACTCTGATGTTTCCCTGGATTACTTGGAAAGTGGAAGGTCTATTCAGGTTTGGTGTTTCCTCATTAGCTGGTGGATCAATTTGCTTGAACTGTTTCACATGTATTTTGTTGCTGTTAAGAATCATCATTCCAGATCTTAAGCTATGGGATGGCTGAGATGCACAGCTCCCAACCACATTTGCTGGGGTTTAGCAGTTAATTATTTAGTGCAAATCTGTTGAGCTAGGAAAGACTCTCTTGGTTCCATTTCTCTGATATTTGCTACAAGGAAGGAATTTCATTTCCTGGATAATGTAGCTTTGTGTCTAGAAAACAGGAATGAAGATCTCACACTCACACTTCCCCCCAACTCCCACTCTGTGCCCATCTGTGTTCTACCTGCTGGGCTCTTTAAAGCCCAGCTGGGGCCCACTGCTGAGGATTTACCATGGTAGAGAATTTAACACCAAACCCACTTACACCCCTGCTTTATGTGGCTGGGAGTTGGTGTTGCTGAACTGAGTTGTCTAGAACTCTCTGGGGAGAAAGCTACAAGCAGGAGAGGAATCCTGTTGATTTACCCCTTGTCACCTCAGTTGCTCCTTCCCTTTCTGGTGCCTTCCCAATCAGTCAGCAAAAGCCTGTTCTTTTTGAGGAAGACGTATGCAAGGGGTGGGTGGACACACACTTTTATTTATCTTCTTTTGACTAGTGGACAATCTTTTGAGCATCGGGCAGATGTTTACCTAAATTACAATTTCAATTCCTATTGAAATTTTACAAATCCTTTTATTATATTGTGTGTTTTAGGAATAGTTAATAAAAAGGTGGAATAGAATATTAGCTGTCTCAGGCTTTCTGTTGGCATAATCTGTTTTATATTGCTGAGAGAAATTTTAAGCATTTTGAGAGTCTAATTCTGAAAAAGGGCTTATAACAGTGCCTTGTAGTGGAGTATGGAAGCTTTTATTTTCAAGGAACTGACTTAGGTAATAATCTGAAAAAAATGGAGTTGCATTTATACCTCACTCTTTAGCTAAAATAAGAATTCCAGGGGCTTCCCTGGTGGCACAGTGGTTGAGAATCTGCCTGCCAATGCAGGGGACACGGGTTTGAGCCCTGGTCTGGGAGGATCCCACATGCCGTGGAGCGACTAGGCCCGTGAGCCACAGCTACTGAACCTGCACGTCTGGAGCCTGTGCTCCGCAATGAGAGGCCGCGACAGTGAGAGGTCCCACGCACCGCCATGAAGAGTGGCCCCCGCTCGCCACAACTAGAGAAAGCCCTCGCACAGAAACGAAGACCCAACACAGCCAAAAATAAATAAATAAATTTATTTAAAAAAAAAAAAATTCCAGATATATTGAATACTAAAAAAATGGAAAAACTAAAAGAACTAGAAGGGAGACATGAAAGAAAGCTTTTATAATCTTAAAATAAAAGGGACAATTGAAAGACCTTTACAAAATCCTGAAGTCTTAAGAGAAAAGATGGATACATATGACTATAAAAATGAAATGATTCTTCATGGTAAGAAATACCATAAGCATGGTCCGAAGACAAATGAAAAACTGGAAAAAAATATTCTCAACACATACGACAAAGGACGCATCCTGTAATACATAAAGAGTATTTATAAATCAATAAGAATATAACCATCACCTCCTTAGTGGACAAAGAACATACAGTTCATAAAAATGGATTGAACTTATAGGAAAAATGCTCAGCTTCACCTATAATAAAATAAATGCAAATTTAAACCAATGAGATGTGCATTTGCACATATTAATGAGTTATAATAGGCTCTAAACTAATACTGAGGTTACCTAGCTTTCTGAAGGGATGCAGGGATGCAGGGATGAAGATACACAGTATCTTCATCTCCTTGGAAGACCAAGCACCTTCCTAAGTGGGCAAGTACCAAGGTGTGTGTGTGTGCCACCTGACACTCTCTTTTTCGCCTGTATTCATGGTGGCCTGAGGCCTGCATGCCCATTCACATTTCCCTTAATCTAAGAACAATCCCGCACTGCAGTTGAGGCAGACACAATGTTCCGCATTTACTTTGTACTTTCTGGAGACACAGGACTTTGAGGTCATTGTCTCAGCATTCCTGGATCAGTCCAGATCTGAGGTTAACCCTTACCTCCAAGATTGGCAAAGAGCAAAAGGCATCATAACACACTGTGCTGGGTGAGGGTGGAGTGTAGGTGTCACTCTCTTACATTGTTGCTGGGAACCTGAGAGGGCAGTTTGAGCATACCTATCAAAATTGTAAATGCACATTTTCTTTAACTTAGCAGTTTCAATTGTAGGAGTTTGTCCTGCATACATACCCAAAGAAAGAAAATTTACTACAGCCCTGATTATGTTAGGGAAATTGTGGAAACAACCTAAAAGTTCATCCATAGGTGTCTAATGAAATAAAATACGGTAAGTCAATCCAAGGACTACCGTATGGCCATTTCAAAATGAGAAGCAGAGATGGAACAGTGGAAAAAGCAAGGCATGAAACAGTGTACACAGATGCCAAAAGAGAAGGCATATATCTATATGGATGTGTATGCATGGACCACCTCTGGATATACTGGCAAGAGATTGGTAACTGTTTTTAATGGGAGAATGGGTGAGAGGAGGGGATGGACTTTTTACTTTATACTTTTCTGTACTCTATGAGTTTTTAAAGAAGTCATATGTATGTATTACCTATTCAAAAATAAAAACATAATAAATATATACATAGAGAAAGGAGTTATCAGCTTAAGTTTCTTGTGGCTGATGAGAAAAAAGTGCATTTTTCTTTGAATGAAATAAATTGTGTAACTTATTTTAAAAAATAGAAGTAGGAAACACAAAGCTGTTGTCAAAAAATGGAATAATTTTACCTCTGTCAAGTTGAATTATCCTGACAACATTTTTTTAAAATAAATTTATTTATTTATTTATGGCTGCATTGGGTCTTTGTTGCTGCGCATGGGCTTTCTCTAATTGCATTGAGCGGGGGCTACTCTTCGCTGCAGTGTGTGGGCTTCTTATTGCGGTGGCTTCTCTTGTTGTGGAGCACAGGCTCTATGCACGCGGGCTTCAGTAGTTGTGGCACGTGAGCTCAGTAGTTGCGGCGCATGGGCTTCAGTAGTTGTGGCTTGCGGGCTCTAGAGCGCAGGCTCAGTAGTTGTGGTGCATGGGCTTAGTTGCTCCGTGGCATGTGAGATCTTCCCAGACCAGGGCTCGAACCCATGTCTCCTGCATTGGCAGGCAGATTCTTAACCACTAAGGCACCAGAGAAGTCCTATCCTGACATTTAATGCTGAGTTATCTGATGGAAATACTACTGGTTGCTTTTTGGTGGACTTAAAAACTGAGTCAGTAATCATCTTCCCAATTCCTTTCTTCACATTTCCTACTTAACACGTTGTTGTACGGTCATGAGGTTCTGAATTGCCAAACCCAATCATCACTTTGCCTTGTTTGATCTCTTGGTCTCTGTTTTGGTGGTGGTGGGAGTGTTGTTGAGTATCTTTTTTTTTTTCCTTAAAATTATCTTATTCCTTGGCTTTCACGATGCCGTTTCGGAATCTGCTGCCTCTTCATCCTCTGCCTGATCCTTTGATTTCTGCTGCAGAAACGTCTCTAGAATCTTCCCTCTTCTCTTTATCCCAACACAGTTGATTTAGGGTCTGTCCCAACTGTGCTCCACTGTGTTGTTGAGAACTTCTCATGTGGTCCACTCTCCTGGTCTCACAGTGTTTTAGTCCATGTTCTACAAGGTCACAGCTCTCTCGATGTGGCTCAGAAACATGCACTGATTCGTCTTTTGAAGATTAATGTCCACACTTCAAGTCACATTCAGGAGCTTTCACGCTCTTGTCCTCAGCTTCATTCCAACCTCCCCCACTCCCACGCATCTTGTTACTCAAGTATTCTTGGTTACAAGTGAAGAAACCAGCTGGAGCTTAGTTTATCAAACAGGGGATGTTTTTGGAAGGATCCTGTGGCATCTCCTGGAATGGCCAAGTCTTGGGGCAGGTCAGGGCTGCAGCTGGCCTCAGGAACCGCTGGAGCCAGGACCTGAATTGTGGTCAGGCTTCTGCACCTCTCACCACTGCTCTTCTCTGGGAATTGACTCTTTGCTGCCTTTTTTTTTTTTTTTTTCAAGTAAGCAATGCTTTTAGTTTTACTTATTTGTTTTTTGAATTTTATTTTATTTATTTTTTTATACAGCAGGTTCTTATTAGTAAGAATTTGCTGCTCTTTGTATCTTATAGCTTCAGCCACCAAGGAGGAATGGATTCTACCCATCCCAAGTCCAAATATCCCAGGAAAGTGATTCAGTAGTTCAGTCTGGTCTAGGTGGGAAGAGTCAGGAAAGACTATGGCAGCTTCTCAAAACTGCCTGGATAGAGTTAGAGAGGTACAGTGCCTAGTCTGTGGTTGGCTCTTAGCAGTCAAATACCCTAGATGTTCAGACCGCTTGGCATGCACCTCCCAACCTATGTTTTCAACACATTCCTCCTCCTGCCTGGACTCCCTTCTGCTTCCATGAAGTCTTCTATATAATATTCCTCTCCCCAGGACACACAAATGCAGAGATGGTGACTATTTCCCCTGCAATCTTATAGCTCCTTGTACATATCATTACTAGTACTCACCACACTGTCTTCTAAAGTACTGGTTTACAAGTCTGTCCGAACTAGCAGACCATGCACCTTTCCTGGTATCTCTCTCCTGTCTATTGCATTGCTGTCATTTATTAGAGGTCTGTTGAACTAAGCAGGAGGGAAGGAGAAGAGGACCCCTCATCCCTCAGAGCATTACTCTCAGGGCTGCTCTCCTTTCTCCCTTCCCCTTGGTCATCTGGGTGCTCTTGCTTGGTGCATTGGGGGCTGAGGGCAGAGCTGAGGACTTGCTGTCCTTCTACAGGGCTGACATGTTAAGGGCTCTTGTCTCTTTTATTCCCTGTGTACTAAGAACAATGTGCCCTCCAACTAGGGGGACCTGGAGATGGGGCAGGTGGGAGTGAAGACGCTGAACAGAAACCCAGTTCTTCCGGGAAGAGCTGAGCTCATCTGAAGCTCTCAGAACTTCTCCAGCGTTTCCTCCACTGGGACCTGGTTTCTATCAAAGTCACACCCAGTTTCCAGAAATTAGGCCTTTGAGAGAATTTCCCTCATCCTTCACAGGGAAGATTTAATGCTAAAAATGCAGCCAGCTTAGCTGCTGCCTTTGCGAGGCTCTCCTTCAACCATGCTTATCACAGCTAGTCCAGGAGGCAGTGCACCTGCTCTAGAGTGTTCTCCGTTGTTCTCTTGGGGCCATAAATACTGCCAGGTGGCACTTAGGTACTTACTAAGTCCTTCCTCAGGTGCCCCTTTATTTTAAAATTACCATGGTTTTAAGGATAAAAAAGGTTATGGAAACAGGACCCTGTGGCACATGTCAATTTCTTGTCCAAAGCAGAGAACCCTGGGGGAAGGGCTGAGGAAGAGGGTGACCCTCATCTCCAAAAGTGTCTTTGAATCCAGAGAGGGCTGAATCCAAAGGGAAGTTTGGGGTCATGCCGTTAGACTATAGTAATTAATGGCAGCCCAAATAATTGGGAGATGGGAGGAAACCGATCAATCAGAAGCGTTTCGGGCAGGAAAGCTCTGAGTCACGACCACATGTGGTTTCCAGGCTCCTCCAGCCTCTGGTTAGGCTCCTTGCTGTCCCTGGGATCTGAACTCTGTGTGCTCATCTTTTTCTGTGAGGCAAAATACCTGGGATGGGACTCTGAAAGCCCACTGGGGTTCAGGCGGTAGGCTCCCCAAGTCTTGGCCATGCCCTTAAGGATGGGTACTCAGGATGCTTTCAGTAGATAGTTTATATAACCACACGGGTCATTCTGGCCATCCTCCCAGCTCCTTCCTCAGTATTGCCCATCACAGTGAGTGATACCCTGTTGCCCAAGCCAGAATCCCAAGAGGCATACCCCCTCTTCCACTTTTCTAGGTACATTGGATTTGTCACTAAGTTAATTCAATTTGACCTTAAAAATTTCTCTGAATCCATCTCTGCAGCCCCTGTTCATTTCTCACTCCAACTAGTGTGATAACAGTTCTTACTCCCCAACCTCCAGCACTGTTTTCTCCCATCAACTCACCCTTCTTCTGTCCACATTTAATTCCTGAACTACACATCTGGCACGTCACTTCCCTCCTAAACATCCTCTCATTGCCTCTGCTCCTGTATGTGTCAGGGGTTGAGGTGGCAATGTATATTTCTACATTTTCTTTTCTTATTCTTCGAATGTCTGTATATTTCTCTGGGCTCCATATGCCCAAGTGTGATGTGCCGATCAGTGCCCGGGGGCGTGAGTGTGCCTGGGTCTGGAACTGAACATCCATGGGTCTGCGGCTGTGAAGGTCCAAGTGGATGAATGCTAGTTTGTTTCTGGGCATGTCTAAGCGTCCCTGTGAATGGGTGTCTGAGTGTGTGTTCACTGGGCGTTTGTGTGTGAATTTCTGTGTGTGCATCTGTGTGCTTGTGTGTCCCTGTGCAGTCCTGCATATTCTTCTGTCCTTTGTTGTTTGTCTGAGCCTGTCTCTCTGGGAGGGTGAGTGATTGCTGTCGATGGGGAATGTTCCAACAAGCAACAGTGTGAAAGAAATAATTTCACACTCCCCATAGAGCACACCGTGTGCTCCGTTCTTGGCGAGTGAGTCGTTGCTGAGTTACTAAAAGTCAGTGCCTTTCCTCTCCAGCTAGGAAGCGTCCACTTGTTGCTGGGTGTTTTAAATACACAAGCTTCCCTTCTTTTCTGCGATCCCTCTGAGGTTGGGAGCACAGAGCTGGGCAGGTTCTTATCTTTCTCTAAGATTCACTGAGTCAGGGAGCGTGCAGGGCAGCCTGTGTAGGGCGAGCTGAATGTGCCAGGCTCCTGAAGGAGAGCCCCGGCGCCGTGCAAGATTTGGGGCCGAGAGCAGCTTTTCATTGCTGTGGTTCTTCTGGCTTTAGGGCCATTTGTAACAGAGCAGATGAAGGTGAAAGCTTTATAGGAAAGTGTTTATTTGAAAAGAACTGGCTGAGAGGTAGTGAGAAGTGAACAAGTTCAAGTGAGATAAGTCTGGGCAGCGAGGAATCCAGAGAGTTAAGAGCGCCAGGGCAAGCAGGTTGAAGCCTGAATCTCAGGTCCATATTTTCCTTCAGGGGCCTCCTTGCCCTGGCTTCATCCTTAGATAAGACAAATACAGCCTGTTCTCTATGCCTCTTCTTGCTCTCCCGCCCCAACCCATCATCTTATCAACCTCTCTGCTTCCTTCGAGGCCACTCTGACAACCAGCATGGCACCATCATGCTTGGAATGATGCCAGGTAAACGCGAAACAAAAAACTTCTTTGACACGTAGGACAGTGTGGCCCTGGTGCCGATCATTGTGTGAATGAGGGGGATGAAGCCCTTGCCAGACAGTGCTTCTTCTCCACTGTGTATCAGCTACAGAGCAGCGACTGTAACTCGAGTGTCCTGACACCCTGTTGGGTGTCCCTTCCATCACACATAAATAGTTCTGGATGACTTTTGGGTGTTGGGTGACTTTTATCTAAAACAAGAAAATAACTTCCATTTACGGGACCGTATGAGTGAAGTGGCAACTCACATAACGAGAGTTAGGAAAAGAGTGTGTGACCGTGGAATACAAGACTTTCATCTGGAAGGAATGTTTCCGCCTTTGAAGAGGCAGTTGCAGGAAGGTTTGATGTAGGCAAATACGGAGAGTTCTGAGAATGAGCGGCAGAGCGGCCAACTTAGTTCAGCTCAGTTCAACCACCCTTTACTCAAGACCTAGCATAGGTCAGGGGCTGGGAAGGTGCCAGGCATGCAGAGAAGGCTAAGACTTGGCCCTGCCTTCATGGAGTTCACATGCTGGTGGGGGAGCCAGAAAGTAACGAATTTCCCCAACTATAATGTGTGGTGAAATCTCAGATGTCAGTATGTGAGGGTTGCTAAGGGAACACAGAAAAGGAGATGTACTCCATCTGCTAGGGCTTGGAGGATACATAGGTGCAAGTGTGACATACAGTGTGTGGGGTGCTATATACCTTGGGTCTAGCTGAAGCTTAGTATGCAAGGTGGGGAGTGGAAGGAGGAAGATGGGAGTTTTCTAAAAACCAGATGACATGGGCTGTTTGAGGCTGTGATAAAATGCTTGAAAATGGGAATCATCGAAAAGCTTTAAGCGGGCTGGTAAGTGGGTCAGATTTGTGTTTGGTTATCTCCCTCTAAGGCCACATGCAGGGAGGGTTTAGAACAGCAAGATCAAAGATGGAAAGTCAATGAGAAGAAAATCTTCAGGTAAGAGATGAGAAGAGCTGGGACTAGGGCAGCAGGGAAAGCAAGAAGGAGATAGATGTGGTAAATATTTAAGAGGTGAAGGTTAGAAAAAGTGGTAATAGGTTAGTGTAGGGCTGGAGGAAAAACTTAGTGTTCATGACTCGGGGCAATGTGGACGGTGATGTCATCGGTTGGGGTAAGGAACATTGAGTTTGAGCTATCAAGGCATGTGGAGAGGGGTGATGAGGTCTGAACATGTGTTTGAGGTCCTTTGGGATGTCCAGATGAAGATTTCAGACAACCAGTAAGATCTGAAGTTTAGGACAGGATTAAAAACTGGAGTTAGAGATTTGGAAACATACAGCCACATAGGAGGATATAGTTACCCAGCGAGGGTATACGGAATAAGAAGAGCAGTGGGTCAAAACGAGAACCCAATAACCTTTAAGAGGCAATTGGAGGAAGAGGGTTCCATAACAAGACAGAGCAGGCAAAGTTGGAGGGAGACCGAGGAAACCTGGAAGGTGTGTTGATGTGGATGTTCAAACAAGGGCGGGGGCGGGGTGTTGGAATAAAAAGGAACGGTCACTAGTGCCAGGAGTTTAGGGGAGTTGAAGATAAGATAAGGACTGACATAGATGGAGTGGTGGGAATGGAGGTCTGGTTGGAGGAGGTTGAGGGATGAGTGGGCATTATGTGTGCACAGACTGAGTTAGACTACACTTGTAAGAAATTCCTGTGAAAAGAAAAGAAATCTTACTAGAAGGGGCACAGAGTTAAAACTGGGGTTTTTCCTTAGGGGTAGGGGAATGACTAGGACACATCTATTTACAGGTTGAGTAAAAACACCCAGTAGAGAGGCTGAAGGTATAGGAAGGGGTAATTGATGGATGGAGGTCCTGGAGGACCAGAGGATGGACAGAGAGGACCTTTGGACTTGGACAGGAAGGGGACTGGAGGAGAGGAGGCAGTTGTCTAAGTGACTCTAAGTTAATGTATAGGTTACAGGTTAGAGGTTGAGGGCAATTGTGCCCGTGGTCTCCATTTTCTTAAAGAAACAGGAGACAGAGTTTTATGCTGGGCATATTCAGGGGTTGTGTAAATGACCTGAGAAAAATTAAGAAGATAAGGATTGGAAACTAGGGTATATGAATGTGAGGGGTAACCACAGACAAGGCATGGCTGGTGGAGTTGAGAATCCAGTGAGAACACTCGTGTTTAATTGTCAGTGATGGAATCTTCTCAGAGTTAGAAGGTTTTCTCTAGCAGCACTCAGTTTCCTAGGTACAGGATTCTAGAAGATGTGTTGAGACACTGAACCAGGATTGGGATTTTGATGGACAAGAGTGGGAGAATGACAGTGATAATAACACCTAAAGTTTACTGAGTGCGTGCTGTGCTCCAGACATAATGATCTATGCTCTTTACATATATTGTTTTGTTTAATTTTCTTAACAACTCTAGGAGGTAAAATTAATTTTAGATCCACTTAACAGATGAGGAAACTAAGTGTAAATAAAATTAGCCCAAAGTTACCATATGTAGAATGTGCTAGAGATAAGATTCAAAATCAGGCAATCCACTAATTCCAGCGGGAGAAAATGATTCAGATAGTTAATGATGAGATTAACGGAATTTGGAAGAAAATGAGGCTAAAAACTGGCTGGTAGATTGGAAGAAAATGAGGGTCTAAAGGACTGAATGTCTTTATGAGTTGAAATACTCCCATGAGTATGGGAGAAAGGGCTGGAAGAAGTGTTGGTTGTGGTGACAGTGTGGATGGTGGGTGTGACTGGGGATGGAGCTCAGATATGGGTTCCCGGGGTTGAGGAGGCCAAGGAACCTAATGCTAGCGTGTTGGATTGGGTGAGGATGTTGAAGTGTCTGAAGATGGTGGAGCTGAAGGCAATTAGTTAATAATTGGCTCTGTAGTGGATGAGGTTAAATATGCTTGATACTCGAGTCATGGATTGGACTTTGTTTTTTAACCACTGCCACTTTCTCTGCGGTTCCTGGTTCCCAGAAACCACCTATTACTAATGGCACTGTTCTTCCAAAGGTGCCTCTCCCAAGTACACCTTCCTGTTTCCAGGAGGCAGGACTGGAATTACACATGAGGACCCAGGTTACTGTTTCCTTGTAAGGAAGTGATGGTGTTCCAGGGAGGGCCAGGGCCTCATCCCCCAGGTGAGGGGGCTTGGAGAAGCCACAGACCCACCGGAGACAAATACGTTGCCTGAGCCATCAGAACTTTGCCTTCGCCGTTCTGTGCTGGTTGGCTTGGCAGACTTATCTCCAGGAAAGTGTGTGTGTGTGATTTGTTGATGACAGCTACCTCAAGGAGTGAAAAGGGTGTCCAGGCCTGCAGGGCTCAGGCACAGCAAGAGAGGCCTGGGAAGCTGTCTGCCTCCACAGTCAGGCTGGGGAAGGGACCCTGAGGGACAGAGCATGGCTGGCAGCGCCGGGAGGAGAGGAAGAGCTGGGTCTGTGAGAGCCACAGTGGGGAGGCCACCCTGCCTGAGCCGGCCTGGCCAAAGAAACGGCCTGGAAAGAGAAGCAGAAAAGAATTAGGGCGTTCTCTGACAGTCCCTGTGTCTGTGAGGGACTTTTTAGATTGTTTTTATGACTCTCATGGAGGCACCATTCCCATGGTTTATTCCCAAAGCGGTGTTGTGGTTCAAAGGACGCAGCATATACAGCCCAAAGTAATTTGCAAACAGTTTATGTTCTTTTCTTGTACATCTCTAGGCCCATGAAGGGAAAGCATGGTCTCTGGCAACACTTTCTAAGTTCTCCTTTTCTTCTTCCTCACATTGCTTCCCTCGTGGCCACTGTCCCCTAGGACTTGGTCCTCTCATCCCTGGGACCTCATCCTCAGTCTCTGTCTCTTTCCTCTCCACTCTCCAGTACAAAAGCCCTGGCAGTGACTCGGCAAGCTTGGGGACCCAGGAGGGTGGGGAGGGGAGAAACTGCATCAAGCCAGGCTGGAACGCTACTCAGCAAGCGTGTGCTGGGGACTGGGGCAAAGCCATATTGTATTAATAAAGTTAATATTTTTATTCCATCCCCTTTCACCTAAGCAGTATAATGGCCTCCTCAAAGAGATGTCAGTCACTCACTGAGCCCCTCATCGACTCCTTTAGCTCACATTCCCATGCCTTCCTGCCAGCTTTGTCTTCTTTTACTCTGAGTGTGTGTTAGCATTTTGGGAGCCTCCAGACGCCTGGCTGAGTTCACTCAGACTCTCCTTACCAAACTCAGGACTGGGGAACAAGCAACCTCATCAACCTGAGATGAAGCATTTAATCCCCTTCCCCTGTAGAACCAACGTCTTTGATGTGAGGAGTTAAAGGGACCTTGAGAACAAGAAACCGTTTGACACTCTGGTTGTCACAACCAAAGCGACTGTGAGACTCTCCTCACCTCCAGAGTCAATTCACACCTGCTCTGTGACATGCCAAGGGGCGAACGCCTGATGCCTGTAGGATTTTGCCCGTGGCCTGTCTTCGGCCTTGAAAGCACAGTACAAGCGAGGTCTTCAACCAGCACTGGCTGAGGACCACTTTATCTCCAGCCGCTGGGACCCTGCTCGAGCTGTTTCTGAGGTGTGAAACCCAAGTGACGTCCTTTTTGGCTTCTCCAGCCTCTGGCTGCCTGAGTTGCTATTTCCTGCTGCGGGTCCAATCCCTCCCCTATTTCTTCTGTCCTGATTTGATTTGCCAGTAGTGAGAATGGGGTGACTCCTGGGAATCAAATGCTGCTTATTAATTTCTGTTTACAGAAATTTCTGTTTACAACTTCCTCTCTTCCCCGTCCCCTCAGTGTGTTTAGATGCTTCTGAGCCTACAAGACCCATTTTCTGGCCTCTGTTGATTAGCATCTTTCAGAATAAGGAGGCAAACAGTGTTCACTGAGAATCTGCTACAGGGATCTTGTGCCAGTTGTTAAATAATTGTCTTTAGCTCCAAGCCCCTCCTCCATCTCTGCTTTACGATGCTCTGCCAGCTGCTTGGTTATGCTAGGCTTTGCCAGTAGGGGGTGTGGAAGGGGGACTGCAGGGCTGAAAGAGGGAGTGGGGAACTTGGTCCTCACTTCACCACACCTCCCCTGCTCAGCAGCGCTTCTTCGCCCTGGCAGAGGCAGTTCCTTTCTGTAGCAGCCTCTGAACCCAGTCTGTAGTTTTCTCAGCTCTCACAAAACTGGAATGATAGCACCACTCCTCATGGCCACAGAGACCCAGCACTGGCTGGCGCCCCCTGTTCCTAAGTTTCAGCTCACAGGGCGCTTACCCTACTTTTCTAAGTTTTAATAATTCCAACCTCCTCCTTTTGTTCCTTCGACTCTAGCGATGGTAGCTGTTTCCTGCAGTTACTACCTCTATGGTACCTGAGTTCTCTTTTTCCCCTTTCAGTCACCTAGTTAACAACTCTGCGCTAAGTTATCTCTGTTCACGTAACTGTTGCGGCTGATGAGAAACAGAAACTGATCTGGCTGATGAGCCTCAGGCCCCGTCCACAGAGAAAGTGCTTTATGGCTTTGTGTCCATGAACATCCTTTAGTGCCAGGCCACATCCATGATCCCGTGGGGGTCTCAGTGTCACTTCATCCTCACGTTGTCTCTGTGGTGCATCTAAACATGCCTTGAACTCCTTTTCTACAAACCCTGATCTCTTCCCACTGATTTCTTAAATTTCATGCCAATGTTTCCACAGTAAGTTGTGTGACCCCAGCCAAGTCTCGAGGGATTTCAGACCTGACCAGTATTCTCTGGCCATGGCTTTGAGGGCGGTGGTGGTGTTAGTGGCAGAAGTCAGAGTTCATTTGGATTGACTAATTCCCAGCAGCCCTAAAGAATTCCGAGTTTTGAAGAACCTGGGTGTCTGTGGAACTGGTAATTTAAACAATTAGTGTTTTAACTTCCTCTGCTTAGTGAATCCACATAATAATACGTCTACTTGGCAGGATGCAAGTATAGAAATCTGAAAAGGAATAGTTTAAAGGGGGGAGGGGGCTTATTTACTTCTCATGGAACCAGACATATGGGATAGGAGTCTAGGTGTGGGGTGCATGGTGGTACCTGTAGCCCGACAACTCCTTCTCTTTCTGTTCTGCTGTTCTCGGTTTACATCCTTTATTCTCGTGGTCACCATTTGGTGGCAGAATAGTGGTTGCTCCCTCTCTGGTCCCCTATTTATGTCTCTGGCAGGAAGTAGAAGGAAGTGACTGTGGAAAAGGGGCAGTGCTATCTATGGACAGTAAGGCTTTCCCAGATATTCCCAGCAGACTGCTTCTCATGTCCCATTGGCACGTGGGCACCGGCTCTCAGCTGCAAGGGAGGTTGCAGTGTAATTTTCTAGCTGGTACATTACCACCCTATGTGATTCTGGGTAAGGGAGAAGGGGAATGGACACTTGGCACTTGGCAGTGTTTGTCACACATGGGAGTCCAGTGCCATGGGTGGAATGTGTTGGTCTGAACGTCTCAGTCACCGCCTAGTTCTAATTCCAAGCTCCATGAGGTCTCCATAATGTCCTCATGGCTCTGGGGGATTTCCAGGAGCCCTGATGCTTGCCTCATGTCTTTACACCTTGAGTGCAGCCTTTGTGCACTCATGGAGGAAACAAACTTTCAGGCCATACATAGTTAGATATTCTTTTTTTTTTTTTTTTTTCGGTATGCGGGCCTCTCACTGTTGTGGCCTCTCCCGTTGTGGACCACAGGCTCCGGACGCGCAGGCTCAGCGGCCATGGCTCACGGGCGTAGCCGCTCCGCGGCATGTGGGATCTTCCCAGACTGGGTCACAAACCCATGTCCTCTGCATCGGCAGGTGGACTCTCAACCACTGCGCCACCAGGGAAGCCCTAGTTAGATATTCTTAATCTGAAATTCAGCTCTGTGCTCCTTAGGTCCAAGTCCCAGCAGGCCCTGCAGTCCTCCCTGTCCCGCCAATAGTGAGCCACAATGTGCCGTAGTGTGGCACCGAGACCCCAGCTTGGCTTCTCAGCCTGGCCTCCCTCTGCTCTCATGACAGTCTTTCGTAGCCTCCTCTAGTGCTCACCCCACACGCCTCCTGTGGACCTCCTCCACTTCCTCTCATTTTCTGTCTCAGGAAGCCCAAGGATCAGTGTGGCAGAGCAGGACATTTGTTGGAGGGTAGTGAGGGGGAGATAGACCGAATGTCTAGCAACCTCAGGGAGGGGCAAAGCCAGACATGCTGACAGGTTAATAGTCACCATCTTATCACTTTCGTCTTGCCAAAGAAGGCTCAATGAAATGGCAAGGAAAGGGACAGAGGCCTGTCAGGGAAGGGCTGGCGGGGCCAGGTTGTCACTGGAGAGGCCAAAGAGGGCTCTCTCATGGTGATGACTACTTGGCAAGGAGGACACAGCATTGGGACATCTTGGGTGCTTCACCAAGACCTCGCCAAACCCATCCTAGCAGGACCCAGGCTTCCCAGCTCACTGTGGCTCTGACCTCTCTCCGTGAAGTCATGGTAGCTGGGCTGAACTGGAACAAGGCTTTCTTGTTTCCAGTCTCACCTGCTATTTGTTTATTTTTTCCTTTCTTCCTCCTTTTCTCGGAAGCTCCTCAGCCTTCAGCCTGCCTTCTCCCTGTAGCTTCCTCCTTCGTGCTCTGGGCGTTTGCCAACCGAGGCCTGGTGGACACTTCTAGATGCTTAAAGACCTTAATAAGGTCTATAAACACACACCTCCAGCAGCATCACTCTTGCCTGCCTCAGAAGCTTCTTGTTTACATGAGATCTAAACAGCCTTTAATTATATACCACCTCTCAAGGACCGTTTAAGAACCAAGCCAGTATTTACAAATGGATTTGAAATTTTCTCAGTAAAGGGAGTTAATTCTATTTGTTACCTCTCAGTACTTAGAAGAGCAAACAAAGGAGAAGGAAGGCTTATTATTTGTCCCATGATATGGGCATTGAGGCCTCTGGCCCAAAGCAGCCAGTTGGAAACACAAACTTATAATGTATTTGATCAGAGGGAAGAATTGCTTCAGACAGGTTATTGTTCCTCCCTAGTAGAATTTGCCTGACTCAAAGAAGCAAGGAGGCAGATGGCAGGCGTGTCAGTACCCCTCCTCCCCAGCAGGGCGCTGATGGCACCGTGGAGAGCCTTCTCCTGGAAGTCTAGCCAGAGCAGTCCCCGAAACAGAGCAGTGTCCGATCCACCTGGAGTGGAGTCTGGTCTTACTTATGTGGTCAAAGCCAAAGATCTGAGGAGTCCTAGGCCCAGGGAACCACAGTGGCCCCTTACCCCAGCAATGAAAGCTCAACCCATGCCTCAGTTTCCCTGTTAGTCTAGCCATGCTTTATTAAGACTAAAACCGTACCTTGAATTTTTAACTTTTTTACTTGGACCCCTGATGCTACCCCTAATCCTTGTTAACTAATTTCTACCCAGCCCGCTAGAGCAACACTGGCCAAGAGTAATTGAATGCGAGCCACATGTATGATTTGACATTTTCTAGCAGCTACGTTAAAAAAATAATAAAACAGGTAAAATTAGTTTTAACATATATTTTATTTAAACCAATATGTCTGAATATTATCACAATTATCATTCAACATGTAGCAATATAAAATTATTCATAAGTTATTTTGCCGTTTTTGTTTGGTACTAAGTCTTTGAAATCTGGTCTTTTGCTGGTGCAATATTTCTTAATTCAGACTAACTGCATTTCAGGCATGTGTCTACCCTGTTGAACAGTACAGCTCCAGGGACTGGCATCTATATCCAAGACTTCCAGATCCTGGCTGGGGTCCTCTTAGTTCCTGTGATGGTTAATTTTTTTGCGGTACGCGGGCCTCTCACTGTTGTGGCCTCCCCTGTTGCAGAGCACAGGCTCTGGACGCCCAGGCCCAGCGGCCATGGCTCACGGGCCTAGCTGCTCTGCGGCATGTGGGATCTTCCCAGACCGGGGCACGAACCCGTGTCCCCTGCATCGGTAGGCGGACTCTCAACCACTGCGCCACCAGGGAAGCCCTGTGATGGTTAATTTTGTGTGTCAATTTGACTGGGCCATGATGGAGTGCACAGATATTTGGTTAAACATTTTTCTGGGTGTGTCTGTTGGGAGTGTTTCTGGATGAGATTAACATTTGAATGTGGATGGGACTCACCCAATCCATTGAAGGCTTGAACAGACTAAAAGACTGAGTAAGAAAGAATTCTCTCTTTCTCTGTCTTGGAGCTGGGCGATTGGCCTTCTCCCGCCTTTGGACTTAAACGCAGGCTGAAGTTTATACCATCAGCTTCTTGGTTCTTTGGTTCTTCTGGGTCTCCAGCTTACTGACTGCAGATTTTAGGAGTTTTCGTAAATTTCTTTGTGTGTATATCCTATTGATTCTGTGTCTCTGGAGAACCCAGACTAATACAGCTCCCCATAGGCTGAGCACATAGAATTGTAATGTTGATGCCCCAACATGCTATGAAGATACCAGTTGGTGGATCCTGTCTCCACATATCAAGGTGTAGCAGAGGCAGATTTCCGAGCTAATCTGGGTCAGGATCCAGGGAGAAATTAATAGGCAAGTATACAGTGTAGCAAGATCCAAGTAACAAGATGGCATCAGTGAGCCATAGGCAGAAGGTGGAATCAGAGGATGGATCCAGAAGTCCAGAAAACTGGAACTCTGAGCAATTATATTATTTTAGAACAGAACCTTAAAAGTGAGAGAAAGGTATCTGCCTTGTGCAGGTCGAGAAAATTAATTCTTGTGGGTGTGGCTGAGCTTTGTAGTTCTGTTGAACCTGGGTGTGCCTTCCCTGAGAAATGTTAAGAGATCACTACCTTCCATGATGCTCTTGTTACTGAGACCATCCCTCAACACTTAGCTCTGGATTACTCCTGTCTGCCTTCCTGGCTCTAGCCTTTCCTTGCCCTCCAGTGATCTTTGCATGAGGCAAGTATGATTATGCCAGGCAACCCCTGGTTTGCAGCCATTTTGCCTGTGGTGTGATGTCTGAACTCCCAGCAGTGTATTCAAGAATCTTCATATCTTATCTTGTGCTTACCTTCTCAGCCATGGTGTCCCCAATCCCTATTCAACACATGACATTTTATGTGCTTTGCCCCATAATGTTTTCTTTTTCACATCTGTGACCTTGTATATGGTTTTCTCCTTGCCTGGAAGTCACTACCCTTCCCATTTCTCAACTGGACACTTCTGTATCTCCTCTAAGAAAGAGGATAGACATCACTCCTCCAGGAATCTTCCCTGACATTCTCTCTTCTCTTCACTCCAGGTTAGATTAGATGCTAGTATCTTGTGTTCTCAAAAACACTCTCAGCTCACCCAGGGGTAACATCCAGCCCCCTCAGCCTCATGGGTCACTTTGTGGGAGCCCATATTCTGGTTTTGCCCCATGGGGATCATAGGGAATCTGTAGGCTCGACCACAGGGAATCTGATTAAAAGCTAACCTTTAGTCACAAACACAGTAAAATGTTGCTATTCGTGGACACACATAATTCTGGGCTGACAGACTTTCACACTCAGGGGCCTCAGAAATCAAGTTTGATTGCCTGGCTTTCCTCTAGTGGGACACCGAGAAGGACGTTGCCTCTTTCCCCCTCTCATGAGGCCTCTGTGTCCTCTGAACAACAATCTCTTGACCCAAACAGAGTGGAATTCTTGTTCCTGCACACCTTTGTTGCTGAGGGAAAATTTACAATTCATTCCTGGCCGTTCTGGGTAAATTGGAGAAACCTTGTTAATAAAATTTTAATAAATTAAAAAAATAAATTCATTTTAAATTTAATCAATTAATTTATTATTGATAATAATATTAATAATAATTTATATATTATAATAATAAATAAACAATAGCTTGTTACTAATTTATTAAATCAATTAATTTTATTAAATTAATAAAAGAATACAATTTTATTAACCTTGTTAATAAAATTTGGTGGGAGGGTGCATAGTTATAAAGCAGAACAATAAGGTTGGTGGGAGCTGCATAATTTTTCTGTTTGTTTCTATTTCCCATGAGGATTTCAGAGAGGATGTAAAGTACTTGCAGAATTATGACTAGAATATTTCCTCAAAAGGGTTGCTTATTCTCATTCTGTCTATTAAAAACATAATGCTTATTGACTTTTTCTATAATTATAGAAGTAATGTATGGCTATTACATAAAATTTGGAAAATATGAAAAAGTATAAAGAGGAAAAGGAAAGGCATCAATAATTGGTCACACAGAAATAGCCACCGTCATTTTTCGGGAGAGAAAGAAGGCCTAATTTCTATGCCTAAGAGTTTTTTCTCTTCTCTTTGCTCTCTTATCAAGCCCCTCTCTGGTTCTTTTTTTTTTTAATTTATTTTTTGACATATAGTTGATTTACAATGTTGTGTTAATTTCTACTGTACAACAAAGTGACTAAGTTATATGTATATATACATTTTTTTTTTTAAAACATCTTTATTGGAGTATAATTGCTTTACAATGGTGTGTTAGTTTCTGCTTTATAACAAAGTGAATCAGTTATACATATACATATGACCATATCTCTTCCCTCTTGCGTCTCCCTCCCTCCCACCCTCCCTATCCCACCCCTGTAGGTGGTCACAAAGCACGGAGTTGATCTCCCTGTGCTATACGGCTGCTTCCCACTAGCTATCTATTTTACGTTTGGTAGTGTATATATGTCCATGACACTCTCTCATTTTGTCCCAGCTTACCCTTTCCCCTCCCCGTATCCTCAAGTCCATTCTCTAGTAGGTCTGTGTCTTTATTCCTGTCTTACCCCTAGGTTCTTCATGACATTTTTTTTTCTTAAATTCCATATATATGTGTTAGCATACGGTATTTGTCTTTCTCTTTCTGACTGACTTCACTCTGTATGACATACTCTAGGTCCATCCACCTCATTACAAATAGCTGAATTTCGTTTCTTTTTATGGCTGACTAATATTCCATTGTATATATGTGCCACATCTTCTTTATCCATTCATCCGATGATGGACACTTAGGTTGTTTCCATGTCCTGGCTATTGTAAATAGAGCTGAAATGAACATTTTGGTACATGAGTCTTTTTGAATTATGGTTTTCTCAGGGTATATCCCAGTAGTGGGATTGCTGGGTTATATGGTAGTTCTATTTGTAGTTTTTTAAGGAACCTCCATACTGTTCTCCATAGTGGCTGTACCAATTCACATTCCCACCAGCAGTGCAAGAGTGTTCCCTCTTCTCCACACCCTCTCCAGCATTTATTGTTTCTAGATTTTTTGATGATGGCCATTCTGGCCGGTGTGAGATGATATCTCATTTTGATTTTCATTTCTCTAATGATTAATGATGTTGAGCATTCCTTCATGTGTTTGTTGGCAATCTGTATATCTTCTTTGGAGAAATGACTATTTAGGTCTTCTGCGCATTTTTGGATTGGGTTCTGTGTTTTTTTGATATTCAGCTGCATGAGCTTCTTGTATATTTCAGAGATTAATCCTTTGTTAGTTGCTTCATTTGCAAATATTTTCTCCCATTCTGAGGGTTGTCTTTTCATCTTGTTTATGGTTTCCTTTGCTGTGCAAAAGCTTTTAAGTTTCATTAGGTCCCATTTGTTTATTTTTGTTTTTATTTCCCTTTCTCTAGGGGGTGGGTTAAAAAGGATCTTCTTGTGATTTATGTCATAGAGTGTTCTGCCTATGTTTTCCTCTAAGAGTTTTATAGTGTCTGGCCTTCCATTTAGGTCTCTAATCCATTTTGAGTTTATTTTGAGTATGGTGTTAGGGAGTGTTCTAAATTCATTCTTTTACATGTAGCTGTCCAGTTTTCCCAGCACCACTTATTGAAGAGGCTGTCTTTTCTCCACTGTATATTCTTGCCTTCTTTATCAAAGATAAGGTGACCATATGTGCGTGGGTTTATCTCTGGGCTTTCTATCCTGTTCCATTGATCTATATTTCTGTTTTTGTGCTAGTATGATACTGTCTTGATTACCATGGCTTGTAGTATAGTCTGAAGTCAGGGAGCCTGATTCCTCCACCTCTGTTTTTCTTTCTCAAGATTGCTTTGGCTATTTGGAGTGTTTGGTGTTTCTATTTAAATTGTGAAATTTTTTGTTCTAGTTCTGTGAAAAATGACAGTGGTAGTGTGATAGGGATTGCATTGAATCTGTAGATTGCTTTGGGTAGTAGAGTCATTTTCACAAAGTTGATTCTTCCAATCCAAGAACATGGTATATCTCTCCATCTATTTGTATCATCTTTAATCAGTTTCTTTTAATTTCCTGCATACAGGACTTTTGTCTCCTTAGGTAGGTTTATTCCTAGATATTTTATTCTTTTTGTTGCAATGGTAAATGGGAGTGTTTCCTTAATTTCTCTTTCAGATTTTTCATCATTAGTGTATAGGAATGCAAGAGATTTCTGTGCATTAATTTTGTATCCTGCTACTTTACCAAATTCATTGATTAGCTGTAGAAGTTTTCTGGTAGCATCTTTAGGATTCTCTATGTATAGTATCATGTCATCTGCAAACAGTGACAGCTTTAGTTCTTCTTTTCCGATTTGGATTCCTTTTATTTCTTTTTCTTCTCTGATTGCTGTAGGTAAAACTTCCAAAACTATGTTAAATAATAGTGTTGAGAGTGGGCAACCTTGTCTTGTTCCTGATCTTAGAGGAAATGGTGTCAGTTTTTCACCATTGAGGACTATGTTGGCTGTGTGTTTGTTGTATATGGCCTTTATTATGATGAGGAAAGTTCCCTCTATGCCTACTTTCTGGAGGGTTTTTATCATAAATGGGTGTTGAATTTTGTCAAAACCTTTCTCTGCATCTATTGAGATGATCATATGGTTTTCCTCCTTCAGTTTGTTAATATGGTGTATCACATTGATTGATTTGCGTATATTGAAGAACCCTTGCATTCCTGGGATAACCCCACTTGATCATGGTGTATCATCCTTTTAATGTGCTGTTGGATTCTGTTTGCTAGTATTTTGTTGAGGATTCTTGCATCTATGTTCATCAGTGATATTGGCCTATAGTTTTCTTTATTTGTGACGTCTTTGTCTGGTTTTGGTATCAGAGTGATGGTGGCCTCGTAGAATGAGTTTGGGAGTGTTCCTCCCTCTGCTATATTTTGGAAGAGTTTGAGAAGGATAGGTGGTAGCTCTTCTCCTAAATGTTTGATAGAATTCGCCTGTGAAGCCATCTGGTCCTGGGCTTTTCTTTGTTGGAAGATTTTTAATCTCAGTTTCAATTTCACTGCTTGTGATTGGTCTGTTCATATTTTCTATTTCTTCCTGGTTCAGTCTGAGAAGGTTGTGCATTTGTAAGAATTTGTCCTTTCTTCCAGGTTGTCCATTTTATTGGCATAGAGTTGCTTGTAGTAATGTGTTATGATCCTTTGTATTTCTGCAGTGTCAGTTGTTACGTCTTCTTTTTCATTTCTAATTCTATTGAGTTGAGTCTTCTCCCCTTTTTTCTTGATGAGTCTGGCTAATGGTTTATTAATTTTGTTTATCTTCTCAAAGAATCAGCTTTTAGTTTTATTGATCTTTGCTATTTTTTCTTCAATTCTTTTTCATTTATTTCTGATCTGATCTTTTTGATTTCTTTCCTTCTGCTAACTTTGGGGGTTTTTATTCTTCTTTCTCTAATTGCTTTAGGTGTAAGTTTAGGTTGTTTATTTGAGATGTTTCTTGTTTCTTAAGGTACGATTGTATTGCTATAAACTTCCCTCTTAGAACTGCTTTTGCTACATCCCATAGGTTTTGGGTCGTCGTTTTTTTCATTGTCATTTGTCTCTAGGTATTTTTTGATTTTCTCTTTGATTTCTTCAGTGATCTCTTGGTTATTAAGTAATGTATTGTTTAGCCTCCATGTGTTTGTATATTTTACATATTTTTTCCTGTAATTAATATCTAGTCTCATAGCATCGTGGTCAGAAAAGACTTGATACAATTTCAATTTTCTGAAATTTAGCAACGCTTGATATTTGACCCAAGGTATAATCTATCCTGCAGAATGTTCCATGAGCACTTGAGACGAATGTGTATTCTGTTATTTTTGGATGGAATGTCCTATAAATATCAATTAAGTCCATCTTGTTTAATGTATCACTTAAAGCTTGTGTTTCCTTATTTATTTTCATTTTGGATGATCTGTCCATGGGTGAAAGTGGGGTGTTAAAGTCCCCTACTATGATTGTGTTACTGTCGATTTCCCCTTTTATGGCTGTTAGCATTTGCTTTATCTATTGAGGTGCTCCTATGTTGGGTGCATAAATATTTACAATTGTTATATCTTCTTCTTGGATTGATCCCTTGATCATTATGTAGTGTCCTTCCTTGTCTCTTATAATAATCTTTATTTTAAAGTCTATTTTGTCTGATATGAGAATTGCTACTCCAGCGTTCTTTTGATTTCAATTTTCATGGAATATCTTTTTCCATCCCCTCACTTTCAGTCTGTATGTGTCCGTAAGTCTGAAGTGGGTCTCTTATAGACAACATATATACGGGTCTTGTTTTTGTAACCGTTCAGCCAGTCTATATCTTTTGGTTGGAGCATTTAATCCATTTACATTTAAGGTAATTTTTGATATTTATGTTTCTATTAACATTTTCTTAACTGTTTTGGGTTTGTTATTGTAAGTCTTTTCCCTCTCTTGTGTTTCCGGCCTAGAGAAGTTCCTTTAGCATTTGTTGTAAAGTTGGTGTGGTGGTGCTGAATTCTCTTAGCTTTTGCTTGTCTGTAAAGGTTTTAATTTCTCTGTCAGATCTGAATGAGATCCTTGCTGGGTAGAGTAATCTTGATTGTAGATTTTTCTCCTTCATCACTTTGAATATGTCCTGCCACTCCCTTCTGGCTTGCAGAGTTTCTGCTGAAAGATCAGCTGTTAACCTTATGGGATTGCCTTGTGTGTTATTGTTGTTTTTCCCTTGCTGCTTTTAATAGTTTTTCTTTGTATTTAATTTTTGATAGTTTGATTAATATGTGTCTTGGCGTGTTTCTCCTTGGATTAATCCTGTATTGGACTCTCTGTGCTTCCTGGACTTGATTAACTATTTCTTTTCCCATATTAGGGAAGTTTTCAACTATAATCTCTTCAAATATTTTCTCAGTCCCTTTCTTTTTTCTCTTCTTCTTCTGGGACCCCTATTATTCGAATGTTGGTGCGTTTAATGTTGTCCCAGAGGTCTTTGAGACTGTCTTCAATTCTTTTCATTCTTTTTTCTTTATTCTGCTCTGCAGTAGTTATTTCCACTATTTTATTTTCCAGGTCACTTATCTGTTCTTCTGCCTTAGACATTCTGCTATTGATTCCTTCTAGAGAGTTTTAGATTTCATTTATTGTGTTGTTCATCACTGTTTGTTTGCTCTTTAGTTCTTCTAGGTCCTTGTTAAACGTTTCTTGTGTTTTCTCAATTCTATTTCCAAAATTTTGGATCATCTTTACTATCGTTACTCTGAATTCTTTTTCAGGTAGACTGCCTATTACCTCTTTATTTGTTAGGTCTGGTGGGTTTTTGCCTTGCTCCTTCATCTGCTGTGTGTTTCTCTGTCTTCTCATTTTGCTTAACTTACTGTGTTTGGGGTCTCCTTTTCGAAGGCGGCAGGTTCGTAGTTCCCGTTGTTTTTGGTGTCTGTCCCTAGTGGTTAAGGTTGGTTCAGTGGGTTTTGTAGGCTTCCTGGTGGAGGGGACTAGTGCCTCTGTTCTGGTGGATGAGGCTGGATCTTGTCTTTCTGGTGCGCAGGTCCACATCTGGTGGTGTGTTTCGGGGTGTCTGGCCTTATTATGATTTTAGGCAGCCTCTCTGCTAATGGATGGGGTTGTGTTCCTGTCTTGCTAGTTGTTTGGCATAGGGTGTCCAGCACTGTAGCTTGCTGGTCGTTGAATGGAGCTGGGTCTTGGCATTGAGATGGAGATCTCTGGGAGATTTTTGCCGTTTGATATTACGTGGAGTTGGTAGGTCTCTTGTGGACCAATGTCTTGGACTTGGCTCTCCAACCTCAGAGGCACAGCCCTGACGCCTGGCTGCAGCTCCAAGAGCCTGTCATCCACATGGCTCAGAATAAAAGGAAGAAAAGAAAGAAAGAAAGAAGAAGATAAAATATAATAAAGTGAAATAAAGTTATTAAAACAAAAAATAAAAATAATTAAGAAAAATTTTTTGTAAAGTAATAAAACAAAAAAAACGGACAGACAGAACCCTAGGACAAATGGTAAAAGCAATGCTATACTGACAAAATCACACACAGAAGCATACGCATACACACTCTCAAAAAGAGAAAAAGGGAAAAAAAATATATCGTTGCTCCCGGAGTTCACCTCCTCAATTTGGGATGATTCGTTGTCTATTCAGGTATTCCACAGATGCAGGGTATATCAAGTTGATTGTGGAGATTTCATCCGCTGCTTCTGAGGCTGTTGGGAGAGATTTCTCTGTCTCTTCTGTGTTCACACAGCTTCCGGGGTTCAGCTTTGGATTTGGCCCGGCCTCTGCGTGTAGGTCGACGGAGGGTGTCTGTTCTTCGCTCAGACAGGACTGAGTTAAAGGAGCCGCTGCTTCGGGGTCTGTGGCTCACTCAGGCCGGCGGGGGTGGGGTGGGGGGTGGGGAGGGAGGGGCACGGAGGGCGGGGCAAGCTTGCAGCGGCAGACGCCGGCGTGACGTTGCACGAGCCTGAGGCGCGCCGTGCGTTCTCCCGGGGAAGTTGTCCCTGGATAACGGGACCCTGGCAGTGGCGGGCTGCACGGGCTCCCAGGAGGGGAGGTGTGGCTAGTGACCTGTGCTCGCACACAGGCTTCTGGGTGGCGGCAGCAGCAGCCTTAGCGTCTCCTGCCCGTCTCTGGGGTCCGCGCTGATAGCCGCGGCTCGCGCCCGTCTTTGGAGCTCCTTTTGGCGGCGCTCTTAATCCCCTCTCCTCGCGCACCAGGAAACAAAGAGGCAAGAACAAGTCTATTACATCTTCGGCAGCTCCAGACTTTTTCCCGGACTCCCTCCTGGCTAGCCGTGGCGCACTAACCCCCTTCAGGCTGTTTTCACGCCGGAAACCCCAGTCCTCTCCCTGCACTCCGACCGAAGCCGAGCCTCAGCTCGCAGCCCCGCCTGCCCCGGCGGGTGAGCAGAGAAGCCTCTCGGGCTGGTGAGTACTGGTCGGCCCCCGGTCCTCTGTGCGGGAATCTCTCCGCTGTGTCCTCTGCACCCCTGTTGCTGTGCTCTCCTCCGCGGCCCCGAAGCTTTCCCCCTCCACCACCCGCAGTCTCCGCCTGTGAAGGGGCTTCTAGTGTGTGGGAACCTTTCCTCCTTCACAGCTCCCTCCCACTGGTGCAGGTCCTGTCCCTATCCTTTTGTCTCTGTTTATTTTTGTTTCTTTTGCCCTACCCAGGTACGTGGGGGGTTTCTTGCCTTTTGGGAGGTCTGAGGTCTTCTGCCAGCGTTTAGTAGGTGTCCTGTCGGAGTTGTTCCACGTGTAGATGTATTTCTGATGTATCTGTGGGGAGGAAGGTGATATCCGCGTCTTACGCTTCCGCCATGTTGAAGCTCCTTGTCAGTATATATACATTCTTTTCTTATTCTTTTCCATTATGGTTTATCACAGGATATTGAATATAGTTCCCTGTGCTATATACAGTAGGACGTTGTTTATCCATTCTGTATATAATAGTTTTCATCTGCTAATCCCGAACTCCCAATCTCCTCTTCCTCCACACCCTCTCACCCTTGGCAACCCCAAGTCTGTTCTCTATGGCTGTGAGTCTGTTTCTGTTTAATAGATAAGTTCATTTGTGTCATATTTTAGATTCCACATGTAAGTGGTATCATATGGTGTTTGTCTTTCTCTTTCTGACTTACTGGTTTGTTTGTTACCTGGATAAAAGCAGTTTTGAAGGAGGGTATCCTCTTCCTCAACTTGTATTCCCTCTCATCTATGTCACAGGTTCTGATGATAGCCAGCGTTTGGAATTAATTGTAAAGATTTCTCTTCCCTTATCATATAGAAGATAAAATTTATGTAACTTGAGCTTTTTATGTAATGATTGTGGAAAACTGATGAAAAAGATTTAAGGCAACGTCTCTCATCCTTGGCACCCGGGACATTTCAGGTCGAATGATTCTTTGTTGTGTGGGTCTTCCTTGGGCTTTGTAGGATGTTTAGCAGCATCTCTGGCATTTTCCCACTAGATGCCAGTAGCATAACTCCCTCCTCCCAGCTGGGACAACCAAAAATCCCTCCAACACTGCCAAATGTCCCAGAGTGGGAGGGGCAGAATCACCCCTGGGTGAGAACCACTATTTTAACATGTCCTGCTGAACACCTAGAAGTTAGGATCACCAGAGTTTCTGGACTCTTAATTGGTTGTATTTTAGATCATGAAATATCAAGAAGATAAACATGTTAATGGAATTTCTGAAAACCCGAATATCAACATCTGTGTTTCTATTTTTCTTTCTAGCCAATGCCTTTTGTGGTGGGATGTGGATTTTTATGGCGATATGAGAGGTAGGAATTTGGAAGTCCTATCAGTCTGGGGTTAGTCAGGGTCAGAGCAACCACCCTAGGTATTTTAATCAGAAAGGGAGTTAATTTAGGGATCTAGGAGCTTGCATAACCCTTAGAAGAACTGGGCAGGAGGGTGAGGATTGTGGAGGGTATTGCTGGCTTTCAGGAAATTTGGAAAGCAGGAGTCAAAGAGAAGTTTTTTTGGAGGTCAGATGGCTGCAGAAATCCCAGAGGGTTTGCTACTGATGATCTCAGTAGCATGTAGCAGCAGTGTAAGCCATTTTTAGGAAGAAAACTGGAAGCTTCTGATGCATCCACGTATCTGCCACCTACTGATGCCCATGAGCTTGTCTGAAGTTGCTGTGGGACAAAATAATGGCTCTTCCTTCTCTTCTGCCTCCCAGATCTCATGTGAATGCCTCTCAGTAGCCAATCTAACAAAGGAAAAGAGTCTTGGAAATTTAGTTTCATGACTGTCAGTCCTGTAGTACTGGGAAGGTGCTGAGAAGGACAGGGATTTAGCTGAGACAGTTGAGAGGATACTGTGTTGTGTAATGTGGCAGAGGGTCCTTAATAAAAAGTGTCCCTGTTTTAGCATCAGATTTAGTCTACTTCAGTGATGCTGATAAAATAACTGTAAAATTCTTTGCTGTAAATTGTTTGCCATGTCTTGCCCATTGTTATTGGGGTGTGAGGGAGGGTTGAAGTTTCCTGGTGCCAATAAGACAAACATGCACTTGCATAAAAATATATGAAAAAGTAGAATGATACTGCATATATAGTTTCATTATACTATTATTTATTTAATAATATCTCATGAGGTTACCCATTAATATCCATTATTTCAAATGTTCAAGTACTACTTTTATCATAAAAAATAAGTTTAAATAACTCGAAAAAGTATTATGCCATTAACAACCCCCCACCCCCAAAGCATGATACCTATTTTGTTATATATATTTCAAAACCATTATTTCAAACATTATTTTGAAACATTTATTTAGTCATGTGGATTTACGTTTGTACATAAATATTTGTTTCCAACTTTGATTAACTCCTTAGGCATAGGTTTCTAGAAGTGGATTTCTCATCTGAAACTGTGAATTAATTGCTTTACCAAATGTTTGTAGTGATTACCACCAACCGTTTATGAGATTTCTCATTTTCTGGCACTCTTCTTTTGTTACCTTAAAACAAATCAAAAAGACTTTGCCGTTTCTATAGGCAAATACTGTTTCATTGTTGTATAATTTTACGTTTGTTTGGTTTTACTAATGGGGTTGAACTATATGATTTTCTTTATTTAGGTCCTGCACATGCCTTTAAAAATATTTATTATAGTATAATGTAAGCTCAAGGTACAAAATTCAAAACAAGCAAAAAGACATACAGTGAAAAATAAGACTCTTTTCCACGCTTCTGCTCTAGCCAATCAGCTTACCTCCCAGGAGACAACCATTTGCCTATTTTTAGGGTATACTCCAGAGAAATACATACATGGTACATAGATATAAGCTGAAATATATATTCACATATATGTAAATATGTACATTATATATGTGTATATGCATACATATATGTTAATTGTAATATATGAGTTATGTGTAAATTATACATATTATAATTCACATATATACACGTATATGTTTTTAACTTTTACCAAAGGGTAGACTACTATTCATGCCATTCTGAAACTTAATCAAATGTAAATAGATAGCTAGTGGGAAGCAGCCACATAGCACAGGGAGATCAGCTTGGTGCTTTGTGACCATCTAGAGGGGTGGGATAGGGAGGGTGGGAGGGAGACGCAAGAGGGAGGAGATATGGGGATATATGTATATGTGTAGCTGATTCACTTTGTTATAAAGCAGAAACTAACACACCATTGTAAAGCAATTATACTCCCATAAAGATGTTAAAAACAAAACAAAACAAAACAAAAAAGCAAAAAAAATCAAATGTAAATTAGAGTTCTTTCCATATAGTAGCACATAAAGCTATTTCTTATTCTTTTTAATGGCTGTAACATACTCTGTTTTATGCATGTGCTATGATATATTTAACCAGCCCCCTATTGATGGACATTTTAGTTTTTTTGATATTCCAAGCAATGCTTTAATGAATAACTTTGTATCTACAAATTTTGCAAACATACCTACAACATCTCTAGGATAAATTCCTAAAATGAGAGGCATAGATTATATGTGTTTTAAATTTTAATGGATATATGCACAGCTATTTCTAGATTCATTGCAAAATCACTAGTGTTTGTTATTGGAAGAAAACAACTACCTACTTCTCTGAGTCAGATGGAGACCCTGCCTAAGAATTTATTCTAATAATAATGGCAAAAGCTTACTGTCTACTAGTCACTGTTCTGAATACAGATAGAAAATAATTTAATTGTTATCACAACCATATGTATCAGGTACCATTACTAATGTCTCCATTTTGCTGTTGAGAAAACTGAGGCATAAGAGTTTAAGGAATGTGCCTAAGGCCATTAGGAGCAGTGACTTGGAGGCACTAGGATCTGAACCCAGGCAGTTTAGCTCCAGAGCCTAAGCAGTTAAGCACTTTGCTACCCACACAATCAGCCTGAGCTTTTTCTTTCTTCTTTTTTTTTCTTCTAATTTTCCTGTGATTTCTAGGGAGTGCAGATACTGGTAAATTTAGGGATCTTTATTTGTTGGGTTCTTCCATCCCCTGGGCTTTTTCTTATAAGCAGTAATTTCAAATCTTTGTGTAGTTCGTTTGGTGTTTAAGGCGATAGATGAGTGTGACACAGTGATCGCTTGCTAATTTTTGACAGGCCCAACGGCACATAGGTTTTGATAATTGTGACTTTGGTCCTTTTTCATAATATTTTAATTTCCTTCAGTTTTTGAGGTAGACAACCAGATCAACTATGAATGTTGTTAATTTGATCTCCTTGATGATATTATACCTGTTACTCATTTTTCCTTTATTAGTGTATGGGCTTGAACGTCCAGAACACTGTCGTGTAATTCCAATTATCTTTATCTTGCCTCAGATTTTAGTGGGAATGAATGCCTACAGTGTTTCATAATGTGCAAGGTGTTGGTTCATATTCTGGACAGATTTCGTGATCATGTTCAAGGACTCTCTTCCTTTTGATCATTTACTAAGAGTTCTTGATGAGGAATAGATGTTAAATTTTATCAAATGCCTTTGTGGGGGGTCACATATGAATATTATCATATATTATTATATCAATCGGTTGATGATTAGATATGTTCTAGTTGTCTGTTGCTCTGGAACAAACTGCCCAAAGCAGTGGCTTAAAGCAGTAATCACCATTTATTTTGCTTATGAATCTGTGAGTTGACCAGGCAGTTCTGGCTTGGGATAACTCATGTGTTTGCAGGCAGACAGACAGTGGCTGGGCTGGGGTCATCTTGAAGGTTTCCTCACTCACATGCCTGGTCCTGGGCTGAGAAGACTCAGACTGCTGCTGCTGGGGCTGGAGCAGCTGGGGCTCCATGGGCATTTCCCACTTTCTATGTGGTCTCTCCACATGGGGGCCCAGGGTAAACAGACTTCCCCTGGAGGCTCCTAGAGTGAGTGTCCCTAGAGAAACCAGCAGAATATGCATGACTTTGACAAACAGCTCAAGAAGTCACGGAGCGTAATTCTGCCACATGCTATTGATTGAGGCTGTCACAAAGGCCCACCTGCCCAGGTTCAAAGGAAAGGGACACAGACTCCACCACTTAATAGGAGGAGGGTCAAGGAATTTGTAAAATTTAAAACCATTCCACTTTATGTATCAAATCTTAACATGTAGCAAATTCTACTTGTTTGTGTCATCATTTTCTTTGAATGTACAGCTGGACTCGATTTGCTAGTCCTTAGTACTGAATTTTAATATGACCACATATTCTATGATTTCTTTTTTGCAAATTATGCTTATTTGGCTTTGGTATCAGAGTTGTGCTTGCTTTCTAATATTTCTAATTATAGGATAGATCTAATAACAGAGGAATTAATTTAAATTTGGAAAAATATTTTAAAAATCTGACTTTAAAGTCTATATAGGACTCATTCTTTACTCAGTTTCTTCCACAGTTATTGATCCATTTAGGATATTTACTTTTTCTTGAATTATTGTGGTAATTCATGTAGTTCCTGGGAACTCATGGAATATTGATATTTTTCAAATTTTCAAGAATAGACTTAAATATTTTCATATAATTTGTAAGTATTCTTTTTATGTTATTGTATCTTATTTCTCATTTATGATTTTGGTTGCTTATATACATTTTGATTTGATTATCTTGAAATGTATCTATTTTAATACTTTTTCCAAATATAAACTCCTGGCTTTGTTTATGTTTTTTCCTCCCCCCAAGTGGTACTTTTTTTCTCTTTTTTGGATTTATTTATTTTTCTTGATTTCCTAAAAAGTCTCTTTAAGTTAATAATTAATTAATTTAGTTATATTCTTCACTTTCAATAACAGACACATTTACATTTAAAATATTTGCCACTAAATTTTGCTTTGGCCTTCTCCCCAGCATTCTGACATGGAGATGGAACTGACTCAGGAAACAGAAGGAGTGCCAGGAAGAACTGAGGACCCCCTGGAGGCCGTGCCCATGGGTGTGTGGTTCATCAGCTCTGTGTGCCTGTGGAGTCCCTTTAGCAGCACTCAAGCCCTGGTGGGCTGGATCCTGGGCTGGGCTCTTGCCAGGAAGCTGCGATGCAGGTAAGAGATGGAGGCTATTAGTAAGGATGTGGTTGAAATGGCTACCATGGAAGCTGCCTTTGGCTGGCTCTGTGAAGGCTTCATTCAAGACTTTACTCGTCCTTTATAATGGAGATATATATATATGTATATATATATATATACACACACACACATACACACACACACACTTAGACACGTACACATACAAACACACACATGCATATACATTTATATACTTATACATGCACACACACAAATATATATATGTAGAGAGAGTTCTGTTTGGGTTTTACATAGATGGTAATCTATGTGTCTTATATAACATTTCCACCTTAATCTTCCTTGTTTTTGTACATCGAGCAGGCTCATTTATTTTACCAGTGTCTTCCTGATACACAGGTTCCTGGTTTTGCCAGTACCACCCCATTCTGCATGAGGTCTCTGTATTAGGGAAGATGCCCAAATCCTCTGCCCCAGGAGGGTGGGTTTTGGTTTGTCTGTCTAGTCATTTTGGTGTCATTCCCCTAATCAAGTCCTGTGCAGCTGTTTAAAAAAAAAAAAAAATGAGCTAGCTCAATAAATAAAGACACGAAAAGTTTAAGGGGAAAAACGTTACACACACATAAGGTAAGTTACTACTATTGGTGACTGACCTGGGCCTAATTCTGATGAGTGGGATGTGGGGAACTTCCAGGAAAGGTTTCTTTGTTCTTAAAAAGAAACAAGAGACAGCCCCCTTCCTACCTCGGGAGTCTGTTGTGTCTGGATGTGGTGCTTGGAATTGCTAAAGTTACTTGTGGTGATGAGGGATCTTCCTGAGGGCCAAGCCAGGCATGGAGGAGCAAAGTCAGGGCCACCACAGAATAAGGATGGGGGCCTACATGTGGACTGCTGTCATGTGAGAACACATTCTTTAGTCTTGAAATGGTTCAGTGGTTTTCTGTCACTTGCTGCTAAGCAATACCTAACTGATGCATCTTCTTTATCATAGCTCTGTTTTTTCTGTACGAGGGTCTCTACAGATTGAGAGAAGGCAGAGTGGGCCTGGGTCTGTGATGATACTCACTGCTGCTAAGTGGAGGGGAATTCTTCTCAGACTGCCTATCACACTGGAATCCCTTGTTACCTATTTTTGCAACTTTCCTGTATTGCCGTGGAATTTTAAGGGCAGACCGAGAGAAGCTGAATCATGGAGAGCCTGATGGCATTGTAGCCCAGAATTCCCATCATGTCCTCCCTCTATGTGTGAATGAATGAAACAAATTCATTTCCCAGGTCAAGCCTCACTGCCTCTGAGAAGTCTTTCTTTTCTGTCTCCAGATAGAATTAAACCTCCCTTTGTCTGTACTATTTTCTTCCTTAGGATACTTCAGTATTTGGATGTATAGCATTGTTTATCGAGCCAAACATTGTAATAAACTTTTTATAAACACATCTCATTTAACCCCCATGACAGCCAGTTCAGCAGGTGTTATTAATGACATTTTACAGTTAGGGAAATTGAAGCCTAGAAAGGTTAAATGACTTTTCCAAAATTACACAACTAGAAAATGGCAGAGGTGCTGTTTGAGACTCCAAAGCTTTACTCTTAATCATCTTCCACCAAACAAACATATACACATGTGGGTCCCCTCGAGCTTCTTGAAGGTGAGGACTGCATCTTCCCTTTCTATCGCCTGCTCCATTCATGGTCTTCGGCACACAGGAGACACATAAAGTGGGAATGGGCTTATTAGGGAATGCTTTGGGGACCAATACCTGTGGAAGAAGAGAAAGAAAGGAAAGGGAAGGGCAGGGAAGGGAAGGAAGGAAGCAGATTAGGTAAAGGGAGAAGTTGATCCATGATGCAGTCTCAATGGAAACCTCAGCTGACCCTACAGGGACATCTGGTGACGGGATAAGTCTTCAGAGCTGTCCCAGCTGGGGAGCGAGAGCTGAGCCTTTATGCCACCTTGTGCATCATTATTGGATATGGGTTGCCCTGGGTAGGGACATGACCTGGGCATTCTGTAGTAGCGCTCGCAGCAATTGGGAGAATAAGTCTTTCGTTCCTAAAGGGATCTGGTGGAGCCTCACAGCCTCCATCACACCACTGTGTATTGGTTTTTTTCTAGAATACTCTCCCCTGCACATGTCATTACTTTTGGCATTTCTGAGCTGCTGTCTGTCTCTCTTAGATGGAGATTTGGACTAGATGCAGCAAGAGTCTGTGTTCTTCATGCAGCATCCAGGAGGATGAGCCTCCCACAGTGGAAGCCTGTAAGAACTTCTGGCTCGCTGGGGGTTTCAGTGCCTCATTTGGATGCTTCTTGGCTTGCTACTCTCTCTCCCCCATGAGGCTGTTTTCTTCTGCTTTGGGGGCTGCTGTGAGGCTTGGCTTAAATATCAGGCTCCCCAGAGGCTCACTCTCACACCACAGCAAGCCTGCTCACTGCGGCCCCCCTCAGCCCCCTGTGGGGAAGGCACTTCCTCACTCTCCAGGACAGCTGTTGGTGATCGTGGAGCATGGTGACTTGAACACAGCAAAAGCCTGAGCCCTTGCTGCTAGCAGAATGCCAAAGTTGCCTTGAATTCCCCAGGCAGTCTCGGCTCTGGGCCTTGGTAGGTCTCACACACCAGACAGGCAGGCTCTGGCCATCGGATGAACATGCTCGTAGGGAGGGGCAGGACGGGGGCCAGAGGTGTTGAATGAGTTCATTCTTCTCTGAAACGCAGTCTCTGCCTTTTGCTCACAGATATGTGTCACTCTAAAGAAAACATGTCTAACTTCAAATTACTCCCATCCAGGTCAGGACCAGTAGTCAAGCCAAGCCGTGGGGATAAGGCGAGCAGTCACATTTTAAGAGTTAAGGCCAAATCCCTTCTCTGGCTGGGTCCCAAGGGCTAGTTTATAAAACCAAGAAGAGCACACATAGAAATCCAAGCCACAGTCCCTGAGGGCGTCCAGGAATCACGAGGCAGCCAGCTGGGTTCCGAGGGCTGTGACCCAAGACGCCAAGAGGAGCCAGATCAGTGTGGAAATAGGTTAGAAGCAAGGAAGCTGGTACAGGAATAGTGTGTCCGACTCCAGCTGCTGGCCTCAGCGGTCCTTAGGGGCCCATCCGTAATGCTGGCGGCCATGGGGTTGTTGGTCTGCGGTGAGACAGTCTGGAGGACAGGCAGCACCATTCTCCGCCTTTGCAGGTGACCGTCATAGTTGCTACCTCATCAAGGTAGCAAGGAATGTTAGCTGAGTTTCTACTCTGTGCCAATTACTGGTACAGATTTGAGCTGATTAAGACTCACATGTCCTCTGCTCTTTATCAACCCCAAAGTGGGAGATAAACACAAAAGCTTATTTGTTTGAGTTTACTGAATATTTTTATTATAGAGAACTTCAAACATATACAGAAATGGTAATATGAATGAACTTCCGTGTACACATCTCCCTGTATTTATGTATTTCCTGAAGTATAATTGATTTCAAATTTTCTATTAGTTTCAAGTGTACAACAGAGTGATTCCATATTTTATAGATTGTACTCCATTTAAAGTCATTGCAAAGTAATGGCTATATTTCTCTGTGCTGAACAATATATCCTTGTAGATTATTTATTTTGTACATAGTAGTTTGTATCTCTTGGTACCATACCCCTATTTTGCCCCTCCCCCCTCCCCCCACCTCTCCCAACTGGTAACCAGTAGTGTAACACTACGTAACACTTCTTTGTATCACTTTTTTAATTTAATTTATTTTTTATACAGCAGGCTCTTATTAGTCATCCATTTTATACACATCAGTGTATGTATGTCAATCCCAATCTCCCAATTCATCACACCCCCACCCCCACCCCCCCTGCTGCTTTCCCCCCTTGGTGTCCATACGTTTGTTCTCTACACCTGTGTCTCAATTTCTGCCCTGCAAACCGGTTCATCTGTACCATTTTTCTAGGTTCCACATATATGCGTTAATATGCGGTATTTGTTTTTCTCTTTCTGACTTACTTCACTCTCTGACAGTCTCTAGATCCATCCACGTCTCTATAAATGACCCAATTTCGTTCCATTTTATGGCTGAGTAATATTCCGTTGTATATAAGTACCACATCTTCTTTATCCACTCGTCTGTCGATGGGCATTTAGGTTGCTTCCGTGACCTGGCTATTGTAAATAGTGCTGCAGTGAACGTTGGGGTGCATGTGTCTGGTAACCAGTAGTGTAACACTAGGTAACACTTCTTTGTATAAGTGAGTCTGTTTCTGCTTTGTTATATATATTTGCTTTGTTTCTTTAGATTCCGCCTATAAGTGATAACATAGAGTATTTGTCTTTCTCTGACTTACTTTGCTAAGCATAACACTCTCTAGGTCCATCTGTGTTGTTGCAAATGGCAGCATTTCACACATATCCCTTTTTTAATAGTTATCAACATGATGCCAAAGGGTGTTAACCTATCTATCCTCACATAATGTCCCTTTTTGCATATCTTAGCCTTAAACCATTTTATCTCTAGTCTATCTCCAAATGACAGTGACTTTAAAAAACATAACCATATTAACCATAATAATTAACAGTAATTCCTTAGTATCACAAATGTTGTTAGTATTCACATATTCTTGATTGTTCCATAAATAAGTGTGTTTTTTGAACAGTTGGTTTGTTTGAAGCAGTATCCAAACAAGCTCAAACAACTGTATTTTACTGTGTGCTGGGTGCCATGGCAGGGTTAACGACATATATGGCAGACCTCGTTGGAAGGCTCCCTGAGTTTGCCTCCAGTGTGGTTCACAGGGTTAGGGGCACCAGCTTTGGAGTTCTAGCTGTGGGGACATAAGCAAGCGGACCTCTTCAAATCTCAGCTCCTTATCTGCATGACTCACAGGGTGGCTGTAAATATTAAATGGGATGATCTGCATATGGTGCTTAGCACATGGGCTGGCCCATAGTATGTGCTCGATAAATTCTGAATGTAATTATAATAGCAGTAATAAAAACAAAGAAGGTGATATTTAATTTAGATCTTTAAGCATGCAATCTTGTGCAAAGTAAAGAAGAGGTGATCTGTATTTTCAGGCAGCGATAATAAACAGCTTTATGTAAAGATAAAAATCGGAAATCTGATATATTTGACAAATGGTAAGAAGGCACGGGTTGGGGGTGCTCGGAGATTAGACACTGGAGTATAGTTTGTGGCGAGACCATACATCTGAAGTCTTGTTTATAGAGCTAAAGAGTTGGGGCTTAATGTTCTAGGCACAGGGGTGACGGGTAGGCAGAGGTTTGTGGGGAAGTGATGGTATTGGATTCCTCTGGAAGCAGGATGGAGGGACAGGCCCTGGAGGAGGCCTGAAGTTACAGCAAGAGCCCTGCAAGGAGACAGTGATACCCTGAACCAACCAATAAGTATGGTGATGGAGAAGAAACATTGCTGACGCAATCTGGAAGGATATAGTGAAGATTAAATTTTGGCAGTTAGGAGAGAGGGATAATATAAGAACCAATCCAGAATTTCTGGCTCAGCTGACATCTAGAAGGGGATGCTACTGAATGAGATTACAAATACAGGAGTCTGAGTAAGTTTCGGTGATAGGAATAATGAATTCTGCTTGGGATGTGTGCAGTAGAGCTGCCTGCAGGACACCCGGGTAGGACTCTGCTCTTACTTCTACATTGTCAAATGGCTGAGGAATCACTTAGAAGGAAAACTGAGAAGGAGTGAAGCTTGTGCCTGGTGTGTCTCCTCTGCCTGCTCTAGACCTTGCTAGGAAATCTGACAACTCTTTGCACTGAGAGGATTCCAGGAGGGACTGATGGCCTTTTCAAAGGCCACATCATAAATGCAGTGTTGATGACAAGTCAGTAAAATCCAGAGTGATTTATTTAAAATGTATCTGGTCACTGGACAATATAATTTTGACAGACCAAGGACCCCACAATCCACCAAGCCAAAATTCTTGAACATCCACACACTTTGAGGATCGGAAGACCCTGATCAAGCAACCCATCGTTATTATTTTTTTTTATGAATTTATTTATTTATTTATTTTTGGCTGCGTTGGGTCTTCTTTGCTGTGTGCGGGCTTTCTGCTGCGGGCGGGGGCTACTCTTCGTTGCAGTGCGTGGGCTTCTCATTGCGGTGGCTTCTCTTGTTGCGAATCAGGGGCTGTAGGCACACAGGCTTCAGTAGTTGTGGTACGTGGGCTCAGTAGTTGTGGCTCAGGGGCTCTAGAGCACAGGCTTAGTAGTTATGGCGCACAGGCTTAGTTGCTCTGCGGCATGTGGGATCTTCCCGGACCACAGCTTGAACCCTGTCCCCTGCATTGACAGGTGGATTCTTAACCACTGTGCCACCAGGGAAGCCCAAGCAGCCCATCAATCTATTTCACTGTCCCGAATTTTCCCATCTCCCATCCTCAGCTCAGACCAACGTGGCCTAACATGAGGAAAAATGTTTTTCTTGGGATAAGTCTTACTTTGGTAAGCAGCTGTCCAAATGTAAAACCGTTATTCTAGGAAGAGAGGGAGCTCCCTGTCATTGAAGGATGATTGGACATTTAAAGAGGGGTATTTGTAAAGAGGACTGATGCCTTGAATTGTTGGTGGTGGAGAGGATGGATTAGATGACTGTAGAAGATGCTCTTTGTTGTGAAACCAACAGCCATTTTCCCTTCTTTCTTGATGTAGGACCCTTATTTTGTCCAGCTGTTGGCCCACCTATTAGAATTGGTTTAGGGGTTGATTTAAAATGTGAGTTCAAATTCCTTGACATGCCTCCCATTGAGCTGTAGGGTTTATGTTCCCTTCCCTTGTATCTGGGGGGTTGTGACTCCTTCAACCAGTAGAAAGTGACGGTAGTGACACTATATGACTTCTGAGATCATGCAGCATCCATTAGATTCTCTTGTAACATCTTATTGCAATGTTTCCTCTTGGAATTTCTCCATCATGCAGTGAGGAAGCCCACGTCATGTGGAGAGGATACATGTAGGTGTGCTGGTTAACACTCCCAGCTGAGCTCAAGCTTTGTTTCTTTGGCTGCACCACAGCAGTTCCCAGACCAGGGATTAAACCCATGCCCCCTGCAGTGGAAGTGCAGCGTCTTAACCAGTGGACCACCAGGGAAGTCTCTGAGCCCAAGCTTTGAGACTTCCCAGCCCAGGTGTCAGACGTGTGAGTGAAGAAACTTCCAAGTGAGCCCCCAGCTCTTCAAATCATCCCCTGCCAATTCAGTCTTTCAAGATAAGGCACCGTATATCATGGAGTAGTGCCCTGTCACAGTTCCTGATCCACGGAATCTGATAGTAAAGTAAAATGGTCGTTGTTCGGTGTCACTAGGTTTTGGGGTGGTTAATTATGTAAAATAGAAAATAGAACAGCACATGACCAGTTCTGAACAAAAGGACGTTAAGTGGTAGTTCACTGGGGAGCTTGTGGGAAAGATTTTCCTCCCTGGTAAGAAGAGAGAGTGGTTTGAAGAAAAATGCCCTGTTCTCCCCACCTTTCAGGATGGTGGGAGAGCTTGATGTTTGAAAGGGCTGCAGCCATCCTGAGACCATGAGGGCAAAGCCAAGGGAAGTCTTTCACAGCCCTGACAATGTTTAGCTGGGGACTTCCTTCTTTGGGATTTCTCATTATGTATGAGCGTAAATAACCTTTGTATTTAAGCCACTTGTATTTAGGTTTTCTATTACTCCCTGGCTGAATGGTGACCTTTAAAGACCCCTCCCATTGAAAACTCTGGGTCTACTGCATTTCTGCTCTCTCTCTGCTTTTATTGGAAAATGCTCTTCTGTCCCGGCTCCATCTATCAGGATTCTTCACATTCTTCTTACCACCTTTGTGAAGACTCCTGTAATCGTCTTTCATAACAAATGATCTATATTTCTCATGGTACCCCATCATCCAATTCATGTAATTGACTGTATACATTTTTTCTCTCCTACTAATTGATACCTATTCAACATTGAATCATCCAATGTGGCATGTTTCTCCATTTATTCAAGTTGCTCTTTATTTTATGCCTCTCATTATGTATTGTAGTTTTCTTCATATAGATCATTTATACTTATTATTATTATTATTATTTTTGTGGTACGCGGGCCTCTCACTGTTGTGGCCTCTCCCGTCGCGGAGCACAGGCTCCAGATGCGCAGGCTCAGCAGCCATGGCTCACGGGCCCAGCCGCTCCGCGGCATGTGGGATCTTCCCAGACCGGGGCACGAACCCGTGTCCCCTGCATTGGCAGGTGGACTCTCAACCACTGCGCCACCAGGGAAGCCCCTTATCATTTTTTTCTGGATTTTATACACACGTATTTTTAATTGTTTTTGTTGTTGTTGCTGTTCTCTCTCATGGGTACCGTTCTACCAAGACATGGAGATTTATTTTTTTATACCATTCATCATATTTAATAAGTAACTGTGATATGTTAGAAATATATCTTCTGTATTTCCTGATAAAACAAGAATCAGTAATAATTTCTAACATTTTTGAGCATTTACCATATCAGTATTAGGCATATCTTCATAGCTTTAGATGAATTAGCTCCTTGAGTCCACACAACACTATCAGCAAGGTATCATTACATTTTAATTCATTTTACACATAAGAAAACTGAGAAACAGAAAATTTGAGTAAGCTGGTGAAAGTCCCATCACCAGTAAGCTGGCGAAAGTAAGCAACAGAGCTGATGTTCAAATTTAGAGGTCTGGCTCTCAAGCCCATATTCTTAACCAGTGCACTATAATGCCTAAATGGACATGAGACATTAATGTCTTTTAACGTCTTTTCTCCTGGGAGCTGTGGGGATTTTTGATGGGTTAAAAGGGGGCACTAACACATTTGGCTGTTAAATAGAGGGTGGCCTGGAGGGTGGCAAGAGTGGAAGTGGGTAAGGTAGCTGTTTTGCAAGTCTAGGCTAGAGTCTGGTAATGAATGTGGAGATGGTCAGCTGTAGTTAGACTTTAGGTATAATTTTCTTATGATGGCTTAGAGGTAATGGACAAGAGAGAAAGTTGTATCAAGGACTTCATTCATGGCTTTTGCTCCCATAACCGTCTACCTGTGATTGGTGCTATTTGGTAAGTTGTGACATAGGCTTAGGAAGAAGAGGCATTTGTTCAGCAACTTTTAACAAGTGTTTATTATACACTTACTCTTTTTAAGAAATGTGATTAGACATTGAGCAAACAACTGAGAACAATGCCAACCAACAGTCTGCCCTTATGAAACTTATATTCTACTGGGGGAAGGGAGAATTAAGACCAATCACGAAAAAATTTAAATAGTAAAAATTGAATCAAGAAGTTGAGGAATCTATGAAAGCTTATATTTGGATGCCTGACTTGGTCAAGGAGGATAAAATTCTATTTACTATGTGGAGAGTGGATTTGGTAGGAGTAGGGACACTGGCTATGGGAAGAACAGTTGAGAACATGTCTCAGGATGAGAGTTCAGAGTGTCATTGGTAGAAATGGAGAGAGACATGGATGAATTTGAGACCTGTTTGGTTTGTAAAATTGACATGAATTGTGAAGAAAAGAGAATTATCAAGATTATCTACCAGGTTTTCTACTGGAGCAGTTGGATGGATGTTGGTGCCATAGGGGTGCTGGAGGAGCAGCAGGCTATAGGGGAAGATACTGTGTTTGAAGCCCCTGTGAAATAACCGAGTGGGGATGATTGTTTATTGGTGTCTGGACCTCAGGAGAGAGTTTTAGGCTACAACTATAAATGGAGGTATACAAACAGAAGGCACTTAAAATTAAAGCAGTAGATGAGGTTCTTTATAGAGGGAGTAGAAAAGAAGGTGAGAAAATTCCAGAAAAAAATCTAACATTTAAAGACTGGAACTAAATGGGTAATTTTACATTATGTGCATTTCACCTCAATCATTAAGAACCCTTAATCATAAAGAATGGAACTATGAGGAGGATCCAGCAAAGGAGACTGAAAAGGATAGGCTGGAGAGGTAGGAGTAAGGAGCCCTGGAAGTCAAGGAAAGAAGGCATTTCCACGGGGAGGTTGTGGTCACTTGTGCCTGATGCTGATGAAAGCTATAAAGAAAATGTCCAAAGACCTTGTTTGTCATATTTATCTTGTTATTTGTTTCATGTATCTTGTTCCTAGAGCAGTGTTTGGCACTGATATTGGATACTCAATCACTACTTGTTGGAAGAATGAAATGAAAATATCAGAGCCATTTTAGCTGCCTAGTGGACATAGAAAATAGATAAGAACGGGTTAAATACTAAGTAGAAGGTAAGGAAATGGAACCAGAGTTTGTAGCCAAACCTTTAAAGAAATCTGGCTTGAAAATAGAGGAGTGAGGCATTACTGGAAGTGTGTCCAACCTAGGTTTATTAGTTGAGGTCCAAGCTTAGTATATTAAAAAAAAAAGTTAGGGAAAAATATGTCCTAATGCAGCTGGAAACAATTCAGTAGAGCTGAAATAGGTGAAGATGCAGGTGAGAAGAGGGAGAATAATTGGGGTGAGGTTCTAGAGAGAGCAGGAAGGGTTGCACACAGGACACACATGGGGATTGACATTTGCCAGGAAGAGGGGTTGTCTTTCCACTGTAACAGGAGGAAAGAAGAAGAATATGGGAACCAATGTGGGTATATTGATAGATTTGCAGGTGGAAAGTGGAGGGAATTTTGGTCTGATATTTTCTATGACAAATAAGCCAAGATCATCAGAGAATGGGGAGAGAGGAAGTCATAGTTTCAGGACAGTGAGAAAGTACATTCCTCAAGAGGTATAAAGAGTCCAGTTCAACAAGATTGAGGGCTCCATGGGGCTATTGAACAATTATTTATCATAATACCAGTCTGTGGAGATTGTGTCTATTCACTAGGCTGTGCTAATGATCTGTTATTGATTTAACAAATGGTTATTGAGTGCATACTATGTGGCACTGTGATAGAATCTAGCAAGGATAAAATATAACCAAAATGAAGACGTTCTCATGGCACTTAGTGATCAGTGGAGGAGACACGTATCATAAAGCAATCACATAGATAGATATAACATTTAACTGTGATACGCCTTAATGAAGAGGGCCAGAACTTCTAGAATGGTGGAGTGAGGATCTTTATAAATCCACTCCTTTATAAAAGCAGCAAAAACAGGCAAAATCAACTTTGGCAGAACTCTGGAAATTAACCAAAGGCTAGAATGGATCTAAGGAATGTTATTCAAGAATTCAAGAAAAATGACTGACTCCCAGTAAGAATATTGAACACTGTGTGGCATTTCACCTTGCCTGTTACCAACCCCTTCCCTCAGAACCATGGTAGCCTTGAAAATGAGAGGCTTAGTAACCATAGTACCTGTGAAAACCAGCAGATGTGGATCATAGTACCTGTGAAAACCAGCAGATGTGGATCATAGTACCTGTGAAAACTCAGCAGTAGACTGAGTTTGAGCTCCTCAAAAAGCCCCACCCTCAGAGAACTGCCACTACTTGACCTGTCTGCCAGTTCCCTGAAGAGGACTCATTTATAAGACTCTTATTATGTGACCCCATTTAGAGCTCGCTCAGTGGGAAAACTGTATCTCTAGGGCATTTGTCAAAAACAATCAGCATCAATTTTTAAATATTGTAGCTGCCTGAGGTAGGAATACCAGTTGGAACAAACAAGAAGCTGGCCAAAAAACTTAAAAAGAAAGTCTGGGAAATTAGATGGTCACAGAGGATTTTAAAAAGCTCTTGACATGTTTCTGGGGATCTAGAAGACCACAGTCATGGGTAGGGCTATGCTCATGACTAAAAAATACCCAAATGGCCTTAATGTCTTAGCTTTGGCTGACCTTGAGGCGCTGTACAAGTAGGAGTGATGGCTAAGTTAGACCTGTAAATAAATTACTGTAGTGCTGAAGGCATGCCCCAACATGCAGCAGAGCTCAGTAAACGTGGAAGACTTACTGCCTTGAAGCATTTCAGGAAACATCTGTCAATCATTAGCTGACCACCAAGATAATCAAGCAGAGATTTCAGTGACTGTACATCACAGGACATGTCCAGAAAAGTAACTAAACAAAGAAACAACCATAACAACAACAAAATAGAGCAACAAGAACAAAGCCTGGGAGAATGGGGTGGATCTGATTTCTAGAGTTGCCACATTACATTATCTAAAATGTCTAGATTTCCACAAAATATTATAAGATGTGCAAAAAACAGAAAAATATGGTTTAGACATAGGAAAAAAGTGACCAATAGAAATTGTCCCTGAGGGGACCCAGATATTGGACTTACTAGGCAAACACTTTACATCAGCTGTTATAAGTGTGTTAAAAGAATGAAAGGAAACCATGTCTAAAGAATTAAGGTGAATTATGAAAATTATTTCTCACCAAATAAAGAGTATCAGTAAAGAGATAGAAATTATACAAAAGAACCAAATAGAAATTTGGGAGTTGAAAAGTATAATAGTTGGAATTAAAAAAAAAATCACTGTAGGAGTTCAACAACAAATTTCAGCAAGCAGAAGAAAGAATCAGCAAATATGAACGTAGGTCTATTAAGATTATCCAGTCTGTAGAACAGAAAGAAAAAAGAGAAGAAAAATGAGCAGATCCTCAGAGTCTCATGGGTCACGATAAAGTACAGCATACACAAATACGAGTCTCAGAAGGAGAGGGGAGAGAGGAAGAGGCAGAAAGGATGTTTGGATAATGGCCCAAACCTCTCCAAATGGATGAAAAACATTAAAACATCCAAGCGTTTTCAGCAGACTCCAAGTTAAACACAAAGAGATCCAAACCTAGACATTTAATAATCAAATTATCAAAAGCCAAAGACAAGTCAACAAGGTTGAAGGATCAAGATCAATTTATAAAACAATAGTTTTTTATACAATAGCTATGAACAGTATGAAAATGAAATTAAGAAAAAAGTTGTATTTACAATAACAGAAAAAAGAATAATATTACTTAGTACATACTATATACTAAGAATACTGAGGGATACATTTCACAAAAGAATTGCAAGACTTGTACACTGAAAACTTCAAAATATTGTCGAAGGAAATTAAAGAAAGCCAAAAATAAGAGGAAAGACATTGCATATTCATGGATAAGACGACAACACTCCCAAATTGAACTGTAGATTTGATATGTACCTATTGAAATTCTAGCTGTATTTTTTTTTTTTGGTTGCAGAAATTGACAAGTTGATCTTAAGATTCATATGGAAATGTAAGGAACTCAAAATAGCCAAAACAATCTTGAAAAAAAAGAACACAGTTGGAGTACTCAAATTTCCTGATTTTACAAATTTCTAAAAAGCTACAGTAATCAAGACAATGAGGTACTGATGTGAGGATAGATATATAGATCAATGGAATAGAATTAAGAGTCCAGAAATAAATCCTTACATTTACGGACAATTGATGTTCCACAGAGCTGCCAAGACAATTCAATGGGGGGCAAAATAGTCTTTTCAATAATTGGATATCCACGTTAAAAAGAATTAAGTTGAACTCCTGTATCACAACCATATACAAAACAACTTAAAATAGAGCATAGACCTAAATATAGGAGCTTAAACTACAAAACTCTTAGACAGTTAGAAATAGGATCTCTGTAACCTATAGAGTTAGGCAATGGATTAACCTTGATTATTTCACGTGAAAGATACCAGCCATAAATGACTACATCACATCTTGTACATTTCTATTTATACAAAATTCCCAGAATAGGTAAATCTATAAAGGTAGAAAGTAGATTATTGCTTGCTTGGGCTGGGGGAGAGGGGCAGGCATGGGGTATTACTGCTAACAGGTATGGGATTTCTTTTGGGGGTAATTTTGTTCTTTGGCTCTTTTGTTCTAAAATTAGATTGTGGTGATGGTTATGCAACTCTGTGACAATACTAAAAACTATTGAATTCTTCACTTTAAAATAGGTGAAATTTATGGTATGTGAGTTAGATTTCAGTGTAAAAAAGGCAGAAGAGGCTCATGGTACAGGAGCAGGTTTAATGAGGATTCTGGCGTCCTCTGCCAGGTATGGCTCCTACTTTAAGTAAGAGTGTGATGTTCAAAGCTTCTAACCAGTGATATTTTTCTGAACCTTGCTTTTTGTTTATTCCTTCATTTCTTCCCTTCCTCCATTCTTTTCTTTTTTTTTTAAAGTATTTTTTTTTCCTTTAAAACTTTTCTTTTGAAATATTTTGGATATCCACAAAGTAATATAAAATGATACAATGAACAGGTCTGTGTATATTTCCCAGCTTATGTCATCAAACATTATTAATTTGGCTGAAGACACTTGTGGGTTTTTCTTTCTCTATTAAATTTTCTGTCCTCGGAAGTATTAAGATTTAGTTTTATCTAGACTATTTATCTCCATGCTCCTTAAATCTTAGCTGAATGCCCCTCAACCCACTTGCTGGGTCTCAGAGAAACATTCTCTTCCCAAAGCATCAGGTGCCCCTTATTTCAGACTTTTAATTCGGGTCTGTCGGAGGAGGCCATCAAGAGGATGTGACCCGGAGGCTCCGCCTTCACTGCCCCCCCACCCCATCCCCGCCCCGTCCTTGGAATGTACGTACTGCCCACTGATTCCACAGCGGGAGCTGTTTCAAGCATGGAGAGAGTAATGCGTGGTTGAGACCGTCTGGACGGTGTACGTGACCGAACCCAGTTAAGGCGTCTATAGCAACTTTAAAATTCTGGTGGCTGCGTGTGGAGATTTACTCGTCTCGCTGTCGCCCAAGACAAGTCTCTCTGTAAGTTCCCTTGCTTATTAAACCTGCCATCTAGCAGTCTGGAGTGGTCTACCTCTTTCTTCAGTCTCTCCTTGCCCTCCGTGTCCGGGGGCCAGTTTGTGAAACAGCAGGGTCTCTAGAAAACTGAATGTGGTCCATTTTGCCACCTAGATCCCCAGCCATTCACTTTCCGTTGCCTGATTTCTTTTTCAGGGGTGGATGTGGATGAAAGGCAGAGATACAACTTAGCCTCGTGGCTTCTGTGACTTAATTAGGACTTTAAATACTCAAAAAATATCTCAGGTTCCTTTTCCCTGTCCACAGAAATGAGAGGGCTGCAAGGAGCTGGGTGGCGCCGAGTCTCTGCAAATTCAGCACCACCTCTTGCAGACATTATCCAGAACACCCACTCTTCTTTCAGGTGAATAAACACAGGCCCAGCCAACACAAATCTAGTAGGGCCAGATCATATCACGTGGGCAGGTAAGAGTTGTGGTTAGATACGGTATCAGCAGTTCTGTATTAATATGGGCATGATCTTTGAAAATGACACTTAAGGGAGATCAATGCAAAAATGCATGCTTAGCGTCTTCAAATCAAGGCATGCAACCTTAGTGCACTAATTAGATGTCTCAGATGCTCTGCTGTAGTCCTTCCCGAAGCCCATTCACACATCCCAGGGTTAAGAGGTCTACTTTCCCCAGGGCTAAAGGCACAGCAAACGCAGATGTCCTGGGCAGTCATAGGGTCACAGCTAGGAGCCCCTGGGAGGACAGCTCGGACAGACTTTTCAGCAACTCCCTCACAGCTTTGTGCTCCGAGGATTATGTTCCGCACCTCACTTTTGTGCGTCTTGCTTCTGTTCTTGTAGTTGTGTCTTGTACTTCTCGAGGCTGATGCCTCTCTGGCTGTTTCCAAGGCCCTGCTCTTGTCACCTTTGGCTTCTTCTGCTGGAGCTTTTACAGCATCCTCCCTGCGACCCTCGCCCCCCCAGCCCCATTGCTGGGCTCAACTGTGACTCCTGCTGTCTGTCAAGGGAGGAAAATAACCTCTGGATGTTGCACTTGGAGTTCGGTCTGGAGCAATGCCACAGGATGGAAGGGGCACGGATCTGCTTCCCCTCCACCATCTTCGGGCTCAGCTCGGGGAGAGTAAACCCCGTGAGTCAGAGTCCTAGTAGGATGAACCCATCTAACTCCGGGGATTTGGGGGATGCTCAAGTCACCCTGTTCGTTCGTCCTTTCTCTCCTTTTTGGCTGTACAATGGGACTCCCTTCTTCCCGAAGCAATCCTGTGAGTGGAGTGGCTTTGCTCAAATCAGACTCACATTTTCCCAAGGCTCACCTGTTCAGCGCTGAGGTCCTAAAAGCTTTCTGAGCACCGGTTCTGGGCATTTAGCTTTCTTGTCATTCTTTGTAAACAGCAGTGACAGCAGAGTGTACTTTAAGGACAGAGCAGCAGGAAATCCTCTGAGACTTGAGTCCCTTTCAAGTGCTAAGTTGGGTGCAGGTAGAGCGGTGTCTGTGAGCAAAGAGCCATGAGCCCGCCCCTGGGGCTCCCGGCCCACCAGCTGCTGCCCATGGCCCCAGACATGCTTTCCTTCACCCGGTTGGCCCTCACCTGGGGCTTAGCAGACACTCTGCACTTGCCACCCTCTTTTCTCCGCACGCAGCTGGGGCGGCCTGTGTCAGGTACTTTACTGGAATGTAAGTTTCCTAAGGGCAGGGCCCTCTGTCTTGTGCACTGTTTTGTCCCCCAGTTCCTAGAAGGGTGCCTGACACACAGTCACTGGTTAATAGTAAGTGGTCTGTCACCCATGGCAAGCCAGTTACAATCCGATTCTCCATTTCCTATACTACGGCTATTTTATAATGTTAGGATTGACCTGATATTGTTATGATGATGATGATGATAGTGATAATGATGTATCTGGATCTTCAAGAAGTGTCCAGAGTTGGATTTGGGCTTAATGTTTTATTTGGAAGGTTTGGAATTTCTTGAAACCACCATAAATGACAGTTGTATCTGTTTCTGGCCAAGAGCAGAGATCTCTTGCTCTGTCAAGTTCATTTGAATTGAGAATCTGAGGTTCATTCTAGTGCCCACTCTCAGAATGGCTGCTCTTTTTATAATCAAAGGAATCCAAGTGGAAGGTAGGGCTGGTTAGGGCCTGATAGAATCTGACTGAAGCCTGGAGAACATTCTTAGAGTGGTGAACCCCGGGACAAGCAGTGCCCTCCTGGGAATGGCAGTGGCCCGAATATTCCTCCAGCTGTAGCTTTGGCCGTGACAGGTGTGGGCCTCAGAGACAGGGAGCTGGAGCTGATGCAGCTGGCTTTTAGGAATAGTCTATTTTTTTTAGACAGTAGGGGTGATGAAAGAAGTACTGGGAGAGAGAGGGAAAGAGAGTGAGCTGGTTGAATTTGTGAGCAGGTTATCTAATAATTGCATTTGAAGGACACGGCTCGAGGCCGCCACTGGTGAGGAGGCAGTTTGGGAGAATGTGGCCTTGCATGGATATAAGCTCACTGCTCTAGGAGGCAAGAGCAGGGAAGGTCTGAGTCTGGGGAAAGTGAGGGGATCAGGAAGATGCCTTGAACCAAGGTCCTGCTGTGGATTTAGAAGTGTTGCTTCTTGGAGCAGAGAGCATGGTCTAGTGGAATATGACTGGGAAGACGACTAACAGAGGAATAAACATGAAGATGCCTGTGTATTGACATGGAGAGACAGGAGAGCACAGTAACAGAGGCCCACACGTCAAGAAGGAAGGTAGAGGCAGGAGGGAGGTGGTTCTGTCTTGCCTGAAGCTGCCTGGCATTCTTAGCAGGCTCCCAGCCCAAGACTGGGGTTATGGGAGACACAGAAAGGTGTCGTGTGTATAGCAGGGCTCTAAAGTCAGAGGGAGCTCAGTCTCGTTTCAGCTCCAAAGTCACTAGTGTGGACCTTGGGTAAGTTAAGGGAGTCCACTGAGTTTTACTCTTCCCATCTGTAAAATGGGTTTAACTATTGATAGCGTACAACAAGGTCCTTAGAGGAGGGGATGCTCACTGTGACAGGTGTCCAGCACACGCTTAGTGAGAAAGCCTCCAGGACTGTGGGTGGAGGGTTAGCAAAGAGCTGGAGGAGGAGTGAGGATGATGAGCGGGACCAGCTAGGAAGAGAGTAGAGAGGCCTTGTAGAGGCAGACATGACGTCATTTGTCAGGACTTGACAGAGCATTTGTGGGGGATGGGAAGATCTGTCAGACATCAGGGGTGCAAGAGAGAGAGAGGAGGTAGGACAGAACACTTGGGGCCAGATCAGGGAGGACCTTGCATGCCATGTGCAGGAGGTGGCATTTCATGTTAGTTACTGTGTCTGTTTCCTCCTGCCTACTCTGAGTCTCATTGCTGTTCCAGCCAAGGTGATTTCCAGCCTCAGAAGTCCTGAGGATGAGCCTGCATGTCCTCTTGAGTCTCAGACTCAAGTCCTATCCCATTATCACTGTTTTCCCTACAAGACAGTAGCCTTCAGACCCTGGGCTCTTCCTTGAAGGCAGGGGGGTGCTGTGGGCAGACGTGCCAGGTTGGGCATCTGGCTGACCTGGGCTCTAATCTTGCTTCTGCTCCTCATTGGCTGCATGACTGGGAGCAAGGGACTTCACTGCTCCAGCTTCAGTTTTCTCATTAGCACCTACCTGATACATATATATATAATCATTGGTCGTGTGTATGTGTGCCTGGCAAACAGAAACACCTTCCTTCTCGGCACTCCCTCTGGGCTCCCCTGGGGCTACATGACGTGAAATCAACAACTAAGTGATCTTGAACTCTGTATCATGTCTTTTTTTTCCATTCTGTCTTGGCCAAGTGCCCAGTAATAGGAAGCTCAAATGGGGAAATTATCTAGAAACTTTGAATTCACAGAGGAAAAATAATACAAATATCTAAGTGCCATGTACGCAATATAAATTCGTAAGGTATATCACACATTTTAGAAATATATCGCCACATTATATATTTTAAGTGTCACGTAATGGGCTCAGTTTTCTGATATCTCAAATATATCTTCCAGACTGTCAAGTATATTTTAAAAATGGGTATCTTTTTAATGGCCCGTGGTGGGTAACCTCAGCAGAACAGGAGAAAATTCATTATTTCCTCCGGTGTTAAGTGACTTGTACATCTAGAGGTGGTCAGCAGAGTGGAAAAAGGCAATTCTTTTCAGTCTGGGGCTTAGGAGGGGTTAGGAAGGTAAGGTTGGGAGTTAGGGGACTATATAAATGGCCTGGATGGGAGATGAGAAGGATGCTAAATAATGGGAGGGAGGAGGAGGGAGGAGGAGGGGCTTCTGTTGAGCCAGATGCATAGCTTGGGCAGCGAAATACTAGTCAGCATGAGCCTCAGATGCTGCTTAAAATTCTGGCACCTTCTAGGAGGGAAAGGAAAGGATTTATTGCCACTGCTATTAGGAGGGGAAGGGAGGACAGAGAATGGGAGTGAAACTTCATTGGGCACCACCAACGGCAGGGCAGACACTTTATCTAGGTTATCTTGTTTAATCCTCCTTGGATCCTTGGGGGTGGTGGTGGTGGTGGCATTTTAATCTCTATTTTGCTGAAAAAGAAACAGGCTCAGAGCTAAGTAATGTGCTCAAGGTTGTCCTGCCTGGGCCCGGAACTCAGGTCTGTTTGACTCCAAATCCTACTGCACTGATCGAGAATGTGAGGTTGGCCCCTTTGCATTTGCTGAGGGTGGCCTTCTGGTTATGATGCTCTGAATTTTCTCTGTGAGTCAGTGGCCAAATCATCTTCAAGAGCTACTGCCCCTGCTGGTTGTTAATTATCAGCATCTGCAGCAGCAGAAGCAGCTCAGCCAAGGTAGGTTTTCCTAAACACATCCAGGGAGAAACTCAAAGATCTGTCCCCGGATCTTTTTCTCTTTGGCAAACTCCATTCCTCATCCGAATACATAGAACTGTCCATTAGAAGCCCCAGGGGGAAGGGTGCAGAGGACACGCAGCCTGGACCTCTTCTGCCTGACTGGGAGGCTTTCACCTAGCCTAATCCCAAGTGGACAGTGGGATACCCTTCTTGGCGAGAAGTTGGTCAGCTCTGTTGGCCTGGGAAGGTGGAGTCCACCGAGGCTTTAGAGGGTCTCCAGCCCTATGGTGATCTAATGTGAGAGACTGGGGACGAGGCAGCATCCAGAGTCTTGCCCTCAAGGAGACTGAAGGGTCAGAGAAGGGCTATCAGTAAAGCAGGACCAGATGATTCATGAGAGTTGAAGTGCAGAGAGAGGGGGAAGGAAGGGTCAGAGTGGGCAGAGGGGAGGTGGCTGGCATGAATTCTGAAACTGGAGTGTTGAGCCTGCTGCTCTTATTACTGCTCAGGTGTGCTTTCTCTGGGGGAGATCAGGGCTTATTGACAGGCAGGAGGAAGGGAAGGACATGGCAGACTGAGCTGTCCTGGCTAAGCTGGGCCACTGCGGTCCCCACTTGTGTCAGGATCCACAGTGCTAGGTGGCTTCTCAGAGGGGAGGATCTTAGTCTCACAGGCCCGTTTCCTCCATGGCTTTCACCCTACTCCCCTCTGTTCCTCCTGTTCCGCCACCAAGCCCTACTCTGTCTGTAGGCAGACAGTCTCCTGAGACAATCCAGATCTGAGTCAGGCAGGGCAAAGGAGCCGCAGTTCCTTGGGGCTCATCCCTGGATCCCATTTGGTGTGGTTCCAGCCGTGTTCCCAGTCCCAGACCCACCCAGGACTCTGGTCAGGTTAGTGGATCCTGTCTTCTTCTGAAACCTCCTTCCGCTCCTTGGCAAGAGTCCCTACCCAGGACCTCTACCCTTCAGGGCTGGGGCCCTGCTCCCAGTCGTTTCCTGCCACTGGAGAAGGAAGCCTTCGGGAAGCCCTTTTCCCAGCCTTTTGGGCCAGCTCTGCCCTCCAGCCCCTCTCCTCACCTCCCAGGTCAGGTCCACAGCTTGAGGACTCATGCTCAGTCTGTCATAAGACACCTGACACACTGGTAGTTAACACTGAAGTCTGTTCCGAATGGTCACTGCCTCTCCTGGACCAAACAGGAGTTATTTTCAATATTACCTTCATATACACTGTCATTCTTCACAGTTTCTTTGCTGTTGGCCTTCCTGTGCCCAGCTATGTCTGCTAGTAAGACACTATTTATTTGCCCTCAAGGGTCAGCATGGAACCCAACCTATTATAATTGTAACCATGAATATTTTTTTGAGTGCTCCTGGCATTCTTTTCTAAGCACTTTCGTCATCTCACTTAGTTAAGTCTCAAAACAACCCTCTTAGTAAAATGATGATGATCCCATTTTACAAATTAGAAAACTGCCTAAGATAGAGGCAATCTATTCAAACCCTGACAGTTTTACTCCAAAGCCAACATTTTCAATTGTTCCGTTACCCTGCACATCATTCTCAAATGCAGGCAGGGCCATAGGCTAGAACACCTAGCATTCCTGGTGTTTGGCTGGAAATCTAGACCCAGAGCAGCCTTTCAGGGGCAAAAAGGTGTGCAGTCTAACATAGGCTTTGGATAGAGACAGGCATGCTTGTGACAAGCAAGGCCAAGCCTTGTGACTTTGGGCAAGTTGTTGTGCTTTGAGCCTCAGGTTACCAATCTATAAAATGGGCTTAATAATTGTTACTCTGCAGGGTTGTGTGGGGGGAATAAATTAAATAATAAGCACTGAGCATGGTACCTGTAGGATGCATGGGAAACTTCTTTGGAGAAGAAGGCTTTGTAGCAAGTCATTGGCCAAGCTGCTTGTGCTTCTGCTTGGGGTAGCCCTGGGCAAATGCCACAGAAGTCTCTCCTTATTAATCCTAATAATTACCCAGCGGCTGTGACAGAGGACTGAGGAAAGCATCGTTACTGAGAGTCTCTTCCGTACAGCCCCTTGGACAAAACTCTGGCTTCCTGCCACAGCTTCTGCCTGTCCCCAGCCAGCTGGACTGTAAGCTGAGTATTGGGGGATAAGGAGGAAGCAGGAGCAGGCCTGTTCCAAAGGGGCTTCCCATGCAGTGGGAGACACAGCACCGTACAGTTCGTGGTAGCTTGTTACATGAATGGCTCCCCACGAATCACACCTTCCTGTGCCTTGTCCTTGCATGGACCCCCTCCTATGTTGACTCTGGGCCAGGCTGTCACTTTGCCTTGCCCAGTGGGATGTGATGTGAGCATGGGGTGGATCATTACCTGTACGCTGGGGCTTGCCTTCTTGCGACCCGGCTTGTGAAGAAGGCCAAGCCAGCCCGGTGAGTGCCCAGCAGCCCTGGTCACACTTGCCAGACATGTGAATGAGGCCATCGGATGCAAACCAGCCCCCAGCTGACCTGCCATGACCACAAATGCATGGTGCTTTCCTCTCTAAAATTGGAGAAGTACTGGGGTTTCCGCTCATGTGCCCCCCCTGAGGGCCGGCCTGGCTGTTGAGCATGCTTTCTCCTCTTCTTACCTCCCAAAGACTGAAGCCCTTTTAATCTGCTTTTTGTGGAGTGTCTCTGCCATGACTTGTCTGCACATGGCAGAGGGTGGTTTGCTACCTCTGTGAGGTAGCCGGCTATGTTGAACATGCTACTCTTAAAGTGTGTCATCAGGATAGCACCATACACCCTCCATGTCCCTGCAGCTCAGGCGCCATCGCACACAGAAGTCCCACCTGCCCGATCATTCCTGCTCGCACACACAGAGCAAGTTCTGTGCATTTACATACGCTTAAGAAATACACACACGCGGTCCTGCCCACCTTTGTAGCAACTCATTTTATGTGTCTGTCAAAGACAGTACTTGAACTTGAAATCAGGTCTCCCATTCATTCCTGGACTGTAGAGACAGACCCATTAAGAATACATAGCCAGCCTGGCACTCCTCGCCACAAAGGGTGTTAAATACTCACAGACCACAGCTCCACCAAGGAGCAGGGATAAATATGGCAGGCATGAAATGGGTCTAAATTGCTCTTGATGGCTCTGTTCAGTAATGTTGGTCTTTTCCTTACAGTGCTATATAACAATAGTCATTTTCAAAATGGGGTCCTGCAGTTGTTTTTAAGGAAGAATTGACAATTTTGACCTACAGAGTAGTGATTTGAAAAATGTTCATTCTTTAAGCCATTCACTGGGAAGTGCAGGAAGCCCACAAGTGCTGGAGCTGAGGCAAAAATGGCCATAACTAATGATAGCCCTAAGTGTGCGCAGCCGTCGGTGGTAATATTCCAGAATCAGAGCTGAGGCCGGGAAGAGGCAGAAATGAGAGCTTCATTACAGACAACTGGGCTCAGAAGTCCCTGAATAAACCCTGTTTACTTCACTTTGTGGGTACGTTTTACATTGTTGGCTCTGCACGTTATAGCCCCGAAATGGGTTTCAATTCAGGGAAGTAACTGCATTAGGCAAAGGAACAGTGGCTTCTAGAACCACTTATCAGAGGTACCTGTTAAATGCTATGAATCCACCGGAACATCTGCTGAGCACTTAGATTCTTTACAAAAATTCATAAGAAATGGTCCAAGGAATTCTGCCTGGATTTGATTGTACTTGAAAGTTATAGGTGTAAATCATCTGTTCTTTACTCTCTTATGCTTGTTTATGTGGGTCTCTAAGTTGTATATGTATATTTTGTGTGTGCTCATCTGAGGTTTTTCTACCCTATTTTTCTCTGCTCATTGGATGCAGATTAATTTCAGAGTTTCTGCCTGTATTTCTCCAGGAGAGTAGGCAGGCTGTTATATCCTTGACATGGTTGGTGGATATGAGGAGTGGGGGAGACAAGTGTGTTACAGGATCCAAAGCAGAAGTGGCTTTTAAGACGTGGCCCTTTGAGGCCTGGATTTTCCTGGAACCTAAAACACTGAAAAAATTTTGTTAAAGGCCTTTCAGGCCAACAAGTGGAGAGAGAGACTGGTTTGTTGCCCCCTGCAAGAAAAGAGGTCAAAAAGATTAGAACAGGAGCGAAAGGGCTGGTGACAGTAGGCCGGCCCTCCTCCTCCACTGCCTAATGGCAGCTCTGTAGTGGGAGCTGTTTCCTCAGGGGAAACAGCTGCATTGTATATCCAGGGAGAATGGCATATAATTTCTGTTTATCTTGGAATTCTCAGCCTTACTAAAAACTCTTGCAGCCTGTCCCATGCCATGGAAGGGAGTATTGCTGGTTCCCAAAGGCCTACTGGGGCCTTGAGCCATGAAAGAGTTAGTAGCAACCATGATGGGAAGTAGAGACCTCCCTGCTGTTTTACAGGCACCATTTAGGGGTCCATTTGTTGCAAACTTGGGAGGGAAGGCTGGCTCAGTAACAAATGAGAGTAAATTCCTTTTTTCTGCCAATATTTTATAATTTTATCAAAGCTGTCTTTAAATGAATGTGAAGGCTGATTAATAGAAATATGGAGTAGCAAGCTGGGGAAGGAAAGGCATAATTACTCTTATCAGATGAAGGCCTCCAGGAGAAGATCAGGTGAATGAGGCCTTTGGTTCATTGTTCAGCCCTCAGAACCTTGAGGTTTTATTAAAGTACCTTCTGAGGATGTCAGTGGGAGAGAGTATGTGAGAGGCTCAGGAGCCTGGAAGGGCATGTGGCAGAGTTGTAGTGGGGGCAAGAGGCTGGGCAGGAGGGTCAGACTACTCTGAGTTTTTTGCTTTTAAGTTCACCACGGCCAACGTTCAGTTCTTAGGGTTGGGACAAAGCAGAACACTTTAGTGGGGGTGAAATTTGTGTTCTTTTTTTTTTTTAACATCTTTATTGGAATATAATTGCTTTACAATGTTGTCTTAGTTTCTGCTGTATAACAAAGTGAATCAGCTATACATATACATATATCTACATATCTCCTCCCTCTTGCGTCTCCCTCCCACCCTCCCTATCCCACCCCTCTAAGGTGGTCACAAAGCACAGAGCTGATCTCCCTGAGATATGCGGCTGCTTCCCCATAGCTGTCTCTTTTACATTTGGTGGTGTATATATGTCTATGCCACTCTCTCACTTCAGCCCAGCTTACCCTTCACCCTCTCTGTGTCCTCAAGTCCATTCTCTACATCTGTGTCTTTATTCCTGTCCTGCCCCTAGGTTCTTCAGAACCATTTTTTTTTTTTAGATTCCACATATATTGTTAGCATACGGTGTTTGTTTTTCTCTTTCTGACTTACTTCACTTTGTATGACAGTCTCTAGGTCCATCCACCTCACTACAAATAACTCATTTCATTTCTTTTTATGGCTGAGTAATATTCCATTGTATATATGTGCTACATCTTCTTTATTCATTCATCCGATGATGGACACTTAGGTTGTTTCCATCTCCTGGCTATTGTAAATAGAGCTGCAATAAACATTGTGGTCCGTGACTCTTTTTGAATTATGGTTTTCTCAGGGTATATGCCCAGTAGTGAGATTGCTGGGTCATATGATAGTTCTATTTTTAGTTTTTTAAGGAACCTCCATACTGTTCTCCATAGTGGTTGTATCAATTTACATTCTCACCAACAGTGCAAGAGGGTTCCCTTTTCTCCACACCCTCTCCAGTATTTGTTGTTTGTAGATTTTCTGATGATGCTCATTCTAACTGGTGTGAGATGATACCTCATTGTAGTTTTGACTTGCATTTCTCTAATGATTAGTGAGGTTGAACATCCTTTCATGTGCTTGTTGGCCATCTGTATATATTCTTTGGAGAAATGTCTGTTTAGGTCTTCTGCCCATTTTTGGATTGGGTGGTTTGCTTTTTGATATTGAGCTGCATGAGCTGCCTGTATATTTTGGAGATTAATCCTTTGTCAGTTGCTTTGTTTGCAAATATTTTCTCCCATACTGAGGGTTGTGTTTTCATTTTGTTTATGGTTTCCTTTGCTGTGCAAAAGCTTTTATGTTTTATTAGGTCCCATTTGTTTATTTTTGTTTTTATTTCAATTTCTCTAGGAGGTGGGTCAAAGAGGACCTTGCTGTGATTTATGTCATAGAGTGTTCTGCCTATGTTTTCCTCTATGAGTTTTATAGTGTCTAGGCTTACATTTAGGTCTTTGATCCATTTTGAGTTTATTTTTGTGTATGGTGTTAGGGAGTGTTCTAATTTCATTCTTTTATATGTAGCTGTCCAGTTTTCCCAGCACCACTTATTGAAGAGGCTGTCTTTTCTTCATTGTATATTCTTGCCTCCTTTATCAAAGATAAGGTGACCATATGTACGTGGGTTTATCTCTGGGCTTTCTATCCTGTTCCACTGATCTATCTTTCTGTTTTTGTGCCAGTACCATACTGTCTTGCTTACTGTAGCTTTGTAGTATTGTCTGAAGTCTGGGAGCCTGATTCCTCCAGCTCCGTTTTTCTTTCTCAAGATTGCTTTGGCTATTTGGGGTCTTTTGTGTTTACATACAAATTGTGAAATTTTTTGTTCTAGTTCTGTGAAAAATGCCATTGGTAGTTTGATAGGGATTGCATTGAATCTGTAGATTGCTTTGGGTAGTATAATCATTTTCACAATGTTGATTCTTCCAATCCAAGAACGTGGTATATCTGTCCATCTGTTTGTATCATCTTTAATTTCTTTAATCAGTGTCTTATAGTTTTCTGCATACAGGTCTTTTGTCTCCTTAGTCAAATTTGTGTTCTAATGAAAGAACTTCAACATCTCATGGTCCTGTCAAATAAAATATGTATAAGAATATGGGTTAGGCTTACCCAAACCTTATCTATTAAAAATATTTAAGAATTGTTTACAGCAGAAAGCATATTGGGGTTGACTCCCCTCAACATATCTTCCTGTTGAATTACATTGCTTTGATATGGACTGATAGTTCTATGCCTGGTGACAGCTGTCATCCTGTTCATCAGTCAGGATGGGCTAAGTTGCTGCCGGAACAGCCCTGAATCTCAATGGCTCAAAACCATAACTTTGATTTCTCTGTCATATATTGCATCCTTACTGCAGGTTGACTCGTGTGCTCTGCTTTGTGTTACCCTCACTCAGGGAGGCAGGGGAGCTTTTTCCCCATGCTTCTCAGGAAATGAGGCTTTTGTCCAATGTCCTATGCTTCAGAGGAGTACTTTCCTTGAAATTGTCTGTGTCCCTCTCTGGTAGCTGTGACCAGTTAGGGCTGGCAGGGCACTCTGAGTTTGGACTAGTCCCACATGGGTCCCAGTTGTTGGAAGTGTATACATGGCAATTTTCTAGGTCCCCCCCTCCACACCAGTGCCTGGGACTGGCTGGGCCAGAACTGGTAGAGCTATCTTGATGGTGTGCTCTGATCCTCGACCAGGATGTGTGGTGGTCCCAGTCCCTGCTTCTCCCTTTTGCAATGCTTGCTGACCTTCTATCAAATATGTAGAGTCAACCAGACACCCCAGGGAGCATCTCAGCTCAACCTTGCACCTATGGGGCTATTCTGGACCCAGTGGCCAGACTCAGGTTCCAGAGGAGTGGTATGGAAAGTGGATTATTCCTCCTGGCTCCTATGGTATTTGTTTTATGGGATTGTGTGGGATTGGGCCACCAGAATGGTGTCAATATGCTGATTTTTAGTGATATGATATAGAATGTTAGATACAGAATGATATTAGTGTTCTCGACTACCAATGGTTCACTTCTGACTGATGTGTTTGACCTGTGTGTGAGGATCACCGTGTATGTTTCAACTTCAGTGCTGCCTCTGATCTACAGCAGCAGAGGGCAGCAGTAGGGGGGTGACAGAGGTCCTTTATTCTATGCATCTTTTCATCCCTGGCTACCAGATAGTTACCCTGTCCCCTCTGCAGGCTTTATGACAAGTGTTTGTACCTTTCTTCACTGAGGACATTTAAGACTATTACTTTGCAATGCAATAAGCTCATCTTTTCAGTGCCGATTCTTGCTGCTGATCCATGTGGTGATGTTGTGCTCTCCCAGATGGTCTTTTTTTTTTAAAAAATTATTTATTTATTTATTTTTGGCTGTGTTGGGTCTTCGTTGCTGTGCACAGGCTTTCTCTAGTTGCGGTGAGTGGGGGCTACTCTTCGCTGTGGTGCACGGACTTCTCATTGTGGTGGCTTCTCTTTGTTGCGGAGCATGGGCTCTAGGCGCACGGGCTTCAGTAGTTGTGGCACGCAGGCTCAGTAGTTGTGGCTCGCAGGCTCTAGAGCGCAGGCTCAGTAGTTGTGGCTCATGGGCTTAGTTGCCCTGCGGCATGTGGGATCTTCCTGGACCAGGGCTCGAACCTGTGTTGCCTGCATTGGCAGGCAGATTCTTAACCACTGCGCTACCAGGGAAATCCTCCCAGATGGTAAGGTCATATAGGGTGAGGGACAGAAATTCCTTGTGCAATTGAGATGACCATTTTCTTTCTATACATTAGCCTCTTGCCTGTGTCCCCACTGGAGGTAGTGCATGGAGGGCAGGTGGTCTGTGGTCAGCATTGATGGAGATCCCACTTTAGGAATGCAGTGATTGCAGCCTAAAGAATTCAAAAAAGACATAACTGGGAAAAGTGGTGTTCTTTTTTACACTTTTACACTATAGAATACCAACCAGTAAATTTAACATGACCAGAAAATGAATTATCACTCACATTTTCCTGTGTACTCTGGTTAAGACTTGCATCTGTGGTCATTATCAAAGAAACACAGGGCTTCCCTGGTGGCGCAGTGGTTGAGAGTCCGCCTGCCGATGCAGGGGACACGGGTTTGTGCCCCGGTCCGGGAAGATCCCACATGCCGCGGAGGGCTGGGCCCGTGAGCCATGGCCGCTGAGCCTGGGCGTCCGGAGCCTGTGCTCCGCAACAGGAGAGGCCACAACAGTGAGAGGCCCGCATACTGCAAACAAAACAAAACAAAACACAGTAATGACTTATAAGAAAGTCATCAGAAGCCAGTATTCACGGATGGCATGACCCATGAGGTAATGGCATGAGCAAGGATGTAACCAGGATTAAATAAATGTGATAGGTAACTTTAGGGGCAAAAATATCTGTGTTATTTCAATACAGTCAAGTTCCAAAGAGCCATAACCATGGCCTTGTAAATAATAAAATGTTGCTGTCTTTTGTGTGTATATGTGTGTGTGGCAGGAGATATGAAATTAGCTAGGAACAGTGCATTTGACAATAAAGAACATAAAGAGATGCTTCCTGGACCTTAACAACATGAGATGGTATGCTAATTGGATGACAAACAAATACATAAGTAACCATGTACTCAAATATACCCCTGAAACTATTGCTACAATAATGATAATGAACATATCGATCACTCTCAAAAGTTTCCTTTTGCTACTTTGTAATCCTTCCTTCTGCTCTTGCCAGACACCAACCCTGATCTGCTCTCTATCAAGGCAGGCTAGCTTGAATTTTCTAGAACTTTATATAAATGGAGTTATATGATATGCAAATGTTTTTATATGGACCCAGGCTGTTTTTTAGTTCTCTTAGGTACATACCTAGGAATGGAATGGCTGCCTCATTTGGTAGCTTTAGCTGCATTCCACAACTCTCAGTTTGTTGTATTTTGTTTCATTTAGCTCAGAATACATTCTAATTTGCCTTTTGATTTCTTCTTTGGCCCATAGTTTATTTAGAAGTGTGTTGTTTGTTTTCTGAATATTTAGTGATTTTACGAATATCTATTATTGATTGCTAATTTAATGTCATTATATTTAGAGAACATACTTTATGTGACTTAAATTCCTTAAAATTTATTGAAGCTTGTTTTATTGCCTGCAATATGGTCTCAGTAAATATGCTGCACTTACTTGAGAAGAATGTGTAATCTTCTGTTGTTGGATGGACGGTTTTATAAATGTCAGTTCAATCAAATTGGTTGATAGTGTTGTTCAGTTTACTATATCTTTACTGATATTCTGTCTACTTGTTCTACCAATTATTGAAAGAGATGTGTTGAAATATCTGACTAAAACTGTGAATTTGTTAATTTTTCTTTGCAGTTATGTAAGTTTTTGCTGCATTTATTATGACATTCTGTTATTAGATGGATAAACCTTTAGGAGAATTATGTCTCCTTGATGACCTCTTGTAATTACAAAATGTCTCTCTACCCCTGGTAATTATTCTTTGCTTTGAAATTTTTTTCAATAGTGTTAGCATGGTATGTATATATATTTTATTCTTTCACTTTTAGCCTTTTGGGGGCCTTCATATTTTAAGTGGGTTACTTATAGACAACATATATTTGATCTTGCTCTTTAAAATACAATTTGGCAATCTCTAACTTTTATTGATAGTATTTAGACCATTTACATTTAGTATTATTAGCAGTATGATTAGGTTTAAATTCACCAGATTGTGGCACGTGGGCTCAGTAGTTGTGGCTTGCGGGCTCTGGAGTGCAAGCTCAGTAGTTGTGGTGCATGGGCTTAGTTGCTCCACAGCATGTGGGATCTTCCTGGACCAGGGCTCGAACCCGTGTCCCCTGCATTGGCAGGTGGATTTTTAACCACTGTGCCATCAGGGAAGCCCACTAAGCAGTGATATTGAAGAGCTTGATAATACAGTTAATAACTTCAAAATTTTGGAACTATAACCAGCAAGCAGAGAACCCACTTTCCTTTTTTTTCTTTTTGGTACGCGGGCCTCTCACTGCTGTGGCCTCTCCCGTTGCGGAGCACAGGCTCTGGACGCGCAGGCTCAGCGGCCATGGCTCACAGGCCCAGCCGCTCTGCGGCATGTGGGATCCTCCCGGACTGGGGCACAAACCCATGTCCTCTGCATCTGCAGGCGGACTCTCAACCACTGTGCCACCAGGGAAGCCCCCCCACTTTCCTTTTGAGCACACAGAAAACATTTGCAAAAATAACCCATCCATTCAGTCATAGAGGAGAGCTCACTAAATTCCAAACTGTCATGTTCTACGACTGTAGTGTAGGCCTCCCCAGAGTTCCAAAGAACAAATTTAATCAGAGAAATGAGAAAATGCAGAAACAAAGGAAAACAGTGAAGCAAGACAAAATAGTAGTTTAGCCATAAAACAAAGTCAAGAACCTTTATTTCCTCCCCAAGTCTAGGTTGTCACCTCTGCTTCCAAGCCACCAACTATAGATCAGAGGTTTCTATACCCTCCTCCTTGGGTTCCATTAATTTGCTAGAGTGGCTCACAGAATACAGAGAAACATTTTACCTACTACATCACCAGGTTATCATAAAAGCATATAATTTGGGAACAGCCAGGTGGAAGAGATGAATAGGGCAAGATATGGGGAAAGGGTACAGAGCTTTCATGCCCCTCTGGGCACACCACTCTCTCCAAATCCCCAGGTGTTCACTGACCTGGAAGCTCTCCAAACCCCATCCTTTTGAGTTTTTATGGAGGCTTCATTACATAGCCATGATTGATTAAATCACTGGCCATTGATAATGGATTCAACCTCTAGCCCCTCTCCCCTCCTGGGAGGTCAGGGTGGGACTGAAACTTCCAACCCCATCTCACTAGGTTGGTTCCCCTGGCAACCTGCCCCCATCCTCAAGGACTTTCCCAAAGTCACCTCATTAACACAAAGTCTGGTGTCGTTGACAGAGGTTCGTTTTGAATATCAAGACACCTTTATGATTCTCATCACTTAGGAAATTCCAAGGGTTTTAGGAGCTCTGTGCTATGAATAGGGAGGAAGACCAAATATATATTTCATATAAAATATATATTTCATATAATCATATAATTATATATCATATAAATATACATGATATTGTGATATACATCACAATATCACACCTTCAAAATATTTCCAGTACTTCATTAGACTTTTGTAAAACGTGCACTGAAAAGCAGGCAAGCAAGGAAAATGGACATAACAGGGAAGATATTTGGGAATATATATGTAAATAAACAAGAGATGATCCTTACACAGATTAGTGATAGTAATGAGCCTTGAGCTGTGATTAGCTGATGATTAGTAACTCAATCATTGTACAAATAGCAAAATAAAAATAATAATTGAATATTGTACCATACACTTAAAAATCTGTTGAGGGTAATCTCATATGCTTTTTACCAAAATAAAATAAATAAAATTTGAAAAAATAAATAAATTCACCAATTTGCTATTTGTTTTTAATTTTTCTCTTATATTCTTTGTTCCCCCTTCCTTTTCTGCCTTCTTTTAAATTGAATGTGTTTTTAAATTTCATTTTTATCTCCTTTGTTATCTTATTAGCTTTTTCTCTTTGTTGTGTTGTTTTAGTGATTACCTTAGTATTTATAATATACATCTATAACCTATAACATTCTACCTTCAAGTAGAATATTATAGCATGTGTAATATAAGAACCTTACAGCACTATACTTCTATTTTTCCCTTGTCAGCTTCTGTGCTTTTTTTGTCAAACATTTAATTTTACATATGTTATAAAACACCTAATACATTGTTACTATTTTTTCACTTTAAACATTAGTAATATTTTAGACATATTTAAATAATAAGAATTAAAAAAAATTTTCCCTACATAGTTAACATTTGTAGTGCTGTTCCTTTGTATAGATCCAGATTTTATCTGGAATCAGTTTCCTTCTACCTAAAAAAAATGTTTAACATTTATTGTAGGTTTTTTTGCACCTTTATTGCAGGTCTGATATTGGAATATTATTGATAATGGATTATTTCAGCTTTTGTATGGCTAACATTAAAAAAAAATTGCCTTCATTTTTGAGGGATAGTTTCAGTGTTATAGAATTTTGTTTGTTTTTCTTTCTGTACTATAAAGATGCTGTTCCACTGTCTTCCTGGTGGCATTGCTCCTACTTAGAAATCCACTACCACTTTATCTTTTGTTTCTCTTTATGTACTGTGTCTTTATTTCTCTGGGTGCTTTGAGATTTTGTGCTTATCATTGGTTTTCAGTAGTCACGTGCAATGGCATTGTTTTCTTTATGTTTCTTGTGCTTGGAATCTGTAGATTTATAATTTATAATTTTTATCAATTTTTTAAAATTTTGGCCTTTATTTCTTCAAATATATTTTATCTACCCATCTTTGTTCTCTCCTTTGAGGACTCCAGTTACCTGAGTGATAGCCTGTATGAAATTGTTACACAACTCACTGATGCTGTTGTTTTTTTTTTCCCCCAGTACATTTTCCCTTTGGGTTTTAGTTTGAACATTTTCTATTGATATGTCTTCAAATTACTAACTCCTGCCCCTGCTAGTGTTAAACTCATTTAAGGGATTTTTCAACTCAGTCATTTTAGTGATCATCTGTAGGAATTTGATTTGGCTCTTTATATGTCTCTGTTTTTACTTAACATAATGAGTCTTTCTTCTAGCTTATTAAACGTATGGAATGCAATTATAATACTTGTTTTAAGTCTTTAATTAAAGATTTTAAATTCTAACGACTCCGTCATTTCTGGTATGTTTCGATAGATTTTTCTCCTCATTTGGGTCATATTTTTCTGCTTTTTAACGTGCTTGCTAATTTTTGATTAGAAGCCAGGCATTGTAAATTTTATCTGTTGAGTGCTGGGTACATGTACTTACAATTTGTTCTGATAAGCAGTTAAATTAATTGGAAACAGTTTGATAATTTTCGTTCTTGCTTTTAATCTGTTAGGCAGTACCAGATTGATCAGCGTTTAGTCTAGGGCTAATTTCCCCTACTACTGAGGTGAAACTCTTCTGAGTACTCTGCTGATGTCCTGTGAATTATAAGGTTAGTTGACTTTCTTGTTTTGGTGGTGGAGCATATCATCCAGTAGTTTACAAAAGACGGAAAGCGTTTGAGACTTTATATATCTTAAAATATCTTTTTCCCCCTACTCTTATATTTGGCTGATAGTTTTTCTTGGTATGAATTCTAGTATGAACTGGAAAAAGTTGTTTCAGGGTCTGAAGGCATCATTCTATTGTTTTTAGCTCCTAGTGCTGTTGTTAAGAATTCCAAATCCATCTGACTTTTGATCCCTTGTATGTGACCTGATATTTCTTTATGAAAACTTATATAATCTTCTCTTTGTCCTCACTTTTCTAGAGTTTTATTATGCTGAATCTGTGAGTGTGTCTATTTTTATCAGTTCTCCTGGTCATTTGGTGAGCCTTTTCAATCTGAAACTCATGTCCTTTAGTTCTTGGAAATTTACTTGAATTATTTTGCTGATCATTTTCTCCCATTTGTTTTCCTGGAAATCGTATTATTTGGATGTTGGATCTTTTGATATAGTGATTGTATCTTTAAAAGTACTTTCCATCTCTCTTCTTTTTGCTCATTTTCTATGTCATTTCAAAACTTATCTTCCAATCATTTTATTGAGTTTCTTTGTTTCTGCTATGTATTTTCAATTTCCAAAAGTTCCTTTTTGTTTTCTGCTTTTCTTTTTCCCTTATCACATCCTATTATTTTTCCTTTGTTGGATGCAATGTCTTGTCTTTTTCTGCTGGTTGCTCTTTCCTGTTTGCTGGTAGTTAATTCTCTGTGTTACATATTAGATGCTTTCCTCCCATGTCTGATGGTCCTTGGCTGTTTGTTCGGGTTTAGGAGTCAAGTGGTTTAAGAAATGAAAACACAAATTCTGAATATTTGAGTGTGGGTTCTGGACTATGAGCTTCACTGTAGGATGGTGGGCCTGCAGACACTTACTGGGGAACCTCAGGTGTCAGTGTTGTTAGCTTTCTTCTCTTGGGCTAGGTCAGGTTCTCCAGAAAAGGCCATTCCGAACTCCTGCTGGGAAGGTATGGCCTGGCTGCCAGTGCTCTGGGAGCCAAGGAGAAAGAGGATGGTCGCTGTTTAGTGTGCAATGTTCTCTAATACTTCTGTTTTCTTATGTGCTACTCTGCCCCTAACTGTGCATGGTATTCTGCTATTCACATATCGTTTCTTTTATTCTTTCCAGAGAAAAAGTCTTCAGCCTAGCTGAGGTGGAGAAGAGGTAATAACCCAGTGGTGTGTAATGGCAGTGAGGATTTATTCATTCATTCATTCATTCATTCATTCATTCATTCATTAGAATTTACTATGTGCCAGGCATGGGTATATATACTTTACAAACCATAGCTTAGAAAGAGGGAAAAAGTGTTAATATCCCGTTTTTTCAGATGCAGGAATTATAGCACGGAGTGGTAAAGTATTATGCCCCAGACTTCTCAGCCAGTAAGGGGCCAGCTGGGACTTAGAGCCAGGCAGTTGGGTTCCTTAATGTGTCACCTTGACAATATTGCACAGTCAGCTCGGGGTCTGACAGTTACATAGCTTACAGATGATGCTCCTTTTCTTAGCCATTCACCATTCTACCTCACTTCTGGATGTGCTACCTGGTGCTGCCCAGTCCTAAGCCTTTTGAGGACTTTGCATTCTTATTTGGATCCCTTTCCAGCTTTCCCCACTGTTGGCTTAGAGCTTCCAAGTTGGTTACCACTCATCCATCTGCTTTCCAGCTTTCAAAATTAGGCAGATATTGTGTTCTCTTCTCCTGGTCCTTTTGATTTCATTTGTTTTAGACAAAATCTCTTTATTGTAGTTTTCATGGGCTTGTCAGAGAGGGTGCTTTGGATGCAAATGCTCAGTCTGCCATATCTACCTCTAGGTCTAGAGAGGAAACTTCCTACCACCCTGGTGGCACACAGATTTAATTTGATTTATAAGTTACAGATGACTGAATGTTTCTTCCAGCCCTAAATTTGTGGATAGAACTTATCCCATGTTCATGTGCTCTGATGTGTACATATTCTTATACTTTTGAGCAATTCACATATGTGTCTCTGTGATGTGGACATTTTGGGGACGATATGAGTGTTACTTAAGCAGAAAGTGGCCTTATCCTACCTTCCCCCCTCCACTGAGCTACCTGATGATGTGAAACCTCTGGTTTCAGCCTCATTGGCAAAATCCTCTTTCTTTTAGGAAGGAGCCTTGGTCAGGAAGTTGGCACCCTTCTGCCACTGGCATGCTTGATTTTTTTGAGTCCGTGATGTTAGTTGTGATATAATTTTTCCCTTTTAAAAAAAGTTTCCTCTCTTGTGGAAGTTTCCAGTATGTAACCCTTTTGTTTCCTGGTCATAATCACAGGTCCTTGCCAGCTCCCAGCTCCATTTCACCCCACTGGTCCAAACAGCCAAAGCCTTGGTAAGTTTGTGGCTGATTTCAGCAGCAGTTAGAGCCACTTATTGACCTCCTACTCTGGGGCAGGTGCTCTGTTATACATGGGGCACACAGAGATGAACCAGTCAAGTCCCTGCTGTCCCAGAGCTAGTGATCCAGCAGGACAGACAAACAGAGCTCACTTTCATACTAAGAAGTATGTCCTTTGATAGCAGTAAAAATAAAATAAGCTTGGAGGGAGCATGGGGAAGGAGTGATGAATTTCACCTGGAGAAATGAGGAAAAGCTTCAGACACACTGTGACACATGCCTCTGTTCTCAAGGGAAAGTATGATAGTTCTAGGCTGTGGAAATGGTGTTGGTAAAGTGGGCAATGATGGAAAAGGGGAGAAGAAGAGGGGGAACAGGTAGTAAAAGAGTGTGAACATGTATTGCTATTTTCCTGTGTGTCAGGGGCCTAGACAGGACATGGATGGGCATGGGGTTACCCAGATAGAGGAGAGACAGTTGGTTGAGCAAAGTCCAGTGACCTGATTGAAGCCATGCTCTAGAGTTTGATTGCTTGGTCTCCAAACTTTGTTTTATCACTACTGACTCTGATCCCAGGCAAGACGCTTAAACTTTCCTCTTGGAAAGAGGAAATAACTCCCACGGGAGTACCGCATATTGGGTGCCTGAAACAACAGACACTTATTTCTTGCAGTACTGGAGGCTGGAAGTCCAAGATCAGTGTCTGACAGGGTAGGTTTCTGGTGAGAACCCTCTTCCTGGCTAATAGATGGCCACCTTCTTGCTGTGTCCTTATGTGGCCTTTCCTTGATGTGTACACATGGAGAGAGAGAGTGCTCTGGTGTCTCTTCTTACAAGAACACTAATCCTATTGGATCAGAGTCCCACCATATCACCTCATTTAACTTTAATTACCTGTATAAAGGCCCTGTCTCTATTATAGTCATTTGGGGAGTTAGGGCTTCAACATATGAATACTGGGAGTGAGGAACACAATTCAGTCCATAGCAGAAGGTGACTCGGAATGATGGAAAAAAGAGGTGAGAGAGAACTAAGGGGACTGACAGGGGGACAGGGGAACAGGGAAGAGGAAGGTTCATGGACATGCAAGGTCAACAATATCAAATGATGCCGTAGTAATAATAATAAAAAGAATAAGTAGAATGTCTGATGTAACTATTGTGGGCAGGGCCCTTTTCATGAGTTACCTTGTCATTCCTCATGGCACACCCTCTGCTGTCAGTCCCATGGTCAAGGTCTGGAAACAGAAGCTCATAGAAGTTGAGTAACCTGATCGAGCTCCCCCAGCTGGTGAGTAGAGAGCCAGTTTTTAAACTTGGGTTTCTCTGATCCCAAGGTTCGTGTGTGCCCTTTTCACAATGCTCAGCTGCCTCTTGAGGTAGGAGGGGGAGGTTGATGTTGAGAAGAGATCACTGGCTTGGAAGGTATTCAGGAGGGGTCAGTGGTGGTATAGGAATAAGAAGGACAGGCATCAGGCTGCAGGTAGTACAGGGAGATGGGGAAGTGCAGAGAGAGGGGTAGCCTGGCAAGTCTACACCACTGTGAGGAATGTAAGTCCTCTTTGACATGTCAGTTGGATACTCATGAGAAAGATGACTCCATGGTCACATAGCTTTGGAAAACCCAGCATTCGGTGTTCACTGGCATCAGAACGTATGTGCGTCACTTCAGATCTTTTTCTGCTCCATCCCTTTCTTGTTCTAGCTGCATCTCTGGCCAGTAGCTCTGCATGGACTCTGACTGCAGGTGGGTACAACCCAATGGTGCCTTGTCTCAAGCATACACCTGTGCCTTCCACTGCCTGCTCTCACCATGGGTCGTACTCTGAGCCTGCACAGGTTGATGGATAAAATTTCCCTTTTCCTGACACTAGAGTACAAAGGAGCCAGCATCACCCCCATCTGGTGGCAGCCGGCCTCACACTTCCTCTTTGCTTTCTCTGCTTTTTCCCCCTTGTCCCTCTGTCATGCTTCCTGGGTTTGCATTTCCTAATAAAGTAATAGCACATAAGGCCTCTAACCCAGGCTGATTTTCTTTTGAAAGTGAGGCTAAAACTCCTAGATTAAAACATCCATTCCTTTGGAGGTTCATATATATAGGATAATATGGTTTCTGAGAATTCTTCTAGAAACTGCTCTGCCTAATCCAGAGAACTCTAAACTCATTAAATGTTGAGACTTAAAAAAAAATGTTACACGAACTCAACTCCCAGGAGTCTAGTGTCCCATGGATCACAGATTAGGTTTAGCTTGTGTGGTCTTATTCTGAAGGGCAGGGGTCAGCAAACGTTTTCCTGTAAAGGGCCAGGTAGTAAATAGTTGGGGCTTTGCAGGCCATAAGGTCTCTGTAGGAACTATTCAACTCTGCCACTGCAGCACAAAAGCAGGCATGGAGAATGATGAAACAAATGGACATGGCTGTGTTCCAATAAAGCTTTATTTACGAAGTCAGACGACAGGCTGAATTTGGCCCATGGGCCATAGTTTGTTGACCCCTGCTAAGAGGTCAACAGAACTGTGACTGGTAAGAGAGAAGGAGGTTGGTAGCTGGTCTGGGAGAGACAGCAGAGCTGGGAAGACGGACAAAGAAGTTGAAGACTCCCTCTTCTCACTGCTGAATGTTTCTCATTTTTCTTCCTGTGCCTCCTGAATTCCTCAATTTTGTCAGCAAGCGTGGAACATATCCTCTTGCTTTGTCCATGATGTGTTTTGCATAATCAAGGTAGGGCAGGTGGTCAGTCACCCCATGACTCCTCTGTCCTTGATGGTGATAGATGCACAGCGTTTCAGGAGTCCTCTGCCCTGCAACATCAGGGGTTAATGAAATCCTATCATTCTTGCCCATTGATGGCATCGATCTCATGGCTCTGCCACCCTGAGCATGCTGTTTGTCAGTGTAATGCATCTGGGGGAGATTTGTGTACCAGGCCAGAAGGGAAGGGGCCTGAGCAGTTTGCCCACCTCAAGCTAAGTTGTGGATGCCTGTAAACAGACCTGCCTGGTGCAGAGCATCAAGTGTGCCCAGCGCATCCTGATTCTTAGCATTTTTCTTTCTGTAGTCAAGATAACAGGAATATTTCAATAGGCTGATTTCACCCAGATGTATGAGGACAGCAAAGACGAGGAAGTGCAGCAGGGGAGGAAAATTCACAGGTAGTCGACATCTGCTGATACCAGGTCCCTTGGTAGAAACCCTATACATGCTATCACATGTAATCCTCGGGGTCCTTGAGTAGGTGTCATTGTTTTTACCCTTCCTAAGAATGAGAGAGGACATGTATTCTTGCCCAAAGTTATGTAGCTTAGCACAAGGGGCAGCCAGAAATAAAATCCCAGACAGACAACACTGAAGCCTGTGCAGTTCATGCTACACCACACAGAAACACGCCTCCTACTTTGCAAGTCCACCCATGACCCGCAAATGGAATCCCCAGGGCACTGCAGTCAGCCTCTTCCATGGGCGAAAGAATATGGGACACCACCGTCGAGTGTAGACACACCCTACAATTTGAATGTGAAACCAGCTCTCCTTGCAGTCATCACACTGGTGCATGAGAGCAGCTATGCCTCCATCCACTGCCAATATTAGGAGGGAGGAGCTTGGGGCTAGAATGCTTCTGTGCCCAGATGTCCATTTGAAGGACTAAAGGGTTAACAGAATTCAGGGGCTCTTGACTCAAGTAAACTGATAGGGAGTCCTGCCAATTATTGAGAAACCTGGAGCATACGTTAGTGACAGAAATGAAATAGGGTATCTTTGTGCTGAGCTCAGGGTACATAATGGATTTTTTTGGCTTCATATTCCTCCAATTCTGGTAGCTGAACCAACTTACCTGCTCCTTGCAGCCCAATTCTGCTTCTTCTCTTTGTGTTTTTCTGTAAGTGTTTCTACCCCAGTATATCTTTTGAGCTTCTATCTCCATCTCCATGTGTTCTTCCTAGAGAGCTCTAACTGGTCCTGTGCTTCCTAGAGAACCACCAATAAGGTAGAGTTTTGTGACTGGATCACTGCCCAGCTGGCAATACACCCCATCCCAGGTGGTCACTGGACCATGGACAGACTCTGGCATAAAGTGGTGGCCCCATTGTCTAAACTTTAATGTGGAATCTTGGGAGAATGCTGCAGTGTAGGAGAATGCATTGATCAGCGTGATTATCCAGGTGTTTGGAATACATGGGGGAAATGGTAAATACTAGGGTAACAGAATTGAGTGGTTGTTATTAAGTTTCATTGATACCCCATGGATAGATCATCGAAGGCTGAGAGCAGTTAACTGGCAATTGAATATTGAATGTTAGAGCCAGATAGTCTCTTTGGTAGCTAACAAAAAAGCCCTTTTCTCATTCAGTAAACAAAGAAAAAGCTGAACATCAACCCAAGATCTAACAGAGTGGCTATATTTCAAAGATGGTTGACTGCTTAACTATGGTAGGTCTTTTATGCTGAAGTCAGGTCCCCGACTGGGGAAACGTTGGACTCTGACACCTGGGACTGGGGCAATCTGGATGGATTTCCCTAAGAAGTTTGCTTCCCAAGACTTCTATAAGTCTTCTGAGCTTGTAGAGGTGCCCCCAAACTCTCTGTTAAGATCTACTACCCACTACCCCCAAGTGGGATGGGAATACGGAGCTTTTTCTCCCACAAGGCAATAGTTACCCCCTCTGGAGATGACCCACTTTCTCTCTGGCTGTCAGGCTTATAATCAGCATTGAATTGCACCATAATCCAGCAGGGGGTGTTCTGAGACTCAGAAAGAAGGAAATCATCTATAACTAAGGGAATGACCTAGCCAGGGGCTGGGGGAGTATCTCTGAGGCTGGGTTCTGAATGTGCTTAAAGGGGCCAGAGCGTAAGATTGGACAAGGGATAGGGTTCAATATCCTGGAAGGAACCTAGGGGTTGGTGCAAACTTGCTGTTAAGGTGATTCTTAAAAGTGTGGGAAGAGCCCACTTTGAGTGATGTTGAAATGCCTGAATTTCTGTGGCAGATGGTACAGGAAGGGATTAAAAGGATCAGGAAGTGGGCATGCTGGAATGGATATATTATCTGAGGTTAAAAGACCACCAGAGGATTATGTTCTATCAGAAGGCCATGGTGACACATAATCATTAAGGTGACCAGGAATGCGCTTACTAAGAAGTTCAGATATGGCTCTCCTCTGCAGGCTGGGGTAATAGTTGCAGAGGCTGTCACAGATTTCTGCTCACTAATAGCCATGGGGCTGATAGCCTTCCTCTCCCCAACAGAGCCATAAAGGGCAGGTGGTGGTGCTTAACTATCAGAAGTGGGTTCGTGTGGGTGGGATTGTGGGGAGCTGCAATTCACATAATGGTAGGCAGGGTTGAAGGGGCAGCTAAGAGGACTTGGCTTGCAAAAAGATGTGGATGTGGTTGGTTAATAGAACATGGTATCTTTAAGGCCAAAATAGTTGGGCAGCCAAGGAGGGTGCTGCTTAATTAACCTCTATAGTCAGAAGAAGACAAGAATGGAGAAGCAGGAGGCTGACGGTGATCACCACAATAAAAAGCTCCAATCTTTTCTTAGTTTCTGGACCTGCATCAATTTCCAGACCTGGGACCTCTATTGAAGACATGGCCAGACCACCAGGGGAAGACAGTGCCACACTACAACAGATAGGAATTGTAATCAATCCTGTATCCTTCCCAAAGGGTCTATGGCCATTTTCTCAAGTAGAGAAAGGGAAATACTCAAGCATTTGGGGAATTTGGGGAAAGAGTCTGAATTGGCATTGATTGACCTCATCACAGCTCCCCTTTAGCTCAACACTGTTTGTGGCCACCGCATGCTGGTGCAATGGACACAAATGAAGTGGCCACAGTGTCAGAGAGATGGAGGTTATACAAGGTGCTAACATCATAGAGTCACATTCAGCATGGCCATTCTAGCTACTGCCTCTTTTGAATGTGCAGTCTGCCAGTAATAGAGACCTATGCTCTGCAGCTGGGATAGCGCTATTCCCTGAGGAGATCAATTGTCCACTTGGTGGCAAGATTAGTCCCTTCTATTCTGGAAGAGTCAGAATTTTATTCTTCCAAGAATGGATACCTATTCTGGCTATGGGTTCACATTTCCAATCCATGGACCTCAGCCAGAACCATTATCCATGGAATCCCATATACCATAACATCTGACCAGGGAACCAACTTTATAGAGAAGGAGGTATGGGAGTGAACCTATGACCATGGGATTCGCCAATTATATTACATGCCTCTCCACCCAGAAGCTGCCAGCCTGCTAGAATTGTGGAATGGCCTGCTGAAGGCTCAGCTGAAGCACCAGTTCAAAAGGAACACTCTGCACAGATGGGACACCATTATTCAGAAAGTGGCACATGCAGTGAAGCAGAGACTTTTCACAGGTAATCGACGTGTACATTCCTGCCCACCTTCTGTGGCCTGTGGTTCCGAAGTTAATTCAGTTTGCAGAGCTTTTACCACGTTATTTGGAGCTATCTTATATGTGTGCCACCCAGTGGTCAGCTGGAGAGCTGGGAATCTGTTAGTTCTGTTCTCAGATTTTTTACTACATTGATTAAATCAGATTCACACAGGCACAACTTTGGATTAAGTCTGGGAATTCATTGAAAAACTGCATGGGTGTCGTGTCTCTCTTGCGATTTCCTGCGTATTACGTTCTAGTTCTGTGTCTCCCCTTTTTAATCCTTAGACCAGAACGCTGGGGTTTCAGTTGCCAATCTCTGTCATATGTTCTTCAACTGCTTCCACATTCAGAGACAGGCAGCAGGAGGACAGAGGGAGAATAAAAAAAATCAGTGGGCGTTTTACCCACCCTCCTGAGACCAGAGCTCCATGGATTGCGAAGCAGGGTTCCCCTTTGAGTTTTGGTTCCTCTGGACTACTGTTGCTGCCACAAGGGGAGATTGCTGTGGGCTGGGACACAAGTAAACGGAAGAAGGAAAGAAACAGAAAATCAATTCCAGAGGACTTCCACACTCTCTCTGAGCATTGGAAATCCCCTTTATTGCTTGTTGAGCTGGTACTAGAGGGCTTCCCCTGGAGCACTTTCTATACCCTGTCACCCAGTTCTGGATCTCAGGTGGTTTTTTGGGCTGATGGAATGCCAGAGGGGAAAAATGGTAAATTTACCATCAGTTTGGTAGCACTTCAAATTCTGGTTTTCTTTCTGAATCTGCCTGCTACTGTTTACTTTTCAGGTTCCTCGAATGACTGCTCCATGCATTTTGTCAGGTTTTATAGCTGCATTCGGTAGAAGAGACAGGGTGGACTGTACTTAGTTTATTTTACCCAGAACCATAACTCCTATATTGAGCTTTTTATTACAGAAATTCCATATTTTGTGTACCTTTCAACATGTCTTTTTTGTTCTAAGACCTTTTATTTTCTTTGCTTTCTTCTTCTTTTAATAATATATAATATTAATAAAATTCCTTCGACCACGAAAAGGCTTGTTTATGTAATTAGGATATGAAAAGAGAAGCCTTTTGTAATTTTAAAAATAAATTTTCTTTTTCTCTTGAATAGATTTTCGGTTGTCTTTTTTGTGTTGTAGTATTTCCTATGGTTTTCCATTTTTCAGTAGTTCATTTACCAATCTATCTCCTAATGGGACCATAGTATTAGAAATGGTGAAAACATTGAAAGTATATGTTTCTCTCTGTATACAGTTGTGTTTATATCTCATAGATTATGATACACAGTTTTATAAAATTTACCTTTTTCCCCAAAATAGACTGTTGAAGAATTCTTAATTTCCATCTTGTTGTTTAGACTAAGGCTTAGTTTCCATATTTTTGCATGTATTAGTGTGTGTCCTGAGAATAAAATACATAAAATTTCTTCTTTTTAAAGTGCATTAGAATATTCTTGGTGTCTTATTGTAATCTTTCTTTCTGTATAGCATCTCTGGATATAAGATATAAGAAAAGTTATATTTTTTCAATTCTGGGGTAGTGAGTTGGTATCAGTTAATAACATCCAGATTATTATCTATTTACTTCTCTACTTCCCAAACTGGGCGGTGATCACCTTGAGGGAAGGTGCAAATGGCTTCTTTATTTTTGTATTCCCAGCATCCAGAAAAGCCAGGTAGAATGTGGATATAAGAAACATTTATTTATATTCTTTTCCACTGTGTTAATTTCTTTGACATCTGTGTCTCAAATATGTTTTCTATTTTAATAATTGATTTTTCTGCAACATCAGTTCTATCATTAACTACTTCCAATACTGATTGAAATTGTCCCATAGTGAGATTCAAGTTTATTCTGTTCCTTTTTTGAAGATGCCATGGAAATATCTCATTATGATTTTAAGCTTTCCTGTTTGCTTAAATGTTCCCAGAGATCAGGTTTCCTGAGAGGCTGTTTTGAAGTTTTGCTTTTGTTGCTTCTCTAATGGAAAAGACTGAATCATCCACGTCCTGGATTTGGGGTTGGGTAATTATTAAAGGAACATTCTTTTTTTTTTGCGGTACGCGGGCCTCTCACTGTTGTGGCCTCTCCCGTTGCGGAGCACAGGCTCCGGACGCGCAGGCTCAGTGGCCATGGCTCACGGGCCCAGCCGCTCCGCGGCATGTGGGATCCTCCCGGACCGGGGCACGAACCCGTGTCCCCTGCATCGGCAGGCGGACTCTCAACCATTGTGCCACCAGGGAAGCCCTAAAGGAACATTCTTAATCCTGAGGTCAAATCAGGGTTGAATGATGATGATTTCTCGGTGCTGCTGAAGTTTGTAGTCTCAGTTGAAAAAGTTTGTTATTTCTATCTTTTCAGCATATCAAGTGTTCCCAAATATGGACTATGATTAATGAGGAGTTCTTTTCAATTTGGAGTGAGGATCAGAAAAGCACCCCTCATTTTGTAATCATATTGGCAGAGTACTACTCCAGTAATAGCAGTAGGACTGGGGCTCCGGCCAGTTTGTACATTTTCACCTTAAAGCTCGCAGATGAGAGGAAATAGGCTATCCCTGGATCATGGCCTGAAGTGTGAGCTCACATGGTGAGATTTCTCAATCATGTCCTGGCTGTTCAGCTATAGGTAGACTCTAAGCCCTGAGTTGGCTCCAGGAGCTCAGGCTGCAGTCAGTCCCTTCTCTTGACGCAACATCCCTTATAAGTTGGGGTCCTGGGCTTGGGTTGGCTGCTGGTGCTAACTCTTAATTCTCTCCAAATTTTGTAAGAAAGAGTATACATTCATTCCTGAATAGGAAATATGCTCAACATTCTTGTCAAACATTTTGGATGTTAATGTGGACTTTTACCCCTTTGATAGAAAATGTCATGGATATTTTAAGAGGAAATGGGGAGAAAGGGACTTACATGGATTCCCTCACAGTCGTATCTTTCCGAAATGACAATGTATTTTCATCTTAACTTCCTTACCTATTATTTTTATCTGAGAATCCTTTCTGTGTCAAGTCTGGTGCCTTCTTAATTTCCAGGGGCATAATTTTCAGATGAAGTTTTCATCTTCTTTGACAATTCTGCCCATCATCATCTTTGATCCTGTTTTTAAGTTGACTGTCTCACATTCTTCCCTATCCCTATAAAATTCCATCTGTCCTTTGCTGTGACTCAGCCATTCTCTTGTGCAAAGTCGGGAGACTTGAGTCTTGTGTTAGCTTCTCCTTTCAGAGACAGCATAGTCCTTTCTCTTACAAAATTATGATCCTTAGGAAGAAGAAGAAAATTAAAATATAACCATTGTCTTCACATGCTTCCGTATTTCCTCAGGTCTTTAAAATCTCTAGATGTACAATTAATTTTCTTTTTGATTTTATTTGCTCCCAGATGATCTAGGTAAAATTCATGATCCGTGTGCTGGGTACATAGCATAAAACTCTCCGTGATGTATCAGACTCATGTTTCAAGAGGAGAGCATACCGGTCATAGCAGTACGTGGTCCTCTACACCAGGCATTTTGCTTATTATTTCACCAAACTCAGTCAGGCTAATTTAAGCCCTGTAAGATCTGTAGGAATATCACAGGAGCAATCAGGAACAAGAAATATAGATAGACCCACAGAAGACTAGAGTCAGGACCTGACAGAACATCTGGAGCCAGGGTTATTCTCTGTTTTTCAGGGCTGCCTAGTCTCACCTCTGTGCCCCTTTGTCCTCCACGCCTTCCCTTCGCTTTTGTGCATATGATTAAGGGCAAATATGGTCACCTCCAGCTTAGTTTCTCACCTTTTCCCAATTCAGATACACAGCAGAGATCGACTAATATCTCCCAAATCCAGACTCCTGTGAGGGAAAATTCACTGGCTCCGATTGGGTCCAGTCAGCTGTGTCATGTACTGCAGAGTACTGCATCTCTGTGAGGGGGTGGTTTGTTCTCAGAAAAGGGAGTGGTTTACAGGCTGGAAGGACATCCCAAAAGGGGCCTGCCGCAGTGTTCCCCAGAGGGCTTCACTGAGTGCCGCACAGTCCTGGACATAAGTACAGTTTCTCTCCAGTGGGGTCACCTCACTCCTCTGTAGTGTCTGGGATGTTTCTATTTCTCCAGAATTCCGGGTGCTCATCCTCCAAGGGCAGGACCCTGAATATGTGGTTTCAGCTCTGAAATGGGTCACAGATTCCTTGTTGTTTAATCCTTCTCCCTGTATACCAGTGCCATCATCTGTAAAAAGTAGAGATAATGATACCTATGGCTCTTGGGAAATTAAATAAGATCATGTATATAAAAGTACCTAGAATAGTGCTTGGCACGTGACATGGTGCTCAAATAATTTTGAGCCACAGTTTCTAGTCTTCTTAGTCTGCTCACTGATTTATCTCTTATTCTTACGAATCCTTTTCTTCTTTGTGGTTTCCTTTTCTTAGTGCTTTTTACACCAGGACACCGCCTTCGCCAAGCCCCCGCCTGTGGTTTGCAGAATTCTGCTTCTTGAAAATGAGAATGGCATTTGATGATTGCCAGTCTATCGAAAACTTGCCATTTTACATTTGTTTCTCAAAGATCGCTGACAGAAGCTTGTTGATTCCAGTCGAAAATTCTCTTTGTACCTTGAACTCTAATGTGTCAGCCAAGAGACTTGAAAACACTGAGAGAACGTGGGTGCCTTTACAATCTCCTAATGGATTTGAGGCTTTAATTCTCTCATGGTGGTTTAATCCTATTCCTCCAAGTCCAAATACGATGCTCTTGGAGCAGAGAGAAGCAAATGGAACATAAGGGGATTCACTTTCCTTTTTTCATCCATATTCCACAACTGATCCCAAGTTTACCCCTTCCGTGGACTTTTCCTCTCAGAGTAACTGAGAAAGCCTTATTGAGAGTCTTAGCATTCTGCAAACTGCAGCTCACACTGGTCTGTTTTTCATGTTTCTGTTCATCAACTTTGATCATGTTCCTCCTTCTCTTCTTTTGAGTATGTTCTTTTACAATATGAATTAGTTACTGCTTGGGGCAGACCCAATGCTTTCTAGAGCTAACAGTTTGATTAGTTGACTGAGAAAATGATTAACTTACTCCACATCTAATTCCTGGGAGGGTTTGAGGCAGCTATAGCTGTATTGTACTAATCATTACCCATTGCATTTTAGTTATTTAAAATAGCAGTTGCTTGGGGGCAGGGACTAAGCCTCATCCTTTTTTCTCTGCCTAGAATGGAGCCCGGCACGTAAAGATAACAATAGCTTCCATCTATTGTGCTGTACTCGGTGCCAGGCACTTTATTATCTTATTCAACCATCACAGTAATCATATGGAAAAAAATGCTGTTACATCTCCTTTTTAACACTTTCTTTATTTTTTATTTTTTTTTGCGGTACGCGGGCCTCTCACTGTTGTGGCCTCTCCCATTGCGGAGCACAGGCTCCGGACGCACAGGCTCAGCGGCCACGGCTCATGGGCCCAGCCGCTCCGCGGCATGTGGGATCTTCCCAGACTGGGTCACGAACCTGTGTCCCCTGCATTGGCAGGCGGACTCTCAACCACTGTGCCACCAGGGAAGCCCCCTACATCTCCGTTTTTATGCATGAGACAACTGTAATGTAGAGAGGTTAGTTCACAGGTCCAAGATCCTTGCTGTGAAGTGGTGGGGCCGAGGTTCAAGTGCCACTGGCCAAACCCCAGGGCCAGACTCTTAGCTGCTACTCTGTTCTGTCTTGCCCGGTGGTGGCCCCCAGGGCAAGAGTTCTCCACCTCTTCTTTTTCACCAGAGTCGTTTACAAATGCAAAATGGAATCGCAGTTTTGAGAATTATCTTCCTTCCCAAAGTATCATGACTTACAATCCTGCCTACGCTTTCCCTTAAATTTCCAAAATCTGCCTTTTAAAATCTAGTACATACCTTGAACTTTACCCCGCTGATTCTTTTTTGCTACCATGAGGTGATATGATAAATTTAAGTTTCTATAGTTTTCACTTCACTGACCATTCCTTCTTAGTGGTCAGAAGAAAGTCTGAGACAGTTGTGATCACTTCCTTTACCTCGGCCACTTCTCTCTCCAGTTCAGTAGCTTTTGAGTACGACAGACTCTTAATATCTGATTGTTCCCAGCTTGAGTTCCTTCCTGTGCAGACATGGTGATAGCATGCGGGCGTATTTCCCATACTGTTTTCATTTCTCTTAATACATTTTGTGTTTTGTTCAACAGATGTCAAAAGCAATAAATATTATTATCTGAGTCAGCTATTTCTTTGAGTAAACTATGACTGCTGTTATCATTTAAAAGTCATAACTTCTTGGGGCTTCCCTGGTGGTTCAGTGGTTAAGAATCCGCCTGCCAATGCAGGGGACATGGGTTCGAGCCCTGGTCCGGGAAGATCCCACATGCCACGGAGCACCCAAGCCTGTGCGCCACAACTACTGAGTCTGTGCTCTAGAGCCTGTGAGCCACAACTACTGAGCCCATGTGCCACAACTACCGAAGCCCATGCGCCTAGAGTCCATGCTCTGCAGCAAGAGAAGCCACCGCAATAAGCCCACGCACCACAACGAAGAGCAGCCCCCGCTCGCCACAACTAGAGAAAGCCTGCATGCAGCAATGAATACCCAATGCAGCCAAAAAAAATAAAATTAAAGTCATAACTGCTCTCGTCTATAGGAATTTGTTCCATGAGCTTATTTAGGCATTTCTCTCTTGGTCCTAGACCAATAACCATTGAAAATACTTACCTACCCACCCTGCCCTTGGATTTTTTGGCTGAATTTTTCCCCTGTGGGATGACTGAAAGTAACAATCCCAAATACCTATAAACCAAAGCAATTCAAAGATTAGCAGAGGAATACCTGACACTGGTTCAGAGCTAAGGCTACGTGGATGATCTTCCTCCTGCAAAACGGAGATGGGGACCTACGAGGCGTCTGGCCACTAGATGGCAAATGGTTATCGCAAAGTTTCTCCTTCATTACCTGTTTTCCTAGACATTGATATAGAGAAACAGGATAAAGACCTGTAAACACTGGGGTTTTAAGAAGATTTGTGTTAGAATTTCAGCTTCGTGGGTTTTGGAAAAATCCCCTCAAAGACGGACTGGAGCAACCATGTCTATGCTCTGTGTTCAGCAACAGGTGTGGTGAGGGTACCACAACTGTGTTATGTGAGAAAAGATCTGACCAGTGTTGTGTGTATGTGTGTGTGTGTGTGTGTGTACGTGACAGGATTCTCGGCTCACTTTATCTATTTCTCTTCTTCTTCAGCTTAAAATCTTCTCTGTGAGATCAGCTGGTCTCTGGATACAGGCTTGGGGATTATCACCTTGGCTAAGAGTTCACAATTTTGTTATCTTCAATTTTGCTCCAGAAATGCAAATCCAGTTAACTTATACAGTTCCCATGTCCTTCTCTCTTTCCCCAGTCAAACCTTCTCTGGGAAGATAATGAAATTGCCACCGGACTTCTAGACCAACCACCTTCCTATTGTAGACCCTGCTGACCCATGGGTCCTTGTTTTCCCTGGTTCTTTTCTTGAAGCTCTGGCTCTGTTTCTTAGGGGAGCTTTGTAAGCATTATGCCTCTCTAGGCGTTTGGCATCTCAATTCCTTCTCTAGATCTTGAGTCCAGCTCATTTTCTCTCCACTCTACTGATGTCAATGTTGAGTTTCAGAGGTCACATAGCTAGTCACTGAAGGAGCTGGGATTTCAGTCCAGGTGGGCCTTACATCAAGGGCAGCTGTCTGCGTGACCCTGTGCAGCTTCCCTACTGGAGGGTCCCAGCATTGCTTTGCAGAGCGCAAGCTGTTGCTGTTTCTCCAGAAAGACAGGTTCTCCCTTTGTGGAGGATTTCTCTGAAGCACGGCTCCCTCTGGGCTGACCTTTATATTCCGCTGTTATGTGAGGGAGGCGTTAAAGAGACTCTTTATTAAGATGCAGGCTTGAGTCCTGCACACTGCCAGGGACAAAGCACATTTCTATTCGGAGTTTTCTGTGAGGTTTTCTTCAGACATGTTTATACCTCGTCTGAAAAGGGAGAACTACTGCGGGGTGGCCTCACCCCGACACCTGCAGACAGAATACAGCTGCAGGATTCAGAAGGCAGAGAAGATCGAGGTTGTCCCTCAGGGTCCCCTGGTTTACCTACTATATTTGTCCCTAGAGATGAGACATTTATGGAAAGGAGCTGGTTTAAAGAGGATGCCACTGTGAAAATATGAAGAAAAATTGGCTATTTTCAGTTCTGCTGTGCTTTAAAGCTTGGACAATCAGGAGCCACATAGACAATGAACCCAATCTGTTTTCTGCCACGCTTCCACTGGGACGGACTCTCTGAAGGCCTTGTTGCCTGACCTTCATTAAGAATGTTGCCGTCATCGAGCTGAATCAGGCCCTGACTCTGAGGTGGGATTGCTTTTCAGGGATATATTCTGAGAGGCTCTGGGGCAAACCAGTTGCTTTAGACACGGCCAAGAAGGGGAATATGGTGTTGTCTGGTGATGAAATGAGATGGTAGCTATCAGGGAAAACAGGAAAGGAGGGAATTGCCGAGGAGAGTTGTTAGCATGGTGGCAAGAGCCCTAAATCCACAGCCTGTAAGTGACTAATTGGATCAGCCCTAGGATCAGCCCTGCCAGGGGTAAGCTCTGAAGAATGCTTGAGGGCAGACGCTTTTGTTTGGCCGTCCTGGGTAGGCTCACCACAGTTTACATGTGGGAGGAAGGAGAGGATTCAAAATTTATATCACATACCAAGGGTGCTTTATAATTTGTTATTTTATTTAATTTAAAATGCTTTGAGAATGAGCATTATTATCCTCCTTATTTTATATAATTAAAATACAGATGCTTAGAAATATATATAGTACCTTGGTTAAGGTCACACTGATGGTCAGGGGTGGAACCCAGATCTGACGTTGTGGCCCATGATTTGGAGATGATAGATCCATGCGTATTGTCTTATACATGGCTTTATCAAATGGTGACCCTAAGTACAGGACTTGCTTTGTCACGCACACACATGCACATACACAGCAAATAATGGCCTGGGAGCATCTATAGGGAAGGTGTGAGCGCTAGGACACAGATGGGTTTCTGAGAACAAATTTCCATTTACCCTCATTCCTTTTGTTGATAAGGTTACTGGAGATAACAGGTTGTGAGGAGTGACCTTAATAATTGTTGCCCGGAATAGCAGCTGTGACTGGAGGTCGCTGTTCATGGACTGATCACCAGTAGAATATTGCTTTGACACCCCAGCCTCTGCAGGCGTTTCCACACTTTACTTGGCCCTTGATCCCTTATTGTAACTCTGCTTAGGTTCTCACCTTTTGACTCTATGATGCTCCAACCCCAGATGCATTACTGGATGACTGGCTCTGAGTCACAGTTTGCCCCACACTTATAACTCTTATAGAGCCTCTCAAACTATGGAGTCCCCTCTCCTCTAGTCTCTCCGGATGGCTTGCGTTTCAAGTTCTTACATAAACCTGACAACCGCCTTGGACAGGTGACTAGATGGGGTAGTTTCCTGAGAAGGGAGTAGAGGTAGCCTTGCATCCAAAGCAACGCAGGGTGGTTGTGGCAAAGAGTAGGCAGGCAGAGCTAAGTTTTGTGCACTGAAAGGACAAAGAAGATTTTGATTCAGAGTAAGGCGAATGAGTCAAAACATCCCCGTGCCAGATCCAGAGATGAGGACAAAGAAGGCATCACCTTGGCTGTGTGATAGGGAGGATGTGGCAGAGGTGGAAGGGACAGCAGCTGTTTTGGGTAACTGTCACTGTGTAACAAATCAGCCCTAAATGCAGTGGCTCAGAACAATAGTCGATTTAGCTCAAGAGTCTGCAGCTTGAATGGGGCTTAGGGAGGGAGGCCCATCGCTTTGGAATCACCGTCAGTTGGAGTGGCTCTCCTGGGGCTGGGGTTTCCACTCCCGAGATGGTTCACTCATGTGCCTGGCAAATTGTTGCTGGCTGTTGGCTGGGAGCTCAGCTGGGCTGAGGTCTGAGGGCCTTGGTTCATTTCTACATAGGCCTCTTAATGGCCTCACCCACAGACTGCTTGGGTTCCTTCACAGCCTGGTGGCCGGGCTCCCAGCTGCATTGCCATCCCTTCACGCAGCATCACGTTCCCCATGTTCTGTTTCTGGAATCAGTCACAGAGTCCTGTCCACGTTCAAGGAGAGAGAACACAGACCTCAGTTCATGATGGGAGAGGTGTCAACATCAAATTGTAAGAAGAGCAGGTGGGATGGAAGACGTTGTCGTGGCCATTTTTGGAAAATGCAACCTGCCAACGAGGCTGTCAGAGGGAATGCACAGGAGAGGGGAGATTATACAATGTATTCCCAGGCCTTGGTTTCAGAATCTTGAATGGATTGTTACTCCTATGAGGTGATTAGCTAATGCTGGGAAAGCTCAAGAAAAAGGTAGTGTGTTCTGTCTTAAGAGTATTGGAACTCTTGGTGATAGAGGTAGCCCAGTTATTGGCTTATTCCTGCCCAGTTACAGCTTTGGTGAAATTAGTGGCATTTGTCTTCATTCTGGTCTGGTCTGAGGGAAGTGGAGGTGTTTTATCATTGGAGAGATGGCAGAGGAAGACCTAAAGGATCTGTTTAGAACATCACCTGTGTGTGCGTATATGGGTGTGTGCGTGTGCGTTTATGTCTTCCAGAAAGTAAGTGGTACCATAGGTCAGCTAGCACATATCTTAGCTAGCTAAGAGATGCTGTCAACTGTTACCCCTTAGGGCCATTTCAACAGGGTGGATGGTTTTTGGAATTGCTCAGTCACTGGGGCTAGAGGCTACGGCCCCAGAGCCCACGAGGCAAAAATGATGAATTGGGCAGAGCTTTACAAGGGTTTACCCATGCTTATGAGCCTGATGAAATGTATCCTGGGCAGAAAGAGGCCTCAGGTAACCTGTTTCCCCTTTGTCTCATTGATCCTCCTCTATGGATCTTCATTGATCCCTATGGATTTAGCAAGCCATAGCTCCAGTAACACAAGGCCTGGGTGGATTTTCAACCTTTTAAAATTGTTAACTATATATTTCTGTAAATGTAATTGGGTGTTTGTTTCAAATATAGGAGAAAAAGAATATGGAGAACAATATTGGGTTAGAGAAGCACACAGCCATGAGAATGATAAATGTTGAGCAAACCAGTGATTATACGGTCTGTTTGTGTAAGGAGCTGGTATCTCAGTTACTGTGGCTGAATGGGGAAAATAGGCTTTCAGGGATGTTAAATGTGTCTGTACAGGTGAGGGCTTGCACCTGTTTGGGATAAATATGTGTGTATGCAGGGTAAATTTCACTTTAAATGTGTGATTTTCTTCCTGAGCCTTAACTACCTGAGAGAATGTGATTCTGTGCTTTTTCAAGGCTGCAATATCTCTATCAATGAGCCAACGAAATTAGAAAATTCAAGCATCATCTGAATATAAAATAGTCATGTAAATTATAACTTCCTCAGGATTAGGTGTTAAATTACCAACTTTACATTTTATTTTATTATATTTGTCAGCCAGTCAGACAACAAGTATTTATAGAGAGCTTACCCTGTCTCAGGTGCTGATTTAGATGCTGAGCAGATAGTAGAAAAATAATTGAATCTCTGCTTTTAAGGAGCCATAGACTAATTTGGTGAGAAAATAACCATGCAAATAAATATAAATACATATATATGTGCATATATATATGTTATATATGTTATATGTTATATATATACCGTATAAAAAAGATGGTTTGAAGAATTGATAAGTGTTATGAAGAAAATAAAAGTTAGTAATATAATAGAAATTGACTGGGGAAAGGGACAATTTTAGGTCATCAAGGAGGGTCTCTCTGAAGGGTGACATTTGATTTGGGTATCAGGGTGATGTTGGCCACGTAAAATGAGTTAGGAAGTATTCCTTTCTCTTCATTTTTTGGAAGAGTTTGAGAAGGATAGGTATTACATCTTTGAATGTTTGGTGGGATTCACCTGTGAAGCCATCTGGTCCTGGCCTTTTGTTTTTTGGGAGCTTTTTGGTTACCGTTTCAAGTACTGTACTAGTGATCAGTCTATTCAGATTTTCTGTTTCTTCCTGATTCAGTCTTGGAAGGTTGTATGATTCTAAGAGCTGTCCATTTCTCCTTGGTTGTCCAGCTTGCTTGTTGGTGGATAGCTGTTCATAGTGTTCTCTTATAATCCTTTGTATTTCTGTGGTATCCTTATTTCTCCTCTTTCATTTCTGATTTTATTGGTCAGGGCCTTCTCTCTTTTTTTCTTAATGAGTCTAGTTAACTGTCAATTTTGTTTATCTTTTCAAAGAACCAGCTCTTAGTTTCATTGATCTTTTCTACTGTCTTTCTAGTCTCTTATTTCATTTATTTCTGTTCTGATCTTTATTATTTCCTCTGAAGAGTGACATTTGAGAAGGAAACAGCTATTTGGAGATCTAGCTGAGGAGCATTCCAAGAAGATCTTGATGGGATGAAGTGGGAAGCTGAGAAGGATAGAAAGAAAGCCACTAGCTGGTGAACAATGAGCAAAAGAGTAAGGGGAGGGGAAGGATATTAGACAGGCAGATAGGGTGTAATAACACTGGGCCTTTCTGATGTGGTAGGGGGTTTGGTGTTATTCTAATAGCAATGAAAAGCTGCTTGGGAGTCTTCAGCATGAAGATGGTGCTGTCTGGTTTGCAATTTAGGATGATTACTATGGAGGTATGTGAAGAATGGACGGTGAAAGAGCAAGTTTGAAAGCAGGAGGCTGGGCTTCCCTGGTGGCGCAGTGGTTGAGAGTCCGCCGCCGATGCAGGGGACACGGGTTCGTGCCCCGGTCTGGGAAGATCCCACATGCCACGGAGCGGCTGAGCCCGTGAGCCATGGCCGCTGGGCCTGCGCGTCCGGAGCCTGTGCTCCACAACAGGAGAGGCCACAGCGGTGAGAGGCCCGTGTACCGCCAAAAAAAAAAAAAACAACCCCAAACGAACAAACAAACAAAAAGAAAGCAGGAGGCTGCTGCATAGTCCAGATAAGAGGTACTGGTGGCTTAGTCTGTGATGTGGCAACAGCAATGGTGAATAGTGACATGAGGGGGGCACGGCGGTGCTTCAGTAAGGAGAGTACAGAGTACTGACCCTACCTCCAGGCATAGTGGTACAAAGCCTGTTGGGGGAAGGGTAGCCACCACCGAAAGGGCTGCAGGATATTTGACAGTGCATAGTGGATAAGCAAGAGGTTCCATTAAATCAAGGGAGAAAAAGGAAATCGGGAAAGTCAAAGGTCAAAGCCTTAGGAGAATTTATTGATGATTTTGTATGAGTTCCAGTGGTCACAAAATCTGTCCTCTCTGAGCTGATGTGGTGGCAATTGGGGGTGAACACTGTGGAGTAGTGACCTCCTTACTAAAATACAGGGTGGGTTGGGTATTGAGGCATTCAGGAGAGCAGAACAATGAAAGCTCTGGTTAACTGTACCTTCTATGGTGCATGAAGGATTTCTCTGGGGTAAATTCTGCGTCTACCTAATAGAACACATTCTAGAAGTGTCTTTGCACTAAGGAGAGGAGCGACTGTTAAGATCTGGTCCCTGAGGTTTGTTGTTTTCTTCTACTGGCAGAACAAGTCCCAGGTGAGTCCAGCAGAATAAGACACTGCAGGAGAGGGGTGCTCAGGTTGCAGCTGGGTGCAGCTGGGTGCATCACGGGAAAAGAGAGCTGCGTTTTGTGTCCCTACGAACGGGTATGTTTTAACTTGGCACGTTTTTTGCTCACGAAAATGAAAAAAAAGGAGACTAATACCATCTGATAAAATGATATGGGACAATTTGGGAATGGAAATTAGGCCATATTAATAAAATTTTAATTATATAATTATATTCTTCAGTTGGGTGATTGCCTTACTTGTTCTTAATTTGGGTAGGGGAAATGTTTATGAGCAATTATTGTGAAATTTTATGTACTCTTTGGTGGGCTTTGGGTGAAAGCACAATGGAACTTGAAACTATGGATGCAAAGCTGCAGGCTGTACTGGAACTACAGCTACAGGCTGTACTGGAACTGTACCTGCTACTAGACTCTGATAGAATTTACTGAGAAGTACTAGGCCATTTTGATTCCATAATTGTCTCTCTGTGTGTATATGTGTGTGTTTGCTATATTTGGAAAAGATTCCAGACTTGTGCAGTAGATGACTGGGAACCAATTTAAATAATTTGGGGGAATGCCTGAAGGCAGTGAAATGTGGAAATGCTTCTAGAACTGCAGAGGTAAGCAGGCTGTTTCAGAGTCTTCCTAGAATGCCATGTCAACAGTACCATCTTATTGGAAGGAAAACAATTTTCACTTAAAATTGTAACTGACACCTGTGATTAGTTTCCTGCAAAGAGTAGAGGTAGCTAAATGGATTTTAAGAAATTGTTAGTTTTAGTGCTTTGAATTTCAAAAGATGCTAGAAACCTCCAAGAAAGTGTTAAGAGAATTTTATGGAAGATGTTTGAAGAATAGAAGTTTGATACATAGGATTAAGTAGCAGAAGGATTGATGCATTAATTCATCAAATAGTTACTGCTTATTATAAAATTCTTCTTGTTCTTTTCCATGTGCCAAGCATCTTTCTGGGAGTTGGGGGCAGAGCAGTAATCGAAACAGATAGAAATTTCTACCCCCATGGATCTTGTAGTGTAGTGGAGAGGGCGAGAGAGAGACTGTAAACAAAATAAAGAAGAGGAAATAAAGTGTGTAGATAAGTGCTACGGAGAAAAATAAAGTTGGAAGCGTGGGTAAGGAATTCTAGGGATGGGGAGTCAGTTTTAAATAGGACGGTCAGTGAACGCTTTTCTGAGAAAGAGCATTTCACCAACTTCAGGATGCAAGGGAATAAGTGATGTGTAAGAATGGTCTAGATGGAGGGAATAGAGTTGCAGAAGCTGTGACACTGATCATGTTTTAATAAACTGATTCTAGCTCAAATATCGAGACTACATTGTAGGCCAGCAAGAGTGCAAGCAGAAAGATCTGTTAAGAGGATATTGAAATAGTCCAGGTGAGAAGTGGTAGTCAGTTGGACCAAGGTGGTAGCAATGAATATGGGAGGAGGTGTAAGAGCCTGGGTATATTTTCAAGGAAAACTAACAGGATTTGCTGACCAATTGGGTATGGGAAGTGAGAGAAACAGAGGAGTTAAGAATGAGGCTAAGCTTTGGACTTGAATTACTGGAAGGATAGGATTCCCATTAGTGAAGACTCTGGGAAGTTTTGGTGGTGGGGAAGATCAGGGTTTCAGTTTTGTAGTTGCTAGCTGGAGCTGTCTCTTAGGCATCCACATAGTGAGGTCTAGAGGCAATTGGACAGATAGGTCTGGAAATCAAAGAGCGGTCCAGGCTGGGGCTGTAAATGTGGGTGTCATCAGCACAATGATAGTATCTAAATCCATAATATTGGATGAGAACAGTAAAGGAGGTGTGTAGATAAAGAGAGAACGTCAAGTAAAATGAAGACTGAGAACTGACCATTGTTCCTAGCAACCTAGAGATCACTGGTGACTTTGACAAGAATGGTGAGCGTGAAAAACCTGATTGTAGTGGCTCCAAAAGACAACTGGAGGAGAGAAATTAGAAGTAGCAAGTAAATACAATTCTTACTTTTATTAGTTTTATTGTAAAGGGCAAGCAGAGAAATAGGGCAGTAGTTGGAAGGGGAAGCAGAGTAAAGGAAGTTATTGGTTTTTTTTAATATGGGAGAAATAACATCACATTTGTGAATAATCCATTAGCAGGAGAAGAAGTGATGCTGCAAGAAGAGAATTGTTGAGCTCCATTTATGAGTAGGTGGGAGGGGTGGGGATCTAGTATGAAAATAAAGGGGCTGACTCTAGCTAGGAGTTAGAGCAGTTTATTCAGCATACCAGAAGGAAAGATTAAGTATTTGAGCCCTGATTCTTGGAAGTGCATAGATGTGTTGGAGTTTATTCAAGGGGTCTCTGATTACTTCTGTTGGATTTTTGGAAGGAAGGAGAAGAGTGCAGAAAATGTGAAGTTAGCTACATCTGTAGACACTTAGTCTCTATCAGTGAGCTTGTGGTCAGACTAGATCTGATCTGAGAGGCTTCAAAAGCAGTGGATAGGGTTGGTAAGACTCCTTCTATGGAGTCTCCTTTGGCACCCACCACTACCTCACCTATTACCACCCAGATCGAATCATTGATGTGGGTCCCTGTGTCCTAGGTACCCATCTGTATGCTCTTCCTTATTTCTGTACTCCAAGGTTCTGGAAGAGTACACAGAAGTATATCCTAGATTAGAGGAGAAGGCTGTTATCTGGAAAGTAACTTATGTGAATAACTGGCTTGTAAAGGTTTAAAGTTTTTGTTTGTTTGTTTGTTTTAGTGGTTGCCCTAGAATTTGTCATACACATTTAGAACTAATCTAAATCCACTTTTCAAATGACACTATACCACTTCACAGGTGGTGTGAGTGAGTACCTTATACAAGATTTCCAAATTCCTCCCTCCTGTCCCTTGTCCCTTCTAACATTGTTGTCATTCATTTCACTTAACCTCAAGTTATAATCTGTAAGTTACAATCATCTAATATATTGTCGCTATTATTATTTTGAACGAACTATTATCTGTTAGATCAACCAAGAATAAGAAAAATAAAAGATTTTATTTTACTTTCATTTATTCCTTTTCTAATACTCTTCCTTTTTGTGTGTAGATCTGAGTTTCTTGATCTAATTCATTTTCCTTCTTTCTGAAGAATTTCTTTTAACATTTAACAGGTTTACTGGTGACAAATTCCCTCAATTTTTTGTCTGAGAAAGTATTCTCTTTCACTTTTGAAGGATAATTTCACTTCAGGATACAGAATTCTAGCTTGGTGTCTGTTTTTGGTTTGTTTTTTCTTTCAGCGCTGTAAATATTTCACTTCACTCTCTTTTTGTTTGCATGGTTTGTGAGGAGAAATCTGATGTAATTCTTATCCTTGTTGCTCTGTAGGTGAGGGATGTTCCCCCTCTGGCTTCTTTCAGAATTTTTCCTTTGGCTCTGATTTTCTACAGCTTGAATATGCTATACCTAGTTGTAGATTTTTTTTGTTTTTGGTATTTACTGTGTTTAGTGTTCTCTGGACACTTGGATCTGTGGTTTGGTTTTTTGTCACTAATTTTGGAAAAATCTCAGCCATTATATGTTCAAATGTTTCTTTTTTTTTGCTCTCTTTCTTTTCTTCTGGTATTCCCAATATGCATATGTTACACCTTTTATAATTGTCCCATGATTCTTGGATATTCTCTTCCCTTTTCTAATTCTTTATTTTTTCCCTGCATTTTTCAGTTCGGGAAGTTCCTATTGATGTATCTTCAAGCTCACTGATGCTTTTCTCTTGGCTGTGTCCACTCTACTGATGAGCTCATCCAAAGCATTCTTCATTTTGTGACAGTGTTTTTGGTTTCTAGAACTTCCATTTGATTGTTTCTTAGTTTCCATCTCTCTGCTCATATGTTCATCTCTGTACCCATAAGTTTTGAGTGCTATCAATTTTTCCATTAGAGTCCTTAGTATATTAATCATAGTTATTTTAAATTCCCAGTCTGATAATTCCAAAATATTTGCCATACCTGAGTCTGGTTCTGATGCTTGGTTTGTATCTTCAGACTCTTCTTCCTCCAACTTTAATTTTTTATTTTTGCCTTTTAGCATGTCTTGCATTTTTTTTTGAAAGCTGAACATGATATATTAGATAAAAGGAACTGAGATAAATAGGCCGTTAATATGAGGTTTTATGTTTATCTGGTTAGCATTTAGGCTGTTTAGTTTTTGCTATAGTTTTAGGTGTCAGAAGCTAAAGTTTCCTCTGGTGTTCTTGTTTGTGTCCACCTGCTGTCTTTGAGTTTCCCTAGAGACTCCTTCTTAAGTAGAGCCTGAGCCTTGTAGTTCTTTTCAGCTGTAATCTCCTATTATATGTTGATGTGGTGGTAAGATATAGGGAGAGGGCACACCTTCCATTTTGTTATGCTCAGGTCTCAGTATGTTGATGAGTCTGTGTCCCTGTGCTGTGACCTTTATAAGTGCTCCTCAGCTCCCTCTTTTTCCCCCCTTAGGTGACACAGGAAGGCTAGAGTGGCTGAAGGTGGGTATTTTCCTTTGTCCTTGTTAACCTCTGGTGAAATAGTTTTCCCGAGGGTCAGTCTCTGTTAATGAGAACAGAAAGCTCTGGGTACATTTCAAAATGGTTACTTTTCCCATCCTCCTTCCTGCAGCATGAGGAGATATTTCTCTGATCTTCACCCTGATAAGCTGATGGAGTTCCTAGAGTTAAAACTCATGAAGATGTTCCCCACCCCACCCCCTAAGGGTAAGCCCCCAGGAGGTTTTATCTTCTTAAGCTAGCCTCCAGAAATTAGTTAACCTTAAAGTGTTCTTACCAGGCTCTAGCTGTGGCTTCTGCTCCTGGTAAGCCCTCATTCACTGTATTTACCTGTCTCTCCAGATTTTGGGCAAGTGATTTGCCTTGTGCCCACCATTCTCTGATGGACCAAAGAAGAGTTGATAATTTTCAGTTTGCTCGCCTTTTTCTTGTGAGGATAGAGTAAGCAGCTTCCAAGTTTTTTTCCATGTTGAAACTGTAAAACGTGGAAACTGGAGTCCAAAGGTTTTTCAATGGGAAATGATTTAGGCTATGATACTCTTAGCCAAAAGGAAAGCAAAGGAGAGAAGTCAGTAACAATTTTCTGTTAAAAAGAGATAAGGAAGTGAGATAAGTAAAGGGAAATGAGAAGGGGAAATTGTCAGCTTCTGACAATAGTTTATAATTATATTTTGAGACAAGTAAAAATGATCTCTTTCTTTCTCCCCCTTTTCCTCCTTTTCCTATTGTCTCTTCCATCCCTTTACTCTCATCTTCCTCTTTGTCCCCCTCACCCATCTTCTCCTTTTCTTCCTTTATGTTAAGAGTATGAAAGATTTCCTCTGTGGTTGTATGCATTTCTCCCAGGGGGAAGGCAGCTCGTCTCCTTTTCAGGCTGGCTCTATTGGATCGTCAGACAGGTGCAAAATGTTAGAATCACCTTGATGCTCATATTGGATCCTGTCCCAGACCTTTTACATAATGAAACAGGAGCATTCTCCCATGACCTTTACTATACATTCTATTTTTTTTTAGTGGACAACAGGGCAGACCTCGGATGGCTTGGATTGTCTCTCGAGGTCACTACTTGAGCCCTCAAGTGGGGATGATTTAACCACTTGCCAAATGTTGAAGACAACTGTTCCAGGAGACTGTTGGAAGCTACCAACTACCCCTTCCACCTGCCATGTTAGAGTTTATGGAAGTGCTTCCCATTGGTTTTAATATGCTTTGCTTATACTCTTGTGAGCCATATTAGTCTTCATTAATTTTCACAGGGCTCTTGCTATAGATAGAGTGAACGTGTAAGCTCTTCATTTTGGCCTCCCTGGGAAGTTATTCAGAAGCAACTGTTGTAGCCTGGAGAGTCAGCAGTCCATGCTTTTGAAATGGCAATCTCAGGACCATCCTTGTGTGGAGGCCAGCACATTGCTGGATGAAAACAAAGCAGAAACAGTCTGTACAATGACCATAGATAGGTGCCTTATCAAGTGGTGATGCTGTTAATACTGCGGCATTCAAATGTCCTTAGAATTTCAGTTACCAGGGAATAACTGTCTTGTGGGGGCTATAAACCTAAAAGGGAATTATTGGGAATTCCCCGGTGGTCCAGTGGTTAGGACTCTGCGCTCTCACTGTTGAGGGCCTGGGTTCAATCTCCGGTCAGGGAACTAAGATCCCACAAGCCTCGCAGTGTGGCAAAAAAAATTTATATATATATATATATATATATATATATATATATATATAAAGGGGAATTGTTATATAACACTTGGCTCTTCAGGAATCCCAGTATTCTAGTTACAAGGTCGAGACTGACTAGTTTCGCCCAGTCCCAGGCTAGCCCTTTTTTTCAGAGTTTCAAGAAGTCTTTATATATAGTACAAAGCATGCAACAGCTTTTACTAGAGAAGTAGTGAAAAGAGGGCATGACTGATTTTGGGTGGAAGAGAGCAAAGGATATGTCTTGCGGAGGAGGATAAGAAGAAGGGCTGGGTATTGCATCCTTGGCCTGAAATGTGTAAAGGTAAGCAAACAAGGCTCGTGAAGAGGGACAAAACAACACCCATACTGATGACAACTTAGACGTGAGTTGGACTGGAGTCACCTTCAAGGGAGGGTAGCTCAGAAGGAAAAAGGAATGAGTGCATAGTCTAGCTTTTGCTTCTGTTTCTCAGGCTTAATTGCCTTTAAAGGACATTGACTCAGGAGCCGGACTTCTGGGAACTGAAATGCAGTTCTACCACTTACTAGCTATTTAACCTTGGGCAAGTTACTTAACCACCTCTGTCCTTAGAGATGTTAAGTGATTTAATGATCATTCCATCTCTATAGAGAATTACATGATTTAATAATTATAAAGCTCTGAGAATACTGCCTGGCCTGTTATCATGCTATCAGCACTCTTATGTATATGAATTCCACATTGCGTAAGTGGGGATCGCTCCCTCTGAATGATACTGTAAATATGGGATGCCCATTTGTTGTGCGTAGATGTACAGTTTGGTTCTGTCACTAAGGAGATTTTCAAACGTGCAAAATGTAGAGAAATACTTTCTTTGGTTTAAACAATACCTTCTGTAGAACCTCTCATGATTTTTCCATGGACAAGATTAAAAAAATACCAGTTGGAACCAGGATAATAAGGAGACCATATTGACTCTCCACTCCACATGGTGTATATTAACTTATTAAAGTCAACTTGGAGGAGGATTTCCAGGGATATAGTGCGTCCTCTGGCCACAGCTATCCTGCAGTACATGCTCTTCAGTGACTTTGGTGAAGTTATACATGGCATGCTCATTGGAGCTTTGGGGGATGCACATCATATATGTTGGCTAAAAAAAATTGGGGTTCGCAAAGGTATTTTCAGCTTACGCCCTTCTTGCTTGTCTCACTGTGCATGCTGACACTCCTCGTCTTTTATCTCTGTGCTGCCTCGCTTGAGTTTTCCAGCACATGCTGTAGATTTCTACCTCTACACCCTTTCCTCATGACATTCCTTCTTTTCACATATTTGGGACATGCCTTTCTTGGATGATCAGCCCTTCCTCTCTAGGGCACTTCCAAGGCCATCGTGCTTTAATCAAGATAGACCCAGAGCTCTGTTGGCAAATCCTGGCTTTGCCTCAAAAAGCGGGATGCAGAAAAACACTTACCCGTTCCTATGGGTTCCGTTTATATGCATTTTTTCACTTCACACTGTGCAAGATGCTGTCGACCTTGTTAAGGAAAGGGATCTTGCCACGCCAGTAGTGACTTGCTTGTATTCTGATTTGGTCACAATACTTTCCTCTACGCGGTGTTCTGCTCCAGCAGTGAGGAAGGCACCTGGTTTATTAAATAGACTGAACTAGGCAGGGAGCAACTCTAAAATAGCTTTAGTATTCTCCCACACTGGTTTTAAGTCTGTTCTGTCAACTCTCCCTTCCTCACTGCTAGATCATATTTAGGGAGATCTAGCAGCTTTTCTAATCTCTTTCAGATATCAAAATAGTCTTGTCTTCAGGTTTTACCAAGTTGAGACCTATTTAAATCAAAACTTCCTTCCCAGATGCAGTTTAAAGCTCTCCTCTAGCCCTTTTCACCCTGACTCTCTGCTCATTGACCAGTTTTGTGGTGGGGGGCATGTCTGTTCTTCCACCCTTCACTAGCATTGCTCTACTTCCACACTTTCTGACTGCCTCTGGGTCCTCCTGGATTTGGGCTTGGTGGAGGGAGTCATTCATTCATTCAGCAAATATTCACTGTGTTCTTAATTTGTGTTAGGCACTGTTCTGAGTTCTGGGTATGAACAAATGTGGTAACATCCCTGCCTTCATGGAACTTATATTCAAGAAGGGCAAGACAGATATACTAATAACAGTATAGTATATCTGAAAATAATAGGGCTGTGAGGAGAAATAAAGTGGAAAGGGGGAACGGGTGTCCTGGGAATGGAGCTTGCTCTTCTGCATAGAGCCATCCATGAAAGACTTTCTGGTAAAGTGACATTTGAGAGGTGCCTTGAGGCAAACAAGGGAGTGAGCCATGGAGAGATACAGGGAGGGAAATCTAAGCAGAGGAGACCAAGTGCTCAAGGAACCCAAGGAGCCAACTGTGGCTGATGGGATGAGTGAGGTGGAACATAGCAGATGTTGGGGAAGAGAGGCAGTTGGGAGTGGGGCCGTCACGTTAGGCTTCTAGGTCACGGCAGGGGTTTTGGCTTTTATTTCAGTAGGCTGGGAAGCCACTGGAGGTATGTGTGAGGATGAAGGATGTGATCTGGCCTTAACATTACCATCTGGCTTCTGGGTGAATAGACTCTAGAGTCAAGGTCAGGAGTGGGGAGACCGGTTAGGGGGTTTGCAGTATGGTGGTGGCTTAGACTAGGGGGGTGGAGGAGGAATAGTCATATTCTGGATCTTTTGAAGGTAAATCTAACAGGGTTTATTTATAGGTAGTATTTGAGATGAAAAAGAAAGAAGGGACTCCAGATGACCCCACTCGCAACTAGACTGATGGATCTGTTGTTTACCGAAATGGGAAAGGCTGCAGGAGAAACAGGGCTCATCTGGAGGTTGGTGGAAAACAGGTTTGAATTTTGGACTCATTAAGTCTGAAAAGTAGAGTTCAGGGGTCTAGGTTGAAGTTTTGAATTTGGGAGTTGTCACTGTAGAAATTATAAAGGAGTAGGAGGGAATCTGGACACAGCCTGGCACTGTCCACTGCAAAGGCCATCTTCTGGGAAAGGGTAAGGTGCTGCAGGTTTGAGGAGAGAGATGAAAATATGAAGAAGAGGAGGGAAGTAAAAGGACTCAGGGAAATGTGACTGCGGGATTCCAGCAGCCCTAATGATACCTTGGGGTTAGTGGTCATGAATTTAAACAAAAACTAGTCAGCTTGGTTTTCCTTCAGCCACATTCTACAGCCTGAGTGCAAAAGGTTTTTTTTCCAAAACATAATTTTGTTGTTCTTTGCATACCTCTGCACAAGGACCTCTCATGTACCTCATCCTTTGTGACTGCTGTCAGTCCCTGTGTGGCTGAATACTTCTGGGATCCTTGCATCTTGGTAGGCCACCCCCTTGTTCAGGATCCTTTCAAAGTGACTTTTTTTTTTCGCTTCCCACAGCATCCAGTTGCCCCATGGGAATCCTTGCATCCCTTTCCTGCAGATGGTAGAGATGTAGCTGACCCCCTGTTGTCCTCTTTCCTTGCCTGACCATTTCCCACACTTGTCCAGGTGAGAGTTGGCAGTCTATCTCTTTGCAACCCACGCTTTAGGGAGTACATATCAGGTTCTTCCAAGAACTTTTGAGGCAAGACCTTTCAAGCCTTCGTGTTTCTGCAGCACAGTTCCCTAACTAGAGAATAAGATGGTAATTTGTTCTTCTCAAAAATACAGCCTATGATCTCTCTGCATTATTTTTTAAAAACTTTTATTTTAAAATAGTATCACATTTACAGAAAGATCGCTAGAATAAGAATAGTATAATAGATTCACCTATTGTTAACATTTTATCCCATGTGCTTTATCATTTGCATGATCTCACTTTATAGATTGTTAGATAAAGCAATATCTCTCGTTTTCTCTCTCTCCTTAAATAATTCAGTATGTAATTCCTAAGGGTAAGGATATTCTTTTACATAAGCACAACACAGTTCTCAACTTCAGAAATTTATATTGATTATAATACTCCATATTCACACTGAAATAATATTCCACATTCCAATTTAGAAGTTGATCTGATAATATCCTTTAAAGCATTTTCGCCCTGAGTATAGGGTCCAGTCTAGTGTCAGGTAGTATTGCATTTAGCTGTTATGCCTGTTCATTATCCTTTAATCTAGAACATTCCCACATCTATGACATCAAAATTTTTGAAGAACACTTTCTTTCCTTTAAAAAAATAAAACATTTCTCATTTGTGTTTGAATAATATTTCCTTGTGGTTAGATTGAGGTTACATATTCTTTTTAAAAATTCAGATAAAGGTTGCTTACCATAAAACTTATCTTTTAAAGTATACAATTTAATACTTTTTATTATATTCACAGGGCTGTGCAGTCATCATCACTGTATAATTCTAGAATACTTCCATCACCCCCCAAAGAAGCTTTGTATCTATTAGCAGTTACTCCCCATCCCCCACTCCCCGCAAGCCCCTGACAACCATTAACCTACTTTCTGTCTCTATGGATTTGCCTGTTCTGAACATTTCACGTAAATGTTACCATGCAATATATGGCCATTTTTGTCTGACTTCTTTGATTTAGCATAATGTTTTCAAGGTTCATCCTTGTAGTGTATATTGGTACTTTATGACTAAATGACATACCATTGTAAAGATATACAACATTTATTTATCCATCCATCATTTGATGGGCATTTGAGTTGCTCCCATTTTGTGGTTATTATGAATAATGCTTTTATGAACATTTATTTTTTTGGTAGACATATGTTTTATGTCCTCATTTATTTTGGGTATATATCTAGGAGTGGAATTGCTGGGTCATAAGGTAACTTTAACTTTTTGAGGAACTGTCAAACTGTTTTCTAAAGTGTCTGCACCATTTTACATTACTACTACCAATGAATGAGGGTTCCAATTCCTCCACATCCTTGCCAACACTTGTTATCATCTGTCCTTTCAATTATATCCATTCTGAAGGGTATAAAGTGGCATCTTGTTATGATTTTGAATTGCATTTCTCTAATGATTAATGATGTTGAGTATCTTTTCATGTGCTTATTGGCCACTTGTATATCTTCTTTGGAGCAATGTCTATTGAAATTTTTTTCCCATTTAAAAACTTGGATTATCGGTCTTTTTATTATGAAATTGTGTTCTTTATATATTCTGGATACTAGACTTTTATCAGATATATTTTGCAAATGAGCTCTCCCATTATGTGGACTGTCTTTTCACTTCCTTGATAGTGTTATTTTGATGCACAAAAGTTATTAACTTTGATGAAGTCACATTTATCTACTTTTGTTGCTTTTACTGTTGGTGTAGTAACTAAGAAACTATTGCCTATTCCAAGGCCATGAGGATGTACCCCTATGTTTTCTTTAAGGAGTTTTATAGTTTTAATTTTTTAGGTCTTTGATGTATGTAGAGTTAATTTTTTTATGTGCTATGAGGTAGGGGTTCAATTTCATTCTCTTACATGTGGATACCCACTTGTCTCAGTGCCACTTTTTGCAAAGACCATTCTTTCCCTGTTGAGTTGTCCTGACACATTTACCAGAAGCAATTGACTGTAAATGTATAGGTTTACTAATGGACTTTTAATTCCATTCCACTAATGTATATATCTATCCTTATGCCAGTACCACACATTATTTCTGTAGGTTTGTAATAAGTTTTGAAATTAGGAAGTGCAAGTCCCTATTTTTGTCTTTCATTTTCAAGACTGTTTTACTATCCTGGGTCCCTTGCATTTCAATGTGAATTTTAGAATCAGTATGTCAATTTCTGAGAAAAGAAAAAAGGGCACTAGAATTTCGGTAGGAATTATATTGAATCTGTAGATTCATTTGGGGAGTACTGCCATCTTAACAATAAGTCTTCCAATCCATGAACAGAAATGCCTTTTCATTTATACAGATCTTGAATTTTTTTGCAAATATGCTTTGTAGATTTTAAATTTCAAGTCTTGCCCCTTTTGATAAATTTATTCTTAAGTATTTTATTAATTTTGATGCTACTATAAATGGGATTGTTTTCATAATTTCATTTTTGAATTGTATATAGAAATACAATTGATTTTTGTATATTAATCATTTATCCTGCCTCTCTGAACTCATTTATTAGCTCAAATAGTTTCTTGTGGATTTCTTAGGACTTTCCATATGCAAGATCGTGCCATATGAAATAGAGATTATTTTACTGCTTATTTTCCAAACTGGATGTGTTTTCTTTCTTTCTCTTGACCAATTGCCCTGCCTAAAACCTCCAATAAATGTTGAATAGAAGTGATGAGAGAAAAATTATTTGTCTTGATCCTGACCTTTAGGAATAAAGCTTTCAGTCTTTCACCTTTATGTATGATGTTGGCTGTGAGCGTTTTTTATATGCCTTTTATCAGGTTAAAGAATTCCCTTCTATTCATAGTTTGTTGAGTATTTTTTTTTTTAAATCATGAAGGGATATTAAGTTTTTTCAAATGGCTTTTTGGTGTCTAAAGAGATGATCTGTGTTTTTTGTCCTTATTCTATTAATATATTAATATGATTCATTACATTGATTTTCATATGTTAACCAATCTTACATTCTTGGGATAAATCCCAGTTCTTCATGGTGTATAATCCTTTTATTGTGCTGTTGGATTCAGTTTGGTAGTGTTTTGTTGAAGATTTTTGCATCTATATTCATTAGGGATATTGGTCCATAACTTTCATTACTTGTGATGTATTTGTCTGGCTTGGCATCAGGGTAATATTGGTCTCTTAGAATAAGATGGAAGGTTTTTCCTCATCAGCTGTTTTATTTTCTGAACAGTGTGTGAAAGATTGATTTTAATTACCCTTCAAATGTTTGGGAAAATTCATCAAGAAAGACATCTGGTCCTGGGCTTTTCTTCATGGGATTTTTTAAAAATTACTAATTCAATTTTTTACTAATTATATGTAGATTGAAAATTTCTGTTTCTTCTTGAATCAGTTTCAGTAGTCTGTGTCTTTCTAGGGATTTGTTCATTTCACCTAGGATACATATTAATTGGCACAATTTTTCAGAGTATTCCTTTTTAATTCTTTTAATTTCTATAGTTAATAGCCCCTCTTTCACTTCTGATTTTAGCAACTTGAATCTTCTCTCTTTTTTTCTTGTTCATTCTAGCTGAAAGTTTGTCGATTTTCTTGATCTTTTCTGGGAACTAACTTTTGGTTTCATTGGCTATCTGTAATGTTTTTTCTATTCTGTTTCATTTATTCGTCTAATCTTTGTGTTTCCTTCATTCTACTTACTTTAGGTTTAGTAAACTTGTTTTTAGGTTTTGATCTTCTTCTTCTGGTTTCTTAAGGTGGAAGTTTAGTTTACTGATTTGATATTTTTCTTGTTTGTAAGTATATGCATTTACAGCTATAAATTTTCCTCTGAGCACTGTTTTTGCTGTATCCCATTAGTTTTTGTATACTGCATTTTCATTTTCATACATCTCAAACAATTTTCTAATTTCCCTTTTGATTTCTCCTATGACCCATTGGTTATTTAGGAGTGTTTTATGAAATTTCTGTGTATTAGTGAATTTCCCAAATTTCTGTCTGTATTGATTTCTAATTTTATTCGATTGTGTTTGGAGAATATAATTTGTATGATTGAAGTACTTTGTAATTTATTAAGACTTGCTTTGTCACCTAACATATAATCTATCCTTGAGATTGTTATATGTATACTTGAGATGAATGTGTGTTATGCTATTGTTGGATGGAAGGCTCTACAGATGTCTATTGGTGTTTAGTGTTATTTCAAGTCTTAATATATCCTTGCTGATTTTCTGTCTAGTTTTTCTATCCACTATGGAAGGTGGGACAAAATGGACCACAGCAGGTGGTGGGGACTGAGCCTTGAGAATGACTGAGCTGATCCCAATTCCTGTGTCCGAACACAGAAGTGATTAGGTGTCAATGTCTGCAGAGTAGAGTTTCAATTTATAAGTCAGTATTAGAGTTAGCAAATGAAATGGTTAAGGTCAGAGTGGTCAGTGTAGCACAGGTGAAGTTGAAAGTCATAAACTGAGAATGAATGGATATCACTGTGTCAGAGATAAAGAGGGTGGGTGCCCAAGTGGAGATCAAGAAATACAATAAAGTCAAAGTAAAGGATTCTCTCTGGGAGTGTACCCTGAGTCTGGCAAAAATCTTTCCTGATACTTCTTCCTGCAGCTTCTTTTATTTGTGCTCTGTCCTCAAGAGGATTTCCCCACCTCTTTAAAGGTGCCCAGGACTTCTGACAGTCAGTGAGTTCTCTATGTGCCTGTAGGAAGAGGGCACACAGACTATTCAGGGGCCAAGACAGGCTGAGCCCGTAGTAGAGACTCAACAGAGGCGCCCTCCTGTTAGTTTGTCCCAGGTTGTGGTGTGTCTTGCATGACAGTTGAATTTCATGTCAATAAATAAATAAATAAATTTATTGCTTGCCTCTGGGCAGTCCTTGAAATTCTACTTGGGAAACAACATGGTCTAATGAAAAGAAATCTTTGGAGCCATAAATCCTGAGCATGCCTAACTCTGACAGTAACTTTAATTTAGGCAAGTTATTAAACCTGTATTGTACCTACACATGTACATATAGTCATACAGACATGTACACCTACACATAGATGCATGTACTGGCACATACGTGGGAGAGTGTAAATGATGTAAGTATTAAATAAGTCACTTTAAAAAATTATTTATTTATATTTTTATTGGGGTATAGTTGATTTACAATGTTGTGTTAGTTTCAAGTGTACAGCAAACTATACATATACATATATCCACTCTTTTTTTTTTACATTCTTTCCTATATAGGCCATTACAGAGTATTGAGTAGAGTTCCCTGTGCTCTACAGTAGGTCCTTATTAGTTATCTATTTTATATATAGTACTGTATATATGTCAATCCCTATCTTCCAATTTATCCCTCCCTCCCTTCCCCGCCGGGAACCATAAGTTTATTTTCTACATCTGTAACTCTATTTCTGTTTTGTAGATAAGTTCATTTGTAGCCTTTTTTTAGATTCCACATATAAGCTATATCATATAATATTTGTCTTCCTCTGTCTGACTTAACATATAAATAAGTCACTTTTAAAGCACTAGTGCCATGTCTGGTGATCAAAGGAACGGAAGTTCTTAGCATCTTCTCCCTCTTCCCCTTCCTTTGTGCCTGATGTGTGTGTGTGTGTGTGTGTGTGTGTGAAAAAGTAAAAGAGGAGAGAGAGAGAGAGAAGAAAGAGTATCTCACTCAATTGGAAAAGCAAGCTGAAACACATCTGTTGTGCAGAGAGACATCCTGGCTTTAGGCGAGTCAACCAATGACTTCAGCTGTTTTGTTCCTGAAATTGACCTTTTCTTTTAGCTAAATGAACTGGATGGAGCAGAAGTTTTGATGAGGTGGAAGAATAGGTAGAAGAGTATTATTGCTGGCAAGGGATCATTTTACATTGTAAAATAGATGTGCATGTTCCTAGCCTCTCCTGGGCAGGACTAAGTGAGGACAGAGGCGGATCCTGGACACACCCCAGGCTGCAAGTGAACATTTCAGCACCTATCCTTCCTTTTGCCCTCTCTGTGTTCTCCATCCTCATAGAAACAGTGGTTGTGCTGCTGCACCTGGATTTTGTTACCGTGGTTACAGATGCAGTCCCTGGTGGAGGAGGGGGAGGAAGCTGTCTTTTTTTTTAAGGGCAGATTGCACTGACATTTAAATTGGAGGCATCGCAGTGGAATACAGCGGCCAAGGCACAGGAGAGCATTGCTTCCCTTTTGCAACTGGGATGTTTGGAAGACCCCTGTCCCCTCCTCTTTCTCAGTGTTTGTGTATATGGGGATGTGGTCTCATTCCTTAGCCTGTAACATGCTCAGAAGACTGAGATTCTGGTTGGGAACAGGGAGAGATCTTTTTTTTTTTCAGTGAGATTTTGAGGCGTCAGGGCTGAACTAGGGGTTTCTCAACAGCTGCTACAAATGATATCAAAACAAAGGGGGAGAAATAGTCAGATGTGAACAGGAAGATAAATCCACGAAGCCTAAAGGAGATTGGAAAGGTAGCCAAATTGAAAGATGTCATGCAGAGAGGAGTCAGCAGTGTGAGGGTGAGGATGATAGGAGCAGCATGTGGTGAGGGGACCAGTACTTGCCTTGGGTAGGTACTCGTGTTTGCAGTCAGCTCCTGGGGAACGGTGCCTGTGTGGGTTGGTGGAATTTACCAGGTGGATCTAGTGCAAGGAGGCCCATGTCATCTGAAAAGTGGGAGAGCCAAGCAGGACGCTGAGCCAAGGCCTCTTCCCCATCCTTATGAAAGATGATAAATTAATTAGGATAAATTAGTTGCAAATGTTTTCTTCTAAGGAGTAGTAACAGGCTCGAAGTCTACAAACCATCTTATTACCCACAGAAGTGAATTTGCCACTGGAACTTCTAGTCTCCCTTGTTGGTTGGTCAATTGGTCAGTTGTCAACAGATGCCAATTGAGTTCCCACTCTGCTGGGCTCAAGGTGCCTAAAGGCTAAAGTGCTGCTCTTGTTTTCAACCCCAGCATCCTACATTAACTCAGTATCCACACTCAGAAGGTCAAGCATACTCCCCACTGAGGACAGGAATTGGGTTACAGGATATTGGTGAATGACAAACCCAGCGTCCTGAAAAAGTCTCTGATTGGCCACTGGTGTAGCCTCTGCCTTCAAGCAGGCAGATATTTGAGGGCTCCTTGGGGTCCGTGTGGCAGTTGTCAGCTCAGTCAGCCAAGAGTCCAGGGCAGTGCGGATGGAAGGCCTGCTTGGCGCACTTTTAACTTGATTTTCTGGCACTGGTCAAGGTAAGTGGAAGCACTTACTGATATAAATACTTCAAGAGATGAGCTTAAGCCTTCTACGTTCCCATTGGTCAGTCCAGAGAGAATGTGTACATAGACAGGTGTGTATGCACAAAGCTATATGGACTTTTATCTGTACAGACATAGACTATATGCTTGTGTTTTTGCCTCTGTGTAGACATCTAAGTGGGTACTTTCATGTGTCCTTGTGAGCAAATATGTGTGTGTATGTATGTGTGTGCACATATATGAGTAAAGGACCTCTTGGTGTAGGCATCTGGAAATCAGAGAGCTCTGGATTTTTCCTTTTATTAGCTGTGTGATTTTGAGCAAGCAATGTTAGATCTTTCAGCTACAGTTTTCTCATCTGCAAATGGAAATAATCCTATTTCATAGGGATCTTTGTGAAGATTATATGCCACAATTAATATGAAGCATCTGGTATACTGTCTGGCATAGAAAAGGCAATTAACAAATAATTCAGCTCCTGTTACTTTATATACCTCTCTTTCTCCCTGCCATGAGAAGGCATGCCGCAAATTTTGTCATTATTCTCAATTGATGAAGGAGCAAACGGCTTTCAAAGCAGGCATATCAATAGCTTGAACGGTAAGCAATTTATAGAATTTGTAAAAGCACATTCACATCTGGTTCTCCTAATATCCATTAATTACAGTAAAGCAGTCAAAATTTTCTTGGTTGGTGATATGCAGAGGAAAGAATGAGAAAGCACAGTCAGAGGAGCTGTTATCATGGAGCAACCCTTGTTCCATGGCTCTCAGCATTCAGCCTGACCAGAGGAAGGTGGGACTGCTCTGTGCACAGTGACAGTTAAGTGCAGGGGAAGGTGACCTCTCTGTCTCCCTTCTTTGTGTTTGGCCGTGACTGGTCCATTGGCCACAAGTCTTGGAATGGCACCCTAAATTGGAGTTGTGTACATCAAAATTCCCATCCCCTCTAGACTGAATCAATTCCCAGCCTGTTGTTTCATGCCAGGCAGAGCAGGGGTCCTGCAGCAGGTGTGAGAGGCCCTCAGGGAGCCTCCCATCTTGGTCTAGAAGTAAGCTCAAGGCCCCTCCTGACAGCCCCTAGGTTGGTGAGCAATGGCTCAGCCCAGGCAGGAACCACTGGCTGGTTCCTTCTGGGAGGCAGTGCACACTGTTCCTGCAAGGCCAGAGTTCCGTGTTTGAGACACACAGCCCAGCTGTGACAGAATTCATGTGTGTGCATGGTGCTCACGTCTTCAGCAACACTGAGCAGGCATCACACTGGGTCTGTAGCCATTCTGTTCCTGTACAGTCATTGTTTTGTTGAACCCAAGTGGACAGGGCTAAGCAGAAAAGCTGTAGCATAAACTGCAAAGAGCAGGATTTAGGATGAATGTAGGGAATAACTTGTCCCTCAGGCTGAGTCAACGCCAGAACAGCCATTCTGGAGTGTTGGTTCATTTCTCTTTATGGCATTTCCTTTAGCAATGTGTCTGGGCCGGTGTTAAGGTGGGCAAGGGTAGGGGCTGAGGGGAGGAGGTAATGGCCCTGAACACTGGTATAACCAAAGTGCTCAGCTATTTACTACAGTGGAACCAAACTAATTCTTTATTTGTCTCTGTCCCCACATGGCTACACTGATTAGTAGAAGCAAGAAACCAAAGGTCTTTATTAATTTCCACTTCATTCCCCAAACCACCTTATGAAGCAGGCAGTAAGCAGCCTCTGACCCTATCTCATCCCTGATCTGGACAGTGGGCTCAGACCCAGAAAACCATGGAGAATAAGAGTGGGGGAAAGGGAGAATTTTCAAAGGGAAATCAAGGCTCTGATATCAAAAGAGAAGGGACTTAATGCTTAGCAGACAAAACAGCAGATGTCCAGTCTAATGACTCTATCCAGACCTCACGAATTTGTCTTCTCCTGAAACATTTGGGGTCATTTGGGCGCTAGAGTTAATGCTCAAGTCTTTGTTTTCTGTTTTCTCTTGTTTCCCTTATTTAAGCTTTCCTTTCCTCCCAGACTGGAAACTGCAGAAGGGCTATGCCTCATCTGGAAAAATGCAGTGTATTCAGAATGAACTATGTTTAAAACCAAATGTAGGTTTCCAAATGATCCTTCCAAATACTCCTGTTGCATCATCATCACCATCATCACCATCATCATCATCATCATTGTCATCCTCATCACCTTCATCACCATCATCATCATCATCACCATCACCATCATTACCACGAACATCACCATCATCAAACACCTGTTTTTTGAACACTTAACATGTGCCAGGCCCAGAGTAAATGCCTTCAATAATATTCATGATGAAAAAAAAATAATCCCGTGAGGAAAGCGTCTTTATTTTCTCTTTTTACAAATAAGAAAAATGAGGCTGAGGTCACAGTAAGTAGAGCCAAGACTTGATTTATATCTGCCTGACTCTAAATTCCATGTGTTTACCTGCTTTGATAGGCTATACTGCATCCCCCCAAGCATTTTTAATAGTAACAATTTATCAAATATTGAATATTGACTCTTTTTTGTTCTAGAGCACTGTTTCTCAACATATGGTCCAAGGAGTACCTATATAAAAATCTCTTGGGATTAATTGTTAAAAATTCAGATTCCTGAGCCGTATCCAGAAATATTTTTATTGAAATATAATTGACATATAACATTATATTACTTTCAGGTGTATGACACTTTTTTTATTGATATGTGAGAGATTCCACATATAAGTGAGGACATATGATATTTGTCTTTTTCTGTCTAACTTATTTCACTTAGCGTAATGCCCTCAAGTTTTGTCCATATTGTTGCAAATGGCAGTATTTCCTTTTTTTTAATAACTGAACAATATTCCATTGTACCTACATCACATTTTCTTTATGCATTCGTCCATCCATGGACACCTAGGTTGTCTTCATATCTTGGTTATTGTAAATAATGTTACAGTGAACATGGGTGAAGATATCTCTTCAACATAGTATTTTCATTTCCTTTAGATAAATACCTAGAAATGGAATTGCTGGATTATATGGTAGTTCTATTTAAAAATTTTTCAGGAACCTCCATATTATTTTCCACAGTGGCTTCACCAATTTACATTCCCACAACAGTGCACAAGGTTTCCGTTTTCTCCACATCCTTGCCGACACTCATTATTTCTTGTCTTTCTGATACCTGATGATAGCTATTCTAATTGGTGTAAGGTGATACCTCATTGTGGTTTTGATTTGCATTTTGCATTTTCTGATGATTAATAATGTTGAGCAGCTGTTCATGTACCTGTTGGCCATCTGTATGTCTTCTTTGGAAAAATGTCTATTCAGATATTCTGCCCATTTTAAAATTGGGTTATTTGGGTTTTTTTGCTGTTGAGTTGTCTGAGTTTTTAAAATGCATTTTGGATATTAACCCCTTATCAGATATATGATTTACAAATATTTTCTCCCATTCATAGATTGCCTTTTCATTTTTTTTGAGATTGTAAACTTGTTGATTTTATTTTTAATTTTTATTTTATACTGCAGCATGGTTGATTAACAATGTTGTGCTAGTTTCAGGTGTACAGCAAAGCGATTCAGTTAGATTGCCTTTTCATTTTGTTGATGGCTTCTGCTGCGTAGAAACTTTTTAGTTTGATGTCCTCTCACTTGTTTATTTTTGTTTTTTTCACCCAGAAATATTGAATCAGAATCTTTGGAGGTGGGGTTGAGTGATGATACATCTTTCACATGATTCTTGCTAAAGTTTGAGAACTATTGTTTAGAGAATAGGAGAGTGTCCCATCTTAATGGTTGTCCTCAACCCTTCAGTCAGTTCCTCATAATCATACTCACAATAGCCATAATTTTTATAGCTACAGGGCATGCTGTGAAATCAAAGCAGGGGGGCCATTAGGGAAGGGGGAAGCCAGGAACAGGCATGGCCATAGTCAGTAAAATCAATCTGATGTACAGGTCAAACTTGTGTCTATAGGGTGTGAGTAACTCTAGCTTCATTTAGGAAAGCCCTAATTTGACTCAGCGATTGCCATGGCTGGCTCATTCCCATCCTTCAGTTTAGATGTGATTTCTTCTACTCTAGCTCATCATTCTAATTATTTCTTCCATTGTGTTTATTAAAACCTATAATCTTATTATCTTCAATTATTTATTTGATCATTTGTCAATTTTCTACTTATCTAATTAGAATGTAACTTTCAAGAGGGTAGGAGCTTTGACTTTCCTGCAGAAAAGTCATCATGGAATCCACAGAGCCTAGTATATGCTTGACATCTTGTAGATATTCACAACTGTCTGCTGAAAGAATGCATCAGTGATGTAGTGGGAGAGGCATGGTGGTAGCAACCTCCTGGTGGTGACCTAAAGACTGACAGCAGACAGTGTTGTAGAGTGGGGTGCTTCATATTGTTTGAAGTAGAATCTCAGCAACCTTGTGAGAGTATTAGAACAACCACGAATAACCAAGTGGGTGAGATTCAGGGCAGGGCTCTAATCCAAACAGAAGTCTTAACTAAGTCAGAGGCCAGGCTGAGGAAATATAATAGGGATTATGGAAAAAATAAACCTGACTGATCTGTAGCATGCCAGACCCTGGATTTAGGTCAGATTTCCTTGTGTCTATGACTGGGGTAGGTTGTGCCTACATATTCTATTTGGCTGGGCCAGGACCCAAGTAAGGAATGGGTAGAGTGGAGCCTGAAGAATATAGTTGTCCTGGTTTGACCGGGAAGATGACTCTCCCAACCTTTAAGCCTTCTCAGTCATCCTTCTCCCTGGGAGTGGAATCACAGAAAATGGGAAATAGATCATTTAGCCCTGAATAACTAAAAATCTACTTTGTGTCATGGGTAGTAAATGTAGCAACAGAGGGCCTAAGAAGGCCAATGATTTCTAAGAAACTTAAGATAAATTCATGGTTGCTATCCCTGATAGATGTGAAGTAGGGATATTTAGGAGTATTCCTGGCATAACTACCCCATGATGATTGGGAAATAGCCTTTTTTGCCCCCTCATGGACTGTGTCCAGAGTTATTTGGGGGTCTGGTGACTGATACTGAGGCATTTCTGTGGGCATTAGTAATACTCTTTTACTTTTGGTGAGAGGCATTCTCTCTCCTTCTTTGGAGCTTTTTTCCCTGGCCCCTGCTGTCAATGAAGATTCATGGAGCAGGTGGTATAAAATAATTTATTTGGCCCAGGTACTGAAACATTCTCCATAAGTGCTGAAATACCGCATCAGGTGTTCTAATGTCTTCTTATCTCAGCCACAGAATTTTGAAAGGTTTTAATCCTGCCTCTAATTTCTAACTCTTGTCTGCTTCTAAAAATGTATTGATGGAGAATTCAGTATAGAATGAATACATGCTCATTAAAATATTTGGAAAATATAGTAAACAGAGTGGCAAAAATAAGCATCTGTAATTCTACCACCCCAAAACAGCTGCTGCTAATACCTTGGCTTATTACCATCCTGCATTTTTATTATGAATAGCTGTTAAATTTTTTGGGTTGCTTTACATGATGGTAATCATACTGTATACACAATTTTGTATCCCTAAGTATAAAATTATAGTGATAGCATAGCAGAGGTTTTTTTTTTTTCCTATGTTATTATAGCACTTCATAAATACCAATTGTATATACCACAGCTGATTTAATCATTTCCTGACTATTGGACATTTAGGTTGTTTGCAATTTTTGAGTAATACTGATATGAACATCTTTGTAAATAAAACATGTTCCACATTGGGGAATTTTTTACTTTGTGTAGATTTTGTGGAAATGGAGCTACTGTGTTCATATTTGTGAATCACCCTTGCCAGTAGCTAGTAAGGTAACTTTGTGCAAATTAGGAAGAGGCACCCTTTCCTCCAGACAGTTGACTGCTATTTGTGGGAATATTGTCTCAATAATTAAGCTGCAGTTCTTGCAGTGAATAGTGCCCCTTGGGGTTGTGCAAAATATAATTTGCACAGTCAAAAGTGGCAGATGTGTAAATATTTCTAAGATTCCAAATTCCTTTCCACAATTTTTATAGTAATTTATCCTCCCAATAGTCATATAGGAGTGTGACATTTTACCTCACCTTAGTCAGTATGGGGAATTATTTTAAATATTCTAATTTGATGGGGGGAAAATTCTACTTTATTTATTTATATTTTTTAGATTACCTGTGAGTTTTAAAATGTTACTTTGTTTCCGTTTTCGCTAAAGAATAAAAAACTATACTGTTACCAGAGATAGATTTTTTACTCTTTTTCAACAAAGAAATGTTAAGCAGAAGTTGATAACTGAGCCCAAATATGGTTCCCTAACCGAACAGAAGGTGTTTTGTGGCACATCCCCAAGACTTATGCTTTCAGTCTCTGTGGCTGGAAAAACATGTAATTGGGTCTTTGTGCTTCCAGCCTTCCCTTCTGAGAAGGTTTCCTCCTGCTCTTCTGTTCACTTCTGGGCTTATCCATGAAACACTGGGCATGTCCTCTAAGAGGTCCAGAACACAAGGGTCTCAGCATGATCTGGTCTGATGGAAGCTTCTCCCCTTGTTCGGCTGCTTACCGGAGACTTTGAAAGACTGTGGAGGCACACAAAAGTGAATTCTGTGCTAAAAACTCTTACCCCTGAGCTCTGAACCATCTGCTGAGACTTCCTGTCTAGGGCTGTATATTAGTCAGGGATCTCCAGAGAAAGAAAACCAACAAGAGACAAAATAGGAATTGGCTCTTGCAATTATGGAGACCAAGAAGTCCCAGGGTTTACCATTTGCAAACTAGAGGACCAGGGAAGACTCCGGTATAATTCAGTCCAGGTGTGAAGCCTTGAGAACCAGGGGCACTGATGTCTGAGAGCAGGAGAAGATGGATATCCCAGCTCAAGCAAAGAGAGCAAACTCGCCCTTTCTCCACTCTTTTGTTCTATGCAAGCCCTCAACAATTTGGATGATACCAAATGCCACCCACATTGGTGAGGGTGATCTTTATTTAATGTATGGATTTAAGTGCCAATCTCTTCCAGAAGCACCCTCACAGACACACCCAGAGATAATGTGTTACGAGATATCTGGTCTCCCTTAGCCCAATCAAGTTGGCACATAAAATTAACCATCGCAGGCCCAGAAAGCCATGGTCTGCCTGTGAAGCTTTACTGAAGCGTTGGTGCCATAACAAAGCAGAGTGGCCATGCCTCCCTCTTTATACTGTGAGATCTTCTCAGCTAGAGCCCATGCTTATAATTTATTCACCCAGTTTATTCTCTGTGTCCCAGGAACTGCTTTAGGTGCTGTATACAGTGGCCAACAAGAATAGACAAGCTCCTGCCATTGTGGAGTTTGTAGGAGTTGGCAAGGCACAAAACGAGCAGGTAATCAAGTAGATGAAAGAGTAAATGGATAAAATCTAAAAGGTGATGTGCTCCTGAGTTACTGAGGGTGGGAAGTGGAGGATCTTTAGAGTGGGTGGTCAAGGGTGGCTTTTTTGAGGCAGTGACACTTGGGCTGACACCTGACTGACCTTACTGACTAGGTATATGACAGAGAAAGGAACTAACATCTATTATGACATTACCAGGATCTTTGGGGATGTAATTTCATTTAACTCACATTATAATTGGTAAGGGGTTACCTGATACAGAGATTGTCACTTGCCTGAGATCTTGTAGCTCGTAAGGGTCAAAACCAAATTTGTGGCCATCTGGGTGCAGGTCCAAAGCATGTGCCCTTTCCACAAAACCACATCACACATGAAAGGGAACTAACTAATAGGCCAGGGGCTGAGCAGTTGCAGTGTCTGGTAGTTTGGGAACTGGTGAGGGAGGGCAAAACCAAGAACAAGAATTAGTTCCTCCCTTTTTCTTTTCTGAAGCTGTCCATGATTAAAATTGGAGTGCCTCTTGGTGGGAAAGGCTGGCACAGTGGATAGAGAAACATAATTTATTTGTTAAGGAACTGTGACCTATGACCCCCTCAACCTCCAGAGGTAGTCATCCTTTACTGAGGAGAGATACGTGACATATTTCTTTTTATCATCTTGGCCATCAATAAATAGAAGCATCTGTACTAGGTGAAGACTCAAGTTGGAGCAAGGCTGGACCCCCATAAAGCTCATTTCAACATGTTCTGGCAATATTGTGACCTCTGGAAGATCTTTTGGCTGTAGGCTGATTCCAGGGTTCTCTTGGGTTGGAAGCATGTGATTCTGGAAGAAATAACCATCTCAGAGACTATTAAGCTGTCGAGCCCTCATCTCTTTGCTAAGTGCTCTGTATCTTTATGGATATTTTCTAACACCAAATGTGGGAAGGAAAGCAGTAGGACCCTTTGACTGGACAAGTTCTGTGACCAGCATATAAGATGGGCATCACTGAGGTTTACTGTGCCCAGGCCCAGCAGGGTCCAGTGGAAACTTTGACAGCTTAATTGTGTTCTTATTCAGCCACCCACAACTAATGCATCTTCCTAGCAAAGCAGGTGTCTTCCGTAAGGAGAACAGGGCAGATTGCTGTCACAAGAGTCTGCCAAAGTCTGCTCTAAATTGTCCCTGGACCAGTGATAATAAACCAGATTGCTACAAATAGACACCAGTTTGTAGAAATGTGAGCTGGCCAAGGGATGCTTTTGACTTGGGGAGTAGAATCAAATGTATGATCAATATCAGATTTGCAGGGAAGGGAAGGAACTTAAGGTTATCTTGTGGCACAGCAGTGGAGTCGACCCCAAAAGATACTGATTTTGCTCCATTCTTTGAATTACCAAGAGTTCGTCTCTGGTCTCTCCAAATCACAGTTTGTATCTTTGGCCATGTGCTCCAATGGACTGGACAGGTTTGCAGTCTTGGGGGTCCTGGGCTTTTTGAGAGACTAAACTTTTGTGTCTTGTGATGAGTAAGACTGAAGCCCGCGAGACAGTGAGAAATTGTGATGCTGTTGCCATCTAGGGTGTGAAGTGGAGACTGAAACTAAAAGTCCCCTTGGAAGGAATGACTGGGATTGGGCCGGCATGATTTGGTCTCACTCTGTTTAGTTCAATGTTTACTGAGTACTCAGACCCTGTTCTGAGCAGTGGAGCTGGAAAACAGTAAAATCCTACCCCAGCTTTCCAGATGTTAAGAGTTTAGTAAGCCAGATATGGAGGGACATTCTACCTTGGTGGCAGATAATAAACCAGTAATGCATAAGCCCTTTCTTGGAATAAGTCCCGTGATGGGACCTTTCAAGGGTCAGGAAGAGGAGGGAGGAGAAAATAAATGTCCTCTCTTCTTTTTCTTCCTTTTCTCCTTTAGTTCCCTCCCTCCCTTCCTTCCTTCCTCCCTCTCTCCCTCCCTCCCTTCCTTCCTTCCTTCCTTTCTTTCAACAAAGGCTATTGTTTCATTTAAAATGTCTTTATTTTGTTAAATTTAGTAAATTGAAAGAGAAGAGGAGAAAAATGATATCTGTAATTTTACTATCCAAAGACAAGCCATAATAACATGTGAGCCAATTTTCTTTCAGTGCTTTACTATGCCTAGATACTTTCTCATAACTATGATATTTTAACATACATTTTATTTCACATTATGTGTTATTACTAACTCTTTATATACAACTTAAATGGCCACGTAATATTCCAACAGATGGGAATAATGTAAATTACTTAGCAACTCCCCTATTGTTGGACATTTAGATTTTTTTCAATATTCATTTTTAAAAATAAGTATAATAATCATCTCTGCAAATGAATACTTTTCTGTATTTAAAAATATTTCCTGAGGATGCAGCGCTTGAAGTACAATTACTAGGTCAAAGTATATAAATACACTGAGTACTCTCGATATAACAAAAGGTGTGGTGTGCTTGTGTGTGCACGCGTGGGTGTGTGCACGTGTGTATAACCAAATTGTTTCCTGAGTCATATCAGTCTACACACACAAATCCATTTTCCTAAATTTCGCATACTATATTAAATAACCACCACCACAACAATGAGCTTGGCTAATTATATGAAATCTGATTTTTCTGTTGGCAAATAAGTGAAATATTTTTCAACTACATCCTGAGGCTAAAATACACCTGATTGCCAAATGTGTTCGTGAGTCATCAGCTAGGAGCAGCCTTGTCTGGTGGAGAACTGTTGCTGAAGCCAAAAACTCCTGCTGATATCGTAGGGACCCTGGCCTGTCACCGCCACATGTTCAGGATCTGCTTATCAGAAGCAGAGCATAGAGTCCTAAAGTCAGACTCAGGGTGGACAGACATCATCTATATTAATTCTTGACCTGGAAGAACTTACGTGTGATACCAGTTTAAAGAAAACAGAAATTACTCCGAGTTCCATACTAAGCTAATCACATCACTATAAAGCTTATAAATAAGAAGCCAAAGTAGCAACTTTGAGGACTTTAAGTTCTGGGACCCTAAGGAGATCCATCCAAAAAAGGATAAATAAAAAATACTTATATTTATATCTATATTAATTATATGTTAAATATTTAATTGCATTATAATTACAGATGTACATTATATATATATATTTTTTTCTTTTTCTTATTTCCCTAAGCACATAACTTAAGGCTTCCCATTTTTCTTTTTTTTTTTTTAACATCTTTATTGGAGTATAATTGCTTTACAGTGTTGTGTTAGTTTCTGCTGTATAACAAAGTGAATCAGCTATACGTATACATATATCCCCAAATCTCCTCCCTCTTACGTCTCCCTCCCACCCTCTGTATCCCACCCCTCTAGGTGGTCAAAAAGCACCGAGCTGATCTCCCTGTGCTATGCAGCTGCTTCCCACTAGCTATCTATTGTACATTTGGTAGTGTATATATGTCAGGGCTACTCTCTCACTTCGTCCCAGCTTACACTTCACCCCCCGCCGTGTCCTCAAGTCCATTCTCTACGTCTGTGTCTTTATTGCTGTCCTGCCGCTTGGTTCATCAGAGTATTTTTTTGTTAGATTCCAAATATATGTGTTAGCATATGGTATTTGTTTTTCTCTTTCTGACTTACTTCATTCTGTATAACAGACTCTAGGTCCATCCACATCTCTACAAATAACTTGATTTTGTTTCTTTTTATGGCTGAGTAATATTCCATTGTATATATTGTGCCACATCTTCTTTATCCATTCATCTGTTGATGGACACTTAGGTTGCTTCCATGTCCTGGCTATTGGAAATAGTGCTGCAGTGAACATTGTGGTCATGTCTCTTTTTTAAATTATGGTTTTCTCAGGGTATATGACCAGTAGTGGATTGCTGGGTCATATGGTAGTTCCATGTTTAGTTTTTTAAGGAACATCCATACTGTTCTCCACAGTGGCTGTATCAATTTACATTCCCACCAACAGTGCAAGAGGGTTCGCTTTTCTCCACACCCTCTCCAGCATTTATTGTTTGTAGATTTTTTGATGATGGCCATTCTGACCAGTATGAGGTGATACCTCATTGTGGTTTTGATTTGCATTTCTCTAATGATTAGTGATGTTGAGCATCCTTTCATGTGTGTGTTGGCAATCTGTATATCTTCTTTGGAGAAATGTCTGTTTAGGTCTTCTGCCCATTTTTGGATTTGGTGGTTTGTTTGTTTGATATTGAGCTGCATGAGCTGCTTGTATGTTTTGGAGATTAATCCTTTGTCAGCTGCTTTGTTTGCAAATATTTTTTTCCATTCTGAGGGTTGTCTTTTCATCTTGTTTATGGTTTCCTTTGCTGTTCTTTGCAGTTTCATTAGGTCCCATGTGTTTATTTTTGTTTTTATTTCCATTTCTCTAGGAGGTGGGTCAAAAAGGATCTTGCTGTGATTTACGTCATAGAGTGTTCTGCCTATTTTTTCCTCTGAGAGTTTTATAGTGTCTGGCCTTACATTTAGGACTTTAATCCAATTTGACTTTATTTTTGTGTATGGTGTTAGGAAGTCATTCTTTTACATGTAGCTGTCCAGTTTCTTCAGCACCACTTATTGAAGAGGCTGTCTTTTCTTCATTGTATATTCTTGCCTCCTTTATCAAAGATAAGGTGACCATATGTGCGTGGGTTTATCTCTGGGCTTTCTATCCTGTTCCATTGATCTATATATCTGTTTTTATGCCAGTACCATACTGTCTTGATTACTGTACGTTTGTAGTATAGTCTGAAGTCTGGGAGCCTGATTCCTCCAGCTCCTTTTTTCGTTCTCAAGATTGCTTTGGCTATTTGGGGTCTTTTGTGTTTCCATACATATTGTAAATTTTTTTGTTCTCGTTCTGTGAAACATGCCCTTGGTAGTTTGATAGGGATCACACTTAATCTGTAGATTGCTTTGGGTAGTATAGTCATTTTCACAATGTTGATTCTTCCAATCCAAGAACATAGTATATCTCTCCACCTCTTTGTATCATCTTTAATTTCTTTCATCAGTGTCATAGTTTTCTGCATACAGGTCTTTCCCATTTTTCTATTAAATTATGTTTGCTTATCAGGACTGTTGCATATACTTACTAGCTGAGAATGCATTTAAGAGTATTTAGGGAACTCATCTGAGTTTAACTATCAGCACAACAATAATAATAATAAAAGCTAACATTTATTGCTTACTATGTGTCAGATACTATGTTGGGTGTTTTACATATATTCTTTCAGTTAATTATCACAGCAATTCAGTGAGGTTGGATTACACCCACCTTATAGATGAGGAGACTGAGATCTAGATAGGGGAAATGACTTGCCCAATTTCACACAGTGAGTAAATTGGGGCATCCTGGAGGTGACATGTATTCTCAGTGTGAGGGAAAGAGTTAATAAATTCGTGGGTCAATCCCTGGGGCCTCTTCCTTTGGAAATTAAGGGGTCTTGCTAAAATGAGATTTACTGATTTACTGAGCCCTGATCCCTGAGTGGGGCACCAGGCTTTGTATCCGCCATGCTGACATTTCATCTAATAGATTCAGCCAGTGCCCCCCTAGGATTAGTGTGGCCCACAGTTGAGGCTTGGAGAAGGAAGCAGCTTGTTTCACAATGAACCCAGAGGGACTTCCCTGGTGGTGCAGTGGTTAAGAATCCGCCTGCCAATGCAGGAGACATGGGTTCGAGCCCTGGTCCAGGAAGATCCCACATGCCACGGAGCAACTAAGACCGTGAGGCAGAACTACTGAGCCTGCGCTCTAGAGCCTATGAGCCACAACTACTGAAGCCTGTGTGCCTAGAGCCTGTGCTCTGCAACAATAGAAGCCACCACAATGAGAAGGCCACACACCACAACGAAGAGTAGCCACTGCTCACTGCAACTTGAGAAAGCCCACACGCAGCAACGAAGACCCAATGCAGTCAAAAGTAAATATAAAATAAATAAATATATATATATATAAAAAAACACATGAACCCAGGTATACAGTATCACTATGGAACACATGGATCAGTGGAAACTCTTCTAAAAAATTTAAAAAGATAAGTAACTATATAGATATAATTTTTTATATGTTGAAAGTGAATTTATAGTGGTAAAATCATAAGGCAAAGATTCTTTTTAAGAGTGACCCTCAGTTGTCTCTCCCACTCTCATAGCCAGTGGCGAATTGTGTTCTCTGTAAATACTAACAGATGCAGCCCGTGAGCTGAGCCGCCCCTGAGCACCAGCATGGGGTTCACACTCAGTACAGGAAAACACTAGAAGGAAGTACTGAGGCTGGTGTCTGTGCCTGTTAATCAAAGGACCTCAGAGGAGGGACCCACACAAATGGTCTGCCAGTCTCTTACATGGATGTTTTGTGATGCACACCCAGTAGCTTTGCTGTTGAATGTTGCATGTCCCATTTTTTAAAAAACCTTAATTTCAGGCCTTTAGATCTCACAAGACTTAGATTTTCTGCCAGGAATCCAGCTCAGCCGATGCTTTCAAGTGCATTATCATCAGCGAATATGGAATTTTAGTTAAAAAATTAACAGTTACAGGATTTGATGGGAAATAAAATATGCAGTTACAAGCTAACTCGGAAGCAATGATAAGGTTGTATCATGGAAAGACTTACGGTAGATAGCTAAGGCCATACTTGGAGGAAATTTTACAGCCTCAGACACCATCATTTTTAAAAATGTAAAGCTAAAAGTGAACATCTTACACACTTAAAAAATTCAAAGAATAAGAGGATAAATCAAAATAAAATGGGAGAAAGCATTAAGATGTTATTGGAAATGAATGAAATAGAAAATAAATAGGAGTTGCTTGAAGCACAATTGTAAAGGTGGAAGAAAGTTTTGTGTTGGGAGTGTTTTGCCCTCTGCAATCCTGGAGGACCTCGTGCAGGTCCTGCCAAAACTTTCAGATGCAAAAGCCCTGAGGGGCACAAAGGGACCCACTCGATCAGTTAAACATTCCACTCCTGAAATGGGCTTCTGTCAGTGTCCAAGCCTGATTCTCTGCTGAGCTTGAGGATAATTAATAATAATAATAATTTAACAATTATAACAATAATTTAATAATAACAGTAATAAATAAAGCAGACTGAACTCTCTGCCTGCGTTGATTTTTTATTCCAGTAGCAGCTGCCCAAAGTTACCCACAGTAGAAATTTGAGGTTAGTCCGTGGATTTAGTCCCTTCACTGTGCAAGGCATCTTCCTTCTTTAGAACTGGAGGCAGCAAAGGAAGGAGTAGGGTCTCAGCACAACTGAGCACTGATCACATGGCCTTGTGATCCTTGTCTGCAGTGTTGGGGGCAGGGTATCAGCAGCTATCCCATCTGGGGGCTGACACTTCAGGGAGGTATAGCACAGTGCCTGATGTGTAGAAAAGCTCAGCAGGTCCCAGCTCGTGCTATTAATACTCTCTTCTTTATCATCTGGCCCTCACTTCTTTCAGCTCTTCATACACCTTACTTGAGCTGAAGGTGCAGCACCTCTGTGTAGTAAGGAATTTACCTTTGCCCCCAGAGATACCTGGCTATTACCCTCTTGGAATGTCATGCCTGATAGGAGTGTCTTTGTTCACCTAGAGGCCCTGGGCCATGCTAGGTAGTCTAGCAATATGATTTATGGTGGGGGCTGGCTACACTAGATACTGTTAGGGTGGGGACTACTAAGCTAGAAAGACCAACAGTGTGATATAGGGTGGGGTTTTTGGTCATAAAATCAACCTCCAGAGGGACTAGAGACTGAAATCAACCATGTGGGCAATCAGTCAATCATGTTTGCACAAGGAGTCCCAATAAAAACTCTGAACACTGAGGCTTGGGCAGGTTTCTCTGGTGGGCATTGCTTCACGCACCTTGTCACACATCATCATCAGAAGAGTGACAGTGCCCTGGTTCCTCAGGGAGAGAACAACTAGAGGCTCTGTGTTTGGTTCTTCTCCTGGACTCTGTCCTGTGTGCTTCATTCCTTAGTTGATTTTAATGTATATCTTTTCCTTTAATAAACCATAACTACAACAGCTGTGAGTGAGTCCTTTTAGAAAATTATCAAACCTAAAGGTGGTTTTGAGAATCCCTCATGCTTGTACCTGGTATCAGAATAGAGGGTGGTCCTGTGGACTCTTCCCTCAAACTTCACAGTTGTGTAATTGTGAAACCCCCAAATCAAACCTTCCCAGGTCTCATCTGTGAAAACGTTAGATTGGGAAGAACTGTCCAGAATCCCTAAAAGATGCATACAAAACTCAGAAATAGAAGGAAAAACAGTGAAACAATTTTAAAATAATAACAAAATGGCCCTTCTTCATGCCAAAGTCAACGGCCGTGCACCGTAAAACTCCAGCAGTTGGCCAAGCCTGAGCTATATAGCTGAACAGTCTTTGACTTGAATAGAAATAAAGGGGTCACAGAGAGAGGTTCTCAAACCATCACCCAGAAGGCTCTGGACTCTGCCTCTGGCAAGGGCAACAGCGGCCCGTGGGGTCTGTAGCTATAACAACTTCCTTCACAGCCTCGGAGCATTTTCCCGTACTTACTCAATTACTCATGTTCCCCATCATTCTAAAGGGATTTGAAGTAAGGGGTGTGTGTGTGTGTGTGTGTGTGTGTGTGTGTGTGTGTGTGTGTGTGTGTGTGTGTGTGTGTGTGTGTGTGTGTGTGTGTGTGTGTGTGTGTGTGTGTGTGTGTGTGTGTGTGTGTGTGTGTGTGTGTGTCTGCTCCAGTTTCCTCACTTTCTAAAAAAAAAGTAAGTGAGGAAACCAGGAGTAGGAGAGGAAGGGAGGAGGGAGTACACAGGATAGGTGAAAAGAAGAGCCTGGTGAAGATTATTATTCAAAGTGCATGCTGTAAAAATTCTTCATATATATCCATTATATTGTTCAAAACCTCCATGCCGTTATTTATTTGTTTATTTACTTCTTTGTTTCTTTGGAATCAGTCGGCTTTGCTCTCCCCAGCTGGAGTATACCTGCTCCTGGCTACTTCCTAATCACACAGACAGATTGTAGAGCCCCGTCATACTGTCTCCAGGGACACCTGCTTCCTGGGAGACACGTCTGGTTTATGGGGGTTGGGGTGATGGCTCGACCTTTTCTTATAACCGGAGCTGGCAGTTTCCTACACAGGGTTCTAGTGAGCTTACATAGGCTGAGCACCCGATCCCCCAGGTAGAAAGCTACCTTTGGTTCTGTCGACTGAAACCATGGGAAGAGGCTCATCACTTCAGTCTCTTGGTGGGGCAGCCAGGCACATCTACCGGTCTCTCAAACTGGTAGGTACTGGCCAACCTAGTGGATACAGTGGGGAGACTTAGATCCTCAGGGCCTTTTTTTTTTTTTTTTTTTGCGGTACGCAGGCCTCTCACTGCCGTGGCCTCTCCCGTTGCGGAGCACAGGCTCCGGACGCGCAGGCTGAGCGGCCATGGCCCACGGGCCCAGCTGCTCCGTGGTACGTGGGATTCCCCCGGACCGGGGCACGAACCCGCGTCCCCTGCACCGGCAGGCGGACCCCCTACCACCGCGCCACCAGGGAAGCCCCCCTCAGGGCCTTTTATTGGTATCATGCCCTAAACTGGGTAGGATTTATGAAGCAAATGGCCCTCCTAGTCCTCAGGAACCCAGCTAGAAGGCCCCAGAAGACCCACTTCATTTGACATTCACTTTAAAGATTTTCAGAGCCCTAGATGGTGCCTAGAGGGGAAGCTGCAGTATGGAGGTGAGATTTTTCCCCGATTCCCTGGTAAGTCTGAGGAGGGAGTCCTGGTTCCCATAGCTTCAGTATCAGAATCTTCAGAAGTGTCTGGAATATAACCAGACAACTTTTTCCTCCTGCCCCTGTCTTACCAGGGCAGTTAACACAGGAAGAGCAACTTACAGCTCCTTGGTCCCTTGCCAGTGTTCTGGGTCCGTCACTGACCTAGTTCTACATTTATTTCTCACATATATCATCTTTAATCCAAGGAAGTTTTCTGAGGGGTCTGAAGAGCCAGCTAGCTCCTTATCACCCCTTCTCCCAAGATCTTCAACCTGTAGCTCTCCTAACTCCAGCCTTTGCTGAGAAGTTATTCAGGGTCGTGGAGATGTGGGTGAAGCTTCAGGCCGTTCAGAAATCTAAAGTATAGGAGTTTGTATTTGTGGAGCCTGGTGTTTATTTACTCCTGTTATTTATTTTTGGCTTACTTAATCTTTGACATTTGGTAGCACTAAAAGCCTTCTACTCTAATAGTTTCCATCAGTTTTCTCCTGCATTCCTAATGGTTTTTGTCCTACACTTTGATGCTGTGTAATTCATTCATTTCCAAAGTTCATGATTGTTAGGGTCTTCATTATAGGCTACTCTTTCTATCTGTGTAAAGTAACCTTTTCCCTACTTAATGCATTTTGCCTTGAATTCTACTTCAATACTAAAATGCCTGCCTCTGGGTTATTTTCATTTGTTGGCAGCCACTATAACCTTTTAATTTTAATTTTTTAGTATCATTTGGTTTTTGTTGTGTCTTAAAAAAGCAGCATATATTTGTATTTTGTTTTCACTCAATCTGAGAGATTTTGATTTTGAGAGGAGAGTTTTAAAAAGTTGCATTTCTTTTTCCAGAGTTGATGTTTGATATTTTGTCATACCCACATGAACATGTCCTAAATAGAATCCTGGATTTCTTCCACCCATTTCCCCAGGTCTCTATCACTAACTCCAAACTAACATTCCTTTCATCGTCCTCACCTCCATAAATTGTATTACCATGCACCAAAATTATTGCATATTTATGAGTAAAGATGGGCCCTTTTTTCCAACAAGTGTCTTCTTTGCATGGAAAAGTCAATTATGGCTTATAAGTGGGAGAGGCATTTACACTGGGTTTGTGGGAGTAGAACAGGCTGGCAGGCTGGGGACCCTCTCTCCTCTTGACAGCCAAAATTATAAGAGAGTGTTTACTTGGGAGTTGATCTGTCTTCATTGCAGCTGCTCTGTGTGTTTTCTTCCTTTATGCCTTTTTCTCAGTGTCTGTTGGAGATCTCTAGAGTTGGCTGTGCTCTACTCAGCTTCCCTTTCCAAACTTACCACACTTACACTAGAAAGTATCCCCCAGCACATCAACCACTTTCTTTAGAGAGAATATAATATATAATATAATATAATATAATACAATACAATACAATATCATATAATATGATATAATATATAATATAATATAATATAAATTTTGGTTTTGGCATGAGGTCAAAGGCCTCTGCTTCTAGAAGCTGTTTTTGTAGGGGAGAGTGGGAGAGAATTATGTTTTCAGCTGTGCAAGACACGTGTCTTAAATCAATTACCTTGATAACTCCCTGGCTTACTAACCACTGAGTCGCTGGAGGGGCTCTTATTCCCAGCTAGCTCAGTGCCAGATATTTTCCAGAAAGATCTCAAGGTGTTATTTTCAGACAACTTTATTTCTCCACAGAGTATAATTCCTAAGGACCTCCAAAATTTGGTCAACAACAGAAATATCTTTAAGTTTCTATACAACCTGGAGAATCTATGAATCTGTGATTTAATGCAATTTATGTCTATCATAGGTTGTCATACAGTTATTGCTGTATTCTTTAAAAAAGTTTTATTTTGAAATCATTTTATACTTACAGAAAAGTTGCAAAGATAGTAAAAAGCAAAAGACTTATGCAATCTGAGGCAAAATCAGAGTATGAAAAGTTGCAGAGGTAGAACAGAGAGTTCTTGTATACCTGTGGAAGAAGAATGATGCCCCTTTTGTAATATGTATGTGTCCTAACCCCATGAACCTGTGAATATGTCACTTACATGCAAAGAGACTTTGCAGCTATGATTAAATTAAGGATCTTGATATGGGGAGATTATTCTATCTTATCCTGGTGGGCCCAATGTAAGCACAGGGGTCCTTATAAGGGAAAGAGGGAGGTTGGAGACCCAAACAGAGGTTTGATGATGTTATGCTGTGGGCTTTGAAGGTACAAGTGGGCTATGAAGCAAGGAATGTGGGTAGCTTCTAGAAGCTGGGAAAGGTAAGTGAACCTTTAATGATCATTTAATGTGTATAGAGTTTCAGTTTGGGAAGATGAAAAAGTTATGGAGATGGGTGGTAGTGATAGTTGCCCAACAATGTGCATGTACTTAATGCCATTGAATTGTGCACCTCAAAATGGTTAAAGTGGTGAATTTTATTTTCGGTAAAATTCATCACAATAACAAAAAGTCAAAGAGACAGATTCTCCCCTAGGGCTTCCAAAAGGAATGCCCTCCTGCCAAAATCTTGATTTCAGCTCAGACTTCTATCTCTAGAACTGTCAGATAATACATTTGTATTGTTTAAATCACTAGTTTGTGGTAATTTGTTACAGCAGCAATAGTCAACTAATACAACACCTTTCATTCAGTTTTCCCTAATGTTGAAATCTTACATAAACAAAGTACAATGATTAAAACTAAGGAATGAACATTGGTACAATACTGCTCACTAAACTTCAGGCTTGTTCAGATTTCCCCCATTTTTCACTAACATTCTTTTTCTGTTCCATGATCCCATCCAGGATACCACATTGCAATCAGTTGTTGTTTCTCTTTAGTCTAATCTGTGAATTTCTCAGTCTTTTGCTTTTATAACCTTGACACTTGCGAAAAGTACTGGTCGGGTATTCCGTAGAATATCCATCGATTTAAGTATGTTTGATGTTTTCTCATGATTAGAGTGAAGTATGGGTTTGGGGGAAGAATATCACAGAGGTGATGCGTCCTTCTCATCACATCATGTCAGAGGATATCATGTAATGTCATGAGGTGTTGTTATTGGTGATGCTAACTTTGGTTAAGATAGTGCCTGCAAGTTTCTCCACTGTAAAGTTACAGTTGACCCTTGAACAAGGGGGTTTGGGGCGTTAGTCTGTGTATAATTTATTGTTGGCCTTCCATATCCATGGTTCTTCTGGAACCACGGATTCAATCAACCATAGGCTGCGTAGTACTGTAGAATTTACTATAGAAAAATATCCGTGTATAAGTGAACCCGTGCAGTTCAAAACTGTGTTGTTCAAGGCTCAATTGTACTGATTTTCCCTTTTCTTACTCCATGCTTTAGAATTGCTGCAATTTTGTTTTACAATCTTCATTAGTGAAGGTATGCAAGAACTTTAGGAGTCAACAGAACTGATTTTGAATGCCAGATATGCCACGTCCTAGTTGTAAAAAGTTGAAGAAAATTATTTCGTCTCTATGGGTCTCTGGCCCTCATCTCTACAACTGGGAGACTGATATCTCCTATGTATGACCTGAGGATTATATGAAATTGCACATCTATTTCCCTAGCAAATATTTCTTCTACATCTGTAATTTGGTAAGAATTACATTAAGTGAAAAGGATAACAGTGGTAGCTATCAGTGATGAACACAAGATACAGACTTTACTTATGGGCAGTTCACAATATGACAGGGAAGATGAATTACTGAACTAGAAGTCACAGTAAAGCATTATGCCTGTTACAGTTGGGGAAGTACAGAGTGCTGTGAGAATGCATAATATGAGGACCTATTGTAGACATTGGGAAAGTCACTTAACACAAAGTCTGGTGTATGCAGAGGCCCCGAGGGATGGAAGGATGTACCTTCCCTGCCTTTTCCTGTACCTGGACCTCTCTTTCCTCTCTCAGTCTCAGTCTTAGACTGTTTAACAGTCAAACCAACTGGTTAAAATAACACCAGGGTGTTTTTCCTGTAGGATTCAGCAGTCTTTCAAGTGCTAATATACGTGATGACTCACTGAGCAGGAGCCCCAAGTGTAGCTATTTTCTAAGTGTACATGACAGTGGCACCCTTTCTTGCTTGGAGCTTGTCACAAGCCTGGGGTTGTGCAGCAGAGAATTAGGGAAATGTTATTTTAGCCCATTGGTCTCTTCACCACACATAGGCTGTCCGGGATGAAATTCACCTCAACAACATCCGAGTTTTTGCATGTTCAGATTTTCACAAGCATTTCACAGGGGTATTTTGGCCATGTGCATTCCAGATCATTTCACTTCGAAAGGAGAGATTAATCTCTCCAAGGATTGAGTTGAAGGAAGATTTTTAAATTTCAAATTAAAAAAAATTTTTTTTAATTACAAAAAATGAACCCATATATGCCATCACCAAGATTCAACAGTGATTAAGATTTTGCCATATTTCCTTTATGCCTCTCTTCTTTTGCTGAAATATTTTAAAGTAAATTCCAGACACCTTATTACTTCACTCCTGTTTTCTTTGGTATACATCCCTAAAAAAACACAGATATTTTTTACATAATGATAGACCATTATCCCACCGAGTAAAAACAACAATAATTGTTGGTGTCATCTAAAACGATTGAAGTATTTGGCAAGACGCAGCAATCCCTGCTTTAGAACTGGGTACAGTGTGGGCCTCCAGTCGGGAAACGCCTGGGTCTTTCTCGCATATCTTCTGCCCATGAAAAATCACTCTTCAAAGCCTGACAATACCTCACTATCCCCTCCATCTGTCACAGCTTTGGAATGAAGGAGTTGTTCAGTAATAGTGGGCCAAACTGAGGCAGTTTGAGAAGGTATATCCTGAGTCCACAAGAAAGATAAAGGTCCCTGAAGGCAAGGACATTTTACACATTGTACAGACCGGAGGCTCCGAAGAAGAAATGGATTGTTTTTATTCCCACAGGCTTTTGTATTCTTCAGGGAGAGACCAAAAAATTTAATTGACCTAAACAGGTATAAAGCGATTCAATAATACAAGATTTAGCTGACTGCATTCTGATTGAATATAAACCAGCTAATTACCTTGCTTTCTAAGACACTGTATTTGTGTTGTGAGGTAAATAAAATGGCCAACAGAATATTTGGCAAGCTGGATAGAATCACTCATTGTTGACCTCTGTGCAAATTTGGGATAGCTGGAAATCTACTCTTCTCTTTTTGCCCAAACTACTAGAACAATGACCAAATGTATTGTGCTTCAACTGATCATCCTGTGGATCCACAGGGTGTGGACAAAGCAGAGAACTGTAGACTCACCAGGCACCCACACCTCAACCCATGTAACTTGTCTCTTTACATTTTGCTCTTGCATTTACGGTGCCATGATGCTTTACGATTCCGTGGCTCAAAAGAGATCAGAAAGACACTGCTCTGGAGGGTGACTGCTGGACATCTCTGTAGAGAGAGCTGGCTAAGGCAGCTCTGTGGTTGCTTCCCTTCATAGGATAGCTGAAGGATGTATGTCCCTTTCCCCCTCTATGGGTCTGGGCTATCCAAACATGTGGTAGAGCAGTGATCAGCAGACCAGTCTCCTACTACATGGCCTCATCCCAAAAGAAATATGTGGCTGGGTTCCCAACTTGAAATGTACACACTGAGGAATCCCAGCTCTTCATCTTTCAGCAGGAAGGGAGAGTGTGATTAAATGTTGCCCAGCTGTGGGCTTGTCACTGGAGCAGGACCCCCATCATCATTCATCCCATTTATCTGACAGCTGAATGAGCCTGTTAAACAATGACCGAAGTGCTTACTCTCTGGGGCAAACAGGAAATTATTGCTTTCATGTGTGTACACTGATGGTTTCTTCTGTTATTTACCTTAACAAAGCAACTCAACACAATTAGAGCAAACTACCCAAGGCTCCTGGTTATATTTAGCTAAGGGATTCAGTTTAAGGAGCAAGTAGCTAATGAAGCACAGGCTGCTATCACAGCAGCCCTAATAAGCTGGAAATCACAAGGAGAATAAGTGCTGAGCATTTGCCTGGTGGGGGAGTGATTGAACTTTGAAGGGCATCAGCAGGTTCCGCTAGGTATCCTCAAATGTTGTACACAGGGATGCCCTGAAATTAAGAGACGAAATGTGAACTTTGCCCCTTTCATGGTTAATCCATCCGTTTTTTTTTAAATTGCCAGCTACTAGCTGTGGGCTTTCGAGGGTTCAGGCCAAACGTGGTCAGTGGAGTTCTTGACAGAACTCAGAAAGAAAGATCATGGAGATCAAAGGCTCAGATGCCAAAAAATAGAAAAGTCAGTGCCAGGGGGCACAGTGACAGCAGAGTTTTGAAGAAGCAGGCGCTAAAGGAATCACCTGGCACACAGGCCCTGTCAAGCCATGGGTAGAACGTGGACAAGGGAAATGTAGGTACAGTCAAACCACAGAAAACCAGGTAGGTGGCAAGGAGCCCAAGACCAGAGGCTCTTGGTGTAGGAGAAAGACCAAAGCTTTGGAGTTAGGCTACAGTTGGACTTAAACTCTAATGCCTACTCCTTTGGGGTGATCCTTGCATGTTCTCAGTCTCAGTTTTTTTTGATCTGTAAAAGGAGGAACCAGTTCTGCTCATCTTATAAGACTGGTGTGCCAAGTCAATGTCATAATGTTGAAAAGAAAAGGGCACCTCACAGTGCTTGGCACATAGACATGCTCAGCCTCTGGGGACCGCTTTGTTTTTTGTCATTGTCGTCATGGTGCCTGTTTGGTGGCTAGACCAGACATCAGCTAACAGTGGAGCATCTTCCTCAGCATACTGTCTTCTTGCTCTTTAAAGATGTGGAAAACACTCCATTCTGGGTGTTTTCTTGGGTCACTGGTTGGATGTTTTGACTTTATAGCCAGACTTTTTGTGAATATTTTGGGTAATGTTTTTGTCCTCCCCCAGGATGGAATACGAAATGACATTTTCAAATTCAGCATCTTTGTGATGGGAACAGACTCAGGAAGAGCCAGTAACAGTTTTACATATATATTTAGGGCAGGTGTCTTTTGTGAACTGACATGGAGAATTATGTGTCAGCCTCTGCGACGTGCATGCTTATCCTTATTTAATTCTCAGGTCCCATAAGAGAAGTTATTAGTACCTACTCCTTTTTTATGGGAGAAGAGACCGAGGTGACTTACCCACAGCCACAGTAATTGACATTGGTTGTTCACAGACCCTCTAAATCATTTATGCTCCCTTCACAGTTTGACAATGACCTATTTTGTAAATCCTGTCTTTCCAACAGCAAAAAAAATCATAAAACCACCATTACCACCAAACTCCAACATTTTCAAGCCTCCCTTAATGCCAGGGTGCAGACATGTGGTTTAGATTCTACCAGTTAGGTGTAAGCCACTTGGGGAACCAAGCAGGATATGGGGTGCCCTCTTGGTTGTGGGAGTAGAATCAGAGGTGACAGGGTGGTGGGTTCATGTACCAGCAGCTTCCTAACTGGAACCACCTTGGTGATCGTCGGTGATATTTCTGAAAGCTCAGCCTGTTGCCCCTGACTTTCCAAAGGGTGCACAGTTTTTCTAAAGTTCCCGAAAAAATTCCCCACTGTTTACAACTCAAAACCTCAACTGAGAATCTGTTTTGGGCCCTGGTCTTTATTTCTCTAAAATTGATTACGACTGAGAAAAGTTCCTGCCTGCTGTCCGTGTCTCCCTTTCCTGCTGCTCCTGTGGCTGCCTTCTCTGCAGCCTGTGGGGTGGAGCAGAGCCCAGCAGTCTGGCCAGCATCCACCTCCCCAGCCTGGGGACTGTGGGGCCTCAGTGCTGAAAAGCGTGGGCAGAGCCATCTCACCAGCTCTTGTTGTCTCTTTCCTGGCCGTTAAGTTTGTGTATTTAATAACCGCCCCCCCCCACAAAGGCTTTAGGGTTCCAGGGCTGAGCAGTATAGCAGATTATACCCCATTGTGATCCCTTGTCTTGCTTTCAGGAACATTGAGCCACACTGACTATCAAGACCTCTTTCTATAAGGTTGGAAGAGAATAGGTGCTTTTGTGACTCACTGCCTGTTCTGGTCCCAGGCTCATCATCTGCTTTGGGGCCAGCCACAGCTCTGAGCCAAAGAGCAACCCTTGCAGGAATTTCCCAAGGGAGCCTTTAGTTATAAGCTGATTGACTCCTTCAGGGGCTCGAGCTTTCCAGTGCCATTGGTGGTGTCTCTTTAGTTCTTGTTCTATGTCTAGGTTGTTAATAGTGTACTTATTGACTGGAGAAAATCTGTGATCCCATTTGCCTCCATAACCTTTCAGTTGTATAGCCAGCCTAGCAGTCCCTGCACTGAAAATGTGTGCCACATTTGCCTGCTGCTTGGAAGAATGCCAGATGTAGAAAAGAGAAGTCGGTTTGCAAAACAGACCTTTCTCTTAGTATTTCCTTAAAATATTTTCCAATTTATCTATCACTTTTAACCTGTTCATATTTCTCCTTATTGTGTCAATTTTTGTATTTTATCCTTTTCAGGATTTTCTTTTCCCCAGTGGCATCATTTTACAGTGTATGGGATATTCACTTATAATTTAAAACAATCTTTTGTGTATAGCTGGCTACATCTCCATCCTCCTTCCACATTTCATTGATTTATGTCTTTCTCTTTGTCTTGATTAGTTCCAACATGAGTTTGTCTCTTTTGTTAGTATTTCCAGAGAACCAGATTTTAGATTTATTAATTTTACTGTTTTTCTGTTCACTTATGTCTACTTTTGTTATTATTCTGTGTTATTTTACTCTTTTATTCCTAAGATTTTTAAGTGGAATGCTTAGCATCATTATTTTTGCTTTTATGTTGTAACAGAATCATCTAATGCTCTAATTTTACAAATGAGGTCTGCTGTGCCAGGATCCTATAGTTTTGCTATTTTTTTTTTTTTTTTTTTGCGGTACGCGGGCCTCTCACTGTTGTGGCCTCTCCCGTTGCGGAGCACAGGCTCCAGATGTGCAGGCTCAGCGGCCACGGCTCACGGGCCCAGCCGCTCCGCGGCATGTGGGATCTTCCCAGACCGGGGCACAAACCCGTGTCCCCTGCATCGGCAGGTGGACTCTCAACCACTGCGCCACCAGGGAAGCCCAGCTTGGCTATTTTTAACATTATTTTAATTATCTCCTAACTTTACAGTTATTGTGTTCTGGATTCTTTTCCTCATCTGTATCATGTGCTACAGCACGAAAGTTTAAAATATGGCTTTATCATAAGATTGGATAGGTTAGAAACCCAATTCCTATACTAACCAATATGTGACCTTCTTCAGAGACAGGTGGTGAAGACTGCGTAGCTAATACATGTAAAAGGTTTTGCTTAAACCATTCTGTAAGTGTTCATAGCAAAGTTCCCTTGGGCATACTCAAGGATCTGAACATTTGGGGTGGTGGGCATATTGATTAGTGGCACAGGTGTCTCAGCATGGGTAGTGGGTAGACCTCACACACTTGATTCAGGTCTGCAATCTTGTACTCGCTGCTGCTGTCCTGGGTTGTTTCTTTGGGTTTCCTGTTTGTTCAGGTGCCTTCCTTGAGGAGTACACCGTTCTGCTACTTACACAACTTCCTTTCTTTACATGATATAAATTATTCACCCCATAAAGCAGCACACATCTTACTATTTTCTTTTATTTAAACTTTTTGTTGAATGGCCATGTTTTCTTTATTCTTAGGAAAGGTTGGACCATAGTTGCTCTTGTTTTTAGCAATTAAAGTGACTATTTAAAGACGAAAAGGTGCATTCTTATGTAATCATCCAGGTATGGTGAAATGCAACCATTTTCAACTCTGTGGAATATAAGAACTTCTTGCTTTTTGGTTTGTTTTCATGACTCCTTCTCCTTTTCCATTCTTTATTAATCTGTGACCTTTTTTTTAATTTTTAAAAATTTATTAAAAAATAAATAAAACATAATGGTACAAAAAGTTTAAAAGTAAAAGAATTGGAAAAGATACACTGTGCAAATATAAACCAAAAGGAAATTATATAATAACAGATACAGTAGACTTGAAAGCAAAAGTGTTACTAGAAATAAACAAGGGCAGTTCATATCAACAAGTCCAATTTACCAGGAAGCTTTAAATTTGTATGCACTTAAGTTCAAATTATATAGAGCAACAGAGCTACAAGGAAAAAATAGACAAATTCAATATCATAATAGGAGATTTAACATACTGCTGTCATACACTGATAAGAGGATACCTCTTTCAGAACCAGTAGACCCCCCAAAAAACAAAATTAGTAAGGACATAAAAAACTTAAATAACGTGAGCAGCAAATTTGATTCAACAAGCAGATATATAGTCACTATACTCCAAAATTTTAAATTACAAGTTATTTTCAAGCACACTTGGAACATTTTTTTTTTTTTAAGAAGATGTTGGGGGTAGGAGTTTATTAATTATTTATTTTTGCTGTGTTGGGTCTTCGTTTCTGTGCGAGGGCTCCCTGTAGGTGGCAAGTGGGGGCCACTCTTCATCGCGGTGCGCGGGCCTCTCACCATCGCGGCCTCTCTCGTTGCAGAGCACAGGCTCCAGATGCGCAGGCTCAGCAGTTGTGGCTCACGGGCCTAGTTGCTCTGTGGCATGTGGGATCCTCCCAGACCAGGGCTTGAACCCGTGTCCCCCGAATTAGCAGGCAGACTCTCAACCACTGCGCCACCAGGGAAGCCCGCAACATTTTTTAAACTGACCATATTGTGCTATAAGGAAAATTTTAACAAATTTCTAAGTATTAAATTATACAAAGTGTGTTTCTTGACTTGTAGTTAACCTAAAGATCAGTAATAAAAAAGTAACTACAAGTTATGAAAAACACTACTTCTAAGTAACCCCCCCAAAAAACAAGTCACAATTGGAGTTAGAAAATAATTTGAATTGAATGATAATATTACATACCAAAACTTGGATGTGACTAAAGCTGTGCTTACAGGAAAATGTATGTCTTTTTTTTCTCTCAAGGTAACAGTAGTGTTTTTTTTTTTTTTTTTTTTTTAATGCACACATGGCTATAAACCTAATAAATAGGTTTTCTCTATTTTTTTTTATACAGCAGGTTCTTATTAGTCGTCAGTTTTATACATATCAGTGTATACATTGTCAATACCAATTGCCCAATTCATCACCCCCTCACCCCCACCCCCCCACGGCTTTCCACCCTTGGTGTCCATATGTTTGTTCTCTACATCTGTGTCGCAATTTCTGCCCTGCAAACCGGTTCGTCTCTACCATTTTTCTAGGTTCCATATATATGCGTTAATATACGATATTGGTTTTTCTCTTTCTCACTTACTTCACTCTGTATGTCAGTCTCTAGATGCATCCACGTCTTTACAAATGACCCAAGTTCGTTCCTTTTTATGGCTGAGTAATATTCCATTGTATATGTGTACCACATCTTCTTTATCCATTCTTCTGTCAGTGGGCGTTTAGGTTGCTTCCATGACCTGGCTATTGTAAATAGTGCTGCAATGAACATTGGGGTGCATGTGTCTTTTTGAATTGTGGTTTTCTCTGGGTATATGTCTAGTAGTGGTATTGCTGGGTCATATGGTAATTCTATTATTAGTTTTTTAAGGAACCTCTATACTGTTCTCCATAGTGGCTATATCAGTTTACATTCCCACCAACAGTGCAGGATGGTTCCTTTTTCTCCACAAGCTCTCCAGCATTTGTTGTCTGTAGATTTTCTGATGAAGCCTATTCTAACTGGTGTGAGGTGATACCTCACTGCAGTTTTGATTTGCATTTCTCTAATAATTAGTGATGTTGAGCAGCTTTTCATGTGCTTCTTGGCCATCTGTATGTCTTCTTTGGAGAAATGACAGTTTAGGTCTTCTGACCATTTTTGGATTGGGTTGTTTGTTGGTTTGTTTGTTTGTTTTTTTGTGGTACGCGGGCCTCTCACTGTTGTGGCTGCTCCCGTTGCAGAGCACAGGCTCTGAACGCACAGGCTCAGCGGCCATGGCTCATGGGCCTAGCTACTCCGCGGCATGTGGGATCATCCCAGACCGGGGCGTGAACCCACGTCCCCTGCATCGGCAGGCGGACTCTCAACTGCTGCACCACCGGGGAAGCCTGGGTTGTTTGTTTTTTTAATATTGAGCTGCATGAGCTCTTTAGATATTTTGGAGGTTAATCCTTTGTCCGTTGATTGATTTGCAGATATTTTCTCCCATTCTGAGGGCTGTCTTTTCGTCTTGTTTATGGTTTCCTTTGCTGTGCAAAAGCTTTTAAGTTTCATTAGGTCCCATTTGTTTATTTCTGTTTTCATTTCCATTACTCTAGGAGGTGGATCAAAAAAGATATTGCTGTGATTTGTGTCAAAGAGTGTTCTTCCTATGGTTTCCTCTAAGAGTTTTATAGTGTCCAGTCTTACATTTAGGTCTCTAATCCATTTTGAGTGTATTTTTGTGTATGGTGTAGGGAGTGTTCTAATTTCATTCTTTTACATGTAGCTGCCCAGTTTTTCCAGCACCATTTATTGAAGAGACTGTCTTTTCTCCATTGTATATCCTTGCCTCCTTTGTCACAGGTTAGTTGACCATAGGTGCAAGGGTTTATCTCTAGTCTTTCTATCCTGTTCCATTGATCTATATTTATGTTTTTGTGCCAGTACCATATTGTCTTGATTACTGTAGCTTTGTAGTATAGTCTGAAGTCAGGGAGTCTGATTACTCCAGCTCCGTTTTTTTCCTTCAAGACTGCTTTGGCTTTTTGGGGACTTTTGTGTCTCCATACAAATTTTAAGATTTTTTGTTCTAGTTCTGTAAAAAATGCCATTCGTAATTTGATAGGGATTGCAGTGAATCTGTAGATCGCTTTGGGTAGTATAGTCATTTTCACAATGTTGATTCTTCCAATCCAAGAACATGGTATATCTCTCCATCTGTTGGTATCATCTTTAATTTCTTTCATCAGTGTCTTATAGTTTTCTGCACACAGGTCTTTTGTCACCCTAGGTAGGTTTATTCCTAGGTATTTTATTTTTGTTGCAGTGGTAAATGGGAGTGTTTCCTTAGTCTCTCTTTCAGATTTTTCGTCATTAGTGTATAGGAATGCAAGAGATTTCTGTGCATTAATATTGTATCCTGCAACTTTACCAAATTCATTGATTAGCTCTAGTAGTTTTCTGTTGGCATTTTTAGGATTCTCTATGTATAGTATCATGTCGTCTGCAAGCAGTGACAGTTTTACTTCTTCTTTTACAATTTGTATTCCTTTTATTTCTTTTTCTTCTCTGATTGCCAAGGCTAGGACTTCCAAAACTATGTTGAATGATAACGGTGAGAGTGGACATCCTTGTCTTGTTCCTGATCTTAGAGAAAATGCTTTCAGTTTTTCACCATTGAGAATGATGTTTGCTGTGTGTTTGTTGTACATGGCCTTTATTATGTTGAGGCAGGTTCGCTCAATGCCCACTTTCTGGAGAGTTTTTATCATAAATGGGTGTTGAATTTTGTCAAAAGCGTTTTCTGCATCTATTGAGATGATCATATGATTTTTATTCTTCAATTTGTTAATATGGTGTATCACATTGATTGATTTGTGTATATTGAAGAATCCTGCATCCCTTGGATAAATCCCACTCGATCATGGTGTATGATCCTTTTAATGTGTTGTTGGATTCTGTTTGCTAGTAATTTGTTGAGGATTTTTGCATCTATGTTCATCAGTGATATTAGTCTGTAATTTTCTTTTTTTTGTAGTATCTTTGTCTGGTTTTGGTATCAGGGTGATGGTGGCCTCATAGAATGAGTTTGGGAGTGTTCCTTCCTCTACAATTTTTTGGAAGAGTTTGAGAAGGATAGGTGTTAGCTCTTCTCTAAATTTTTGATAGAATTCACCTGTGAAGCTGTCTGGTCCTAGACTTTTGTTTTTTGGAAGATTTTTAATCACAGTTTCAATTTCATTACTTGTGATTGTTCTGATCATATTTTCTATTTCCTCCTGTATCAGTCTTGGACGGTTATACATTTCTAAGAATTTGTCCATTTCTTCCAGGTTGTCCATTTTATTGGCATAGAGTTGCTTGTAGTAGTCTCTTAGGATGCTTTGTATTTCTGCGGTGTCTGTTGTAACTTCTTTTCCATTTCTAATTATATTGATTTGAGTCCTCTCCCTCTTTTTCTTGATGAGTCTGGCTAATGGTTTATCAATTTTGTTTATCTTCTCAAAGAACCAGCTTTTAGTTTAATTGATCTTTGATATTGTTTTCTTTCTTTCTATTTCATTTATTTCTGCTCTGATCATTATGATTTCTTTCCTTCTACTAACTTTGGATTTTGTTTGTTCTTCTTTCTCTGGTTCCTTTAGGTGTAAGGTTAGATTATTTATTTGAGATTTTTCTTTTTTCTTGAGGTACGATTGTATAGCTATAAACTTCCCTCTTAGAACTGCTTTTGCTGCATCCCGTAGGTTTTGGATTGTCGTGTTTTCATTGTCATTTTTCTCTAGGTATTTTTTGATTTCCTCTTTGATTTCTTCAGTGATCTCTTGATCATTTAGTAACATAGTGTTTAGCCTCCATGTGTTTGCGTTTTTTTATGTTTTTTCCCGTGTAATTCATTTCTAATCTCATAGCATTGTGGTCAGAAAAGATGCTTGATATGATTTCAATTTTCTTAAATTTACTGAGGCTTGATTTGTGACCCGAGATGTGATCTATCCTGGAGAATGTTCCATGTGCACTTGAGAAGAAAGTGTAATCTGCTGTTTTTGGATGGAATGTCCTATAAATATCAATTAAATCTATGTGGTCTTTTGTGTCGTTTAAAGCTTCTGTTTCCTTATTTATTTTCATTTTGGATAATCTGTACATTGGTGTAAGCGAGGTGTTAAAAGTCTCCCACTATTACTGTGTTACTGTCAATTTCCTCTTTTATAGCTGTTAGTAGTTGCCTTATGTATTGTGGTGTTCCTATGTTGGGTGCATATATATTTATAATTGTTATATCATCTTCTTGGATTGATCCCTTGATCATTAGGTAGTGCCCTGCCTTATCTCTTGTAACGTTCTTTATTTTAAAGTCTATTTTATCTGATATGAGTATTGCTACTTCAGCTTTCCTTTGATTTCCATTTGCATGGAATATCTTTTTCCATCCCCTCACTTTCAGTCTGTGTGTTTCCCTATGTTTGAAGTGGGTCTCTTTGAAGTAGACAGTATCTGTCTGTTTGAAGTAGACAGTATATATATGGATTGTTTTTGCATTCATTCAGGAAGCCTGTGTCTTTTGGTTGGAGCATTTAATCCATTCACGTTTAAGGTAATTATTGATACGTATGTTCCTATTACCATTTTGTTAATTGTTTTGGGTTTGTTTTTGTAGGTCCTTTTCTTCTCTTGTGTTTCCCACTTCGAGAAGTTCCTTTAGCATTTGTTGTAGAGCTGGTTTGGTGGTGCTGAATTCTCTTAGCTTTTGCTTGTCAGTAAAGCTTTTGATTTCTCCATTGAATCTGAATGAGATCCTTGCTGGGTAAGGTAATCTTGGTTGTAGTTTCTTTCCTTTCATCACTTGAAGTATATCATCCCACTGCCTTCTGGCTTGGAGAGTTTTTGCTGAGAAATCAGCTGTTAACTTTATGGGAGTTCCCTTGTATGTTATTTGTCCTTTTTCCGTTGCTGTTTTCAGTAATTTTTCTTTGTCTTTAATTTTTGCCAGTTTGATTACTGTGTGTCTCAGCGTGTTTCCCGTTGGGTTTATCCTGTATGGGCCTCTCTGCACTTTCTGGACTTGGGTCGCTATTTCCTTTCCCATGTTAGGGAATATTTTGACTATAATCTCTTCAAATATTTTCTCGGGTCCTTTCTCTCTCTCTTCTCCTTCTGGGACCCCTGTAATGCGAATGTTGTTGCGTTTACTGTTGTCCCAGAGGTCTCTTAGGCTGTCTTCATTTCTTTTCATTCTTTTTTCTTTACTCTGTTCTGCAGCAGAGAATTCCACCATTCTGACTTCCAGGTCACTTATCCGTTCTTCTGGCTCAGATAGTCTGCTATGGATTCCTTCTAGTGTATTTTTCATATCAGTTTTTGTATTGTTCATCCCTGTTTGTTTGTTCTTTAATTCTTCTAGGTCTTTGTTAAACATTTCTTGCATCTTCTCGACCTTTGCCTCCATTCTTTTTCCGAGGTCCTGGATCATCTTCACTATCATTATTCTGAATTCTTTTTCTGGAAGGTTGCCTATCTCCACTTCATTTAGTTGTTTTTCTGGGGTTTTATCTTGTTCCTTCATCTGGTACATAGTCCTCTGCCTTTTCCTTTTGTCTGCATTTCTGTGAACGTGGTTTTCGTTCCACATGCTGCAGGATTGTAGTTATTCTTGCTTCTGCTGTCTGCCCTTTGGTGGATGAGACTATCTAAGAGGCTTGTGTAGGTTTCCTAATGGGAGGGACTGGTGGTGGGTAGAGCTGGATGTTGCTCTGGTGGGCAGAGCTCAGTAAAACTTTAATCCCCTTGACTGATGATGGGTGGGGATGAGTTCCCTCCCTGTTGGTTGTTTGGCCTGAGGTAACCCAAAACGGGTGCCTACCTGGGCTCTTTCGTTGGGCTAATAGCAGACTCTGGGAGGGCTCACACCAGGGAGTACTTCCCAGAACTTCTGCTGCTAGTGTTCTTGTCCCCATGGTGAGCCACAGACATCCCCGCCTCTGCAGGGGATCCTCCAACACTAGCAGGTAGGTCTGGTTCAGTCTCCCCTGTGTTCACTGCTCCTTCACCTGGGTCCCAATGCGCACACTAGTTTGTGTTTGCCCTCCAAGAGTGGAGTCTCTTTTTCCCGCAGTACTGTCGAAGTCCTGCAGTGAAATCCCACTAGCCTTCAAAGTGTGATTCTCTAGGAATTCCTCATCCTGTTGCCGGACCCCCAGGTTGGGAAGCCTGACATATGGTTCAGAACCTTCACTCCACTGGGTAGACTTCTGTGGTATAATTGTTCACCAGTTTGTGAGTCACCCACTGAGCGGTTATGGGATTTGATTTTGCTGTGATTGCGCCCCTCCTGTTGTCTCACTGTGGCTTCTCCTTGGTCTTTGGATGTGGGTTATCTTTTCTGGTGATATCCAGTGTCTTCCTGTCAATTATTATCCAGCAGGTAGTTGTGATTATGGTATTCTCACAAGAAGGAGTGAGAGCACAGCCTTCTACTCTGCCATTTTGGTTAGCTTCCCTAATCTGTGACTGAAACTGTTCAATTTTTACATGAGAATTTTGTTTAATATTTAGTATATTTACTAACATAGTATAGTGTACTTATTAGCAAAACCCCTGTCCCTTTGTTTAGTTCATTTTGATTTTGTTCTCTGTTGCATAGTTTCTCTACCTACTTATCAAATAGTTTTTATTTATTTATTTATTTTTCTTCTTTTTAAAATCTTTATTGGAGTATAATTGCTTTACAATGCTGTGTTAGTTTCTGCTTTATAACAAAGTGAATCAGTTATACATATGTTCCCATATCTCTTCCCTCTTGCATCTCCCTCCCTCCCACCCTCCCTATCCCACCCCTCCAGGCGGTCACAAAGCACAGAGCTGATCTCCCTGTGCTATGCGGCTGCTTCCCACTAGCTATCTACCTTACATTTGGTAGTGTATATATGTCCATGACTCTCTCTCACTTTGTCACAGCTTACCCTTCCCCCTCCCCATATCCTCAAGTCCATGCTCTAGTAGGTCTGTGTCTTTATTCCTGTCTTACCCCTAGGTTCTTCATGACCTTTTTTTTTTTTCTTAGATTCCATATATATTTGTTGGCATACGGTATTTGTTTTTCTCTTTCTGACTTACTTCACTCTGTATGACAGACTCTGGGTCCATCCACCTCATTACAAATAGCTCAGTTTCGTTTCTTTTTATGGCTGAGTAATACTCCATTGTATATATGCGCCACATCTTCTTTATCCATTCATCCGATGATGGACACTTAGGTTGTTTCCATCTCCGGGCTATTGTAAATAGAGCTGCAATGAACATTTTGGTACATGACTCTTTTTGAATTACGGTTTTCTCAGGGTATATGCCCAGTAGTGGGATTGCTGGGTCATATGGTAGTTCTATTTGCAGTTTCTTAAGAAACCTCCATACTGTTCTCCATAGTGGCTGTACCAGTTCACATTCCCACCAGCAGTGCAAGAGTGTTCCCTTTTCCCCACACCCTCTCCAGCATTTATTGTTTCTAGATTTTTTGATGATGGCCATTCTGACTGGTGTGAGATGATATCTCAATGTAGTTTTGATTTGCATTTCTCTAATGATTAATGATGTTGAGCATTCTTTCTTATGTTTGTTGGCAGTCTGTATATCTTCTTTGGAGAAATGTCTATTTAGGTCTTCTGCCCATTTTTGGATTGGGTTGTTTGTCTTCTGTTATTGAGCTGCATGACTTGCTTATAAATTTTGGAGATTAATCCTTTGTCGGTTGCTTCATTTGCAAATATTTTCTCCCATTCTGAGGGTTGTCTTTTGGTCTTGTTTATGGTTTCATTTGCTGTGCAAAAGCTTTTAAGTTTCATTAGGTCCCATTGTTTATTTTTGTTTTTATTTCCACTTCTCTAAGAGGTGGGTCCAAAAGGATCTTGCTGTGATTTATGTCATAGAGTGTTCTGCCTATGTTTTCCTCTAAGAGTTTGATAGTTTCTTGCCTTACATTTAGGTGTTTAATCCATTTTGAGCTTAGTTTTGTGTATGGTGTTAGGGAGTAATCTAATCTCATACTTTTACATGTACCTGTCCAGTTTTCCCAGCACCACTTATTGAAGAGGCTGTCCTTTTTCCTCTGTACATTTTTGCCTCCTTTATCAAAGATAAGGTGACCATAGGTCCATGCGTTTATCTCTGGTCTTTCTATCCTGTTACATTGATCTATCTTTCTGTTATTGTGCCAGTACCATACTTTCTTGATTACTATAGCTTTATAGTATAGTCTGAAGTCAGGGAGCCTGATTCCTCCAGCTCCGTTTTTCGTTTTCAAGATTGATTTGGCTATTCGGGGTCTTTTGTGTGTCCATACAAATTGTGAAATTTTTTGTTCTAGGTCTGTGAAAAATACCAGTGGTAGTTTGATAGGGATTGCATTGAATCTGTAGATTGCTTTGGGTAGTAGAGTCATTTTCACAATGTTGATTCTTCCAATCCAAGAACATGGTATATCTCTCCATCTATTTGTATCATCTTTAATTTCTTTCAGCAGTGTCTTATAATTTTCTGCATACAGGTCTTTTGTCTCCTTAGGTAGGTTTATTCCTAGATATTTTATTCTTTTTGTTGCAATGGTAAATGGGAGTGTTTTCTTGATTTCACGTTAAGATTTTTCATATTTAGTGTATAGGAATGCCAGAGATGTCTGTGCATTAATTTTGTATCCTGCTACTTTACCAAATTCATTGCTTAGCTCTAGTAGTTTTCTGGTAGCATCTTTAGGATTCTCTATGTATAGTATCATGTCATCTGCAAACAGTGACAGCTTTACTTCTTCTTTTCCCATTTGGATTCCTTTTATTTCCTTTTCTTCTCTGATTGCTGTGGCTAAAACTTCCAAAACTATGCTGAATAAGAGTGGTGAGAGTGAGCAACCTTGTCTTGTTCCTGATCTTATTGGAAATGCTTTCGGTTTTTCACCATTGAGGACGGTGTTGCCTGTGGGTTTCTCATATATGGCCTTTATTATGTTGAGGAAAGTTCCTCTATGCCTACTTTCTGCATGGTTTTTATCATAAATGCGTGTTGAATTTTGTCAAAAGCTTTCTCTGCATCTATTGAGATGATCATATGGTTTTTCTCCTTCAATTTGTTAATATGGTGTATCACGTTGATTGATTTCCCTATATTGAAGAATCCTTGCATTCCTGGGATAAACCCCACTTGATCATGGTGTAGGATCCTTTTAATGTGCTGTTGGATTCTGTTTGCTAGTATTTTCTTGAGGATTTTTGCATCTATGTTCATCAGTGATATTGGCCTGTAATTTTCTTTCTTTGTGATATCCTTGTCTGGTTTTGGTATGAAGGTGATGGTGGCTTCGCAGAATGAGTTTGGGAGTGTTCCTCCCTCTGCTATATTTTGGAAGAGTTTGAGAAGGATAGGTGTTAGCTCTTCTCTAAATGTTTGATAGAATTCACCTCTGAAGCCATCTGGTCCTGGGGTTTTGTTTGTTGGAAGATTTGTGTGTGTGTGTGTGTTACGCGGGCGTCTCACTGTTGTGGCCACTCCCGTTGCCGAGCAACAGGCTCTGGACACGCAGGCTCAGCGGCCATGGCTCACGGGCCTAGCCGCTCTGTGTCATGTGGGATCCTCCCGGAATTGGGCTCGAACCCGCATCCCCTGAATCCGCAGATGGACTCTCAACCACTGTGCCACCATGGAAGCTCTGTTGGAAGATTTTTAGTCACAGTTTCATTTTCTGTGCTTGTGATGGGTCTGTTCATATTTTCTATTTCTTCCTGATTCAGTCTTGGCAGGTTGTGCATTTCTAAGAATTTGTCCATTTCTTCCAGGTTGTCCATTTTATTGGCATAGAGTTGCTTGTAGTAATCTCTCATGATCCTTTGTATTTCTGCAGTGTCCGTTGTTACTTCTCCTTTTTCATTTCTAATTCTGTTGATTTGAGTCTTCTCCCTTTTTTTCTTGATGAGTCTGGCTAATGGTTTATCAATTTTATTTTTATGATTTCTTTCCTTCTGCTAAGTTTGGGTTTTTTTTGTTCGTTTTTCTCTAATTGCTTTAGGTGCAAGGTTATGTTTTTTATTCGAGATGTTTTCTGTTCCTTAAAGTAGGATTGTATTGCTATAAACTTCCCTCTTAGAACTGCTTTTGCTGCATCCCATAGGTTTTGGGTCGTGTCTCCATTGTCATTTGTTTTTAGGTATTTTTTTATTTCCTCTTGATTTCTTCAGTGATCACTTCGTTATTAAGTAGTGTATTGTTTAGCCTCCATGTGTTTGTATTTTTTACAGATCCTTTCCTGTAATTGATATGTAGTCTCATAGCATTGTGGTCGGAAAAGATACTTGATACAATTTCCATTTTCTTAAATTTCCCAAGGCTTGATTTGTAACCCAAGATATGATCTATCCTGGAGAATGTTCCATGAGGACTTGAGAAAATTGTGTATTCTGTTGTTTTTGGATGGAATGTCCTATAAATATCAATTAAGTCCAGTTTGTTTAATGTATCATTTAAAGCCTGTGTTTCCTTATTTTCATTTTGGATGATCTGTCCATTGGTGAAAGTGGGGTGTTTAAGTCCCCTACTATGATTGTGTTATTGTCGATTTCCCCTTTTATGGCTGTTAGTATTTGCCTTATGTATTGAGGTGCTCCTATGTTGGGTGCATAAATATTTTCAATTGTTATATCTTCTTCTTGGATCGATCTCTTGATCATTATGTAGTGTCGTCCTTTGTTTCTTCTAATAGTCTTTATTTTAAAGTCTATTTTGACTGATATGAGAATTGCTACTCTGGCTTTCTTTTGGTTTCCACCTGCATGGAATATCTTTTTCTATCATCTTACTTTCAGTCTGTATATGTCTCTAGTTCTGAAGTGGGTCTCTTGTAGACAGCAAATATATGGGTCTTGTTTTTGTATCCATTCAGCCAATCTGTGTCTTTTGGTGGGAGCATTTAATACATTTACATTTAAGGTAATTATCAATATGTATGTTCCTATTCCCATTTTCTTAATTGTTTTGGGTTCGTTATTGTAGGTTCTTTCCTTCTCTTGTGTTTCTTGCCTAGAGAAGTTCCTTTAGCATTTGTTGTAAAGCTGGTTTGGTGGTGCTGAACTCTCTCAGCTTTTGCTTGTCTGCAAAGGTTTTAATTTCTCCATCAAATCTGAATGAGATCCTTGCTGGGTAGAGTAATCTTGGTTGCAGGTTTTTCTCCTTCATCACTTTAAATATGTCCTGCCAGTCCCTTCTGGCTTGCAGAGTTTCTGCTAAAATATCAGCTGTTAACCTTATGGGGATTCCCTTGTGTGTTATTTGTTGTTTTTCCCATGCTGCTTTTAATATGTTTTCTTTGTATTTAATTTTTGACAGTTTGATCAATATGTGTCTTGGCGTGTTTATCCTTGGATTTATCCTGTATGGGACTCTCTGTGCTTCCTGGACTTGATTAACTATTTCCTTTCCCATATTAGGGAAGTTGTCAACTATAATCTCTTCAAATATTTTCTCAGTCCCTTCCTTTTTCTCTCCTTCTTCTGGAACCCCTATAATTCGAATGTTGGTGCGTTTAATGTTGTCCCAGAGGTCTCTGAGACTGTCCTCAGTTATTTTCATTCTTTTTTCTTTATTCTGCTCTGTAGTACTTATTTCCACTATTTTATCTTCCAGGTCACTTATCCATTCTTCTGCCTCAGTTATTCTGCTATTGATCCCATCTAGAGTACTTTTAATTTCATTTATTGTGTTGTTCATCGTTGTTTGTTTCATCTTTAGTAGTTCTAGGTCCTTGTTAAATGTTTCTTGCATTTTGTCCATTCTATTTCCAAGATTTTGGATCATCTTTACTATCATTATTCTGAATTCTTTTTCAGGTCGACTGCCTATTTCCTCTTCATTTGTTAGGTCTGGTGGGTTTTTAATCTTGCTCCTTTATCTGCTCTGTGTTTTTCTGTCTTCTCACGGTGCTTATCTTACTGTGTTTGGATCTCCTTTTTGCAGGCTGCAGGTTCATAGTTCCCGTTGTTTTTGGTGTCTGTCCCCAGTGGCTAAAGTTGGTTCAGTGGGTTGTGTAGGCTTCCTGGTGGAGGGGACTAGTGCCTGTGTTCTGGTGGATCAGGCTTGATCTTGTCTTTCTGGTGGGCAGGTTCACGTCTGGTGGTGTGTTTTGGGGTGTCTGTGGCCTAATTATGATTTTAGGCAGCCTTTCTGCTAATGGGTGGGGTTGTGTTCCTGTCTTGCTAGCTGTTTGGCATAGGGTGTCCAGCACTGTAGCTTGCTGGTCGTTGAGTGAAGCTGGGTGCTGGTGTTGAGATGGAGATCTCTGGAAGATTTTCGCCGTTTGATATTATGTGGAGCTGGGAGGTCTCTTGTGGATCAGTGTCCTGAAGTTGGCTCTCCCACCTCAGAGGCACAGCACTGACTTCTGGCTGTAGCACCAAGAGCCTTTCATCCACACGGCTCAGAATAAAAGGGAGAAAAATTAGAAAGAAAGAATTAGTAGAAGTAGAAAGAAAGAAAGAAGCAAAGAAAGGAGGGAGGGAGGGAGGAAAGAAGGAAGGAGGAAAGGAAGGAAAAAAGATAAAGTAAAATAAAATAAAGTAAGATAAAATATAATAAAGTTATTAAAATAAAAAATAATTATTAAGAACAAAAAAACGGACAGATAGAACCCTAGGACAAATGGTGGAAGCAAAGCTATACAGACAAAGTCTCACACAAAAGCATACACATACACACTCACAAAAAGAGGAAAAAGGGAAATAATAATAAATCTTGCTCTCAAAGTCCACCTCCTCAATTTGGGATGATCTGTTGTCTAAAGGAGGGAAGAAAGGAAAGAAAGAAAGAAGGTAAATATTATTATTTTATTAAAATAAAAAATAATTATTAAGAAAAAAATTAAAACAAAACAAAACAAAAAAAATGGACGGATTGAACCCTAGGACAAATGGTGAAAGCAAAGCTATACAGACAAAATCTCACACAGAAGCAACACATGCACACTCACAAAAAGAGGAAAAGGGGAAAAAATCATAAATCTTGCTCTCAAAATCCACCTCCTCTATTTGGGATGATTCGTTGTCTATTCATGTATTCCACATATGCAGGGTACATCAAGTTGATTGTGAAGCTTTAATCCGCTGCTTCTGAGGCTGCTGGGAGAGATTCCCTTTCTCTTCTTTGTTCTCACAGCTCCCAGGGGCTTAGCTTTGGATTTGGCCCCGCCTCTGCGTGTAGGTTGCCGGAGGGCGTCTGTTCTTCGCTCAGACAGGACGGGGTTAAAGGAGCAGCTGCTTCCGGGACTCTGGCTCGTTCAGGCCGAGGGGGAGGGAGGGGCCCGGAGTGCGGGCGAGCCTGCGGCGGCAGAGGCCAGCATGACGTCGCGCCAGTGCGCCGGCGCGTCGTTGCACTAGCCTGAGGTGCACTGTGCGTTCCTCCTGGGGAAGTTGTCACTGCATCCCGGGACCCTGGCAGTGGCGGGCTGCACAGGCTCCCCGGAAGGGGTGTGTGGATAGTGACCTGTGCTCGCATACAGGCTTCTTGGTGGCGGCAGCAGCAGCCTTAGCGTCTCATGCCCGTCTCTGGGGTCAGCGCTTTTAGCCGCGGCTCGCGCCCATCTCTGGAGCTCCTTTAAGCAGCGCTCTTCATCCCCTCTCCTCGCGCACCAGGAAGCAAAGAGGGAAGAAAAAGTCTCTTGCCTCTTCGGCAGTTCCAAACTTTTCCTGGACTCCCTCCCTGCTAGCCATGGCGCACTAATCCCCTGCAGGCTGTGTTCACGCTGCCAACCCCAGTCCTCTCCCTGCGATACGACCTCTGAAGCCTGAGCCTCAGCTCCCAGGCCCCGCCCGCCCCGGCGGGTGAGCAGACAAGCCTCTGGGCTGGTGAGTACCGGTCGGCACCGACCCTCTGTGTGGGAATCTCTCCGCTTTGACCTCCGCAACCCGGTTGCTGTTCTCTCCTCCGCGGCGCCGAAGGTTCCCCGCTCTGCCACCCACAGTCTCCGCCCGCGAAGGGGCTTCCTAGTGTGTGGAAACTTTTCCTCCTTCACAGCTCCCTCCCACTGGTGCAGGTGCCGTCCCTATCCTTTTGTCTCTGTTTATTCTTTTTTTTTTTTCTTTTGCCCTACCCAGGTACGTGGGGAGTTTCTTGCCTTTTGGGAGGTCTGAGGTCTTCTGCCAGCGTTCAGTAGGTGTTCTGTAGGAGTTATTCCACGTGTAGGTGTATTTCTGGTGTATCTGTGGGGAGGAGGGTGATCTCCGCGTCTTACTCTTCCGCTATCTTCCCCTCCTCTCCTCAAATAGTCTTTAAAGCAACAGCGGTTTAATTCAGCCCTTCATCTTCTTCTTTCAGTCAGATGCATAATTGGTTGACAGATTTCTGAGGTTTGTTATGCTCGCTTGTCTCTCTGCGAGCTTTACTTATCAATGATAGCTTGACTGAGGCGGTATAAACATTGGGTCACATTTTCCCCTTCAAGTTTTCCGAAAATGAAATGAGATTTGTCGTAAATTTTTGTGTCCCCACCACCCCCACCTTGTTGATTATAAAACATTGCATTGACATATATACACTGATATGTATAAAATAGATAACTAACAAGAACCTGCTGTATAAAAAATAAATAAAATTCAAAAATTCAAAAAATAAAAAACATTGCATTCCCATTACTGAAAATCCCTCATGAGAATACCTTTATGCAGCCCAAGACCTGTGGCATCACCAGGTAGGGGTCTTATCTTTCCATAGGAACGGAGGCAAGTAGTGAGCTGTCACCATGGTTTCTTGCCAGGTTCTCTGAAGTTGTACAGGTTCTACTGTGATCATAACATGGGAGGAGAGCCTGTAGGGTCTGCGTCAGGCTCCTCTACGTAGATATTATGATTGCTTGAGTTTTGTTTTTCTGTCAAAGAATAAGGAGAAACTTTTACTTCATGCTCCAATGATAGTTTCACGACTGGAGGGCATCTGTGGCCCAAGCTGGAATGACCCTTCAGAGTTGTCCTGCATCGCCTCATCCTTCTGTTTTTGGGCAGTGGTTCTCAGATTTGACACGTATTCTTCCCAGTCCCCCTGCCTGAGTAGAATCCTTGGGTCCCTGGGTTCTGCCAGTAGAGACTCACCTGCAAAGCATTGGCAGCTCTGCTGTCACCTACTCCTGTCACCAAGGGTTCTCACCAATTTGGAGGCATAGAGTCCAGCCTCCTAGGGGCGATGCAGGACAACTCTGAAGGATAATTCCAGCTTAACAGGTCCCTGAGTGGCTGCCTGAATCCTTTGTCAAGACCACATCATGGTCCAGCTTCTCCTTTTGTTCAGTCCTGCTTCCTCCCCTTTCCTTTTTCACGTGTTGATCCTGAGTGTACTCCCTAAACACACTTCCTGCAACATCATCTCATTCTCTGAGTCTGCTTCCTAGGGACCCCATTCTGCAATACTCAGTTGATTCCCTCAAGCTCCTCAGCCCCTTGCTTGGCGCGAACAGTGCCGGCCCTGATTGCACCTCAGGGCCTTCGCATGGGCTCTTTCTTCTGCTATACTGCCCCTCCCTTTGCATGTCCTGATGGCTTGTTTCCTCACTTCAAGTCTCTGGTCATTTGCTACCTCATTGAGCAGGCCATTGTGACCTCCCCATAGTAAAATAAAATCCTTTCCTCATTACCTTACTTTATTTTTCATTCCTCTTGATGACCATCTGACAGAAATATTTCTGTTTACTCTGTCTTCCCCTACCAGTGTGTACGTTCCATGAGAATATTTTGTTTATTATTCCTTCCACAGTGTCTGGCACATAGTAAGAACCCAGTAAATACTTGTTGAAAGAATGAATACATGAGTGAATTCTATCTGCTTTCCTTCTCTAAGCCTGAAAGTACTTTCTCTTTCCATGCCTCCTCCTGTTTAGTTGCAGTTGGATGGCGGGAATTTCTAGCTAGAGAGAGCACATTCTAAAGTGTGCTCTTCACTACTTGATTTAGTTAGGAGAGGGCAAAAAGATAGGATTCTTGGAAGAGTGCCTGGAGAAGGCCCATTTTTCCTAGGTGAGGAAGTGGGGGATAATCTTCTGGCTTGTTTCTTTTCTTCTTCTTTTTTAAACTTTTCCTCTGTTATCATACTTCAAAGCATTGGACACTGACCTATGTGCTACATCCCTGTAGCCTTTAACCTCATCATTGTCTGTTACATGTGAATTACCAGGGGAGGTAATTCACTGAGCTGTATCTCATAGCGATCAGCAGCCCTTGGCTTGGCCATAGGAGTAGGCATCATCATGTCTGAGGATCAGTTAGTTACTGGTGAATCTCCCCAATTCACTCAGTCACTGACTTCATACTTACATACTTCTCTTATGTCTAAATTCCTCTTTTATTAAAAAAAGGGTGAAGACAAAGCCCTTGCAACACAATATTTCAATTAAGAGAAATGAAAATGATTAAGCCCTAAACCCACACTTGTCCTCTGCTTAACAAGCCCTTGCGACACAATATTTCAATTAAGAGAAATGAAAATGATTAAGTCTTAAACCCACACTTGTCCTCTGCTTAACAAACACTTTTTCTCCCGCACACAGGAATATGAGACCTGAACCTTCCTTTCCCACTGTGGAGGGGTTACAGTTTGAAGGAAGCAATTCACTTATCCATCTAATTTCCAGAAGATCTTGATTGTGAAGTGCTATTTGTAGATACCATCAGAGATGACCAGGTAAATGAGCAGTGACTGATTCAATTAATTGATAAGAATCTATTAGTATGGATCCAAATCATCTTGTCTGAACACAGAGCATTAGGTACCAATAACTATCAGGGTGGCTGTCATTTCGTCTTGGTGGAATAGAGGATCCTGTGTGTGATGAAGCCCAGAAGGTGGCGCTGTGCACATTTAAGGGATAATTGATTTTTTTAAGTGCCCGTGGACCCTGTGTGGATAGCAGTTTGTGAGATATCCCTCTGATTGGTCAGTTTGAGGGGCAGAATCCACCCTTTCTGTGTCCAGAAGGCCTTCCCCTTTGAGGAAGTCCGGGCATTCACACTCTGCATGTTTTGGCAGGGAGTCAGAGGACTTACTTTGAAATCCTGGCTTTGCCATTTACAGGCTGTGTGGCCCCGAGCATGGTACTTAACCTTGGTTTTGCTCAATATAATTTAGGATAGATAAGAACTCTGTCATCAGGCTCTGAGGATTAAATGAAATAATGTATGCTAAGTGTGTTACCTATGGTCGGGCCGCATGTCTGTCTTAGAAAAGGGCATCATTCTCGAGTGATGCGGCCCCTCTGATTGGCATGGTAAGTGGAGAGTGGGCTGGGCTGCAGCCCCCTCCAGCGCCTGCCTGGGCCAAGTGCCCTTGTGCTGCCCCGCCTGCCCTCCCCTCATCCCACTTTACCTGCAAACTTGTGAACCGGGAGTTAGTTGATACGGCCATGCTCATCTCAGATGATTAACAGTGGCAAGAAGAAGAGAAGGGTGCAGTGTTATTCCTTTGGAGGGAGATGGAGAGGTAACCAGGACAATTTAAGCCTTGGGGCCTTAAAATATATAATCGGTATGCTACAGAGCCAGACTGGAATAAACAAAAAGGCATGTAATTTGAACAAAGGATTCTTGGAAATCTCCCAGAGCAGGAGATTTTACCTACTTGGAAGATTGAATTTGTGAACCTTCAGGATGTTGAAATTCCTGGATAACTTAACAGAGTGTCTAAAATGTGGGTTCCCATGAACGATGACTTCGAGCTGGAGCTACAGTGCGGTTCTAGCAGTGGGGACATGTTGCTATGGAAACCCTGAAGCTGGAAGTTCCTCCATGCCTCAGAAAGGCTGTCAGTTAGATCCATGCACTTGGGGAGTCTAATGAAAACAGACACTTGTCATTTTTCCAGCAGCCATCTAACATTATATACATTTAAAATATGACCATGGAAAGAAAAGCCTGCGGTTAAGTTGAGCTGTTTAAGAGAATTCTCTTGTGTGGCTTTGACAGGGCAGATTTTTTTTTTCTCTCCCTCTACATTAAAGGAAAAAAGTGAGGCCCTCCAGTGTTGAGCAGAAAACACAAATAGGAGGACCACTTATGGTGGTTCATTCCAGGCTGTTGGAAGGGAGCCTCAGGCCTACAACCCTTATTTACTTCACAGTGAGGGTGGCTGGCTCTCCCTTTCATATTCACCCCTCTCAAACTGGGTCCCCAAAGCTTTTGGTATTGTGAACTCACACTGGTTGACTGATAGGTACTTTTCTTTTAATGGGGCAGCTCATAAAAGAGACCTTCATTAGACACCACTCTCTGCAAATGTCAGATGCTGAGGAATAAGGAATCATAGTTTTCGCTTAGATTGACTTGCCATTTGAGGCCAACTGCTGGGATCTGACTTTCCCTGAGAACACAAATCAATAGTCAGTAGAGAAATCAGAGAAGAAGATCTGGTTGAAGATGGAGTATTACTATTTGTTTTCAATTGAATGTATGTGTGTATATATATATTTGCTTATTTTTACCCAAACATGCTAATTTTGAGTTGCAATTTGCGGAAGAAACACTTGTACTTCTTATCATGGGATGATTAATAATAAGATGGGAACACTTTTTTCAAATTGGGCTGGGAACTGAGGACCTGGTGGTTATGAACAATGTCAGGCACAAACAAAGAGCTGAAAGCTCACATTTAGTCACGCCTGCCTTTGCCTAACCCATTAGGCAGCCAAATGACAATTGAAAATTCAGTTCCCCACATTGAGAAGTAAAGACTGGTGCCTCTTTGACTTCTGAGTTCAGGGCATCCTACTGTTTTTACTTTTCTTTTATATGTCAAATCAGAAGTAGATCAACAGAAACCAGTGTTATTAGTTCTCCGGTTAAGTTTGGCTCATAAGAATGTAGCAAACTACATTTGGTTTTCAGCGATATTTGGAAATCGCATTTTATGTTCCAGATCTGATTGCATCTGGTAATTATCACATCTCTTTTTTTTTGCGGTACGCTGGCCTCTCACTGTTGCGGCCCCTCCTGTTGCGGAGCACAGACTCCAGACGTGCAGTCTCAGCGGCCATGGCTCACGGGCCCAGCCGCTCCGCGGCAATGTGGGATCTTCCCGGACCGGGGCACGAACCCGCGTCCCCTGCATCGACAGGCAGACTCTCAACCACTGCGCCACCAGGGAAGCCCTCACATCTCTTTTTGTGGCAAAGACGCTAACAATATTGATATGGAAAGACACAGATATTGCTTGCCCTCACAATTGAACTGGGGGGGGGAAGACAGTAATTACACATATCCCCAAAGTACACATATTATTTGGCACTAGATAAAGATTCTGCTGAGAAACTCTTTCTTCGTATACACAGTAATGATGGTAATTAGTACAATAGAAACAGGAAACAGCAAACCAAAGTCACATATCTGTCCCCATAGCTTTATACTCTAATATCAAACACTGCAGATGGATGGTTGGCAGAATGATTCCCCACATCAAATATGTTCAAGTAGAAAGTGCGGTTCAGTGGTTAGAGTGTAAGACTTAACATGGACTCTACCACTAACTGACTGTGTAATCTTGGGAAAGTCACTCACCCAATCTGGCTATCAGTTTTAACACCTCTATTATCAATATAAGAGAGTTGATCTAATTGAGGACAAGTTTCCTTTTTTCATTCTGTGTAAGTGCAAAGCCTGCCATGTGGCCTTTAGGAGCTGAGCAAGTAGCTACTTCCTGGATGGGCAAGGAAGGCCCTATTCCCACAGAAGCAAGAGTTGTGCTACAGCTTCCCAGCCTAACCACGAGGACATATGAGGACTAGCAGCTTTGTTCTGCTTCTGCAGAGCATGGGCAAGAGTCTAAGCACCTCTCTCTCAAACAGCAAGAGTTGCCCAGGCAGTGCACACACCAACATGCTTCTCTAAGTGCTCTTGGATGAGAAGATGAGATGTTGCTCTGAGTGGGTCTTCTGGTTGGTAGTTATAGGATCTCAAAGTTGTGGCTACATGGTCATCACTTAGATTCTCTTAAATTTTGTGATTTGCTACTTTTGGTAGCACAAAATTAGAACTTGGGAAAGAACAAAGGGATGACCACCTTCCCCATAAGCTCTATTAATGGCAATCATTTTATAGAGACAATTGCTCCTTTTTGGGAGTGCCTCCTCTGACTCGATGCTGTCTGCCAGCTGAAGGTGAAATTACAACAATTACAAACTTAATCTTGGCTGTGACCCCTGAATTGACCCTTTGAAGGAAACTGGATTGTGTCTGAGTCTGTTATCTCTGCAAGGGGACAAGCTGTCTTCAGAATTGCTTTTGGGGCCCCATCATGTCATTGTGAAATTGCAGTTGGTGACCTTGGCAACATTTTTCAGATTTCGTGCAGATAAGCTTGAACACAGCCAGGTCCCTGGTTTCCAATGTTATTTAGAGAATTGGATGATTTAAAGCACTTATTTTTCCTTAACTCAATTCTCGTCATAATCCGTCAACATCACAGTACGTTTATTCTCCATTTCATTTTTATATGATCCTATTAGTTGGGAGTAACCCAAGTGATGTTTTTCTTTACTATGGCCCTGTCTCCTCTTTGCCTTTGCTAGAACCTTTTACTAAGTCAGAATTCAGCCATCCTCTATGCAACAATTTTTATAACCCTGATTTTGCTCCTCAGGTTTTGCTAGGGGTGAGATGAAGGCGGTTCCTTCTGTTCTATGCAAATGACATTTACAGCAGTGTCTTTAAATCAGAGGTTTGAGTTGCCCCTCTTAGATGATTGAGGCTGATATATTTGCAATCAGCTGCACTCCGTGGTGTCCTTGTGCTACTCCATGAAAGTGAAAGTAAGTTTTGGAATTGAGAGTGAGTCACACTTCCAGGCCCTAAGGAACATGGCCCCATCGCGGCTTCAGTGTGATGACTCAGCCAAAGTGGAGCCTAGGATGTGTGAAAGGCTTCATTCTTGGCTATGTGGCTGCCTCCTATTAAGTTTCCAGGTGAGGGACTTCCCTGGTGGAGCTGTGGTTAAGAATCCGCCTGCCAATGCAGGGAACACAGGTTCGAGCCCTGGTCCGGGAAGCTCCCACATGCTGCGGAGCAGCTAAGCCCGTGTGCCACAACTACTGAGCCCGCGCTCTAGAGCCCACGAGCCACAACTACTGAGCCCACGAGCCACAACTACTGAGTGCACATGCCACAACTACTGAAGCCCATGCATCTAGAGCCTGTGCTCCACAACAAGGGAAGCCACGGCGATGAGAAGCCCACGCACTGCAATGAAGAGTAACTCCTACTTGCCACAACTAGAGAAAGCCCATGCACAGCAACAAAGACCCAGTGCAGCCAAAAATAAATAAATAAATAAATTTAAGTTAAAATAATAACATTAAAAAATTTTTTTAATGTTTAAATAAATAAATAAATACTTAAAAAAAGTTTCCAGGTGAAACTGACATTCCCTGTTGTCAAGGAGCCAGTGGCTCTGAGTGAGCTCTCACCATAGCAGGAATGCAGGCCTGCCTCAAGGGGCATTTCTGCGTTTCCTGAGTTGGTTGCCTGTATATTGGAAACCTCACTGATCAGAGGCCATGACAGAAGGCAACATTTACTGTCACCATTAAAGGTTATTTAAGGAAAGCACATTTCTCCTGTACAACCGTTTTTCCCTTTGCCATAGCAGTAGAGGGCAATATGATAAAGTCTCAGTTCAGTTCAATTTGACAGACTACTCACTGAGAATCTGTTGCGCTGGGACCAGTGAGATGAAGAGCTCAGGACTGCCCTGCTTACGAGGTACCACTTAAGTGGATTTGATGTGGGATGTGTTGAACTCAGTGACATGGTCAGCGGGGAAAGAGAGGGAATCAGGGCTAGGATTATGGAAATAAACCAGCTCTGGAATTTTCCTCTCTAAACAGATGGCCAGCATTGTAATATCTGTGTAAAGGGAGTTCCAATACCTTGTATTTAGTACCTGAATGAATGTGACTGTAGGCCTGGCTCATCCCTGAGGTTGCATGGATGGAGTACAGCAGTCCTCCTCATCCATGAGGATACATTCCAAGACCGCCAGTGGATGCCTGAAACCTTGGATAGCGCTGGACCCTATATATTTTCCTATACATACATGATAAAGTTTAATTTATAAATTAGGCACAATAAGCGATTAGGAACAATAACTAATTATAATATAGAAGAATGATAACAATATACTGTAATAAAAATTATGTGAATGTGGTCTCTCTCTCTCTCTCTCAAAATATCTTATGGTACAAACTTAATGCCCTTACCGTACACTGTGGCTGTAACTTTTGCAGTTTGAAGTGCAACAGCAAAACTAGCACAAATTTCTTTTTCCTTCTTCATAATTTCACAATAGAATATTTGTTCTTACAGTAGATCTTAGCAACCTCAGCATATGAATTTTTTTTCTTCCCTTACTAAGTCAACGACTTTCCCTTTTCAGTGAAAGGAAGGACTCTATGGCTTCTCTTTGGCATATCTGAACTGCCAGCATCACAACTCTTGTACTTTCGGGCCATTATTAAGTAAAATAAGGGTGACATGAACACAAGCCCTGCAATACCGCGACTGTCAATCTGATAACTGAGAAGGCTACTAAGAGACTAACTGGCAGGAGACGCTCAACAAAGGGATGCTTCCCATTTCAGGCAGGACAGAGTGGGGCGAACGGGATGAGACTTCATCGTGCTGTTTCGAACAGGGCACAATTTAAAACGTATGAATTTTTTTTCCTGGAATTTTTCATTTAATATTTTGGGACTGCTGTTGATCGTGTGTGATTGAAACCACAGACAGGGAAAGCTCAGATAAGAGGGAGCTGCTGTACCTAGAGCTACGTGATTCATCCCTGCAGATCTGGCCCTTACTTCTGGTTAGGGGTAGTGAGTCAGGGCCCTGTTTCCTGAAGCAAGGGCCAGCGTGAGGTAAGCATACTTTCAGAGTCTGGGCTACAGAAATAGGGATTGAAGTATAGTTTCACTTTCCACATTGTACTGATCACCCCCATTCTTTTTCATACAACTTACTGCACTTGGCTTCTGGGATGCCAAACGACTTGATGGTTCTTCTGCCTCACTGGTTATTCTTCTCAGTCTCCGTAACTGGTTCCTCCTCATTTCCTGACCTCCTCGGATAAGTGCAGGTTCACTTATCCGACAGTTTACTCAACATTTCCATTCGAGCCTCTCAAACACAACAGGTTCCAAATCAGAGCTCCTTCTTTCCACCTGCCCCATCTGTAATCTTCCACATCTCAGTTTATGGCAAATCTGGTCTTCTAGTTGCTCAGCAAACGAAGCCTTGAGCCATCATCGTTCCTCTCTCTCTCTCCTGCACATGACATCTATGTTGTAAAGAAATGCTGTTGGCCTTACCTTCAGAACACATCCAGGGTTCAACACTTCTCACGGCCTCCTCTGTTAGCACCTTGGGGGGAGCCTTCAGCATTTCATCTACATTCTGTATCATGACAATAATTGTCAAACTGCTTCTTACTCTGCTCCTCCTGCATAATCAGTTTTCAACACAGTACAGAAACTTATTCATGGAATATCTAAACCAGATAATGCCAGTCTTCAAAAACCCTGCAAATACTTCATGTCATTCACAGTGGAAGCCAATGTTCTTATGAGGATCTGTGTGGTCTAGCCTCAGTGACTTCTCAGACTTATCCCCTGAGGTCCTTATGCTCGGTGGCTCCACTGCAGCCCGCTGGTAGCTCCAGCACCCGAACAACCTCCTCCCAGTCTCCACACTGGCTGCTTCCTCTGCTTTCCTCCAGTTACCTGCATACTTAACCTTCCTTATCTCCTTCTGGTCTTTACTCATTTGTCACTGTCTCAATATGGCCTGCTTAGATCAGCCTATTTTATTTTTTTCTTTCATTGAAGTCTAGTTGCTGTACAATATTATATAAGTTATAGGTGTACAATATAGTGAGTCACAATTTTTAAAGGTTATAGTTATTAGAAAGTATTGGTTATATTCCCCTACATCCTTGTAGCTTATTTTACAGCTAATAGTTTGTACCTCTTAATCCCCTACCCCTATATTGCCGCTCTCCTCTTCTGTCTCCCCACTGGTAGCCACTAGTTTATTCTCTATATTTGTGAGTCTGCTTTTTTTTTGGTTACATTCACTAGTGTGTGGTATTTTTTTAGATTCCACTTATAAGTCATATCATGCAGTATTTGTCTTTCTCTGCCTGACTTGTCTCACATAGCATAATGCCAAGTCCATCCACGTTGCTGTATATGGCAAAATTTCATTCTTTTTATGACTGAGTAGTATTCCGTCGTGTACGCGCCACATCTTCTTTGTCCATTCACCTCTTGATGGCACTTAGGTTGCTTCAGTGTCTTGGCAATTGTAAATAACGCTGCTATGAACATTGGGGTGCATGAATTAGTGTTATTGTTTTTTTCGGATATATAACCAGCAGTGGAATTTCTGGATCGTATGGTAGTTCTATTTTTAGTTTTTTGAGAAACCTCTATACTGTTTTCCACAGTGGCTGCACCAATTTACATTCCCACCAACAGTGCAAGAGGGTTCCCTTTTCTCCACATCCTCACCAACATTTGTTATTTGTGTTCTTTTTGATGATAGCCATTCTGGCAGGTGTGAGGTGATACCTCATTGTGGTTTTGATTTGCATTTCCTTAATGATTAGTGATGTTGAGCATCTTTTCATGTGCCTGTTGGCCATCTGCATATTGCAACCTGCATCCACCCTCCCCACCACCCTCCTTTGACAGGCGTTCCTGGTCCTGAGTAAGTAGTAAACTTACTCAGCTTTTTTTTTCTTCATCACAGATATTATCACCTTCCAATGTACTATGTTTTTCACTGTTGTCTTCCCTCCATCCTCCCCTCCCACCTACACACCAGAAAGAAAGGTGCATGTGGGTAGGGATTTTTATTTGTTTGTTCACCGTTGTATCACAAGTGCCTTGAAATGGATCTGGTAGATGATGGGGGCTCAACAAGTTGGTTGAATGAATGAATCCCGCAATCCTGTGCCTTCTTAATAAGCGCTTTCAAATACTGGGAGGTTCCGGGTTTTCATTTGGAAAAGGAGTGGTCAGTGAATTCTTAACCCTCTCGTTGCTTTTACTCAACTCTAGAATGTATTTTGTCATATAATACCATAGAATTTAGATGTAATTTTTTAAATTGACATCATTAGGTGTTTCCCCCTCTGAAAAAAAAGGGATACTCAGATATTTTAGGGAGAGTCAGACTTGCTGATCAAGCAGCTTGCACCACGCTTTGATTTTCTTAGGAATTCCCGGGCATGTCATTCTTCTCATTAAACATAAGCTATTTCAGCCCTGACGTGCTAGGTTCAGAGTGTTGGAGATAACTGACTCTAGCGCTGAGATATGCCAGTTGAGTCAGGCACCTAAAGTCACAGCAGTCGTCTTTGCTGGCATTGTCAGTACCACGAAAAAACGGCTCTTATCACATCTTTCATTTTGAAGACGTGTGTGCATCTTTCTCCTTGGAAAAGAGAATCATGTATCTTTCCCATTTCTTCATGTAGAATGCTAAAAAGACATTCGCTCAGGGGTTGGAATGATCAAATCCATATTTTCTTCAATAAATAATCAAGATCAGGAAATAATACAAACCCCAACTCATCTCTAAGAATATAGAAGAGTGGGGATTGATGTTTAATTGCAAATGCTTGCATGAGCCAGCGTATCTCGTCGGCACTTCAGTGGGGATTTCAAACCCTAAACCCTGCTTTCTAGTTTATTTAGGTTTGATGCTGTCAGGAGTGTTTTAAATTATTTTTTTAACTCTTTGGTAAAAGGAAGATAATTGATTCTGATAGCTCTTCTCTAAACCAGAATCTGCTCTCACTCTTTATATACCCTTTGGAGTAAAGAAAGACAGAAAAATACCCTGGTGATGGCTTTGCAGTATGAATTGTAGGGGAGATAAAGGGAACAGGCTCTCCTGAGCTCACATTCTTCTTTTCCCATGAAAACATTTCTGTGATTCCTTTCAATTCTCTCAAGACCGGAGGATAAAGATTGTGCTGTAGATGTAACAGCCTTAATTAGTAAAACTGACAAGAAAATACTTATCTCTTTATATTGAATGACAGGAAAACACAACCTGGGGAATTTGTCACTTACGGAATCACATTTGAGTCTTACACATTTGTGTCAACCTGATTAGTTCACAGACAGGTTTTTGTTTAGCTTCCTGGATCATGAATATTCTGAATTCTTAGTTTTTCTTATCAGCAAAGAAAAACAGTTTATAACATGAGGCCTGAACAAGCAAAGTACTTTAGACCCCTTACAGTTTCCCTGCTATAGAAGCCGGTTTTCTGCTTAAAAGGGAAACTCGCTTTTTAAAATTTCATGTTTTTTTTTTTGATCAGAGATGGGGGTTCCTCACTTTATTTTCTAATATTTTTAAGGAAGGAAGACTTGTATTTTTGAATTCCACAATACTAATTCCACGACAGCTTTTCTAGCCATAACTGTACCTCCAAAAATAGTCACTTTACTGAAACAACTCTCTCTTCAAAAGAGCATAAATGTTTATCATTCCTCCTTGATAAATACTACACATGTATGCCAAGAACTGATTCATTCTTTGCAAGTCAGCAGTTTCATCCAATAGTAAAGAAACATGTCTACTATCATACGTGGTGTTACTTGCTACAGAGAATTCACCAAAGCCTGTTCTGAGCAGAATACTTGGCATTAGTTCTGTGTGAATCACAAGAGTTTTATCAATAGATAGTGTAGCTTGTACCTTTTTTCCTTGTGTGAAATGCAGCTTTGAAAAATGCCTCTCTTGATCTCTTACATAACTTAAGTGAGTGAATTAATTTGGGGACACTAACATTATTTTTATTAATTTTTCCAGAAAGACATTGCATCTTTGAAAATGAACCACAAGCTTTGATGACTTCATGTCACTACTAGCTAAGGTTTTCTTACAGTAGCAGCATGGTTTTTCTGGGCTCCGGGGGAGCAGGAGGAAGGCAGTGCCAGGGACAGCTGGCACGATTCCTCTTTCTGTCGATGTTGGGGATGTGGCCTTGCAATCATGAGCCTTGCTTAATTTGGTCCATGAACCAGGAGAGTGTCGTATTTGTAAGCATTCCCTTCAAAAAAGGGAAAAGTTTCTAAGTGTATATTTGTCCAGATTGGTAATGTCCACAGAAAAAAAAAGAAAAAAGAAAAAATTGGCTTTCTTGTACTTCTGGCTGGGTCCTACCTGACTTGCAGGGTTCACTGGAGACTTGGGCCCCAGGAACAAGAGAAGAGCCCAAAATGACAGGCTGGGCCTGTTTCTGCCTGGGCCCCTTCCATGCTTCATGCTTCTGTTAAGGTCTGTATCCTTTGTCAAAAAAAGTCAAGAATTTATATGGTGTATGGGTGTATGTATGTGTGTTTACTACCCACAAATCCAAAACCTACTTCCAGAGGTAGAACAGCACACTAAGGACTAGGAGTTAATAAAGTGGTTGGTTCCATCAATCCCCATTTTCAGATATTCATTATTGTATTTTCTGGTCATATTTTATTTTTTAGGTACTTATGCTACATCACTGTAGGTACAGATTCACTTGTCCCAGCACACAGAGTTATGTCCCCACTTAAGTCACCTCTTTTATTTATATTTACAACATCAGTGTGAGTGGTACTACATTTTCAAACTTTTCAGTGGCTTTATTGAGGTGAGTTGATTTATAACAAACTGCATATATAAAGAGTATATCATTTGATAATTTTAACAGATGTGTACATCCATGAAACCGTCGAGAAACCATTTTGCCATCAAGATAATGAACATATCCATCACCCTCAAAAATTACTTTGTGGCTATTCGTAATTGTACCCTCCAGCTCTCTAACCCTCCATCCCCAGGCAATCACTGATCTGCTTCCTGTTATTGTAAATTAGTCTGCATTTTCTGGAATTTAATACAAATGGAATCATATAGAACGCACTCTTTCTTGTCTGGCTTCTTTCACTCACTGTCATTGTTTTGAGATTCAAACATGTTGTATGTATTAGTAGTTTTTTCTCCCATTTTTATTGTTGAGCAGTGTTCCATCATATGGACATGCAGCAATTTCTTTATCTTGTTGATGGACATTTGTGTTGTTTTCCGTCAGTGGCTACTACAAACAAAACTATTACTAACGTTAATGAACAGATCTTTAAATGGGCATATGCTTTAATTTCTCTTGGGTACACACTTAGGAGTGGAATGGCTGCATCATATAGTAGATGTATTTTTAACTTTTTATAAAACTGTCAGACTGTTTTACAAAGTGTTTGTATCATTTTCCATTCCTTTCAGCAGTGGATGAGAGTTCCACTTGCTCCACATCCTTGGAGGGATTGGTATGGCCACTCTTTTAATTTTCAAGTTTCTAATAGTGGATAGTGGAATCTCATTGTGTTTTTCTTTTTTTTTTAACATCTTTATTGGGGTATAATTGCTTTACAGTGGTGTGTTAGTTTCTGCTTTATAACAAAGTGAATCAGTTATACATATAGATATGTTCCCATATCTCTTCCCTCTTGCGTCTCCCTCCCTCCCACCCTCCCTATCCCACCCCTCCAGGCAGTCACAAAGCACCCAGCCGATATCCCTGTGCCATGTGGCTGCTTCCCACTAGCTATCTACCTTACGTTTGTTAGTGTATATATGTCCATGCCTCTCTCTTGCCCTGTCACAGCTCACCCTTCCCCCTCCCCATATCCTCAAGTCCGTTCTTCAGTAGGTCTGTGTCTTTATTCCTGTCTTACCCCTAGGTTCTTCATGACATTTTTTTTTTCTTAAATTCCATATATATGTGTTAGCATACGGTATTTGTCTTTTTCTTTCTGACTTACTTCACTCTGTATGACAGACTCTAGGTCTATCCACCTCATTACAAATAGTTCAATTTCGTTTCTTTTTATGGCTGAGTAATATTCCATTGTATATATGTGCCACATCTTCTTTATCCATTCATCTGTTGATGGACACTTAGATTGCTTCCATGTCCTGGCTATTGTAAATAGAGCTGCAGTGAACATTCTGGTACATGACTCCTTTTGAATTCTGGTTTTCTCAGGGTATATGCCCAGTAGTGGGATTGCTGGGTCATATGGTAGTTCTATTTGTAGTTTTAATTTGCATTTCCCTAATGTCTAATGATGTTCAGCTAATAACCCTTGACTGATGCGTATGCACTTATTTACCATCATGTATCTTTTTTGGTGATATATCCATTCAAATGTTTCATCCATTTTGAATTTTTAAAATTATTTTTTATTGTTTTAGACTTCTTTATATATTCTGGATGTGGTTTCATTGATTTTTCTCTATTGTTCTTCTGTTCTATTTCATCAATTTCAATCTAATTTTTACTGTTTCCTTTCTTGTGCTTACTTTGTCTTTATTTGTTCTTTTTTTTTTTTCTAATTTGTTAAGAGATAAGCCGTGGTCATTGAACTGAAAATTTTCTTCTTTCTAAAATATCAGTATTTAGTGGTGTAAATGTCCCCTTCGATACTGCCTTAGTTGCATTCCAATAACTTTTGATATGTTGTATTTTCATAATCATTCAGTTCAAAATACTAATTTCCCATTCTGATGTCTCCTTTGACCCATGAATTATTTTAAAATGCAATCCAGAGCTAGAATTAAAGGTAAATGTAAATGGGGAAATAAACACCCACAGCAGATCTTGCTCTGGAGTGCAAGTCAGTGTGGACAGTTGGGGAGAGACTAAACAAAGCGGGAAAATACCAGAACAGGTCCGAGTCCTCTTAAGTTGGAACACAGTTACTGAAGACTTGAAATAAACAGACTCAAAAATGTGCAAAACTAGAGCAGCAGTCCAGGGAAGACTCGATTTCTGCAGTTGTCTTGAAAAGGATGGGCGTCTCTGGGTGGCTTCATGGCAAAGATGAGGAAGGAAGCAGGTAGAAGAAATAAGCAATACTATACAAACAAAAGAGGACTGATGAATTGGAAGATACTCCAACTTTCTCCATTTATGATTCTATCCCCAAGTAAATTGTACTCTCTGTAGCAAGAGAGAAGGATACTGTTCAACTATTATTGGAATCTCTGAAGAAGAAAAACTATAGAATGAAACCAATACCTAAAATTGTAATCCAAAAAAAAATCTGTAAATAAAAAAGTGATCTGTATCTATATATCAAAATGTTACACTGTAAGTTTGGAAAATTGACCAGTAACCAACAGCTCTGGCACATATCCTGGTGAAACTTTTAATCTTTAAAAATAAAGAAAAAAAAAAAAAAAACCTCTGGCCTCCAGGCAAAAAAATCATATAGCTGACAAAGGAAAGAGAAACAGTGTGGCATCAAACTTCTTTCCATCAACCTACAAAGCAAAAACAAAGAGGAGCATCATTTTTAAACAACTCAAGGAAAAAAAGTAATAGCCAAGGACTTTATGTCCAGACAAACTGTTCTTCATATATCAGAATTACAAAAAACAGTTTTAATACAGTTGGCCCTCCCTATGTGCTGGTTCTGCATCTGTGGATTCAATCGAGGATCAAAAATATTTGGAAGAAAAAAAAATCCAAAACGTTCCAAAAACCAAAACTTGAATTTGTGGCACACCGGTAACTATTTATATAGCACATACATTGTATTAGGTATTTTAAGTAATCTAGAGATAATTTAAAGTATATGGGAAGATGTGCATAGACTATGTAGTATTTGCAAATACTACGCCATTTTATAGAAGGTGCTTGAGCATCCGTAGAATTTGGTATCCATGGGGGATTTGTTCCAGGACCTGTGGATACCAAGGGATGAGTGTATTCAAAAGCTCAGGGGATACTGTACTCAGAGCCCTTCCTGAAGAATCTATGACAGATGAGCTTTGTCTCTACCAAGAGTGACTGGGGAGCTTTGGCAAGATGTGATGACTGTGACCACTGAACGAACCACTTGCACTCTGCCCTTGCCTGGAAGAAGGTCTAAGTTCTGCTCTGCCTCCCCTCCATACTAGCTTGACTTTCAGAAATGAGGCCCAAATGGGCAGACCTGAGATCAACCAGGCAGAGATGTTTTCTATGTGAATGTTGCCTGTGTGTGAGCACTAAATCTTTAAAAACTAACTGGAAATATCTTGCTCATTTCAACAGCGAAATATGTTCTCTGTGGATTCCATCCCCAGTCGTGGCTGCTTAAGATAATAGACAACTGAATTATAGAAATGAAAGGCGGGAAAAGGCAGGAGTCTACAGGCTGCCCATGAAAATTTGCAGAGGAGAATTTATGAATTTGAGTTATATAGACAGGAGCAGACTGTCTTGCATAGAGGAAACAACAAAGAAGGTGAGAAGTTTTAATTGTTCCCAGTGTTTATCTCGTGGGTATTTGAATGCCTCTGTTGCCTGACAAAGACAGTGTTCGGTGCCCTTCCATATTATGTTAAATTGGGGGAGGGATGTGTTCCTTGAGTTTCAGAAATACCCTAAGCCCTCATAGCATCCTTGGTGCCAGTAGGAGGTATGGGCATCCCTGAATGGTTTTAAGGGTTTCCTCCCTCTGTTTATATTCCTTGTGAAATAGACCCTTGCTATTCAAAGTGTGCCTAGTACCAGCAGTACTGGCATCATTGAGGAGCTTGTTAGAGATGCAGAATCTGTCTGCATTTCTAAAGTATCTTAAGCTTGAATATACATACAAATTATCTGGAGATCTTGTTAAAGGTAGATTTTGGTTCAGAAGTCTGGGGTGGGGCCCAAGATTCTGCATTTCTAACAAGCTCTCAGGTGATTTCAATGTTTCTGGTCCTCGGGTCCTTGCGATACACTAGATCACTTATACTCAGTTCCCTTCCAGAAGGGGTTTGTTGAAGGAACCTTTTCTGTTATTCCCTGGCAGGCTAGTGTGTCCTGTGTTTCCCTATACATATCTAAAAAGAGCAATAAGCCATCATAAGTGGAGAGGATCTCCTGAGCACCCAGAACTAGGTTTTGTCTACAGTGGTTATTCCTAGACTAAATTTCCCTTATCTAGTCTTCTCAGAAAATCACATAGAATCAGGAATCACAGTTATCCATACCTATCTTGAAGTTTTTAGTGACCTCTTGACTATTGTGCAGATTCAAGAACGGGCTGGCTCTTAATGTATAGCTGAATTTATTATGTAAGACATTAGTAGGAATATAATATAGTGAAATCCAGCAAACAAAAAACAGTGCTGCTTCATCTTGATTGCTTATCACATCACATAGGGCCTTCTAAAAAATGTCATTTCCTGAGCCTAACCTCAGAGATATTGAATCTAAATCTTTACAGGCAACAAGTATTTGCATTTTTAAAAACTTCACGGGGGCTTCCCTGGTGGTGCAGTGGTTGAGAGTCTGCCTGCCGATGCAGGGGACATGAGTTTGTGCCCCGGTCTGGGAAGATCCCACATGCCGCGGAGTGGCTGGGCCCATGAGTCATGGCCGTTGAGCCTGCGCGTCCGGAGCCTGTGCTCTGCAAACGGGAAAGGCCACAACAGTGAGAGGCCCACATACCGCAACAAAACAAAACAAAACTTCACGGGTGATTCTGATGCCAAGATAGTTTCAGAACACTATTCTGTGTAAATTATTCTGGAATTATATAAAACCTGGTGGTACAAGATCAAACTGACAAAAAATGGGCAAGAATAATAAGAATTGGAGATTCAAACAACCCAGTTATCAAGCTTGGTCTAATGGAGAAATACAGAACTGTGCACTCAGTAACTGGAAAATACATATTTCTTTTCAAACACATATGTAATAATTACAAAAACTGTCCACAAACTAAGATATTAATCAAGTCTTAACAAATGCAAAAGAATGATTAGTATGCAGATCATATTTTCTATCAACAATTAAACTGAATTTTTACTGAAAAAGCCCCACAGGCTCAGAAATTTAAGATACATACTTCCAGACAATACATAAGTCAAACAAAATCATAATGAATATTAGAAAATGCTTAGAATGGAAAAATAATAAAACCACGAAATATTGACGTTTGTAGGATGAAGACAAGTGGTAATTCAAGCTCATTCGGAAAAAAAAATCTAAAAATCTATAAACTAAGAGTTCAACTTAAAAAACGTGGAAGTGAATAACGGACAAAAGAACAGAAAAAAGGAAATGTAATGCAAATGCAAAGTTGGTTCTTCTAAAAGATCACTTGAAAAATACTCAGAAAAAATGACAAGAAAAGGGGAAAAAGCGATATTAAGAATAAAAAGAGGGCATGTCTAACTGTACAACAAAGATTAAAAGTGAACAAGGTAATGCATAAATGGGACTTGTCTGTATATGTGAAAATCAAAACAAAGTTACCAGAAAATAAAATTTATCAAAATTGAACCAAGAAGAACTAAAACCCAACAAAATTAAACCTGTGGCTAAAAACAATCTCTCCATCCAAACATCAGCAACAACAACAAGAAGAAAAAAAGACCAAGACCATTTTATATTTAAATCCTAACATACACTCAAGTAACAGACAATTATAATAGTATATAAATTTTACTAGATAATATAATCTTATTTTGTAAAAATAACAACAAAACCATATGAAGATGGTATAAGAAAGAAACTTATAGGCCAATCTCACTCATGAACATAGATGCAAAATTTTAAAATACTTTTGTTAATCCATAGTATAGAAGATAGTATATAATGTCTGATATTATCCAAGGAAAGCATGAATGATTTTACATTAGAACATTATTATTGTATTTTACCTCATTAAAGAACTAAAGGAGAAAAAACACATCAATAGATACAGAGAATCTATCCATAATGTCCATATGCATTGAATAATAAAAATTTCTAGAAAACCAGGAAGTATTGAATTGGCCAAAAAGTTCATTTGCGTTTTTCCTTAACTGAATCTGCTGATGGGTATCTGTCAACAACTTACTGCATATAATATATTCAGAGGTGAAAGTCTAGAACCATTTTCTTTAAAATGAAACACAATATAAGTAGCTTGAGTCTTGTTCTGGAGGTCCTAGACAGTGCAGTAAGACAAGAAAAGAAGAAAAATTCATAAAAGTAGAAGAAAACTGTCATTATTCACATAGGATATCAATGTAAATATAGCTAACCCTAAAGATTCTATTGGTGAATATTTATAAATAATAAGAATTATTTGAAAATTTGCTACACATAAATCCTATATCCAAATATAAATAGTATTTCTATATGCCAGCCACAAAGAATAGAAAATGTTATTATTTTAAAAGATGAATTTAATAAGAGCAACCAAAAATGTAATGGATCAAAGAATATATCTGACAAAGAGTACACAAGACCTCTGTTAAGAAAATTATAAAATTTTATTATATTAAAGAAAATAAAATTGATGAAATATACTAAGTTCAGGGAAAGGGAGATGCAATAATTTAGAAATGTCATGTCCCACACAAAGGACCCCTTTGATTTCAATAACAGTCCTAACAGAATTTTTCTTGGAATCTAACAAGGTGATTATTAAACTTATTAAGAGAACAATGTCAAGTAGAATTGAAACACACTTCAAAAGGAAGAGAAAGTTGATGGAAAATACTCTACTGGATATCACAACTTCTTATAAAGCTATTAGTATTGTTAGTTAAGGAATAGACAACTAAAACAATAGAAAAGGACTTAAGAGTCCAGAAACAGATAAAACTTAAACTGTGATGGAGCCAGTGTGGCAGACTTTTATGAAAGATAACTATATAAAACAGTTGTGTTGGAATAGTCGATTATATACATGGAGAATAATATTAGGTTCATATCTTACATAGTTCACAAAAATCAATTCTGGATGAATTGAATACTTTAGTCAAAAAGGAAATACTTTAAAAATTTCCTGGGTTTAGAGGGATTGGTTCAAGATGCTGGAGTAGAAGGACGTGCGCTCACTCCCTCTTGCAAGAGCACTGGGATCACAGCTAACTGCTGAACAATCATCGAAAAGGAGACACTGGAACTCACCAAAAAAGACACCTCACATCCAAAAACAAAGGAGAAGCTGCAATGAAGTGGTAGGAGGGCCGCAGTCACAGTAAAATCAAATCCCATAACCGCTTGGTGGGTGACTCACAAACTGGAGAACAATTATTCCACAGAGGTCCACCCACTGCAGTGAAAGTTCTGAGCCCCACATCAGGCTTCCCAACCTGGGTGTCCGGCAGTGGGAGGAGGAATTCCCAGAGAATCAGACTTTGAAGCCTAGCAGTATTTGATGGCAGGACTTCAGCAGGACTGGGGGGAACAGAAACTCCACTCGTGGAGGTTACACACAAACTAGTGTGTGAATCAGGATATGGGGGAAAGAGCAGTGACCCCATAGGAGAATGAACCAGACCTAGCTGCCAGTGTTGGAGGGTCTCCTGCAGGGTGGGGGGTGGCTGTGGCTCACTGCAGGGACAAGGACACAGTCAGCAGAAGTTCTGTGAAGTACTCCTTGGTGTGAACCCTCCCAGAGTCTGCCATTAGCCCCACCAAAGAGCCTGTAGGCTCCAGTGCTGGGTCACCTCAGGCCAAACAACCAACACGGAGGGAACTCAGCCCCACCCATCAGCAGAAAAGCTGATTAAAGTTCTACTGAGCTCTGCCCCCCAGAGCAACACCCAGCTCTACTCACCACCAGTCCCTCCCATCAGGAACCTTGCCCAAGCCTCTTGATAGCCTCATCCACCAGAGGGCAGACAGCAGAAGCAAGACGACCTGCAATCCTGCAGCCTGTGGAACGAAAACCACATTCACAGAAAGACAGACAAAACGAAAAGGCAGAGGACTGTGTACCAGATGAAGGAACAAGATAAAACCCCAGAAAAACAACTAAATGAAATGGAGATAGGCAACCTTCCAGAAAAAGAATTCATAATAATGATAGTGAACATGATCCAGGACCTAGGAAAAAGAATGGAGGCAAAGATCAAGAAGATGCAAGAAATGTTTAACGAAGACCTAGAAGAATTAAAGAACAAACAAACAGGGATGAACAATACAAAAACTGAAATGAAAAATACACTAGAAGGAATCAATAGCAGAAAAGCTGAGGCAGAAGAACAGATAAGTGACCTGGAAGACAGAATGGTAGAAATCACTGCTGCGGAACAGAAAAAAGATTGAAAAGAATTGAAGACAGCCTAAGAGACCTCTGGGACCACATTAAACACACCAACATTCACATTATAGGGGTCCCAGAAGGAGAAGAGAGAGAGAAAGGACCTGAGGAAATATTTGAAGAGGTTATAGTAGAAAACTCCCCTAACATGGGAAAGGAAATAGCCCCCCAAGTCCAGGAAACGCAGAGAGTCCCAGGCAGTATAAACCCAAGGAGAAACATGCCAAGACACATAGTAATCAAATTGACAAAAATTAAAGACAAAGAAAAATTATTAAAAGCAACAAGGGAAAAACAACAAATAACATACAAGGGAACTCCCGTAAGGTTAACAGGTGATTTCTCAGCAGAAACTCTACAAGCCAGAAGGGAGTGGCACGATATATTTAAAGTGATGAAAGGGAAGAACCTACAACCAAGATTACTCTACACAGCAAGGATCTCATTCAGATTTGACAGAGAAATCAAAAGCTTTTCAGACAAGCAAAAGCTAAGAGAATTCAGCACCACCAAACCAACTCTACAACAAATGCTAAAGGAACTTCTCTAAGTAGGAAACACAGAGAAGAAAAGAACTTACAAAAACAAACCCAAAACAGTTAAGGTAATGGTAATAGGAACATACATATTCATAATTACCTTAAATGTGAATGGATTAAATGCTCCAACCAAAAGACACAGACTGACTGAATGGATACAAAAGCAAGACCCATATATATGCTGTCTACAAGAGACCCACTTCATACGTAGGGACATATACAGACTGAAAGTGAGGGGATGGAAGAAGTTATTCCACGGAAATGGAAATCAAAAGAAAGCTGGAGTAGCAGTACTCATATCAGACAGCCACATGTAAAAGAATGAAATTAGAACACTCCCTAACACCATACACAAAAACAAACTCAAAATGGATTAAAGACCTAAATGTAAGACTGGACACTAGAAAACTCTTAGAGGAAAACATAGGAAGAGCAGGTTGTTTTTTTTTTTTTTTTTTTGCCGTACGCAGGCCTCTCCTGTTGCGGAGCACAGGCCCTGGATGTGCAGGCTTAGCGGCCATGGCTCATGGGCCCAGCTGCTCTGCAGCATGTGGGATCTTCCTGGACCCGGGGCACGAACCCATGTCCCCTGCATCAGCAGGTGGACTCTCAACCACTGCGCCACCAGGGAAGCCCAAGAACAGTCTTTGACATATATCACAGCAAGATCTTTTTTGACCCACCCCCTAGATTAATGGAATTAGAAAGCAAAATAAACAAATGGGACCTAATGAAGCTTAAAAGCTTTTGCACAGCAAAGGGAACTATAAACAAGATGAAAAGACAACCCTCAAAATGGGAGAAAATATTTGCAAACGAATCAACAGAGAAAGGATTAATCTCTAAAATATATAAACAGTTCATGCAGCTGAATATTAAAAAAAACAAACAACCCAATCAAAAAATGCACAGAAGACCTAAATAGTCATCTCCCCAAAGAAGACATACAGATGACCAAGAGGCACGTGAAAAGCTGCTCAACATCACTAATTATTAGAGAAATGCAAATCAAAACTATAATGAGGTATCACCTCACACCAGTTACAATGGGCATCATCAGAAAATATGCAAACAACAAGTGCTGAAGAGTGTATGGAGAAAAGGGAACCTTTTTGCACTGTTGGTAGGAATGTAAATTGATACAGCCGCTATGGAGAACAGTATGGAGGTTCCTTAAAAAACTAAAATCAGAATTACCATATAACCCAGCAGTCCCACTACTGGGCATATTATACCCAGAGAAAAACCATAATTCCAAAAGGCACATGCTCCCCAACGTTCATTGCAGCAGTATTTACAATAGCCAGGTCATGGAAGCAACCTAAATGCCCATCGACAGAAGAATGGATAAAGAAGATGTGGTACATATATACAGTGGAATATTACTCAGCCATAAAAAGGAACGAAACTGGGTCATTTGTAGAGACATGGATGGACCTAGAGACTGTCATACAGAGTGAAGTAAGCCAGAAAGAGAAAAACAAATATCGTATATTAATGCATATATGTGGAATCTTAGAAAAATGGTCCACATGAACCGGTTTGCAAGGCAGAAATTGCGACACAGATGTAGAGAACAAACGTATGGGCACCAAGGGGGGAAAACGGGGGGTGGGGTGCTGGTGGGATGGATTGGGAGATTGGGGTTGACATATATACACTAATATGTATAAAATAGATAACTAATAAGAACCTGCTCTATAAAAAAACCATTAAATGAAATAAAACTTTAAAAAATATATAGAGTGGTTTATATCCTGCAAAAAAAAATTTCTTGTAAGAAATACAAGAAAATATTTCTATGACTTTGAGGTAGAGAATTATTTCTTAATCAAGACACAACAAGCACCAACTGATTAACTTGACTACAATAAAATTAAAAGACCTGCTCATCAGACCATAAAGAAGGAGGAAATACAAGTTATAAACTGGGAGAAATTATTTTCCACAGATACAGCTAAGAAACTATTAGTATCCAGAATATACAAAGAACTCCCCAGACTCAATAAGAATTAGACAAAGAAATCCACAGAGTAAAATAATGAACAAAACACACAAATAGTCATATTACAGAAGAGGAATTGCAAACGGCAATAAATATATCGAAAGATACTCCAACTTATTAGTATCAAGGAAAGACATTAAATACAAGATAACAATTTATAGTTCCCTGAATAGCAAAAGTTAATATCAAATGATACAAAGAATTAGTAAGAATATGGAGCAAGGCTAATTTTTAGAAACTGTTGGAGGAATGTTGATTTGGTAAAACTGCTTTGGAAAGCAGTTTGCTATTACCGAGTGAAGCTGAAGATGAACCTTTCTTATGTCCTGACCATTCTCTATAACATAGAGAAACTCTTGTGATATTTGTAATATCAGAAAACTGTAAATAAATGTCAATTGAGAAGAAAATGGAGCAAGTAGTTTTATGATCATACAAAGAAATACTGTAATACTATAATAATATAACAGTGAGAAATAAATGTGTTATATAGATGAATCTCCAAAAGAGAAAAAAAACTTTCAGAAAACTAGTTTTGAATAATAAAACTTTGTGTTAAAAATACAAAAAATAAATAAGAGCAAAAAGTAGTAAGCTAAATGCACATGTGTGAGAGCTATATAGAAAAGAAATAGGATGATAAATTAAAAAATTCAGGAATGGGGTTACCTTTAGGTGGAAGAGAGAAGGACATAATTGCAGATTTTTAGAGAGAAACCTTCAGTAACATTGGGAAAGTTCTATATCTCAAATCAGGTGGTGAGTTTATGGCTATTTGTTATCTTTTATACCTTACATATTATAAATTATGTAAATGTATCCAATATTTGACAACAAAATACTAGAAATGATTGACTCAGTTAAATATGTTTTTAGGAAATAAAAAGAAAAAAAATCACACAAATGGCTAATCCAAAGCTGAGGCAAAACTTTGTGTTATCCCAATTCTTGAGGCAGCCAGAATGAGTCAGGTAATGCTTTTGTCCTCACCTAGAAAATGAATCCATTAAACAGTGTGTAGTTAAGGCCCTCAACAGCCCACATTTGTTTAAATCCAATTGATGGTTACCTTTTTTCATCTTATTTGACCTCTGAGCTGAATATCTCCTTCCTAATTATTTTTCTGAGATAGCTTCTCATTTTGGCTTCTAAGCCATACTCGCCTGTTTATTTCTGTTTTCTTACCATTTCAGGACACTTTGCTGGCTCTCTTTATCAGTCCTAGAAAACAGAAACCACACTAGGTATTTTAGCAGGGAGAATTTAATATAGAAAACTGGTTACACAGGTGTTAGAGCACTTAAAAAAAAAATGAACACAGAAATAGTACCTGCAGGAAGCAGTTAACACCTCAAGGGCTGAGAAATACCTGGGAGATGTTGGAGTTACCGGAACTAGGATCTCAGAGGAGGGTCCTTGTGGAATTAGGACTGAAACTTGGGAGGAGTGGATATCATTCGGCCGGTGATGACACTCCAGAAACTCAGAGGAGAGCCCTGGCAGAGCTGAGCTCAGACTTCAGGGAGTGAGTACTACTGGCTGCTACTGCTACTGCAGAGAGGACCACTTCTAGGGACTGAAGTTGTCACCTTCTGTCTGGGGAAAGGGCTGCTGCTGAGGCAACAAAATCAGCAAGCAACAGGAAATGAGAAGTCTGTCTCCTTTCTTCAGCTTTCAGGTTTCCTTCTAGTGCCTCCTATTGACAGAACCTAAAAGGAAACCAGCTGGCTGAGAATAAAGTTTGTTTTCAGGGTTCTAGCTCGGGCATCACAAAGTGAAATATGAGACAGTGGATTTCAAGCTGTGAGAACATGGCATAATGATTGTCACTTTTTACCTGTCTTTAGGCTTCAAGTATTAGAAAACAGCGCTTAGTCTTTAGCCTGTTTCTTTTACTAGTATGCTCTTTCTTTATGGAATCTTATCTGGTCTCATGCTTTCTATATCAGATAAAATCAGATGACTCCCAAATTTATTTCTCCAGCTTTCACTTGAGCTTCAGACTTATATATCCACCTACATATCTGACAACTCTAACTGGATGCCCAAAAAGCAATTGCAAATTCAATACCTGTGAAATGGAATTCATGCATTTCCAAACGTGTTTCCTTTCAGTTTTCCTCTTCTCAGTTAATATCACCACCATTCACACAGTTGTTCAAGCAAGAAACCTGAAATAATTCTTGCTTTCTTTATATCTCCCCTGTCCCCACACCCAGCTCATTAAAATTTGTGAGGTTTAACGTCTAAAATACACTCAGACCCCTCACCTTCACCCAACATGCATGACCACAGTTGTCATACGAATTGCCTTTCACATGGACCACAGCAGTAGTTTTTCAATGGCTCTCCCTCCTTTAATTTTTCATCCCTTTTAACTGACCCCTCAGATAGTAGCCTAAGTGATCTTCTAAAAATATCAATTGTATCGTGCCACTCCCCCATGTAGAAGCCTTTGGATTTCATTAATAGAACCAAAAAGGCCTTGAAGAGCCTGCATGACCTGGACCCTACTTCTCCATCCTGATCTCACACTGCTCTCCTTCCAGCTTGCTACTCTCTAGCTGCATTGGCCTAGGATGCTCTGCCATTGCTACCATGCATGGCTGCCTCTGACAGATACTAGCTTAAACATCATTTTTACACAGCGGTCTTTCCTTATTGTCTGTGTAAAGCAGCGCTTTGCTTTCCAGATACTGTCTTATCATTTCATACTGTTTATTGCCTTCATAGTAATACTTGTAACTGACATTTTTTGCTTAATTTAATAGCTAAACTCTGACACATCCGTGGGAGATGACTCTGTCCTTAAACCACTGTATCTCCAGGATTGTCTATAACTGTCTAGCACATAATAGGTGTTCAATAATTACTTGCTGAATTAAAGAAAGCTATGAGAGCGGTCCAGCTTTCAGCCATCCCCATGCTCATTGTTCAGGGCGAATTTAGTAAAAAGTAGACCAAGATGTGAGGAAATCTTATGATACATGGCAACATGTTCAGTTTCCTAAAAATGAAGGTGGCATAAAATCTCTCTTATGCCTGGAAAGTAGCTCAGAAAGGTTTGTTCTGTGGTTAGTGCCTCGAAAAACACCACCAGCAGCCTCCCAGCTACCCAACCATTTACACCTTAAAACTCCTACTGGCCACCCTTCTAGACAGAATTGCTGATGAGAACCAGCTCACGGGAGCCAGGTTGCCTTTCTGCCTCTGGACAGAGAGTTCATGATCTCCATTCACTTAAAAAAGGCCACACAGACCCCACTGCTGATGGCCACTTTTGACCTTAATTATTTATGTTCTTTCCCAGTGGTGGCCTACCACATGGCTCAGCAGACAAACCTTGGAGTCTGAGAGATTTGGGTTTCAATTCAGTTTTCCCTACTCACTTTCTTTACATCTCTGAGTTCCGGTTTCCTCATTTGTAATGTGCCAGTAGTAATATTTGTATCATGTTTGTGAAGATTAAAAGAAACAAAATGTGCAAAGTATCTAAAGGAGTGTCTGGCACAGAAAAGGAATGGGATTGCTAGGGATTATGTAAAACTAACATCACGGTGTTTGGAACCTAGGAGTACCCAGTCGGAACCAGCCCACTTCCTTTGCTTCTCTTTGTATTCACTGGAAAGGAAAAGTTCTCCCTCTCTGTGATAACTGTCTTTGCCCCCCATGACCCTTTCTTTGCCCTTGTTCAGCTTGCTCTTGACCAGGGAGGCTCTGTGGGCCACACCACTGGGCTGATGTGCAGCCCTGGCAGGAGTGGGGGGGACACGTGCTCCTCGGCTCCCTCCCTGCAGGGCTGCCACGTGGGCCTTGTCGCCGGTCCACGGGCCTCAGCTCTGACAGTGGGCCCTCTGCATGGCATTCTTTCCCTCTCTGGGTTGCTATAACCACTCCATCCTCTTGCTCCTTTGGGCTTAAAGCATGTAACTCCACTTACTCAAGACACTGTTTTCCTTTAGTCATTTCCCTACGTCCTGCACACACCCTTGTCAGTAGTCCCTTTATTATGCACTCTGTGGATTATTTTGATGTCATCTATTTTTGTCAGAATTGGGCTGATGCAGTCTCCCTAAATAGCCATAGTATGGTGACTAAAATCCACACTCAGTCTGAACATGTACACACACACACACACACACACACACACACACACACAAGTCACATGCTCATTTTAACCCCCTTTATGGGAACCACTGAGACCACTACTGCCCCTACACTGAGACCTCTACTGAGACCACCAAAATCTATCCTTTTGGTCCTTTATAGCCACCAGCCAACCCAACTGTGGTCCAAGAGACTGCCGGCCACTGTCACTCCCATGGAGCGTTGTGACTCTGTTCTCCAGTTTTGTCTCCAATCTGCCATTTTACACAAGGTCCTAATCTGAGCAGGACCTTTCAGCTTCCCTAGTCTGGGGACAGCATTGTTCTTGTGAATCACTGACACTCGAGGAGGAATGAGATGTCAGTTACTTCCTCAGCTGAAACACTTCCACGTGCTCCACCTCCTTTCTCTGTGCTCCTCTGCCAGGGCAGGGAGCAAAGGCTTTGTTCACTTGCTAGCTCCTTGCACAGTTGCCAGATCTGTGGAGCTATGGAGCTATCCGGCAGCAGCAGAGAGTGAATGGCAAAGAGGCTGCTGTGGTAGGATTGGTGGCTTCCTTGAACTGATGGCGGTATCTAATAGTATTTGGTGGTAAGGACTGTGGGATGCTGTTACTGATAAATCCAGCACCTACCCAGAAGCAGCTCTAATGCTTTGGTTAAAAGCATTATTCATAGTTACTTATAGATCCAAAATTGCTGATTTTTTTAACCTTTGAAAAAAAATGTTAAAGAGGCTTTTAAAATACTTTATTACTACTAAGACATGTTCCCAACCTCTAAAACAGAGTAAAAGGATAACATCTACATTTCCTGGCTTAACCCTTTTTCTTTCCCCACTCAAGTTTAAACTCTATACACTGACGCCTAACCTTCATAAGCTACAGCCACACACACTTCTTTCCGTTTTCAGACTTAACTCACCATAGCTTAGGTATAGAAGGAGTATTGTGCGTTATTACTTTTTGAAACAATTTCGTCTTTGATAGGAATGCTACACTGGTACATCAGAGAAATATAGTAGACAAATGGGACCATTTGACATGGTCTTTATAGACAATTTGGAGACATAAGAATGGGCCAAGACTATGGTTAGTTGTGTCATCACTGGTGACCCAGTGGTATCCAAAGGGTATTCATTCAATAATATATAATCTATGTGGAGGGAAGCCTCTTAGAAACCAGCCCATAGTTCTTCTCCCTCTCCTGTCCTGTTCAAGACTTTATCACAAAATTGAGTAAAGGTCTAAGAGGACTATTTATAAATTTATCTATGGTATTAAATTATGAGGGATGGAAAATATTTGTGTGATGAAAGTTGGATCTCGATGTCCTTAATTGACAGTAATAATGGACTGAAACTTGCAAGAAAAGATTGCAGACACACAAACTCACAGACACATACACACAAACACAACAACTTCTAATAGCAAAGCAGAATCTGATGGGAATTTCCACTAACCACAAAGCAAGAAAACTGTATTGAAAAACCACCCAAGTTTGACCTCAGGATGTGACTGCTTGGTGAAAGATAAGATTCTTTATACTGCCTCCACTCTTTGCTTCCTCACTGTTATCCAGAGTTTGACAAAACTTGGAAACATCTCAGCAGTCACTGTCAGTTTCCTGCAAGGAGGCTGACTCCATGTGGTCTAAGAGTAAAAAATTATTGCCTCCTTCTTACATTTTTATATACCAGGGGTCATAAACCCAAATGACTCCAGGGTCCAGGTGGGCAATATGTTGAGTGAAGAATGGGTTGGGGAGGTGGGAACTGTAGTGAGCTGAATATGCTAAAGAATTCATGATCCTTGACAAGCCTGCCAACCACTAATTTCCAACTGTCACCATTTTTGAATATGGGTACACTATTATCAGATAGTCTCTTCTTTTAGTTTATGTTAATTCTCTTGATCATTAAATGTTAGCAATATATTCAATTTCCTTTTTTTTTCTTTTTTTATTCCAGTAAAATATACATAATATAAAAATTACCATTTAAGCTATTTTCAAATGTACAGTTCAGTGACATTAAGTACACTCACATTGTTGTTCAACCGTCACTACCATCCATCTCAGGAAATTTTTCATTCTGTAGCTTAAACTGTACCCATTGAATGAAAACTTCCTATTTCCCTCTCCCCTCTAGCCCCTGGCAACCACTATTCTACTTTCTGTCTCTATGAATTTGACTGCTCTAGGAAGCTCATATGAGTGCAGTCATATGATATTTGTCTCTTTCTGTCTGACTTACTTCACTTATCATAGTGTCTTCAATTATCCATGCTGTAGCATGTCAGAATTTAATTCCTTTTAAAAATTATTTTTAAATTTTTTGTTGTGGTAAAATATACACAATGTAAAATTTACCATCCTAACCATTTTTAAGTATATGGTTCAGTAGTGTAAAGTATATTTACATTGTTGTACAACCAACCTCCAGAACATTTTCATCTTGCAAAACTGAAACTCAGTACTTATTGAGTAACACTTCCCATTACCCCTTACCCCCAGCCCCTGGCAACCACCATTCTACTTTCTGTTTCTATGAGCTTGACTATTCTGGATTTCTCACACAAGTGGAATCATACAGTATTTTTCTTTTTGTGACTGACTTATTTTACTTAGTATAATGTCCTCAAAGCTCATCCATATTGTAGCATATGTCAGAATTTCCTTCCTTTTCGAAGGCTGAACAATATTGTACTGCTTGTATATACTGTATTTTGTATATCCATTAACCTGTTGATGGACACTTGGGTTGCTTTAACTTTTTGGCTATTGTGAATAATGTTGCTATGAACGTTGGTGTACAGATATTTGTTCATGTCCCTGCTATAATTCGCTTGAGTATATGCCCAAAAATGGAATTTCTGGATTATGTGGTAATTTTATATTTAATTTTTTGAGGAACTACCATATTGTTTTCCACAGTGGCTACCCCATTTACCATTTCCACTAACAGAGCACAAGGGTTCCAACCTCTCTGCATCCTCACTAACATTTGTTATTTTCTGTTTTTTTGATAATAGCCATCCAAATGAATGTGAAGTGTTATATAATTGTGGTTTGATTTGCACTTCCTTAATAATTAGTGATGCTGAACATCCTTCTATGTGCTTATTCACCATCTGTATATTTTGCAGAAATGGCTTAAATCCTCTGCCCATTTTTAAATTGAGTTGTTTGTTTTTAGTTGTTAAGCTGTAGGACTTCTTTACATATTCTGGATATCAATCTTTTATCAGATATAGGATTTGCAAATATTTTCTCCCACTCCTTGTGTTGCCTTTTCAAACTGTTGATAGCATGCTTTGATGCACAATAGTTTAAAATTTTTCTGAAGTCCAGTTAATCTCCTTTTTCTTTTGTTGCTTATGTTTTTGGTGTCATATTTGAGAAATCATTGCCAAATCCAACGTCGTGAAGCTTCCCTCCTATATTTTCTTTGAAGAGATTTTATAATTTTAGTTCTTATGCTTAGGTCTTTTATATTGAGTTAATTTTTGTATATTGTGTAACGTAACGGTACAACTTCATTTTTTTGCATGTAGCTATTCAGTTTTCCCATCATCATTTGTTGAAAAGACTAACCTTTCCCCATAAAGTGGTCTGGCACTCTTTTTTTTTTTTTTTTACATCTTTATTGGAGTATAATTGCTTTACAATGGTTTGTTAGTTTCTGCTTTATAACAAAGTGAATCAGTTATACATATAGATATGTTCCCATATCTCTTCCCTCTTGCGTCTCCCTCCCTCCCACCATCCCTATCCCACCCCTCCAGGCAGTCACAAAGCACCCAGCTGATCTCCCTGTGCTATGCGGCTGCTTCCCACTAGCTATCTACCTTATGTTTGGTAGTGTATATATGTCCATGCCTCTCTCTCGCTTTGTCACAGCTTACCCTTACCCCTCCCCCTATCCTCAAGTCCATTCTCTAGTAGGTCTGTGTCTTTATTCCTGTCTTACCCCTAGGTTCTTCATGACATTTTTTTAAAATTCCATATATATGTGTTAGCATACGGTATTTGTCTTTCTCTTTCTGACTTACTTCACTCTGTATGACAGACTCTAGGTCTATCCTCCTCAATATAAATAGCTCAATTTTGTTTCTTTTTATGGCTGAGTAATATTCCATTGTACATATGTGCGACATCTTCTTTATCCATTCATCCGATGATGGACACTTAGGTTGTTTCCATCTCCGGGCTATTGTAAATAGAGCTGCAGTGAACATTTTGGTACATGACTCTTTTTGAATTACGGTTTTCTCAGGGTATATGCCCAGTAGTGGGATTGCTGGGTCATATGGTAGATCTATTTGTAGTTTTTTAAGGAACCTCCATACTATTCTCCATAAGGGCTGTATCAATTCACATTCCCACCAGCAGTGCAAGAGTGTTCCCTTTTCTCCACACTCTCTCCAGCATTTATTGTTTATGGATTTTTTGATGATGGCCAGTCTGACTGGTGTTAGATGATACCTCATTTTAGTTTTGATTTGCATTTCTCTAATGATTAATGATGTTGAGCATTCTTTCATGTGTTTGTTGGCAATCTGTATATATCTTCTTTGGAGAAATGTCTATTTAGGTCTTCTGCCCATTTCTGGATTGGGTTGTTTGTTTTATTGATATTGAGCTGCATGACTTGCTTGTATGTTTTGGAGATGAATCCTTTGACAGTTGCTTCATTTGCAAATATTTTCTCCCATTCTGAGGGTTGTCTTTTCATCTTGTTCATGGGTTCCCTTGCTGAGCAAAAGCTTTTAAGTTTCATTAGGTCCCATTTGTTTACTTTTGTTTTTATTTCCATTTCTCTAGGAGGTGGGTCAAAAAGGATCTTGCTGTGATTTATGTCATAGAGTTTTCTGCCTGTGTTTTCCTCTAAGAGTTTGATGGTGTCTGGCCTTACATTTAGGTCTTTAATCCATTTTGAGTTTATTTATTTATTTATTTATTTATTTGCGGTACGCGGGCCTCTCACTGTTGTGGCCTCTCCTGTTGCGGCGCACAGGCTCTGGACGCGCAGGCTCAGCGGCCATGGCTCACGGGCCTAGCTGCTCTGCGACATGTGGTATTTCCCTGGACCAGGGCACGAACCTATGTCCCCTTCATTGGCAGGCGGACTCTCAACCACTGCGCCACCAGGGAAGCCCTTGAGTTTATTTTTCTGTAGGGTGTTAGGGAGTGTTCTAATTTCATTCTTTTACATGTGGTGGTCCATTTCTCCCAGCACCACTTATTGAAGAGGCTGTCTTTTTTCCACGGTATATTCTTGCCTCCTTTATCAAAGATAAGGTGACTATATGTGCGTGCGTTTATCTCTGGGCTTTCTATCCTGTTCCATTGATCTATAGTTCTGTTTTTGTGCTAGTACCATACTGTCTTGATTACTGTAGCTTTGTAGTATAGTCTGAAATCAGGGCGCCTGATTCCTCCAGGTCCGTTTTTCTTTCTCAAGATTGCTTCGGCTATTTGGGGTCTTTTGTGTTTCCATACAAATTGTGAAATTTTTTGCTCTAGTTTTGTGAAAAATGCCAGTAGTAGTTTGATAGGGATTGCATTGAATGTGTAGATTGCTCTGGGTAGTAGAGTCATTTTCACAATGTTGATTCTTCCAATCCAAGTATATGGTTTATCTCTCCATGTATTTGTATCATCTTTAATTTCTTTCATCACTGTCTTATAATTTTCTGCATACAGGTCTTTTTTCTCCTTAGGTAGATTTATTCCTAGATATTTTATTCTTTTTGTTGCAGTGGTAAATGGGAGTGTTTTCTAATTTCTCTTTCAGATTTTTCATCATTAGTGTATAGGAATGCCAGAGATTTCTGTGCATTAATTTTGTATCCTGCTACTTTACCAAATTCATTGATTAGCTCTGCTAGTTTTCTGGTAGCATCTTTAGGATTCTGTATGTATAGTATCATGTCATCTGCAAACAGTGACAGCTTTACTTCTTCTTTTCCACTTTGGATTCCTTTTATTTCTTTTTCTTCTCTGATTGCTGTGGGTGAAACTTCCAAAACTATGTTGAATAATAGTGGTGAGAGTGGGAAACCTTGTCTAGTTCCTGATTTTAGTGGAAATGGTTTCAGTTTTTCACCATTGAGGATGATGTTTGCCTGGTTTTGTCATATGTGACCTTTATTATGTTGAGGAAAGTTCCCTCTCTGCCTACTTTCTGCGGAATTTTTATCATAAATGGGTGTTGAATTTTGTGAAAAGCTTTCTCTGCATCTATTGAGATGATCATATGGTTTTTCTCCTTCCGTTTGTTAATATGGTTTGTCACATTGATTGATTTGCGTATATTGAAGGATCCTTGCATTCCTGGAATAAACCCCACTTGATCATGGTGTATGATCCTTTTAATGTGCTGTTGGATTCTGTTTGCTAGTATTTTGGTGAGGATTTTTGCATGTGTGTTCATCAGTGACATTGGCCTGTAGTTTTCTTTCTTTGTGACATCCTTGTCTGGTTTTGGTACCAAGGTGATGGTGGCCTCGTAGAATGAATTTGGGAGTGTTCGTCCCTTGGCCGTATTTTGGAAGAGTTTGAGAAGGATAGGTGTTAGCTCTTCTCTAAATGTTTGATAGAATTTGCCTGTGAAGCCATCTGGTCCTGGGCTTTTGTATGTTGGAAGATTTTTAATCACAGTTTCAATTTCAGTGCTTGTGATTGGTCTGTTCATATTTTCTATTTCTTTCTGGTTCAGTCTCGGCAGGTTGTGCATTTCTAAGAATTTGTCCATTTCTTCCAGGTTGTCGATTTTATTGGCATAGAGTTGCTTGTAGTAATCTCTCATGACCCTTTGTATTTCTGCAGTGTCAGTTGTTACTTCTCCTTTTTCATTTCTAATTCTATTGCTTTGAGTCTTCTCCCTTTTGTTGTTGGCTAATGGTTTATCAATTTTGTTTATCTTCTCAAAGAACCAGCTTTTAGTTTTATTGATCTTTGCTATCGTTTCCTTCATTTCTTTTTCATTTATTTCTGATCTGATCTTTATGATTTCTTTCCTTCTGCTAACTTCGGGGTTTTTTTGTTCTTCTTTCTCTAATTGCTTTAGGTGCAAGTTTAGGTCGTTTATTCGAGATGTTTCCTGTTTCTTAAGGTAGGATTGTATTGCTATAAACTTCCCTCTTAGAACTGCTTTTGCGCATCCCATAGGTTTTGGTTCGTTGTGTCTCCATTGTCATTTGTTTCTAGGTATTTTCTGAATTTCATTTTGATTTCTTCAGTGATCACTTGGTTATTAAGTTGTGTATTGTTTAGTCTCCATGTGTTTGTATTTTTTACAGATCTTTTCCTGTAATTGATATCTAGTCTCATAGTGTTGTGGTTGGAAAAGATACTTGATACGATTTCAATTTTCTTAAATTTACCAAGGCTTGATTTGTGACCCAAGATATGATCTATCCTGGAGAATGTTCTATGAGCACTTGAGAAAAATGAGTATTCTGTTGTTTTTGGATGGAGTGTCCTATAAATATCAATTAAGTCCATCTTGTTTAATGTATCATGTAAAGTTTGTGTTTCTTTATTTATTTTCATTTTGGATGATCTGTCCATTGGTGAAAGTGGGGTGTTAAAGTCCCCTACTGTGATTGTTTTACTGTCAATTTCCCGTTTTATGGCTGTTAGTATTTGCCTTACGTATTGAGGTGCTCCTATGTTGGGTGCATAAATATTTACAATTGTTATGTCTTCTTCTTGGATCGATCCCTTGATCATGATATACTGTCCTTCTTTGTCTCTTGTAATAGTCTTTCTTTTTTTCTTTTTTTTTGTGGTATGCGGGCCTCTCACTGTTGTGGCCTCTCCCATTGCAGAGCACAGGCTCCAGACGTACAGGCTCATCGGCTGAGCTTGCAAAAACTGTCTCAAAATGACAGGTATCAGTCATTCTTTCTCAAATTTTATGTAATCCTCTAAAACTGACAGTGGCACAGAAAAAGAAATACGGCAAACAGAGAAACTCCTTTGCTGTGAATCAGAACATCTGAAGCTCCCCACCTTTTGTTTCTAGAAAAACAACATTCTTAAAGCTTATTTTCCACTTCTTCAGCACATCACTGATTACAGCAGAGCCCTATAGAATGCCTTTCTTTAAAGGTATAATTGTTGGTATCACATGGATGTTGTTCCCTCCAGTGAAATTGAAACTTTAAATGGAACCTTAATAATGAAACAATCTCCAGGTTTATTGATTTTCTTCAATAAGTTCCTTAACCTACTCAGGCATGTTTTTGTTTTCCAAAATAAAGCGGAGTCTAATTCCAAGTGTTTGATGTTAAGTTATTTGAAGCGTTGAAATAAACACTGAAGTTAGTTGGAAACTAATTCAATCATCTGTAGTTACAAGGGGAAAACAATATAAATACGTGTTAGACAATATTTTATTTAATGATACAAAGCTTAAAAGTTAGCTGTCAGCACTATGTAAAATAAAATTTATGTACTATAAGGAAATAGATCCCAGGATCAGGAAAAATTTAAATCAGGATACAAGGTCAAGATGGCTGGGGTGGGGTAGGGTGTTAGAATCCAGAAATAAAGGCTGGTGAATCTTGGATATTTACTACTGATGAGTTGAATGTTCATTTCTAAGATTCCTAGTGCGCAAGTTTAAAAAAGAAACATAGTAATCAACTTTATTGTCTATGTAGGAGATCTTGAATGGTAGACTTGAAGTGTCTTCATCAAAATCTTCCCTGAATATAATAACAGGTATTTTTTGCTCCTTCTTGTGGTAGCCCTTTAACATCAGGCAAAGCAGGATGCTACAGTGTAAAGTACAGTTCAGAAAGAGATGCTGAGACAATATGATCCAAAACTTGTGGTCTCGCTAAGCCCATAGCCTTGATGATCACTGTATAATGCCTTTGTAGGGGGCTTAGAGGAAAGATACTAGTTCATCAGAGAATGATTGTTGTTAAATTACCCAGAATTATAAAATCAGAAGACTGTATAGTTGTATTTAAAGGGAGCTATTTTCAGAAGTGCCAGTGGAGCCCTATGCTTCATTGTTTCTAGACAACCAACATTCTTAAGGCTTATTTTCCACTTCTTCAGCGCATCATTGATTACATCAGAGCCCTATAGAATGCCTTTCTTTAAAGGTATAATTGTTGGTATCACATGGATGGGCCCCAAAGCCCATACTGGTGAAATCTAAAGGAATTATGAGCACAGTTGGTCCTAGAACACCGAGAAAGCATGTTGTGATAGCTTCCCCACCTGCATACCTCACGAAGCTGGGGAAGGAAGTCTGTAGAGTTGGCAGCTGTTATCAGACTCTTCTTGGAAGTTGTGAACTGGATCAGACTCTTCTTGGAAGTTGTGAACTGGAAACTTTTCTTTTTGGTAAGAATAGCTGTGAAAAGCCTCCTGATCTTAAATTTATTGGCCGCATTAATAATTAATAAAGGTTTTATGAGCAAAGCAATGGCACATAAACATTCAGCTTATGCTATATGCTGCTTCCAAATCATAGTACTTGCTGTGATTTATGGGATGGAATGAAAATGGAAAAATGTGGGCTATAGCATATGTCTCCAATGAAAGAAAACAATCGAGATAATTTTCTAGTGTCACACTGAGCCTCTCTCAGTAATGAACTGAAAGGGGTTCAAAGGGCACCTGTCATTAAGGCATTTCACCAATCTTTGCTTGCTGGAAACCAGAGTACAGGCTGCATTCAGATGGTACAGGTGTACTTCATCCTCTGACATTTGGGTTCCCACAACATCCCATATGTCAGGGGAGACCTGGGAGTTGACTTCTCCAGGTCTACACTGAGGGTGACTCAGAAGCTTGGGATCCCCTTTTTCCCATCCTCTCTGCTGTTTGGTGTACTCTTTCTGCTTTTCATTTTAGAAGTAAAAACAAGAAGAGGATTAAATGTATGAAGTCACATAAATAAGCTTTAGTTATTTATTTATGTTTGCTTTTCTTCTATTTTTATAACATCATTTGTTACTTGATTGAAACCTAACTGGTTATTTGCATTGCTATTCTTTTTGGAAAAGGGGAAAGAACAGGGGAAAGAGTTGCTTTTGGAATCAGATGGACCTATGTTTGGATTTCACATATGCCACTAAGTTATCTGAGCAAGCTACACAATTTCTCTGAGCCTTGCTGTCTTCTCTGTAAGACACAGGGGTAGTGCTTCTTCACACAGGGTTGCTGTAGAGCTTAAATGAAATAAATCACGCAAAGCACATTGCCCAGTGCTTGGCACACAGTAGAGCCAGTAAAAGTAAAAGTTTGTATTCTGACCATTCCCATAGTTGTAGTTAGATGCCAGGTCCAGGCTCTTTCAAAAACAGGGCCACTTTGTGGACAGTGGGAAAGCAGATGGAAGCCTTTGGGAGGCCATGGATTACTCTCCGAATAGCTCAGACTTTTCATTGTTGGCTCTTCTTCCAAGGCTCCACACACAGAAAGCTCAACACCCTGCAGCCCTGGGAACTGAGAAGACCGAGAGAGTCCCAGAGCCATGGGGCTGCTGGGGGCTCCCTGGAAAGTGGGGGTCATCCTCTCCAGAGACAGGGGTCTTCTCCTAGACTTAGACAAATATGAATGTTGGCAGAGATGTCAGGGCATGGAGGACTGGCAGCTCGGGCTGGGCCTTAGGAGAGGACGGGACTCCTGGGGCTCCTAGTGTTCAGACGGAGTCCTCTGAATATTGTCAGGGCTCCCACAGGCAATGAGTCTGGAGACTCACTCACAATAATCAAACTCACCAAAGACCAACATTTGAACCGGGCGCCAAATTACTTGTGTTGTGAAGGATATTCCTTCCACCTAGATCACACCGTTCCAAATATCAGGAAACCCTATGAGCAGTTAGGGATTATCATTACAGACCTCAGAACCACCATTTATTGAGTGTCCAATGTGTGCTGAGTACAAACGTTCTTTTAACCTTAGGTGGAGTTTCCCCAAGAGCATGGCTTGAGACCACAGCTTGAATGTAGTTAGTTTATTTTGGGATGTCATCCCAGGGAATTGGAGTTGGTGGGCACTGGGAAGGGTTGAGTAGGGAAGAAGGGAAGGTGATCCAAGGGTCTCTTATTGGGCTGGTCACTTTTTTGGGCAACTGGGGCTCAATCCCACCAGAGAGCCTCTGGGTAGAATGTGCTTCAGAACTGTCTGCTCAAGACATTGAAGTATTCATTTCCTGATTTGTGTCCATCATTGGTTATGCCCAGGATGTGTTGTTAAGTCCTTCCAGCTTCCAAGTTTGTGCATATATGCCAGGATGGTCGAGTGGGCTCCTGCAGGCATTCCACAGGGAAGGGCACAGGAGCCCTGGGGAAGAATGCAAGAGACGCTTGATGCAGCTGGGCCAAGGGGCCCTGAAGCTACCCTTCTGTGTGACTAGTTGCTGCAGCGGTGGCCAGACCAAAAAAGTGATCTGAGAGGATGTGAGACAAGGCACATGAGATGTCTAACATAGCCTTGACTCCTTATAGCAACCCCACGAGGTCGATAATATTAGTGTCACTTCACTGATGGAGTAACCGAAGCTAGGAGAAGTGAAGTAACTGGCTCATGGCCATGCGGCTCTAAATGGCAGGGCCAGAATTTAAATGTAGGCTCGTGTTAACTTTAAAGCATGTGCCAGACTTCTCTGCTCTGATGCTGGGCTAGACACCTTCCATTTGTCCCTCTAAATTGTCTCTCCAGCCTTCTCTGCCCCGGGAAGATGATCTATGGGGATAATATCAAAAAGCTCTCTTTCACAGTGGCTTCTGGTTAGGGTAGTATAGTGGGGGAGCACCAGCAAGTGACCGGAGAGAGGGAGAGGGTATGATCAGTGTAGTTATTTCTTTGGTTCCCTCCCTGCAAGGTTGCCTGGGACTAGCTATGTCCCTGGATGGGATATCACAGCTTTTCCCAGGATGTATGTCCATACTTTTCTTTCCTCTTTGTTCTCCTGAGTGTCCCCTTTCTTTTCTCCCTTGATCCTAGGGGGCAGTGTTATTAGTCATTTGTGATTTCCTTATACTCTTCCTGTACCTCTTTGCCTTGTCCTAGTTTGAGTGTGCTGTACCCTGCTGGAGGGACCCAGATCGATACAGCCACGTCCCAGACGTGGCTGGAAAACGCAGTCGGAGCACAGACGTTATCTGCCTAGGTCCACCTCCGTGTCACTTACCGCAGGAGAGAGCACTCTCTTAGTGACCAAAGATACCTCCTGGGCTAGAGCCACTGTCTGTCCATCAGACAGTGCTGACAAACATCAATACATTATTGCTCACTCCTTATCTAAGCTCCATGCTGGCAAACTTTCCATGCACACAGCACCTCTTGGATAGATAATAATTTAACAACAGTAGCTTAACCTTCGTCTGTGCTTTGCTTTGATGTCCAGGCCAATTTCACTCTTCTTTAGTTGGGGTGACATCTATCCTTTGAGGTGTTGCTGCGTGTGGCTAATCTCTTTAGTTCTGGACAGATTATGCTCATTTCCTCCTGGGGGATCAACATCTTTCCAAGTATTCGGGAGACAGAGAAGAGCTATCAGTTCTGTTCATCAGGTGTTAAGGCTGTTGGAATGATGCACCAACTACCCCCTTGAAGCCTGGGATTGTCTTCCCTTCTGCAGGTAGCCGGGCCTCAGCTGGGAGGAGGAGGAGGAGAAGAGGTTTGCCTTTGCCTTCTCTCTGCAAACTCTAGCTCCACTTTTATGCCTCTCAATAACTCTAGGTGTTCGACGATTCGCTGCATTCATTTTGAATTTAAAAAAAAAAAGACCAGCTCTGAGTTTGAACAAACGTGTTTTTATTCAAGGTTTAAAACATTTCTTTTATGGCTCCCCTGCTGTGCCTCTGATTATTTCCCTTTCCTTAGAGCGTGAATGATTGTTTATTAAACATAATAATAATAATAAAGTGGAGGTAGGGTCCCTTAGTTGGCATTAGTTCAGATTCCAATTTAATCTTTCACTTCATTACAACTCTGTTCAGTTGCGTGTTTCATAACCAGCGTGTATCACGGTGAATGAAGGCAAGCTTCAGAATAACATGTCAGTAAGATGATTGTTCATGGAACACACAGTACCTCTGGTCTATAATTTTAAAAAAAACAACAAAAACCTGATTCAAAAAAAAAAAAAGAGTAGGAACTTGTTTCATTGCATAGAACCCAGTAGCTTTGAAATAGCAGAGTCTGCCTTCCTGAGCCAAGAGTCCTGTCCCTGTGAATGTCAGGATAGGGAGAGATGCTTCCTGATCTTTCAGAGTGGTGAGCAGGGCTCTTCTGAACCACTGAAAGTTAGGAGGGGCATGAACCTTCCGTCTTTATCCTTCCAGAAACAGTAGGCTTAGGGTGATGGGCTCTGCCTCTTGTTAGCAATGTGACCTCAGCTCCTTCAACTCTAAAGTGGGAGTGATACTAGTGACATCCATGGCTGTTGCACAGATTACATTACAAATAACCTTATCAATTGTCAGAAATAATGATTGTTTCAACAGGCCTTGGGTCATGATTGGAGGAAGAAATAAAGATGATGCTGTTCAGAGTACGAGTCTAAGTGAACAGATAGACTCAGAAGTATAAGAAAACAACATAGAAATGGTCTTTGGTTATAAGAAGAAAAAAGGACATTGATGGGTTTGGGGTTGGAGGCAACTCCCCAAGAACCTGCTCAAGCTACATTAAAAACGTGGTTACTCCACAAAAGAAAATATACAGATGGCAAATAAGCATATGAAAAGATGGTCTACATCACACATCATCAGGAAAATGCAAATTAAAACAATAATGAGATACCACCACACACCTATTAGAATGGCCAAAATCCAGAATACTAACATCAAATGATGGTGAGGATGTGGAGCAGCAGAAACTCTCACAGCAGTGAATTGGGTCTAGCTGACGTGGAGGACAATGTGGTGGTTTCTCACAAAACTAAACATACACGTACCGTACCATCCAGCAGTCATGCTTCTTGATATTCATCCCCCAAAGTTGAAAACTTATGTCCACACAAAAACCTGCATGCAGATGATGATAGCAGTTTTATTCATAATTACCAAAACTTGGAAGCAACCAAGATGTCCTTCAGCAGATGAATGGATAAACTGTGGTACATCCAGACAGTGGAATATTATTCAGTGCTAAAAAGAAAAGCACTATCAAGCTATGAAAAGACATGAAGAAACTTAAATTCATATTACTAAGTGAAAGAAGCTAATCTGAAAGAGCCATATTCTATGTGATTCCAACTATATGACATTCTGGACAAGGCAAAACTTTGGAGACAGTAAAAAGATCAGTAGTTGCCAGGGGTTGAGCGGGAGGGAGGAATGAATAGGGCAGTGAGACTATTCTGTATGGTACTATGATGACGGATACACATCATTATGTGTTTGTCAAAACCCAAAGAACACACAACACCAAGAGAGGACCGTTATGTAAAGTAGGATGATTATGATGTGTCGCTGTAGGTTTGTGGATTGTAACAAACATACCACTCTGGTGGGGAATGTTGATAATGAGGAAGGCTGTACACCTTGTGGGGGGCAGGGAGCATATGCACAGTCTCTATATATCTTCCTCTCAATTTTGCTGTGAACCTAGAACTGCTCTCAATAATGTGTCTTATTAAAAAAAAAAAAAAAAGTGGTTTCCAGACTGCTATGCATAAGACAAGGATAGGATTTAAGAAGAGACAAGAGTCCGGGGTCTGAGGATGAGAGGGTAGGGTGGAGTGGGTGCAGCAGGATGTGGGCCCAGCGTTAAAGGAAGTCAGAAACTTGGGAGAACACAAATGTCCAGGGGGGCTTTTGAAGCTTTTTGCTGTAGGGTCGGTGATGTAAACCGTCTCCTCTCTCTCCTCCAGGATAGCCTCAGGCACATTCATCTAGTTTACAAATTCTTTTGTGTGTGTGGATTTTTTAGGGGAACTCAGAAGTTGCTGAGTTCTACCAGTGGTTTGTTGTAGGTGAAAAGGGGGATCGTTTTATGAGACATAGGAAGCAGAGAAAGAGGAGGCAGCTGGCTTCTTGGTTATAGGAAGCAACACCCCTTAAATGTCCTCTGAGGCCGCCCAGTCTCAGCCAGCTAGGCAAGCGCCCACACGGGGATCTGTTGGCCTCTTGAAGACAGGTGCTCAGCCAAGCTCACATAGTCCCGGTGAGGAAGTTGGTCAAATATAGTTCCCAGTGAAACAAGTGCACCCCTCCCCCATCAACCCTCTGCGTGTGGTGGTCATATTTTGAAATGAGGTCATCTATAGAATTTGTATTCTTGAGAATTTTCGTTGAGGCTCATGCTTTGGTTAGTTTAGAACCAAGAAACTTATTCAAGGAAGAGCTAAAATCAAGAAGGTGAATATAACAGTTATCTGTATAATATTATGGCAGTTTTCAGCCGTAGCCACCCATGTTGAAGTTAGCTAACGCTACCCAGTTATGCCCAGGTGACCCATGTGGGTCTGGGCCCATGGCCTGGAGGGGATGCAGAAAGCCTGTTGGGGGTGTGGAGTACATTCCAGATTTTAGACTTGGCCTTCTTTTCTGATTGCATGTGTGTCATTTAATAAACCAGCATATTCCTAAATAACACCGAGACTGTCTTGTATTCTGACACTCCAAGCACTTGGTACTGAGAGAGATCCAGTGGTCCACTCTAGCCACAGGATCTTTGGTGACCTCCAGCTAGCCATGTGGCATACAGGCACAGTTCTTGCTCTGGGAGGAGTGTATCCCCTGAGAGTCATCCAAGGTCTGGAGAAGTGTGTTATGGGCCTCTGATTGCCCAGCTGTCTCTCAGGATTGACATTTTTCCAGAGTCAAGCTCAAAGGCATGATGTCAGGACAGCCTGGTTATGGGAACTCCTCCATTTCTCACCTAGGCTATCACATGGCCCTACTGCTCAGCTGCACTCTTAGCAGCCCAGGCAAAGAGACTAGGACCTGGGTATTTCACAGCATTGGGGAAAGTTTTGATTCCTTCTTGCTTGAAACTCTCTCTTCTCCTGGTTTTGGGATATTGCACTCTCTGGTAATGTCCCTCCTGCCTCTCTGGTGCTCACTCCCAGTGCCTTTGCTGGGGCTTCTGTGTCCTCTTGATCTCTAAATGTTGGATGTGCCAGGGCTTAGCCCTGCCTTCGTCTCTTCTCAGTTATGTGTGTGCCTGGGTGACCATATCTAGTCCTATGACTTTAAATATCTATATGCTGATGACTTTCACCTTTTTGTTTCTCCTCTTAGAATTCTAGGCATATATTCATTTGCATACTTTATATTTCCACTTAGATGGCTCGTAGTCATCTCCAAGTGTGCATGTGTCAAACTGGACACGTGATTTTTTTGCCCCTTTTCTCCCCAAATTACACTTCCCAAGTATCCTCTAAATTAGGGAACATTGCCTCAATTCACCCTCTTGCTCAGCCTTGTACACCAAAGTACTGAAGTACTCCCGGACTCCTCTCTTTTCCCTCACACTGCACATCCAGTTGGTCAGAATATCTCCAACCTGACCACTGCTTACAGATCCTCTGCTACCATCTGCCCCAAGCCATCATGACCTGTCACCTGGTCACTGGCCAGAGATTCCTGACTGGTCTTCCTGCCTTCATGCATTCTTGCTGTAGCCAGAGGGACCATTGTAACATGCGAATCTGAACGTGACACTCCCGATCAATAGCTTGATATTTCTCTGAGTAAAATTCCAAATTCACATCAGGCCCTCCAAGCCCTTAATTATCAGTTGCCTGCTTTGACATCATCTTCTCTCCAGCAGTGTTGACCTCCTCACTGTGCCGTGAACACAAAGGATTCTTCTGCCCCAGGACCTTTGCACTTGCCTTTCTCTCAGGATTGATCTTCTCTCGGAGGTCCCTATAACTCAACCCCTCACTTCATTTAAGCTTCTAGTAAATGTCTCATCTTCAGAGAGCTGTCCCTGACCTCATTATCTGAAATAGCACCTCCCACCATTTCCTCTCTTCTTACTTTTTGTTCATAGCAATTATTCCTATTTGTGTTTATACTACATATTGACCTACTTATTTGTTTGTTTATCTCCCTTAATTGGGATATAGGCTTTGTCTGGTTTGTTCACACCTATATTCTAAACACCTAGAATAGTGTCAGACATAATCTAAGCTCTCCATAAATATTTGTTGAATGAATGAAGGAACAAGTCAATTAGGGAATGAGAAAGTATGTGGGCTCCCTGTGCAAAGAATGTGCATACTCAACAAAATTGGACTCACTCAAACTTTTCTAAAAGCCAATCAATCTTTTAGGCAAAGAGCCTCTATTGATACTTGGCAATGTCCCTGCATGTGAAGTGGGTAGCGTATTAAAGTGGTGGGGATTGTCAGCGAGACCTCACTTGTTCCTTTTCTTTAGCTCATTCTAGGTACTTTGGAATAGAAAAGACCCCATGGGTATGAGGCTTGACTCTGACTTGCAGCAGCTGTTTGTTCTCAGGAAAGTTATATAACTTTTCTGATTACTTGCCTTGCTTGTGCAAAACTGGGATATACCTCAGGCCTCCCTCACACAGTAATCGTGACGATAAGACACAGCATACATGATATACTTAATACTGTGTCTGGCGTAGTATTAAGCACTCAGTGAAGAATAGCTGCTCTGAAGAAGAAGGTGATGATGATGATGATAATCATCGTCATGAAGAAGGAGATAGATGATGTTGCCAACTGGAAGGCAGTATGGCTTGGAAAAACGTGGGAGCCCAGGATTAGGAGATGGATTGTTCAAGGTTTCCACTAGGTGAGCTGATCGTAGGCATGGAATGAACATATACTGGATGAATGATTCTCCTTAGTTAGTGGTCTTTTCATTTAAGAAGCTTTCCACAGCTAGACTCAGGCCTCTGGGCAAGCACGGTGAGGGTATGACTTTGTATCACTCTCAGCCACTGTAGGTGTTAGTAAACAGCTGTGACTGGATGACCCGGAAGGAGAGTAGGCTGCCCTCACTCTCAGCTCATTCTCCTTCTGCAGAGGTCTGTGGATGCCTATCCTCCTGATCGGTCGGAAACCCAGCCCCTTGTTAGCAGCAGGGTGAGTGGTTCTGTAACTCACATTCTTTTTGTGACCCTGACCTCTGACTCACTGCCACCACTGTTCTCTTTCTCTGCATGTGGCCAACCACATCTCTCTGTCTCTCCTTGTCTTTCTTTTTCTTCCTCCTTCCCTCCCTTTTTGTCTTCCTCATTTTCCCTTACTGTTTTTACCTTCCTCTTTTTCTTTCCTCCCACATTCTTTCCACCTCCATTTTCTTTAGCTCCTTTGCAAACGGCAGTTATGGAGGCGTCAGGGCTGGGAGCCCAAGTGGCTCGTCACTGTCTGAGGCTTCCCTGGAGAGCAGGCAGCCCCATGTATTCTGGAGTCTCTCTGTCTGTCTCTCTGCCTCTCTCTCTTCTTCATCCCTTATACAAGTAGGCTGCTGCCAGGGTCCCAAGACCCTGGTAATTTACAGGGACGTTTAGAGAAGGGATGAGGGTTATTGATTTTTTCCACCTAGTTCCATCTAAGGGAGATTGGAAAGAAGCATCTAAGGTTGGGTGGCCCAGAGTAATGGGCCTTCACAGGGAGAGACAGTAGGGAAGAACACAGTTCTGGGCTCCGGAAATTCTGGCTTCTAGTCTTAAACCTTCTGAATAATTACCTGTGCATTTTTGGACAAGTTGCTTCCCCTCTCTGGACCTCAGTTTCCTCATCTGAGAAATAAAGGGCTTAAACTGTCTTCCAAGACAATTCTGCCTCCAGGCACCCAGCAATTTTAAATGGAGAAGTAAAATTCTGTTACTCATGATACCAAACACCTTACCCTCGTCCAGCACTGATCCTAGGACAACTGTGGCTTCATCTCTTGTCTCTTTGCTCATGTGGCTCCAACTCAATGTACTGAGGTCCTATTTTAGTGTGGACATTTGTCCTTTGACCTCTGACCAGCACATGCATATACTTTTCCTGCAAATAATCCTTCACATCTTTCTATGGAAGGTTATGGCATGAACAAGGTCAATCTGCAATTTTAAAGTCTGTGTCGAGGCCCTACCCAGTTACAGTCACTTTTGGGGGCTCCATCTGCATGCACATAGCACAGACAGAGGGGTGAAGAGCCTCCGAAATTCTGTCCAAACATCCCTATGATTTTTTGAGTACTTGATTTTTTCTCACTCCTGTCATGTGTCTCTAATGTAGAATGCCTGTCATAATACTCCCACTCCCGTACGCACAGGGCTGGGCATATAAATACCAGCCAATAATCCTTCCCTGGGTAGGGGCACGGAAAAGGCTTTTTGCTTCAATACAGATGTGCAATGGCCAGTAGCCATGTCCCCTACCCCATGTAGAAATCAGTTCTGAAAGGGAAGAATAGAGCCAGGGCTCAGAGAGAAGCCGAGACAATGGTTGGAAAAAGGGAATCCTGATGACACTTAGTCCCAGGTTCTACGTTTAAGGCCCAGATGATCCAGCTTTCTGTCTCTCTGAAGCTTGGTTGTTGGGTTCTTCTTTAAATGCAGCTTGGCAAAACACCAAGAGCCTCTGATAAGCCTTTTTGCTTAAGCCAGTGTGAGTTGGTCTCTCTTACAGACACTATTACAGAGTGGGAAACCAGCAAAGGCAGCTGTAATTAGTCAGGGTTCTCCAGAGAAACAGAACCAACCAAACAGAATTTCAATAAATAAAATTTATTATAAGGAATTGGCTCACATGATTATGGAGGCTGAGGAGTCCCAGGATCTGCCATCTGCAAGCTGGAGAAGCAGGAAGGCTGGTGTGTAGGTTGAAGGCTTGAGAGCCGAGGGCTGATGGTGTAGATTCCAGCCCACTCTAAAGGCTGGTGAACCAGGAGAGTCAAGGGCAGGAGAAAATTGATGTCCCGGCTCAAGTAGTTAGGCAGAGAGAGAATCCAGCCTTCTTCAGCTTTTTTGTTTCATTCAGACCCTCAACAGGTTGTGTGATGCCCACTTACATTAGGGAAAGTCATATGCTTTACTCAATCCACCAATTCACAAGGTAATCTCTTCCAGAAACACACTCACAGACACACCCAGAAATAATGTTTAACCAGGTGTCTGGGCATCCCGTGGCCTAGTCAAGCTGACACAAAAAATTAACCATCACAGTGGCCGTAAGGTTGGGCTGGTTGGCTGCATCATGCACCCAGCTGGGGAGCAGGTCTTAACTTCCTCATTATGTCTGGGCTCTGCCACCTGCCTGCTGTGTAACCAACTGTGATCTGTTTACCTGCTTTGCCACCACTGGCAGTCCACTTGGCCTCTGAGCTTCACCTTCAACCTGTCAGTGGAAAAAAATTGAACTAATAGTCTCTTGGGGTGTCATTCCAGCACAGACATGCTATTTGTAATTCCAGGATGAAATAAAGGCATCAGAAACTATTTTCTGAGCAAGCATCCCCTCCATTTCCTTCCCAAACCTCTGAGTTGCCAAAGGCACCACTGCTCTCTTGGTTTGCAGCTGTGTGTCCCTCCATCCTGGCCTGAAGCCTCTAGGCATGTCATTCGGGAGTCTGAGTGAATATTGCAGATTTCACTGCTGGCTCCTCCAGGTGACTTTCTCCTGGCTCCAGGAAGTCTTGAGTTGGTGTTGCAGGAGAATGGAGGAGAGCAGAAGGGATAGGAAGAGGGGAAGGGGAGGGTCCTGGGAATTGTGGAAACAACAAACTAGCATGCTCTCTTCTCAGGACCATCATGCACAGTCCCTGTCTCATGTCACAATTTCATCAGTCCAGGAAACAGGGTCTGAGGCATTAGATGTGTGGCCAGGCCTGAGACCTATCTGCCCCTCTACTCCTTCACTGAGGGCAGCCATGGTGCTATTCCAAGTACATGACTTGTAATTTATAGCTTAGTTTCTGGGTCAGATGATCCTGGGTTCCAGCACCAACACTACTGCATGCTCTGTTACCTCGAGCAAATTATCGAACCTCAGTTTCCTCGTCTATAAAATGAGGGTAATGATACCTGTCTCCCAGGGTTGCAGGGTTGAGAATTAAATAAATTAAGGCACAGTGCCTGGTATATGGTAAACACTTAACATAAATGCATATCAATATTTCTGCTGACCAGTTCTATTTTGGAGCATGTTTTAAAAAGAAGGGTGAATCAGGGTCTGAATTCTGTTTTTGACTTATACTTACGTTATAAATTTTGATTGTATTTCATAGATGTGAAAAGCCTTCTCTTGCCACTAAACTAACCTAAAGGAGATGTGTATAACAAAGGCAAACAAACAAGCCCAAACTACCCTTATGGGTTAATCGCACTTACATATTCTTGGAGCACTTTTTATATGGATCTCCCTTATAGCTTTAATGCAGGCCATTCAGTTGCTTTGAAATCTCTTTCCAGTATTAGATCTGCCCTCTAGAAACAGACATTTTAATACTTATCTACACACTTTTTGGGAGACAGATTTTTCCAGAACTTTTCATAAATATTTTAAATAATTGCTGTTGAAAATTGCTTACAATATCCAAAGGAATATAGCCAAAGCACTCACTCTCTGTGGTATCTGATGGGAAAACTGCCTGACTGTTGGAATAAACAAAATAAGTTTGTCACTGATTTCTATAGAACTTTTCTATTATTTCTCCTCTACATAAAATCCTATAAAACACTTTTTTTTTTGTACAGCAACTTAAAAAAAGAAAAAGAAGGTTTGAGTGGCTGCAGCTATCTTACTGAATGAGAAATAATTTTTCTTACCCTCCAATTATTTCCATTCTGCTGGTCTCCTCCAGTGTACAGAAACAGGGAGGTAAAATACTCTTTATTTCAACCTATTGTGGTAATTTAGATAATGATAACAAGACAGAAAAAATTTTTATAAAGCATCCTTTTCCTGACATCCATAGAAGAGATCAAAGGGAGTGAAGGAGGAAGGGGACAAATTATTACTCCAAGCCCTATGGTGAGTGATTTACAATATCCTTTACCTAATAGAATCCTAGAAATCCTGTAAAAAACCCTCACAACTGAACACATGCCCAAGCACTGTACTCACAAACGCAGGAAGATGCATACATCTAAATATATGCACGTGTCCCCAGTTATCTTAAGGGCTTTAAAGATATGCCATCTGAGGCCAGAGGGAGACAACTCATAGGATTTCTGGATTGGAACTTGGGAGAGGGCTCTGTTTCTGTGGACTTGTCCCAGTCCCTCCCAGCTGGATTTTCACATCTGTGAATGGAGAAATTTGACAGGATCTCATCATATCCCTTTCTCCTTTAATGTTGCTTCTGATACGGAGGGTCCCTTTGGGAAGTCAGGCAAGGCTAGAGAAGAGCTGGCCCCAGACCCCTAGGTGCATGAGGATGCTGTCCCTGTTGCTGAAGGGAAATAATTAGCAGTACCCAAACCTAGGGATGGGGCAGCCTTGACCCCCAGGGCTCCTCATGGTTACTGCTGGCAGAAGGTCATTTCCTTCAACTTCAATTCAGCAGACAGAAGAAAAAGCCCTGTGTTTAAATTACATGTTAGACGGAAGGCCAAGAACAATGCTTAAGGGTTCCCACGTGCGTGGTCCCACATGGATAATTACACAAGCCACTTAGAGAGCACAGCTCTCTTTGGAACCTTTGGGGGAATAAGACCATATACAGCTCTAGCCTTGCTTTCAGGGAGGTAACAGATCACCCTTCCCATGTGGTTGGCACAGGAGAATTGGTGACGGGGGGAGCGCTGTGTGACAGCATTTGCAAGGAGCAATATTAAGCAGTGGAGGTGGCCTGAGGGGGCAGGGAAGCTAGCAGTTGCCTCAGACTCCTCCTTTGGGCTGAGCTGCCACCCCATGGGGACTTCCCAGGGTGGGCCTCTCTCAGGAGCGTGGAGGGCATATCTAGTGCACTCTGATGCAAGTCTGGGGTTGTCTAGCTTCCCTTGGCACATGGGTATCTGTGGTCCCCTGGAGTACAAACTGCTCATGGGAGGGAACCCAGTTCCTTCTTTGGAACATGAAGGATGGATCGGATGGCAGCTAACAAGTGGGACTCTGCAGCCTTCTTCCAGCTTTCTGGGGAAAGGGCTCATGGCTTTAGCAGACAAGGAAAAGAGGGAGATGGAGGGAGACAGAAAGACATGAAGTCAGGGAGAGAGAGAATGAAAGGGATAGGGGCAGTATGGGAAAGAATGAGAAAGGGAACGATGGCAGGAGGGAGAGAAAAAGAGAGGGAAAGGGAGAGGAAGAAAAAGAAGCAGAGTTAAAAGGGAAGGAGACAGAAAGAAAGTGATCTGAGAGAAAGGCAGAGAAATAGTATAAGAAAATAGAGAGAGGCCTGGGAACTCACTTTGGGAGGTGTCAGTTGCCAATGACGGCCATGCCTGCACCCCTCCGCAGGGACAGTACCTGCCCACTAGCATATGACATCAAACTTTCTGAGGCTGCTTCAGTCCAGGAGGAGCTGGAATGCAGTCTATGAATTATAGACTCATGACTCATAGCCTGGGAATCTAATCAAGCTCATAAGTGGCCCAAATAAGAGGCCTTGTCTGCATGAGACTGAGCCCTGGAGGCTGGTAGAGCAGTAATATTTGGGTGCATTAGAATAGGGCTGGGCAAGGACAGGCTGGAGGATGCTGCTTCAGTTGTAAGGCTGGTCACTGTCAGGGCTTAGGGGAGGATCCAAAGCCCAGAGAAGCTGGTGGTGTCATCTAAGTCGTCCTGGTTTGCTGGGAGAGGGAGGGCTCCAAGAGTTCTGGGTATTCTGGCTCAGACAGGGAACAGGAGCCCAACAGGTGACCAAAGAGTGAGGGGCAGGTTAGAGCCCCTGAGGAGAGGGTCCTGCTCTAGTCTGAGCACCCTGGCCCAAACAGAGCCACTTCCCTCAAGTCCTCAACTCCCTCCATACCTTGGTGTATTTTTCTTCTGAGCAGTTCTGTCTCCCAACCAATAAGTGAAACAGCTGGAGTTTGAACCCAGAGGTGTCTGAGGCCAAAGCTCGTAATCTCTCTGTTGGTCAGGGAAGTGCCCTTATGGTGGTGAAATCCAGGAACAGAGAGATAAAAAATGGGGAGAATGAGGCACAAGGTCACCCCTGTGATTGTGCCTTGTACTGGATGGGTGGAGAGAGTGCATACGCAGCACTGACTTTATGAGGGCGAGAGGGGGAAGTTCAGTGGGCACCAGATCCAAGGTTCCAGAGCCCGCAAATCCAGAAACCACAGTGAGAACCTCGGCCACAAAGAAACCAGAGGAGCACACACTTGGCCTTTCTCAAGGATGGAGGCTCATCATTGTTGAATTCGATTCATCACCTCTTCAATTTAGGATTCGTGCTCCTGACTCCACTGCATCCCAATGCCTGATTGCAGTTACCTGCCAGGAACAACTCCCAGAAGCTTGCATTTTTCCTGCTACTTCTTTAGGCATTGGGCGCTTCATCCTGCAAATCCAGTCAGAACTCAAATTGCCTTTTCAGAGCACCAGGCATCTGTTTCCATGGAAACATATACTCTAGAGGGTGGAGATGGAGGACTAAGAAGGGCCAGTAGGTGCTGGAGGCTTGGAAGGAAACTTGTAGCTATTCCTCGATTTGTTTACTGTGCTCCTCTGATTCACAATATAAATTAAACACCTCATCACACACTAATGGTTCTAACTGGGAGACATTATGAACAGCTCCAGCAGCCTGGGGCCCAATCAAGACCGACAGTGATAAAAGCTGTCTTCGTCAGGAAGATTCTGTGAGTGAGCCAGCATTACTTTACCTTTTCCATGAAGTTACACTGCAAGCTCTTCATTGAGAAACCAGGAACTGTCCTTGGTGAAGTTTCTTGTCAGCAGACTGAGGAAGTGGTTTGGGGGAAAAAAGCCTAAACTCTAGCTTCAAACAGACCTGTATTCTGCTCTGACTTCAGCCATTTAGCATCTGAGTGCCTTCAAAGATGCCTTCTTAGGACTTCAGCTTTCATATTTCTAAAGTTGGGGGGTTTTAATATAAATTTATTTATTTTATTAATTTATTTTTGGCTGTGTTGGGTTTTCGTTGCTGCGCGCGGGCTTTCTCTAGTTGCGGCGAGTGGGGTCTACTCTTCGTTGCAGTGCACGGGCTTCTCATTGCAGTGACTTCTCTTGTTGTAGAGCACAGGCTGTAGGCAGGCGGACTTCAGTAGTTGTGGCGCATGGGCTTCAGTAGTTGTGGCTCGCGGGCTGTAGAGCGCAGGCTCAGTAGTTGTGGTGCACAGGCTTAGTTGCTCCGCGGCATGTGGGATCTTCCTGCACTAGGGCTCGAACCTGTGTCCCCTGCATTGGCAGGCAGATTCTTAACCACTACGCCACGAGAGAGGTCCCTAAAGTTGGTTTGATAGCAGCCCAATATACTACATGACACTTAGTACTGCTGATTATTCACAATTCCTTCTATATCTTGCTTTGCTGAAATTCTCTGAGTTTTTGTACAAGTTTGTTCTTAGAAAGGCATTGGATAGGTCATCATAATAGAATATTTTTGGTCTCAGTGACAGAGACCCAACTTGAATTAGCTTTCTTAGTAAGTATCTCCAGCAAAATCATCTTTGGGAAAACTGAAATCTCCCAAGAAAATGCCATTTTGTACTAAAACTTCTTTTTTTGGTCCCAGTTTGTTCCTTAAAGGAATTGTATCCTGTAGGCACATGGTGACTACTTGTGCTTAAGTACGAAGTGACATCTATTGAGGGATCATCAGGGTATTGTTTATATAATTGTGGGAAGGGCAGGGGTACAACTGGTCTTCAAGTCAACTGGAGCCAGAGACTTGCATGTTGCCTGGGTCCTCTCTCTGTTCCTTCACTTATTGGTTTATTGTCTCCTACTACAAACTGGCTTTTTCCTGATCAGTTGCTTACAGTTACCCAATCTGCTGCCATTCTTGAGTGACCTGCATCTGTCAGTTTCAGTTTGAAAATTTTGGTCAGTGGCTCACCCCTGGACCACTTAATTATAACCAAGAAATCATGGTCATATATCTGGCATGGGTGAGAACACAGGGATCCTACCTCTGTATTTACAGGCTATTTCCACAGATGGAATATGTTTGACATAAGTAGTAATCCCAACTGGTGTCAATTCTAGACCTCCACAAAGCATTCCCATTCTGATATCCATGCTAGCCCTGGATGCAAAGGGAATTCCAATATAAAACAGAATTAAAGGGCAGGTCTTTAGAGAAGGAGTCCAGGAAGACCCTATGAGGTATGTCCTAAGGTTTATATACTCTAGGAGAACCTGGCCCTTTTCTTCTAACTTAGCCACATCCACATCATCAAATGTTTATTCTTTTTGGTCAGAAAAGAGTTCAATAGAACCCCTGGCATTTCCTTTCCATCCTTATATCCTCCTTGTAGAACTTGCCTGACTCATGATTAGGAAGTGGCGGCCCTGTGGATCATGTGATTTCATTATTCTGCCAATGGTGCTTGGATTGGAGGTGGGCTCTACACTGGAGGTCAGCCAAACAGATTCTTGCTTCCAGTGTATTAGCTGAAGCTATTTTGGTTCACAATAGAACCCAAGCAAGCTTAATTAACTGTCCCCTCTTAGCCTCACACAAAAAGACTGTTGAACAACAAGGATTTGAGAAAGGAGCACTCAGATTTTGTGGACATTCCCTATAGAAGAGGGTCTTTCTACCCTTTTGAACCATGACCCACAGTAAGAACTACATTTTACATTTGCCCTAGAAGGCATACATATACAACTGAAACAAAAAATTTATGAAACAGTATTTATTTTTACTATGTGCAGCATACTATAACATTTTCTCATACCATTTACTTTATTCTATTTAAATTTTTGTCAAAAATGCTAGTCATCACTCACTCATTTTTTTCCCATAATCTACTAATCAGTTATGTTCTACAATTTGAAAAACAATCCTAGTCCAGAGTGCTTTGTTTGACATCATTCAATGTGAACTCCCAATTGTTGATCTTGATTTACATTCCAAAATTCTCAAGAAAGAAAATGTGTTTAGTTTTTTGGGGGGTCTGGGGTCTTCCCTTTTCCTAATCAAAAATAGCTGGATTCTGAACATGGCTGCCGATGCCTGTGTCCGTAGATCATGGGGTGTGTTCAAACTGTGGAAGCTGGTTAGACACTTCAGATGGCGTCTACTACATACAGACATTGGGAATTGAAACAGGCAGCCTAAACCAGTCACATGGTAATGGAGACCATAGCTTACAGGTACACCTGGGACTAGAGTTGAAGCCATGACAATACGAACAGACACACATACAAGAGGACTTCATGGGAGAGCAGAGATGTTCAACAGACAGGAAGAGAATAGAGGACAACCACTTGACTTTCCAGGCTTTGCTGGAAATCGGGTTGTGCTAACTGGAGTTGAACTCTGAGATTTCCCTGCTGACGTGAGAAGTTACTCAGGATGTTGGGTCCTGATCATCTCTGTTCATACTTGTAGAATTTTGAATTATGCCATAGACTGGAGGCCGGAGCTTAAAACATCCTTGTTATAAAATTCTGATGGAAAATTTCTCTAATTTTAACCAACATGTTTCCCCTAAGTGGGAATAAGGGGCTCTGTGTCTGTGAAAGAGTGTGGGAGTGCGCAGTTGTCATGACCTTGGCTTACTGAGGCTCAGGGTCACTCTTCCCACAGCTACATCTGTAGCCAGTAGTAGTGGCCAAGTATGGCCAGAAGATAGTCAGGTACCATAGTTTCAGGATCCCTAGAGTGAATAAACCAAAATGCTCCAAATATATTTAGTGGTGGTGGTGAAGGCAGGAGTAGAAGACATTGGCATGGTTTGGGACTGAAATTGGAGTGATGTATCTGTACAATGGAGTTTATTCACCAGTAAATGGAATAAACTATCTTGCCATGCAAAAGCATGGGTGGATCTTATAATGCATATTGAGAAGTAGAAGAAGTCAGTCTGAAAAGGTTACGTACTGTATGAGTCCGTTAATGTGACATGCTGAAAAAGGTAAAACTATAGCAGAGTTTTAGGGGAGAGATGGCCAAAATATATGGTTCTCAATTTAGAGAACTTTACAATGTGAACTCATTTTTTTTTTTTATTGGAGTACAGTTGATTTACAGTGTTGTGTTAGTTTCTGCTGTACAGCAAAGTGAATCAGTTATACATATACATATATCCACTCTTTTTTAGATTCTTTTCCCATATAAGTCAGTACAGAGTATTGAGTAGAGTTCCTTGTGCTATACGGTAGGTCCTTATTAGTTATCTGTTTTATATATAGTAGTGTGTATGTGTAAATCCCAATCTCCCAGCTTATCCCTCCCCACCCTTTACCCCCTGGTAACTGTAAGTTTGTTTTTTACATCGATGACTATTTCTGTTTTGTAAATAAGTTCATTTGTGCTATTTTTTTAGATTCCACACATAAGCAATATCATATTATATTTGTCTTTCTCTGTCTGACTTACTTCACTCAGTATGACAATCTCTAGGTCCATCTGTGTTGCTGCAAATGGCATTATTTCATTCTTTTTTATGGCTGAGTAATATTCCATTGTATATATGTACCTCATCTTCTTTATCCATTCCTCTGTTGATGGATATTTAAGTTCCTTCCATGTCCTGGCTATTGTAAATAGTGCGGCAGTGAACAGTGGGGTGCATGTATCTTTGTGAATTATGGTTTTCTCCAGCGATATGCCCAGTAGTGGGATAGTAAAAAAAATATTAGTGACATACTCATGCTTAACAGAGAAAAGCATGAGAACTAGCATAGGGATTGGGTAAGGGTTTACATTTGTCTTAAATTCAGCACTAATCTTATGAGTAAGGTGTAACTGACATCTCCATAGGCACTGAGGCTCAGAGAGGCTTTGAAGCTCAAGGTGGGTCATGAGGTGAGAGGACTCAGTCTGTCAGAGCGTAGAAAACATCTGGAGCATCCTCCAGAGAGCTCTTCTGTGCCAACTGTAGAAAAGTAAATTTTTGAGCAGAAGAGCAAAAAACCCATTGGTTCTTTGTTCTCTTTCTCTCTCTCCTCTGAGGGTATTTTACCACTTTGGGAGGGCAAATGCATGGCATTTGATATTGCCTTGAGAACCTTGATTTCCTTTAAATGATTGCGACATGTCTTTGATCTTCATTGTCTTATTCTAAAATGCTTAGCCAATTAGGAAATTATTCTTCCTGTGTCTCTTAAATTGTTATTTATTTTCATATTGTTTTAGCTTAATGTATTCCTTTCATCATTAAGTAACTTGTTTATGAATGTATAATTGACTTTGTTACTATTTGTCCCTTATCACTTTGTACTAATTCCTTTATCCTAGGTTATCATGCAGTTATTTTTGCTGTCATTATTCAATGAAATCCATACATTGCTGTTGATACCAGCTCATAGATACAATAGGATCACAATTAGCAAGCTGTTTTTATTGTAGAGCTCATCTAAAGAATAATCAGAACCTTTACCCCAATCTCTCTCCCAAATTTTACCCAAATAGAACAGTATGTATCTAGGAAGTGGCTCATGTGTGCTTGAAACTCATCCTTCTTGGTTCTAGGTGATATTTACAAGTTCCCTCTGTCTTTGGCCCATGGCTCCCTTCACCCTAGGGAGATTTATTTGGTGATACCTTTGGGTACTCCCAAGCAGGGATGCCTCAGCTCAATCTTGGATTCACTCACGACCATCACCTTCCCTAACTGTGACAAATATATTCAACCCTTGTGTGGAGCAAGCTAGGGGTGCTGTACCTCTTTCCCCAATATCTGAAGGAGATTTGTACTTTTTTATGATTTTTATTCACTTCAAATTCAGCCTCTTTGCATTAGGTCTTAGGTGTAAGTCTTTGAGTGGCAACGTCAGTGGAGAGCTGAAGAGCCGCTACTTTGTGGAACTCAGTATCTTACCTCCACTTCAGTATCGCTAAGGGCCTTGCAATCATTATCTACTTCAAGCTCTCTATACCTTTAGGGATACTTCCTAAGAGGCTCCCAGAGAAAGGTTCCCTGGCGGGATATGCTCTGACATTCTTTTAGGATATACCACACATGCATGAGTGCATGATATACACACACATCACAGAGACACACACATGTAGACATACATATATGAAATCTTATCTTTCCATTGACTTAAGCCTAATTTTAAAAAAATGGATGGATTTTATTTTCAAACTATTAAAAGCTCTGCTGGAAGCCTATTAGAAAGAGATCAGCTGGAAGGGCAGTCTGTACTTGAGCAAAGAAGTCCACACACCTGTGTCCTCAAGTTGAGCTGGGTATAGCTGTCACATATACTCTGAATTGGTCTTCAATGTCCTGCTAACATGGAATGCTGACCAGAGGAGGTATTTTACACACACACACACACACACACACACACACACACGTGTATATATATACAAAACATCTGAATTTATGAATAAGTGCCATTATTTCAGATCCTTTATCATCCTATACTTACATGAGAATGGCTTAATAAAAAAATTGTGTGATCCCTGTCTTACCCCATCAGTGCACTATTCATTGGCAGAGATGGCTGCTTAATGGGATGGGAGTGAGGTTCCATTTAGGAAAGAACTTCCAAGATACTGCTCATGGTTTACTTTTCTAAAGCAACCAGGTGGCCTTGATACTTCTGTTAATAACCACTGGAAGGTGATGCAGTAGGTTTCTGAAACATTTATACGTTTATAATTTACACTACTGCTTCAGGATTGCTTTGGCGTAGAGATTGGGCCAACTAAGAAGCTCTTCTTTATGGGCTGTTTTTAGATGAAACTTTTCTTTCCATTTATCACAGTTAGGGATGCTTATTACAGGAAAGAAGAAAACACAGAAAGAATCACGTATAGAATAATCATATCACAAAGAGATGGTATGATTATTCTTTGGAAATATTTTTATTATTTTAAAGTGTTAAGACTCTTTCATTGGACATCCTGGGTGATCCTAGAGAAGTTACTTTACCTTTTTGAGCCTTAGTTTCCTCATCTTAAAAATGGGAATAATTGTAACCTAATTGAAATAATAAGGTTGTTATGAGCCTTGAATGAAACAGTGTATGTAAGACATAACAATGTTTGGCACATGGCAAATGCTCAGTAAGTGTTAGTCGTTAACATTATTGTCATTGTTGTTCTTATAATGGCTCTTATTATTTCTTTGTAGTTTTAATCTTTTTTTCTATATGTGCTTTTTTACACATTGGGTTCATGCTGTCTATATAATTTTGTATACTGCTTATTCAGAAACATTAAAACATAAACATTGCCCAGAGTTATTGCAAATTCTTTGTACACATAACTAAAAATAGTGAAATAATATTCTACTTAGATGCCAAACCTTAATTTACTTAACTGTTGTTGGATATTTATGTTATTAATTTTTCAGTATTACAAGTAATGAGATAAGACATCTGTGTATAAGCTTTTGTGCATGTGCTTAAGCTTATTTCTTAGAAGTGGAATTACTAGGTCCAAAGTAACACTTGTAATACATCATGTAAAATTATTTTCTAAAAGGATTGTAATAAATCATATTCCCAAGAGCTGTGTGCAGTTGGGCATATTTCACTGTACCCTTGTCAACATTTGAAATTCTTGTTAAGATTATTTCTGAATTTTATAGGTGAGAGTATGTTAATTCATGCGATACATATTTTAAGGAGGAGCCTACTGTGTGCCAGCCACTGTACTAGGTGCTGAGATAAAGTGAGGAGATGACAGACTTTGTCCCTGCTCCCATGGAAATTATACTCTGGGACAAGTGTAAACAGAAAACAATATATAATTCAGCTACTTAATTGTGTGTATGATGTGTGCTATGAAGAAGTAAATGCTACTATGAGAGGTTAAGGAGGAAAACTGACTTAGTCTTGAAGAACTAGAAAGGCTTTTCTAAAAGAGTAACACTTCATCTGATACACAAGGATGAGTAAGAGTATCTCAGGAAAGGGCAGGTGCAGGGAAGGGCATTTCAGGCAGAGGGAATGAGATGTGAGAGGAAAGGGAGCATGGCTTGCTGAGACATGCTGGGAGATTTCCATTTTGGTGGGGTGGTGAGAGTTGGGAGGCAGCCAGGGATAAGGCTGGGCTCAAGAGGACATGAGGACGAGGGCCTTATCTTAAGAACGGTGGGAACCAGATGGCTTAATTTTTAGCATGGAAACAACATTATCACATTAGTGTTTTTTTTTTTAACGTCTTTATTGGAGTATAATTGCTTTACATTGTTGTGTTAGTTGCTGCTGTATAACAAAGTGAATCAGTTATACGTATACATATGTCCCTAGATCTCTTCCCTCTTGCATCTCCCTCCCTCCCAGCCTCCCTATCGAACCCCTCTAGGTGGTCACAAAGCACCAAGCTGATCTCCCTGTGCTATGCGGCTGCTTCCCACTGGCTATCTGTTTTACGTTGGGTAGTGTATGTATGTCAGTGCTACTCTCTCACTTTGTCCCAGCTTGTCCTTACCACCGCCCATGTCCTCAAGTCCATTTTCTACGTCTGCGTCTTTATTCCTGTCCTGCCCCTAAGTTCTTCAGAACCTTTTTTTTTTTTTTTTTTTTTTTTTTTAGTGTTTTAAAGAGACCATTTTAGCTAGACTGTGTAGAGAATGGTTTGGAGAGAGGAGAGAAAGAAGACTTTTGAACTTTATCAGTGCAGGGACCACGATAGCTGAGCTAAAGTGATGACAGATACAGAGAGGAGTTTTGCCCAGGGGCTTGATGGAAGGAAGGAGAAGTTTGGGCGTTTAGAGGTTTTTAAAGAGAATGATGGACTATGGAATCTAAGTTGAATGAGGAGAAAGATGGAGACAGTGGATTGGGAGAAGGTGGAGAGGTCAGTGGATTGAATGTCATGATGGAGGCACAGCAAAGGTCCATGAGGACTGTTGAACAGTGGAAAGGAGATTCTAGACTTTTCATTTCAGACCTCGGAGGAGGGGTTATTGTAGGAAAACCAGGGTGTGTCTGAGGACTTTGTGGACAGAAATGGATCGGTGAGTAGTGTTCTATAGAAATAAGGAGGCTGAGGAAGAAAAAAGTACAGCATTTGATAGGTAGAACATCCTTGTGGAGCCTTAGGAATGATAGATGTTAGGAGTTGAGCCAGAGAAGGAGCAGGCGTTTTTGAGGTGAACAAGCGTAAAGAGATTATGATAATGAAAAAAAGAGAGGTTGGTGCAGCCAGAGAGCTGAGTCTCATTATTTCCATTTGTACATTTTAAAGTAGTACATTTTAGAGGTGTAAAATTTGTACAGTTTAAAGGTTACCCTGGCTCCATGGGTTTACACTTCTTATCTACATTGCGTTAGCTTCTTTGTGACTTCTGAGTAATGGATTTTCTCCATCTATCTATTGGAGTTTTAGTGTTTCTACTAACTCTTGTATAAGTAATTTATATGTTAGGATTATTAAACTTTTCTCTGCTATTTGTTGCTATTGTTTTTTCTAAGTTTACTTTTTAATTGTGGTTATGGGGAGAAGTTTTACTAACACACAAAGTCAAATACAGAACTCGTAAGCTTTTAGGCAACATATCTATGTTTTTTCCTTTGTTATTTCTTTCATTAAATTGAAATTTAAAACATTCTCCCAGAGCCAAATATTTGATTAAAATTGATTATGTTAATTTTTATTCTACATTTTAAAGCAGTTGTGACATTTAGTATGTTACCCTCTTATTCCTCCAAATTTTCTCTTATATTTGGTGGTAGGTAGTTTTCTATAATTCTCTTTCCAAATATCCACCCTTGAGGAATTAACTTTCCCATTGATTCCAAGCTACATTATGACATCCATCAGATCACAGAGTTCCTGAAAATTTAACCATATGGTCTCCTAAGCTGGTACCTGTGGCTCCAACACACCACTGCCTCTTCTGATTCACTACTCTATTTAGAGACCTTCATCCTTGCTTTATTTTCCTTGGTGAACTTTGGAATTATTTCATCAAGGTACCCTCAAAACTAGTCAGTTTTATGATGTGAATAAAATTAAATCCATGCATTAATTAAATAACTTAAAATTTATGTAGTATATATTAAGCTTCTGTATCCCAAGAATTTTTAAAAAGGTATACAATATTTTATACTTATTTTTCCCCATGTCTCTTTCTAGGGTATTTATAATATAATTCCTTTTATTTTTATTGTTTATGCAAATGTCATGAAACTGGCTAGTCCTGGATACATGGAATAAGTAGATTTATCTTGTATAAAGCTATTTTGCAGGACCAATGGTTACAAACTCATTATGGAACTCATTAGTGGATCATAAAGCCAACTCAGCATTCACAGCCCATATATTTAAAAAAATTTTTTTAATTGAATTATAGTTACAATGCTTCAGTTTGTATATATATGTATACATTCCTTTTTAAAATTCTTTTCCTTTGTGGTTTATTATAGGATATTGAATATGGTTCTCTGTGCTATCAGTAGGACCTGTTGTTTATCCATTCTCTCTCTCTCTATATATATATTTTATTGGAGTATAATTGCTTTACAATGTTGTGTTAGTTACTGCTGTACAATGAAGTGAATCAGCTATATGTATACCTGTATCGCCTCCCTCTTGGACCTCTTTCCCACCCCACCCCCCATCCCACCCATCTAGGTCATCACAGAGCACCATTTTTGTAGCATGTTTCTGCTAGCTATCTATTTTACACGTGGTAGTGTGTATATGGCAATCCTGATCTCCCAATTTGTCCCACATTCCCTTTCCCCCTCTGTGTCCATATGTCCATTCTATGTATCTGCATCTCTGTTCCTGCCCTGCAAATAGGTTTGCTTGTGCCATTTTTCTAGATTCCACATATATGTGTTAATTTACGATATTTGTTTTTCTCTTTCTGGTTTACTTCACTCTGTATGACAGACTCTAGGTCCATCCACATTTCTACAAACGACCCAATTTCGTTCCTTTTTATGGCTGAGTAATAGTCCATTGTATATATGTACCACATCTTTTTTTTTTAACATCTTTATTGGAGTATAATTGCTTAACAATGATGTGTTAGTTTCTGCTTTATAGCAAAGTGAATCAGCTCTACATATACATATATCCCCATATCTCCTCCCTCTTGCATTTGCCTCCCACCCTCCCTATCCCACCCTTCTAGGTGGTCACAGAGCACTGAGCTGATCTCCCTGTGCTATGTGGCTGCTTCCCACTAGCTATCTATTTTACATTTGGTAGTATATATAAGTCCATGCCACTCTTTCACTTCGTCCCAGCTTACCCTTCCCCCTCCCCGTGTCCTCAAGTCCATTCTCTACGTCTGCATCTTTATTCCAGTCCTGCCCCTAGGTTCTTCAGAACCTTTTTTTTTTAGATTCCATGTATATATGTGTTAGCATACTGTATTTGTTTTTCACTTTCTGACTTACTTCACTCTGTATGGCAGACTCTAGGTCCATCCACCTCACTACAAATAACTCAGTTTCATTTCTTTTTATGGCTGAGTAATATTCCATTGTATATATGTGCCACATCTTCTTTATTCTGCTGTCGATGGACACTTAGGTTGCTTCCATGTTCTGGCTATTGTAAATAGAGCTGCAGTGAACATTGTGGTACATAACTCTTTTTGAATTATGGTTTTCTCAGGGTATATGCCCAGTAGTGGGATTGATGGGTCATATGGTATTTCTACTTTTAGTTTTTTAAGGAAACTCCATATTGTTCTCCATAGTGGCTGTATCAATTTACATTCCCACCAACAGTGCAAGAGGGTTACCTTTTCTCCACACCCTCTTCAGCATTTATTGTTTGTAGCTTTTTGATAATGGCCATTCTGACCAGTGTGAGGTGACACCATACTGTAATTTTGATCTACATTTCTCTAATGAGTAGTGATGTTGAGCATCTTTTCATGTGTCTCTTGCGCATCTGTATTTCTTCTTTGGTGAAATGTCTATTTAGCTCTTCCACCCATTTTTTAATTGGGTTGTTTGTTTTTTTGATATTGAGCTCCATAAGCTGTTTGTATATTTTGGAGAATAATTCTTTGTCTGTTGCTTTGTTTGCAAATATTTTCTCCCATTTTGAGGGTTGTCTTTTCGTCTTGTTTATGCTTCCCTTTGCTGTGCAAAAGCTTTTAAGTTTCAATAGGTCCCATTTGTTTATTTTTGTTTTTATTTTCATTACTCTAGGAGGTGGGTCAAAAAAGATCTTGTTGTGGTTTATGTCAAAGAGTGTTTTTCCTATGTTTTCCTCTAAGAGTTTTATAGTGTCTGGCCTTACATTTAGGTCTTTAATCCATTTCGAATTTATTTTATTATTATTATTTTTTTAGATGTTGGGGGTAGGAGTTTATTAATTTATTTATTTTTGCTGTGTTGGGTCTTGGTTTCTGTGTGAGGACTTTCTCTAGTTGTGGCAAGCGGGGGCCACTCTTCATTGTGGTGTGCGGGCCTCTCACTATTGCAGCCTCTTTTGTTGCGGAGCACAGGCTCCAGACGTGCAGGCTCAGTAGTTGTGGCTCACGGGCCTAGTTGCTCTGCGGCATGTGGGATCATCCCGGACCAGGGCTCGAACCTGTGTCCCCTGCAGGCAGACTCTCAACCACTGCGCCACCAGGGAAGCCCTGAGTTTATTTTTGTGTATGGTGTTAGGGAGTGTTCTAATTTCATTCTTTTACATGTAGCTGTCCAGTTTTCCCAGCCACTTATTGAAGAGGCTGTCTTTCCTCCATTGTATGTTCTTGCCTCCTTTGTCATAAATTAGGTTACCATATGTGTGTGGGTGAATCTCTGGGCTTTCTATCCTGTACCATTGATCTATATTTCTGTTTTTGTGCCAGTACCATACTGTCTTGATTACTGTAGCTTTGTAGTATAGTCTGAAGTCAGGGAGCCTGATTCCTCCAGCTCCATGTTTCTTTCTCAAGATTTCTTTGGCTATTCGGGGTCTTTTGTGTTTCCATACCAATTGTAAAATATTTTTGTGCTAATTCTGTGAAGAATGCCGTTGGTAATTTGATAGAGATTGCATTCAATCTGTAGATGGTTTGGGGTAGTACAGTCATTTTCACAATAATGATCCATTATTATCCAGTATTATCCATTGGATGTCTTCCAATCCAAGAACATGGTATATTTCTCCATTTGTTTATGTCATCTTTGATTTCTTTCATCAGTGTTTTATAGTTTTCTGAGTACAGGTCTTTTGCCTCCTTAGGTAGGTTTATTCCTAGGTATTTTATCTTTTTGTTGTGGTGGTAAATGGAATTGTTTCCTTAATTTCTCTTTCTGATCTTTCGTTGTTAGTGTGTAGGAATGCAAGAGATTTCTGTGCATTAATTTTGTATCCTGCAACCTTACCAAATTCATTGATTAGTTCTAGTAGTTTTCTGGTGACATCTTTAGGATTTTTTGTGTATAGTCATGTGATATGCAGACAGTGACAATTTTACTTCTTGTTTTCCAATTTGTATTCCTTTTGTTTCTTTTTCTTCTCTGATTGCTGTGTCTAGGACATCTAAAACTATGTTGACTAAGAGTGGTGAGAGTGGACATCCTTGTCTTATTCCTGATCTTAGTGGAAATGCTTTCAGTTTTTCACCATTGAGAATTATGTTTGCTGTGGGTTTGTCATATATGGCCTTTATTATGTTGAGGTAGGTTCCCTCTATGAACCTACCATTTTCTGGGCAATTTTTATCATAAATGGGTGTTGAATTTTGTCAAAAGCTTTTTCTACATCTATGGAGATGATTATATGGTTTTTATTCCTTAATTTGTTAATATTGTGTACCAGATTGATTGATTTGTGTATATTGAAGAATCCTTGCATTCCTGGGATAAATCCCACTTGATCATGGTGTATGATCCTTTTAATGTGTTGTTCAATTCTGTTTGCTAGTATTTTGTTGAGGATTTTTGTGTCTATGTTCATCAGTGATATTGACCTGTAGTTTTCTTTTTTTGTGACATCTTTGTCTGGTTTTGGTATCAGGGTGATGGTGGCCTCGTAGAACGAGTTTGGGAGTGTTCCTCCCTCTGCAGTTTAAGGATAAGTGGTAGCTATTCTCTAAATGATTGATAGAATTTGTTTGTGAAGCCATTCAGTCCTGGACTTTTGTTTGTTGGAAGATTTTTAATTATAGTTCAATTTCATTACTTGTGATAGGTCTGTTTATATTTTCTAATTCTTCCTGGTTCAGTCTTGGAAAATTGTACCTTTCCAAGAATTTGTCTATTTCTTTGAGGTTGTCTATTTTATTGGTATATAGTTGTTTGTTGTAGTCTCTTATAAGCCTTTTTATTTCTGCGGTGTCAGTTGTGATTTCTCCTTTTTCATTTCTAATTTTATTGATGTGTGTCCTTTCCATTTTTTTCTTGATGAGTCTGGCTAATGGTTTATCAATTTTGTTTATCTTCTCAGGGAACCTACTTTTAGTTTCATTGATCTTTGTTGTTGTTTTCTTCCTTTCTAGTTCATTTATTTCTGCTCTGATCTTTATGATTTCTTTCCTTCCACTGACTTTGGATTTTCTATGTTCTTCTTTCTCTAGTTGCTTTAGGTGTAAAGTTAGATTGTTTATTTGAGATTTTTCTTGTTTCTTGAGGTGAGATTGAATTGCTATAAACTTCTCTCTTAGAACTGGTTTTGCTGCATCCCATAGGTTTTGGGTTGTCATGTTTTTGTTGTCATTTGTTTCTATGTATTTTTTAATTTCCTCTTTGATTTCTTCAGTGATCTCTTGGTTATTTAGTAATGGACTGTTTAGCCTCCATGTATTTGTGCTATTTTTACAATTTTTTTCCTGTAATTGATTTCTAATCTCATAGCGTTGTGGTCGGAAAAGATGCCAGATACGATTTCAGTTTTCTTAAATTTTCCAAGGCTTGAGTTGTGACCCAAGATGTGATCTATCCTGGAGGATGTTCCATGTGCACTTGAGAAGAAAGTGTAATCTGCTGTTTTGGGATGGAATGTCCTATAAATATCAATTAAATCCATCTGGTCTATTGTGTCATTTAAAGTTTATTTTTACTTATTTATTTTCTGTTTAGATGATCTGTCCATTGGTGTAAGTGGGTGTTAAAGTCCCCTACTATTATTGTGTTATATCCATTCTATATATAAAAGCTTACATCCGCTAACCCCAACCTCCCACTCCATTCCTCCCCCAACCCCTTACCCCTTGGCAACCACACCATGATTCTGTTTCTGTTCCATAGATAGGTTCATTTGTGTCATATTTTTGATTCCCCATATAAGTGATATCATATGGTAATTGTCTTTCTCTTTCTGACTTGCTTCCTTTAGTATGATAATCTGTAGTTGCATCCATGTTTCTGCAAATGGCATTATTTCACTCTTTTTATGGCTGAGTAGTATTGCATTTTATATATGTACCACATCTTCTTTTTCCATTCATCTGTCGATGGACATTTAGGTTGCTACCATGTCTTGGCTATTATGAATAGTGCTGCTATGAACGTAGGGGTGCATGTGTCTTTTTGAATTACACTTTTGTCTGGATATATACCCAGGAGTAGGATTGTTGGATCAAACGGTAATTCTATTTTTAGTTTTCTGGGGAGCCTCCCTAGTGTTTTCCACAGTGGATGCACCAGCTTACATTCCTACAACAGTGTAGGAGGGTTCCCTTTTTTCCACATCCTCTCCAGCATTTGTTATTTGTAGACTTTTTTTTTTTGGCCACAGTGCACAGCATGTGGGATCTTAGTGTCCCAACCTGAGATCAAACCTGCACCCCCTGCAGTGGAAGCATGGAGTCTTAACCACTAGACCAGCAGGAAGTCCCTGTAGACTTTTTAATGATGGCCATTCTGACCAGTGTGAGGTACCTCATTGCAGTTTTGATTTGCATTTCTCTAGTAATTAGTGATGTTGAGCATCTTTTCATGTCCCTATTGGTCATCTGTATGTCTTCTTTGGAGAAATGTCTATTTAGGTCTTCTGCCCATTTTTCAATTGGGTGTTTTGGTTGAGTTGTATGGGTTGTTTGTATATTTTGGAAAGTAAGGCCTTGTCAGTCGCATCGTTTGCAAATATTTTCTCCTATAGGTTGTCTTTTTGTATTGTTTATGGTTTCCTTTGCTGTGCAAAAGGTTGTAAGTTTGATTAGGTCCCATTTGTTTATTTTTGTTTTTATTTCTATTGCTTTGGAAGACTGACCTAAGAAAACATGTACGGTTTATGTCAGAGAATGTTTTGCCTATGATCTCTTCCAGGAGCTTTTTGGTGTCATGTCTTATGTTTAAGTCTTTAAGCCATTTTGAGTTAATTTTTGTGTATGGTGTGAGGGTGTGTTCTAACTTCATTGATTTACATGCAGCTGTCCAACTTTCCCAACACCACTTGCTGAAGAGACTGTCTTTTTCCTATTGTATAGTTTTGCTTCCTTTGTTGAGATTAATTGTGCGTGTATGGGTTCACAGCCCATATATTTTTAAGTTTTTTTAAAAATCTCATTTAAGACAAATAATACATTGCAAAACTACCACAGAGAATCCTAGTGTACCCTCCACCCAGCTACCCCCAAAGATAACATCTTATGTAACCACAGTACGTCATCAAAACCAAGAAATTGTTACTGGTGCACCTCAACTATAATCTTTATTTGGATTAACAACCAGAATTTCTTTAAACCATGAAATAGAAGATAATGGAATGAACTAAGAAGAATATATGAAAGTTCATCATGAGTAATAAGGGTATGTAACTTTATGAAAGTAAAATGTTAGGTCTGTGATAAAAAGGTTTTAAAAAATATTGTGCTAGCCTCTGTTATCAATTCTAATAATCTTTTGTGGTGTCTGAAAATATTTACATGTAGGCATCTCTGTTTTGTTTCAAAGGCACTACCCCACAGGAGGAGGGTATGTCACTTCCTGGCTGCACACCACTGCATCATTTTTCATGCCTCACAGTTTAGTTATTTAGAGGCCAGGTTTCAATTGGACAATATCTAAAGTTACAAATATTTTACACACTGGGTAATTAGGATAATTATTTCAGAATATATTAATTCCAGAATTGGAAGGTCTATGAAATAATTGGATGGAGAGAGTTAGGTGACTGGAGAAAATCAGACAGGTTGTTCTGATGCTGACATGCATACTTTGGCATATAACAGTGTTTTGATTGAACAAACACCCTGCTTACAGTGTGTGAAAACTCTAGGATAAATGATCCTTAATTTGTCCCTGTGGTGGCTTGTAGTAGGGAACATGTTTGTACTTTTGAAACAATGGCACTCATGTATTATAAAGGTTATGATGGAGGGATATACAGATGTTACAGGAGGTGCTCAGAGTAGGGCATCTGGGCATCTGGACAGAATCAGTGGTGGCCTCACAGGCAAATGAATGACTCCTGACCTGAGTCTTGTGGGTCATCTGGGAGTGCTCAGGTGGAGGAGACATGGAAGGCATACAGACTGAAGCGAGAGCACAGTGAAATGCTCAGAGAAATAAGAGATTGTGGCCTTGGGGAAGTAAGAGGGCACTGAGAATTTCCTTCTCTTCACTAGTGCATTCTTTGGGGAAAAGTTATACAAAAGTGAAGACAATATACAATTCTTGAAATGGATAAATGGAAAAAGGACCCTGGAAGTCAGAAGAGAGAGTGAGCTGGTATTGGAGCACCGCCCTTTGGGCTTTCCAGACAGAGCTCATCATTACCACTTGCCTAGGACAAAAGCAAATCCAATGATGGAGAGGACCCATACACATCGGAAATCTTACAAGTGAATCATCTAATTGTCATCAAATAGTTAATTGGGAGCCTGCAAGGTCTGCACTCAGAGCTCTCTTCTTATGACAGAAATATCCCAGCCCTGGCATTAGTACACCACTGTACTTACGTTCACTCCGCTACCTTGGTCTGTTGTCTCACAGCCAGCATACCTCAATAGTAATCACCCAGGGCACAGGGATTCTTGGAGGTTCAGCACACAGTGAAAGCAGAACAAACCCCAAACCATAGTCATACCCACAGCCCAGACCCATAGGCATCTCTGAGTCCCAGGGAGCTGGGGAGCCATTCCAGTCCTCTGTGAGGGCCATGGGTTAGGAATAATAAACAAAATTATTCACTGTTTAGTCCCTCACCACCTTCATTCCCATGAACACCTCAGGCAGTAAAAGGAGCTTGTTTGGGGGCTGTTGTGGGAGGAATTCTGATGATGGTGTGTGCCTCCCCGTTTGCACGATGAGGTCCCCCTGCCCTCTCGTCACTACTGCCTCTGCATACCCTTGAGCTTATGGTGTGTAGGCCTAGTAATTTGGCTATTGATACAGCAGGTTGCAACCAGATACTTCCTGGGTGTGACAGATCACTCAGAGAGCATGCTCTTCTTCACCTCCTCCTAGAACCTAACCCTGGTCAAGCATGTGATTGGAATTTTTAAAAAAAGAAATACTGAAGACAAAATCATTTGAGGAGAGATTACAAATTCCAAGACATCTAAAAACACTCTACCTAGATGGGTGGGATAGGGAGGATGGGAGGGAAGCTCAAGAGGGAGGGGATATGGGGATATATGTATACATATAGCTGATTCACTTTGTTATACAGCAGAAACTTAACATTATAAAGCAATTATACTCCAATAAAGATATTTAAAAAAATAAAAACACTCTATAACATTCTCTTTTGGGATAATCTTTGAGCAGTACTACAGAATTTTCTTGCAGATGCTGGTGGTATGTCAGGGACCTGGGAAGAGGAGCACATAGCTAGAGGTGACCAATCCCCCTCACCTTTGCATTGAAGATCTCTATGATTAACCCTGAGTCACAAGAATTTATCTCCTCACCCTCTTGACTTGGAATTGGAGACCTTAACCCTTGTGCTTCTTATTCTTCTCCCCCTGATTTATTTTACCCTGTGCCAAGGTCCCGGTACTGAGAAGTTTCCCTCCATAGCACCTGAGGCTGCAGAGGGGTACCTTGGAACATGCAGACCAATACCAAACAGGAATTTGATTATGCAGAGTCTGGGAGAAGTACAGTTGGCCCCAATCAGAGAAATTTAAGGCTTCCATGAATCCCTTCATCTCTACTCAGTAATTTACTCTTGGATTTTGCCACCCAATCTTAAGTTTCTGTCATTTTCCCCTCCAGGGTCAGCCACCTTCCTAGGGCCAGACTTGCTTCTTTTTTTCCTCCAGATTGGAGAATCTTAATCTAGTTTGAGGATCTCTCTATCAATGATCCAAACGTTTTGTTTATGGTATAAACATTGAAGCCTGAGATCTTCAAATCTCAGGCTTTTGAAATCCAGAAGCCTCTTAACTGCTTTTATGGTGTACCAGTTTTCTCAGGAAAGCAATGCCACTGCTGACTGAAGGGGGTGGAAAGTGCAAGGGGTACAAAAAAACCATGGGGAGATGATATCTCAGAATACCATCCCACAACCCTTAAATGGTGGCAAGTAAACTTCTCAGTGCATGGATGCCCATAGTCCTCAGTATCAGCTACTATTGTCTTGAAGATTCTTGTAATAAGACATGAAAAATAAATAAGAGACTTAATATCAAAATAAACTAAAATAAACTGATGATTGGCTGGTCACATGAGTACCTAGAAAATCTAAAGTAATCAATTTAGAAACTGTTATTTTCATGTTTCAAAACATAGAAGATCATTATAAAGGACAGACAATAGGTTTCCTTTTTACTCCAACCACCATCAACAAAAGGCGGTGAAATTTTAAAAATTCTATTCACAGTAATAGAAAATGAGATGGCTCCACATTGATGGTTTCAGGGACTTTATATCATTTTTTTCTGTTAACTACCGTACAGCACATACAATATTATCCCTATTTTTCTGATAAGAATCTTGAGTGTCAAAAGCCAGTTTGCTGCTAAATTGTTGTGCTACCTCATCTTGGAATCAACAAAGCAACAGAACCTAATACATACCTAGATTCTAAAAATGAACAAATAAACGAACAAAAAACCCCACAACACATTCAATAAAATGGAATATAATAAAATTGAGAGAACAAAAGGGCTACCTATTTAGAAAATGTCTATATCAAATCTGACAGGTTAAAGAAAAAAGAGTATAAAGAGCTTATTTTTCAAATGCATAAGTACTCTTAAGAGCACAGTAGTTTAGTGTGTAAAGAATGAAGAAAAGTACATATACAATTAACAAAGAAATGATTGAAAAGTGCACATCATTTTTAGTATTCCAAGAATTGCTAATGTAACAAGCCTGTAGAAAGCATTTTGCAGCTATTAAAGAAACAAAATGAAAATTTATGACAATAGAACTTGAAGTTGGCCAGTGTATGGTTCTACTGACACAGTTATTCATTGCTGGTGGAGTTTGAAGTGGAAAGAACTCTATTGAATGGTGTTGTGGATGTATTTAGTAAGAGCCATATAAGTATTCATATTTCTTGACCCAATAATTTCAGACCCTATGAATTTATTCTAAGGAGCTATTTGCCAGGAAAAGACTCCACATTTGCACAGATAGGTTTGTTGCAGCAGAGTGAGAGGCGTAGCGGACCAGTCTGTGCCCTGAGGAATCGGATTCTCTTGGAGCTTCCCACTCAACTACCTGGTGACCTTGGGCAAGTGATGTGACTTTCCTGTGCCTCAGTTTCTTCATGCAGATAATAGTGTTGCAGCCTAAACTGTGGGTTGTTGTGAGGATCAAATGAGTTAAATGTGGAGCACTTAGAAAATACCTGGCATGTCACAGGCACTCTGTTGTATAAACTATAATTATAGCAAAAATTTAACAGAAGAAATCAACTACCCCGCATTAAGAGGATTGTTTAAAAACTATATTGCCCTGGCATGATGCCATTTTATAAAACCATGAAGATGGTATTTTGAAGACTCCGAAACTGAAAAACAAGTTTATAATGGAATATTCAGTAAAATAAAGGGTGAAAAATTATTGAATTTGCAATCACAACCATGAAGAATATGACTGAAGGAGGGAAGAGAAAAATTGTTCTGTAAGAGTGGTTGGATGATGGGTGGTTTGCAGAGCATTTAAAAAAATCTTATGTTGCCTTTTTTAATTAAAAAATAAAGCAATATCATAAAAAAATGAATTCCTTTTAAACATTGCCTTTGGCTTTGACTGCTCTGTTGTGCAAAATCAAGCACACCTGGAATGAGGCTGTTCAGGAAACCTCGGGGAGATGAAGATGACAGGCTGAGCACTGGCAGCTGCAGCAGCAGCAGTAGAAGCCACATGCTCCCCTGAACTCTGGATGTTCTGCATTTCCTGCCGTGGGAGGTCATGTGACCCCTGTTACCAGATCACCTCCCTGTCACTCAAAGTGAAATTTTGTTTTTCTTTTAACCTTTTTTCAAATTTATGGTTTTAATGTCTTTAAAAACAAAAACAAAACAACAGGTTTATTGAAGTGTAATTGATATACAGAAAACACCCCATATTTAATGTGTATCATATGAGTTTAGACATAAGCATACACCTGTGACACCATCACCACAATCAAAGTAATAAACATACCCATCACCTCCAAGAGTTTCCTCCTGCACTGCCTACCCCTACTTAAAAATTATTGTGGTAAGAATGGTAAGGGGGAATGGGGAATTGTTGATCAACGGGTATAAAGTGTCAGTTAGACAAGATCAACAAGTTCTAGAAATCCGCTGTACGACATACTGCTTATAGTTAACAACACTGGATTATACACTTTAAAATTGCTAAGAGGGGAAATTCTTTATTTTTCATTGAAAAGTTCTTAAGGGCCTTGGGAACCTGCTATTACTGAAGGTTTACAGTAAAAAATTGAAATATTCCTTCTTGAGAAAGAGGTGGGCATTGAGATGATTGAGTTGTTGGGGGTTTGGCCTGGTCTTGTCCTGGAGGAGGTGAAGTTGCACGAAAATGAAGCCTGAAATTGGAGGACTAGTTTCTAAGAATAATTAAGATGAAGATAGTCTAGAATAGTTGCCAAAATGCTCGTCTTTTAGGTAGTAACGGTCCATTACTGGTTGTTACTTTCCTTATGTGTGGAATTGGGATAATAAAGGTGCCTTACTCTATGAGTTTTATAGGACTAAGAAACAGAATGGAAATGATGTCAGTACCTGACATCTAGTAAATACTCAATAAATGTTTGTGCTTCTGATATATGTAGACTGCAAGGAGGTTAGGTGTGCAGGAGCAGGATAGAAAGCAGGAAACTGAGGAGGGGCACAGTTGCCCAGGGCCAGGTTGATTGTTAATGAGCTGGATTGTTAATTTCAAGGGTCCTAATGGATCCAACTGTCTCATTGTCATCAGCAGTAAAATTAACCTTACAAAAATGGTCACTTCTCCCCCAGCTCCTCCCTTTTGATGACATTCCTGTGCCTCACAGCTCATCAGTTCATGCAGCATCTCTAATTCTCAGGAAAGGACGTTTTTCGCTGAGGCTAATGGGGTGACACAAAATGAAGGAGACTCAGTGGTTGGTGTCCCAGTCGTGAGCAGATCCTTGTATCTCTCACTTCTCAGGGTGTCTCTTCCAGCTCCTGATAAAGCTCTTGTCAGTGAGACCAATGACCTTGGTCCTATTGAGTATCAGAACATGTTCTTCACAAGTCAAGAAGCCTCTTCCATAAAAATCATAGTATCCAGAATGCTGAGGTCCCTTTGACCAGACTAAGATGGCTTTTGCGAATTTTCCATAGCACTGATGATAGTGGCGAATACTTTCTAAGATGCTTGGCTGACAATGAAAAGATCTACATAAAAGTACTACAACGTGGTGTCCAATCCTGGAGTTCCTAGGTCAAAGATTGAAATTGGAAATCTATTGAATGTTGTTGAGCAAGATGGATGAGGAAAATAAAATATATGAGAAGTATGCAGAGTGGGAGCCCTTTAGTGCGACTTTGGCTCTAGATGCCTAGATCAAAGTGGGGCCAGGTTTCAGGCCACACCAGTCCTTTCTTTCACCACTGAGATGACCCCCCATCACAACAAATATGCTGCAGAGGAGGGCCTTGTATTTATTGCTTGATATTTTAGGAACAAGATTTGTTACCCCAATAAGATTGATTGCATCGGTTCACTTACTCATTTAACAATATGTGAGTGTCAACTATGGGCCAGGGCTCTGTGGATATAGTGAGGACAAAGACGAATCTGTGCCCTCATGAAAAGAGCATTTTATTTGGAGGGACAAATAATAGGTCAACGAATTCATATGTAATGTAATTTCAGGTAGGTAAGACTATAAGGTAAAAGAAAGCAGGATAAGATGGAGAGCGACAGGGCATGAGAAGGCTATTTCAGATGGAGTGTTTGGGGAACCCTCTGAGATGATTACATTTGGGCAGAGGGTTAAATGAAGAGAGGAGTGAGGTATGAGATCTAGGTGAATCACAACAGAAGATCAAGTCGGCTCTACCATCCAAATATATCCAGAATCCATTTTTTTTAACACCTCCACTGCTAACTCTCTGTGCCAAGTCACTATTAATACCTCGTTGCGAGTTACCCATCGGCTGCCATACTGATCTCCTTTCTTTACCCTCTCTGTACCACACAAGCTATTCTCAACACAGCAGCCTGGGTATATCTTTAAAACTCTAAGTCATATAATGCCATTTTGGTGCTGAAAACCCTGAATCACTGCCCATTTCCTTCAGTGTCAAATTCCAAGTTCTTATCATGGCCCACAAGGCCTGACATGAGCTGTAGTGGTTTCCTGTGGATCTGTGAACAGGGATGACTGCCCTGCACGATACAGAGATGAGCACTTCCCTCCACTGTCATCATAAACCTGGAGAAACAGAGGCTTCTGTTGCTCCATTTCTAGTTGTCTGGGCCTGTTGTTGACTTTGGACAGGAGGCTGACTTTGACTCTGACTTTGAGGAGGCTGGAAACAGTGGAGACTGTAACAAGAGCTTAGAACTAAGAGGAATGCTTATCTCTCAGTCTCCTTACTGGAAAATGATGAGGGAATTTGGTAAATGTCAAAGGGTGAAACCTAGTGTATTATTAAAAATATAACTACCAAATAAGCTCACAATTCTAATTCTGGGTGTCTATCCAAGAAAACAAAAACAGTAACTTGAAACAATATTTGCACCCTCATGTTCACAGCAGCATTATTTACAATAGCCAAGACATGGAAATAACCTAAGTGTTCATCACCAGATGAAAGGATAAAGAAGTTGTGGAGATATATATAATATGGACTATTACCATAATAGGGGAAGGGGAAGTGCTGCCATTTGTGACAATATGGATGGACCTTGATGGCATTAGGCTAAGTAAAGTAAGTCAGAAAGAGAAAGACAAGTACTGTAGGATCTCTCTTCTATTGTGGAATCTGAAACAAGCAAGCAAGCAAACAAACCAAAAAACCCTCATCAAACGCATAGAAAAAGAGATCAGATTTGTGGTTATCAGAGGTGGTGGGTGGGAGGAGGGCAAATAGGAGCAAGGTGGTCAAAAGGTACAAACTTCTAGTTATAAGGAAAATCTGTCCTAGGGATATAATGTACAACATGATGAATATAGTTAACACTGCTCTATGATGTATAGGAAAGTTAAGAGAGTAGGTCCTATGAGTTCTCGTCACAAGGAGAATTTTTTTTCTTTTTTAGAAATGGTATCTAAATGAGATGATGAATGTTAACTAAACCTATAGTTGTAATCATTTCACAGTATATGTAAATCAAACCATCATGCTCTATACCTTAAATTTATACAGTGATGTATACCAATTATTTCACAATAAAACTGGGAAAAATCCTCAAAAAATCAAGCCCCAAATCTGGTGATTTAGTAAGAGTAGCTAAAACACACAGTCCCCAATATTAATACTTTAAAACAATCAGTGTTTATTTTGGGAAGGACCTTCAAGATGGAGGAGGAGTAAGAGGTGGAGATCACCTTCCTCCCCACAAATACCTCAAAAATACATCTAAATGTGGAACAACTCCTACAGAACACCTACTGAACGCTGGCAGAAGACCTCAGATTTCCCAAAAGGCATGAAAATCGACACGTACCTGGGTAGGGCAAAAGAAAAAAGACAAAACAGAGACAAAAGAATAGGGATGAGATCTGCACCTCTGAGAGGGAGCTGTGAAGGAGGAAAAGTTTCCACACACTAGGAAGCCCCTTCGTGCGCGGAGACCAGGTGGAGGTGGGCAGGGTGTGGGGGATGCTTTGGAGCCACAGAGGAGAGCGCAAGAACAGGGGTGCAGAGGGCAAAGCGGAGAGATTCCCGCACAGAGGATCGGTGCCGACCAGCACTCACCAGCCTGAGAGGCTTGTCTGCTCACCCGCCAGGTGAGCAGCTGGGACAAAGGCTGGGACAGAAGCTCGGGCTTCGGAGGTCAGATCCCAGGGAGAGGACTGGAGTTGGCTGTGTGAACACAGCCTGAAGGGGGCTAGTGCACCACAGCTAGCCGGGAGTGAGTCTGAGAAAAAGTCTGGACCTGCCTAAGAGGCAAGAAACCGTTGTTTCGGGGTGCACGAGGAGAGGGGATTTAGAGCACCGCCTAAACAAGCTTCAGAGATGGGCGTGAGCCGCAGCGATCAGCTTGGACACCAGAGACGGGCATGAAACGCCAACGCTGCTGCTGCAGCCACCAAGAATCCTGTGTGCAAGCACAGGTCACTATCCACATACCACACACACCCCTCCTCACAATGGGAACCTGTGCAGCCCGCCACTGCCAGGGTCCCATGATCCAGGAACAAGTTCCCTGGGAGAAAACACGGAGTGCCTAAGGCTGTTGCAACATCACACTGGCCTCTGCCGCTGCAGGCTCGCCTCACATTCCAATTATAACTACTATACCCCTTCCTCCCCCAGCAAGAGTGAGCCAGAGTCCCCTAATTAGCCACTGCTTTAACCCCGTCCCGTCTGGGTGGGAACAGAAGCCTGAGGGCAACCTACACAAAGAGGCACTGCCAAAACCAAAGCTGAACCCCAGGAGCTGTGTGAACAAAGAAGAGAAAGGGAAATTTTTCTGTGCAGCCTCAGGAGCAGTGGATTAAATACCCACAATCAACTTGAGGTGCCCTGCATCTGTGGAATACCTGAATAGACAACAAATCAACCAAAATTGAGGTGGTGGACTTTGGGGACAACTGTACACTTGGGGTTTGCTGTCTGGCGGACAAGATCTTGGTGCTTGGGCCTGGTGTCAGGCCTTATCCTCTGAGGTGGGACAGCCGAATTCAGGACATTGGACCACCAGAGACCATGGGGGCCCACGTAATATCAATCAGTGAGAGCTCTCCCAGAGATCTCTGTCTCACCGCTAACCCCCAGCTCCACCTAATGGCCACCAAGCTACAGTGCTGGACACCCCATGCCAAACAACTAGCAAGAAACGAACACAACCCCACCCATTAGCAGAGAGGCTGCTGAAAATCATACTAAGTTCACAGACACCCCAAAACATACCACTGGATGCAGCCCTGCCCACCAGAAAGACAAGATCCAGCCCCACCCACCAGAACAGAGGCACCAGTCCCCTCCACCAGGAAACCTGCACAAGGCACTGAACCAACCTTACACACTGGGGACAGACACCAAAAACAACAGGAACTCCAACCTGCATCCTGCGAAAAGGAGACCCCCAAAAAAGTAACTTAAGCGAAATGAGAAGTCAGAGAAACACAGCAGATAAAGGAGCAAGGTAAAAACTCACTAGATGAAACAGATGAAAAGGAAGTAGGCAGTCTACCTGAAAAAGAATTCAGAGCAATGATAGTAAAGATGATTCAAAATCTTGCAAATAGAATGGAGAAAATAACAAGAAACGTTTAACAAGTACCTAGAAGAACTGAAGAGCAAACAAACTGATGAATAACACAATAAATGAAATTTAAAATTTTCTAGAAGGAACCAGTAGCAGAATAACTGAGGCAGAAGAACGGATAAGTGACCTGGAAGATAAAATAGTGGAAATAACTACCGCAGAGCAGAATAAAGAAAAAACAATAAAAAGAATTGAGGACATGTCCATGCCTCTTTATTGCTTTGTCACCGTTTACCCTTCCCCCTCCCCATAGCCTCAAGTCCATTCTCTAGTCAGTCTGTGTCTTTATTCCTGTTTGTGAAGCTGAAACTAACATACCATTGTAAAGCAATTATGCTCCAATAAAGATGTTTAAAAAAAAAAAAGAATTGAGGACATTCTCAGAGACCTCTGGGACAATATTAAGTGCACCAACATTCGAATTATAGGGGTCCCAGAAGAAGAAAAGAAAAAGAGACTGAGGAAATATTTGAAGAGATTACAGTTGAAATTTTCCCTAATATGGGAAAGGAAATATTTCATCAAGTCCAGGAAGCATAGAGAGTCCCATACAGGATAAATACAAGGAGAACCATGACAAGGCACATATTAATCAAGATATCAAATTTAAATGCAAAGAAAAAATATTAAAAGCAGCAAGGGAAAAGCAACAAATAACATACAAGTGAATCCCCATAAGGTTAACAACCGATCTTTCAGCAGAAACTCTGCAAGCCTGAAGGGAGTGGCAGGACACATTTGAACCGATGAAAGGGAAAATCCTACACCAAGATTACTCTACCCATCAAGTATCTCATTCAGATTTGACAGAGAAATTAAAACCTTTACAGACAAGCAAAAGTTAAGAGAATCCAGCACCATCAAACCAGCTTTACAACAAATGCTAAAGGAATTTCTCTAGGCAGGAAACACAAGAGAAGGAAAAGACCTACAATAACGAACCCAAAACAATTAAGAAAATGGGAATAGGAACATACATATTGATAATTACCTTAAATGTAAATGGATTAAATGCTCCAACCAAAAGACATACACTGACTGAATGTATACAAAAGCAAGACCCGTGTATATGCTGTCTACAAGAGACCCACTTCAGACCTAGGGACACATACAGACTGAAAGTGAGAGGATGGAAAAAGATGTTCCATGCAAATGGAAATCAAAAGAAAGCTGGAGTAGCAATTCTCATATCAGACAAAATAGACTTTAAAATAAAGACTGTTACAAGAGACAAAGAAGGACACTGCATAATGATCATGGGATCCATCCAAGAAGAAGATATAATAATTGTAAATATTTATGCACCCAAAATAGGAGCACCTGAATAATAAGGCAAATGCTAACAGCCATAAAAGGGGAAATCGACAGTTACACATTCATAGTACGGGACTTTAACACCCCACTTTCACCAATGGACAGATCAACCAAAATGAAAATAAATAAGGAAACACAAGCTTTAAATGACACATTAAACAAGATGGACTTAATTGACATTTATAGGACATTCCATCCAAAACAACAGAATACATTTTCTTCTCAAGTGCTCATGCCACATTCTCTAGGATAGATCATATCTTGGGTCACAAATCAAGCCTTGGTAAATGTAAGAAAATTGAAATCGTATCAAGTATCTTTTTCTGACCACAACACTATGAGACCTAGATATCAATTACAGGGAAAAAGCTGGAAAAAATACAAACACATGGAGGATAAACAATACACCACTCAATAACCAAGATATCACTGAAGAAATCAAAGAGGAAATCAAAAAATACCTAGAAACAAATGACAGTGAAAACATGATGGCCCAAAACCTATAGGATGCAGCAAAAGCAGTTCTAAGATGGAAGTTTAGAGCAATACAATCCTACCTCAAGAAACAAGAGACATCTCAAATAAACAACCTAACCTTACACCTAAAGTAGTTAGACAAAGAAGAACTAAAAAACCCCAGAGTTAGCAGAAGGAAAGAAATCATAAAGATCAGATCAGAAATAAATGAAAAAGAAAAGAAAGAAATGATATCAAAGATCAATAAAAGTAAAAGCTGGATCTTTGAGAAGATGAACAAAAATGATAAACCACTACCCAGACTCATCAAGAAAAAAAGCGAGAGGACTCAAATCAGCAGAATTAGAAATGAAAAAGAAGTAATAACTGACACTGCAGAAATACAAAGGATCATGAGAGATTACTACAAGCAACTATATGCCATTAAAATGGACAACCTGGAAGAAATGGACAAATTCTTAGAAAAGCACAGCCTTCTGATCTGAACCAGGAAGAAATAGAAAATATAAACAGACCAATCACAAACACTGATATTGAAACTGTGATTAAAAATCTTCCAACAAGCAAAAGCCCAGGACCAGATGGTTTCACAAGCGAATTCTATCAGACATTTAGAGAAGGGCTAACACCTATCCTTCTCAAACTCTTCCAAAATATAGCAGAGGGAGGATCACTCCCAAACTATATGAGGCCACTATAACCCTGATACCAAAACCAGACAAAGATGTCACAAAAAAAGAAAACTACAGACCAATATCACTGATGAACATAGATCAAAAAATCCTCAACAAAATACTAGAAAACAGAATCCAACAGCACCTTAAAAGGATCATACACCATGATCAAGTGGGGTTTATCTCAGGAATGCAAGGATTCTTCAGTACATGCAAATCAATCAGTGTGATACACCATATTAACACACTAAAGGATAAAAACCATTTGATAACCTCAATAGATGCAGAAAAAGCGTTTGACAAAATCCAACACCCATTTATGATAAAAACTCTCCAGAAAGTAGGCATAGAGGGGACTTAACATAATAAAGGCCATATATGACAGACCCACAGCCAACATCGGCCTCCGTGGTGAAAAACTGAAACCATTTCCACTAAGATCAGGAACAAGACAAGGTTGCCCACTCTCACCACTCTTATTCAACATAGTTTTGGAAGTCCTAGCCACAGCAATCAGAGATGAAAAAGATATAACAGGAATCCAAATTGGAAAAGAAGAAGTAAAGCTGTCACTGTTTGCAGATGACATGATACTATACATAGAGAATCCTAAAGATGCTACAAGAAAACTAGTAGAGCTAATCAATGAATTTGGTAAAGTAGCAGGATACAAAATTAATGCCCAGAAATCTCTTGCATTCCTATACACTAATGGTGAAAAATCTGAGAGAGAAATTAAGGAAACACTCCCATTTACCACTGCAACAAAAAGAGTAAAATACCTGGGAATAAACTTACCTAAGGAGACAGAAGACCTGTATGGAGAAAACTGTAAGACACTGAGGAAAGAAATTAAAGATGATACAAACAGATGGAGAGATATACCATGCTCTTGGATTGGAAGAATCAACATTGTGAAAATGACTCTACTACCCAAAGCAATCTACACATTCAATGCAATCCCTATCAAACTACCACTGGCAGTTTTCACAGAACTAGAACAAAAAATTTCACAAGCTGTATGGAAACACAAAAGACCCTGAATAGCCAAAGCAATCTTGAGAAAGATAAATGGAGCTGGAGGAATCAGGTTCCCAGACTTCAGACTATACTAAAAAAAAGCTATAGTAATCAAGAGAGTATGGTACTGGCACAAAAACAGTAATATAGATCAATGGAACAGGATAGAAAGCCCAGAGATAAACCTATGCACATATGATCAGCTTATCTTTGATAAAGGAGGCAAGAGTGTACAATGCAAAAGACAGCCTCTTCAATAAGTGGTGCTGGGAAAACTGGACAGCTACATGTAAAAGAATGAAATTTGAACACTCCCTAACACCATATACAAAACTAAACTCCAAATGGATTAAAGACCTCAATGTATGGCCAGAGACTATAAAACTCTTAGAGGAAAACATAGGCAAAACACTCCATGACATAAATCACAGCAAGATCCTTTTTGACCCACCTGCTAGAGAAAGGGAAATAAAAACAAAAATAAACAAGTGGAACCTAATGAAACTTAAAAGCTTTTGCACAGCAAAGGAAACCATAAACAAGACCAAAAGACAACCCTCAGAATGGGAGAAAATATTTGCAAAGGAAGCAACTGACGAAGGGTTAATCTCCAAAATATACAAGCAACTCACGCAGCTCAATATGAGAAAAACAAACAGCCCAATGCAAAAATGTGCAGAAGACCTAAACAGACATTTCTCCAAAGAAGATATACAGATTGCCAGCAAACACATGAAAGGATGCTCAACATCACTAATCATTAGAGAAATGCAAATCAATGAGGTATCACCTCACACCGGTCACGATGGCTATCATCAAAAAATCCACAAACAATAAATGTTGGAGCAGGTGTGGAGAAAAGGGAACCCTCTTGCACTGTTGGTGGGAATGTAAATTGATACAGCCACTATGGCGTTTCCTTAAAAAGCTAAAAATAGAACTGCCATATGACCCAGCAATCCCACTACTGGGCATATACCCTGAGAAAACCATAATTCAAAAAGAGACATGTACCACAATGTTCATTGCAGCTCTATGTACAATAGCCAGGACATGGAGGCAACCTAAGTGTCCATCGATGGATGAATGGATAAAGAAGAAGTGACACATATATACAATGGAGTATTACTCAGCCATAAGAAGAATTGAAATTGAATTATTTGTATTGAGGTGGATTGATCTAGAGTCTGTCATACAGAGTGAAGTAAGTCACAATGAGAAAAACAAATACCATATGCTAACACATATATATGGAATCTAAGAAGAAAAAATGGTTCTGAAGAGCCAAGGGCAGGACTGGAATAAAGACGTAGATATGGAGAATGGACTTGAGGATACGGGGATGGGGAAGTGTAAGCTGTGACGAAGTGATAGAGTAGCATTCACATACATACACTACCAAATGTAAAATAGATAGCTAGTCGGAAGCAGCTGTATTGTACGGGGAGATCAGCTCAGTGCTTTGTGACCGCCTAGAGGGGTGGGATAGGGAGGGTGGGAGGGAGATGCTAGATGGAGGGGATTTGGGGATATATGTATACATATAGCTGATTCACTTTGCTATACAGCAAAAACTAACACAACATTGTAAAACAATTATACTCCAATAAAGATGTTAAAAAAATAAGGTTATAGATTAAGATGATATTGCCAAAAAAAAGAATGAATTTTATATCCAAAGAAAACAGATACGTTTATTCAAAGCTTTGAAACTTTTTATGGCAAAAGATACTATGAACAAACTCAATTAACAAACTATAAATTTAGGGAAAATATTGCATTAGGAGTGTAATTAAAAAAACGTTTATTTTGGGCTCATGAAAAATCCAGAGATTGGTGAAGTGTTCATTACAGTCATCCCTCGATATTCATGGGGGGTTGGTTCCAGGACCTCCTGTGGATACCAAAGTCATCTCTAGATTACTTATAATACCTAGTACAATGTAAATACTTTGTAAATAGTTAATGGTGTGTGGCAAATTCAAATTTTCCCTTTTGGAACTTTCTGGAATTTTTTTCTAATGTTTTCTATCTGCGGTTTGTTGAATCTGTGGATGTGGAACCCGCAGATACAGAGGGCCAACTGTATACTTGTTTTGATATCTGCTAGAGCCTTGAGGTTCTCTCCATCTGTGGTCTGAGAAGAAACAGGGAAAACATATAGGATGGCACAGAATAGTTTGGGGACTTGGCCTAAAAGGAGCATACATCACTCTCTACCTACCTTCCACTGGCCAGAGCTGGTCATATGCTCCACCTAGTTACAAAATGGTACTGAAATGTTGTTGGCATATGTTCCTAGGAAGAGGAAGTTTTCATGAGAATCTGGTCATGTTCCACCACACCTGGGAGAGCTGGATCTTGAAACATGAGTTGGGTCTAATTCTAGGCAGACGAAATGACATAAAAGGGCATGGTTTATACAGGCACCAGAGAAATCAAGGCGTATTTGGGGATTCGAAAGGTGTTCTTTTTGACTTGAGAATAGGGCGTTGTGAGAGACTGTAACAGGTTAACACTTGAGAGGTGCGGGGGGGGGGTCCACACCATCTGGGGCCTTCTGTGCCATGCTAGGGTGTTTGGAGTTTGTCCTATAGTAAAAGAGGAGAGCTATTGAAAGACTTTAAATAAAGGATTGTCACATTTAGAGTGACATTTTGGTAAGTCCTTCTGGAATGGAGGACATAACTAGGAGGTGATTTACTCCTAGTACTAATTCCCTATCTCAGGGATTTTCAAACTGGACTCATACCAGGGGCTATATTTGACAACTTGACTCAGTATTCATATACTTATATACACACATATATAAAAGAAGTTCATGGCATTTTATATTCTTGTCTATTTCATTTAAACAAGTGGTGGCTGCCACCTGTTGAATCGAATGGTTTGCCCTATACAGGGTTACCACTGCATTATGAAAACCACTGCTCTATCTCACTGCAAGACACCACTTTAAAGTTTCCAGGCCCAAATCTGGGTGTCATGGGAGACACTTCAGTCACCCTTACCACTCTCCACAGCCCATCAGTCACATTATTTCTGGTCTATTTCTTAAATACCCATTACCCAATTTCCACTGGTACTATTGTTTAGATGAGTGGTTTGCAACATGGGGCTGAGGGATCCCTGAGGCTCTCCGGGACACTTTTATGTGGTCCACAGGGTCAAAAACACTTTCACATTTTTATAACAACACTCAGATATTATTTTTCTTTCTCACTTTTATCCTTTCACAGATGTCCAGTGAAGTTTTCCAGAGGTTACCTAATGATTGATGACATTGATTGTTCTAATGCTTAATCTTTTCAGTTTTAATTTCCAGTATGTTAAACCTCAATAGATGTGACCTTCCTAATTAAAACTTAAATAAGTTTTAAGATTGCAATGGGGTCCTGAGACCAAGGAGCTTAAGAATCCTTGGTTTAGACCTATGATTCTGTATTCTCATTACCATTATTCATAACGTGATATTGTGGCCTAGGGCATCTCTAAACAAATACTCTTCCTAGGTTATTTTGTCTTCCACCTCAGCAGTAGAATTTCCTTTCTGATTATTCAGGGCAATGTCTGCACTGTGATTCCCAGAGCTCCAGTGCTAAATCTGCCCTTGATCCTCAGCCTCTTGTACCAATTTTAGAACATCGGGGCTCCATGCCTTAGGCCTCTGAATGTTGGAGTGTCCTACTGCTCATTGGGCCCTGTGACATAATAGGAAATATATATTTGGTCTCTGCCCAGGCGATACAGAGCTCCTAAAACCCTTATAATTTGCTGAGTAATAGGGATGATAGGAGCATCTTACACAGAACTTCTAAATCCCTTGGAATTTCCTGGGCGATAGGGGAATCTTTGGTTCTTATCAGGATTCTTGGTGGGTTCCTGCATAGCTTCACGGTGGGGATGGATCTCTAGAAATACCAAAACTTTCTAAAACTTTCAGCCCCACCTCCATCATCTAGGAGTGAAGAGGGACTAGAGATTGAGTGAATCATCAATCATGCCTACATGATGAAGCCTCCATAAGAATTCCTAAACTCTGAGGTTTAGAGAGCTTCTGGATTGATCAATACATTTATGTGTCAGGAGGGTGGCACATCCCAATTCTATGAGGACAGAAGTTCCTGTGCTCAGGACCCTTCCAAATCTCTTCATCTAGCTTTTCATTTGTATTCATTGTAATATCCTTTGTAATAAACAAGTAAATGTAAGTAAAGCAATTCCCTGAGCTCTGTGAGCCATTATAGCAAATTATCAAATCTGAGGAGAGGGTTGTGGGAACTCTTGATCTATAGCAAGTCAGACAGAAGTGTGGAAACTGTGGGCACCCAATACTTGTGACTAGCATCTGCACTGGGGGCAGTCTTGTGGGACTGAGACCTTAACTTATGGCATCTCCACTAACTCTGTGTAGTCAGTTTCAAAAGTGAATTAAATTTTAGGATACCCAGTTGATGTCTGTGGAGAATTGCTTGCTGTGGAAAATCCAAACATTTGGTGTCAGAAGTATGAGTAGGGGAACAGTTTTCTTTTAGACACATTTGCTATTCTATTTGTACTCATGCACCAGTCATTTCATCTCACTCTCTGGCTTTAAACACTGTTTACAGCCTGACAACCCACATATATATATATATATATATATATATATATATATATATATATATGTTTTTTTGTTTTTTTTTTTTTTTTTGCCGTATGCGGGCCTCTCACTGTTGTGGCCTCTCCCGTTGTGGAGCACAGGCTCCGGACGCGCAGGCTCAGTGGCCATGGCTCACAGGCCCAGCCGCTCCACGGCATGTGGGATCATCCCGGACCGGGGCACGAACCTGTGTCCCCTGCATCAGCAGGTGGACTCTCAGCCACTGTGCCACCAGGGAAGCCCCAATCCATATATTTTAGTCTTAAATTCTGACCTGTCTTCTGAACTCCAGATTTGAATGTTGTATCCAGCTGCCTGTTGCACATATCTGTTTGGATATTTATTTAATTTTTTTGGAGAAAGGAACATTTATTGAACACCTACTGTATACATCAAGTAACTTGTCTGCATTATGTCATTTTCTGTTTGGATATTTAACATGTAAGTCAAAATTAATATTTCCAAAATTTGGCTTCTAATGTCTCCCACAGCGGCTTCCTCCTCAGACTTTCTCATCTCAATGAAAAACAATTGCATTCTTCAAGGCCCTCAGGCCCAAATCCTTGAATTTCTCATTGACTCATCTTCTTGCTTATATATCCAGTTCATCACCAAATTCTGTTGACTATATCATCAATGCAGCAACATTTTCCATGGCTTTTCCTTACCTTGACTAGTGCCACCTTCAACTTACCCACCTTCCTCTGTTGTCTGGGCTTTCTTAATGCTCCACTGATGGATTTCCTAGTTTTTACCTTTGTTCCTTGACATTTGAATCTCCATGCAGCTGATAGGTGTCTCTGTAGAATTTTCTGAAGAAAAAAGTCCCATTTTTAGTGGTCTGTTGTTCTGAAAAGACTTCCAGGGCCACCTCCATTCTCCTTTGGGAGCCTGGACCTCTGGGCTCTATGTGGGAGAAATTTACACTGAACACTCATTCCCAGGTAGACTGGTTCCTTCTGCTTTTTAAAGCAGCTGATCTGAACCCTACCAAATATTTCTTATTAAGGCCACGTTCTAGGGATTGAGGACATCTTGGAGGAGTCTGGGCACTCGGTGCTAGTTAGTCCTTATTTTTAACTTCAGGATAACCTTGGCAGGATCACCAGTCGTGCCTAGTAAGTCAGCTTCATAGTGAAGGTGTTAGGCTATCTGGAGTGGGGATTGGGGCCAAGACTCAAAGGAAGTCACATAATTCTAGTACAGGGGACTCTGGTCTACCTAGAGCCCATCCATATGCTCCATTACCTGAACTTCTTCATCTAATTCAGAGACAAGAGCACTCTCCAGTCTTGTTTTACTCTGAAGCTGAGATAAAATGAGTGGTTCTCAATATATGGGGATATATCCAATTAGATTAAAAGGCAGACGAGTCAGTGAATCAGAACTCATTACTGCGGCCACAGAAATAACACTCATCTAAAAATAAAGGGAAAGAAAAGGAGAAAGGCCTGTCAGTAATTCCTTAGGAGATGGGTGACCAAGTAGAACACTGAGATGGGATCTCAGACATAGGGAGAAAGTAGGGATAAGACAGGGACCCAGCTGAAAAAGAAAGAAATGAAGACATGAGTCTCAAAGCAAGAGACCAGGTACAAACTAGAATGGTGTCAACATCCAGAGTGACTTAAATGTAAAACCCTCAAACCCTTTAATATTCTACCCAATTACAATTTCAGGGTACAGGTAGGTGGGGGCCATGGCTTGCAGTTGCCAGCTTACTTGTTTTAGACGTCAGTGTCAGGCAGGCAGCCTGGAGGACAGGAGCCAAGAAAGAAAATGCCTCTTATACTCTTGCTCTGTATCAGGTCTGATGTTCAGTGCTGCACAAGCATTTTCTCATCGATTCTTTAACAGGCTGTTAGGGAGGAATTATTATCCCTATTTTAAAGATGGAGAATTTGAGATTCAGTGGCATCAATCAAATCATTTAGAGCCACACAGCCAGCGAGCTGTAGATTCAGTGTTTACACCTCACATTTCTGATTCCACAGTCCATGCTCTTAAAGGTAGTACTCAATTCTCAACCTCCAGTCCTGAGGCTAGAGGAGCACTCCAATTCCAAGTAATCAGACAGTGATCAGCTTGAGGGTAGGGACTAGCTGCTTTCATCTGTGTGCCATTAGCATCTGGCACACTACCTAGCAGCTGCTAAGTGAAAATTCATCGAACTAAACCAGACTATCTCATGTTATCTTTCAAATAATTAAAAAAACACACACGAGAGTAATTTGAGCTACTAATAATTTGAGAATGGCTCATAGAGGTTGGTATGTCCATTTTTATCAGTGGAATTTTTATTTCAATGAATCTGGACTTTCCACTATTGTCCTGCATCTGATGCTTCATACATCTTTTTTTTTTTAACATCTTTATTAGAGTATAATTGCTTTACATTGTTGTATTAGTTTCTGCTGTATAACAAAGTAGATCAGCTATACGTATACATATCCCCATATACATACATATCCCCATATACCCTCCTTCTTGCATCTCCCTCCCACCATTCCTATCCCACCCCTCTACGTGGTCACAAAGCACCCGGCTGATCCCCCTGTGCTATGCAGCTGCTTCCCACTAGCTATCTATTTTACATTTGGTAGTGTATATATGTCAATGCCACTCACTCATTTCGTCCCAGCTTACACTTCTACCTCCCTGTGTCCTCAAGTCCTTTCTCTACATCTGCGTCTTTCTTCCTGTCCTGCCCCTAGATTCTTCAGAACCATTTTTTTTTTTTTTTTAGATTCCGTATATACGTGTTAGCATACTGTACTTGTCTTTCTCTTTCTGACACTTACTTCACTCTGTATGACAGACTCTAGATCGAACCACCTCAATACAAATAATTCAATTTCAATTCTTCTTATGGCTGAGTAATATTCCATTGTATATATGTGCCACTTCTTTTTTATCCATTCATCTGTCGATGGACACTTAGGTTGCTTCCATGTCCTGGCTATCGTAAATAGAGCTGCAATGAACATTTTGATACATGTCTCTTTTTGAATTATTGTTTTCTCAGGATATATGCCCAGTAGTAGGATTGCTGGGTCATATGGTAGTTCTACATTTAGTTTTTAAGGAACCTCCATACTCTTCTCCATAGTGGCTGTATCAATTTATATTCCCACCAACAGTGCAAGAGGGTTCCCTTTTCTCCACACCCTCTCCAGCATTTATTGTTTGTAGATTTTTTGATGATGGCCATTGTGACTGGTGTGAGGTGATACCTCATTGTACTTTTTTTTTTTTTTTTTTTTTTTGCGGTACGCGGGCCTCTCACTGTTGTGGCCTCTCCCGTTGCGGAGCCCAGGCTCTGGACGCACAGGCTCAGCGGCCATGGCTCACGGGCGCAGCCGCTCCACGGCATGTGGGATCTTCCCGGACTGGGGCACGAACCCGTGTCCCCTTATCAGCAGGAGGACTCTCAACCACTGCGCCACCAGGGAAGCCCCTCATTGTACTTTTGATTTGCATTTATCTAATGATTAGTGATGTTGAGCATCCTTTCATGTGTTTGTTGGCCATCTGTATATCTTCTTTAGAGAAATGTCTGTTTAGGTCTTCTGCACATTTTTGGATTGGGTTGTTTGTTTTATTCATATTGAGCTGCATGAGCTGCTTGTATATTTTGGAGATTAAGCCCTTGTCAGTTGCTTCGTTTGCAACTATTTTCTCCCATTCTGAGGGTTGTGTTTTCATCTTGCTTATGGTTTCCTTTGCTGTGCAATAGCTTTTAAGTTTCATTAAATCCCATTTGTTTATTTTTGTTTTTATTTCCCTTTCTCTAGGAGGTGGGTCAAAAAGGATCTTGCTGTGATTTATGTCATGGAGTGTTTTGCCTATGTTTTCCTCTAAGAGTTTTATAGTCTCTGGCCAAACATTGAGGTCTTTAATCCATTTGGAGTTTAGTTTTGTGTATGGTGTTAGGGAGTGTTCTAATTTCATTCCTAATTTCATTTTTTTACATGTAGCTGTCCAGTTTTCCCAGCACCACTTATTGCAGAGGCTGTCTTTTCTGCATTGCATACTCTTGCCTCCTTTATCAAAGATAAGGTGACCATATGTGCATGGGTTTATCTCTGGGCTTTCTATCCTGTTCCATTGATCTGTGTTTCTGTTTCTGTGCCAGCACCCTACTGTCGTGATTACTGTAGCTTTGTAGTATAGCCTGAAGTCAGGGAACCTGATTCCTCCAGCTCCATTTTTCTTTCTCAAGATTGCTTTGGCTTTTCGGGGTCTTTTGTGTTTCCATACAGCTTGTGAAATTTTTTGTTCTAGTTCTGTGACAAATGCCATTGGTAGTTTGATAGGGATTGCACTGAATCTGTAGATTGCTTTGGGTAGTATAATCATTTCACAATGTTGATTCTTCCAATCCAAGAGCATGGTATATCTCTCCATCTGTTTGTATTATCTTTAATTTCTTTCATCAGTGTCTTATATTTTTCTGCATACAGTCCTTTTGTCTCCTTAGGTAGGTTTATTCCTAGGTATTTTACTCTTTTTGTTGCAGTGGTAAATGGGAGTGTTTCCTTATTTTCTCTCTCAGATTGTTCATCATTAGTGTACAGGAATGCAAGAGGTTTCTGAGCCTTAATTTTGTATCCTGCTACTTTACCACATTCTTTGATTAGCTCTAGTAGTTTTCTGGTAGCATCTTTAGGATTCTCTATATATATTATCATGTCGTCTCTAAACAGTGACAGCTTTACTTCTTCTTTTCCAATTTGTAGTCCTTTTATTTCTTTTTCTTCTCTTATTGCCGTGGCTAAAACTTCCAAAACTATGTTGAATGATAGTGGTGAGAGTGGGCAACCTTGTCTTTTTTCTGATCTTAGTGGAAATGGTTTCAGTTTTTCACCATTGAGAATGATGTTGGCTGTGGGTTCGTCATATATGGCCTTTATTATGTTGAGTTAAGTTCCCTCTAAGCCTACTTTCTGGAGAATTTATTTATCATAAATGGGTGTTGAATTTTGTCAAAAGCTTTTTCTGCATCTATTGAGATTATCATATGGTTTTTATCGTTCAGTTTGTTAATATGGTGTATCACACTGATTGATTTGCGTATATTGAGAATCCTTGCATTCCTGGGATAAACCCCACTTGCTTATGGTGTATGAACCTTTTATATGTGCTGTTACATTCTGTTTTCTATTATTTTGTTGAGGACTTTTGCATCTATGTTCATCAGTGATATTGGTCTGTAGTTTTCAATTTTGTGATATCTTTGTGTGGTTTTGGTTTCAGGGTGATGGTGGTCTCGTAGAATGAGTTTGGGAGTGATCCTCCCTCTGCAATATTTTGGAAGAGTTTGAGAAAAATAGGTGTTAGCTCTTCTCTAAATATTTGATAGAATTCGATGATGAAACCATCTAGTCCTGGGTTTTTGTTTGTTGGAAGATTTTAATCACAGTTTCAATTTCATTACTTGTGATTGGTCTGTTTATATTTTCTATTTCTTCCTGGTTCAGTCTCAGAAGTTTGTGCTTTTCTAAGAATTTGTCCATTTCTTCCAGGTTGTCCATTTTATTGGCATATAGTTGCTTGTAGTAATCTCTCTTGATCCTTTGTACTTCTGCAGTGTCAGTTGTTACTTTTTCATTTCTAATTCTGTTGATTTGAGTCTTGTCCCTTTTTTTCTTGATGAGTCTGGCTAGTGGTTTATCATTTTTGTTTATCTTCTCAAGAACCAGCTTTTAGTTTTATTGATCTTTGCTATCATTTCCTTCATTTCTTTTTCATATTTCTGATCTGATCTTTATGATTTATTTCTTTCTGCTAATTTTGGGGTTTTTTTGTTCTTCTTTGTCTAATTGCTTTAGGTGTAAGGTTAGTTTCTTTATGTGAGATTTTTCTTGTTTCTTGAGGTGGGATTTATTGCTCTAAACTTCCCTCTTAGAACTGCTTTTGCTGCATCCCATAGGTTTTGGGTCATCGTGTTTTCATTGTCATTTGTTTCTAGGTATTTTTTGATTTCTTCAGTGATCACTTGATTATTTTGTAGTGTACTGTTTAGCCTCCACGTGTTTGTATATTTTACAGTTTTTTTCCAGTAATTGATATCTAGCCTCATAGCTTCGTGGTTGCAAAAGATACCTGATACAATTTCAATTTTCTTAAATTTACCAAAGCTTGATTTGTGACTCAAGATATGATCCATCCTGGAGAATGTGGCATGAGCACTTGAGAAGAAAATGTATTCTGTTGTTTTGGATGGAATGTCCTATAAATATCAATTAAGTCCATCTTGTTTAATGTGTCATTTAAAGCCTGTGTTTCCTTATTTATTTTTATTTTGGATGATATGTCCTTTGGTGAAAGTGGGGTGTTAAAGTCCCCTACTATGATTGTGTTACTGTCGATTTCCCCTTTTATGGCTGTTAGCATTTGCCTTATGTATTGAGGTGCTCCTATGTTGGGTGCCTAAATATTTACAATTGTTATATCTTCTTCTTGAATTGATCCCTTGATCATTATGTAGTGTCCTTCTTTGTCTCTTGTAATAGTCTTTATTTCAAAGTCTATTTTGTTTGATATGATAATTGCTACTCCAGCTTTCTTTTGATTTCCATTTGCATGGAATATCTTTTTCCATTCCCTCACTTTCAGTCTGTATGAGACCCTGGGTCTGAAGTGGGTGTCTTGTAGACCGCATATATATGGGTCTTGTTTTTGTATCCATTCAGCCAGTCTATGTCTTCTGTTGGAGCATTTAATCCGCTTATATTTAAGGTAATTATCAATACATTTGTTCCTATTACCATTTTCTCAGTTGTTTTGGATTTTTTTTTGTACGTCTTTTCCTTCTCTTGTGTTTCCTGCCTAGAGAAGTTCCTTTAGCACTTGTTGTGAAGCTGGTTTGGTGGCGCTGAATTCTGTTAAATTTTGCTTGTCTGTAAAGGTTTTTATTTCTCCGTCGAATCTGAATGAGATCCTTGCTTGGTAGAGTAATCTTGGTTATAGATTTTTCCCTTTCATCGCTTTAAATATGTCCTGCCACTCCCTTCTGGCTTGCAGAGTTTCTGCTGAAAGATCAGCTGTTAACCTTATGGGGATTCCCTTGTATGTTATTTGTTGTTTTTCCCTTGCTGCTTTTAATATTTTTCCTTTGTATTTAATTGTTGATAGTTTGATTAAAATGTGTCTTGGCATGTTTCTCCTTGGATTTATCCTTTATGGTACTCTCTGCCCTTCCTGGCCTTGATGATGGACTATTTCTTTTCCCATATTAGGGAAGTTTTCAACTATAATCTTCAAATATTTTCTCAGTCCCTTTCTTTTTCTTTCCTTCTTCTGGGACCCCTATAATTCAAATGTTAGCACATTTAATGTTGTCCCAGAGGTCTCTGAGACTGTTCCAGTGGTCTCTGAGCCTGTCGTCAATTCTTTTCATTCTTTTTTCTTTATTGTGCTCAGTGGTAGTTATTTCCACTGTTTTATCTTCCAGGTCACTTATCTGTTCTTCTGCCTCAGTTATTCTGCTATTGATTCCTTGTAGAGAATTTTTAATTTCATTTATTGTGTTATTCACCATTTTTTGTTTGTTCTTTAGTTCTTCTTGGTCCTTGTTAAACGTTTCTTGTATTTTCTCCTTTCTGTTTCCAAGGTTTTGGATCATCTTTACTGTCATTACTATGAATTCTTTTTCAGGTAGACTGCCTATTTCCTCTTCACTTGTTTGGTTTGGTGGGTTTTTACTTTGCTCCTTCATCTGCTGCGTATTTCTCTGTCTTCTCATTTTGCTTAATTTAGTGTGTTTGGGTCTCCTTTTTGCAGGCTGCAGGTTTGTAGTTCCTGTTTTTTTTTTTGGTGTCTGCGCCCAGTGGGTTAGGTTGGTTCAGTCCGTGTGTAGGCTTCCTGATGGAGGGGACTGGTGCTTGTGTTCTGGTGGGTTGGGCTGGATCTTGCCTTTCTGGTGGGCAGGACCACATCCGGTGGTGTGTTTAGGGTTTCTGTGACCTTATTATGATTTTAGGCAGCCTCTCTGCTAATGGGTGTGGTTGTGTTCCTGTCTTGCTAGTTGTTTGGCATGGGGTATCCCACACTGAAGCTTGCTTGTCATTGAGTGGAGTTGGGTCTTAGCATTGAGACAGAGATCTCTGGGTGAGCGCTTTCCGATTGATACTACATGGGGCCAGGAGGTCTCTAGTGGTTCAATGTCCTGAGCTCGGCTCTCCCACCTCAGGGGCTCAGGCCTAACACCTGGCCAGAGCACCAAGACCCTGTTAGGCACACGGTAGGTTTGTGATCTTGGACCAGGCAGTTAACTTCTCTGTTCCTCCGGTGTCCTTTCGTGTAGCACCTCCTTGCCCCAGAGGCCCAGTCAGGTGAGAGGGAAGGGCTATTGCTTACAAGCTGTGGAGGAAGGAAGCCTGGGAGGCTGCTGATGCTTCATACATGTTAAACCATTAGCCCCTTAGCAATACAATTCAAATAGACAGGGTTACTTTCTGATATTGGAAAATCAGCAGCCTTGTTTTTCACTTTAAGTAATATTTCCCTGAGCATCAAAGTCCATTTTCTTGGTAACTACTCCATAGAAACATGCCCATGCTGCCAGCCTCTGTGCTCTTAAAGGCACAGGAGGAGTTGAGGATATGCCAAGGTTGGATGTGGGAAAGCTCCATCTTTGTTACATGAGCGAGAGTTCATTGGTGGCAGAGCCTATACCTGCATTCGAATGTTTAAGATCGTGCATAAGGCATTTCCCTCTCTATCTTAGAGGAAAAAGAGCAGCCTAATGGAATCCTAGCATTAAAGAGGATGATTCATGTTGTGGAAAACCACACAAGGGAGCACCACAACATGTAGTGCTTGAGCCTCAACTCAAGGGTGAGTGGAAACAACATAATGCATTTAATTGAGTTTGTGGGGGATGTGAAGACCCATGCAGGGTGCCATCTGTGAGAAGCTGTTGAACTGTGATTTCTGCTTTGGGCTCTGAAGATAGCCAAGGACTTTGCACTAATGACTGAGTTCCCAGGACCTCTAGGATTCTCTCTGGAATGGCAAGAGTGAGGAGGGCCTCCATGCCAACTCCCCCACCCCATTCATATTCACCCATTGTAGGGGCTGTGGAAGTCTGATCTCTCTTTCTTATCCAGAAGAGTTTGAGGGTAACAGTTTCTTTCCTGAAGGTGTCTACACTGTTTTCTCTTCCTAACCCACAGCCTCTCCTTTATGCAAAGAATAAGGCCACTTTCTCCAAAAGCCAGGCCTCTATACTTGAGGTTCTCTAAGGGTGGTCCCTGGACCAACAGCATCAGCAGTATATGGAAATTTGTTAGACCTGCAAATGTTCAGCCCCCATCTCAGATCTACTGAATCAATAATCTGAGTTTTAACAAGCCCTCCAGGTAATTCTAATGCACACTAAGATTTGAGAGCCACCATTGTAAGCTCTGAAAGAAGCGCATTTTGATGTATAGAGGACTTAAGAAAGACGGAGGCTGGCATTTGATTTTTGCATCAAATATCTTTTCACCCAGTTTGATCAAATCCAGTGCTCAAACTTTTTTCATCTCTCCAGAGTTTGCAAACTGAGCCTTTGCCCTTGATGCTCCATCATTTCTGTGTTTCTTTGAGAAATATATTCTTATCATTGTAGGTGAACTCTGATGCCTCTTCACTTTACTGACAGGTCCTTGATAGGTGTTAAGATAAGGAACTAGTCTTTGATTCAGGATGTGGGAAATTATTCTGGAGTTAAAGCAACTACAGAAAGCTGAGGAGGGAAAATGGTCCAGCTTGGGTTGGAACGAATTTCCTTGCTGGAAGACAGAGGGTGAATGCACATTTAGGGTCAGTGTGAGGTTGGTTCTGAAGCAGGTGGCTGCACCCACCCAGGATGGGGAGAAGTAATATTGCCAGTGCTGGGGGTGTCTGGGCTCCTGAAGCAGATAGATCCATGGCACAGGGGAATGGCACAGGGGCATGGTTAGGAATGGAACCCTGAGGTTCCATTCCTAACAGTGGAACCTCAAGGAGGGCAACAAGGAGTTTGGACAGAGGTGGCTGTCACAGGAAATTAGAGGCAGCAGTTGCAGAGGCGAAAGTGATGGGGCGGGCAGAGAGCAGCAGCACCTATAAGCAGGTAGGGCAGAGTTTGCTTCCACCTGACTCTGCCGAAGGGTTTATCAAGGAGCATTCAACAAGCCTCTTGTTTTCTTAAGAGTTCTGTTGGGGGTGGGAGTGGCATGAGTGGGGTCAGGGGGTGGGATGTCTCTCTGTGGAAGGAAGGAAGGAGGTACCAGGATTCTAGCAGACACAGTGGATGTGCTAGTACTGAGGTGAGGAAGAAAAATTATTCATTCCATAAACATGACCTCCACATTCACCATGTCCCCGGCAATGTGCCTTTCCAGGGCCTGGAAATGAAGAGTTATATTTCAATTTTCTCTTTGTTGTTCTAACATGCCTTTCTCTTTTTCCCACTCTCTCCTAACTCATGAGTCAGGTGTTGTTAGTGTCAGTAGATTGCTGTAGTATGAGGTACCTCATGTCAAGCTGAGGTTTCCGTAGAAACAAATAGAGACCTTGCTTTCTGAGTCTTGCAGAGAGTATTTCTGGCAATTTATCAGGAATGGCAGTATGTTCTTTTGGGCAAGGTATTTGCACTCCTTGGAGGAAAAACATAATAAACAATATATTATCCTAGAACAGAGCTGTTCCATTTTAGTTTTCTGCTTTGTTTTGTTTTTTTCTCTTTTCGACCATATCTGGCTCTGCCAGCTCACCTCCAAGTGCTTCCTGGGCATCTCCAGCAGAGATCTGTTGGACTCCAGCTGATCTCCATCCAATCCTGGTGCTGTCTATCCTCCTCCAGACACAGTCCCATAGTCCAGAGGGTGTGTAATAAGGAAGAGGTGGGATGAAAAGAGTATCACTGAGGGCATTCATTGCAACAAAGCAAGAGAGTGGAAGGCAGTGGGATCAAATAAGGCTGTTGATTGTGCTTTTGAAATTTTTGGTAGTTTGAGGTCAAAGTTGCAAATGCTATGCGTGCTACAAAACCTTGGGGGAAGTTTGAGTTCCAATCAAAATATTTAGGCAGTGGTCATGACTGTGTGTGATGTGAAAAATAACTGGATTTTAGAAGCAAAGGGAAGCTCAGAAGGTAATCAAAATTCCTTAATGACCATGTCAGAAGGGCTTAAAGAGGGGAAATTAAATTAGAATTGGGATCAGTAATAGCATTATGAGCATAAGTTAATAGGAAGAGGTCTGAAGTCAGCAGATATTCCAAACTGCTTTGGCCTTTATGCTCAACCCCTTTGTCCCTGTGGACAACTTTGAACAGCCCACATTTTATTATCTATGGATGGTGCCATGTGGTGACAATCCATAACCTCCTTTAATTTAGATACATTTATAGTTTCCATTTGTGATACAAGCAGAGCTAGATAGTTAGTGCCGAGATTCTTTCCCATCCCTTTATTTAATGTGTGGGGTTTATGCAAGTTTACTGTTCATTTAAATCTCTAATGTGTGACTGCTGGATGTTGTAAAGGACAGATCTGGATCCAAGTACTACCATTGGCAGGAGCACCCAGATGCATGAGGAATCCATCTGTGGATTTTTTTCTAGAACCGATGGTGGCTTCCGTAGACTACAAGGGGCCCCAGGAGGTTATTATCATTTCAGAAGACCCCTGTAGGACCATGTTTTACAATCGCGGGTGAGGGTTGCTTTTTTTTTTTTTCTTATCTATCTCATCTGAAGATGAACCTGCTCCATATTGTGGAATGTGTTTCATTTTGGGCACGTGAGGAGGTAGGCTATAATGAGATTTTAAAAGATCATACAGTGTGGAAATGCAGCTTAACTATTATAATTTGTGAAAATGGCATTTTTCATCTAGACTTGAAGTGTCTCATTGCCTCATCACCTACAGCTGTATTTTCAGGGGGTACCACATGATCAATTAAACTATCCACAAGTACGGGAACCCACCAGTTCTTTGTCCTCCTTCGGTTATCCTAGTGACCTCTGGACCTGCAGCTCATTCAGAGGCTGCACATTGTTGATAGTGCAATAAAAAGATGACGTTTAAGAAAGAGGGGCTAACTTTATTTGCATACCATTTTCCAAGAGAATGGTGAGTGTGTTGGTTTTCATACAGAGCTACATGTTCTTTGTCTAACCATAGAGGTGGGTATATGTCCTGTGCCCTTCAACCTGAATGGGCTTGTGACTACTTCAACCAAGAGGGTATAAGATAAAGCATTCTGTGTGACTTCTGAGGCTAGCTCATGAAGGCCCTTCAGCTTTTGCCTTATTTTCTGGAACATTCACTCTTGGGACCCTGAGTTCCATGTAATAATTCCAACTACCCTTAGGCTTCTATGATGGAGAGCTTACATGTAGGTGCTCTATTTGAACCAGTATTCCAGACTTATGAGTGAAGAGTCTCCAGATGATACCAGCCGAGCCATTTGAATCAGCCTCACCCAGTCAAGTCTTCTGAGCTGGGACCCCAGATATTGTGGAGCAGAGACAAGCAAGCCATCCCTGCTCTGCCTGATCCAAATATCTGACCCGTGCAATCTGGGAGCATAATGATATCATTGTTGTCTCATGCCACTAATTTTAGGGTAGGCTGTTATACAGCAGTAGATAATCAGAACGGTAGGTTTTGCTGAAATTTGTACAGTGTTATTAACAACACACTGTACAGTTCTTATCCTACATTTGGGAGAGTAAGGCAAAATAAGGAATTTCTAGTTACTTGGAGTGGGGGTAGACTAAATACATGCTTTAATCATGGGTAACCATGCCTTCAGTGAGAGGCAACCATGCATCACTTAAGGAGTATAGTCCCAGGGACTATGACCAGGTGGGAGACCAGTCACCAGGATAGTAATTGACCAACTGGCCTGACCCTAGGAGAACCATGTACCTACTAACATTAATAGCCTCATTGGAGATCATCAAGTTATCCAAGTCCCACTGTGCCCCTCACTTTGGCAGGGTTAGTTGGTGTATTAGTCAGTGTCCCTTAGGGGAAAACAGAAAACCATATTGTTAAGGAGGTTTAAGTTGGTTGTGTAAGTTGCAGCAATGATCTGTGACCACCGTAGGGCTAGATAACATGCTCCCTAATATTTGGTGGCTTAATACAAAAGCATACGTTTATCTCACGAGTCTAGGCCTAGGGACATGGAAGAAAAGTAGTGAGGACTCCAGAGCTGCACCAGTGGCTTGAAGAGGAGCCCCAGCAGGGCCGGTATTTAAGCTGTGCAGGAGGTTGCCATGCTGCAGATGTTCAGATTTATGGTGGGGCACCTTGTGTCAGTGCTCCAACCACTAAGACAGAGCATGCTGCTGCTGGTGCTACCACTGATAGTGGCTGGAGCCAGGAGTGTGAAAAGATGCTAGAGGTTGGAGCCATATCTTTCTGCTCCTGTAGTCAGAAATGGAAGCTGGAAGAGTGTTTCTTCCCTCCACCTCCTTTCTAATCTCCTGCCACTGCCTCCCGTTGGCCAAAGCTAACAGGAAGACAGTTTGCAAAGGATTTTGGGAAATGTATTTTGCAGGCTCCCAGCTCTAGATTCAACAGAACAGATGAGGGATGCTATTAGAGCTGAGAAACAGTAGGCACCTAATTGACACAGTTGGAAATCTTCATCCCTGGAATCTTCAAGAAAACCCTCCAAAATACTGTCCATGTATGACTATAAATTAGGACTCCTTTTTTGGTTGAAAATGAAAAGACTCTGAAGCCAAATTAACTTAAGCAAGAAGTAAAATTTTGGCTCTTATAAGCGAAGAATCAAAAAATAGCTAGGTTTAGGTATAGGGTTAAATGATGTCATCAGGATCTGATCTCTATCTCTCACTCTGCTTTTCTTTGCTTTTCCATTCTTAGGCCGGACCTCCTCATACGGTAGCAAGATTTCTCCCAATAGTGTTAGAATAGTAACTTTTATTTTGTATTGGAAGTTTAGTTGATTTACAATATTGTGTTAGGTTTAGGTGTACAGCAAAGTGAGTCAGTTACATAAATATATTTTTCAGATTATTTTCCATTAAAGTTTATTACAAGATATTGAATATAGTTCTCTGTTCTGTACAGTAAATCTTTGTTGCTTATCTGTTTTATGTATAGCAGTTTGTATCTGTTAATCCCATACTCCTAATTTATCCCTCCCCCGCTCCCTTTCCCCTAGTATAGTAACTTTATAGCTATACAAATAACAGAAATAGGGATTCCTCCTCTCCCTTTCAGCTGCTTCACTCAACATCCCTGGGTCACCTGTGATTGGTTCTAATATGTTATAGTCAGATTCTGCTGGGTTCAACTACAAAAGCTGGCTGGGGTTCAAGGGATGGCAATAAATCCAACTTGGACTCAGTTCAAATGTGGCTTACATTACATGCTCCAAAGCATGGTGTAAGCAGGGCAAAAATCATACATATAGATAAGATGAGGATGCAATTTTGTGGATGAGGCTCCCAGTGACCTTGTTTTGCTCATAGGCAAGCTTAAAAGTCTTAGCAACTCCTATGGAAAAGATGTTCGCGAGGTCAGAGGACCACATGCCTTTTACTCATCTAGCTACTTCAGCACCCAGAAATGACTTCTACTATGATCCAAGGCAATAATTATGTTATTCAGCAAGCAGTGATCCAAGCATGATATTCAGACCTTCAAATTCTTGCTATACTAGCACTAAGCAGCCTCCTTTTCTCTGCAGTAAATGACAGAGCCTAGGGGGTTTCTATTTATATCTCCTTAGGGTCTTTCCATGGTCATCCCTGACCAGGGTTTATCACACCACTTCCACCTCTGACTTTGATATCCTAATTGAATGGATTAGGGCCACATGCCCATTCTTGGACCTGAAGTGAGGTGAGCCTAACCAAGTATATATTCAAAGACAAGGGAAAGGATGATTTCACAAAAGAAAATATTAGGCACTCTTTTCAGAAGAAGAGAAGCTGGGTGCTAGGGAAGCAAAAACAATATATGTCTGTTAGAATGGTTTCCTTTTATTCTGGGTATAAGAAATCCTGAGCATAAATTCCTGCTTGCCTTCAACAACTTGGGTTCTGGGAAAGGACAGGCCCTCAGTACTCTCTCCAACTCTGGCTTCTGTTTCTCAGCACCGAGCATTGCCCATCCTTTTTCAGCTGCCATATACTTTTTGAGGCTCATTGTCAATACACTTCGGAATGCCATGCCTATATGTCTGGCTGTTGTTCCTCCAGACTTGACAGCTGTCCACTCTTCTTCAGCGTGTACTATCTTAGCCATGCTGTTCTTACTGTAAGGAGGCTTTCCCAGGTTGGTTTCCTTTCTAGCAGGGTCTGAGTTCCTTCCAACTTTTGTGTTTTCCAAGGTGCAATCCATTGTTTGTCTGCAGTTCGGGAGTTCCCTCTAGCCAAGAATTACTTTTTGTTCAATCACCCTTTCCAAATGTTTTCTCTGCAACTACCATAATGAACTGACAGATGGGTGTCTGATCTTCAGGAGATACAATGAAGGTTTATTTTCTAAACTGTCAGGACAAGCCAAGGTTATCATACAAAAAAACAAAAACAAAAACCTAGCACACTGTAAACTGCACTCAATTCAACCAAAAATGTCAATTTCATTGGATCTGACTTTTCCCTCTGAACCATGTTGATAATACAGATACACTTATACATTCAGAGCTTATATCATCATGTTGATTACCTTGCTGATAAACACTAATTTTTTAGAAGACCAGAACTTTCATGAATTCCATAAGTCTTATCACATTCAGGATAACATTTTTAAAATGTTGACTCAGAATGGATAATGGTTCTGGTCACTTGATTATTCTGTGTCCTTCAGAGAAATGATCTTGGGCAACTTGAAGAAAACTGCCCACATCTACAGATCATCAATGAACACTGACTAAGCTTAGGTCCAGTTTATACCTGCCCATAGAGAATGAACTTTGGGGAACAGAAATCTTACTAAGCGATATCATTCTAAGATGGACAGAAAGATCTGCCACAAAGAATTTCCAATTTTCTAAAATCTAGCACAGGCTGTTACCCTTGCTAGTAAATAATATCTGAGCCATTTGACTTTCTGAAGGGCTCCATTCTCTTACTCATATTTCAGCTTCCTCCCCTGTTCCTCTGCTAAAGAGTTGTTGCTTAGGAATTTGCTAAGTTGACTCCACCTGTATTCCTATAGTTTGCTTCTCTCTCTTTTTAAAAAACAGTAACAGGCAAATATAATGCAAATTAATACCACAAAATAATCGGCCTGTCTTTGAAATCTATACAGAAGCTGCAGTGCCACAGCTTGGTGGCCAGCAATTCACGCTGAGTGCTCTGGTGGATGAATTGGCTCTGTACCCAGAGTGAACAGTACAAGCAAACCATAAGAAAAATAAAATGTACTAAACCACCAACTGACATTATGGAAATAAGACAGTGGCTGGCCAAAAACCACAGTGTATCAATTAGCTGGATCTTAGTATTTGGCAGTGAGAACTCTTGGTTCTGGAAACAGAATACTACATGTTTTACACAGTCATATAATAAATATTTTCCTTGTATTCAAGGAAGGCAAACACCCACAGTATGTATTGGGAAGCTCAGATTATGATATTAAAGTTTACATCAACTCAGTTTGAAGCTTCCGTCAGTTAAGCTTGGTCAACACAATAACTGCTGTAATCACCTACTGGTTGGCCAGTTTGCTTTTCTCTCCACAGTTCTCTGTAGAAATTTCAAGGACACAATTTGTCCTGCATCTCATGGAAGGGACGGTGATAACTAATCTTGATTGCCTGATAATTTCAAATAAGACTTCACAATATGGTTGAATTTTCGTGGGGTCCTCAGGGCAGATGTGGGCAAAAGCTTTTGAATCTGTCAGTTCTCCCAGAGTTGAGAAGTTCAGGGAAGGAACTTCACATGAGCTAGATTCACAGGGGCCTGACCTTGTGGAATCCTGGAGATAATGTGTGCTTGGATCAGCCTGACAGGGATCAAAACTCTGGCTTTGCTGTTTATTAGTTCGTTGACTTTGGGAACATCCCTTATCCTTTTTGAATTTTAGTTTCCTCTTTGGGAAAATGGAGAGATTATCTACATAAGAAAATTATTGTGAGAATGAGGAATAACAGATGTAAGTAACCTAATCTCCTGCTTGGCATGTAGTAGGTGCCCTTAAACGTGCAGCATTGGTACACTTGAAGTGATACCAGTGGCTGACTGTCAGCTTGGGCAGGTAAAAATTGTACTCCAGAAAGGTGGTTTGTGTCCATAAATGCAGGAGAAAGATTTCTGGATACGCCTTGATATTCTTTAGGGAGAGACTTCCATCCTTGACTACTTTGAAAATGGGCAAATCTTCTTATTCTCTGTGTGGCCTTTGGAAAGTTACTGGATCTTCCTGAACCTCAGTTCCTCTGTAGTAGAATGGACATAATACTCCTGGTTTTCTTTTATTGCTGTAAAGATTAAAGATGATGACATGAATAAGACACTTTGCATAGTACATGGACCTTTGTAAAATAAGTGTGATAATTCACAAATAAACCAATATTGGCACCTTCTCTTCCTTCACTTTCAAGGGTGAGCTTTCTTGATATTTGCTCCAAACCCTGAGGAAGACCCTGTGCACGTCCCACAAGTGTGTGGGCACACACACTCTCCTAAGTGACCAGGTCACTGTCTTTTCACACATCTGCCCACTTGCCCTATTAATATGCTTCAAGGAAGAGAAAGAAGACTGAAGGTAAAGTTAGGGATGTTTTACCACCCAATTAGCATTATTAGTTGATGAGAATTTCCTTGACTTGGCTTTGATAAAAGTCTAAGAATTCTATTTATTTTTTTTAACCAGTGAAAACACTCTATATCCATAAGGGTCAGAAATGGAGAAGATGGGAGAAGAAGAGTGGAATTCACCATTAGCTTTGGTGTATAGATTGCTGGCCTTCTAGTCCATGCTACTAATTTGCAAACCACCGTAGAGTTCACCCTTGTGTTAGTTTTCTGTTGCTGCGGCAATATATTGCTGCAAATTTAGCTACTTATACAACAAGGGCTTAATATCTTATGGTTCTGCAAGTCAGAAGCTTGGCACAGTCTCAGTGGGCTTAAAAAAAGGCGTCCACAGGGTTGAGTTAGTTTCTGGAGGCTTTAGGGAAGAATCCGTGTCCTTGTTCATTTGGGTTGTTGGCAGAATTCAGTACTTTGCATTGGAGGCCCTGAGCCCCATTTTCCTGCTGCTTGTAAACTATGGGCCATCTTCAGCTTCCAGAGGCTACTGCATTCCTTGGCTTGTGGCCTGCTTCCTCCCTCTCAGAAGTCAGCACCTCTTTCTCACATAGCATCTTTCTGACGCCCCCTCTGTCTTCTTTCCTCTTCCATTTTTGAGGACTCAGGAGATTGGATTTGGCACACCCAGATCATCCAGGATAATCTTTTTATCTCAAGGCCCTTTCCTTAATCGTATCTAAAAGTCCCTTTTGCCCTGTAAGGTGACATATTCACAGGTTCCAGGGATTAGGACATGGATGTTTTTTGTGGGCCATGATTCTGCCAACCACATCTCTGGACAGACCTGGGCAGGTAGGGAAAAAAAGATGAAAATAAATCTGAGATATATTGATTGCACTACAAGTGAATTGAGTGGTCATGGGAAGAAAAGAAAAAACAAACACACAGCTAATGAAACTATACATGTAACAGATTAAGATATTTAAAACAGAAAAGAAAAAAACAAATTATCTAGGATGTAGTTACAGGTCCTGCTAATTACAGTTTAAATTGGGCTTTAGGAATTTTTGACAGATTGGCAAATTTCAACTTAATTTTGTCATATCTCCAATTCTCTCAGATTGCCCAAGTTTCTTTCTTTCCTTCCACATTTTGCTAGTGGCTCTGAGTTTGGTTGCTCTCCGAAGAAAATTGAGGCAAAACAGTGAGATTGGCTGGCGTGCGTGTGTGTGTGTGTGTGTGTGTCTGATTTATGCTCTGCTTTTTGGCTAAATTTATAAAGGCACAGAGGATGGAATGGATTATGTTAACCTAGAAAAATTACACAAACAATAACGTGGGACAATATCACAGTGTAATAATACGAAAGAATAATATGGGACTACAGGTTAAGTAGTAAGTAGAATCCAAAATCAATAACTTACTCTTATGAGCATCTTGTTAGGTGAAAATGGGCTTAACAGGCTTCACAAAGGCTTCTGTGGCACAGGCCTGGAGACTGAACGAGGCCAGCTGGGACAGGGTTACACTGGAAGAGCTCTTCTCATGCACGTTTGGAGCTTTATAAAAATACTGATACTGGGGTCCCCACTGCAGAGATTCCAGTTTAATTTGTCTGAGGGTTTGTTTTTGTTGTTTGTTTTTACAGCTCCCCAGGTGATTCTAATATTCAATTAGGGTTGAGAATCATTGAATCCGGTTAACCTGCATGACACTGGTGACAGTCATAAAAATCCTTGTGACCAAGCATCAAAACAGAGGGCTCTCAAGGGCAAGAATACAGCAGCAGAGGTGATTGAGGCCGGGGTCCCAAGGTGCAGCCATCTCCAGACTGGGCCCTTCTGCATTCCTATATCCCTACTTTCTTGTCTGTCCAATGAGATGGAGATTGGGTTTCCATCTGGCCAAACCCAGATCCTTTGACTGGCCAAAGGATCGGCATTGGTTTCTCCTTCCAAAGAGCCTGGATACTGGAGCTCCTCTGATTCATTTCTAGAAGAAAGAACTCCCCTTCCTTCTCACTGCAATTCAAACTTCTATAAGCATACCATTATGGGAATAAGTGTAAAGGGGGAGGAAAACGCTAAATAAGGTGGTAAGGATAATTCCCAAGCTCCTTGCTTCTTTCCCTCTCAGGGATCCAGTTTTGCTTCCCAGTGGGAAGTCACTCTATTTAAGTCATGTGGTATCTCCAGGGTCTGAGGCTCTTTCATCCCTTCTCTTTACCACATGATCACTCCACTGGTGCCATTTCTTCTTGCTCTGGTTGTAGGGCCTAACGCCTGGCCCTACAACCAAGTTTGGAGAGAATTTGGTTTCTGATGTCTTACTAATGTGATCGTCAATAATGTTGCACATTGTCCTCTAAGGCTGTTGCTGGGACAGGATTACAGACCATAATGAGGCCCTTTTGAAAAATAATAGCCTTTATATTGTAACTCTCTTGTTTCTTTTCTTATGTCAAGTTGTTTTAATATTTCTTCCTTATTGTCTATAGGATTTGGCATAAGTTCTGTTGGGGTCAAGAGCAGAGCAGACCTATAACCCCATATCCAATTTGCAGGTTCAGCCCCCCACGCCTGAGCTTAGTGGGGCATTTCTATTCTCATACCCTTTCTCTTCTGTAGGTTACACTGTAGGAGATAATCTTTGAGATGGAAACAGTGTTGTTTCCTTTGGTGTTCCCAAAAATCTTCCTCTCATAGCTGTAACAAATGAGAGACAAATTCCACAATTCCATCATGCAAGGAGTAAGGAGAGGGCCTGCCAGAGGGGCATTCGAGCTGGGAGGTGTGGATATCACAAATAAGAAATGTTCTGTGGCTTCCCTGGTGGCACAGTGGTTGAGAGTCCGCCTGCCGATGCAGGGGACACGGGTTCGTGCCCCGGTCTGGGAAGATCCCACATGCCGCAGAGCGGCTGGGCCTGTGAGCCATGGTCACTGAGCCTGTGCATCCAGAGCCTGTGCTCTGCAACGGAAGAGGCCACAACAGTGAGAGGCCCGCATACCGCAAAAAAAAAAAAAAAAAAGAAAGAAACGTTCTATTTCCAGGAGCAGAGTCTGAAAAAAGTTAGGTGACAGTGAATCCTGGGAATTAGAACATTTCCATATAATTCATCATCTTCTGAGTGTCTCTCAAGTGGCACTTAATAGTAGCAAGCTTTGGATGGTGAGTCCCCTGAATCCCCATCTTAGATCTATGGCCAGAATGAGATTAATATGCCCATGTCAGTATTTGCATCTGGTATTTCTTTCCTCTACCAAATGAATTCATTTTTCCAACCCTCAGTGCCTTATGCAATGAGGCAAGGAAGACGACAATTTCAATAAGCTTTGATTATAGTGCTTTTGAATTTCAGCCCTTATTTACAACACTTCACTTGTAGGCACCACATTTCTGCAATTCACTGGCAAGATCAGTTTCCTTTAGCTACAATTCTGCTTCAATATTTTCTTGGAATATGTATTTTTTTACCTCTATGTTAAAAATACCTGTCTGGGTGAAGAAAAATTGGATCAGTGTTCAGCCTGTTTTACAGAGCACCATTTTCTGTGGAAAAAGTTGGTTTGTTTCCCGGTTTTCTGGTTGTACTCAGGTCTCTGAATCAAACAACAAATGATGGAGAAGGCACTCCTTTTCTTCCTTCAGTTTTGAAGGTGGTCTCTCTTTTGTAACATTAAGGTGGAGTTTTCCTTTGATGAGAAACTTAGTAGGATTTTCCCAAATCAGCTTTCTCTACATCAAAATTAGAGTCCATTCTTCTCTAAGTCTGCATGACTTCGTTTACTGTGTTGTGTTTTAGTGTTTTCCCTATATTCTCAGCTGTATATTAGTGAGAGGTTGGAAGAGGTTATACTGGGAGCTGCTGCCAGCCATCCTTTTAGACCAGAAGCCTTCAAAGCTGTTTATCATTTCTCCTTATTTCAAGCCACCTGGCTTAAATTTTTCTCACCCATACCCTTCTTCTTGTTTCTGACTTTTGCATGGTGGAAATATCATAATTCTTGTACTTTGTGTGAACATGATTATTACTGATTGGAATGCTTATCCACCTAGGAAGGTAGTAATGGCAAAGAGTCAGTTTCTCTCGAAAATAAGATAAAACAAAGGATCCTCAGGGTGTTCTTTACCAAGAAAATTCATTCTTCATCCTCCAGCTGTTCTGAGGACTGTAATGATACTGAATGATGACACATGCATCTTTATCTGCCTCCCAAATGTCCCAGGAGTCACCTGGAAAGATGGTCCCTAGGAGGGCAGGAATCATCCAGGCTTTCCCCACACCCCACAAAGGAGGAGGTTCTACTTATTTCCTTACAGGCTACGGATGAAAGGATAGGACCCAGTCTCCAAGCTTGAGACATTTAAGTAGAGAAAACTCTGGGTGGAGCAGGACTGGGGGATATCTATCTCTTTTTAGACAGAGAAGAAGTAAACTTATTCCAGGTGAGGTGATATGATAGTGTCTGGGAATGAAGTGTGATTGCTCCACAGAAGACAGATATGAGGATGAGGAAGACAGTGTGAGGATGCAGGGAGAAGGGAAAGGGCTACCATGAGGTTGAGAGTAGGATGTGAGGCTGGGACAGGTATTGGGGCAGAGTGGTGGGGGGAGCCTGAAGTGAGGATGAGAAGGAGACTGGGGATGGGCAGAGAGTGTGTGTGGAGGGAGAATGAGGGTGTGAGCATAGGTCAGAAGAGGTGAGGATGGGGCAGTGGAGACAGGAGTGCTGGGTGCAGGTGGAAAGCAGCTGGTATGGATGAGGGATGAATATGAGGCCTGGAAGGGGCTTCTGGAGAGAGAGGAGGAGGTATAAGAACAGGCAGTGAGCCTGGGCAGAAAGTCACTTGTGAATGGAACAGACAATACAAGTGGCTTCATAAATAGACTTCATAAATGAAGGACATAATCAACATGCAGACAACATGAGGAGGGAGATATTGATAGTTTGGAAAATCAAAGGAAATTTTAATTATATTGCTAATGTTAAACTATGGTGAAAAATAGTCAGTTCCCTACCTGATCCTTCACACAGCTCCCAGTTTGGAAGTTCTGAGGGTAAAGTGAGCTACTAGGGGAGGTGGTTGCCTCTGGGCCATTAGAGGTAGTCCAGGCAGGGGTGAGCAGCTATCTGGCCAGGATGTCCTAGAAATACTGAGTGATTATCCCTCTGGGGGCCCTTTGTGAGATGTTACGGAATAAACTCACAGGACCTCGGGGGTCAGTCCCACACAGTGGGGCAGTTATCTTCAGGGGCACTTATTCTGCTCTCTGCAGTCCATCTGGACCAAGGTGGAGCCCTTTCAGGTATCTCACACTAAGAAGATAAACTACTTTCCCATCCCTACCTGACATCCAGAAAAAATCAGGTTGGCCCTGACCTCATGGGACACCTCTTTCTCTATTACGAAGACAGGCCGGTTGAAGACTTCTGCCTGGGGCCCGAGGCAAGTTCTCTGCTCCTACCAGGACAGGGCCTTCATGGTTGCTCAAATGGATGGCTTCATCCTTCAGAACTGAAGAGCCATTCACCCTTGTGCTAGGAAAGATGGATAACCCAAACTCCAGATGCTGTCCTCAGGGAGGCCATCCTTTTATTATGCTACATCCATGCCTAACTCCAAACCTGCCCCACCCTACCAATCTGTCATGCTTAGAACACAGCAGGCCACAAAACAGTCTGCACAGGATCCAATTCTGCCTCTGCTTGGTAAAGCAAAAATAGGTCTAGAGAAAGGCTCAGAGTCATATTTCACTGAAGCCTCTTAGTAAATTAATTATAGGCAGCTATAATTCATCATACTTTCAATTAACAATTAATTATGTACAAGAGAGACAAATGTTTTATTGAGCCCAAGAAACAACATGTATCATTTGTAGTGTGGCATTTTCTCCTTGCACTGTTGGGAGGGGATTTATGGTCTACTGATTACATGAACCAGTCTTGCTCTGAAAAATACAAATCCATCTGGACCCACTATGAAAAGGATTTCCTGGAGCTGGAAAGACTTGAAGTCTGGCACTCAGAGAATTTAGTATTTGGGCATGCTCCTTCTGCACCGCAGCAGGAAGGTCCTAAACAGGGGATGTGTATGGTCCTGGCAGAGACCTCAGAATGCAGGGGCCCCTTCCTCAGTCTGCCCAGGTCTGAGAACATTCTGGTGTGGGGAGAGGGTGTCAGTGAGAGCGCAGCAGAAGCAACAGGCTCCCCTGCTACTCCATCAATTTTCCATCTCTGCCAAGAGCGTAGTCTACACACAGAGAGATGAGATGCTCAGAGGAGTATGAGAAAGTCTCTTGTTCCGAATCAGACTGATTAAGGTTAGTCTTTGCACTAGTGGCCTTTGAGGGAAGAACACGAGGAGGCATTGCCAAGGTGGGCTCAGCAGTATGGCAGTGAGGCCTGAGTACTGAGAGTTTCTCTTCCTAGGGGATGCCTGTTGCCTCCCTGGAATCCATAACCCCTTTTCTCTCTTGGCAGAGCTCCTCTTTCCCAGCCTTGTAGGACTGACCCCACCCTGGTTCCAGATATCACTCTGAGCATCTTGAGCCAACTGACATATCCCACCTTTGGGGCTTGGGTTCAGGGAACCCAAAGGGAGCCAAGGAACTTCATGGGATGCTCGCTGGAACATAGATTCTTTTTTCCGGGCTGTGCTTGGTTGGTGGTAGAGAATGTTACTATTGCTACTACTACTGCTACTAGTATTACTATTACTATGAATAACAACAACAGCAGTAACACTTTTAGGGCTCTTTCTCAATGGTGGACACAGTTTTAAGTGCTTTATATATATTTACTCATTTAATACTTACAACTCTAAGAGATATATTATGATTATTGTCTACATTCTATAGAGAAGAAAAGTAAAGCCAGAGCTTTTTTAATTTGCCCAAGGTCACAGGTTAGTAAAAGCTAGGGCCAGGATTTAAAATGAATCTTTATAATTATGTGAAACTTGTAAGTGCTAAAGACATAAGGGGAAGTCTAAAGCTACTGAGAGCCTTAGGCTTGAAGATAAGGGCCTGAAGAAGAAATGGATCCAGAGGAAGCAGAGGGAATATCCTGTGAGCCTTCCTGGAGCCAGAAAAAAATCTGGCCTTTTAAATTATGTGAATCAATACATTTTCTCAATACTTAAGCCATTTTGGAATGAGTCTTCTGTTCAATTGAAAGAACCAAATGTAGAGTTTGGCACCAGAAAGCAGGAGTTGAAAGTGTCAAGCACTGATGTGAAGTTGGCTGAACTGACATATTGAGAAGGGTAGTGGGTGGAAAACCCTCTATTTCAGGCAGAGGGATTCGCATGCCTTGTTATGCAGTAATGAATTAACTGGTTGAATTGTCATGTGTTGGCTTTTGAGAGTCAGACCACTCATGTTTCAAAAGTGTAGCAGTAGGGATCTTGGAAAAAAATCAGGAGGTTGAGGTTGGCCACTTCTCCCCGCCTTTAATAAGTCCTGTTTTGATTGTCTAATATATTGTTACAAACCACTCCAAAACTCAGTGGCTTAAAACACATATTTATAATTATCTGTCATGGTTCTGCAGGTTGCCTGGGCTCAGCTTGGTGGTTCTTTTTTTTTTTTCTTTTTTTTTTTTTAACATCTTTATTGGGGTATAATTGCTTTACAATGGTGTGTTAGTTTCTGCTTTATAACAAAGTGAATCAGTTATACATATACATATGTTCCCATATGTCTTCCCTCTTGCGTCTCCCTCCCTCCCATCCTCCCTATCCCACCCCTCCAGGCTGTCACAAAGCATTGAGCCAATATCCCTGTGCCACGCGGCTGCTTCCCACTAGCTGTCTACCTTACTACGTTTGTTAGTGTGTATATGTCCATGACTCTCTCTCGCCCTGTCACAGCTCACCCTTCCCCCTCCCCATAACCTCAAGTCCGTTCTCTAGTGGGTCTGCGTCTTTATTCCTGCCTTACCCCTAGGTTCTTCATGACATTTTTTTCCCTTAAATTCCATATATATGTGTTAGCATACGGTATTTGTCTTTTTCTTTCTGACTTACTTCACTGTGTATGACAGACTCTAGGTCTATCCACCTCATTACAAATAGCTCAATTTCGTTTCTTTTTATGGCTGAGTAATATTCCATTGTATATATGTGCCACATCTTCTTTATCCATTCATCCGATGATGGGCACTTAGGTTGTTTCCATCTCCTGGCTATTGTAAATAGAGCTGCAAGGAACATTTTGGTACATGACTCTTTTTGAATTTTGGTTTTCTCAGGGTATATGCCCAGTAGTGGGATTGCTGGGTCATATAGTAGTTCTATTTGCAGTTTTTTAAGGAACCTCCATACTGTTCTCCATAGTGGCTGAACCAATTCACATTCCCACCAGCAGTGCAAGAGTGTTCCCTTTTCTCCACACCCTCTCCAGCATTTATTATTTCTAGATTTTTTGATGATGGCCATTCTGACTGGTGTGAGATGATAGCTCATTGTAGTTTTGATTTGCATTTCTCTAATGATTAATGATGTTGAGCATTCTTTCATGTGTTTGTTGGCAGTCTGTATATCTTCTTTGGAGGAATGTCTATTTAGGTCTTCTGCCCATTTTTGGATTGGGTTGTTTGTTTTTTTGTTATTGAGCTGCATGAGCTGCTTGTAAATTTTGGAGATTAATCCTTTGTCGGTTGCTTCATTTGCAAATATTTTCTCCCATTCTGAGGGTTGTCTGTTGGTCTTGTTTATGGTTTCCTTTGCTGTGCAAGAGCTTTGAAGTTTCATTAGGTCCCATTTGTTTATTTTTGTTTTTATTTCCATTACTGTAGGAGGTGGGTCAGAAAGGATCTTGCTGTGATTTATGTCATAGAGTGTTCTGCCTATGTTTTCCTCTAAGAGTTTGATAGTTTCTGGCCTTACATTTAGGTCTTTAATCCATTTTGAGCTTATTTTTGTGTATGCTGTTAGGGAGTGATGTAATCTCATACTTTTATATGTACCCATCAGTTTTCCCAGCACCACTTATTGAAGAGGATGTCCTTTCTCCACTGTACATTCCTGCCATCTTTATCAAAAATAAGGTGTCCATATGTGTGTGGGTTTATCTCTGGGCTTTCTATCCTGTTCCATTGATCTATCTTTCTGTTTTTGTGCCAGTACCATACCGTCTTGATAACTGTAGCTTTGTAGTATAGTCTGAAGTCAGGGAGCCTGATTCCTCCAGCTCCTTTTTTCGTTCTCAAGATTGCTTTGGCTATTCGGGGTCTTTTGTGTTTCCATACAAATTGTGAAATTTTTTGTTGTAGTTCTGTGAAAAATGCCAGTGGTAGTTTGATAGGGATTGCATTGAATCTATAGATTGCTTTGGGTAGTAGAGTCATTTTCACAATGTTGATTCTTCCAATCCAAGAACATGGTATATCTCTCCATCTATTTGTATCATCTTTAATTTCTTTCATCAGTGTCTTATAATTTTCTGCATACAGGTCTTTTGTCTCCTTAGGTAGGTTTATTCCTAGATATTTTATTCTTTTGGTTGCAATGGTAAATGGGAGTGTTTTCTTGATTTCACTTTCAGATTTTTCATCATTAGTATATAGGAATGCCAGAGATTTCTGTGCATTAATTTTGTATCCTGCCACTTTACCAAATTCATTCATTAGCTCTACTAGTTTTCTGGTGGCATCTTTAGGATTCTCTATGTATAGGATCATGTCATCTGCAAACAGTGACAACTTTACTTCTTCTTTTCCGATTTGGATTCCTTTTATTTCCTTTTCTTCTCTGATTGCTGTGGCTAAAACTTCCAAAACTATGTTGAATAAGAGTGGTGAGAGTGGGCAACCTTGTCTTGTTCCTGATCTTAGTGGAAATGCTTTCAGTTTTTCACCATTGAGGATGATGTTTGCTGTGGGCTTGTCATATATGGCCTTTATTATGTTGAGGAAAGTTCCCTCTATGTCTACTTTCTGCGGGGTTTTTATCATAAATGGGCGTTGAATTTTGTCAAAAGCTTTCTCTGCATCTATTGAGATGATCATATGGTTTTTCTCCTTCAATTTGTTAATATGGTTTATCACATTGATAGATTTGCGTATATTGAAGAATCCTTGCATTCCTGGAATAAACCCCACTTGATCATGGTGTATGATCCTTTTAATGTGCTGTTGGATTCTGTTTGCTAGTATTTTGTTGAGGATTTTTGCATCTATGTTCATCAGTGATATTGGCCTGTAGTTTTCTTTCTTTGTGACATCCTTGTCTGGTTTTGGTATCAAGGTAATGGTGGCCTCGTAGAAGGAATTTGGGAGTGTTCCTCCCTCTGCTGTATTTTGGAAGAGTTTGAGAAGGATAGGTGTTAGCTCTTCTCTAAATGTTTGATAGAATTTGCCTGTGAAGCCATCTGGTCCTGGGCTTTTGTATGTTGGAAGATTTTTAATCACAGTTTCAATTTCAGTGCTTGTGATTGGTCTGTTCATATTTTCTATTTCTTCCTGATTCAGTCTTGGCAGGTTGTGCATTTCTAAAAATTTGTCCATTTCATCCAGATTGTCCATTTTATTGGCATAGAGTTGCTTGTAGTAATCTCTCATGATCTTTTGTATTTCTGCAGTGTCAGTTGTTACCTCTCCTTTTTCATTTCTAATTCTGTTGATTTGAGTCTTCTCCCTTTTTTTCTTGATGAGTCTGGCTAGTGGTTTATCTATTTAGTTTATCTTCTTAAAGAACCAGCTTTTAGTTTTATTGATCTCTGCTATTGTTTCCTTCATTTCTTTTTCATTTATTTCTGACCTGATTTTTATGATTTCTTTCCTTCTGCTAGCTTTGGTGTTTTTCTGTTCTTCTTTCTCTAATTGCTTGAGGTGCAAGGTTAGGTTGTTTATTCGAGATGTTTCCTGCTTCTTAAGGTGGGCTTGTATTGCTATAAACTTCCCCCTTAGAACTGTATTTTTTTATTTCCTCTTTGATTTCTTCAGTGATCATTTCATTATTAAGTAGTGTATTGTTTAGCCTCCATGTGTTTGTATTTTTTACAGATCTTTTCCTGTAATTGATATCTAGTCTCATGGCTTTGTGGTCAGAAAAGATACTTGATACAATTTCAATTTTCTTAAATTTACCAAGGCTTGATTTGTGACCCAAGATATGATCTATCCTGGAGAATGTTCCATGAGCACTTGAGAAAAATGTGTATTCTGTTGTTTTTGGATGGAGTGTCCTATAAATATCAATTAAGTCCATCTTGTTTAATGTATCATTTAAAGCTTGTGTTTTCTTATTTATTTTCATTTTGGATGATCTGTCCATGGGTGAAACTGGGGTGTTTAAGTCCCCTACTATGAATGTGTTATTGTCGATTTCTCCTTTTATGGCTGTTAGTATTTGCCTTATGTATTGAGGTGCTCCTATGTTGGGTGCATAAATATTTACAATTGTTATATCTTCTTCTTGGATCGATCCCTTGATCATTATGTAGTGTCCTTGTCTCTTTTAATAGTCCTTATTTTAAAGTCTATTTTGTCTGATATGAGAATTGCTACTCCAGCTTTCTTTTGGTTTCCATTTGCATGGAATATCTTTTTCCATCCCCTTACTTTCAGTCTGTATGTGTCTCTAGGTCTGAAGTGGGTCTCTTGTAGACAGCATATATAAGGGTCTTGTTTTTGTATCCATTCGGCCAATCTGTGTCTTTTGGTGGGAGCATTTAGTCCATTTACATTTAAGGTAATTATCGATATGTATGTTCCTATTCCCATTTTCTAAATTGTTTTGGGTTAGTTATTATAGGTCTTTTCCTTCTCTTGTGTTTCTTGTCTAGAGAAGTTCCTTTAGCATTTGTTGTAAAGCTGGTTTGGTGGTGCTGAACTCTCTGAGCTTTTGCTTGTCTGTAAAGGTTTTAATTTCTCCATCAAATCTGAATGAGATCCTTGCTGGGTAGAGTAGTCTTGGCTGCAGGTTTTTCTCCTTCATCACTTCAAGTATGTCCTGCCACTCCCTTCTGACTTGTAGGGTTTCTGCTGAGAGATCAGCTGTTAACCTTATGGGGATTCCTTTATGTGTTATTTGTTGTTTTTCCCTTGCTGCTTTTAATATGCTTTCTTTGTATTTAATTTTTGACAGTTTGATTAATATGTGTCTTGGCGTATTTCTCCTTGTATTTATCCTGTATGGGACTCTCTGTGCTTCCTGGACTTGATTAACTATTTCCTTTCCCATATTAGGGAAGTTTTCAACTATAATCTCTTCAAATATTTTCTCAGTCCCTTTCTTTTTCTCTTCTTCTTCCTGATCCCGTATAATTCAAATGTTGGTGCGTTTAATGTTGTCCCAGAGGTCTCTGAGACTGTCCTCAGTTCTTTTCATTCTTTTTTCTTTATTCTGCTCTGCAGTAGTTATTTCCACTATTTTATTTTCCAGGTCACTTATCCGTTCTTCTGCCTCAGTTATTCTGCTATTGATCCCATCTAGAGTACTTTTAATTTCATTTATTGTGTTGTTCATCGTTGCTTGTTTCATCTTTAGTTCTTCTAGGTCCTTGTTAACTGATTCTTGCATTTTGTCCAATCTATTGTCCATTCTATCTCCAAGATTTCGGATCAACCTTACTATCATTATTCTGAATTCTCTTTCAGGTAGACTGCCTATTTCCTCTTCATTTGTTAGGTCTGGTGCATTTTTATCTTGCTCCTTTATCTGCTGTGTGTTTTTCTGTCTTCTCATTTTGCTTATCTTACTGTGTTTGGGGTCTCCTTTTTGCAGACTGCAGGTTCGTAGTTCCCGCTGTTTTTGATGTCTGTCTCTAGTGGCTAAGGTTGGTTCAGTGGGTTGTGTAGGCTTCCTGGTGGAGGGGCCTAGTGCCTGTGTTGTGGTGGATGAGGCTGGATCTTGTCTCTCTAGTGGGCAGGTTCACGTCTGGTGGTGTGTTTTGGGGTGTCTGTGGCCTTATTATGATTTTAGGCAGCTTCTCTGCTAATGGGTGGGGTTGTGTTCCTGTTTTGCTAGTTGTTTGGCATAGGTTGTCCAGCACTGTGGCTTGCTGGTCGTTGAGTGAAGCTGGGTGCTGGTGTTAAGATGGAGATCTCTGGGAGATTTTCGCTGTTTGATATTATGTGGAGCTGGGAGGTCTCTTGTTGACCAGTGCCCTGAAGTTGGCTCTCCTACCTCAGAGGCAGAGCCCTGACTCCTGGCTGGAGCACCAAGAGCCTTTCATGCACACGGCTCAGAATAAAAGGGAGAAAAAGTAGAGAGAATTAGTAGAAGTATGAGGAAAGAAAGAAGGAAAGGAGGGAAGGAAGGAAGGAAGAAAGAAAGAAAGAAGCAAAGAAGGAAAGAAGGCAAGAAGGAAAGAAAGGGAGGGAGAGAGGGAGGAGGGAAGGAAGGAGGGAAAGAAGGAAAAAAGAAAGAAAGAAGATACAGTAAAAATAAAATAAAGTATAATAAAGTTATTGAATTAAAAAATTCTTATTTAGAAAAAAAAAAGGGACGGATAGAACCTTAGGACAAATGTTGGAAGCAAAGCTATACAGATAAAATCTTACACAGAAGCATACACATACACCCTCACTAAAAGAGGTAAAGGGGGAAAAATCATAAATCTTGCTCTCAGAGACAACCTCCTCAATTTGGGATGATTCGTTGTCTAAAGGAGGGAAGGAAGGAAGGAAAGAGAGAAAGAAAGAAAGAATGAACGTAAAGTATAATAACGTTATTAAAATTAATTATTAAGAAAAAAATTTTAAAAAAAACCATAGACGGATAGAACCCTAGGACAAATGGTGGAAGCAAGACTATACAGAGAAGATCTCACACAGAAGCATACACATACACATTCACAAAAAGAGGAAAAGGAAAAAAAAATCATAGCTCTTGCTCCTAAAGTCCACCTCCTCAATTTGGGATGATTGGTTGTCTATTCAGGTATTCCACAGATGCAGGGTATATCAAGTTGATTGTGGAGCTTTAATCCGCTGCTTCTGAGGCTGCTGGGAGAGATTTCCCTTTTTCTTCTTTGTTCTCACAGCTCACCGGGACTCAGCTTTGGATTTGGCCCTGCCTCTGCGTGTGGTCGCTGGAGGGCGTCTGTTTTTTGCTCAGACAGGACGGGGTTAAAGGAGCTGCTGATTGGGGGCTCTGGCGCACTCAGGCCGGCGGGGAGGGAGGGGCTCGGAGTGCGGGGCGGGCCTGCGGTGGCAAAGGCCAGCGTGACTTTGCACCAGCCTGAGGCCCGCCGTGCGTTCTCCCGGGGAAGTTGTTCCTGGATCCCGGGAACCTGGCAGTGGTGGGCTGCACAGGCTCCGCGGAAGAGGGGTGTGGAGAGTGACCTGTGCTCGCACGCAGGCCCCTTGGTGGCGGCAGCAGCAGCCTTAGCGTCTCCCGCCCGTCTCTGGAGTCCGCGCTTTTAGCCGCGGCTCGCGCCCGTCTCTGGGGTTCGCGCTTTTAGCCGCGGCTCGCACCCGTCTCTGGAGTTCCTTTAAGCAGCGTTCTTAAACCCCTCTCCTCACGCACCAGGAAGCAAAGAGGGAAGAAAAAGTCTCTTGCCGCTTCGGCAGGTGCAGACTTTTCCCCGGACTCCCTCCCGGCTAGCCGTGGTGCACTAACCCCTTCAGGCTATGTTCAAGCCGCCAACCCCAGTCCTCTCCCTGCGCTCCGTCGGAAACCGAAACCCGAGCCTCAGAGTCTCAGCTCGAAGCCCCGCCCTCCCTGGCGGGTGAGCAGACAAGCCTCTCGGGCTGGTGAGTGCCGGTCGGCACCGATTCTCTGTGCGGGAATCTCCCCGCTTTGCCCTCCGCACCCCTGTTGCTGTGCACTCCTCCGCGGCTTCGAAGCTCCCCCCTCCACCTCCCGCAGTCTCCGCCCGCGAAGGGGCTTCCTAGTGTGTGGAAACTTTTCCTCCTTCACAGCTCCCTCCCACTGGTACAGGTGCCGTCCCTATTCTTTTGTCTCGTGTTTTTTCTTTTCTTTCTTTTGCCCTACCCAGGTACGTGGGGAGTTTCTTGCCTTTTGGGAGGTCTGAGGTCTTCTGCCAGCCTTCAGTAGGTGTTCTGTAGGTGTTGTTCCACGTGTAGATGTATTTCTGGTGTATCTGTGGGGAGGAAGGTGATCTCCGCGTCTTACTCTTCCGCCATCTTCCTCTCATCAGCTTGGTGGTTCTTGCTTATAGTCAGTCATATTGAAGTTTGATGGTGGCTGGATCTGCGGTTATCTGAAGGCTCAGTGGGTTGGATATTTAGTCAGCTCACTCACAGGGCTGGACGTTGATGCCGATTGCTTTCCAGGAGCTCAGCTGGGCTGTTGACCAGAGTGCCTTCATGTGATCTCTCCCTGTGACTTGGGATTCTCAAAGCATGGCAGCTGGGTTTAAGAGGGACTGTTCCTAGCATTCCAAGAGGCCCAGGTGTAAGCTGAGAGACTGACTATAATTTAGCCGTGGAAGTCACAAAGTGTCACTTGCACTGCATTCTGTAGGTTAAAAGAGTCAAACGGACAGTCCAGATTCTAGGGGAGAGGACTATGCAGGACAAGAATATCTGGAGGGATGGTTTATTGTAGGCCAATTCGGATACCAGCTACCATAAAACCCTCCAAGGAAGTGAGGTGCTTCCTTTGATCTGGACCAAAGAGAAGCAGAGAGGCCTCAGTCAGGAAGACTGAAGCCTGCAATCCAACCAAGTGGGAGTAAAATAACCTGAAGCCTTGAAGAGTTGAAAAAGCGGATCCCCTACAGACAGACTAGGCTAGGATGTGAGAAAGTGGGTAATACCGGACGATCCTGATCGCCTCCTCTACACCCTATAAATACAACTCCAGCCAGGTCTTTTCTAGCTGCCTCTAATTCCACCTTCTATGGCTAGCACAGCAAAGATGTCCTGCAACGCTACTTTGCAAGAGGCAGATTTGAGGTGCTTCCTGCTTCTAGACTTGTGCTTCCAACTTGCTGAGGCAGAGTTTGGGGGGAACCTTAATACTGTGGTGGAGAGGGATGGGCAAAGCACCTGTACCTTCCACCAGGAGGCCAGTTTCCCCAAGCCCATCTCCCTTGAACAATATGACTTGACAGGATCCCTGGCTGAGGCTGCTACTTCGTGGACTGGCTGGAAGCAAATAGACCAGAAAGCCCAGAGAGCCTTTAAAAGAGCTCTCCTGACAAAGGTACCTAAGTTCGACCAAACCTGATCTGTGGTTGCTCTGGCCCAGGTGAACATGGCGAGAGACTGTTTTATCTTGCATTTCTTTTATTCCTAGTGAGGTCAAGTATCTCAACATGTTTATTGATTTTTGCATTTTTCCTTCTATCAATTTCTTCTTTGTATCTTTTACTTGTGTTTCTATTGGATAGTTGTCTTTCTGTTGTAAATTTAGGAGAAGTTTTGTCATATTAAATTATCATATATCTGTGTTATAAATATTTCCCCCATTTATCTTTTATCTGTTGACTTTAATAATCATATAATTTTCTATTAAAATGTGTGTAATAATTAAATATATCTATATCTTTTTTTAAAATAACTTTTGGATTCTTACCTTTCTTTCAAAGGTATTCTTAATACTTCCTGGCCACCCTCCTGTTGCTCAATCTGGGGGCTCCTAAAGGGTTTTTTCATCAGCTCGGAATCCCTCAGAGCCCAGTTCTACATCAGGTCCAAAGTTGCTGCTCAGTAAATGCTAGTGAAAATTTTTAAAAAGAATGACAAAGGACGTTGGTTTTATGACATCCCAGTGTCACAACTGGGATACAGTTATTTTTTGCTTATGTAGCTGGAATCAAAGGGAGAATCCCAAATGGTAGGCATGACTCAGAGGGAGGTAGCAGGCATCACTGTGTGTCATCTTATAACCACAGTTCAGCTTGGCAAAATACACACGGTGAGTCCTTGGGTTAATGAGAAAGGTCTGAGCTGCAAGGATCCCAGTGTCTGACTCTGCTTCCTTCCTGGACCCAGTCACTGCCCTTCCTCTGAGTCTGTCATTCCATCTCATTCTTCTCTCTCCTTTCCTCATCCTCCTGTTTCATCTCCTGTTGTTCTTGCTCCTTCTTCTGTTTCCTTCACTGAGTTGAAGTCTTATGAGCACTAGACTCAGTCCCACCTTGGGGCTTCCCCAGAATAGATCCCAGGTCCCTGTTTTGTCGCTCAAAGACCCCAGCTCCTCCTTCTGCAGGCAGCATTGCTTCTTTCTCTTGTGAACAAGGATGTTGGGTGTCATCCTTTTCCTCTGAGGAAGGCATTCCTTCTAGGAATAGTTGGAGCTTCCCTCAGAGAACAAAATTTTGATACCATCTCCCTAATTCCCTCTCCCCTCAGTCCCCCATACCCCCAATTATAGTCTGACCTTGATCTCGGACATCTGGAAGACAGGATTATGTTCAGAGCAGTGATCTGGAGAGGAAATGAATTCTCTTTATTATAATTGCTAAGCACATTTTCCTAAGGTGGATACGGCTAGTCATTACCTAACCATACCATCGACTTAGTTTATTTTATCATTTATTAAGCTACTATGTAGGTTAAGACCTGTGCTATGTGTGGAAGAACTTAATATGTATTGTCTTTAGGCTCACTGAAGCATTTTGATCATGGCTGGTTACAATCTTTGTCTGATAATTCTAATGTCTCTGCCATCTTGGTGTTGATTGCATATTTTCATTCAATTTGGGATTTTCTTGGTTCTTGACATGACAAGCGATTTTCAGTTGAAGTCTGGACATTTGGGGTGTTATGTTATGAAATTCTCATCTTAGTTAAACCTTCTGTTTTCAGTTGACTTTGCCTGACACTGCCGTAGCAGGGGCAGGGAGTGCATAGTCTAGCTGCTGTCAAGTTGGGGTAGAAGTCCAAGTTCTACACTCAGCCTCTGTTAACACCTGGGGTGGGGTGGGATGGGGCTCTGCATTACTACTGTGAAACTGGGAGTTCTGGCTCCTCATTAGACCTTGGATCACATCCTCCAGGCTGGAAGAGGTAGAAGTATCTCCTTAATGTTCCCTACGTGTCCTCCACTGACACCACGGAAGGGTCACCTCATTATCACTCAGCAGTGGCAAAATTCCTGACTCTCCACTAAGCTTCCTGTAGGAAGTGGGGAGGACGCCTCTTTACTGCCAATTGTGGGTGGAAGTTCAGGCTGACACCACAGGTGGCGTATGGGGTCATTGCCTCCAGCGGAGATGAAAATCCTGGCTTTCTACTCAGCCTTTTCTGATAACCAACATGGTGGTGGTGGTTTTGGTGGGGGATAGGGTACCCCCTTTCCAGCCTGGCAAATGTAGACATCTGGACTCTCTACTCTACTCCGCCTTCCTTGGCAGGGGTTAGGATGACGTGATAGTTTTTTCTGCGGTGTTGGTGGGAATAGAAGAGTTATTGTCTAATACTTTTTTGCTTTGCCAGACTTCCTTTTCCTGCTCCTTTGACTGGAAAGAGCAGACTTTTGTTAGGACCATTTTTGTCTGTGCTTGTTGGAATTTCTGGGTTACTGGCTCCTTCAGCTCCAAGTCTGGGGTATATGAAGCAAAAAGAAAATTCAGGGAACTTACCCCTGTGTTATTCTTTGGATGCTGAGGTCCCTAATCCATTTGCCTTCTTTTCTTCAACTTACAGAGTCTTCTTAGGTTGGTTTTATAGATAATGTTTACAATTTCTAGCTGTACTTAGCAAAAGGATTAGAGAAAAGTATGTCAGTATCATCCTGTTTTGTGTACAGCAACTTTATAATGCCTTTTAGCATCTTCTAAGTAGGGTCCCTCTCATTAGTCTTCTTTATACATTTCTTGAGTACTATCAGACTGTTTTTTTCATATTTTCTCAAACATCATTTTATCTTGTTTCAAGAGAACAACAACCACAAAATTGGAATTGAATTAAATATATTTATACGTTTTATATTAATTATGGGAGAAATCATGTTTTAATGATATTATCTTATATCCAAAAAATACAGTGTTCCATTTACTCCTGTTTTATTTTATGTCCTTTAAGATTTAATCGTTTTTTATTATAGGTATAATACTATTTATTATCAAATTCATTCCTAAGAAATCTTTTTCATTTAGTTGCTACCATGAATTGATTATTTTTCCTCCCTTTAGGTCTAGCATAGAAAGACACTATTGTTTCTGTATACCTGTCTTGGGCCCAGTCACCTTATCATGTACCCTTACTTGTTTCATTCATTTTTTTTACTAGGATCTCTTGAGTTTTCCAGGTATACAATCATATTATCAGCAAAAATATTTTATCATTTTCTTTCAGTTTTCATAGCAATGTTTATTGCTTCATTAATCTAATGACTGAACAACTACAAAAAATGCCTATCTATATGGGAATGGTTGAATAAATGTGGGCTTGTCCACAAAATTGAATGCTCACTGACTGTGGAAATAAGTTAACTTAGATAGATTTCGACTGTGAAGGGTGAAGTGAGCAAACAAAATGCAGTAATATGATCCTAGTTTTCTGAAACAACAGAAAAAGTATCTGTATGCATTTGTATATGCAATATATAAGTATATAATTATCTAAATAGAAGGAAAGCTATGAAAAGGTATCAACTGGGTTATATTGGCATTGGTAGATGAGCGGAAAAGGAGAGAAAAGCAAAAACAAACAAAAAAGACTGTATTAAGAGGTTATTCACCATAGAAACGGCACATACAATACAATCCCATTCGTGTAAAATTACACAGCTGTGCAAAGAGCCACATGAAGAGATGGTCAAAGCAATGTTAGTGGTGCTCACGATCTCAGGTAGGATTTCAGGAGATTTCATTATTATTTTTGCTTTTTGTGAATTATTCAAAATGTTTACTATAAGAGTATATCATATGATCATAAAAACATAAGATGCCTTTCTTTCATGACAGAAATATTTTAAAAAATCAAAATGCAATAAGGGTGATTCCAGCCTGAGTATCAACCCAGGTCTTTTCCAAATCTGTGCTATATTGGTTAAGTTTCTTTGGTGGAAAACACCAGACACTGGAAGACTAACAATAAGAACCAGAGACTTAATTACAATATCCTGAATTGAAGGGAAAACTTTGCAGTGGTCTTTTGGAAGAACAAGGGGCCTACAAAGTGCCAGAAGTCTAGGAAATGGAAATTAATGGACAGTTTTTCAGTTATTCAGGATGAATCATCTCCGAGAGTCTTCCTTCTTGATGTCATTGTGGGCAAGATTTAAAATCTTAAGTGGGAAGGTCCAAATGTCCAAGTTTGAGTCAGGTGCTCAACACGGCCAGAGGAGGCTAGACTTCATTGATTCAGTCCTTCCAAGATTACATGCAGTACTGAAAGGGAATACTTTCCTAAAAGGGATTGGAATGCATCAACCAAAAGAAAGGGGTAGCCAGTCTGCCAAGTTAAAAAAACAAATACCAGATGTCCACACAGGGTCTCATGGAGGCTAGGGTCTGCCAGAGCCTGGACCCTCTGATCATACACCCACTGCTCAGTCTGTGTGCATCTGAGTTTCTCTCCCTTCCCACAGACACTAGGGGTTCAGCCTGCTTTCCTCTTTACTATGTACAATCATGGGACTCCTTTTAACTTCATGTCTCACAGACTCTGTCACTATTTTTCCTTCACTTGATTCATGTCTGTTGGAGTTCAGGTTCACTTCTTCAAATGGACACAATGAGATAGCAATAAATCAAAACAGTAAAATGATGACTATGCATTATAAACTATCTCAGTAGAAGGGATAAATGACCTGAGGAAAGTCAGGTTAAAAACATTCATTGGACCACCATACTGACGCAGGGAAAATAGAAGAATATGACTGGTGGAAAAAAATCAAAATAAGTCAAAGAAACTTTAACAAAGGAAAATCTCCTTGACATGAAGAGGCCCATCAGTGGGGACTCTGTTTAGTATCTGCAGTGGGGACTCTGCCTTGAGGTACCTTTCTATGTGTGGTCTCTGAATGCCAATGCTCAATGGCTTAGAGCAACAATCATTTATTCTTTCACTCAGGTGCGGGCATGCTGGGGTGACTCTGCTTCTTGCCTCGGGTGTACAGAGTCCCTGAATCATCTCTGCTCTACTCTGGGCCCCTGGCAGAAGGAGCAGCAGTCACCAGAGGAAAACTTTTCTCAGAGAAATGGCAAAAGTGGGAGAGGACAAACCTCCCCATGCAAATACATTTCAAGCTTTTGTTTGTATCATTCAGAATCTCCTTGGTGAAAGCAAATCACCAGCCGAGCTGGATATCAAGGAGCTGGAAGTTTCTACTCCCATAGAGGTTGTGGTTCGAGCCAGGGAGGGAATGTCTTTGAACAACAATTGAAACCACGTCAGCCCCCATAAGCTCTTGACTGAGTGTGCCGGGAGACAGTCAGAGACGTCAGGGCTGGGCAGATGTGTTAGGGAATGGATTCTTTTTCAGTGGACTAACAAAGATTGATATAAAAAGTTATCGAAAGAGAAGAGAAAAGGAGAAAGAGAGAAGGGAGAAATCTAGAACTATATGTTAACTATCATTGTTTTGGAGTGACAATATAATATATGCATAAGATTTTCTATATCATTTTCAGCATTTTCGACATTTTCTACAATGGATGTCTAATGCTTTCACAATCAGAAATGGCACATACACACACACCCATGCACGCATGCACACACGCACGTGCACGCACGCAAAAGTAAGAGAATGTCCTCCAAGGAGTCTTTTTCTTCTTAGCTAATGCAAGCAAGAGCAACACTTGCTTTGGTGGAGGGGAAGGGACAGCATTTGGTGTTTTTGTTGTTTTTTAAATCTCTGTAGCTTTTAAAGAGAAAATGAATGCTGCAGAACACTCATTTCTTCTATGCTATCTAAATTCTGCACTCAGGGCAGAGGCTAAAGATCACGTTGTTAATTTTGAGTTTGAGTTATCTGAAGGGCAAGAGATCAAAAACATTTTAAGGAATTAATGTCCATCTCAATTTTGTTAAGAAGGTAATGATTTATTGTGTCAAGGATGCTGACTTTCTTCTCCTATTCTTCTCTCAGTTTCCTCATCTGCAAAATGAAGAGGTTGATGCAATGATCTCTAATGTGCCTTTAAAATCTCACTTACAGTAATTCTAAGATTCGTCCTGCAGCTCATTTATTTACCATTTGAAAATCCATGCTCCAAAGTGAAAGGTCCAATTCTTTAATTTGCTTTATACTGACATTTTTCTAGTAACTTACACAGAAGCCCATGTGGGCAGTTCTTTGAACATTGTTTTCTAGTTGTACAGATATTAATGTGTATAATAGAAATTTAAAAATATAGAGAAAAGAAAATAAAAATCACCTACAATCCCACCAGTGTAACAAATCCCACCCTTTTACAGTGTTTCCAGTATTTTTTCAGTGCATGTGTAATTTATTTTTTAAAAATTGATCAAATTGTGGATAGACCTAGAGTCTGTCATACAGAGTGAAGTAAGTCAGAAAGAAAAAGACAAATACCGTATGCTAACACATATATATGGAATTTAAGAAAAAAAAATGTCATGAAGAACCTAGGGGTAAGGCAGGAATAAAGACGCAGACCTCCTAGAGAACGGACTTGAGGTTATGGGGAGGGGGAAGGGTGAGCTGTGACGGGGCGAGAGAGAGTCATGGACATATACACACTAACAAACGTAGTAAGGTAGATAGCTAGTGGGAAGCAGCCGCATGGCACAGGGATATTGGCTCGGTGCTTTGTGACAGCCTGGAGGGGTGGGATAGGGAGGGTGGGAGGGAGGGAGACGCAAGAGGGAAGAGATATGCGAACATATGTATATGTGTGGCTGATTCGCTTTGTTGTGGAGCAGAGGCTAGCGCACCATTGTGGAGCAATTATGCCCCAGTGAGGATGTTAAAAAAAAAAAAAATTGATCAAATTTTTAATTTTATCTATTGTGACATATCCCCAATGCAATTGTTATCTTCTAAGTAAGCAGTTATCTGAAATGTCTAGATAAGATTTAACAATTAAAAATTTTTGTTCATTAACTATATTTTCAATGACTTATTTTTTGACCTTTATGCTCTTTCAGTATGGGTTAGGAGTTAAATTCATGGGCTTTGAGATTGGACAACTTGAGTTTGAAATCCTGGGTCTGTTACTTACAGACCGTGACTTTAGACATGGGTCTTAACTTGGTTATGTTTATTTTCCTGGTCTATAAAATGTAAATGTTTCTATATTGTCTATATAATGTTTATAGGTAGACTTAAAAAACTATATACGATTGTGTATACTACCGTAGTATATAAGACTATATACTTCTTCTATACTACTATGTATAGAAAGTTTCTTGTGAAGATTAAATAAAATAATGGTTGTGCAGAGGGGTAACATTTCAGGTCATACATCATATGTTTACTCTCCATCCTGCCTTGTGCCTTCATTGACTGTCTTCCTATTCATTCTCATTGGCCCCTCCTACCTTAGAATGATTGACACACCTCACTCACTTTGGAACCAGAAAACAAAGGCTGCAAATACTTGACGAAGTTTAGTATTCCAAGTCTGAGTAGAAGAAAGACAGATATGTATATATACTTGTAAAGTAGTTGCTTCTGCCTCCAAAGTGAGTAAATTATAACATGGGCTAAAAAGGAAAAGGAGGGGAGGGGCCATCTGAGTCTCCCTTGCATCTCCAGCACCAGTCACTTTTGCGGAATTGCCTTGGGGACCATCTCTCCTCTGCATTGCTGTGCGGTGGGGATAAGCAATAGGTGATGCTCAGCAGAGCACCCAAGGTCATTCATCTGGTAGTGATTCCATGGTCCCAAGACTGCTCAGCACCACCCCATGTCATCCATCCGGTATGAACAACCATCTGCTCAGCAGCCCAGAACACTCATGATCTCTCAGTGCATGGATTCCTAGAGGGCTGGTGGTGACATAAAGGACAAGTTTTTGCATGGAAAGGAAATAGGATTATACTGAAACAGTCCAGCTCTCACACTCACCAGGGTAATAACACTGCCCAGCTGCACATAGAAGAGCCTAGCACAGACCCTCCTAGTGTAAGAGCTCAATGCACTTGAGTTATTCCCAGTATTTCCAGTTTCTACTGAATAAATATTGAACATCCGTGATGTGCATGTTTTTTAACATCCCTTATTGTTTTCTTAAGGCATTTCTTAGAGGTACAATTATCCTTTTGAGTGTGGACATTTTAAAGACTTTTATAAATATAGATGATCTTGCCCTGAGAATAACAAATTTACCCTTTAATGAGAGGATATGCTTTTCTGTGTTTTTGCCAAAATTTGTTGATATAAATAAGTAGCTAAGTTCTAGTTTTCTGATGTTAAAGTAATATATACATGCTTATTGCAAAATCATCTGAAATTCCTAAAAAAGCAAGATGTTTTTTGACAAAATTAGCTCTGCACCATTGCATTTAAGGCAAGCTGGTATTCCATGGTATGACAGAATTTTATTTAGCCAGTCCTTTATTAACAGGCTTTTAGATTGGATAGATGATTTTGCTACTTGCTGAATTGTACAGTGAGTCTCTTGAACATAATTTTTGTGAATTTGTCCAAATATGTCCTTAATATCCTCATCCATTCTCAATAATAATAGTAATGTCAATCTGATATTTTTAGTTTCTTCTAGGTAAGCAGTCTTATTATTTGAAAACCATGATGATTTTGACCCTTCCATTTTATTATTACATTTTTTTTCTTTGTGGCATTTACTAGAAGTTTTAGAAAAATACAAAATAATTACAGTGATGCTAGGTTTTCTCTTTCTTTCCTGACTTTAATGGGAATGTTTCAAGATATGGACAATTCTTTCTACTGATTTCAGGTAGCTAACTTTAAATCATACTAAATAAATAGCTATCTATTTTAAATTTTCCTAGTTTTTTTTTTAACGTATTTATTGGAGTATAACTGATTTATAGTGGTGTGTCAGATTCTTCTTTAAAACAAAGTGAATCAGCTATACATATACATATATCTCTATATCAACTCCCTGGTGCATCTCCCTCCCACCCCTCTAGGCGGACACAAAGCACTGAGCTGATTTCCCTGTGCTATGTGGCTGCTTCCCGCTAGCTGTCTATTTTACATTTGGTAGTATATATAAGTTCATGCCACTCTCTCACTTTGTACCAGCTTACCCTTCCCCCTCCCTGTGTCCTCAAGTCCGTCTCTATGTCTGTGTCTTTATTCCTGTCCTACCGCTAGGTTCTTCAGAACCATTTTTTTTTAGATTCCATATATATGTGTTAGCATACGGTATTTGTTTTTCTCTTTCTGACTTACTTTACCCTGTATGACAGACTCTGGGTCCATCCACCTCACTACAAATAACTCAATATCATTTCTTTTTATGGCTGAGTAATATGCCATTGTATATATGTGCCACATTTTCTTTATCCATTCATCTGTCGATGGACACTTAGGCTGCTTCCATGTCCTGGCTATTGTAAATAGAGCTGCAACATTGTGGTACATGAGTCTTTTTGAATGATGGTTTTCTCAGGGTATATGCCCAGTAGTGGGATTGCTGGGTCGTATGGTAGTTCTATTTGTAGTTTTTTAAGGAACTTCCATACTGTTCTCCATAGTGACTATATCAATTTACATTCCCACCAACAGTGCAAGAGGGTTCCCTTTTCTCCACACTCTCCAGCATTTACTGTTTGTAGATTTTTTGATGATGGCCATTCTGACCAGTGTGAGATGATACCTCATTGTAGTTTTGATTGTCATTTCTCTAATGATTAGTGAGGTTGAGCATCCTTTCACGTGTTTTTGTTGGCAATCTGTGTTATCTTCTTTGGAGAAATGTCAATTTAGGTCTTCTGCCCATTTTTGGATTGGGTTCTTTGGTTTTCTTGATACTGAGCTGCATGAGCTGCTTGTAAATTTTGGCGATTGATCCTTTGTCAGTTGTTTCATGGGCAAATATTTTCTCCCATTCTGAGGGTTGTGTTTTCATCTTATTTATGGTTTCCTTTGCTGTGCAAAAGCTTTTAAGTTTCATTAGGTCCCATTTGTTTATTTTTGTTTTTATTTCCATTTCTCTAGGAGATGGGTCAAAAAGGATCTTGCTGTGATTTATGTCATGCAGTGTTCTGCCTGTGTTTTCCGCTAAGAGTTTTATAGTGTCTGGCCTTTCATTTAGGTCTTTAATCTATTTTGAGTTTATTTTTGGGTATGGTGTTAGGGAGTGTTCTAATTTCATTCTTTTACATGTAACTGTCCAGTTTTCCCAGCACCACTTATTGAAGAGGCTGTTTTTTCTCCATTGTATATTTTTGCCTCCTTTATCAAAAATAAAGTGACCATATGTGCGTGGGTTTATCTCTGGGCTTTCTATCCTGTTCCATTGAGCTATGTTTCTGTTTTTATGCCAGTACCATATTGTCTTGATTACTGTAGCTTTGTAGTACAGTCTGAAGTCCAGGAGCCTGATTCCTCCAGCTCCGTTTTTCTTTCTCAAGATTGCTTTGGCTATTCGGGGTCTTTTGTGTTTCCATACAAATTGTGAAAATTATTGTCCTACTCTGTGAAAAATACCATTGGTATTTGAATGGTATTTGAATTCAGTCTTCATTGAATCTGAATATTGCTTTGGGTAGTATAGTCATTTCACAATGTTGATTCTTCCAATCCAAGAACATGGTATATCTCTCCATCTGTTCGTATCATCTTTAATTTCTTTCATCAGTGTCTTATCGTTTTCTGCATACAGGTCTTTTGTCTCCTTAGATAGGTTTATTCCTAGATATTTTATTCTTTCTGTTGCAGTGGTAAATGAGTGTGTTTCCTTAATTTCTCTTTCAGATTTTTCATCATTAGTGTATAGGAATGCAAGAGATTTCTGTGCATTAATATTGTATCCTGCTACTTTACCAAATTCATTGATTAGCTCTAGTAGTTTTCTGGCAGCATCTTTAGGATTCTCTATGTATAGTATCATGTCATCTGCAAACAGTGACAGCTTTACTTCTTTTCCGATGTGGATTCCTTTTATTTCTTTTTCGTCTCTGCTGTGGCTAAAACTTCAAAACTATGTTGAATAATATTGACAAGAGTGGACAACCTTGTCTTCTCCCTGATCTAGTGGAAATGGTTTCACTTTTTCACCATTGAGAATGATGTTGGCTGTGGGTTTGTAATGAAGTAGGTTCCCTCTGTGCCCAGTTTCTGGAGGGATTTTATCATAATTTGTTGTTGAATTTTGTCGAAGGCTTTTTTTGCATCTATTGAGATGGTCACATGGTTTTTATTCTTTAATTTGTTAATATGGTTTATCACATTGATTTGCATATACTGAAGAATCCTTGCATTCCTGGGATAAAACCCACTTCATCATGGTTTAAGATCCTTTTAATGCTGTTGGATTCTGTTTGCTAGTATTTGTTGAGGATTTTTGCATCTATGTTCATCAGTGATATTGGCCTGTAGTTTTCTTTCTTTGTGACATCTTTCTCTGGTTTTGGTATCAGGGTTATGGTGGCCTTGTAGAATGAGTTTGGGAGTGTTCCTCCCTCTGCTATATTTTGGAAGAGTTTGAGAAGGATAGGTGTTAGCTCTTCTCTAACTGCTTGATAGAATATGCCTGTGAAGCCATCTGGTCCTGGGCTTTTGTTTGTTGGAAGATTTTTTTTTTTTTTTTTTTTTGCGGTGCACGGGCCCCTCCTTGCTGTGGCTTCTCCCGTTGCAGAGCACAGGCTCCAGATGCGCAGGCTCAGTGGCCATGGCTCACGGGCCCAGCCGCTCCACGGCATGTGGTATCCTCCTGTACTGGGGCACGAACACGTGTCCCCTGCATCCCCAGGTGGACTCTCAACCACTGTGCCACCAGGGAATCCCCTGTTGGAGGATTTTTAATCACAGTTTCAATTTCAGTGCTTGTGACTGGTCTGTTTATATTTTCTATTTCTTCCTGGTTCAGTCTTGGAAGGTTGTGCTTTTCTAAGAATTTGTCCATTTTTTCCAGGTTGTCCATTTTATTGGCATATAGTTGCTTGTAGTAATCTCTCATGAATCTTTGTATTTCTGCAGTGTCGGTTGTTACTTCTTTTTCATTTCTAATTCTATTGATTTGAGTCTTCTCCCTTTTTTTCTTGATGAGTCTGGCTAATGGTTTATCAATTTTGTTTATCTTCTTAAAGAACCAGCTTTTAGTTTTATTGATCTTTGCTGTCGTTTCCTTCATTTCTTTTTTATTTCTGATCTGATCTTTATGATTCTTTCCTTCTGCTAACTTTGGGTTGTTTTTTTTCTTCTTTCTCTTATTGCTTCAGGTGTACGATTAGGTTGTTTATTTGAAATGTTTCTTGTTTCGTGTGGTAGGATTGTATTGCTATGAACTTCTCTCTTAGAACTGCTTTTGCTATATCCCATAGGTTTTGGGTCATCGTGTTTTCACTGTCATTTGTTTCTAGGTATTTTTTGATTTCCTCTTTGATTTCTTCAGGGATCTCTTGGTTATTAAGTAGTGTATTGTTTAGCCTCCATGTGTTTGTATTTTTTACAGATTTTTCCCTGTAATTGATATCTAGTCTCATAGCATTGTTTTCAGAAAAGCTACCTGATACGATATCAATTTTATTAAATTTACCAAAGCTTGATTTGTGACCCAAGTTATGATCTGTCCTGGAGAATGTTTCATGAGCACTTGTGAATGAAGTGTAATCTGCTGTTTTTGAATGGAATGTCCTATAAATATCAATTTTGTCCATCTTGTTTAATGTATCATTTAAGTCTTGTGTTTTCTTATTTATTTTCAGTTTGGATGATCTGTCCGTTGGTGAAAGTGGGGTGTTAAAGTCCCCTACTGTGATTGTGTTACTGTTGATTTCCCATTTATGGGTGTTAGCATTTGCCTTATGTATTGAGGTGCTCCTATGTTGGGTACCTAAATATTTACAATTGTTATATCTTCTTCTTTGATTGATCCCTTGATCATTATTTAGTGTCCTTCCTTGTCTCTTTTAATAGTCTTTATTTAAAAGTCTATTTTGTCTGAGATTAAGAATTGCTCTTCCGGCTTTCTTTTGATTTCCATTTACATGGAATATCTTTTTCCATATCCTCACTTTCAGTCTGTATGTGTCCCTAGGTCTGAAGAGAGTGACTTGTAGACAGCATATATACGGGTCTTGGTGTTGTATCTATTCAGCCAGTGTGTGTCTTTTGGTGGTAGATTTTAATCCATTTACATTTAAGGTAATTTTTGATATGTATGTTCCTATTACCAGTTTTCCTAATTTTTTGGGGTTTGCTGTTGTAGGTCTTTTCCTTCTCTTGTGTTTCCTGCCTAGAGAATTTCCTTTCGCATTTGTTGTAAAGCTGGCTTGGTGGTGCTGAATTCTGTTAGCTTTTGCTTATCTGTAAAGGTTTTAATTTATCTACTGAATCTGAATGAGATCCTTGCTGGTTAGAGTAATCCTAGTGGTAGGTTTTTCCCTTTCATCAGTTTAAATATGTCCTGCCACTCCCTTCTGGCTTGCAGAGTTTCTGCTGAAAGATCAGCTGTTAATCTTATGGGGATTCCTTTGTGTGTTATTTGTTGCTTTTCTCTTGCTGCTTTTAATATTTTTTCTTTGTATTTAATTTTCAATATTTTGATTAATATGTATCTTGGCGTGTTTCTCCTTGGAGTTATCCTGTGTGAGGCTCTTTGCACTTTCTGGACTTGATTGACTATTTCCTTTCCCATATTAAGGAAGTTTTCAACTATAATCTCTTCAAATATTTACTCAGTCCCTTTCTTTTCTCTTCTTCTTCTGGGACCCCTATAATTTGAATGTTGGTGTGTTTAATGTTGTTCCAGAGGTGTCTAACACTGTGCTCAATTCTTTTCATTCTTTTTTCTTTATTTTGCCCTGCAGTAGTTATTTCCACTATTATTTATTTATTTATTTATTTTTGCGGTACGCAGGCCTCTCACTGTTGTGGCCTCTCCCGTTGCAGAGCACAGGCTCCGGACACGCAGGCTCAGCGGCCATGGCTCACGGGCCTAGCCGCTCCACGGCATGTGGGATCTTCCTAGACCGGGGCACGAACCCGTGTCCCCTGCATCGGCAGGTGGACTCTCAACCACTGCGCCACTAGGGAAGCCCTATTTCCACTATTTTATCTTCCAGTTCACTTATCCATTCTTCTGCCTCAGTTATTCTGCTATTGATTCCGTCTAGAGAATTTTTAATTTCATTTATTGTGTTGTTCATCATTGTTTGTTTGCTCTTTAGTTCTTCTAGGTCCTTGTTAAACGTTTCTTATATTTTCTCCATTCTATTTCCAAGATTTTGAATCATCTTTACTATCGTTACTCTGAATTCTTTTTCAGGTAGACTGCCTATTTCCTCTTCATTTGTTTGGTCTGGTGGGTTTTTACCTTGCTCCTTCATCTTGTGTGTTTCTCTGTCTTCTCATTTTGCTTAACTTCCTGTGTTTGGGGGTCTCCTTTTCGCAGGCTGTAGGTTCATATTTCCTGTGGTGTTTTGTGTCTGCCCTCAGTGGCTAAGGTTGGTTCAATGGATTGTGTAGGCTTCCTGGTGAAGGGACTAGTGCCTGTGTTCTGGTGGATGAGGCTGGATCTTGTCTTTCTGGTGGGCAGGGCTGCTTCTGTTGGTGTGTTTTGCAGTGTCTGTGATCTGTTATGATTTTAGGCAGCCTCTCTGCTAATGGCTGGGGTTGTGTTCCTGTCTTGCTAGTTATTTGTCATAGTGTGTCCAGCAGTATAGCTCACTGGTTGTTGAGTGGAGCTGGGTCTGAGCATTGAGATGGAGATCTCTGGGAGAGCTTTCGCCATTTAATATTATGGGGAACTGGCAGCTCTCTGGTGGATCAGTGTCCTGAACTTGGCTCTCCCACCTCAGGGGCACACGCTTGAAACCCAGCCACAGCACCACGACCCTGTCAGGTACGTGGGGAGTTTCTTGCCTTTTGGGAAGTCTGAGGTCTTCTGCCAGAGTTCAGTCGGTGTTCTGTAGGAGTTGTTCCACATGTATATGTATTTCTGATGTATTTGTGTGGAGGAAGGTGATCTCCATATCTTACTCTTCTGCCATCTTGAAGGTCTCCTCCTAGTTTGTTTTGAATTCAAAGAGAACATTGAAATTTATCAAATGCTTTGCATCATTTTTTGAAACGTTCATATATTTTTTTCTTCTTTTACCTATAATATGGTGAATTAAATAAATATATTTGTAATGTTGAACTCTTGTGGCATTTCCGGAATGAACAATGTATGACTTCTTTGAATGCATTTTATATTGCACTCCAGGATTCAGTTTGCTGAAATTTTGTTTTTGATGTTGCAGCAATTCTACCACCACCACTACCACTACCACCACTGCCATCATCATCATCATCATCCATTAGCAGCATTATAAGCCATAAGCTGAATGCCTACAGTATTTTAGAACTTATTTACCTCACTTTTTAAACCTCACAGTTATTGTTTTTTAAAAAAAGCATTTTTTCAGGTTTATTGAGTTACAATTGACAAATAAAATTGTAATAAATTTAAAGTGTGCAACCCTGGCAGTTGTTCTTAAGGTAGGTATTATAATCCTACTTTAGAGAAAGGATTTAGAATAGTTAAGTATCCAAGTCACAAAATATTTCTTTAAAGTACAAGTATTTAAATACTTGTATTTAAATGTAAGATGTATTTAACTCCGAAGCCTATAATTTTAATCATTTTATGTCTCTATATTTAGTGGAAGGATTGGTTGGTAGATTATTTCTTAGTGCTCTATTTGACAAATTTTATTATCAGGGTTATTTTAGTCCAGTAAAACAAATTAAAATGCTTTCCATCTTTATGCTTTAAAATATGAAATATTTTAAAAAGCACAGAATTAAATTTTTTTCTATATCTGAGAATATACCTATTTTATTATTCCCCAAAGTATGCATTTCTGTTTCCTTTCATTTTTCCTTGATCACTATTGCTTGACTTTACATATTTTGTTGGTCTTGTAAAAATAAAAAAAACAGTTTTATATACCAATTGTAATGTTTTTCTCTTGTTCTCTTTGTTTCACTTTGAGGGCTTTTAAAGAGAAATTTTGCTTCTTGGATTGAATGTTTATTTCATTGATTCTCTAAGATGATGGTCAATACTGTGACCACAGCTCACACTCTTGTCCCCCTCCTACGTCCAATGTCCTGCTGAAATGACTCTATTAATGTAACAGGGAAAAATCCTATACAGTCAATAAAACAAAAAGAGTGACACTTAACACACTAAAACTGTGTAAGAAATTCAGCAATAAAGTGAGTATATAAGAGTAGAGGGATTTTTGTGGGGGATGAGTGGGGAGAAAAGCCCACTAAGGTAGTAAGGAAAATGGGTCATAGAATGAATTAATTAAACCATGACATAAATCTTTTCTGAATGAGTCTATTTTAGCTACCAGTAGGTTACATCAACTAAAAGTTTGTGCGATGAACAATCTAAACAACCAAAAGTGACACACAAGAAAATAGAAAATTTTAAAAAGTGGTATTATTAGAAAGTTTTAAAGATCAGAGTACCATAAAAAATCTCATTACAAGAAAAAAAATCCCATAGATTAAAAAAAGATCATTAAACTAAAATTTCAGCAAAGATAGTGGATATTGCATAACAAAACAAAGAAATAAAATATAAATTAGATAATTAGAAGTCTAAGGTAGTATATTACTACTGTTCAGCCAAGTATTCCCATTCCACTCTCTGTGGGACCCCCTCTAGATTATGTTTCCTGCAAGTAGATGCTACTTCACCCCTCTGTCAATAGGTTTGTACATTTGATTTGCTTTGGGTAGTGAAATGTGAGTGCAACTGGTATGTGTCACATCTGAACCAGAACTTTAAGAGCCTAGAATGGCCCATCATCCTCTCTTTCCCTCTGCTTCAAGATGGACGTGTCCTAGGTGAGGGCTGCTCTTTCACCCCTGGTCCTTTTCTTTTTGTTATTTAAAACAATTTTTATTGACGTATAGTTGATTTACAATATTATATTAGTTTCAGGTGTACAATATAGTGAATCAGTATTTTTAGAGATTATGCTCCATTAAAAGTTATTAAAAATAATGGCTATAATTCCCTGTGCTGTACAATATATCCTTGCTGCTTATCTATTTTATACTAGTAGTTTGTATCTCTTAATTTCATACCCCTATCTTTCTCCTCCCCCTTTCCCTCTCCCCACTGGTAACCACTAGTTTGTTTTCTATATCTGTGAGTCTGCTTCTGTTTTGCTATATACATTCATCTGTTTATTTTTTATATGCCACATATAAGTGATATCATATAGTATTTGTCTTTCTGTCTGATTTATTTCACTAAGCGTAATATTCTCTAGGTCCATCCACATTGCTGCAAATGGCAGAACTTCATTATTTTTTTGGCTGAGTAATTTTCCATTATATATATAATTGTATACATATAACTTATTATATATATATATGTATAACTATATATATATATATAAAACTTCTTTATTCATTCATCTGTTGATGGACACTTAAGTTGCTTCCATATCTTGGCTATTGTAAATAGTGCTGTTATGAACATTGGGGTGCATGTATCTTTTTGAATTAGTGTTCTCTTCTTTCTGGATATATATCCAGGAGTGAAATAGTGAAATTGCTGGATCATATGATAATTCTATTTTCAGTTTTTTGAGCAACCTTCATACTGTTTTCCATAGTGACTGCAGCAACTTACATTCCCACCAACAGTGTGCAAGTGTTCCCTTTTCTCCACATCCTTGCCAACATTTGTTATTTGTGGTCATTTTGATGACAGCCATTCTGACAGGTGTGAGGTGACATCTTGTTTTGATTTGTATTTCTCTAATAATTAACAATGTTGAGCATCTTTTCATGTGCCAGTTGGTCATCTGTATGTATTCTTTGGAAAAATGTCTAGTCAGGTCTTCTGCCCATTTTTTGCTTAGGTTGTTTGTTTTTTTGATATTGAGCTGTTATATATTTTGGGATATTAACCCCTTGTCAGTCATATCATTTGCAAATAGTTTCTCCCATTCAGTAGGTTGTCTTTTCAGTTTGTCATTTGTTTCCTTTGCTGTGCGAAAGCTTTTTTAAAAAAATTAGTTAATTAACTAATTAATTTTTGACTGCATTGGGTCTTTGTTGCTGTGCATGGGCTTTCTCTAGTTGCGGCGAGTGGGGGCTACCCTTCGTTGTGGTGCTTGGGCTTCTCATTGCGGTGACTTCTTTTGTTGCAGACCATGGGCTCTAGGCGCATAGGCTTCAGTAGTTGTGGCTCGTGGGCTCTAGAGCGCAGGCTCAGTAGTTGTGGCGCATGGGCTTTGTTGCTCCGCAGCATGTGGGATCTTCCTGAGCCAGGGATCGAACCCCTGCCCCCTGCACTGGCAGGCAGATTCTTAAGCACTGCGCCACCAGGGAAGTCCTGTGCAAAAGCTTTTAAGTTTAATTCCCATTTGTTTACTTTTGCTTTTATTTTTTTCCCCTTAGAAAATAAATCCAAAAAATATTGCTAATTTATATCAAAGAGTATCCTAGGTTACAGGTTTTTCCCTTTCAGCACTTGGAATATATCCTGCCTCTCCCTTCTGGCCTGCAAAGTTTCTGCAGAGAAATCAGCTGATAGCCTTATGGGGATTTTCTTGTATATGACCTTTTTTCCCTTGCTGCCTTTAGAATTCTCTTTAACTTGCCATTTCAATTATGATATGTCTTGGTGTGGGTCTATTTGGATTCATCTGGTTTTGGACCCTTTGTATTTCCTGTACCTGTATACCTGTTTCCTTCTTCAGGTTTTGGAAGTTTTCGTCCCTAATTTCCTCAAATATATTTTTGATCCCTTCCTCTTTCTTACCCTTCTGGGGCCTCTATAATGCGAATATTGGTACACTATTGGTACACACTAATAACAGCGATCTCTTAAATGGTTTTCAGTTTTTTAACATTTTTCTTTTTGCTGTTCTGATTGGGTGATTTCCATTATTCTACCTTCCAGATCACATATCCGTTTTTCTGTATCAGATTGTCATACTAAGTGAAGTAAGTCAGACAGAGAAAGAGAAATATCGTATGATATCCCTTATATGTGGAATCGAAAAAGAAATGATACCAATGACCTTATTTATAAAACAGAAACAGACTCACAGACTTAGAGAACAAACTTATGGTTACCAGGGGAAGGATGAAGGGAAGGGGTAGTCAGGGGGTTTGGGATCAGTTAACATTTTTTTTTTTTTTTTTTTTTTGCGGTACATGGGCCTCTCACTGTTGTGGCCTCTCCCGTTGCGGAGCACAGGCTCCGGACGTACAGGCTTAGTGGCCATGGCTCACGGGCCCAGCTGCTCCGCGGCACGTGGGATCCTCCCAGACCGGGGCACGAACCCGTGTCCCTTGCATTGGCAGGTGGATTCTCAACCACTGCGCCACCAGGGAAGCCCCAGTTAACATTTTTATTAATAATGTTTTGAATTCTTTATCTGGTAAATTTTATTTCTGTTTCATTATTTGTTTCTTCAGTGGTGTTCCCTTGGTCTTTCCATTGAGAGCAGTTCCTCTGCCTTTTCAATTTGCTTAACTTTCTCTGCCTCTACGAATTCAGGTGAATTTATGTTAAGAATGAAAATTCTTGGTCTCTACTCCCCTGAGATTCTAATTTAATTGACCTGGGTGGAGCTTAGACATCTACAATTTTAATAAAATTTCAGAAAATTTTTATTTAAAGTAAATGATTGCCCATACTTAGAGTTTTCTTTTAGGTGGTTTCCAATGCTTTTACCTCATGGGTTTTTTGTTTGTTTGTCTTTGAAATGGGACAAAAGACCTCAACGACATTAGAATCAGAATTTCTCTCTCCTTCTCATCCTTTAAAAAGGCAACTAGCTTTTAATTCACTAAAAAATTTAAGCTTTATAAGGGCAGGGACCCTAATTTCTTGTTTACCTCTGGTCTTCCCTGTTTAAAACAATGTGTGGTACAACTCAGTACTTGCTAAATGAATGCATATATGCCCTAATAAATGAAAATTATTATTTTGCAAGATATTTTTGGAAAGCTGTGGCTTGATGTAATTCATTTTCTTTCACCCTTAAAGGCCCCGTACTCCAGGATATTCAGAAAACATAGACTCCTCCTTTTCTGAATGTGAGAAATATATGGTATGACAACTTCACAGCCTTGATCTTCTCCATAAAAGTAAGTGGAAGTTTTTCTAATTATGTGCTTCTAGGTAAGAAAAGGGAAAACTCATATAATTAATCATGATTGAAAAATCAGCTGTTTTACCTTTTGTAGGTGTATTATAATAAATGTTAAAAAATCAGTTATTTAAAAATAAAAGCCAAATCATAGCACAATTTTTGAAGATAATATCTCTGGAGCTCTTATTACTTGAACATTTATTGTACATCATCAGCTTTCAGCTGAGAAGGAAAAAATAAAACACTTGATTTTTAAAAATGAAAACACAATATTCCCAGCTAGCTTGCATATTGGAGAGAAAGAAATTAAAAACTTAACCTTATCTATCCATTCATAATTAATATTCATCATGGGCACATACCTTTCTTCTCCCCTTATCATAACTTGAAATTTGATCCATGGTTCAATTTCCTAAATGAACGTCTGGGTTCTTTTCCTCAAGAACAAATATTGTTATTATGTATTTTAGGTACATCATAAACATAATATAGGATAATATGTAGAAAATAGCTAAATTCTATCAGGTGGATCATATTCAGGAAACAACAAAGTACTCAGATAATAAACAAACTTTACCATAAGTAATTCACTATTATTTTTTCTATAAATTTTTTACACAGTTGAGATTGTATTATATGTATAACTTCACATCCTGCTGTTTTCCTGATAGCTTAATTTAAGAATAACTCATATTAATGAAAATTATAAACATTAATTTACAAAATAATAAATATTATGCTGATTGACATTAAAGTGAATGTTTTTGCTGTTATATGTCTTATCCATACATTAATTAACAATCAAATATCAAGGTCAATTGCTTTTTGGAGCTACTCTTGGTTTATAATGATTAAAAATAATTAGTGACCGTGTTTATCAACTATTGCTATGAAATGCTATGTAACCATGTACTCAGTAGCTTGCAACAACAAGCATTTAAAAGCTTAAGCTCAGGAGTGATACACTGTCACTTCTACCTATATCCACATTGAAAAAAGGCCACGTGTTAAGTTCGACATCTTTGGGTGCAAAGTAGAATTTCTCCATAGAGGTTGGGATGATGAAAGTAAGAGAGAATGTTTTCTGAACAGTAATCTTACTTCTACAGTGGCAAATTTATTCTTTTATTCACTTTGACAGGAACATGCTCTGAGTTCATGTAAAAGTGGTTTAAAATTATTAAGGAGTAAATTTAAAAGAAGAGGTGCTAAACATCTCTAATTTATAAAACTTGAAATGATTTGATTTGCCAAGAGGATTTTGCTGCATTCATTCCCAGTATCCTGCAGAAAACATACAGCACAGATTTTGTAAAAATGGTAATGCATAAGAAATTATTGTGTGTTTGCAGAATTGAAGGTTAATAATAGTTGCAAATATTCTTACAGTTCAGATCTATCCATGCACTGATCAATGGGGCATTATTATATTTGAAATCAGACTTTCCTTTGATAAGATGTTGAAAGAGGAACCTATACCTGAAAAGAAAACTGGAAGTTTGAGGAAACGTCTAGCAAACTAATGCTCTTTTTAAAAAATTTTTATTGGAGGATAGTTGATTTACAATGTTGTGTTACTTTCTGTACAGCAAAGTGAATCAGTTATACATATACATATATCAACTCTTTTTTAGATTCTTCTCCCATCTAGGTCATTACAGAGTATTGAGTAGAGTTCCCTGTGCTATACAGTAGGTCCTTACTAGTTATCTATTTTATATATAGTAGGGTATATATGTCAATCTCAATCTCCCAATTATCCCTCCCTCCCTTTCCCCACTAGTAACCAAAAGATTGTTTTCTACATCTGTGACTCTATTTCTGTTTTGTAGATAAGTTCATTTGTACCATTGTTTCAGATTCCACATATATCATATGATATTTGTCCTTCTCTGTCTGACTTTCTTCACTCAATATGATAATCTCGAGGTCTATCCATGTTGCTGCAAATGGCATTATTTCGTTCTTTTTCACGGCTGAGTAATATTCCGTTGTCTATACGTACCATATCTTCTTTATCTATTCCGCTGTCGATGGATGTTTAGGTTGCTTCCACGTCCTGGCTATTGTAAATATTGCTGCAATGAACATTGTCCTGCATGTGTCTTTTTGAATTATGGTTTTCTCTGGGTATATGCCCAGGAGTGAGTAGCTCTATTTTTAGTTTTTTAAGGAACCTCCATACTGTTCTCCATAGTGGCTGTACCATTTACATTCCCACCAACAGTGTAGAAGGGTTCCCTTTTCTCTACATCTAATGCTCTTTTAAGGTTTTTCTTTGTGAAAATGGGGTGGACTGTCATTTGAGTTGATCTAGGATGGGTGGTATGGTAGGCTGAACAACATCACCCATAGATATCCAGGTCCTAGTCTCTGGAACCTGTGAATGTTATTGTATATGGTAAAAGGGACTTTACAAATGTGATTAAGGATTTTGAGATGGGAAGACTGTCCTGGATTATCTGGGTGTTCCCTAAATGTAATCCCAAGTATCCTTATCAAAGGAAGGAAGAAGTGGATATATAATTACTTACTACAGAAGAGAATAAGGCAATGTGATCATGAAAGCAGAGATTGGAGTGGTGCACTTTGAAGATGGAGGAAGGGATCATAAGGCATGGAATACAGGTGGCCACTAGAACTTTAAAAGGAAAGGAAATGGATCCTCCCCTAGAGCCTCTAGAGGGAACACAGCCCTGTCAGTACCCTGGTTTCAGCCCAGTGAAACCCATTTCAGACTTCTGATCTTCAGAACTGTAAGAGAATACACTTACGTTGTTTTAAGCCACCAAATCTGTGGTAATTTGTTACAGCAGCTGTAGGAAACTAATACAGATGGTACCTGTGAAAGTTTGTCAAGCTTCTAAATTGACCTACAGATTGGAAGTTCTGCTCTGAAAAAAAAAAAAATTCCTCACAAAATTTTGTTTAAGGTGCAAAATTAAATGAGTTTCTGTAGGAACTAAGTGTATCTAAATGAAACTAAGCTAAACTAAAGTTCTGCTCACTTGAAGAAGTTGTTTGTGTTGAAAACTAAAAATGGAGGCCTTCAGCTTATGATGGGTTGAATTGTATCCACCAAGAAGATGCCAAAGCCCTAACCCCCCGTACCTATGAATGTGAACTTACTTGGAAATAGGGTCATTGACGATGATCAAGTTAAGATGAGGTCATTGAGGTGGGTTCTAATCCAATATGATTGGTGTCCTTGTAAGAAAGGGACATTTGGACACAGAGACAGACATGCACATGGGGAGAATACTTGTGAAGATGAAGGCAGACAGTAGGGTGATGCCACAGAAACCAAGGAACACCAAAGATTGCTAGCAAACCACCAGAAGATGGGAGACAGGAATGCAACGGATTGTCCCTCACGGCGCTCAAAAGAGCCAGCTCTGCTGACACTTTGATCTTGGACTTCTAGCCTTCAGAACTTTGAGACGATACACTTATGTCGTTTAAGCCACCCAGTTAATGGCTTTGTTTCAATAGCCCTAAAAAATGGATCCACAGATATCAATGAGAATTTATTCATCACAACTTTTTTTTTTTTTTTTTTTTTTACCAAACCGTATCATGGACAGTTGTACTCTCAGGTCCTCTTAATTTTCAGTCCTAAAAGCTAATACCAAGACTTCTCTCTGGAATTAGTTTTAATCAAGTTTTGTTTTGTTTTGATTTTTGTTTATATTTAAATTTTAAATGCATGAATTCCTAAGTAGCTAATTCTGTGTTTAATTTGGCAAGCTGCCTTGCTAACACGTCTAACCAAATCTCTATCTCTATGTCTCTTTCTGTCTGCCTGCTCCTATCTCTGTCTTTCTCCCTCTCCCACTCTAAGACAGCTGTAATAGGAAAGTCCAGATTTTGTGGAATATGGCATAGACAGGATTGCTTTTAACAAAAATTGATTGGTATGGGTTATTAGTGAAGCTTCTCATAAGACCCAATTAGAGCAGAGCCCATCAGCTAATCAGATCACAAGTTAGTTACAGAGTTAGAAAGCTCTTCATTCCAACTCTTCATTTCCCATCCGTCTATATGTTTGTACTGAAGTATTTATATCCTCTCTAAGTGGCTGAGCAGACTTTTTTGGTTTGGGTTGAATCTGCTGGCTGACTGGGTATTATTTCTGTTAGGAGAGCTTGAATACAGCTGGTTGTACAGGGGCTGAGGGATCTGCGTCCTCAAGGATTGAAATTCGGGAGTTCTGCAGGTTGTGCATCTTTATTTGCATCTATTTATTCACAGCCCTCTTTCTTATCAGAGGGTTGCCCTTTCCGCCTAAGGCTTGGAGGTTGGAGGCCACCATCTAAGGACTGAGAGGAGGCCCTCAGGGCAGCTTTCTTCCAGTGCCGTGGGGAATGAGAGTGGGGTCCCAGGCCCACTTCCTCCGTCTGCCTGTCAGACCCACAGTGGGACTGCGAAGGAGGCTGTGATAAGGGCTGCCTTTCTCCCAGTCTTACTCGTAGAGAATTTATTTCTGAAACAGGAGCTGGTGAGGTCATGCTGGGTGCAGTGGAGGTAGGTTCATGAGTGATGGAGAGATGCTTATTAGTTTGGTTCCTCTGAAATGTGTAAAGCTATTGTCACCAGGTTTAGTCACACCTACTGCTGAGAAATGACATTTTTTGGAAGGTGTGAAGAATAATTTGATGGGATTTAGAGTGGAGAAAGGTTCATGTCATCTTGTTTACTCTACCATTGTTCAGAAGTCAGGTAATCACAATAGCTAACAGAATTTACCATGTGCCAGAGACTGTTCCATGTACTTTTCCTGAAATAATTCGCCTAATCCTCATAAGAACCTCTTAAGGAGGATGTTATTATTATAACTACTTTTATAGGTGAGAAAACTGAGCGAGGAAAGGTTTGAGCAATCGTTGAACCAGCAAATCACAGGCAAATGTGACTTAAAAATTTAGCAAATAAGATAATGGTTTTAAAATTCTGGGACCCTGTTAACAACTGTTGAGAATAAACAGAAAAAGAAGGAGGCAGAGCAACAGTATCCCTGTCAGACTAAAAATGTTTCCTAAACCTTTTTTGCATAGCTAGAACATTGCTGTGTTTCCTGCACCTAGAACTGGTGTGTGGGTGTGGGTGGGCCGGTGGGGGGGGGGAGGGGGGATTGCGTGTTTGTTTGTTTAAATCTATTAATGACATTGTAAGAACAAGTTTGTTTTCTTTTTATATTGAAACTGTTTCCCTAGGACTTATTTATGTATTTGCTTACTTATTCAGCATATAGTGATTAAATAAATGCCTACTATTGGCAGACTTGTGCTAGGCCTTGAGGACACATCAGAAAATGAGACACACGCATTCCTTGCCCTCACGGTCTTTCCAGTCTAGCTTTATTTTGACTGTACCTACTGTAGTACTAGGACAAAATTCAGCATTTAAGCACCAGGAAAATAACAAGAGAAAGACAAGGAGGAAGGGGAAATGTAGTCCTGTGGGGAACCATCCCTGATGCCCCAGAAATCAGATCAGGGTCTTTGCTGAGTTCAGTGCTTGCCTAAGCTGTTTTTGTCCTATTTCCTTCTCTTTCTTCTTAAGCCAGATGAACAGATGCAAGTAGCCCCCAGTTAGCTCCGCTGAAGGGATTCCCTAAAAGCTGTGGGGGACAGAGCTGGGGTGTCTGCTGGGCCCTAAAGGTCCCTGGCTTATCTAGGCAGCTGGTAGAGTGTCCTGTCCCTTTTTTGATCACAGGCTTTGCCCTAAGCTGTAGTCATTTGCTTGTATGAATGCAGATGGGAGGCTTTTTATTTTTTCTCTCCATCCTCCACTGAAATACAATTAAAAGGTCAACCAAGGATCCCAAACAAATTGTGCTGGGGCTGAGGGGAGAGGAAGCAGGGGGAGTACTTTGTCTGTGGATTAGCTTGTTTATGACAGAGCTAAAAACCATTTTGTTTCAAGCAGAGTTGTATGCCTTTGTCAATCAAACCAGGTTTGGAAGGGCCAAAAATCAGCCTGTTTGTCACAGAGCCTCCACATGCTTCAGAATCCAGCCCCAGCAGAGGAGCTTGCAAATGTGGGTACTCAACCTAATCACACTGCTGCTCTGGCCACTCAACAAGGGAGAGTGTATGATGCTTTATCCCAGGGGACCCTGGGACAAGGACTTGAACACACATATTTGTGCCAGGATACACCAGTAAGGGACTGAAGTCAGTCTATGGAGTACTAATGAGTAAGTTACTACTGTTGGCAGTTAGGGCTCAGTCTGGCTGGGGGCCTCTGGGAGATGGTGTGGAAGCTGCTTCAGAGTCGTCTTACCCAAGAAGTGATGAAGCTTCAGTATATACGCACCAACTCCTTTTGTCAGTGACAAAGGGCTGTCCCCAGGGGTTCAGATTCTGCAGTCTTCTAAGGGAATAGTCTTTTACATGCAGGGAAAGCTTTACAACAGAGAATTGCAGTGCTTGCAGTGTGTGCAGAGGGAATATATATAGGAAGACTACCAGTCTTATTGCTACAAGCTCTAATTCTGATGGGAGCAGGAGAGCAATGATCTGGTGATCTCATCACACCCTGAGCCAAATCATCTTGTCAGAGTTACAAGGACCACGGTCCAGGAATGAGCCAATAGTTACCCTCTGATGGTGACTGATGGGAAAGTCAGGATGTCCTGAGGGGGCCTGAGAATCTGGCTTCTGAATCAGATCTCCCACAAAGCAGGGTATACAGGACATCTCTATCAGAGGTTGGAACTAGCAGCCAGTGGGCCTCATCTTTCTCAAGTTGCAAGTTGTTTTGCCTCCAGTATGTGTATTTGTGTGTTTAAATCAATAGCTTGCCAAATTATACAAATCTAGAGAGTTCACATAAAAATCCAGATTTCTAGCTTTCATTAAAAAACAAACAAACAAACAAAAACTGGAAGATCTGACAATGCTGGGAATGCTTTTATATATGGCCATAATACCTGGGAGATAAATGGCAACTTCCCTCCAGGGATGGAAGGTCCCAGTCTCAATCACACTGTCCCCTGGCCATTGAGACCAACAGTCAGTTGCATTTAACAGACAGCTTGGGTTTTGCTTTCTTATATCCTGCTTCATTCATTTGTACTCACTACCTGGCTGCTCTAAATGTTTGAGTGGGTAGCCCCTGATTTTTATAACCTACTCCCTTCCCCACCACACTCTGAGGGCCACTAATGGACAACAAGTTTCAAAGTATTTTCTGGCCCTCTATGACCCCATCCCCACAGTCAGAAAAGTGTTCAAACTCTTGACTCTGTTATTTAAGACATTCGAGAACCTTCCATCATCTTGACCCAAACTCTCTTGATTCACATCCCACCAGTTTCATGCCCATAACACATTTTTCAGGCAAACTGACCAAACTGGGATATGCAGACTACATCATAGGAGTTATACTTTCCTGTTCCAAACCAAACTTCGTATTTTCTCACCCAGACCTGATTGCCCTTTCTTATAAGTGGCAAATTATGAAACAGTAGATTCACTCTCACTCCTCTCTTTATGTCACAGAGCACATCCAGTCCATCCGCAAATTTTTTCAGCATCACCTTCAAAATCTACCTGCGTTCCAAGTGCCATATTCCATATCAAACTCCAAAGCCACCATTAGAGCACAAGCCACTGTCACTTCTCTTTTAGATTATGCTCATGGTTTCCTGATGGGGGTCGCTGCTTCCACCATTGCTGCCAATAGTCTGTGCTCAACACAGCAGCCAGTGTGATTCTTCACAAAGCCCCTCTCCCATTTCCTCTCTGATCTCATCTTCTACTGCCCTCTACTCTCCTACCCCTGATCAACCTGCTCCAGCTGCACTTGCTTCCTTGCTTTTCTCTGCAGACCCTAGACTGCTAATTCCTTGGGCTTTGCTCACTTGCTGTTTCCTCTGCCTGGCATGCTCTTTCCCTGTATATCTGCCAAACTTACAATCTAGTCTTCTTCAGGACACAGATCAAGTGTCATCTTCTGAATGAGGCCTTCTCTGACCACCTTTTCAAACATTGCAACCCACTCTCCAACACCCCAGAAATCCGAATTTTTATTTTTCTCCAGCTCTCACTACCCTCTGACAATATTTTACTTTTTCACTCATTACCTGTTCCCCTGAAGGAATTTGGTCTGTTTCATTCACGGACTTATCCACACTTTCTAGAATGGAGTCTGACTCCGAGTAGTTGCTCAATCATATTTGTGGGTGAATCAATCAATGCCTTTCCTTGCCCAATTCTCCTTTCCCTGAACAGGAAATTTCCTCTTAATATCTAACTAAGTCTAACTTATTTTCAGAATTGTGTACTTTTCTACATCCTCCAAGAAGCCTTTCTGATTATTCTTGTTCAGCATGACTACTATATTTCCTGAAGCTAAAATTATAGATGAAAAAAAAAACATTGGAAATGATTGTGTTTATCCAGAAAATTGAGGAGGGAATTGTGTGGTCTTCATGGCAACTTCAACAAGTATTTGGAGGCAGAGACAGTGACCAAAAAAAAAAAAAAAAAAAAAAAATCTGTGTTATACTTCCATCTGTGCTGCAAAGCTGTTCTATCTGGCCTTGCAGAGCCTTTTTCACAGACTCTACCAGGCTGGAGTTAACACACTCGTGAATTCTCTGAATAATTAAGGCAAAGATGCAGGAGAAAAGAAGAGATGAAATAACCATAGCTTTTAGTATATTGGTTATCTGTAGCTGCATAACAAACCACTACAGCACTTAGTGGCTTAAAACACTGGTTTTTTTTTTTTAATTTTTTTTTATGCAGTCTTTTTTTTTTTTAACATCTTTATTGGGGTATAATTGCTTTACAATGGTGTGTTAGTTTCTGCTTTATAACAAAGTGAATCAGTTATACATATACATATGTTCCCATATCTCTTCCCTCTGCGTCTCCCTCCCTCCCACCCTATTGATCATAGATCTATGAATGAGCGGTTCTTGTTGGTCTGGACTGGGTTCCCCTGATGTCTGCTGGGTTTGTTTAGGTGTCTTCATCAGCTGGTGTGCTGGCAGAGGTCTAGGATGGAGTCACTCTCATTACTGGCTATTGGCTGGCTGTTGGCTGGAGTGGGGACGATTAGGTCACGTATCTATTGTTTTCCAGCATGGGATTGTCCACTTGGGGGTGCCAGGGTTCCCAGAAACTGCTTGGAAACACGTACAGTTTGTTGGGGGTGGGAAGCTTTCAGTTGGACAGTGTTAGCACATGTATTGCCCTACGAATTTGCATTTTAATACTTCAATTCTCATAGAAAAGTTGGAGACAAAAGATTAATTGTAAGATGAGCCTTTGCATTTTTACAGGTATGCTAGCTGCAACCGTCAATTATAGAACAAAAGAACAATATCCTGCTTTGCATAGGAAAAGCTTGGAATGCATTTAGCCAATTTCAAGCTCAAGGAAGGAAACCATGAGCATGCAAAGCAGTCCGCTTCCTTCAGCGGTCACAGACCAAAGGGTCTCCAGATTCTCTGAGCTCCAGGCTTGGGGTGAAGAAAAAGTTCTGTCTTGTCCTTTCAAAATGAGACAAAACTAAGGGACGGGAATGAACAAAAGGAGAAGAGAACGTGAACAGAGGACTTCTGATGGACTTGAGGACATTTTTTTTTTTTTAACAGCTTTATTGGAGTATAATGGCTTTACATTGTTGTGTTAGTTTCTGCTGTATAACAAAGTGAATCAGCTATACGTATACATATATCCCCTCCCTCCCTCCCTATCCCACCCATCTAGGTGGTCACAAAGCATCCAGCTGATCTCCCTGTGCTATGCAGCTGCTTCGCACTAGCTATCTATTTCACATTTGGTAGTGTATATATGTCAGTGCCACTCTCTCACTTCACTCCAGCTTATCCTTCCCTCTCCCCATGTTTTCAAGTCTATTCTCTACATCTGTGTCTTTATTCCTGTCTTGCCCCAGGGTTCTTCAGAACCTTTTTTTTAGATTCCATATATATGTGTTAGCATACGGTATTTGTTTTTCTCCTTCTGACTGACTTCACTCTGTATGACAGACTCTAGGTCCATCCACCTCACTACAACTAACTCAGTTTTGTTTCTTTTATGGCTGACTAATATTCCATTGTATATATGTGCCACATGTTCTTTATCCATTCATCTATTGATGGACACTAAGGTTGCTTCCATATCCTGGCTATTGTAAATAGAGCTGCAGTGAACATTGTGGTACGTGACTCCTTTGAATTATGGTTATCTCAGGTATGTGCCCAGTAGTGGGATTGGTGTCATGTGGTAGTTCTATTTCTAGTTTTTTAAGGAACCTCCATACTGTTCTCCATAGTGGCTGTATCAATTTATATTCCCACCAACAGTGCAAGAGTGTTCCCTTTTCTCCACACCCTCTGCAGCATTTATTGTTTCTAGACCTTTCGATGATGGCCGTTCAGACAAGTGTGAGATGATACCTCATTGTAGTTTTGATTTGCATTTCTCTAATGCTTAGTGATGTTGAGCATCCTTTCATGTGTTTGTTGGCAATCTGTATATCTTCTTTGGAGAAAAGTCTATTTAGGTCTTCTGCCCACTTTTGCATTTGTTTGTTTGTTTTTTTAATATGCAACTGCTTGTATATTTTGGACATTAAGCCTTAATTTTGGAGATTAAGCCTTTGTCAGTTGCTTCATTTGCAAATATTTTCTCCCATTCTGAGGGTTGCGTTTTCATCTTGTTTATTGTTTCCTTTGCTGTGCAAAAGCTTTTAAGTTTCATTAGGTCCCATTTGTTTACTTTTGTTTTAATTTCCATTTCTCTAGGAGGTGGGTCAAAAAGGATCTTGCTGTGACTTATGTCATAGAGTGTTCTGCCTGTGTTTGCCTCTAAGAGTTTTATTGTGTCTGGCCTTACATTTAGGTCTTTAATCCATTTTGAGTTTATTTTTGGGTATGGTGTTAGGGAGTGTGCTAATTTCATTCTTTAACATGTAGTTGTCCAGTTTTCTCAGCACCACTTATTGAAGAGGGAATCTTTTCTCCACTATATATTCTTGCCTCCTTTATCAAAAATAAGGTGACCGTATGTCCATGGGTTTATCTCTAGGCTTTCTATCCTGTTTCATTGATCTATATTTCTGTTTTTGTGCCAGTACTGTACTGTCTTGATTACTGTAGCTTTGTAGTATAGTCTGAAATCAGGAAACCTGATTCCTCCAGGTCCGTTTTTGTTTCTCAAGATTGCTTTGGCTATTCGGGGTCTTTTGTGTTTCCATACAAATTGTGAAATTTTTTCTTCTAGTTCTGTGAAAAATGCCATTTCTAGTTTGATAGGGATTGCATTGAATCTGTAGATTGCTTTGGGTAATATAATCTTTTTCACAATGTTGATTCTTCCAATTCCAAGAACATGCTATATCTCTCCATCTGTTGGTATCACCTTTAATTTCTTTCATCAGTGTCTTATAGTTTTCTGCATAAACATCTTTTGTCTCCTTAGGTAGGTTTATTCGAGGTATTTTATTCTTTTTGTTCCAGTGGTAAATGGGAGTGTTTCCTTAATTTCATTTTCAGATTTTTCATCATTAGTGTATAGGAATGAAAGAGATTTCTGTGCATTAATTTTGTATCCTGCTACTTCACCAAATTCATTGATTAGCTCTAGTAGTTATCTGGTAGCATCTTTAGGATTCTGTACATATAGTATCATGTCATCTGCAAACAGTGACGCCTTTACTTCTTCTTTCCGATTTGGATTCCTTTTATTTCTTTTTCTTCTCTGATTGCTACGGCTAGGACTTCCAAAACTATGTTGAATTATAGTGGTGAGAGTGGGCAACCTTGTCTTCTTCCTGATCTTAGTGGAAATGGTTTCAGTTGTTCACCATTGAGAACGATGTTGGCTGTGGGTTTGTCATATATGGCCTTTATTATTTTGAGGTAAGTTTCCTCTATGCCTAGTATCTGGAGAGTTTTTATCATAAATGGATGTTGAATTTTGCTGAAAGCTTTTACTGCATCTATTGAGATTATCATGTGTTTTTTTTTTTTTTTGCGGTACGCGGGCCTCTCACTGCCCTGGCCTCTCCCATTGTGGTGCACAGGCTCCGGACGTGCAGGCTCAGCGGCCATGGCTCACGGGACCAGCTGCTCCGAGGCACGTGGGATCTTCCCCAACCGGGGCTCGAACCTGTGTCCCCTGCATCGGCAGGGGGACTGTTAACCACTGCGCCACCAGGGAAGCCCTATCTGTGGTTTTTATCCTTCAATTTGTTAATATGGTATATCACATTGAATGATTTGCATATACTGAAGAATCTTTGCTTCCTGAGATAAACCCCACTTGATGATGCTGTATGATCCTTTTAATGTGTTGCTGGATTCTGTTTGCTATTATTTTGTTGAGAATTTTCGCATGTATTTTCATCAGGGATATTGGCCTGTAGTTTTTTGTGTGTGACATCTTTGTCTGGTTTTGATATATGGGTGATGGTGGCCTCATAGAATGAGTTTGGGAGTATTCCTCCTGCTGCTATATTTTGGAAGAGTTTGAGAAGTAGAGGTGTTAACTCTTCTGTAAATATTTGGTAGAATTTGCCTGTGAAGCCATCTGGTCCTGGGCTTTTGTTTGTTGGAAGATTTTTAATCACAGTTTCAATTTCAGTGCTTGTGATTGGTCTATTTATATTTTCTATTTCTTGCTGGTTCAGTCTTGGAAGGTTGTGCTTTTCTAAGAATTTGTCCATTTCTTCCAGGTTGTCCATTCTATTGGCATATAGTTGCTTGTAGTAATCTCTCATGATCCTTTGTATTTCTGCAGTGTCAGTTGTTACTTCTCCTTTTTCATTTCTAATTCTATTGATTTGAGTCTATTCCCTTTTTTTCTTGATGAGTCTGGCTAATGGTTTATCAATTTTGTTTATCTTCTCTAAGAACCAGCTTTTAGTTTTATTGATCTTTGCTATCGTTTCCTTCATTTCTTTTTCATTTATTTCTGATCTGATCTTTATGATTTCTTTCCTCCTGCTAACTTTGGATTGTTTTACTGTTTTTTTGTTTTTGCGATACGCGGGCTTCTCACTGTTGTGGCTTCTCCCGTTGCACAGCACAGGCTCCAGACGCGCAGGCTCAGCAGCCATGGCTCACGGGCCCAGCCGCTCCACGGCATGTGGGATCTTCCCGGACCAGGGCACGAACCCATGTCCCCTTCATCGGCAGGCGGACTCTCAACCACTGCGCCACCAGGGAAGCCCTGGGTTGTTTTAGTTTTTCTTCCTCTAATTGCTTTAGGTGTAAGGTTAGGTGGTTTATTTCAGATTTTTTTTGTATCTTGAGGTAGGCTTTTATGTCTATAAACGTCCCTCTCAGAACTGCTTTTGCTGCATACCATAGGTTTTTGGCCGTCATGCTTTCATTGTCATTTGTTTCTAGGTATTTTTTGATTTCCTCTTTGATTTCTTCAGTGATCAATTGTTTATTGAGTAGTGTATTGTTTCGCCTCCATGTGTTTGTATTTTTTAGTTTTTTTCCTGTAATTGATCTCTAGTCTCATAGCATTGTGGATGGAAAAGATACGTGATACGATTTCAATTTTCTTAAATTTGTGATCCAAGATATGATCTATCCTGGAGAATGTTGCATGAGCACTTGAGAAGAAAGTGTATTGTGTTGTTTTTGGATGGAATGTCCTATAAATATCAATTAGGTCCATCTTGTTTAATGTGTCATTTAATGCTTCTGTTTCCTTATTTAGTTTCATTTTACTTGATCTGTCCATTGGTGAAAGTGGGGTGTTAAAGTCCCCTACTATGATTGTGATACTGCCGATATCCCCTTTTATGGCTGGTAGCATTTGCTTTATGCATGGAGGTGCTCCTCTGTTGGGTGCATAAATATTTACAATTTTTATATATTCTTCTTGGATTGATCCTTTGATCATTATGTAGTGTCCGTCTTTGTCTCTTGTAATACTCTTTATTTTAAAATCTACTTTGTCTTATATGAGAATTGCTACTCCAGGTTTCTTTTCTTTTTTCTAAACATCTTTATTGGAGTATAATTACTTTAAATGGTATGTTAGTTTCTGCTTTATAACAAAGTGAACCAGTTATACATATACATATGTCCCCATATCTCTTCACTCTTGTATCTCCCTCCATCCCAGCCTCCCTATCCCACACCTCTAGGTGGTCACAAAGCACTGAGGTGATCTCCCTGTGTTATGCAGCTGCTTCCCACTAGCTAGCTGTTTTTCGTTTGGTAGTGTATATATTTTCATGCCTCTCTCTCACTTTGTCCCAGCTTACCCTTCCCCCTCCCCGTATCCTCTAGTCCATTCTCTAGTAGATCTGTGTCTTTATTCCCTTTTGCCCCTACGTTCTTCATGACCTTTTTTTTTCTTTTTCTTTTTTAGATTCCATATATATGTGTTAGCATATGGTATTTGTTTTTCCCTTTCTGATTTACTTCACTCTGTATGACAGCCTCTAGGTCCACCCACCTCACTACAAATAACACAATTTCATTTCTTTTTGTGGCTGAGTAATGTTCAATTGTATATATGTGCCACATCTTCTTTATCAGTTCATCTGTCATTGAACACTTCCATGCCCTGGTTATTGTAAATAGAGCTTCAATGAACATTTTGGTACATGACTGTTTTTGAATTATGGTTTTCTCAGGGTATATGCCCAGTAGTGGGTTGTTGGATCATATGGTAGTTCAATTTTTAGTTTCTTACGGTGCCTCCCTACTGTTCACCATAGTGGCTGTATCAATTTACATTTCCACCAACAGTGCAAAAGGGTTCCCTTTTCTCCACACCCTCTCCAGCATTTATTGTTTGTGGATTTTTTAATGATGGCCATTCTAACCGGTGTGAGATGATATCTCATTGTAGTTTTGATTTGAATTTCTCTAATGATTAATGATGTTTAACGTTCTTTCCTGTGTTTGTTGGCAATCTGTATATCTTCTTTGGAGGAATGTCTATTTAGGTTTTCTGCCCATTTTTGGATTGGGTTCTTCTTTTTTTTTTTGATATTGAGCTGCATGAGCTGCTTGTAAATTTTGGAGATTAATCCTCTGTCAGTTGCTTCAGTTGCAAATATTTTCTCCCATTCTGAGGGTTGTGTTTTCGTCTTGTCTATGGTTTCCTTTGCTGTGCAAAAGCTTTTAAGTTTCATTAGGTCCCATTTGTTTACTTTTGTTTGATTTCCATTTCTCTAGGAGGTGGGTCAAAAAGGATCTTGCTGTGATTTATGTCATAGAGTGTTCTGCCTATGTTTGCCTCTAAGAGTTTTATTCTGTCTGGCCTTACATTTAGGTCTTTAATCCATTTTGAGTTTATTTTTCTGTATGGTGTTATACAGTGTTCTAATTTCATTCTTTTACATGTAGCTGTCCGGTTATCCCAGCACCACTTACTGAAGAGGCTGTCTTTTCTCCACTGTATATTCTTGCCTCCTTTATCAAAAATAAGGTGACCATATGTCCGTGGGTTTATCTCTGGGCTTTCTATCCCTTTCCATTGATCTACATTTCTGTTTTTGTGCCAGTACCATACTGGATTACTGTAGCTTTGTACTGTAGTCTGAAGTCCGGGAGCCTGATTCCTCCAGGTCCGTTTTTGTTTCTCAAGATTGCTTTGACTATTTGGGGTCTTTTGTGTTTCCATGCAAATTGTGAAATTTTTTATTCTAGTTTTGTGAAAAATGCCATTGGTAGTTTGATAGGGACTGCATTGAATTTGTTGGTTGCTCTGAGTAGTATAATTTTCACAGTGTTGATTCTTCCAATCCAAGAACATGGTATATCTCTCCATCTGTTGGTATCATCTTTAATTTCTTTCATCAGTGTCTTATAATTTTGTGCCTACAGGTCTTTTGTCTCCTCAGGTAGGTTTATTCCTAGATATTTTATTCTTTTAGTTGCAGTGGTAAATGGGATTGTTTTCTTAATTTCATTTTCAGGTTTTTCATCATTAGTGTATAGGAATGCCAGAGATTTCTGTGCATTAATTTTGTATCCTGCCAGTTTACCAAATTCATTGATTACCTCTACTAGTTTTCTGGTAGCAACTTTAGGATTCTCTATGTGTACTATCATGTCATCTGAAAACAGTGATAGCTTTACTTCTTCTTTCCGATTTGGTTTCCTTTTATTTCTTTTTCATCTCTGATTGCTGTGACTAAAACTTCCAAAACTATGCTGAATAATAGTGGTGAGAGTGGGCAGCCTTGTCTTGTTCCTGATTTTAGTGGAAATGGTTTCAGTTTTTCACCATTGAGAATGATGTTGGCTGTGGGTTCATCATATATGGCCTTTAATATGTTGAGGTAGGTTCCCTCTGTGCGTACTTTCTGGAGAGTTTTTATCATAAATGGGTGTTGAATTTTGTCAAACGCTTTCTCTGCTTCTATTGAGATGATCATATGGTTTTTCTCCTTCAATTTGTTCATATGGTGTGTCACGTTGATTGATTTGCGTATATTGAAGAATCCTTGCATTCCTGGAATAAACCCCACTTGATCATGGTGTATTACCCTTTTAATGTGCTGTTGAATTCTGTTTGCTAGTATTTTGTTGAGGATTTTTGCATCTATGTTCATCAGTGATATTGGCCTGTAGTTTTCTTTCTTTGTGACATCTTTGTCTGGTTTGGGTATCTGGGTTATGGTGACTTCGTAGAATGAGTTTGGGAGTGTTCCACCCGCTGCTGTATTTTGGAAGAGTTTTAGGATAGGTGTGAGCTGTTCTCTAAATGTTTGATAGGATTGACCTGTGAAGCCATCTGGTCCTGGGCTTTTGTTTGTTGGAAGATTTTTAATCACAGTTTCAATTTCAGTGCTTGTGTTTGTTCATATTTTCTATTTCTCCCTGGTTCAGTCTCGGAAGGTTGTGCATTTCGAAGAATTTGTCCATTTCTTCCAGATTTTTCATTTTATTGGCATATAGTTGCTTGTAGTAATCTCTCTCTTGATCCTTTGTATTTCTTCAGTGTCACTTGTTACTTCTTTTTCATTTCTAACTCTATTGCTTTGAGTCTTCTCCCTTTTGTTCTTGATGAGTCTGGCTAATGGTTTATCAATTTTGTTAATCTTCTCAAAGAACTAGCTTTTACTTTTATTGATCTTTGTTATCATTTCCTTCAATTCTTTTTCTTTTATTTCTGATCTGATCTTTATGATTTCTTTCCTTCACCTAACTTTGGGGTATTTTTGTTCTTCTTTTCTAACTGCTTTTGGTGTAAGTTTAGGTTGTTTATTTGAGATGTTTCTTGTTTCTTAAGGTATGATTGTATTGCTATAAACTTCCCTCTTAGAAGTGCTTTTGTTGCATCCCATAGGTTTTGGTTCATCGTGTTTTCATTGTCATTTGTTTCTAGGTATTTTTTGATTTCCTCTTTGATTTCTTCAGTGATCTATTGGTTCTTAAGTAGTGTATTGTTTAGCCTGCATGTGTTTGTATTTTTTACAGATGTTTTCCTGTAATTGATATGTAGTCTCATTGCGTTGTGGTTGGGAAAGATACTTGATATGATTTCCATTTTCTTAAATTTATCATGGCTTGATTTGTGACCCAAGATATGATCCATCCTGGAGAAAATTCCATGAGCACTTGAGAAGACTGTGTATTGTTTTTGGATGGAATGTCCTATAAATATCAATTATGTCCATCTTGTTTAATGTATCATTTAAAGCTTGTGTTTCCTTATTTATTTTCATTTTGGAGGATCTGTCCATTGGTGTAAGTGGGATGTTAAAGTTCCCTACGATGATGCTGTTACTGTCGATTACTCCTTTTATGGCTGTTAGTATTTTCCTTTTGTATTGAGGTGCTCATATGTTGGGTGCATAAATATTTATAATTGTTATAGCTTCTTCTTGGATTGATCCCTTTATCATTATGTAGTGGCCTTCCTTGTCTCTTGTAATAGTCTTTGTTTTAAAGTCTATTTTTTCTGTTATGAGAATTGCTACTCCAGCTTTCTTTTGATTTCGATTTGCATAGAATATCTTTCTCCATCCCATCACTTTCAGTCTGTATGTGTCCCTAGGTCTGGGATGGGTCTCTCGTAGACAGCATATATATGGGTCTTGCTTTTGTGTCCATTCAGCCAGTCTGTGCCTTTGGGTTGGAATATTTAATCGATTTACATTTAATCTAATTATCGATATGTATGTTCCTATTACCATTTTCTTAATTGTTTTGGGTTTGTCATTTGTAGGTCTTTTCCTTCTCTTGTGTTTCCTGCCTAGAGAAGTACCTTTAGCATTTGTTGTAAAGCTGGTTTGGTGGTGCTGAATTCTCTTAGCCTTTGCTTGTCTGTAAAGGTTTTAATTTTTCTGTTGAATCTGAATGAGATCCTTGCTGGGTAGAGTAATCTTAGTTGTAGGTGTTTCCCTTTCATCACTTTAAATATGTCCTGCCACTCCCTTGTGGCTTGCAGAGTTTCTGCTGAAAGATCAGCTGTTAACCTTATGGGGATTCCCTTTTGTGTTACTTGTTTTTCCCTTGCTGCTTTTAATATTTTTTCTTTGTATTTAATTTTTGATAGTTTGATTAATATGTGTCTTGGTGTGTTTCTCCTTGGATTTATCCTGTATGGGACTGTCTCTGCTTTCTGGACTTGATTAACTATTTTCATTCCCATATTAGGGAAGTTTTCAAGTATAATCTCTTCAAATATTTTCTCAGTCCCTTTCTTTTTCTCTTTTTCTTCTGGGACCCCTATAATTCGAATGTTGTTGCATTTAATGTTGTCCCAGAGGTCTCTGAGACTGTCCTCAGTTCTTTTCATTCTTTTTTCTTTATTCTGCTCTGCAGTAGTTATTTCCACTATTTTATCTTCCAGGTCACTTTTCTGTTCTTCTGCCTCAGTTATTCTGGTATTGATTCCTTCTAGAGAATTTTTAATTTCATTTATTGTGTTTTTCGTCACTGATTTTTTGCTCTTTAGTCCTTCTAGGTCCCTGTTAAATGTTTCTTGTATTTTCTCCATTCTTTCCAAGATTTTGGATCATCTTTACTATCATTATTCTGAATTCTTTTTCATGTAGACTGCCTATTTCCTCTTCATTCTTTAGGTCTGGTGGGTTTTTGCCTCACTGCTTCATCTGCTGTGTGTTTCTTTGTCTTCTCATTTTGCTTCACTTACTGTGTTTGGGGTCTCCTTTTTGCAGGCTGCAGGTTCTTAGTTCCCCTTGTTTTTGGTGTCTGTCACCAGTGTCTATGGTTGGTTCAGTGTGTTGTGTAGGCTTCCTGGTGGAGGGGACTGGTGCCTGTGTTCCAGTGGATGAGCCTGGATCTTGACTTTCTGGTGGGCAGGTCCACATGCAGTGGTGAGTTTTGGGGTGTCTGTGGCCTTATTACGGTTTTAGGCCGCCTCTCTGCTAAGGGATGGGGTTCTGTTTCTGTCTTGCTAGTTGTTTGGCCCAGGGTGTCCAGCACTGTAACTTGCTGGTTGTTGAGTGGAACTGTGTCTTGGCATTGAAATGGAGATCTCTGGGAGTTTTTTGCCATTTGATATTACATGGAGCTGGGAGGTCCCTTGTGGACCAGTGTCCTGAACTTGGCTCTCCCACCACAGTGGGCCAGCCCTGATGCCTGGCTGGAGCACCAAGAGCATGTCACCCACACGGCTCAGAATAAAAGGGAGAAAGGAAGGAAGGAAGGAAGAAAGAAAGAAAGAAAGAAAAGAAAAGAAAATGAAGTAAAATAAAATAATTTATTAAAATAAAAAATAATTATTAAAAATATTTTTTACATAATAAAAAAAATTAAGAAAGAAAGAAAGAAGAGAGCAACCAAACCAAAAAACAAATCCACCAATGATAACAAGTGATAAAAAACTATACTGAAAATAACCAAATAAAAACAGATAGACAGAACCCTAGGACAAATGGTAAAAGCTAAGCTATACAGACAAAATCACACACAGAAGCATACACATACACACTCACAAAAAGAGAAAACGAGAAAAAAAAATATATATCGTTGTTCCCAAAGTCCACGTCCTCAATTTCGGATGATTCATTTTCTGTTCAGGTATTCCACAGATGCAGGGTACGTCAAGTTGATTGTGAAGATTTAATCTGCTGCTCCTGTGGCCGTGCAGAGAAATTTCATTTTCTATTGTTTGTTGACACACATCCTGTGGTTCAGCTTTGGATTTGGACCCGCCTCTGCATGCAGGTTGCCCTCTGGCATCTGTTCTTCACCCAGACAGGAGCTGGTTAAAGGAGTGTCTGATTAGGGGGCTCTGGCTCACTCAGGCCGGAGGGAGGTAAGGGTATGGAATGCGGTGCGAGCTTGCAGTGGCAGAGGTGGGCATTATGTTGCAACAGTCTGAGGCGCACTGTGTGTTCTCCCAGGGAAGTTGTCTCTACATCACAGGACCCTGGCAGTGTCGGGCTGCACAGGCTCCTGGGATGGGAGGTATGGATAGTGACCTGTGCTCACACACAGTATTCTTGGTGGCTGCAGTAGCAGCCTTAGTGTTTCATGCCTGTCTCTGGTGTCCACGCTGATAACTGCGGCTCATGCCTGTCTCTGGAGCTCGTTCAGGCAGTCCTCTGAATCCCCTTTCCTCACGCACCCTGAAACAATGGTCTCTTGACAGTTAGGCAGATCCAGAGTTTTTCCCACACTCCCTCCTGACTAGCTGTGGTGCACTAGCCCGCATCAGGCTGTGTTCACACAGCCAACTCCAGTCCTCTCCCTGGGATCTGACCTCCAAACCTGAGCCTCAGCTCACAGCCCCCACCCGTTCCAGCGGGTGAGCAGACAAGCCTCTCGGGCTGGTGAGTGCTGATCAGCACCGATCCTCTGTGTGGGAATCTCTCCACTTTGCCCTCCGCACCCCCGTTGCTGCGCTCTCCTCCGTGGCTCCGAAGCTTCCTCCCTGCCCACCCCCTATCTCCACGAGTTAAGGGGCTTCCTAGTGTGTGGAGACTTTTCCTCCTTCACAGATCCCTCCCAGAGGTGCAGGTCCCATCCCTATCCTTTTGTCTCTGTTTATTCTTTCTTCTTTTGCCCTACCCAGGTACATGGGTATTTTCTTGCTTTTGGGGAATTCTGAGGTCTTCTGCCAGCATTCATTAGGTGTTCTGTAGGAGTTGTTCCACATGTAGATGTATTTTTGATGTATTTGTAGGGAGGAAGGTGATCTTCATGGCTTACTCCTCTGCCATCTTGAAGGTCCTCCTTGAGGACATTTTGGAATGAAGAAATTCAGTGCAGATCAGCTCAGTGAGGGAGGAAGTAGGGTTGAGCCCCAGAATATCCAGAGCTTTTTGCTATATTGGCATTACTTGGTCTTAACTTTGTGAAGATGTTGCTGAAACAATGTTAATACTACAGCATACAGTCTAGCCCCCCAGATCTTCAAATGGGGCCAAATCCTTGGTGGTACAGTAGGATCCCAATAGGACAAATCTGGGCAACTATTTTCCCTCCCTTTCCCACACTTTGATGAGTATTTTACCAAATTGCTTGCTATCAGTAGTTTAATTTTCTTCAAAATTAGCATGTTTCACTTTGTTTTCTTTACTCACTGTTTTGGAGACAGCCTGGCTAAAACCTTCCCACTCACTAAATTGCTAGTCAAAATATTTGAGGAAAGAAGCTCAAACATTCATTGTTTGCCTTATTAAAAATTAACTCAGGCAGATGGAGAAGAACACAATGTGTGTTCTTGTCTTAGGCCCACTTGTTACCTGTCCCTGTGTTCATCTGCATACCAGGTCTCACCTCATGAGGGCCATGAGGCAAGGCACAGAACCACTGTAAATCTCACAGGATGAGGCTGAGGTTAGAATGTCTTGCTCATGTTCGCACAGAGTAGAGGAATGAAATAACGGAGGTTATTTGGGCAAGACCAGTGTTGCTCCCCAGATACCATGAATGGCAAGAATAATGCCTTAGAGTTTCCTTGTGCAGAATAAACTGAGAAAACCCGTTTGCTCTAAACCCTAATCAGTTCCCTGGAAACTTGGAGAAATAGATCAGAAACTGTATCTTGCCTTTCTAGTTACTCTGCCTTCCATTTTTTAAAACACTATATAAGCTTAGTGTCAACACAATAATTTGACATATGTACATATTGTGGAATAATCACCACAATAAGTTTACTTAGCATAATCACCACCTCACATAGTTACATTGTGAGTGTCTGTGTGTGTGTGTGTGTGTGTGTGTGTGTGCGCTGAGACCTTTTTTTTTTAAAACAATGAGTTTTTTATTTTATGTATTTATTTATTTATTTTTGGCTGCATTGGGTCGTAGTTGCAGCACATGGGATCTTTCATTGCAGCACACGGGCTTCTGTCTCTAGTTGTGGAGTGCGGGCTCTCTAGCTGTAGCTTGCATGCTCAGTAGTTGCGGTGTGCGGGGTTAGTTGTCTTGCAACATGTGGGATCCTAGTTCCCTGGCCAAGGATCGAACTCACATCCCCTGCATTGGAAGGCAAATTTTTTTAAAATATAATTTTATTTATTTTTTTATACAGCAGGTTCTTATTAGTCATCCATTTTATACACATCAGTGTATACATGTCAATCCTAATCTCACAAGTTATCACACCACCACCACCACCCCCCACTTCCGCTTTCCCCCCTTGGTGTCCATATGTTTGTTCTCTACATCTGTGTCTCAGTTTCTGCCCTGAAAACCAGTTCATCTGTACCATTTTTCTAAGTTCCACATATATGCATTATATACGATACTTGTTTTTCTCTTTCTGACTTAGTTCACACTGTATGACAGTCTCTAGATCCATCCACATCTCTACAGATGACCCGATGTCATTCCTTTTTATGGCTGAGTAATATTCCATTGTATATATGTACCACATCTTTTTTATCCATTAGTCTGTCATGGGCATTTAGGTTGCTTCCATGACCTGGCTATTGTAAATAGTGCTGCAGTGAACATTGGGGTGCATGTGTCTTTTTGAGTTATTGTTTCCTCTGGATATATGCCCAGTAGTGGGATTGCTGGGTCATATGGTAACACTATTTTAACTTTTTAAAGGAACCTCCATACTGTTCTCCAGTGGCTGTATCAATTTACATTCCCACCAACAGTGCAAGAGGGTTCCCTTTTCTCCACACCTTCTCCAGCATTTATTGTTCGTAGATTTTTTGATAATGGCCATTCTGACCAGGGTGAGGTGATACCTCATTGTAGTTTTGATTTGCATTTCTCTAATGATTAGTGAGGTTGAGCATCCTTTCATGTGTTTGTTGGCAATCTGTGTATCTTCTTTGGAGAAATGTCTATTTAGGTCTTCTGCCCATTTTTGGATTGGGTTGTTTGTTTCTTTAATATTGAGCTGCATGAGCTGTTTATATATTTTAGAGATTAATCCTTTGTCCGTTGATTCGTTTGCAAATATTTTCTCCCAGTTTGAGGGTTGTCTTTTCAACTTCTTTAAGGTTTCCTTTGCTGTGCAAAAGTTTTACGTTTCCTTAGGTCCCATTTGTTTATTTTTCTTTTTATTTCGATTACTCTAGGAGGTGGATCAAAAAATACTTGCTGTGATTTATGTCAAAAAGTGTTCTTCCTATGTTTGCCTCTAAGAGTTTTATAGTGTCCAGTCTTACATTTAGGTCTCTAATCCATTTTGAGTTTATTTTTGTGTATGGTGTTAGGGAGTGTTCTAATTTCATTCTTTTACATGTAGCTGTCCAGTTTTCCCAGCACCACTTATTGAATAGACTGTCTTTTCTACATTGTATATCTTTGCCTCCTTTGTCATAGATTAGTTGACCATAGGTGCATGGGTTTATCTCTGGACTTTCTATCTTGTTCCATTGATCTGTTTTTCTGTTTTTGTGCCAGTACCATATTGTCTTGATTACTGTAGCTTTGTAGTATAGTCTGAAGTCAGGGTGTCTGATTCCTCCAGCTCCGTTTTTTTCCCTCAAGACTGCTTTGACTATTCGGGGTCTTTTGTGTCTCCATACAAATTTTAAGATTTTTTGCTCTAGTTCTGTAAAAAATGCAATTGGTAATTTGATAGGGATTGCATTGAATCTGTAGATTGCTTTGGGTAGTAGAGTCATTTTCACAATATTGATTCTTCCAATCCAAGAACATGGTATATCTCTCCATCTGTTTGTATCATCTTTAATTTCTTTCATCACTGTCTTATGGTTTTCTGCATACAGGTCTTTTGTCTCCCTAGGTAGGTTTATTCCTAGGTATTTTATTCTTTTTGTTGCAATGGTAAATGGGATTGTTTCTTTAAGTCTCTTTCAGATTATTCATCATTAGTGTATAGGAATGCAAGAGATTTCTGTGCATTAATTTTGTATCCTGCAACTTTACCAAATTCACTGATTAGCTCTAATAGTTTTCTGGAGGCATATTTAGGATTCTCTATGTATAGTATCATGTCATCTGCAAACAGTGACAGTTTTACTTCTTCTTTTCCAATTTGTATTCCTTTTATTTCTTTTTCTTCTCTGACTGCCATGGCTAGGATTTCCAAAACTATGTTGAATAATAGTGGTGAGAGTGGACATCCTTGTCTTGTTCCTGATCTTAGAGGAAATGCTTTCAGTTTTTCACCATTGAGAATATTTGCTGTGAGTTTGTCATATATGGCCTTTATTATGTTGAGGTAGTTTCCCTCTATATACACTTTCTTGAGAGTTTTTATCATAAATGCGTGTTGAATTTTGTCAAAAGCTTTTTCTGCATCTATTGAGATGATCATATGGTTTTTATTTTTCAGTTTGTTAATATGGTGTATCACATTGATTGTTTTGCGTATATTGAAGAATCCTTGCATCCCTGGGATAAATCCCACTTGATCATGGTTTATGATCCTTTTAATGTGTTGTTGGATTCTGTTTGCTAATATTTTGTTGAGGATTTTTGCATCTATATTCATCAGTGATATTGGCCTGTAATTTTTCTTTTTTTATTGTATCTTTGTCAGGTTTTGGTGTCAGGGTGATGGTGGTGGCCTCATAGAATGCGTTTGGGAGTGTTCCTTTCTCTGAAATTTTTTTGTAGAGTTTGAGAAGGATGGGTGTTAGCTCTTCTCTGTATGTTTGATTGATTTCACCTGTGAAGCCATCTTCTCCTGGACTTTTGTTTGTTGGAAGAGATTTTTTTTTTTTGGAGGGGGGTATGCGGGCCTCTCACTGTTGTGGCCTCTCCTGTTGCGGAGCACAGGCTCTGGACGCGCACGCTCATCTGCCACGGCTCATGGGCCCAGCTGCTCTGTGGCATGTGGGATCTTCCCAGACTGGGGCACGAACCCGTGTCCCCTGCATCGGCAGGCGGACTCTCAACCACTGCACCACCAGGGAAGCCCCTGTTGGAAGATTTTTAATCACAGTTTCAATTTCATTCCTTGTGATTGGTCTGTTCATATTTTCTGTTTCTTCCTGGTTCACTCTTGGGAGGTTATACCTTTCTAAGAATTTGTCCATTTCTTCCAGGTTCTCCATTTTATTGGCAAAGAGTTGCTTGCAGTAATGTGTTAGGATGCTTTGTATTTCTGCGGTGTCTCTTGTAATTTCTCCTTTTTCATTTCTCATTTTATTGATTTGAGTCCTCCCCCCCTTTTCCTTGATGAGTCTGGCTAATGGTTTATCAATTTTGTTTATCTTCTCAAAGAACCAACTTTTATTAATCTTTCTTATTGTTTTCTTTGTTTCTCTTTTATTTATTTCTACTCTGATCTTTATGATTTCTTTCCTTCTGCTATCTTTGGGTTTTGCTTGTTCTTCTTTCTCTAGCTCCTTTAGGTGTAAGGTTAGATTGTTTACTTGAGATTTTTCTTGTTTCTAGAGGTAGGCTTGTATAGCTATAAACTTCCCTCTTAGAAATGCTTTTGCTGCATCCCATAGGTTTTGGATCGTCGTGTTTTCATTGTCATTTGTCTCTAGGTATTTTTTGATTTCCTCTTTGATTGTTTCATTGATCTCTTGGTTATTTAGTAACGTGTTGTTTAGCCTCCATGTGTTTGTGTTTTTTACGTTTTTTTCCCTGTAATTCATTTCTAATCTCATAGCGTTGTGATCAGAAATGATGCTTGATATGATTTCAGTTTTCTTAAGTTTACTGAGGCTTGATTTGTGACCCAAAATGTGATCTATCCTGGAGAATGTTCTGTGAGCACTTGAGAAGAAAGTGTAATCAGCTGTTTTTGGATGGAATGTCCTATAGATATCAATTAAATCTGTCTGGTCTATTGTGTCATTTAAAGCTTGTGTTTCCTTAGTAATTTTTTGTTTGGATGATCTGTCCATTGGTGTAAGTGAGGTGTTAAAGTCCCCCAGTGTTATTGTGTCACTGTCCATTTCCTCTGTTATAGCTGTTAGCAGTTACCTTATGTATTGAGGTGCTCCTGTGTTGGGTGCTTATATATTTATAATTGTTACATCTTCTTCTTGGATTGATCCCTTGATTATTATGTAGTATCCTTCCTTGTCTCTTGTAACATTCTTTATTTTAAAGTCTATTTTATCTGAGATGAATATTGCTACTGCAGCTTCCTTTTGATTTCCATTTGCATGGAATATCTTTTTCCATCCCCTCACTTTCAGTCTGTATGTGTCCCTAGGTCTGAAGTGGGTCTCAGCATATATATGGGTCTTGTTTTTGTATCCATTCAGCAAACCTGTGTCTTTTGGTTGGAGCCTTTAATCCATTCACGTTTAAGGTAATTATTGATAGGTATGTTCCTATTAGCATTTTCTTAATCGTTTTGGGTTTTGTTTTTTGTTTTTGTAGATCCTTTTCTTCTCTTGTGTTTCCCACTGAGAGAAGTTGCTTTAGCATTTGTTGTAGAGCTGGTTTGGTGGTGCTGAATTCTCTTAGCTTTTGCTTGTCTGTAAAGCTTTTGATTTCTCCATGGAGTCTGAATGAGATCCTTACTGGGTAGAGTAATCTTGGTTGTAGGGTCTTCCTTTTCATCACTTTAAGTATATCATGCCACTCCCTTCTGGCTTGTAGAGATTCTGCTGAGAAATCAGCTGTTAACCTTATGCGAGTTCGCTTGTATGTTATTTTTCGTTTTTCCCTTGCTGGTTTCAATAATTTTTCTTTGTCTTTAATTTTTGCCAATTTGATTACTATGCATCTCGGTGTGTTTCTCCTTGGGTTTATCCTGAATGGGACTCTGTTCTTCCTGGACTTGGGTGGCTATTTCCTTTCCCATGTTAGGGAAGTTTTCTATTATAATCTCTTCAAATATTTTCCCAGGTCCTTTCTCTCTCTCTTCTCCTTCTGGGACCCCTATAATGCAAATGTTGTTGCATTTAATGTTGTCCCAGAGGTCTCTTAGGCTATCTTCATTTCTTTTCATTCTTTTTTCTTTATTCTCTTCTGCAGCAGTGAATTCCACCATTCTGTCTTCTAGGTCACTTATGCATTCTTCTGCCTCAGTTATTCTGCTATTGATTCCTTCTAGTGTATTTTTCATTTCAATTATTGTATTGTTCATCTCTGTTTGTTCTTTAATTCTTCTAGGTCTTTGTTAAACATTTCTTGCATCTTCTCGATCTTTGCTTCCATTCTTTTTCCAAGGTCCTGGATCATCTTCACTATCATTATTCTGAATTCTTTTTCTGCAACATTGCCTATCTCCGCTTTATTTAGTTGTTTTTCTGGGCTTTTATGTTGTTCCTTCATCTTGTACATAGCCTTCTGCCTTTTCATCTTGTTTATCTTTCTATGAATGTGGTTTTTGTTCCACAGGCTGCAGGATTGTAGTTCTTCTTGCTTCTGCTCTCTGCCCTCTGGTGGATAAGGCTATCTAAGAGGCTTGTGCAAGTTTCCTGATGGGAGGGACTGGTGGTGGGTAGAGCTGGCTGTTGCTTTTCTGGGCAGAGCTTAGTAAAACTTTAATCTGCTTGCCTGCTGATGGGTGGGACTGGGTTCCCTCCCTGTTGGTTGTTTGGCCTGAGGCAACCCAACTCTGGAGCCTATCTGGGCTCTTTGGTGGGGCTAATGGTGGATTCTGAGAGGGCTCATGCCAAGGTATACGTTCCAGAACTTCTGCTGCCAGTGTCCTTCTCCTCACAGTGAGACAGAGCGACCCCCTGCCTCTGCAGGAGACCCTCTAACACTAGCAGGTAGGTCTGGTTCAGTCTCTATGGGGTCACTGCTCCTTCCCCTGGGTCCCGATCTGCACACTACTTTGTGTGTGCCCTCCATGAGTGGAGTCTCTGTTTCCCCCAGTCCTGTCGAAGTCCTGCAGTCAAATCCCACTAGCCTTCAAAGTCTGATTCTCTAGGAATTCCTCCTCCCATTTCTGGACCCCCAGGTTCGGAAGCCTGATGTGGGGCTCATAACCTTCACTCCAGTGGGTGGACTTCTGTGGTATAAGTGTTCTCCAGTTTGTGGGTCTCCCACTCTATGGTTATGGGATTTGATTTTATTGTGATTGCACCCTTTCTACCGTCTCATTGTGGCTTCTCCTTTGTCTTTGGATGTGGGGTATCTTTTTTGGTGAGTTCCAGTGTCTTCCTGTCGATGATTATTCAGCAGTTAGTTGTCATTCCAGTGTTCTCGCAAGAGGGAGTGAGAGCACGTCCTTCTACTCCGCCATCTTGCACCAATCTTGAGAACTTTTAAGATCTACTGCCTTAACAACTTTCACATATCCAATATAGTATTGCAAACTCAGTCACCATGCTATATATTACATGCCCAGGGCTTATGTATAACTGGAAGTTTGTTCCTTTTGACTCACTTTGCTCACTTCTCCCAACCCCCTCGCTTTGTCTCTGGCAGCTACCAATCTTTTGTCTGTTTTTATGAGTTTTGTTTTTAGATTCCACATATAAATAAAATTGTACACTATTTGTCCTCTCTGACGTATTTCACTCAGCATAATACTCTGAAGGTCCATGTGTGTTGTCACAAAAGGCAATATTTCTTTCTTTTTTTATGGTTGAATGATACTCCATTGTTTATATATACCACATCTTCTTGATCCATTCCTCCATTGATGAATACTTAGGTTAGTTCTCCATTTGTTTTTGAGTCTCCAGATTATGGAGTCCCTTGGACCTTTTGCATTAACTCAGTCATGCATTTGTTTCTACAAAAGTTCTTTGAGCCCGTACTGTGTGCCTGGCTTTCTCCCAGGTGGTACAACAGGGAAAACTACATACCACCTGCCCTCAGAGGTCACAGTCTTGCAGGGATGAGGATCGTTAGAACCTACAGTTGCAAAACAAGTCCTATGATGAGACAAGTGCAAAGTGTTGTGGTAGGAGATAGAAGGGGCACCTGACACAGCCTAAATTATTAAGATGCCTATGTTTTGGGAGCACAACTCCTATCCTTACCTTTAAGAATTTTTCACTTTAGAAATAGGGAGCACCTGGAAGGGTGAAAGATTGTTGGAAAAGAGATCATCATACTCCAGCCAGAGTTGGGTGAACTGCTGAGCTGGCGCAGACTGCCTTGGACAATAGTGTCTAAAACGGGTCACAGACTAGTGTCTTGAAGTTAAATATTTTGCAGGGAGATCAGTCTTGAAAAGAGAAAGAAAAAAAGGCTCCACGTTTCCCACTCTCATCCACACATTCTGATCCCCTCCCCGAGAAGCGCCATTCTCCATTTTGCCCCTCATGATCTGAGGGTAGCCAGAGTCATGCCAGCCATTGTGCTCAGGAGTTTTGTAGGCTTGATGTTATTTAATCCTCCTGACGGTGCTCTGAAGGAGGTATCATTTTTCTTCACTTACAGACACAGAAACTGAGATGGGGAGCAGTTTCTTAACTTACATAAGGTCACACTACTTAAAAGTGACTTTAAGTGGTTGGAGGGTAGGATTATGCAAGGTCTAGTGGGGCCAAGAATAGAACGAAACCCTAAGGTAGACCAAGATCCACTGAGAAAAAACATAGCCCAAAATACATTGTTTAAAAAAGCTTAGGAACCATTGGGCTAGCATGGGTTGGAGTTAGTGAGCAAAGGGTTTGTCCTAATAAGTATGGGAAAAATACCAGGATCCCTGGAGTATGGCACTAATAGGCAGGAAGGTGTAGTGACATGGCTCCACTAAATCTGCTTCTATCAGGGGCAAATGGAACAAGACCTGTCCTTCATATGGGTTAGAGGGGTGGGGACTACAGTGAAAGCCAATAGGACGAGGGGGCTTGAACAGATATTCATGGCAGGAGTCCAGACTCAACCAATACCTGAGTACAACCAGGCTTGGACACACCTGGGGTATCTGGTTGGAAGGCTGTCCTTCTGTCTGTTGGGGTCCACTGAAGACCCATTCCAGGCTCACCTGCCTGATAAGGAGACAGACAACCAAGCCTGCCTAGAATTTTATTAGAAACAGTTAGATCTGACACTCAACTTGAACTTCTTATCCCAGCATTGGCACAGGTTGTGGTAGATAGACTAAGTTGCAGTACCCAAACCTTTGTGAAACGGAACCCGGTGTCTCCTTACAGGTTACACCCTTGGTTGGCTAATGCCCCGACGACTGGATTCCCTTTCTGCACAATGTTATCCCGTGGTCAATATTCTCTCTTTAGTACCCTAAGGGAAAAGAGAATAGCCCCCTCTGCTTTGCCAGAGACACTGCCTTTGGGGCCCTCTTTTGGTTCCTTGCTATGACACTGAAGACAGAGATTTCTTCGTGCAACTAGATATTTTAAACTCTGACAGGTTTCCCGATAATCCCACCCTAAATCTTTAATCTGGATGCTTAGCAAAATCATCACTTCCCAGCTGTGAACCATTGCTTGAAAAGGCTCATACTAGGGCTTTGGGTCTGTGCCTCACATAGTGGCAGAAAGACAAAGATCAGAGTGAGACGATGAGAAACATACCCATCATTCTTACTCTTAAATAAATGAACACTCCTGCCTGAACTCCCAGGCTCTAGTTCTCCACCTGCTCTGTTGATCCTCTACACAGACACCAGAGAAGTTTCCTAAAGTCCTTCACCAGGGAACTTTTGGGATTCCCTGTTATGCAAAGAATATGGTCCTAAGCAAAGAATACACTCTAGACTACTTGGAATGAAAGCCTCTCTATTATCAGCTAATATTGTTTTCGAATTCAAAACTATTTTTCTAGCCTCAGCTCCTCTCCAGTCTCCTTCTGTTTCATCTGATGCAGTGACCCCCCAAATACTTGCTTATCCCTGAATATGTCCTTCAGGCTTCGAGCCCCTTGTCATTGTTCATATTGTTCTCACTGCTTGAAAGGTCCTATGTATTGCCATTTCTTGAAACTGCCATTCCTTCAGAGACCAGGTTTTACAATAAAGCTGTCTTTCATGCCTCCTAGGAGAATATAAACTTAATGTGTCTTATTCTTATAAATCTCTGCAATAAACCTTTATTATCTCCCTTCTTATGGTTTGTTTTTGACTCTACTGAGTCTTTTCCACTAGATCAGGAGCTTCTGGAGGGCAGGGGCAATACGTAATTTTGTATCCTGCAATGCAAATCACAGTGTCAGCCCTGAACATAATAATTCAGTACATGTCTTGGGGTTGTAACCATAACCTACTGCCAGGCCCTTCTCAGACAACTTCCTAGACTGAAGCTGAGGGGTGGGGAGAAAGATAATAGACTTTAGATTCAGACGGACTTCCTGCAATCCTGGTGCAATCACTTACTGGTTTCATGTTACTTATCTCTCAGAGCCCTCAATTTCCTCCTGTGTAAAGCAGGATTATAAATACGTGATGAGAGATAATGCCAGAATTTAGATGTCTGAATACTGGATCCCTGTCCTGACACTTCCCTCCACATGGGGGAAGGATGTATGCATAGGGGTATGCCGGAGACATTGTCTTGTTTACCAGCAGGAGCTCTAGCTCCACATGCCCACATGGCTTCTACTCTCATGAGCTGATTGGCCCTATGTGGACTAAGCAGGATAGCTGTTGTCTCAGTCCAAGACCGACACTTGAAGGCATGCTTCAGAGGCTCGCTGCATGGACATCCTTTCTCTGAAGCTCCCTACTGGCTACCCTTGGATATACCAAGGAAAGGGCAGAAGGTAGTCATGGGTCCCATCTTAGTTACTGGATGCAGAAGACAAGACCCCCACTCCCCAAAGCAAAGGAGGGTTTTCTGCAGTCAGGTTCTGTTTAGGATCTTTTCACTTTTCCCACAAAATTTCTATCCCACCGGACTAGCCTGTTTCACTGTGTGCCATTTTGTCTTCTGCCAGTTTCAAAGCTCCCCCTTGGTAGTGAGGTAGTAGGCATCTATGTGTTTGGGGGATAAACAAATTTTTTAAATAATAACATGATGACCTGGATTAGGCAGATGTAGAGTGGAAAACAAAACAAAACAAAAACAGAGAATGTACTGATGTTGGTGTCAGGTTTTGCCTCTTATCAGCTGTAACACCCTGGAGGTTCAAATATAAAATAGAAACAATCCTATATACCACCTAGGGCAGGTATAAGCATCAAATAAGACAACGTGTGTGGAACTCCCATCACAGTAATTGGTAGGAAGTAGGTGTTTGCTAAACGTTGGCACCTTTCTTTTCTCCTTTGAAAGTTAACCCAACAAAATATTTCCCCTTTTGGCCACAAGTTGTCAGTTTCTTATGAGGGAAGCCTAGGAAGTCAGGACCAGAGGCTCATGCTGATTTTATTATCTCATCTTTTTATCTATAATCAAAAGGAAGAGCACTATCAAGGGCTAATTCTAAGTTTTCTGCAGAAGTGAATTTTTTATAACCTCATGGAAACTTCCTAGCCTACTTAGTATCTGCCTGTTTGACAAGCTCAAGGCTTGTAGATTAAACCTGGTAGTACATGCTCCAAGCTGCTCAGATCATAGCAGCTGATTTTTGCCCCATGGAAAGCTGTGAACATTGTTGATCCAGAAGGAATGAGCTTCAGGGATTTTTTTGGTTAAAATGGATTTATTGTCATTAATTGTCATGACCTGTCCTAGCTACCAGAGGCCTCAACACACTGTTACTTGGGGTCATAGAGCCAAGTGACCTGCTCCCAGTTGTTTTTTTCCAGACCCCTTCTAGCCATTGCTCCTGGAGCAGGGTATCTCTTCCTTCTCTAGTAGTTGGACTTGAAGCAGAGTTGAGGAAATCATTCCACCCAAGGAGAGTACCTTCCCTTACTTCTAGGTGTGTGTATTAGGTGACCACAGTTTTTCTCAGTATACTCTTGAGAAACAGGTATAGTGGGGTAAAGCCAGCAGATTTTTTCATCAGCCCCAAGGAACCAAATGAAAGTCCTTCCATGCCCATGTTCTGACCCCAAGCAGAAAGAAATGATGGGAGGTAAGCTTGGGCAATTCTCTTCTTAAGAGAACCAGTGTAGTGCAGTTACCAGAAGCATGGGTTTTGGGGTCGATCCGCTATAGCTGTGAATCTGAAATCTTCACAGATGTGTGACCATGACCAGGTCCTGAACTTCTCCATATTTCACTTGCCCCTCTGTGCAATGGACATGACAATACCACCTAATTCAGCTGTTAGGAAGATTAAATAAAACAGTGCATGTAAAATGTGAATGGAGGGTTTGACACTAAATAAATGCTGCAAACTGCTTAAGAGTGAGGACCTCTATGAATTTAGAAATCACTAAATGGCAGGAACCCAGATGAGTTTGGATTGGACTAATTTATCAAAAAACAAAAGAGTAATAGTTTACCTAGGGCAAATGTTAATTAAGTGGGGAGAGAACGGAGGAATTTTCTCTTCCTCTCTAAGCTATAAAAAAAAAAGCTTTATTTATTATAGTTCTCAACTTTCTATCTCAAATAAGACATCGGGCCAGTCATAGCCAGGAGTAGATTGAAGTTGCTGATCTGATTCCCAGGCTTGCATTTCCTTATTGATTCATTTCCACTTGCTGTCTCTGATCTCCTTTACCACAATGGAGGATGAACTCACTAAGACAGGGAGCCAGTTCACTCACCCCCAGACAAAGGCAAAACTTCCCCTCAGTGGAGGTACTTATATGGTGTACTGACCTCATGAAACCGCTGTGTCCCAATGGTCCCTTTCCTTTTCCTGTGGCTCTTGTTTTATTCCTGTCACCTTACATTATGCCCTGCAGGTTCACAGAGAACCATGGATCATTATCAGTCACGTACTGTCCCAGCCATATTTATCTGTATGCATGTTTGCCTCCACACACAAAAACCACATGAATATACAAAGAAAATGTATGTACAGATGGCCACACAAACTTAACAGACAAAGTCAGAAACACTCTGATAAACATAAATATGCACAAAGAGCCACATTTAATCAGTATGAAAAACAGGACTTGCAAAACCCTTACCGACATCTACTCTCACACATATGTGCACACAAGCATCACATGTACACCCTTTGATCATTTGACTAGTCTGAGAGAGTATAGGGTATAGAGAATGCAGTTCTTTTTCTTCTAATCGCATTCTTTTTATTAAGAGCTTTGTGTAGATCCCTAGATCAGCAGGACAATTCCATATACTATTACAATCTGCCAAGAAGAAATAGATAAATCTATTAGCCTGCTCTTTGCTTGTTTCATCATTGTGACAGCCTCTCATGGGTCCACATCCATCAGGCTCCCACACCACCTGACAGCCAAGACTCCACCACCAAGCTGCAGGTTAATAGCTCTTAAATCTCTATTTAACTGCTCATTAATAACTCCAACACTGCTTTCTTCTGTTAATAGTTTAAAAAATGGTTTCAGTGGAAGTGCATAATGAAATTTGGTAACAACCAACTATGGAAGGAGTTTTCTTGTCATCAAGATAATCAAGAAGAAATAGTGACCAAAACCCTCCCTGCTTTATTTGCAGATTTTTAGAATGCTAGAACTGGCAGGGCCTTTGGGATTCAACTACATCAGTGTTTCCCAAACTGTGACCCACAAGTGATTAGACAGCTTTCTAGAGAAAACAATGATTAAATAAGTCTGGCAGACAAGGTATACAAATCTCTCTCACAGTTTGGAGTTTTAAAGCAATGTCAGCACATTAGAAGCTCTGACAGTCCAGTCTGAGAAACCTATTTATACTGCTCAGTTGATCTTCAACTAATTTATTTGATAATAAAATCATATTGATATTGAACACCATTTCAGTTTTCTATTGTTGCATAATAAATAACCCCCAAATTTAGTGGCTTAAAAAAACAATGATGGATTATTTTTCACAATTCTGTAGATTTCCTGTGTTGGAAACTCCAAGATGGTCTGGCAGTTGGTGCCACCTGAGGTACCTCACTTCTCCTCCATGCGGTTTCTCATCCTCCCCAAATCTTCCTTCAACGTGGGCTCAGGACAAACAACAGAAACTATAAGGCTTCTTAAGCCTCGAAAATCAAATAACATCATTTCTGCTGTATAATATTAAACAAAGTAAGTCACAAGGCCAGGCTAGATTCAAGGGACATATAAATTAATGTCCACTATTGATGGAAGAATAGTCACATTGCAAAGTGGCACATGGAATGGAAGAAGGAGCTTTTGTGGCCATGTTTGAATATAATCTACCACGAGCCACTGAACAGCTTTTTGAAGACTGTTTAGGAAATGCTAATGTAGAAGAAACTCCACATTTTCTAGATTCAGATACTGAGACTCACGTATACAGCATGATTTGCCCAAGGGCACATATCTGCTAATCACAGAGATGAGACTAGACTCCAAGACTCCAAGTCTTTTGTCTTTACCATTGTGCTTCCAAAAGATTCTCAACTGATGTGAATGACTTGAGTGACACCCAGATGCTTACTCCCTGGATTTTAGGAGTCCTAGACCCTGATCCTGGTCTTCTAAGCAAGTCCACCGGGCTGCCAGATCATGAATAACTCAGTAAACCAGAGACTAAGCTTCCTATGTGTTTATTCCAGGAATGACAGGCTCTGGAAATAGCCAACCTTGGAGATTCTGAATGGTATGAGCTAAGTGAGCTATGTCTCAAAAGCTTCTTGTTAGATAAATAATCCCCCCCTTTTTTGGCCCAAATTTTTAACCATATTGTCTGGATATCCTTTGGGTCCTGTACATTTATGATCCATACTCAGAATTTCACCTAATCTCCCATGTCTCTTAAGCCACAATTCAGCCCAACCCTTTGACATCTCATAAATGAATTTACATCATGCTCCTCTGACTTGGAAACTTAGCCCAAACATGCCTTACATGTTATTAGAATGCTTGCAAGGAAATCCTGAAATAATCATTCTTCCACAAAATCTTGCTTAACTGGTCCAGCTCAAGCCTTCTCTTCTTAATTATCCATATGGCCCCTTAACTTTGCATACTCTGCAAGATTTTATTGAGTCTACTGACAATATATTTGTTACTTGAATGTATTCTACCTAAGTTCAGTTTATCTATCTATCTACCTACCTACCTCTCCCACCTTTTCCTTTATTTGCCATATGTTTACATTTACTCTATTTTATTTTATTATAATACCAGTATTATAACTCTGGGACTTTAAGCTATCTGATTAAGGGACCACATCTGAAATGCTTTTTGCAAATGCCCAAGATCAAATCTGCTGCCTCAGTGCCTGGGGAATACTTGATGGTGATAACTTGTTCAATATACAATATCTCCAGTACACTGGCTCCTAGCAGCATTGCTTAAACATTTTGCATTACTTAGCTTTAAATGTTCCAGCTTTATGAAGCAACTGACAAAGGATTAATCAAGCAGCTCATGCAGCTCATGCAGCTCAATATCAAACAAACGAACAACCCAATCCAAAAATGGGCAGACCTACATAGACATTTCTCCAAAGAAGATATACAGATTGCCGACAAACACATGAAAGAATGCTCAACATCATTAATCATTAGAGAAATGCAAATCAAAACTACAATGAGATCTCATCTCACACCAGTCAGAATGGCCATCATTAAAAAAATCTACAAACAATAAATGCTGGAGAGGGTGTGGAGAAAAGGGAACACTCTTGCACTGCTGGTGGGAATGTAAATTGATACAGCCACTATGGTGAACAGTATGGAGGTTCCTTAAAAAACTAAAAATAGAACTACCATATGACCCAGAAATCCTACTACTGGGCATATGCCCTGAGAAAACCATAATTCAAAAAGAGTCATGTACCACAATGTTCATTGCAGCTCTGTTTACAATAGCCAGGACATGGAAGCAACCTAAGTATCCATCAACAGATGAATGGATAAAGAAGATGTGGCGCATATATACAATGGAATATTACTCAGCCATAAAAAGAAACAAAATTGAGTTATTTGTAGTGAGGTGGATGGACCTAGAGTCTATCATACAGAGTGAAGTAAGTCAGAAAGAGAAAAACAAATACCATATGCTAACACATATATATGGAATCTAAGAAAAAAAAAATGGTCATGAAGAACCTAGGGGCAAGACGGGAATAAAGACACAGACCTACTAGAGAATGGACTTGAGGACACGGGGAGGGGGAAGGGTAAGCTGGGACAAAGTGAGAGAGTGGCATGGACATATATACACTACCAAACGTAAGGTAGATAGCTAGTGGGAAGCAGCCGCATAGCACAGGGAGATCAGCTCGGTGATTTGTGACCACCTAGAGGGGTGAGATAGGGAGGGTGGGAGGGAGGGGGACGCAAGAGGGAGGGGATATGGGGATACATGTATATGTATAACGGATTCATTTTGTTATAAAGCAGAAACTAACACCATTGTAAAGCAATTATACTCCAATAAAGATGTTAAAAAAAAATGTTACAGCTTTTTTGCTCAGGAAAGCTAATGAAAGAGAAACATTAAAATGAAGGCTAATGACTGTAGAGAAAAGTTATGTAGCACACTTCACAGACAATACATGAGACTGTAGCTTCATTTATTACGTAACACATTTATTATGATCAGAACACAGCCTTTTCCCGGATGTCATTTTCAGCTGATGTGTCACAGCATGAAAGAGCCTGAAGATGACATCTACTTCCCATTCTTGGCTCATTACAAGGCAGGAAGAACAGAAGGCCAAGGGATCTTGTAATTCTGATTTATATATGAAGAGCAGGGGTGGTATTAAGTCCCTAGGCCAACACTTAAACCTAAGACTACCTGGAAACTAAACAGGAGGAGGAAAAAAAAAAAAAACAGGCTATATTATACACACAGCCAGTATCAAATAAACTCTGAAAGATTTATCTAGCAATGCTGTTGAAATTCAGTTCAAGCCTGTATTTGTTTATCTGTTTGATTTTTACTGAGGCTGAGGCTAGAAGAAGCAGAAGAGCAAATACCCCATGTAGGGTCTGTATTTGAGAACTACTGTGAGGCAGGTTAACTGATGAAGTTCATGTGTCAAGGAGAAAATCTGCTTTGAGCTACTTCAGATCTTGGGAGGTGCAAATCTTCTTGGGCCCTGATATTAAAGTCCTGTGAGTGTGAAACTAGGTCTACTTGGCAGGATAGAGCAGCAAATGACATTTTGGAGACTGGCCTAATCTGATGAACAATTAACTCACATGCCCCTGAAATTTGCCTTTACAACCATTGTCTATGCTCAAGTCAAGATGAAAAGTCAAACTGAAAATGTATTGGTTTAGAAATGAAATGACCTCTAACATGAATTAAAGCAATCCCTCTGTTTACTGTCACCTTTCTACAATTCTTGTGTCACCTGAAACCTTTTTTCACTCTAAACCACCTGCCTTCATATTCACCCACTCTACTTCCTACCTGGCTTTCTATTTATTGACTCACGAGCATTGGTCACACATTTGGTGCTATTTCTGTTTCAGGGTTATCCAAGTTAATATGTAACTAACTGGCTTACCTGTAGTTCTTTTGAGTTAGATAAGTCAGAGACAAATGCATAAGTAAAGAGGTGAGGGGATTCTAAAGGAGACAGCAGTTTTACTGCAACCTCATAACAAGAAGACTTTCATTTCACGGGAGATTGGGACCAGTGAAATTCTGTGAAAATGCCAAGTTTCATGGAACCAGATTTATGAAGGAGCTAAGATAAAAATGCTTCAAATTTTACTTTTAAAGTAGTGGAATACTGGGGAGAGAGATGTGTGCTATCTGAGTAAGGAAGGGTTGTTCAAAGGTGTGTGTGAAAGAGTGGGTGGGAGGACTATCACAACCTAAATATAAATTCCAATGACAAGATCCATTGAGCCAACACATCAAGAGGCAACCCAGGAAGGAGATCAAATGAAAATGTCAAAGTATCAATGAAAAAAATCACTCATCATACCAAAAACCAGAAAGATCTCAAACTGAATGCAAAAAGATAATCATTAGATGCCAACACTAAGATGACAGAGATCTTAGAATTATCTGAAGAAGATTTAAAAGCAGCCAAAATAAAAATTCTTCAGCTAGCAATTACGAACATGCTTGAAAAAAGTGGATAAAAAGAACGTCTCTGCAAAGAAACAGAAGAACCAAATGGAAATTTTAGAGCTGGAAATTACAGTAGCTAAAATAAATAAATAAATAAACACCTCAATAGATGAACTCAACATCAGAAGGGAGAGGCGAGAGTAAAGAATCAGTGAATTTGAAGATAGACCAATAGAAAGTGCTCAGTCTGAACAATGAAATAAAAATAGACTGAAAAATAAATGAATAAAATTTATGGACCGGTGGGACTCTAACAGGTCCTAATATTTAATGATCTAAAGATCTCTAATATTTGTGCCATTTAGGTCTCAGAAGGAGAGGAGAGAGAGGCAGGGTAGAAAAAGTACTGGAAGAAACAAGGGCTGAGACAAAATGACTGACTCAAGAAGCTGTGCAAGCCCCATGTAGGCCAAAAGAAGAGAAAGAGAGAGGACACAAATTACCAACATAAGGGATGAAACAAGAGATATTATTACAGACCCTACAGACATAAAAAGGATAATAAGGTGTGGCGGGTTGAATGGTGGCCTCAAAGATAACAGGTCCTCATCCCTAGGACCTGTAAATATTACCTTATTTAGGAAAAAGGTCTTTGTGGAAGTGATTAAATTAATGATCTTGAGATGGAGAGATTATCTTGAATCATCTAGATGAGCACTAGATGCCATCACATGTATTTTTATAAGATGGAAGCAGAGGGAGATTGGATACATACAGAAGAGGAGTAGACATGTAATGACAGAGGCAGGGAGTGGAGTGGTATGGCCCCAAGTCAGGAAATATCACCAGAAGTTGGAAGAAGGTAAAGAATGGATTGTTCCCTAGGGCTGCCAGAGAGAGCATGGTCCTGCTGATAGCTTGTTTTGGTCAAATAAAAGTTATATTGGACTAATTTTATCCAGAAGTGTGAAAAAATAAACTTCTGTTGCTTTAAGCCGCCAAGTTTATATTAATTTGTCGCAGCAGCCATAGAGAACTTAACACACATGGGCAGACTATGAACAACTCGCACACGTAAATGTAACAACTTAAATAAAATTAACCAATTCCTAGAAGAGCACAAACTTCCTCACTTCAGCCAATATGAAGTAAATAATTTGAATAACCCTATAACTATTTAGGAAATTGAGTTCCTAATTCTAAAGTTCCACAAACAGGAATCTCTAGGGCCAGATGGTTTCACTGGAGAATTCTACCAAATACTTAAAAGATAATTAATGGGGCTTCCCTGGTGGCACAGTGGTTAAGAATTCACCTGCCAATGCAAGGGACATGGGTTCGAGCCCTGACCTGGGAAGATCCCACATGCCATGGAGCAACTAAGCCCATGCGCCACAACTACCGAGCCTGAGCTCAAGAGCCCGCAAGCCACAACTACTGAGCCCACGTGCCACAACTACTGAAGCCTGCGCACCTAGAGCCCTTGCTTCTCAACAAGAGAAGTCACAGCAATGGGAAGCCCATGCACCACAATGAAGAGTAGCGCCCGCTCACCGCAACTAGAGAAAGCCCGTGCACAGCAACGACGACCCAACACAGCCAAAAATAAAAGCAAATAAATTTATTTTAAAAGATAATTAACATCAATTCTACATAATCTCTTCCATAAAATATAAAAAGAGGGAACACTTCCCAATATATTTTATGAAGTTAATATTGCCCTGATACCAATACCAGATAAAGACAGTACAAAAGAAGAAGCCTAAAAAGCAGTATCCCTCATGAATATAAATGCAGACATCCTTTGCAACATATTACCAAACAGAATTCAGTGATATGTAAAACTAATTATATACTACAGCCAAATGGGGTTTATTTGTGAATGCAAGCTGGTTCAACATTAAAAAAAATCAAACACCATATACAAAAGTTAATTTTAAAAAGATCATAGACTTCATATCCATCAAATGACTAGTACTTGGAATATACAAAGAACAATCAAAAATTTCAACAGGAAAAAAACAAACTATCCAATTAGAAAATGAGGAAAAGACATGAAGAGACATTTCATTGAAGAGGAGGTATAGATGAGCACATGAAAGATGTTCATCGTTGTTAGTCTTTAGGAAAATGAAAATTAAAACCACAATGAGGTATCACTATCTACCTATTAGAATGGCTATAATAATTTTTAAAATAGTGATAATGTCAAATGCTGGTGAATACTGAAAAAATGGATCACAATTTGGAAGTTTTGTAAAAAACTAAAGTCAACATATAGTCAACCTACCAGGGGGTGGTGGTGGTGGTGTGATGAATTGGGAGATTGAGATTGACATATATACACTGATGTGTATAAAATGGATGACTAATAAGAACCTGCTGTATAAAAAAATAAAAGAAAATTCAAGATTAAAAAAAAAAAATACACCTACATATGGCCCAGCAACCACACTGCTGGGAATTTCTCCCAGAGAAATGAATACTCGTGTTTACACAAAAATGTATTCAGGGATGTTAGTAGAAACTTTATTTGTAATAGCTAAAAACTGGAAATAACCCAAGTGTCTTTCAATGGGTGGTTAAAGAAAGTGTGGTGCATTCATTCCAAGGAAAATTCTCAGTAATTAAAAACAATGAACTAGCAATATACACAACAACCTGTGTGAATCTCCAAGGAACTATGCTGAGTGAAAAAGGCCAGTCCCCCAAATTTACATATGTATGAATCAATTTATAAAACGTTTTTGAGAGAATTATAAAACTGCAAACAGATTAGTGGTTTCCAGAGTTAATGAGGGATTTAGGGCAGGAGGAACGTGGGCATGGCTATAAAAGGTCAACGTAGGGAATACTTGCAGTGAGGGAGATGTTCTATATCTAGAATATGTAAATGTCATTATCCTGGTTGTGATATTGTACTATAGTTTTTCAAGATATTACCATTAAAGGAAACTGGGTAAAGGGTACAGAAGATTAGTCTGTATTATTTCTTATAATTGCATGGGAGTCTACAATCATTTCAAAATAAAAATGTTTAATTTAAAAAACCCATGAGAAAAAAAGAACTTTTTATATAAAGCAATTTACACTTAGCAGATATTAGAAAAATGCATAAAAAGTAAGAGTAAATTTAAAATAAAAATTCTGTACTGTTATACTTAGATGTATAACTTTCCAGACATTTTTCTATACAGACATAAATATGAATATATGTATTTTCTGTGAAATGGGATCATACTATGTATACTCTTCTATAAACTTCTTTTTCTAATTAAATATATGTAGTGAATATATATTTCATGCCTCTAAATATTTATTTTTATGATTGCATAATTTCATAAGATGGATATACCCTCAATAATCTAACAAATGCCCCTGTGTTAGACATTTGGGTTATTTCTAAGTTTTATATATAATCTTATAGTAAACATCCTTTTTCATAAATGACTGATCAGTATTTGCTGTGTCAATGTATATAAATACTTTTAAGGAGTTTAAGAAATTTTGCTCACTTTTGTGTCTCCAGTGCCTCAGGTCAGGCTTGGTATTCAATAATTATATGTTTAACGAATTAATGAGTAAGATACTGTCAAATTGTTCTCCAAAATGGTCATATTAATTTAAAATTCTTATTCTCCTAAATTTGGGCATTATCATTTGAAAAATTCCAGCTTATTTAAGGTAAACATCTCATTATTAAAATCGATATTTTCTTTTTACTAATTAGTTGGATTACGTTTTCAAATGTTGAATGTCCATTTATATTTTCTATTTTATGAGTGTAGGGTTTGTGAATTTTGCTACTACTTCCATTGGATAATTTGTGTCTTATATTCAAGAGCTCTTTTTATTTTTAAACATCTTTATTGCTGTGTAATTGCTTTACATTGTTCTGTTAGTTGCTGCTATATAACAAAGTGAATCAGCTATACATATACATATAGCTCTATATCCCCTCCCTCGTGCATCTCCCTCCCACCCTCCCTATCCCACCCCTCTAGGTGGCCACAACGCACCCAGCTGATCTCCCTGTGCTATGCAGCTGCTTCCCACTAGCTATCTATTTTACATTTGGTAGTGTATTTATGTCAATGCCACTCTCTCACTTCCTCGCAGCTTACCCTTCCCCCTCCCCGTGTCCTCAAGTCCATTCTCTATGTCGGAGTCTTTACTCCTGTCCTGCCCATAGGTTATTCAGAACCACTTTTTTTTTCTTTTTTTTTTTAAAGATACCATATGTATGTGTTAGCATATGGTATTTGTTTTTCTCTTTCTGACTGACTGCACTCTGTATGACAGACTCTAGGTCCATCCACCTCACTGCAGATATCTCAATTTTGTTTCTTTTTATGACTGAGTAATATTCCATTGTATATATGTGCCACATCTTCTTTATCCATTCATCTGTTGATGGATACTTAGGTTGCATCCCTGTCCTGTCTGCTGTAAGTAGTGCTGCAATGAACATTGTGGTACATGACTCTTTTTGAATTACGGCTTTTTCAGGGTATATGCCCAGCAGTGGGATTGCTGGGTCATATGGTAGTTCTATTTTTAGTTTTTTAAGGACCTCCATACTGTTCTCCATAGTGGCTGTATCAATTTACATTCCCACCAACAGTGTAAGAGGGTTCCCTTTTCTCCATACCCTCTCCAGCATTTATTGTTTGTATATTTTTTGATGATGGCCGTTCTCACCAGTGTGAGGTGATACCTCATTGTGGTTTTGATTTGCATTTCTCTAATGATTAGTGATGTTGAGCATCCTTTTATGTGTTTGTTGGCAATCTGTATATCTTCTTTGGAGAAATGTCTGTTTAGGTCTTCTGTGCATTTTTGGATTGGGTTGTTTGTTTTTTTGATATTGAGCTGCATGAGCTGCTTGTAAATTTTGGAGATTAGTCCTTTGTCAGTTGCTTCATTTGCAAATATTTTCTCCAGTTCTGAGGGTTGTCTTTTCGTCTTGTTTATGGTTACCTTTGCTGTGTAAAAGCTTTTAAATTTCATTAGGTCCCATTTGTTTATTTTTGTTTTAATTTCCATTTCTCTAGGACATGGGTTAAAAAGGATCTTGCTGTGATTTATGTAAAAGAGTGTTCTTCCTGTGATTTGCTCTAAGAGTTTTATACTGTCTGGCCTTACATTTAGGTTTTTAATCCATTTTGAGTTTATTTTTGTGTATGGTGTTAGGAACTGTTCTAATTTCATTCCTTTACATGTAGCTGTGCAGTTTTCCCAGCACCACTATTGAAGAGGCTGTCTTTTCTCCACTGTATGTTCTTGCCTCCTTTATCAAAGATAAGGTGACCATATGTGCGTGGGTTTATCTCTGGGCTTTCTATCCTGTTCCATTGATCTATATTTCTGTTTTTGTGCTAGTATGATACTGTCTTGATTACTGTAGCTTGTAGTATAGTCTGAAGTCAGGGAGCCTGATTCCTCCAGCTACGTTTTTCTTTCTCAAGATTGCTTTGGCTATTCAGGGTCTTTTGTGTTTCCATACAAATTGTGAAATTTTTTGCTCTAGTTCTGTGAATATGCCATTGGTAGTTTTATAGGGATTGCATTGATACTGTAGATTGCTTTGGGTAGTATAGTCATTTTCACAATGTTGGATCTTCTAATCCAAGAACCTGGTATATCTCTCCCTCTATTTGTATCATCCTTAATTTCTTTCATCAGTGTCTTATAGTGTTCTGAATACAGGTCTTTTGTCTCCTTAGGTAGGTTTATTCCTAGGTATTTTATTCTTTTTGTTGCAATGGTAAATGGGAGTGCTTCCTTAATTTCTCTTTCAGATTTTTCATCATTAGTGTATAGGAATGCAGGAGATTTCTGTGCATTAATTTTTTTATCCTGCTATTTTACCAGATTCATTGATTAGCTCTTGTAGTTTTCTGGTAGCATCTTTAGGATTCTCTATGTGTAGTATCATGTCATCTGCAAACAGTGACAGCTTTACTTCTTCTTTTCCAATTTGGATTCCTTTTATTTCTTTTTCTTCTCTGATTGCTGTGGCAAAAACTTTCAAAACTATGTTGAATAATAGTGGTGAGAGTGGGCAACCTTGTCTTGTTCCTGATCTTAGTGGAATGATTTCAGTTTTTCACCATTGAGAATGATGTTTGCTGTGGGTTTGTCATATATGGCCTTTATTATGTTGAGGTAAGTTCCCTCTATGGCTACTGTCAAGAGAGTTTTTATAATAAATGGGTGTTGAACTTTGTCAAAAGCTTTTTCTGCATCTGTTGACATTATCATATAGTTTTTATCCTTCAATTTGTAAATATGGTGTATCACATGGATTGATTTGCGTATATTGAAGAATCCTTGCATTCTTGGGATAAATCCCAATTGATCATGTTATCTGATCATTTTAATGTGCTGTTGGATTCTGTTTGCAAGTATTTTGTTGAGGATTTTTGCATTTATGTTTTTCAGTGATATTGACCTGTAGTTTTCTTTTTTTGTGACGTCTTTGTCTGGTTTTGGTATCAGGGTGATGGTTGCCTTGTAGAATGAGTTTTTGAGTATTCCTCCCTCTGCTATATTTTGGAAGAGTTTGAGAAGGAGGGATGATAACTCTTCTCTAAATGTTTATAGAATTCGCCTGTGAAGCCATCTGGTCCTGGACTTTTGTTTGTTGGAAGATTTTTAATCACAGGTTCAATTTCAGTGCTTGTGATTGGTCTTTTTATATTTTCTGTTTCTTCCTGGTTCAGTCTTGGAAGGTTGTGCTTTCCTAAGATTTGTCCATTTCTTCCAGGTTGTCCATTTTATTGGCATATAGTTGCTTGTAGTAATCTGTCATGATCCTTTGTATTTCTGCAGTGTCAGTTGTTACTTCTTTTCCATTTCTAATTCTGTTGATTTTGAGTCTTCTCCCTTTTTTTCTTGATGAGTCTGGCCAATGGTTTATCAATTTTGTTTATCTTCTCAAGGAACCAGCTTCTACGTTTATTGATCTTGGCTGTTGTTTCCTTCATTTCTTTTTCATTTATTTCTGATCTGATCTTTATGATTCCTTTCCTTCTGCTATCTTTGGGGCTTTTTTTGTTCTTCTTCCTCTGGTTGCTTTAGGGGTAAGGTTATGTTGTTTATTTGAGATATTTCTTGTTTCTTGAGGTAGGATTGTATTGCTATAAACTTCCCTCTTAGAACTGCTTTTGCTGCATCCCGTAGGTTTTGGGTTGTCGTGTTTTCATTGTCATTTGTTTCTAGGTATTTTTTGAACTCCTTTTTGATTTCTTCAGTGACCTCTTGGTTGTTTAGTAGCATATTGTTTAGCCTCCGTGTGTTTTTGTTTTTTACAGTTTTTTTTTTCCTGTAACTGATAATGTAGTCTCATAGAGTTGTGGTCAGAAAAGATACTTGATATGATTTCAATTTTCTTAAATTTACCAAGGCTTGATTTGTGTCCCAAGATATGATGTATCCTGGAGAATGTTCCAGGAGCACTTGAGAAGAAAGTGTATTCTGTTGCTTTTGGATGGAATGTCCGATAAATATCAATTTAGTCCATCTCTTTTAATGTGTCATTTAAAGCTTGTGTTTCCTCATTTATTTTCATTTTGGATGATCTGTGCATTGGTGAAAGTGGGGTGTTAAAGTCCCCTACTATTATTGTGTTTCTGTCGATTTCCCCTTTGATGTCTGTTAGCATTTGCCTTATGTATTGAGGTGCTCATATGTTGCATGCATAAATATTTACAATTATTATATCTTCTTCTTGGATTGATCCCTTGATCATGATGTAGTGTGCTTGTCTCTTGTAATGGTCTTTATTTTAAAGTCTATTTTGTCTGATATGAGAATTGCTGCTCCAGCTTTTTTTTGATTTCCAATTGCATGGAATATCTTTTTCATCCCCTCACTTTCAGTCTGTATGTGTCCCTAGGTCTGAAGTGGCTCTCTTGTAGACAGCATATATATGGGTCTTATTTTTGTATCCATTCAGCCAGTGTATATCTTTTGGTTGGAACATTTAATCCATTTACATTTAAGGTAGTTGTCAATATGTATGTTTTTGTTACCATTTTCTTAATTGTTTTAGGTTTTTTTTTTTTTTTTTTTTTTAACATCTTTATTGGGGTATAATTGCTTTACAATGGTGTGTTAGTTTCTGCTTTACAACAAAGTGAATCAGTCATACATATACATATGTTGCCATATGTCTTCCCTGTTGCGTCTCCCTCCCTCCCACCCTCCCCATCCCACCCCCCCAGGCTGTCACAAAGCACCGAGCCAATATCCCTGTGCCATGCGGCTGCTTCCCACTAGCTATCTACCTTACTGCGTTTGTTAGTGTGTATATGCCCATGACTCTCTCTCGCCCTGTCACAGCTCACCCTTCCCCCTCCCCATAACCTCAAGTCCGTTCTCTAAGAGGTCTGCGTCTTTATTCCTGCTTTACCCCTAGGTTCTTCATGACATTTTTTTCTTAAATTCCATATATATGTGTTAGCATACGGTATTTGTCTTTTTCTTTCTGACTTACTTCACTCTGTATGACAGACTCTAGGTCTATCCACCTCATTACAAATAGCTCAACTTCGTTTCTTTTTATGGCTGAGTAATATTCCATTGTATATATGTGCCACATCTTCTTTATCCATTCATCCGATGACGGGCACTTAGGTTGTTTCCATCTCCGGGCTATTGTAAATAGAGCTGCAATGAACATTTTGGTACATGACTCTTTTTGAATTTTGGTTTTCTCAGGGTATATGCCCAGCAGTGGGATTGCTGGGTCATATGGTAGTTCTATTTGTAGTTTTTTAAGGAACCTCCATACTGTTCTCCATAGTGGCTGAACCAATTCACATTCCCACCAGCAGTGCAAGAGTGTTCCCTTTTCTCCACACCCTCTCCAGCATTTATTGTTTCTAGATTTTTTGATGATGGCCATTCTGACTGGTGTGAGATGATATCTCATTGTAGTTTTGATTTGCATTTCTCTAATGATTAATGATGTTGAGCATTCTTTCATGTGTTTGTTGGCAGTCTGTATATCTTCTTTGGAGAAATGACTATTTAGGTCTTCTGCCCATTTTTGGATTGGGTTGTTTGTTTTCTTGTTATTGAGCTGCATGAGCTGCTTGTAAATTTTGGAGATCAATCCTTTGTCGGTTGCTTCATTTGCAAATATTTTCTCCCATTCTGAGGGTTGTCTTTTGGTCCTGTTTATGGTTTCCTTTGCTGTGCAAAAGCTTTGAAGTTTCATTAGGTCCCATTTGTTTATTTTTGTTTTTATTTCCATTACTCTAGGAGGTGGGTCAGAAAGGATCTTGCTTTGATTTATGTCATAGAGTGTTCTGCCTATGTTTTCCTCTAAGAGTTTGATAGTTTCTGGCCTTACATTTAGTTCTTTAATCCATTTTGAGCTTATTTTTGTGTATGGTGTTAGGGAGTGATCTAATCTCATACTTTTACATGTACTGTCCAGTTTTCCCAGCACCACTTATTGAAGAGGCTGTCCTTTCTCCATTGTACATTACTGCCACCTTTATCAAAGATAAGGTGTCCATATGTGCATGGGTTTATCTCTGGGCTTTCTATCCTGTTCCATTGATCTATCTTTCTGTTTTTGTGCCAGTACCATACCGTCTTGATGACTGTAGCTTTGTAGTATAGTCTGAAGTCAGGGAGCCTGATTCCTCCAGTTCCTTCTTTCGTTCTCAAGATTGCTTTGGCTATTCGGGGTCTTTTGTGTTTCCATACAAATTGCAAAATTTTTTGTTCTAGTTCTGTGAAAAATGCCAGTGGTAGTTTGATAGGGATTGCATTGAATCTATAGATTGCTTTGGGTAGTAGAGTCATTTTCACAATGTTGATTCTTCCAATCCAAGAACATGGTATATCTCTCCATCTATTTATATCATCTTTAATTTCTTTCATCAGTGTCTTATAATTTTCTGCATACAGGTCTTTTGTCTCCTTAGGTAGGTTTATTCCTAGATATTTTATTCTTTTTGTTGCAATGGTAAATGGGAGTGTTTTCTTGATTTCACTTTCAGATTTTTCATCATTAGTATATAGGAATGCCAGAGATTTCTGTGCATTAATTTTGTATCCTGCCACTTTACCAAATTCGTTGATTAGCTCTAGTAGTTTTCTGGTAGCATCTTTAGGGTTCTCTATGTATAAGATCATGTCATCGGCAAACAGTGACAGCTTTACTTCTTCTTTTCCGATTTGGATTCCTTTTATTTCCTTTTCTTCTCTGATTGCTGTGGCTAAAACTTCCAAAACAATGTTGAATAAGAGTGGTGAGAGTGGGCAACCTTGTCTTGTTCCTGATCTTAGTGGAAATGCTTTCAGTTTTTCACCATTGAGGATGATGTTTGCTGTGGGTTTGTCATATATGGCCTTTATTATGTTGAGGAAAGTTCCCTCTATGCCTACTTTCTGCAGGGTTTTTATCATAAATGGGTGTTGAATTTTGTCAAAAGCTTTCTGTGCATCTATTGAGATAATCATATGGTTTTTCTCCTTCAATTTGTTAATATGGTTTATCACGTTGATAGATTTGCGTATATTGAAGAATCCTTGCATTCCTGGAATAAACCCCACTTGATCATGGTGTATGATCCTTTTAATGTGCTGTTGGATTCTGTTTGCTAGTATTTTGTTGAGGATTTTTGCATCTATGTTCATCAGTGATATTGGCCTGTAGTTTTCTTTCTTTGTGACATCCTTGTCTGGTTTTGGTATCAAGGTGATGGTGGCCTCGTAGAAGGAGTTAGGGAGTGGTCCTCCCTCTGCTATATTTTGGAAGAGTTTGAGAAGGATAGGTGTTAGCTCTTCTCCAAATGTTTGATAGAATTCGCCTGTGAAGCCATCTGGTCCTGGGCTTTTCTTTGTTGGAAGATTTTTAATCACAGTTTCAATTTCAGTGCTTGTGATTGGTCTGTTCATATTTTCTATTTCTTCCTGATTCAGTCTTGGCAGGTTGTGCATTTCTAAGAATTTGTCCATTTCTTCCAGATTGTCCATTTTATTGGCATAGAGTTGCTTGTAGTAATCTCTTATGATCTCTTTTATCTCTGCAGTGTCAGTTGTTACCTCTCCTTTTGCATTTCTAATTCTATTGATTTGAGTCTTCTCCCTTTTTTTCTTGATGAGTCTGGCTAGTGGTTTATCTATTTTGTTTATCTTCTCAAAGAACCAGCTTTTAGTTTTATTGATCTTTGCTATTGTTTCCTTCATTTCTTTTTCATTTATTTCTGATCTGATTTTTATGATTTCTTTCCTTCTGCTAGCTTTGGGGTTTTTTTGTTCTTCTTTCTCTAATTGCTTGAGGTGCAAGGTTAGGTTGTTTATTCGAGATGTTTCCTGCTTCTTAAGGTGGGCTTGTATTGCTATAAACTTCCCCCTTAGAACTGCTTTTGCTGCATCCCACAGGTTTTGGGTCGTTGTGTCTCCATTGTCATTTGTTTCTAGGTATTTTTTGATTTCCTCTTTGATTTCTTCAGTGATCTCTTCATTATTAAGTAGTGTATTGTTTAGCCTCCATGTGTTTGTATTTTTTACAGATCTTTTCCTGTAATTGATATCTAGTCTCATGGCGTTGTGGTCAGAAAAGATACTTGATACAATTTCAATTTTCTTAAATTTACCAAGGCTCGATTTGTGACCTAAGATATGATCTATCCTGGAGAATGTTCCATGAGCACTTGAGAAAAATGTGTATTCTGTTGTTTTTGGATGGAGTGTCCTATAAATATCAATTAAGTCCATCTTGTTTAATGTATCATTTAAAGCTTGTGTTTCCTTATTTATTTTCATTTTGGATGATCTGTCCATGGGTGAAAGTGGGGTGTTTAAGTCCCCTACTATGAATGTGTTACTGTCGATTTCCCCTTTTATGGCTGTTAGTATTTGCCTTATGTATTGAGGTGCTCCTATGTTGGGTGCATAAATATTTACAATTGTTATATCTTCTTCTTGGATCGATCCCTTGATCATTATGTAGTGTCCTTCTTTGTCTCTTTTAATAGTCCTTATTTTAAAGTCTATTTTGTCTGATATGAGAATTGCTACTCCAGCTTTCTTTTGGCTTCCATTTGCATGGAATATCTTTTTCCATCCCCTTACTTTCAGTCTGTATGTGTCTCTAGGTCTGAAGTGGGTCTCTTGTAGACAGCATATATAAGGGTCTTGTTTTTGTATCCATTCAGCTAATCTGTGTCTTTTGGTGGGAGCATTTAGTCCATTTACATTTAAGGTAATTATCGATATGTATGTTCCTATTCCCATTTTCTAAATTGGTTTGGGTTCGTTATTGTAGGTCTTTTCCTTCTCTTGTGTTTCTTGCCTAGAGAAGATCCTTTAGCAGTTGTTGTAAAGCTGGTTTGGTGGTGCTGAACTCTCTCAGCTTTTGCTTGTCTGTAAAGGTTTTAATTTCTCCATCAAATCTGAATGAGATCCTTGCTGGGTAGAGTAGTCTTGGCTGCAGGTTTTTCTCCTTCATCACTTCAAGTATGTCCTGCCACTCCCTTCTGACTTGTAGGGTTTCTGCTGAGAGATCAGCTGTTAACCTTATGGGGATTCCTTTATGTGTTATTTGTTGTTTTTCCCTTGCTGCTTTTAATATGCTTTCTTTGTATTTAATTTTTGACAGTTTGATTAATATGTGTCTTGGCGTATTTCTCCTTGGATTTATCTTGTATGGGACTCTCTGTGCTTCCTGGACTTGATTAACTATTTCCTTTCCCATATTAGGGAAGTTTTCAACTATAATCTCTTCAAATATTTTCTCAGTCCCTTTCTTTTTCTCTTCTTCTTCTGGAACCCCTATAATTCGAATGTTGGTGCGTTTAATGTTGTCCCAGAGGTTCTTTTCATTCTTTTTTCTTTATTCTGCTCTGCAGTAGTTATTTCCACTATTTTATCTTCCAGGTCACTTATCCGTTCTTCTGCCTCAGTTATTCTGCTATTGATCCCATCTAGAGTACTTTTAATTTCATTTATTGTGTTATTCATCGTTGCTTGTTTCATCTTTAGTTCTTCTAGGTCCTTGTTAACTGATTCTTGCATTTTGTCCAATCTATTGTCCATTCTATCTCCAAGATTTCGGATCAACCTTACTATCATTATTCTGAATTCTCTTTCAGGTAGACTGCCTATTTCCTCTTCATTTGTTAGGTCTGGTGCATTTTTATCTTGCTCCTTTATCTGCTGTGTGTTTTTCTGTCTTCTCATTTTGCTTATCTTACTGTGTTTGGGGTCTCCTTTTTGCAGGCTGCAGGTTTGTAGTTCCTCCTGTTTTTGATGTCTGTCTCCAGTGGCTAAGGTTGGTTCAGTGGGTTGTGTAGGCTTCCTGGTGGAGGGGGCTAGTGCCTGTGTTGTGGTGGATGAGGCTGGATCTTGTCTCTCTAGTGGGCAGGTTCACGTCTGGTGGTGTGTTTGGGGGTGTCTGTGGCCTTATTATGATTTTAGGCAGCCTCTCTGCTAATGGGTGGGGTTGTGTTCCTGTTTTGCTAGTTGTTTGGCATAGGTTTTCCAGCACTGTGGCTTGCTGGTCGTTGAGTGAAGCTGGGTGCTGGTGTTAAGATGGAGGTCTCTGGGAGATTTTCGCCGTTTGATATTATGTGGAGCTGGGAGGTCTCTTGTTGATCAGTGTCCTGAAGTTGGCTGTCCTACCTCAGAGGCAGAGCCCTGCCTCCTGGCTGGAGCACCAAAAGCTTTTCATCCACAGGCTCAGGATAAAAGGGAGAAAAAGTAGAGGGAATTAGTAGAAGTATGAGGAAAGAAAGAAGGAAAGGAGGTTAGGAAGGAAGGAAGAAAGAAAGAAAGAAGCAAAGAAGGAAAGAAGGCAAGAAGGAAAGAAAGGAGGGAGGGAGGAAGGAAGGAAGGAGGGAAAGAAGGAAAAAAGACAGAAAGAAAGAAGATACAGTAAAGATAAAATAAAGTATAATAAAGTTATTGAATTAAAAACTTCTTATTTAGAAAAAAAAAAAAAGAGGGACGGAAAGAACCTTAGGACAAATGTTGGAAGCAAAGCTATACCGACAAAATCTTACACAGAAGCATACACATACACCCTCACTAAAAGAGGTAAATGGGGAAAAATCCTAAATCTTGCTGTCAGAGACCACCTCCTCAATTTGGGATGATTCGTTGTCTAAAGGAGGGAAGGAAGGACGGAAAGAAAGAAAGAACGAAGGTAAAGTATAATAAGGTTATTAAAATTAATTATTAAGAAAAAAATTAAAAAAAAAAACATGGACGGATAGAACCCTAGGACAAATGGTGGAAGCAAGACTATACAGACAAGATCTCACACAGAAGCATACACATACACATTCACAAAAAGAGGAAAGGGGAAAAAATCATAGCTCTTGCTCCTAAAGTCCACTTCCTTAATTTGGGATGATTGGTTGTCTATTCAGGTATTCCACAGATGCAGGGTACATCAAGTTGATTGTGGAGCTTTAATCCGCTGCTTCTGAGGCTGCTGGGAGAGATTTCCCTTTCTCTTCTTTGTTCTCACAGCTCCCAGGGCTAAGCTTTGGATTTGGCCCTGCCACTGCGTGTAGATCGCTGGAGGGCGTCTGTTTTTTGCTCAGACAGGATGGGGTTAAAAGAGCCGCTGATTGGGGGCTCTGGCGCACTCAGGCCGGCGGGGACGGAGGGGCACAGAGTGCGGGGCGGGCCTGCGGTGGCAAAGGCCGGCATGACTTTGCACCAGCCTGAGGCGCGCTGTGCGCTCTCCCGGGGAAGTTGTCCCTGGATCCCGGGAACCCGGCAGTGGCGGGCTGCACAGGCTCCGCGGAAGAGGGGTGTGGAGAGTGACCTGTGCTCGCACACAGGCCCCTCGGTGGCGGCAGCAGCAGCCTTAACGTCTCCCGCCCGCCTCTGGGGTCCGCGCTTTTAGCCGCGGCTTGCGCCCGTCTCTGGATTCCGCGCTTTCAGCCGCGGCTCGCGCCCGTCTCTGGGGTCCGCGCTTTCAGCCGTGGCTCGCGCCCGTCTCTGGATTCCGCACTTTCAGCCGCGGTTCGCGCCCGTCTCTGGATTCCGCGCTTTCAGCCGCGGCTCGCGCCCGTCTCTGGGGTCCGTGCTTTCAGCCGCGGCTCGCGCCCGTCTCTGGAGTTCCTTTAAGCAGCGTTCTTAAACCCCTCTCCTCACGCCCCAGGAAACAAAGAGGGAAGGAAAAGTCTCCTGCCTCTTCTGCAGGTGCAGGCTTTTCCCCGGACTCCCTCCCGGCTAGCTGTGGTGCACTAACCCCTTCAGGCTATGTTCAAGCCGCCAACCCCAGTCCTCTCCCTGCGCTCCGGCCTCAGCTCACAGCCCCGCCCGCCCCGGCGGGTGAGCAGACAAGCCTCTCGGGCTGGTGAGTGCCGGTCGGCACCGATCCTCTGTGCGGGAATCTCCCCGCTTTGCCCTCCGCACCCGTTGCTGTGCTCTCCTCCGCAGCCTCGAAGCTCCCCCCTCCGCCTCCCGCAGTCTCCGCCCGCGAAGGGGCTTCCTAGAGTGTGGAAACTTTTCCTCCTTCACAGCTCCCTCCCACTGGTGCAGGTGCCGTCCCTATTCTTTTGTCTCTGTTTTTTCTTTTGCCCTACCCAGGTACGTGGGGAGTTTCTTGCCTTTTGGGAGGTCTGAGGTCTTCTGCCAGCCTTCAGTAGGTGTTCTGTAGGAGTTGTTCCACGTGTAGATGTATTTCTGGTGTATCTGTGGGGAGGAAGGTGATCTCCGCGTCTTACTCTTCCGCCATCTTCCGCCTTCTCCTTTAGGTTTGTTTTTGTAGGTCTTTTCCTTCTCTTGTGTTTCCTGCCTAGAGAAGTTCCTTTCGCATTTGTTGTAAAGCTGGCTTAGTGGTGCTGAATTCTCTGAACTTTTGCTTGTCTGTGAAGTTTTTAATGTCTCCTTCGAATCTGAATGAGATCCTTGCCCGGTAAAGTAATCTTGTTGTAGGTTTTCCCCTTTCATCACTTTAAATATGTCCTGCTACTCCCTTCTGGCTTGCAGAGATTCTGCTGAAAGATCAGCTGTTAACCTTATGGGGATTCCCTTACGTGTTATTTGTTGCTTTTCCCTTGCTGCTTTTAATATTTTTTCTTTGTATTTAATTTTTGATAGCCTGATTAAATTGTGTCTTGACATGATTCTCCTTGGATTTATCCGGTATGGGACTCTCTTCACTTCCTGGGCTTGATTGACTATTTCCTTTCCCATGTTAGGGACGTTTTCAACTATAATCTCTTCACATATTTTCTCAGATGCCTTCTTTTTCTCTTCCTCTTCTGGGACCCCTAGAATTCAAATTCTGGTGCATTTAATGTTGTCCCAGAAGTCTCTGAGACTGTCCTCTATTCTTTTCATTCTTTTTTCTTTATTCTGCTCTGCAGTAGTTATTTCCACTATTTTATCTTCCAGTTCACTTATCTGTTCTTGTACCTCAGTTATTCTGCTATTGATTCCTTCTAGAGAATTTTCAATTTCATTTATTGTGTTGTTCATCCGTGTTTGTTTGCTCTTTACTTCTGCAAGGTCCTTGTTAAACTCTTCTTGTATTTTCTCCATTCTATTTACAAGATTTTGGATCATCTTTACTATCATTATTCTGAATTCTTTTTCAGGTAGACTGCCTATTTCCTCTTCATTTGCTTGGTGTTGTGTATTTTTAACTTGCTCCTTCATCTGCTGCATTTTTTTCTGTCTTCTCATTTTGCTTAACTTACTGTGTTTGGAGTCTTCTTTTCATAGGCTGCATGTCCGTAGTTCCCGTTGTTTTTGGTGTCTGCCCCCAGAGGGTAAGATTGGTTCAGTGGCTTGTGTTGGCTTCTTGGTGGAGGGGACTGGTGCCTATGTTCTGGTGGGTGGGGCTGGATCTTGTCTTTCTGGTGAGCAGGTCCACATCTGGAGATGTGTTTTGGGGTGTCTGTGAACTTAGTATGATTTTAGGCAGCCTCTCTCCTAATGGGTGGGGTTGTTTTCCTGTCTTGCTATTTGTTTGGCATGGGGCATTAAGCACTGGAGCTTTCTGGCCGTTGGGTGGAGCTGGGTCTTAGTGTTGAGATGGAGATCTCTGGGAGAGGTCTTGCTGATTGATACTACGTGGAGCCTGGAGGTCTCTAGTGGTCCAATGTCCTGTTCTCGGCTCTCCCACCGCAGAGGCTCAGGCCTGACACCAGGCCAAGAGCACCAAGACCCTGTCAGCTACAGGGACCCACAATAGGAGACTCCACTGAAGACGCTAAATCTGCAGGAGCTAGAGGTGCAGAGGCATTTTTTTCAGAGGGTTTGCAGCTTGCTTGAATGGCAGAAAGGGAGAAAACGAGAAGATCCTCTAGGGCAAGGGAGGAGCAGTAAGTCAAGAGCTCTTTATGTAATTATACCATTATACCTTTTAAATCAATATTATATATATTTCCCAGTTTATATTTTGCCTTTTAGTGTTTTCTACTCACATGCATTTTATATGTTGAGCAATACTTACCTTATGTAGCATACTTAAGAAATAATACTTGTTAGTGTTCCCTTACCTTGCTTTGACTGCTTATTTGTGTATATTCCTTAAATCCAAGGACTTCTTGAAGCATCTTCCACAATGATCAGTATTTTTCTCTTCGAATGCACCTAGATAGAGTATTAAACACAAAACTTTCTTTTTAAGTTGTAATATTACTGTATTTTTAAATTAGGGTTTAGGATTATAGATAATATCCTCCTTAATGTCCTATAGATAATAGCCCTTAAATGTAACTAGTAGCAGAAAAATCAGGGTGTCCACTGGGATTTTGTTTAATCTCATGGGGACTGTCATCGAATTCAATTGCTGATTGAAATCTGAATCTTTATAAAAAGGGATACAGATTGCCTTCAGAAGTATATTCACAGCATTCAAGGCACAGACAAACATGTAAGTTTTTGTATTCTCTTTAATCTTGTTTAATGAAACTTCTGTGCCATATAATCACAGAAGATATTAATTGAAAAGTAATAATCCCATGTAAAGCAGAGAGCATGGCCTCAAACTCTTCTCTTAACCATAAACCAGTGTTTTGCAAAGTATTGTCCACAGACCACCTCCATCAGAAGCTCCTCATATACCTATATTTTGGGGACCACCAAGGCTTCCAAGATTCTGAGGGTAGAGACTAGGATTCTTCATTTGTAAGAAACTCCCTCAAGTAATTCTTATGCAAACTAAAAGTTGGAGAAGTGTTGCCACAAGTCAGTACTGCCAAATGGCAGTCTATTGGCCATCTAAGTAAAACTTTGTTCTTTGTTTAGGGCCTTTTATTCTTGACTAGATAATAATTAGCTTATTCTTAGGTCCCCATCAATATCTGGGAGGTGAGCATAAAATGGAGTTTAAAAGTGGCCATTTCTTTCATAAACATTCTCTCATCTTCAATTTCATGGGCACTAAGAACATCAGACTGGCAGAATGAGGGCAAGAAGTCAAGAAGGCTGAGATGGGATGAGAAGCTGTGTCGTTACTGGTTCCCAGGAGAGACTGGCACATCCACATGTGCTGTTGAATTCGCTGTACGCCTAGAGTAGTGGGAGCACGCTGGCAAATCTGGGAGCAGAGGAGCTAGTGAGAGGAGGGGAGAGGGTGAGGAGTGGTGTGCAGTGCTTAACCGTGGGAAGAAGCTAATAATTGTGAACCATGATCAAGGAGGAACACTGCAATTTCAGGCCATTTATCAGTAGATGTTTGAAAAATGAGTGAAGGCTTATCAGGAAGACAGATGTGTGTGTGTGTGTGTGTGTGTGTGTCTGTCTGTAGGAAGTACAGAGGTGCAGGAATATTAGGCAGAACCAGGTAATGTCTAAATAATTCTAGCTAGTAATTCTACCTTGCCTCCACTTGCCCTCGCCAGCTGAGATGGACACAGCTAGCCAAATTAGCTGTGATGGAGGAGGTGGGCCTGTTACCAGAAACACTGCTCATAGACTACTATGTTCAATATAGAGTATTCCAAAGCAATCTGAATTGTCTCAGTTTTATTTTTATTTTATATTTTAAAATTGTACTGAAGTATAGTTGATTTACAATGTTGTGTTAATGTCTGCTGAGTGATTTAGTTATACATATATATATATATATATATAAAATTCATATTCTTTTCCGTTATGGTTTATCAAAGGGTATTGAATATAGTGTGTTATACAGCAGGACCTTGTTTATCCATCCTATATATAATACTTCGCATCTGCTAATCCCAAACTCCCAATCCTTCCCTCCCCTACCCCCTCTCCCCCTTGGCAACCACAAGTCTGTTCTCTATGTCTGTGAGTCTGTTTCTGTTTCATAGATAAGGTCATTTGTATTGTATTTTAGATTCCACATACAAGTGATATCATATGGTATTTGTCTTTATCTTTCTGACTTACTTCGCTTAGTATGATAATCTCTAGGTCCATCCATGTTGCTTCAAATGGCATTATTTCATTCTTTTTTATGGCTGAGTAATATTGCATTGTGTGTGTGTGTGTGTGCGCGTGCGCATGCCTGTGTCTGTGTGTGTGTGTGTGTGTGTGTGTGTGTGTGTGTGTGTGTGTGTGTGTGTATATACACCACTTTTTCTTTATCCATTCATCTGTCAGTGGACACTTAGGTTGTTTCCATGTCTTGGCTATTGTAAATAGTGCTGTTATGAACGTAGGGGTGCATGTATCTTTTCAAATTATAGTTTTTTTCTGGATATATGCCCAGGAGTGGGATTGCTGGATCTTATGGCAACTCTATTTTTATTTTTTTGAGGAACCTCCGTACTGTTCTCCATAGTGGCTGCACCAATTTACATTCCCACCAACAGTGTAGGAGGGTACCCTTTTCTCCATACCCTCTTCAGCATTTGTTATTTGTAGACTTTTTAATGGTGGCCGTTCTGACTGGTGTAAGGTGTGGTACCTCACTGTAGTTTTGATTTGCATTTCTCTAATAACTAGCGATGTTAAGCATCTTTTCATGAGCCTATTGGTCATCTGTTTTTCTTCTTTGGAGAAATGTCTATTTAGGTCTTCTGCCCATTTTTCAATTGGGTTGTTTGTCTTTTTGTTTTTGAGTTGTATGAGCTGTTTGTATATTTTGGAAAATAAGCCCTTGTCAGTTGCATCATTTGCAAATATGTTCTCCCATTCTGTAGGTTTCTTTTCTTTTTGTTTATGGTTTCCTTTGCTGTGCAATAGCTTATAAGTTTGATTAGGTCCCATTTGTTTATTTTTGCTTTTATCTCTATTGCCTTGGGAGACTGATCTAGGAAAACATTGGTATGATTTATGTCAGAGAATGTTTTGCCTATGTTCTCTTCTGTGTTCTCTTCTGGCGTGATATCTTATATTTAAGTCTTTAAGCCATTTTGAGTTCATTTTTATGTATGGTGTGAGGGTGTGTTCTAACTTCATTGATTTGCATGCAGCTGTCCAACTTTCCCAATACCACTTGCTGAAGATACTGTCTTTTCCCCATTGGATATTCTTGCCTCCTTTGTCGAAAATTAATTGACCATAGGTGTGTGGGTTTATTTCTGGTCTTTCTATTCTGTTCCACCGATTGTCTCAGTCTTAAAGTCTAAATACCGCCTGGGGAGAAATGATCATCAGTCCTCTCCTTTGCAAGAGCGTGAGGCTGAGGATGGGGTGAGGTAGAGGTGGACAGGCAATATTAGCAGATTTTTAAGGGGAAACTCAAAGTCCCGTCACTTCAGCCTCATTTTTAAAATTGAGATACAGTTGACATATAATATTGTGATAGTTTTAAGTGTACAGCATAATGATTTGATCTATAAATACGCTGTGAAATTATTACCTCAATAAATTTAGCTAACATCCATTACCACACACAGTTACAGATTTTTTTTTCTTGTGATGAGAACTTTTACGATCTACTCTCTTAGCAACTTTCAAATACACAACAGAGTATTGCTAACTGTAGTCACTATGCTGTACGTTATATCCCCTGGGCTTATTTATCTTATAGCTAGAAGTTTGTACCTTTTGACCACCTTCACCTATTTTGCCCTTCATTCTTCATTTTATTTCAGCCTTTATTCATTCTTCATTCTTAAGAAGAGAGTTCTGACATGTTCTCAGGAACAGAGTAAAGTTCCTGAGACCACGGAGGGGCTTTGGTAGAAGATGGCTGGGGGACTGGACTGAGAGACCCCACAATTCCTCTTTTAATTTTTGGATCTACTCATTCTGCAAATGTCTTTCTATTTATTCTTGTTGCCCTAAAAATGGGCCTCTGGATGCCTCCTTCTCAAGAGGAACCCACAACCCAACATCAGGAAGTAAGCAGGGTGAGTTTCCAGGGAAGGGAGCATTAAGCAAGCTGTTTAGGCAGCTTCTTGACCATGAGATGAACTAGAAGGGCCATGAAGGTGATATGGTTCTAGAACCATGGTAGGAGAACAGACTGGCACCTGGAAGCAGCACCAGTCAGTGGCTATAGAGGGCAATGTCCAGTGTGTATTCTGCTTAATAAGGGTGTATTACCTCATGGTGGCCACTTGAGGATTAAGGGATTAGGGTTCTAGGCGTCCCATTTCCACCTTGAGATACAACTAATGGGGTGGGTCTATGAGGGTGTTGGGCAACCTGTATGGAGCATACTAAATAAATCCTATAGTTATATTACCTATATGTTCCTATAGTCTTCATATAAACTGAGTCAGATGCCTCAAAGCAGTAGTGATAACAAGTTAGAGGCTAATACAGAAGGGGGGATTTATTTCAGCAAAGCACCATCATAGGAGAAAGTATATCCATGTAAATATGTTCAAATTTCCTCAGACACTGTAAATATAGAGAAAATGATGGGATGGTCCTAGAGACTTCCATCAATTGGCAGTACCTTCTTCTGAAGGTACTATGCTTCAGGCATGTTTCCTGATGTCTCAATATCAACTTTGCATAATGTTTAAGACTATGCCCTAGATAACTGGGTACTCCCATCACTCTCTCTCATGTCCAGTTGACCTTTGTGTTTGCTTCGTGGGTAGACAGCAATGTGGAGATGACACATATTTGTTAGCTGAATGTTGGAAGGACCTACCTTTCTTCTACAGTGTTAGAAGATGAGTGTTTATATAGGAGAATATCCTCCTCTTAACGGTTTTCTCTGTTTCTATCTCTGTCTCTCTGTCTCTCTCTTTGTCCCTCTCTCTCTCTCTCTCCCCCTGTGTGTGTGTGTGTCTGTGTGTGTGTGTGTGTGTGTGTGTGTGTGTGTGTGTGTATATATATATATGCCTCCAATAGGTATAATGCCACTTTCCATGAATTTCTATCAGTAAGTTAAGATTTGAATGATTATTATATAGGTTATATTATATAAAATATATTATATAGATTATTACATAGGTGTATTGTGAAACAGATGACTATTATGTAGATTAGAAGATTAGGAGCCAGGGGCCTCACAAAGTTAAGCTGTTTTTATTAAGTTGCACAGCTCAGTAAGGTGGAAACATGGAGCAGATCCCAGACCTTCTGGCTCCGAGGGATTGTGTCCAACAGACATGACTGTTCTATTTGTACAGTGTCTGGCACATTGTAGGTGCTAAAAATATATTTTTGAGTAAATGAATAAATGTCTCAAAGTGTTTGGGTCATGACCTGATGACCTCATTCTTTTTTCTTTGTTTTGATCTGCTGTGTCAGCCTAGGTGGGTACTCAGTTTTTCTCATGACAAAATCTCAGTCACCTTTTGCCCCCATGGGGACTTTCTGTAGTTTCTCCATCAGGCTCTTTACTAGTCTTGCCAGGGAGTAAATGTTTTTATTGGAACAGCATGAAATGTGACATTACTCATAGATTCTGGCAGAAAATTAGCGATAGTGAAAACTAGCTCAGCACCGCTGGGCACGATTGCACCTCCTCCCTGGAAGCAGTAAGCTGAGGGACTGCAGGGAGTCATAATGGTCTAACGATGGCTAATGGTGAGGAAACGATGGACCTGAGGCGCATAAGTCAATCTGAACACCGGGATGGCTAATGAAATACTCAGGAGATGCTTGAGCTCATCTGAGCATTGTTCATGGGTGTTTGTCTCTTACTGGACCATACTTTTTTGTTACATAAGGAAAAAGTATAACAATTTGTAGTATATGGAAAGTATCCGAAGGCTGAGATATAGTAAATATCTACTATATAGTAAAGATATATAGTATCTAGATATAGATACAGTAAAGATATAGATATAGTAAAGAAGGCAGATTAGTAATATAGTAAAGATATATAGTAATATATAGGATAGATATAGATATAGTAAATATCTACTATATAGTAAAGATTTATAGTATCTAGATATTGATACAGTAAAGATATAGATATAGTAAAGAAGGCAGATTAGTAATATAGTAAAGATATATAGTAATATATAGGATAGATATAGATATAGTAAAGATATAGATATAGATATAGTAAAGAAGGCAGATTAGTAAAGAAGGCAGATTAGTAAATAAATGGGGAAATATAAGCCCACCTTCACATTCCAGAGCTCCAAGTCCATGATTCTTTCATTGCCTAGGGTTTACTCCCTATTTTAAGTATATGTCAAAATAGAGTATGGCTCCAGTTTTCAGCCTTGGTCTATTTTTTGTTTATATGCAATGATCAATGAGGCAGAAGGTTTAAGGTAGCAAGAGACAAGAGTTTAATCAAAGGCTCATATGATTGCCTTTTCATTCTTCAGTCCAACCAGTGGTACTAACCCTTCTGATATCACAACATTGGTTTCAGTCCTCCCAATACTTGCAAGGTCCTTTTGTTTCAAATATTCACCTTTTAGGAAGAATCAAAATAGAAAGCTTGACTATAACCACAGAGAGCTTCAAAGGTGGGATTTGTCGAATCCTTTTAATAGTCTTCTCTGGAGCAGAAATGATTGGCAGCAGTGACATAAAGTCAAAACTCCATGACTCACTTGAGGCAGATTCAGGAGCAGCCCCTTCTTTGTGTTCTTTCATAGAAATATTCAACAAGGAGTTGGCAGAGCTTGTAAGCAGACATTCCTAATGTGAACTTTGCAGGCATGACATGTTATATTTGTAGAAATAATATAAAACATCTTCTGGAAAAAAGCATACATATCTTGAGATGCTTTACTTGAAAATAATAGTTAACAGTTACAACTTTTTAGTTCTATTTTTTTTCCAAAATACAATTTTTCCTTTTTTTTGGGAACTGTATGGTGTGAATCAGAAAGCTTTGGACTGATGGGACATTTATTTGCCCAAGGGGCTCCTGGAAGATGCCCACATGTGAAATTATGACAACTGCCTTTTTAGGACTGAAGATGATGCTGAGATGTGCATGAGAGACTCCACTAAACCTTCCTTGTGATCTCTGCATTGATACAAGTCCTTTGTGCAGTGTGGCTGTGTTCTTAGAGGAAGGTGCCAAGTGGATGAGCTATTCCAGAGATTGGAATGGGAAGTGAGAACTTTCTGGAACAATTATATGACTCTTCTAGTTGCTACAGTTTTTCAGACAGAGACATTTGATATCATTTCTCTGTCTTCAACACACCCCAAACACTCATTCTCTGTGATAATTTACTTCATGGGAGTGTGCAAATGAGTTGTGGCCATGGATGTTGACTAGATAGTGAACAGGGTCATGATCCAGAGAAACGGGCCATGATTACCATAGAAACAAAGCAAAGAAGAAAAGCAAAGTCATACCAGAAAGGAAAATAAGGCAGCTGTTTTGGCAAAACCCCATTCTCACAGCAGCAGTAACTAGGGGAACTGTCCCTGATGCTTCTAGCAAAGATTGCTCCAGAGATGGCCTCTACCAGCCCTAACTTCTGTGCTTCAACTCAGAATCATTCTGTTACATCAACTGGTTTTATCTTGACCCTTTTTCATGCCCAACCATTTAACCTCAGCCCTATCAAGAATATCATACCAGTCTGAGTGACCATGCATCTTTCTTTAAATTAGGTGAAGCAATGGCTCACCCTAGTCCCAGGCTTTTCTTTATTTTCTGTCTTATTACTTACAAATCCACCCCATTATTACTAGAGATAAAAGTAGCCGAGATCTTTCACTTCTGGACCTCTAACGTTTGGCTTTACATTGCCCCAGGAAGAGAGCCTCTGATCACGCTATTCTGAAAATACTGTTTTTGCCCAGATTTGGACAGAGGACTTCCAAGGGCAGATGACTTCCGGTTGGTTAGGGCTGAAATGAGTGCCTCCCATCTCCTCCTCCAGTCAGTGTCTACCTGGAAAGTTCAACAGATGTTTGGCCTTCTTGCATATCATTCACTCATTGAGGGGTCAGAGTTAGAAAAAATGTTGTGATTTGCACCATCACACAAATGAGGGTGCTGATTAATTAAGATATTTGAGTAAAATTTATATGTGGGAGGACAGGCCTACTATTCTGAGACTGAAAATGGAGTGTGGATCTCAAAAGATGCTTGCTGGATCTAATGATGTGTACGTTTCCCCTCACAGAGGGACGGGGTTTTACTAGAAAGGGACTATTACCCAAAGGCCTTCTCTGAAACTTGGATGCAATCCAAGAGTGAGAACTGAATAAGCAAATTTGCAAATGAAAGAAAAAAAAAGTCTTACCTTAGGTAAACAAGGGTTTCTGGTTATTTATCCATTATTCAAATGCAGATAGAAGGTGTCAAGAATAATAAACTTGCCCTCTTCTTCCAAGTGATAAATCCCTTCTTTATGTTATTTACTTACAAAGAAATAACTACCTAATATTTCTATCAAAGTGAAGTTGTCATGTTCTAACAAATGCCAGGATCATAAGACAAATATAGTCAGAATCTTTTATCCTGCACTAACGTTCCACTCCTGGGTGACCTGGGACATGCTCTGAGAAATGTCTGGCAAAACTAGTGAATCTCTGGGGGTCATAAATAAAGGCATTGCTGCTTGCTGAGACATGTAGCTCCTTCATGGAGTAGCTGGGAATTGGTGATAACAAACCACAATAACCCTGGGATTGGAAATGGATTTGAATTTTTTTTATAATTATACATTTTGCAATTTTGGCAGTTTTGAAGGTAAAAATGTGTCAGAGGGTAATATGTCTCAAGGACAGTCAGTGTTAAATCAATATTAATTAAATAGGCATATTCTTATTTAACAAAGCATTGAAGTGTGGAGGAAGGGATCTGCTGTAACCATTTTCTTTGGCCATCTGTCAGGTAAGGTAAGACCTCCAAATCCCATGCATCAGCATTTTGAAAATATAGCCAATTTTCAGCTTAGGTTGCTTACCTAATGATGTGTTTGCTATCTCAGTTATGATTTACCAGAGGTAAAGCTGTATTATTAAGCAGAAAGGAGGCGCACATATAAAGGCAGTAGAAGTTTTGAAGCAAGAAAAAAAGTGAGGTTAGTTCTTTTAATCAAATCAGAAACCCCAAAGGGTGTGACAGCACATAGCATTGACGTAACAAGTACTATCTTACCATGAAACATATAGGAGAAATCATTTGTGAGCCAGGTGTGTTATGGAAATATGGCTGTATAGTCTTTGTCTATCCATTTCATATCTATTAAGGACCATGGTCATTACTCCATACTCACCATCATATAAAGCATATAAAGGAAAAAGAAAGTTCCATGCAAAGTAAAAAATCCCATCCTGTCAATTGGTTATATTTGTTCAGAAGTATAGATATCCTAATGGAATGGTCAGCAAGACCTGAATGTCACTTCTGATGAAGATGTTACTAAAAGCTGGGAAGAACAGTGAGGACAGATCCCAAGAGCCGTAAGAACAAAGCTCATTGTAAGCGTTGTTTGTCCTTTTGCCAACCATGGAACTTTAAGAACATCATTCTGAGCTTTTTACAGATAAAAGCATATCAAATTTTATTAGAACCATTCCACGTGGCACTGTCCAGGGTACTGACTTAGCTAACGTGACATGTTTGTCTCAGTTGAAAAAGTCAGAGTCCCTTACCTCAGGGCCTCACCTCCTGTCTCCTTTGACCTTGTGCTCCTGACAACAAATGCATGCCGATTTTGAACCCCACTATATAACTTCAGAAAACTACATATGCTGGGACTAATCTAGGAACTATTTTTATGTTCTGGCTCCTATCACCATAGCAAAGAGCAATATGATGTAATTCTTACTATCAGTGACATTTTAATCTGACAAAAGGTATCAGACAGTTAAACAAATAAATATATGCACTTTGGTGGGGGAAAAATGCAGTATATGCACTTTGAGGCAGGTAGAACGTTTTGTGACCTCAGAGGGAAGATTTTTCTGCCTAGGCATGGAAAGAAGGAAATAGAGTCTTAAACGTTGTTTCCAAATATAGTCTTTAAGTCACTTCTGAGTTAGACATGGGATTGAATTAATACAGGGATAAAGATGTCCCCGTCAAAGCATTAATTTCCCCTCCTGAAAAATGTTTCCGTAGAGATGTCAACTTTTGACACGCCAATGACTTCCTGAGAGTGGGTTGTTTAGCAATAAAAGACATAGTACATTTCTTAGAGAAAGGTTCAGATATGTATCTTTATACCACCGCCACTCCATCCTTACCCTATGATACAGAGAGTTTCTAGCACAGAGTTTGAAGTCTTTAGATTCTGATGAATGTATACTTTCAATTATAGTAGTTATTTTCTCTTATTTTTACCTAGAATAACCCAGTTCACTGATCAAGGATAGTTGTCTATTTTGGAGGGCCACAATACCCCATGCTAGAATTTATCAGTTCTTGATTTAGGCCTAACATTTACAGATCTTACTGAAACCAATATAAGTGATAAGAGAACATGATAATCTCTACCATATGCATGTACAGCTCTGATACTGCTTTTGAAGGAGCTCTAGTTGCATAGGAGTTTTGCTTCAGGACAATGAGTGAACCACATGATGCAATTCTATGGGATTTTCCATCTAAAATTTTTGGAAGATTGAAAATCTTTATCTTCCCCTTTTTGAAGGTAAACAGGAAAATATCTTTAAAATGCTTATAGAAACTTTGTTCTTATGTCATGCCTTCAACATGAAACACTTTATAGCTAGAAACAGGTAAGAGAGCCAAGAAGCTGAGGACATTCTGACTAGCTGAATATCTCATTGGTATTTTTACTGCCATTAAGAAACAATTCCAGATTTACTAAGAATCCAGAGAAATGCATTTGTATTATGGAATGGTATGATCATGAGAAACTATATTTTGCACCAGTATAAGCACCACTGGTTGGGTAGTATCCATGTGTGTTGTTCTCATTAAGGGGCCTGGAGATACTGAATAATCACAGATGCTCAAACTATGATGGGAATCCCTTTTATTATATTACCTTGTGCTATGGACTTAATTGTGTTTCCTCAAAATTCATATGTTAAAATTCAAACCCCCAATGTGACTGTATTTGGAGATAGGGCTTTTAGGATGTGATTACAGTTAAGTGAGGTCATAAGTTAGGATCTTAATCTGATAGGATTTGTGGCCTTATAAGAAGAGCAGAAGATCAGTCTTTCTCTTTTTCTCCACGTGCATACCCTGAGAAAAGGCCATGTGAGCAGACAGCAAGAAGGTGGCCATCTGCAAGCCAGGAAGAGAATCCTCACCAGAACCCAACTATGCTGGTACCCTTATCTTGGACTTCCAGCCTCCAGAATTGGGAGGAAATAGATTTCTGTTGTTTATGCCACCCAGTCTGTAGTATTTTGTGATGCCAGTCTGAGCTGGCTAACATATCTTGCCTTAAAAAACATAAATCCTTTCTGAGGAAACACGTTCATACTTGTATTTTGATCATTTGAGAGATTGTTAATCCAATTTCATGGTGTAAATTGCCCTTCTTGAAGCGGTACACACCTGTAACCTTACAGTAGCCCTGGCAGAATTGTGTTTATCCTTCATTGCCCTTATAACAGCTCAAGTGTGTTGAACTTCATGACTTTTTGTCTCTGACTATTTGCTGTTTGTGAATAACCATTGAGAGACCAACAAAAGCTTCAGACAGTCTAACATCCTATTTACAAATGTCAGGTAATTGATAAATGCTGTAAAAATGAGCAATGGCAAAGCATCTTTGGTTGATGCTTGGCAACTTTTCATGTAAAATATTGGATGGAGAAACCTCACTTTCTAGAAAGTAGTTTGTATCAGGTTGTGAGAACACATCCCACAACCTGACAAATATGTGGTTTGAGGGGGTAGAAGGATCCCTTCGGAAAAGTATATCACTTTGAAACTTTTTAGAATGTAGCATATATTAAAAGTAAGTAAAAGTAAATACTTTCTCAAGGATTAGAGCAACCTAAATCCTGAAAGACTTTTAAATGGCAGTGGAGGTTAACCCTTTATCAAATATATGATTTGCAAATATTTTCTCCTATGTTATAGTTTGCTCCTATGTTATATTTTGTTGATGGTTTCCTGTGCTGTGCAGAACCTTTTAGTTCGATGGAGTCCAGGAGTCCAAGTTGTTTATTTTTGTTTCTGTTACCATTGCTCTTGGTGTCAAATTAGAAAAAAAAATCATTACCAAGACTGATGTCAAGGAACTTACCCCTATGTTTTTTGGTAGGAGTTTTATGGTTTCAGGTCTTACGTTCAAGTCTTTAATCCATTTTGAGTTGATTTTTGTGTACAGTGTAACAGAGAGGTCCAATTTCATTCTTTTGCATGGGGCTGTGTAGTTTTCTCAACACCATTTATTGAAGAAACTATCCTTTTCCCACTGTATATTCTTGGTTCCTCTGTCATAAATGAATTGACATTGAACTCATACAACTCAATAGCAAAAAAACAATCTTATCAAAAAATGGGCAAAGGAACTACATTGACATTTTTCCAAAGAAGACATGCAAATGGCCAACAGGTGCATGAAAAAGACGATCAACATCTCTAATAATCAGGGAAATGCAAATCAAAACAGTGAGATATCACCTCACAGCTGTTAGAATGGCTTTTATCAAAGAGACAAGTGAGGTAAGTGTTGGCAAGGATATGGAGAAAAAGAATCCCTTGTGTATTGTGGATGGACGTGTACATTGGTTCAGCCTCTATGGAAAACAGTATGAAGGTTCCTCAAGAAATTAAAAATAGAACTACCATATGATCCAGCAATCCCACTTCTGGATATATATCTGAAGGGAATGAAAACAAAGTATTAGAGAAGTATCTGTGCTCCCATGTTAATTGCAGTATTATTCATAATAGCCAAGATATGGAAACAACCTAAGTGTCTATTAATAAATGAATGGATAAAGAAGATGTGATATGTGCTTATATATGGCATATATCTAAATATTATTTAACCATGAGAAAGAAGGAAATTGAGGGCATTATGCTAAGTGAGATAAGCCAGACAGAGAAAGACAAGTACTGCATAGTATTATTTATATGTGGAATCTAAAAAAAATTTTAAATGTCAAACTCATAGAAACAGATGATTTAAAAAGTGGTTTCCAGGGACTGGGAGTTGAGGGTAATAGGGAGAGGTTGGGAAAAGGTTATAAGCTTTTAACTATAAAATAAAATAAGGTCTGAAGATCTGATGTAAAACATGATTATAGTTGGGCTTCCCTGGTGGCGCAGTGGTTGAGAGTCCGCCTGCCAATGCAGGGGACACAGGTTCATGCCCCGGTCTGGGAAGATCCCACATGCTGCGGAACGGCTGGGCCCGTGAGCCGTGGCCGCTGAGCCTGCGCGTCCGGAGCCTGTGCTCCGCAATGGGAGAGGCCACAACAGTGAGAGGCCCGCATACCACAAAAAAACCACACACACAAAAAACCACCATGATTATAGTTGATCACACTGTATTGCATAATTGAAATTTGCTAAGAGAGTAGAACTTAAATGTTCTCACACACAAGAGAGATAAATGTGTGAGGTGTAGATGTGCTAATTTTTTTTTTTTCTTTTATCAACTCAAGATACAACTCTAGTTTAAGCAGAACATTAAATGAGGCAGGTGGACAACGTCCAGATTCTAACAGTTTCCTAGTATGAAAATAACAAGACAAAGAATGTGTTATTTTATTTTCCCTCTATTTCTTTGAAGGTTAATAGAAACCATGGACAGGGACTCTAAGGATTGGGGGAGCTAGGACAGAGCTTAGTTTCTTGCAGTAAGAAAGGGGTTTGGAAGAACAGCAAAGATCAAAACCTGAGGTCTAAAGCTGCATGGGAATTATAGTTGCTAGGCTGAGTGTTCCAATAGCCGGAGTCCTAAACACTAGCAACCAAAGAAGTGTTTGGGGGAGAAGAAATATCTGCTGTTACATGTTATTAAATTTCTTGCTTTGTGGTGTGAAATGGAACCCAATTGTCTTCATCTTGAAAAGACACTTGCACACACATACACAGACATACCCACAGACACTAACAATTTGGATAATGGGTTTGTTCGGAGATACTAAGCTCCCAGCACTCATTTCATCTTCACTTGCACCCTAAGGATAGTGATCATTACTTTCTCCATTCCACAGATCAGGAAACTGAGTCATATGGAGGTTAAGTAATGTGCCCAGGATTATAGAATTGGAGGGTGGCAGAATCATGCTGCAAACCCTTGCAGTTTGTGCCACACCCTCTACTGTGTCAAAGTAGTCCATGACTGGGGAAGCTTAAAACCAGAGGTTTCCCATGGGAAACAATTCATATCAAGCTTATAGTTAAGATTTTGAAGGTCCCTCTATCTTCCCTCAGACCTCAAATAGGAGTCCTATTCTTGTTTTAGAACAAAGATGAAATGGGAAAATACTCAAAGTTTCCTGGAGAATATTTATACTAAGAATTTGGTCAAAATATTAGAGGACTCAGTTTTTGGGTCTTCACTTCCTCTTGGGTTCCTCCTTCATCATGGCGAAGGAAAGGTACCATCTTTCTAGGATACTGTGGCGTGGCTTGGCACAGCAGGGCTCAACTCTCAATAGCTGGAAGGTGCTTGCTTCTTTGAAAGCATGACCAATAGAAGACCAGTCTACTTCTTCACTTGGCATCTTCCAAAGCCTTTAGAGAGTTTAGCCAGTTAGCCAGGGTTGTAAACCCCCCAATAATTTGGTGACTCATTTCATTTCAGAACAACACCACATTATGGTTGGAAGTCATCTGCCCAAAGCTTATCCAACTCATTGGCTGAGGAGATGGATGTCTCCCTCTTTGAGGAGGTGAGTTTACTTTCCATCCTGACAGCTCGTTCCTTAACCTGCTCACAGAGTTTTAAGTGAGTATTGTCTCTGCACATTCCTAGGCCCTGCTCGCTTGTTCCATGCTTTGATGAGGTGTGTAAAAACAAAGTAAGGAGAAATGGATTGCACAGGAAAATACAGCAAAAGATGTAGCATAGGGCGATCTTTCTAAGTTCTGGACATCATATTGCATTTTAATCACAGCATAATACCCCATACCTGCCACTGCCTTTAAGTCAAAAACTTGCATTCCTTATCTTGGCCTTCCATGGCCACGAACTGCCTTCCGCGATCTGCTGCCATCCTTTGCACTTGCACCTGTTGATGATCACACTTTTCTCTACAAGTGTTTCACCAGCCAGATGAGTGTCTTTTACCCTGTGGATTCCCCCACCTTACCCGACCTGTCTACCTTCACCGTATTCCCTTGACATGATCGCCTGTCCATTTTCTTCATCCTTGAATTGTATATGTAGTAACTCATCTCCAGGTGAGGACCTCACATTTGGCAGAAGATCAGTTGGTTTAAGACAGAGAGTCCTGTCCTGGGCCCACATGTACCTATGCTTCAAGGCCACTGAAGCCCCAGAAGTGCAATTAGCAGTTCTCTTTACCAAGGGTAGTGCTGGAGAAATAAGCACTTCTAAATTGTTAATTAGGGAACAGGTGTCACAACCCCTCCTACTCTCTGACCCCTTAATGTGGAGAATAGAACCTGCCAGCCAGGAGGATCCAGCTGTGCTTTCAAGGTGAAGCCTCCCTTGTTGGAGCCTAAGTGATGCATTAAACCCAAACATCTGCCCAGAAAACTTGTTTCCATGCCAGGATGGATTCCCCTTTAATGGGGAGTACAACTACACTTTCAGAAGTGGCAGTAAACCACACTCTGAGTCCTGTCTTCTTTTTCTTTTACACTCATGACCTTCTCATGATGTTGAGAGGAATTGCTGACCTTCTATTTGGCAGATCAATGGAACACATCCGTCCTGTTAGACCTTCTCACCTGGCTTCCACTGGCAGTGACCACCCCAGTCCCCCTCCCACCATGCCAAGTTCCAGAACCCAGTTGAGTGATAGGAGTAAAGCTGTAATGTAGTGAGGTCCAACATGCAGTCAAGGCACTGGAACTTTTTAAATAATAAAGCATGAAAGATCTTATACATTTGAAACTGTAAGGAAAACTATCATAAACACTAATGCATAGTACATCCAAGAAGTAGAAAATTAGTTGAACTTCCTGTATACCCCTCATTGATCCCATTATTTGGAGGTCCTTCCTCCAAAATGTGCCCAGTATACTGATTGGCTGTTCTCACACCTACCCGTTTCTTTATGCTGTTCTTCCCCATCTAAGTATCCCTAAAGACTATATGGTATTTAGTTGCATGTTTTCCAACTTTATGTAAATTGTATTATACTGGAAATATTCTAGTGCCAGTTGCTTTGTTTTGTTTTTTTTGTTTTTTGTTTTTTTGCTCAAAGCCTTGTTTGTAAGATTTATTTATTTATTCATGTTGATTTTTTCCAGCTGTATTCACTTACTTTGAGTACTGTATGGTATCTCGTTGTATGAAAATTTTACAATTTATTATGCTGTGAACGTTTTTATATACAGCTCCTTATGACACAATTTTAAGGTGATCTATAGAATATATATGCCAGTATAGAGTTGCTGGGTGGTAGAGTATCTAAATTTTCAACTTTATTAGATATTTCCAAATAGTTTCTAAGGTGGTTGACCAGTTTATATTCCCATCAGTAGTGTAATACATGTCTTCATGTCTCTATACCATATCATTACTTGGCATTGTCATACTTTAAAATTTTTGCAGAATTGCTGGTGTAGAATCATACTGTATATGGTTCAAATTTTAATTTCTCTAAGTACTGGTAAGATTGGGCATCTTTTGTATGTTTCTTGGCCATTTCAGTTTCCTTTTCTGCAAATTCCTAAGAACAGTAATTTTTTGTCCTCTCTGCCCTCAAGTCTCTCTCTCTATTTACATTTGAACAGGAGCCTAAAGTCTATCAGTATCCAGAAATTTCCCACATTTCTTTCTCTCTGACAGAGCAGTAGGGTCTTTGCCCCAGAAGCTGAAGTTTCTCATATAATCATTAGCAGAGGAATTGGAAGGGTGAGAAGGATTAGGAACTGAGGTCCCTGGTGTGCTAAGGACTAAATAGTGCTGCTCTTTTTATTAGACTAGACAAGAGTCAAGGGCCCATGAAACATAAAATGATGAATCATGAAATGACTTTATGTTTCAATAAACAGTTCTTTCCTAACATCGTCTAAGTAGAATTGTCTGAATTAGATAATTTCGTAAAACATGTACTAGAGAACTATGAAATATTTGGGACTAAGAAGAGGGAGAAGTAGAATGATTTAATTAGTATGCAATGATTTTTTTTTTTTACCTTGTTTTAGTGGTCCTGTGATGTAACTTTATCTGCAGGTTAAGTACACAGGCCACCAGAAAGAAGATCAATTCTCTTGTCCATTTTTCTCACTCCTTTCACTTCTGTGTTACTTTTGGATTGATATTTGGGAGAGAAGTCAGAAGTACTTTGCCCGAATCTCTGTGTCAATAAACAAATGAAGAAGCTAGAAGATGGGTGTTTAAGGGAGGAGAGTAAAGAGGGATAAACAGCCATGCGGCGAGTTCAGGGAGGGGTGTTGGGAGGATGACGTGGCTGCTGCTCTGGAGTAGCTCTGAGATCTGGGATTTATGGGACAGAGGACCCTGGGTTCATCAGAGGCACTGCAATGAAGTATTACTTGCTTTCCTATTTGTGTTCTTTTGAGAGATGCAAAGGAGAATATGGAATCACTTTTGTAATCACTTTGATTATTCGTGACTTCAGAAAAGGGAAGATCTTCTAGGAGTCTGACATTTGTTAGGATTACATAACTATCCTGAAGTCATACCCCCAGCACCCTTTGAAAATTCTACCTTCTTGCCCTTGAAACCTAGAGACTAAATTGAGACTTCCCGTCAAAGGATGATTGTAGGCATATTAACGTTGAATTTGTGTACTTTCAAATTTCAGATACAGTCTCATATCATGGAATATGCACTGAACTTTGATTAAAAAAAAAAACAAAACAAAACCCTCCAGGGTCTGATCCTTCTTAGCTATTAGTGTATGGGGTAACTTTAATCTCTTTGAAGATGTCTTTGCCTGTGTAATACGATACTAACTGCCCTCTCCCTATCAACCTGATAGGGTTGTTGTGAAGATCAACTGAAAATATTTATGCAAACCTGAAAAATGTACAGCAATATGACAGTATTGGGCTAGGAATTTTTTACATAATTAACCGTTTTGGAGAAGTGATTGTCTGTGCCTTGTGACCTGTGGGTTTTGCTGCATGAAAGAGGAAATGTATATACTGGTAGCCCACAACTACACCATTGCCAACAGACACTGAACAAAAAATCAGACTACAGGAAAAACTGAAAAAAGAAAACCATCCGTATATACGATTACTTTGTGCCCTGGATTGGGGAGTTCATTGCAGGATAGTATTCTGTGCACATTGATGAGGAGACTTGGTAAAGGCTTTGCCCTCCCATTTAGACACTTACTGTACCAAGAGAACTGCTGTAAATTACTAAGGGTGACAAAGGGACCAGTGTGAAGCATGAACTTCAGAGGCTGCCCCCACGGTGGGCATCTTCTCCCAAGTGGCAAATGTCTTCCAGAGGTCGAGGGGCACGCAAGCCAGGGAAGACAAACCATTCTGTCAGGGAGGAATATGACAAGTGTGAGATTGCTTTATTTGAAAAGAAAACCTTCCTTGTTGGAGGTGTCTTACGTTCTTGGGACACAGATGAGATAAGCATACAGACTCTATGGCCATTAATACTCCCGAATGAGAAATGAAACATTTCTTCTGAGTGATAATTTGGGCCAGCAGGTATGTTTGCACACAGATAAATGGAAAGCCTGGAGGGGGGCACAGGAAGCAAGGAAAGAGAGTTCAAGTAGAGCAAAAGAAAGACAAAAAAAAAAAAAAAAAGTGGTCAGGGCTTCTGAACCCCTGAGGAAAGAGACAACTGGAAACCACATAAACTACCAAATAATGATGGGCTAAAATATCCAAATGAGAAGTGAATTACCTCTAGACTCCTGGTTGCTAACCATTTTGTGTTTTAAAACATTTTGAGAAGTTGATAAAAAAAACTATGGAAATTTTTCTTCATGAAAAAATGCAGATATTTATACAGGCAAAACATTTTGCATAATTTCCGTAGGGTTGATGATTCCTGGGATCCTTCAGTGTACCTTTCCCAGGACTCCATGTTGACCTTCTTCCTTATATATATGATGTAATGTGATGTGATATGATGTTAAGTGATGCGATAGGATATGATGTAATAGGATGTAATGTGATATGATGTGATGTTATATGATAACAAGGAAACATTGACAGTTAAAGACAGAACTCTAACACGTATAGGTACAGGGAGGTGAGAGCTTTTTAGGGAGACCTTGCTCTGGGATGGTTGTCTTTTCTGAGTCTAGACTCCTAATTCTTGTTCACAATTAGGGGAGGATATGTTTTAGAGGACACAAGGATATCTGTTGCTCAGTGGTATCCAAATATCAGGCATCAGTGTATGCCCTGAGTACCAAATGCACAGTTACCACGGGCAGCCCTGCAGAAAGTGAGGGTCAATATTCCAGGGACACCATTCAAATAGGTTTTAATGTGAATGTTGGCCCCTGGGGTAGTTCAGGATGGTGGTCTGCAAAAGTACCTCCTCCAGGATGACCTCACCACTACAGGCGGACAGCAGAGCTACAAAGAGCACAGAGGTCTTTTGTCTAGTCCTCAGGTGTAGGCTGGGGCAGATGAGCATGTCCTCACCCAGAGATATCCAAACCAGAGGGTGGCTTCTCCTTCAAAACAAGAACCACAAACAGATCTTTCGAGCACTCACAAAGAAGGAAACTATCTTTGTGCTGAAGCCAGTGGAGTAGCCATAGTGAAGGTGCACATGGTCTGGGGATGTATATTTCTATAGCCGTGGGTTACTGGAGGAGAAAAAGCATATGGAATACTTGGCATTAACATAAGCTGTGGGAAAGTTGATGCCAGCCCCTTTCCATTCCTCTAATGTCCAGAAAATATGCTTCTCTTTTCCCCCTTCTCTCCCTCCTTTCTTCCTTTCAGATTCCTCTTTCCTTGATTATTTTGATGGCTAAGGGAGATATCAATCTAGCTATAGGTTTTCACAAGCAAGCTGTTGAATTTATATCTGCCCAAACCCATGCATTGAAATAACAGTGACAGGGTCTTTCAGATTTTTCAGGTCATTTTCACCCTTGTGATTTTTGACAGTAAACCTGTGGAACTGAAATATGTTTCCTCACCACATTTCCCCTCCTTGCCACACATGGAAGCCCTTATTTTGTGAGAACCTCTTCCTAAGTCTACTACTGAGAGGGCTGATGCCAATGTTATAGGAAGACAGACAAAAGCTCTTTCCTTTGGAAATGAAAGAAGGCATGTGGTAGTGAAGTCTCCAGAGACCTGGGAACTCAGTATATAGTCACGGAGTCTTGACTTGAACTCTTATTTTTCTCTGGGTCTATGTGAGGTAGATTCTCCCAGGCCCAGCAATGGGCAACCAGATAGAACCAGACGCTCTGCAAAGAACCGAAATTGCTGACAAAAGAGCTTGCACTTTCAAAGGAGCACTTGATTAAAACACAAGGATACCAGAAACTCGGAAAACATGGGTGTTTCAAGAGAATCAACTCTAACCACTTGGCATTCTCCCAAGCAAGCTACTGCCAGAATTTTTTCTAAAACATAGGTCTGATTATGTCATGCCTATGTGCACAAACCTTCTTTAACTGCCCATTGACTTCAGTATAAAGTTTGGATCTCTTTTCATGGATTGGTGAAACTCATGCATTTAAAGTTCCTTCTGAGCACCTACAACTTCAATTTTGACTTCTCCTTAACCTTCTCTGGGTCTCTGAGATCTCCATGTAAAGCTGAAGCAAAAATGGAACCACTGATGACTCTAAGAGAAAGATTTCTGAAGAGGAGTGTTATTCATCTGTCATGATGAGTGTTGTCCTCATGGTTGGCTCCTGAGAGGGACCTGTGAGGAGATTCAGGTACCCTGCAGCAGTTACTGGGAGGTTCGTGGAGCCCCAGGGAACTGGGATTCAGACTCGTGCATTCCCCCACTCAGGCTCCACTCTGAGAACAAGGCTGGCTAGCCATCTTGTGTCCAGGTCACTGTTTCCTAATTGCTAGTCAACTGACCCAAAGGTACATTTTTACTTCCTCTTTCTCACACCCCGCTCAACTGCAGGGTAATAAACTGTGAGTAGAAAAGTCAAAAAAGTCCTCTGGGTCTTGGTTTTCCAAAATTACCACCTAGAAGAAAAGACACATTTTCTAGACAGAATCCTGGTTCATAGGTATGTTACAAATATACTTTTCAGCCCCAAACACATTTCATAATGGATATCATGGAGAAGTGGAGGGAGCACAGCCATCGTTTAAAAGCCAGAAGCGGGCAGTGGACCAAGTGAAGAACTAGTGGAAGACAAAAGAATATTGTCTTCTTGGCCCATGAACCACCTGGTGCGAAGCAGTGTTCTTGACCAGTGGTTTCCAAAATGGGCTGTTCACACTCTAGGGGTGCTCAAGATCATCCATTGCAATATGCATTTTTTAAAAAAAGATAAGGGCTTCTATTTTAATAGTTTATCAAAAAAGAACAAGAATGAAGTTCTACTAATATTTCATATGGATTGACACTGATGTCTTTACTTGGTCCACATGTCACATGGTCCCACCTCAAGTTTAGTTGATGAAATATCAAGGTTCCAAAACAGGGAGGAGTTGACAGTGGTGCCTTATACTTCATTTACTTTTGGTATAGGGTTATGTTTTGCAGTTTCTGTGTGTCTGGTTAACTGGATTTACCTCTTGTCTCATTTTAACTAGATCTGCTCTCCTTCCGTGCTAAGTGGGTATATCTCGTGGTATATAGGAGCTTCCGTGAGATGGGCCAGTTGGACTCTTCCATACATGTCCTGGAGGAAAGAGGACTTCATTAAGTTGTGAAGTTTTTCAGGACTGTTCTGGTTGGGAGAAGAGGGAATGATGAGCTTCACTGTGGATGAGTAGAAGGTGTTATATCTAATAACACTTCAGATTAAACTGCATTAAACAGTGAGCTCAGAGCTATTAGTTTCAATCAGGAGTTGAGACACAAAACTCAGGATTATAGAGTGTTTTGTGGCAACATTAGCTTGATGCACTGGCTCAGCAGCCATAAAGACCAGTAAAACGTGAGATATTGTCAAGAGGGAGATTGAAAACAACAACTTCTGCCTTTAAATCTTGATTCAGAAAATTTGAATACTTGTTATATGTCTTCATGTTAGAATGATACAAGTCTGCCTACTACAATTTACAATAGATTCAGAGAGTTAAAAAACTCCAGAAAAAAACTAGAATTATCACTGGAAACAACCAAATGAAGATAGAATATAAGTAATTATAATTCCTTAAGAAAGATGAAGGTAGAATGAGGGGCAGGGACTAGTGTGTAAGGTAACAAAGAACAATGGGCTCTTTGTTAGAACCATTTTTTGTCTCTTTTCTTTGTTAATAAGATAAAGAACAAGGCAGGGGATAGGGTTGGGGGGAGGGAGGAGAGATGTAAATTATGTTTACATGAGTACAGTGATAATTTCCCCAGATAAATAGCCCAAAGTCATATTGGTAGAAACGTAGGGTATCAACAACAAGAATACAGCTCAGTGTCCCCAGAAGAGTTGATGAAATCTTCACGTGTCTTATCCTCCCCCCAGCAGGTGCTTCTTTCTAAGCCACCCCACTTACCCTCATCCCAGTAGTATCCTTTTCCCAGGTGGGATTTGGTCAGGAAAGTAGAAAGCACCGTAAAATTCCAAACAGGAAACTATTTTGTATAGAAAACTACAATACCATTAGATGGACTGAGGGAGCGATAGGGAAAGCTTCTAATGGCTTCTAGGAAATCAATATGTGATAGAATAATCAGAAACCACCCCCTGCATGAGATGCCTCACTTTCACACAGCGCCAAAGTGAGTGATTCACTCAAATACGCTCCAAACCCTGGGCACTACTCTACCATCTGCTGAAACCCATGCATCTGTCTGTATCTGCCACAAAACTATGACTTCACCTTCTTGTCCACCTTCCATCTCTCACATGAGTGCCTTTCACTGGCAGAATCTAAACCGGAACCCAGCTGGTTAGGAAATGCAGCTCCTAGGCTTGTAGTCCTTGTGATGTAAGAGAGGGCATAGAAGGGGGCCAGTCGTGCCGGGGTCCCAGCAGATGATCAAGCTCAGGCATGTTTTCACATCAGGAGTCATTAATATGTCTCTGCTCCACTGGTGGTCCTGAAGGTGTTTCAGTCCAAGGTCACTTACTATATAGAATTATTTAATATAGGCCTTAGATAGATACTATATCACTAATAAAATAATGTGAGCTGATATCATGTTTTTAATGGAGTTAAAGTCTAAGCAGAAAAGGCCTCCTCTCTTGCTTTAGGTGGGGCTTCCACACACTCTGTGCTGATGTCATACCAGCATCCCAGAGAGATCATTGTTACTCCTCTGTTGCAACCTACTCTCCACAAACTCCCTTGCTCTCACTTTCAGCGTTGTTTTCCTCTCCGTTACCAAGGTTTCTTCTACTGCCCTTCTGAGATGGCCAGTGAAGAATATAGCTCTGTCGCTCAGCCACAAGGTCCGCTTTGTACTCAGACTTTTAGAGTGAAAAACCAAGAATTATACTATTGAATTTGATTCAGTCTTTCATTTTATCCCTGGGAACTTGGAACATCTTCCTTTAAGACTGAAGATACTATGAAAGAAAATGCCCTGGGTAAAGCCCTAAATTACTGGTCAAGGACAAAACTGGTTTTCTGAGGCTTACTCCCCAGGCAGGGAAGTGTGTGTGTGTGTGTGTGTGTGTGTGTGTGTGTGTGTGTGTGTGTGTGTGGTGGGAGTTGGGTGTGGGGGAGGACACAGTTTCTTATTTACGTTAGTGCCTGGAATTAAGAGAATGGTATTTATTCTCGTTCCCTTTGTCCCAGACTCAGGGAGGGCCCTCAGCTTCAACTGCGCTATTACCTCATCCTTACAGGAGGATAAAATAAATACCATGACATGAACCAGTCCTAGCAACTGAGCAGAACATGACGAGACATGTACAGGCATACCTGAATTTGAGCAGTGGGCATGCAGCTTTGCTTCCTTTCGGTGACATCTACTGCATCTCAACAAGGAGACCTGAGTTAATGCTTTGAAAAAGGAAATTAAAAAATAGAAACCTAGAGATATTTATTTAAGCTTCAAAGTTAGAGAAATTGTGTGTTAAGACTTCTCAGTCAAGCCTGAAATTATAACTCGAGGCACAGAGCAGTGGTGATCAACTGTGTCTGCTTTTTCCCCATTCCCTGGTAGTCCTAAAGGCTGGAGAGACCCTGCCGTGTGGGTAGAATACTCCCCTTATGGCAACAGCATGAACTTTTCCTTATTAGCCAGTGCAGAGCATCAACACCAAAGACCCATTGGCAAGAATAAGGAGACGCCATGGGTTGTCACACTTTGCCTTTTGTACATTTCTTCATAGAGCACTGAAGTGTGATATTGATCTAGGAGACATTGGTCACAACTGACATTTCTCTCCACTAAATTAAAAGAATAAGAGAGAATTTTGATGACTTGAACAAAGTCTAGATGCTTTATCTTGCACTGACATTTTGATTTTTTAAGGAAATGCATTTTCTAACTGTATCCTGCAGTTAGATAACTCCATTATTCCACTTTGTTGGAATTGCAGAAAAAATAATCAAACGTGAGCTTCCCTGGTGGCGCAGTGGTTGAGAGTCTGCCTGCTGATGCAGGGGACACGGGTTCGTGCCCCGGTCCGGGAAGATCCCACATGCTGCGGAGCGGCTGGGCCCGTGAGCCATGGCCGCTGAGGCTGCGCGTCCGGAGCCTGTGCTCCGCAACAGGAGAGCCCACAGCAGTGAGAGGCCCGCGTACCGCAAAAAAAAAAAAAAAAAAATCAAACTTGCCAGCATGCTCAAGTCTTAGATTTTTCAGCTTGTCATAATTCACACAGGCTCTGCCACAAGGTCTGCTGGGATGGCAAGTAGGGGAGCACAGAGAGAGGAGAGCAAGCCAGAAGTGGGCAAAGTTAAAACCCTAGGTATTCATCTATTTGTTAGAACTAAATGTCAGAGACAGTGGCCAGTGGACCGAACTGAAAGGTCCAAGTTGATGACCAGAAAGCTATAACATAATATCCCAAGACATTGGCCTGGAGGCTGCATTATCATGTCCAAGGGGTATGGTCACAAGACCATCTTATCATGTCTGAAGTGGCAGTCTGAAGGCCAGTTTCCAGTTTATAATGTCTTGGTGGGGTAAGGAGAATGGATCATGAGACTACATTATAAAGTCCAAAGTTATGATCTTAATAATACTATAATCTACAAGGTATGTTTATGGGAGTCAAATGATACTTTCAAAGGGCAGAAGCCAAAAGACCATATTGTGATGATCAAGAAGGTACTCAGAGGTCGCACATTATAACGCCTTGGATTGTGACCAACAAAATCCATTTTTCTAATGGCCAACAGGTTGGCTAGATAGTTACAGTGTAGTGCTTGGGGATTGGGAGGTATTACCTTCTGAGTTCTCTGGTTTGTGGACAAAGGTAGCAAAGCACAGATCTGTGAGCATCAGGGGTAAAACTCCTTACTAGTCCAAGGGAAGACTTGTTGGGGTTGAAATAATCATCTTTGTAATGCAGTTAGAGAATCTTACAAGGCTGGGCTGAGTGGACTAGGCAGGGTGACAAAAAGTCTGGTGACGAATTTCAGAAGCCATGTGTATTAGTCTGCTTGGGCTGCCAATACAAAAATACCACAGGCTGGGCGGCTTAAACAACAGACACTTGATTTCTCACAGTTCTGGAGGCTGGAAGTCCAAGATCATGGTGTCACAGGTTTGGTTTCTGGTGAAGCCTTCCCTCCTGATTTGTAGTTGGCCACCTTCTTGCTATGTCCTCACATGGCCTTTCCTCTGTGCTCTCTTGGAAAAAGAGAGATCTTTGGTGTCCCTTCCTCTTCTTATAAGGACACCCATCCTATCAAATTAAGATCCCACCCTAATGACCTTATTTAATCATAATTACCTCCTAAAAGACCCTATCTCCAAATACGGTCACATTGGGTCTTAGGGCTTATACATATAAATTTGGGGGGGGGGGACACAGTTTAGTTCATAGCACCGTGTATCACTGGCTCTGTTGTACATCACTCAGTCTTTGGTTGGCCACATTGGAAACTGGTCTTACTAACCCTTCTGCGCTGCAGGAACACCAATTCTCTCTGAAGAAGATACCCTAAGAAGGATTTGAATAAAGGCACAAGTGTGCTTCTGCTCTAATTCATAACATTTTATTCAGACCTCTTATAGCACTTCTTATAAGTCTTCATAAGCTAAGCAGTTGTGATGTGTAATTATATTCATAACTGTTTTTATGTGTGTGGTTTTCTTTTTGCTTTCTGTTACTTTCCAGATCTACTTTTCTCTCTTCTCCATCTGATTTTCTGCCTTGGAAAGTGATCATGTACACTTCTCTTGCTATCCTATGGGTTTGGGAGCTGTAACTGGAAATAATGATAAGGTAGAAGAGTAGGACCAGGAGATTAATTCTTGCAGCTCCCTCCCTGCAAGGTTTACTAAGGCTGCCTGTATTTTCCAACTGAAGGTCTCTGCTCCTCTCAAGGAAGCTTTCTCTACATCATTCTCTCCACCTTGAGTCTAGTAAATAGTTTCTCCCCTCATCCTTTTGGGCCTAGGAGTGGATAACAGAGTCCCTGATGCTAAGCCCAAGGCACTGCACTACCTCTTGTAGTTCCTTTAAACCCAGCTGATGCATTTGTGAATAGTGCCTTTGTTTATAAACCTTAAAAGTATCTTGAATATGCTATTCATTTCATAGAAAGGCACGACTGCTAGAAAATGCATCATGATGCCAGCTTTCTGTTCTTGCTTATTCTTCTTGAATCAACTTACATGCACATAATTTCCCAGGAAAATCACTTGTATTGACTGGGATGATGTTGTCGCCATTTGGAGATGCTTAGCCACAACGCATTCTAGGAGCTCAGTAGTATGTAGGGAAATGGAGGGGAAGCTGGGATGACTGGGGAGCACTGGTCTCCACTGGAGTGTGGTGGGTGAAGTCCAATCACAGTGTCCAGAACTGCGTGTGGAACCTGATTCCTGGGACTTCCCTGGCAGTCTAGTAGTTAAGACTCCACGCTTCCACTCCAGAGGGCGTGGGTTCCATCCCTAGTTGGGGAAGTTCTACATGCCACACAGTGCGGCCAAAAAACCAAAAACCACAAAACACAAAACACCTTTCAAAAAAAGAAGAGGGGCTTCCCTGGGGGCGCAGTGGTTGAGAATCTGCCTGCCAATGCAGGGGACACGGGTTTGAGCCCTGGTCTGGGAGGATCCCACATGCCGCGGGGCAACTGGGCCCGTGAGCCACAACTACTGAGACTGCGCGTCTGGAGCCTGTGCTCCGCAACAAGAGAGGCCGAGATAGTGAGAGGCATGCGCACCGCGATGAAGAGTGGCCCCCGCTCACCGCAACTAAAGAAAGCCCTCGCACAGAAACGAAGACCCAACACAGCCAAAAATAAATAAATAAATTTATTAAAAAAAAAAAAAAAAAAGGAAAGAAAAGAACCTGAGCCCTGTCCAGGCTGGGGCTGAGATTCAAGGGAGTAAGAACTACTTCCGGAGTCCATCCAATTTCAAGACAACAGATTGGAAATAGCCTCTACTACTCACATATATTAAGGTAAAATGTTTCCATAATGCTAAATATATGTATTTCCCCTGTGGGATTCAATAAAGTTCTCTTTATTTTCAGTTAATAAGTAATGCTTTCCTTAACCCCCCACTCTTATTTCCCCCTGAATCCCTCTTCTGCCCAAAAGTTGCCTATCCTAATCCTAAGCAGTTATATTAATCAAGAACAGTTACCACACGGTGGCCTAAATCTTGGACTTCAGAGCAAGGGAGAGCTATGCTCCGATGGAGTCTCCATCCTGTAGTAGCTGTCATCGATAACTGGGGATACTCTTAGTATTTGTCTTGAGGGGTTGTTGTGAGACATTAATAAGGTTACTTTTGTAGACTGCTTAACTCAGTTCCTTGCAGACAATAAGCGTGGAATAGATACTGGCCACACTCCTCCTCCCCCGACCCTCCCCGGCTGCTCAGCACCATGCAGGGGGAGCTTCATGGTCCTGGATGCCCAACCTGCCTTAGGAGGCTTCTCAGCTCATTTTGGTTGTCATAGAGGATGGGGTTCAACCCACATGAAAGGGCAGCTTTGCACAGTAGCAGAAGTTCTTTAAATGTGGCTGGAACCCAGACATAGCCCAGTTCCAGAAAGGTGGCTGGATGGGGAAGCTCAGGACAGCAGGAACCCCAACAAGCCCACAGGGTAATGGGCTTTAAGAGCATGATTAAAGCATGACTGTCCACCCTGGCCAGGATTTGTCCTGCAGCTGAGGGCAGGGGCATCATGGCCAGCCCTAGAAGCTAGAATGGGGGAGCATGGAATTGAAAGCCAAGAAATTGGGGTCAGTTCTCCCAGCTCTAATATCCTTTGTCACTGAGTAGTGGTTGAGTGAGTAGGAGAAAGCATGGTCCCAGAGTCTTCAGGAGAAGACACAAAAATTTTCATCAAATAGGGCAGATGACGATCTGTGTTTGTTTCCTGTTTGATATTAGATGTTCAAATGTATTGGAAATATTTTTTTTTCTTAGTTCCAACTGATACTATGAGCAGTAATAGCTGAAATTTGTTGAGTGCATACCATGTACCAGTGCTTTTTTGTTTTTTGCATCTTAATTGCAAGATAAGTAGGGTGATTATTCCAGTTTAGAGATGAAGAAACAGGCACAGAGATGATAAATAAATTGATAAAGTTCTCCTAGTTAGCAAACATCAGGACCAGCATTACATCTGAGTCAACTCTTAATAAGTACGAGGCTTCAGGTTTCTGATCATATTCTCATTTGTATCTCCTAACCAGGGAATCCCTGTGGGTTCACTCACAGGGATTGCTGTGTTTACCTGTTCAATCCAGGGATTAGTCAGGTTTTTACTGCATTTCCCTAGCCTGAGGCAAAGAGTCATCTTAAATACCTTGCAGAGACAGGTGCTGCTGGTGAGATTTCTTAGTGTGGTTTCTTCTGAATCTGATCTAGATGATCATGGGTAGATAGGAATCTTTGATGACAAATCCGGCAGTCTGAAAGGTTACCCTCCTTAACAATGGCCTGGGAGATACGGATGAGTCTTTCCAGGCCAATGCCAAAGTAAAGGAAATAAGAAAAGCAAGGGTTTCATGTTTATCTAAAGTAGGAAGTCTTGATCTGGCATCTTGGGTAGAAGCAATCTCCCTTGATGTCGGTTACTTCTCTTCCTTGTTAATTTGATTCGGAGGTCTCCAGGATTTGTACAGAACCAGGTGGCAGGTGGAATTTTCCTTAGCTTTGAGATAGTTGTGTACCCAAGGCTCAATACCTTCTAGTTTTGCATCAGTGGCAGTGGTCAGGATGATTTAGTAGGCAGCATAGTTACAGACAACTAGACTAACTCCTTATTTATTCCTTCTATCTCAAAAGCAAATATTTTAGAAAGAACCGTGGAACTGGATTTCTACTTCTGGCTTTTCACTTTCTAGCCATGTCATCTTAGACAAATGACTTCATTTCTCTGAGCCTCAGTGTCATCATCTATAAACTGGGAAAATAATATCTACCTCATGGAAACAGGTATTAAATGACATATGAAAAGTCTTAGCACAGAATAGATGGTAATTTATGACCATTCCTACTTTTCTCTTCTTTTATTACATTCTACTCCAAAAGGTCATCCATCATTTAGGGTACCTCCAGTGTCAGGAACCTCACCACTTCCCTGGGACTCTTATTCTGGTCCATTACAGAACAACACTGATTTTTAGAGAATTAGCTTTTTATAATAAAACGCTATCCTGAGGTCAGTTCTCTGAGTTGACATAGGCTAAGTTGAATCTCTCTTTCACACTATTGACCTTTTTATATCATGAAGCTAATCATCAGGACCTCCTAAGTTTTTTCTTCTCCAAAGTAAACACCCTGTAGTTACTTCAAACATCTCTCAAGTGCAAAGCCTGTGAATTATTTCACTAGACTCATTTCTTTGATAGTGACATTCACCGATTTCTTTTTTCATTTAAAAAACAATTTCCCAAGAAGCAAATGTTCACTATATAAAAAGGAAAAATATACAGACTTAATAAAATGAAAGTAATGATTTCTGAGGCCGTTGTTTCTCTTTCACAGTTCACCCTGGGGAATCTTCATTCCTCTGCTCTCATGAGTTAACCGGCACATGCTCCTGATAGAATAGCTCTCCTGGCCTGAAAATAGGTGACAAAATATAAATTAAGTTCCTCGTTAGAGATAATTGAGAAATGGATGAAGAAAGCGTTGCTGAACCCTCTACAAGATGCAGATACCTCATTAATCTGCCTCGTTTGGTACTACCATTATCTCAAATTACAAATTCACTGTACTTTCATTTGTATTTGTACTGAAGGAGGGGACCTGCCCAGAGAATTCAAGGAATTAGATGGGACCTGTATAATTTGGTCAAGAACAACATCCATTTCCCAGATCTTGGGTGATAGGAATCATCACCTGTTCTGTAAAGTCAGGTAATTAGTACATCCAGTTGTTATTTCCCATGACAATCTTGTCTCTAGAACTTCTAGAGAACTTCTAGAGAACTTCTAGAGACTTCTTATCAGTATCCTTGTGATTATCTGATTGAAGTGTTTACTGAAACCATTATTTCTTGAATTGTCCAGGGTGTTATATTCCAAGTTCAGTCATCTCCTAGCTCCCAAATCCCAGTCCTCTCATGGTTTTGAATACCTAGAATACATTGGATGTTTACAAAGAGAAGCTTATGTAGCCAGCATGGCCAGGAAAGATAGGCACTCCCAAATGCAGAAGAAGTAGTTTCCCGGATTTAGGTGTAGTTTATACAGTCCTAAATGTATTCTCTATCCTGTCAGTCCACTATGTGTAATAAGAAAACCTATGTGGTCTCTATCAGTGTCCTAGCTACCGTAATGCATGCACATGCACACACACAACATGAAAGACAACTCAGGAGAAATTGGGTCTGAGGTCTAGCTTTGCTAATATCTCTCAAGGCTGAATTATATCTGTTCTTTCCAACCTTAAATCCTCCTTTCTGTGAACCTAAGCATTTCCTTTACTCACTGCTAAATGCCTGATTTCTACTTATCCATTGAGTTGATGATAAAGTTCCAAATTTGTAGCTGACAAGTGGAGTGTCCTCCCATTCCTGGATGTGTAAAGCTCTCTAGCTCACAGTGAAAAATGATGAGGACAAAATGAGGATCATGGAAGAAAATTAGAGTCAGAAGCTCTTTAGTATTGAGGATTAGATTCCAAGTCATGGGATAGCAGTTTCTTCCTGGATTGTTCAACTACTTGTTTGTTTTTCTTGGACAAGAGTATGAAAGTGAAGAGGAATTTGGATCCCCAGAAGCAAGGTACTATAGAGCTCCACAAACCTCTGCAGTATAAACCCAAACTGCTCTTTGACCACAAAGGCAGGAGTTTCTGTATTGTTCATCATTGTATCTTCAGCTCCAGGCACTTAATGGGTGTTCAATAAATGCTTGTTGAATAAAGGATTGAATAATGAATGAAAGTTAAATGACTTTTTTTATGCTTTGTATCTTCTCTATGTTTATTTTATTTTTTTAAAAATTTTATTCTTTTTCATATTCTTTTCCATTATGGTTTATCACAGGATATTGAATATAGTTCCCATGCTATACAATAGGAACTTGCTGTTTATCCATCCTATATATATTAGTTTGCATCTGCTAATCCCAAACTCCCAATCCTTCCCTCTCCCACCACTCCAGCTTGGCAACCACAAGTCTGTTCTCTGTGTCTGTGAGCCTTCTATGTTTATTTTATTTTTCTTTCTTCCTTCTTAGTTTTTGCCAAGTCTTGATGAAAATTCTGTGCTATCTCATGCTTAGGGATTAAGTTTTAGAAAACCTGCATCAGTAGTTGGGCCAGAGGTTAAAAGTGACATATGGACATGATATATCCTTGGAGACGTTAAGGGGGTCGCTTGGGGCAGATGTATGAATGGAAGAAAGAAAAGGAGGCACCCATGAAGTCAAATCCAGTGATCCAGGTTCATCTATGGTGGAATTTTAATCTTTGTTTCAGAGAGAAGTCTGATTGCTTCACACACAGGGCGTTCTGCAAAGTGGTCTTTATTTCTTTTTTTTTTTTTTTTAGGGGCATATATATATATATATATTTTAACATCTTTATTGGAGTATAATTGCTTTGCAACGGTGTGTTAGTTTCTGCTGTATAACAAAGTGAATCAGCTATACGTACACCTATATCCCCATATCACCTCCCTCTTGTGTCTCCCTCCCACTCTCCCTATCCCACCCCTCTAGGTGGTCACAAAGCACTGAGCTGATCTCCCTGTGCTATGTGACTGCTTCCCACTAGCTATCTATTTTACATTTGATAGTGTATATAAGTCCATGCCAGTCTCTCACTTCGTTCCAGCCTACCCTTCCCCCTCCCCATGTCCTCAAGTCCTTTGTCTATGTCTGTGTCTTTATTCCTGTCCTGCCCCTAGGTTATTCAGAAACTTTTTTTTTTTTTAGATTCCATATGTATGTGTTAGCATACAGTATTTTTTCTATCTTTCTGACTTACTTCACTCCATATGCAAGACTCTAGGTCCATCCACCTCATTACAAATAACTCAATTTCATTTTTTTTATGGCTGAGTAATATTCCATTGTATATATGTGCCACATCTTCTTAATCCATTCATCTGTCGATGGACACTTAGGTTGCTTCCATGTCCTGGCTATTGTAAGTAGAGCTGCAATGAACATTCTGATACATGACTCTTCTTGAATTATGGTTTTCTCAGGGTATAATCCCAGTAGTAGGATTGCTGGGTCATATGGTAGTTCTATTTTTAGTTTTTTAAGGACCTCCATACTGTTCTCCATAGTGGCTGTATCAATTTTCATTCCCACCAACAGTGCAAGAGGGTTCCCTTTTGTCCACACCCTCTCCAGCATTTATAGATTTTGTAGATTTTTGTAGTTTTTTGATGATGGCCATTGTGACTGGTGTGAGATGATACCTCATTGTAATTTTGATTTGCATTTCTCTAATGATTAATGATGTTGAGCATTCTTTCTTGTGTGTGTTGGCAATCTGTATATCTTCTTTGGAGAAATGTCTGTTTAGGTCTTCTGCCCATTATTGGATTGGGTTGTTTGTTTTTTTCATATTGAGCTGCATGAGCTGCTTGTATATTTTGGAGACTAAGCCTTTGTCAGTTGCTTCGTTTGCAAATATTTTCTCCCATTTTGAGGGTTGTCTTTTGGTTTTGTTTATGGTTTCCTTTTCTGTGCAAAAGCTTTTAAGTTTCAGTAGGTCCCATTTGTTTATTTTTGTTTTTATGTCCATTTCTCCAGGAGGTGGGTCAAAAAGGATCTTTCTGTGATTTATGTCATAGAGTGTTCTGCCTATGTTTTACTCTAAGAGTTTTATAGTCTCTGGCCTTACATTAACTCTTTAATCCATTTTGAACTTATTTTTGTGTATGCTGTTAGGGAGTGTTCTAATTTCATTCTTTTACATGTAGCTGTCCAGTTTTCCCAGCACCACTTATTGAAGAGGCTGTCTTTTCTCCATTGTATATTCTTGCCTCCTTTATCAAAGATAAGGTGACCATATGTGCATGGATTTATCTCTGGGCTCTCTATCCTGTTCCATTGATCTATATATTTCTTTTTGTGCCAGTACCATAGTGTCTTGATTACTGTAGTTTTGTAGTATAGTCTGAAGTCTGGGGACCTGATTCCTCCAGCTCCATTTTTCTTTGTCAAGATTGCTTTGGCTATTTGGGGTCTTTTGTTTTTCCATACAAATTGTGAAATTTTTTGTTCTAGTTCTGTGAAAAATGCCATTGGTAGTTTGATAGGGAATGGATTGAATCTGTAGATTGCTTTGGGTAATAGAGTCATTTTCACAATGTTGATTCTTCCAATCCGAGAACATGGTATATCTGTCCATCTGTTTGTATCATCATTAATTTCTTTCAACAGTGTCTTTTTGTTTTCTGTATACAGGTCTTTTGTCTCCTTAGGTAGGTTTATTCTTAGGTTTGTTTTTTGTTTTTTGGGGTTTTTTTTTGCGGTCCGCGGGCCTCTCACTGTTGCAGCCTCTCCCGTTGCGGAGCACAGGCTCCAGATGCACAGGCCCAGCGGCCATGGCTCACGGGCCCAGCCACTCCGCGGCATGTGGGATCCTCCCAGATCGGGGCACGAACCCGCGTCCCCTGCATTGGCAGGCGGACCCTCAACCACTGTGCCACCAGGGAAGCCCTCCTTTTTCATTTCTAATTCTGTTGATTTGAGTCTTCTCCCTTTTTTTCTTGGTAAGTCTGCCTAATGGTTTATCAATTTTGTTTATCTTCTCAAAGAACCAGCTTTTAATTTTATTGATCCTTGCTATCATTTCCTTCATTTCTTTTTCATTTATTTCTTATCTGATCTTTATGATTTCTTTCCTTCTGCTATCTTTGGGTTTCTTTTTTGTTGTTCTTCTTCTTTCTCTAATTGCTTAGGTGTAAGGTTAAGTTATTTATTAGAGATGTTTCTTGAGGTAGGATTGTATTGCAATAAACTTGCCTCTTAGAACTGCTTTTGCTGCATCCCATAGGTTTTGGATCGTCTTGTGTTCATTGTCATTTGTTTCTAGGTATTTCTTGATTTCCTCTTTGATTTCTTCAGTGATCTTTTGGTTATTTTGTAGCGTATTGTTTAGCCTCCATGTGTTTGTATTTCTTACAGATTTTGTCCTGTAACTGATATCTAGTTTCATAGTGTTGTAGTTGGAAAAGATAATTGATATAATTTCAATTTTCTTAAATTTATCAAGGCTTGATTTGTGACCCAAGGTATGATCTATCCTGGAGAATATTCCATGAGCACTTGAGAAGAAAGTGTATTCTATTGTTTTTAGATGCAATGTCCTATGAATATCAATTAAGTCTATCTTGTTTAATGTGGCCTTTAAAGCTTGTGTTTCCTTATTTATTTTCATTTTGGATGATCTGTCCATTGGTGAAAGTGGGGTGTTAAAGTTCCCTACTATGAATGTGTTACTGTCAATTTCCCCTTTTATGGCTGTTAGCATTTGCCTTATGTATTGAGGTTCTCCTCTGTTGGGTACATAAATATTTACAATTGTTATATATTCTTCTCGGATTGATCCCTTGATCATTATGTAGTGTGCTTCTTTGTCTCTTGTAATAATCTTTATTTTAAAGTCTATTTTGTCTCATATGAGAATTGCTACTCCAGCTTTCTTTTGATTTCCATTTGCATGGAATATCTTTTTCCATTCCCTCACTTTCAGTCTGTATGTGTCTCTTGGTCTGAAGTGGGTCTCTTGTAGATAGGATATATATGGGTCTTGTTTTTGTATCCATTCAGCCAGTCTATGTCTTTTGGTTGGAGCATTTAATCCATTTACATTTAAGGCTGTTATTGATATGTATGTACCTATTAACATTTTCTTGATTGTTTTGGGTTTGTTTTTGTAGGTTTTTTCCTTCTCTTGTGTTTCCTGCCTAAAGGGGTTCCTTTAGCATTTGTTATAAAGCTGTTTTTGTGGTCTGAATTCTCTTAGCTTTTGTTTGTCTGTAAAGGTTTTAATTTCTCTGTTGAATCTGAATGAGATCCTTGCTGGGTAGAGTAATCTTAGTTGTAGGTGTTTCCCTTTCATCGCTTTAAATATGTCTTGCTACTCCCTTCTGTCTCACAGAGTTTCTTCTGAAAGATCAGCTCTGAACCTTATGAGGATTCCCTTGTATGTTTCTTGTTGCTTTTCCCTTTGTGCTTTTAATATTTTTTCTTTGTATTTAATTTTTGATAGTTTGATTAATATGTGTCTTGGCATCATTCTCCCTGGACTTATCCAGTATGGGACTCTGCGATTCCTGGACTTGATGGACTATTTCCTTTCCCATATTAGGGAAGTTTTCAATATAATCTCTTCAAATATTTTCATAGTCCCTTTCTTTTTCTCTTCTTCTTCTGGAACCCCTATAATTCGAATGTTGGTGCACTTAATGTTGTCCCAGAGGTCTCTGAGACTGTCTTCAATTCTTTTCACTCTTTTTACTTTATTCTGCTCTGTAGTAGTTACTTCCACTATTTTATCTTCCAGTTCACTTATCCGTTCTTCTGCCTCAGTTATTCTGCTATTGATTCCTTCTAGAGAATTTTCAATTTTATTTATTGTGTTGTTCATCAGTGTTTATTTGTTCTTTAGTTCTTCTAGGTCCTTATTAAACATTTCCTGTATTTTCTCCATTCTATTTCCAAGATTTTGGATCATCTTTACTATCATTACTCTGAATTCTTTTTCAGGTAGACTGCCTATTTCCTCTTCTTTTGTTTGGTCTGGTGGGTTTTTACTTTGCTCCTTCATCTGCTGCATATTTCTGTGTCTTCTCATTTTGCTTAACTTACTGTGTTTGTTGTCTCCTTTTCACAGGCTGCAGGTTTGTAGTTCCCGTTGTTTTTGGTGTCTGCCCCCAGTGGGTTATGTTGGTTCAGTGGGTTGTGTAGGCTTCCTGCTGGAGGGGACTGGTGCCTGTGTTCTGGTGGATGAGGCTGGGTCTTGTCTTTCTGGTGGGCAGGACCGTGTCCAGTGGTGTGTTTTGGGGTGTCTGTGAACTTATTATGATTTTAGGCATCCTTTCTGCTAATGGGTGGGGCTGTGTTCCTGTCTTGCTAGTTGTTTGGCATGTGATGTCCAGCACTGGAGCTTGCTGGTTGTTGAGTAGAGCTGGGTCTTAGCATTGAGATGGAGATCTCTGAGACAGCTCTCACCGATTGATATTACATGGGGCCATGAGGTCTCTGGTGGTCCAGTGTCCTGAACTCGGCTCTCCCACCTCAGAGGCACAGGCCTGATACCCAGCCGGAGCACCAAGACCCAGTGCCACACAGCAGCTCTCAGAAAGTGTCCGATGTCTGCAGTTGTAGGAGGGGGATCAACAGAACAGGGCTCCAGATCCCTGACATTAATTTCAGCTCTGGCTTCATAGATATGACTTCAAGTTATGCTAGTGTTGGAGGGTCTCCTGCAGAGGCAGAGGGTGTCTGTGGCTCACCACAGGGACAAGGACACTGGCAGCAGAAATTCTCAGAAATACTCCTTGGCATGAGCCCTCCCAAAGTCTGCCATATTAGTCCCACCAAAGAGCCAGGTGTGCCTCAGTGCTGGGTCGCCTCAGGTCAAACAGCCTGTCTTTATTTCTTATAGTAAAAAAATCAGAGACAGAGTGAAGATGGTTGGAAACTAAGCTTCCAGGAATCTGAAGCTGATAAAAGGGTGAAAAGTCAAAAAGTTTCAGGTGAAGAGAAGGAAACCAGTTCAGGAAGTACTACACTTGGGACATGTTTTCAACCCTCTGACCCTGTTCTGGATCAGCCTGACTGCAGAAAACATTCTGCTTTTGGAGTTTCAGAACAACAGTTTGCAAAGTTTTGTTTATAAGACCCAATGAATAACACTAGCAAACCACTTTAGGAAAGAATGAGTGAGAATTGCCTTAAATCTAAATGTATACTTCCTCCAAGAAAGTTTTCTCTTGTGAGGTTGTGATCTGAGTGTCGTGTCGACTTGGCTTGTGAACACTGAACATGTTTCAGAAGCTCCTACTCCAGGCACAAGAACAGTTACAGGACCTGGGATCCCAAATTTTCACTCTTAGACCTGAAACACTCTTCTTTCATCTTGATGCAGAACATCATCCAGAGGATGTTGTTTGCTGAAGGGCTGAGTAGGCACAGCAAGAATCTGTCAAGGATTTCCCCCACTTCCATCATCTAATCATCTAATCTCATTCTTCTTCAACCCCTCACCCACTCCCTACCCCACATCATGCTGGATGGTCCTATTCTTCTGACTGATTCCAGACATGTTTCCGAGGGCAGAATCACAGTCTTGTTCAAGGCAGAGATGGAAATGAGTATGAACCGTGTTTCCTTCCCAGGTAGAAGACTTTGTGGTCCTGGCTTATCTCCTTGAGAGACATTCCATACTTTTCTAGGGAAGAATACTCACATCGATTCTCTCTTGTTAGGAGAGTAGCTGGTCTGCCCTTCCTCCCTGTGCCCAGCTCTTGCCAGGAGACCCAGGCATGCTCCTTTTATAAGAAGGGGGGAGGTCAGGCTAATGGTGCCAGAGCTCTACGGGGCTGGACAAAGGCTCTCCCAGGGAGGCAGACATCCACCTTTCTAAAGCTTGTTAAGGAAGAGCAAAGGAAAGTGCACAATCAGAATTAAAATGAATTGCCTTGGATAGCCAGGATGAAAGGTAAAGGATTTGTGAAAGATTTCTTGAGTCTATCTTTTTTGAAAAAGATAACAGCCTCTAAAATAAGTAAGACTTTCTTCAAGGTCTCAGAGACCCCATGATCTCACTTTGAGCTTTGAGTGACAACACCCCTGATGCTTATTTCGGTAGAGGACTTCAGAATTCATAACTTAAGGGGAGGAACACAGCATGGGGAAAAAAGAAAGGGAAGAAGAGGGGCATGACCCCCCACCTCAAATTTCCCAACATAATTTCTTTATCCTGATGTTCAAGAGGGAAAAATATGTTAACTACTTAATATATGATAGTTCATAAAATCAATGTTGAATCATGAAATGAATCAGTTTTATCACTCAGCTTAATGAAAAAAATTTTTTAAATAAGAATTATGGAAGAAACAGAAACTGAATTGAAGAAACCGAAATACTGAGTGCCATTGCATGGAGGGGCCTATTACTATCACATCAAATTATGTCCTCCCCTGGCCCCACACCAAACATTTTAGCCTTGTTCTTTGTCTGCTCAGGGGGCCTTTGCAAATGCAAGTATGCTGGTCTTTGGAGATACAGGGCACATGCTGAAGTGTTAGGAAGCCTCTAGAGGCACCTGGGCAATTCACAGACTGATTGGTGGTGCAGTCAGTAGATTGAGACTACAGGGGAGCTGATTGCTTATTATGAGATGTGAGTTGTTATAGTGATGGTTGGTGGGGAGAGATTGGGGAGGAGAATGGAGATTTTATTGCAGTTTGACAAAGAGCCTAATTCCTACAACCTCATCTAAGACTGACACAGCACAGAGCTTGTTTCCCCATAGTAGTAGGCTTAACCTCGGTGACAAGCTACCCTAGTTTCTGCTTTGTTACCTAGTGCCTCAAATGGCCGTGGCCACTAGACTAAGTACTGATGCTAGAGAAAATTTCTTAAGGTAAAGTGATTCCCGGAATTCTGTCAGGGATAAATGCGGCTACCCCATAAGCTTCACAGTCAGAATGCTTTCTCTAGTTGGCAGATGGAAATATTTTCTAGTTTTGAAAGCTTTACCTTCCATTACCTTCTCTCCTATCTTCCTCATTGTTTTCCTCATATTGCAAGTCTCACAGTAAGAGAGAGAAAAAAAAAATCAAATGCTAAAATGCAGCTGTTCTTGAGTAGGTAAGGGAGATAGAGTGTAAGAGAGAGAGAGGGGTTCCTGAACTTGATCGGGGTTTACAGGCACCAGTGTTTTGGCTTCAAATTTAATATCACACAGTGGTGCAATTAAAACCACCGCTTAAGTATGGATCGCCCTGCTGCACAGACCAGGCTGCCTATCTGGACATCGTGTGTGTGTGTAGGGGGGTGTGGTGGGGAAAAAAGATGCATAAGAGATTCTGGCATACGCCTGTGAACATTTGAACCTGTGCTCAAGGCCCCTTCCTCTAGCTGCCCCTCAGCGCCCACATTATGTGCCACTGGGATGGGACATGCCTTTCAGCTGTACATAGATCCACAGGCATCCTACAGGGGATGAAAGATCTTTCCCAAAGAAATCATTCCACATTGGTGTGGAACACTTGCTTCAAAGACATTGAAAGACACAGCTAATTTAGCAAAGCTCTCCAGCCATCTGTCTGTGAGATGGGCTTTCTTCTGTATAAACATCATCATGAAGTTCAGTAACAGGGAAAGCCCAGCTGCCATGCAGGAAGACATCCTTCTAAATTTGAGGTAAGGAAGGATCTCTTAATTAGGGCACAGAAAACACAAATCATAAAAACAAAATGGTAATTTTGATCACATTATAATTACATTTTCTGTTTATTAAGAAGTACAACGACAACGCAAAATCTGGAAGAAGGATATTTGAAATATATATACACCCCTCTCCCCAATGAAAGAAATAATATACAGAATAATACAAAATTCTACAAAGCACTAATAAAAGAAATAAGCAGCAGAGGGGGTGTGGAGGTGTGGACAGAGGATCAGCAAAAATGTAAACAGAAAATTCACAGAAGAAATCTGAATAGTCAGTAAAGATACGTCAAAATGTCCTGTGTCATTAGTTATGGAAATTCAAACTAAAACCACAAATTTCACACTAGTCAGAACAGTAAAAATGAAAACATCTGATGGTATCATGTTGGCAAGGTTGTGGAGCCACAGGGATACTTGTACTTTGCTGGTGAATATGTATGTCGGTACAACTTATTTGAAAAACAATTTGACAATAACCAGTAATGTTGAAGTTGCCTATATTCCCAGAGCTGTCAATTCCACTTCTTGGTTTCTACCATTGAGGTATTTAAACATGTATGCCAGCAAACAGGTAGAAGACACTCATACAACATTGATTCTAATAGCTAGAATGGAACCAATACAAAATGTCCATCAACTGGAGAATGGATAATTTAATTACGATGTATTCAAACACCAAAAAAAAAAAAAAACAGGACTACAACACAATAGTGAAATGAAAGAACTAGAGCTACATATATCAAACATAATTGAGAAAAATGTTGTAATCAACATGACTACATATATATGAAATATATATATTTAATATAATATATATTTATAATATGTATATTTAATATAATTATATATTTGCATATGTGAAAAACATGCAGAACAGTACTACATATTGTATTGAGAGTCATAAAAATTTTAGATAATATATGAATAAAGGTGTAGGAATAAAAAACACTAAATTCAGGATAATATTTTTCTGGGAAACGCAGGAAGAGAATTGGGGAGATTTTCAAAGGGGCACTTAGTTCTGCTGACAATGTTTTATTCCTTATTAGGAATGCAAATGAACAGATATTCAATCTGTTGTTTTAATATCTGTATGTCTTAAGTAGAGCAAATTAGCTTTTGAAACCAGAGGTCATGGTAGCTAATAGCATACGGTAAGGCTCGTATTTCCCTTCCCTCAAGCCAAAGTTTGCTCTCAGGAATGTTCTCCACACTTTTCCATTCAAAGATGTAATGAGAAAAGAGCACGGGGAAAACCGACAAACAACAAACAAAAACACATTTCACCTCAGGAAGACAGAGTGCTGTGGCTGAGTGGACTTGGCCACCATATAAAGAGGACATGTGTTTTCATCATGGGTGTGTTTAACCACCTTTCATTCCTTCTTCGCTTTTATCAAATACTTTCATTTCCCTCTGAACGACTCTCTGTCCTCCATTCACAACCCGTGTGTTCGCATAGACCTCTGTGGAGGATGTGACCTAAGTTAAAGCTAGTCATCAGGCTACAATGATTGATTCAAGGATATACTGTTCAGTCAAAGTCAATGAGATACAAAAGATTTTGCAGGGAGTCATTGGAAAGAAACTCTTTCCTTTTCGCCTACACTACCTGAGACCAGGAGAGAATTTAAGTTCCAAAGCTGCTTCAAGCTTTTTGTGACTATGAGGCTCTCCACTAGTCTGAGCATGAAGGCTGTGAGGTGGAAATCTAAGGGAATAAATAGAGTGGGAGAGCCTAGGTCCTGATGGATTGTCAAACCTTCCAATCAAACTGTGTTTGAAACCAGCTCCACCTCTGATCTCCAAAACTGAAGGTTAATACACTCCCTTTATGAATATGATTTGACTTTTCCCTTTCTTGCAACCTAACTGATCTTAACTGATAAATTTTTCATTAGTAATAAAATATCAAAATGAACCCTCCTGTTAGTAACACAAGCAATCACAATTTTGGCTGAAAGGAGAGCTCTCTGTCCTCCATGCCCAGCCATTTCCCACCTGCTGGGTCATCAGTTACCTTAGATCCCTCTCCTAACACCTGAGCAGCTAATAAAGGGAATACAGCTGGCTCTACTCAGATCCAGTTCTTAGTCCTTTTGTCACAGAAACTGTCTAATCAAAATGACTAAAATTGCCTTCCCAGAAATTAAGCCCTTCTTTTGACTAGAGACACTTATCCCAGCCAAAAATACTTCATGAAGACCCAGTGAGGGGGTCATTGTTATCTTCACTTTGAATATCTGAGAAAAATGAAGGAAACGGAGATCAGTCCATGAGGAGGTAATTTGTTTCTACTGTCGGATGTTTCACAACACAGGTGACGGTCTAAATTTAAAGATTCTTTAAACAGCATGTACCCAGACTAATTAAAATCAAAATTCAAGGACTTATTTCAATTCTGATGAACAATCCACACATTTGTAAGGATTTATTGACTAGCTGGGGAATATTTAAAATTTGCATTTCACTTGGCACTTTAGAATTTTATTCCAAGAGCATTTAATCTTCTTTCCTCTTTCTCTGTTCTTTAAAGGGTCTTGACTTGATATTCTTAAATGAAATTATCCTTGTCTGCTTCCTTTTCAGTGAAATGAAACCAACTTTATATAACTCACCTAGATGGCCGAGATTTAAAACTTTTTGAACAAATACTTTGTCTCAAAGTCCCTATGAGTTGTGGTGTTCTATTCTACCCTATTCCATTCCATTCTATTTTAAAATATCTTGGCCAAGACCCACTAAATTGGCTGCTGCTGAAATGACTGATCTCTTCCAGAGTTGTTTAATATTTGTTTAGGAAAATCTTTGACTCAGAAGAGCCATTTTTTTCTTTAACTTCCTTCATCTTATATCTAATCTAAGAATATTTTTAATCAGTCAATGAAGGTAATTGGTACCTGGAAGTCTTATATTTCTATTAGTTTCCCTGCACCTGGCTCCAAAAGAACCTTTTTGGTCATTTGCCTTTTGCATGTAGGTGAATTTAGTGTCCTTTTGTTCTGCACAGAGAAGACTGATCCTACATTTCTCAGGCTCTTTTCCCCACTACCAGTTAGGTTTATCCAAAGGACACATTGACAATTGAGCGGCAGCAGGGGAGGGGGGAGAATCACATTTCTTGCTCTCTTCTTAGCACTGGCTTTGTCTCCCATGTGATTCCCCACTCTTGTTGGAAGCCTCTGTTCTGATTCTGGTGTGTACCTGATAGACTTGGCTCCTGCCCTCTATAAACGCTTCATCACATTGTTCTCCTGCCCTACCAGCAGAAGCAGCTTTCTGTTGTTGCTAATCTCTGGATTGCTTTCTCTTCCCTTATTTGGTTTTGCGATGCTTCCAGTAGCCTTGTTAACTAGTTCTTACATGAAATTCCTTTTACAGAACTACCCCACATTCACTCTTTCTTTAGACTGACACTGATATATATATCAAGATTGGGTTAACTTGTTATTAATTTGACCCACATTTTGAAATTTAGTTTTGGGAATGGGTGGATTTGAGGGTCCAAAATTCAAAAGAAAGGGGTATCATAGAAAACTGAGCCTGACACTCTGCATGAAGTTTTCTCTGGAGGCATTTACCAATCCCTAAGAGACTGAGAAGCCAAACAGATATTTAAAATGTTAAAAAGCTAAGAGATGTACATAATCTCAGTGAGAGAGAGAGAGATTGGGAGAGAGAAGTTGGGGGGGAGAGAGAGAGAGAATGTTAAAGCCTGTCATGGAGGAGGGATCTGGGAAACAACACAGACATTTAGTTGAGACCCCTGAACAGCTCCTCCTAAGAATGAGAGCAAACTGGAAGAAGGCCAGTCCTCACAAAGCCTGAAACACAACCTGAAGCCATCTTAATTCCTGATTAAATCAAGGTAGTCTTCCCAAGGTAGTCTGTCAGAAGAAAATTAAATTCTATCTGGAAGAATATAAATCATCTAAAGCCTCTATATTTTAAAAATATACAATAAAACTAACTAAACATGACAGTAAAAAATGACCATATGGCTGAAAATCAAGAGAAAAAAGGTACAGAGCCATAATGTAAAAAAAAAAACAAACGTACAACAAAAAACCCCAAAAACCTCCAGATGTACAATGCAACTCCAGCATTTGGAGTTATCAGACAGATACTGTAAAGAAACTATAGTTCACATGTCCAAGAAAATAAATAAAAAATTTCAGTGGAGAACTGGAACCTATAAAAAGAGTAAAGTGGAAATTTTGGAACTGAACTAATTCCAATAGCTGGGTTCAACAGAAGTTTGATTGCAACAGAACTGAGTAATAGTGAACTAAGATATGCAGTAGAAAATATGTACATTTAATCACAAAGATAAAATCTGAAGGAAAAAAATGGGGCACACTAAGAAGTCTAAATATGTGTGATTGAAGTCTTGGGAGGAAAGGAGAGAGAGAGAGAAAAAAAACAAAAGCGGGGCATAAGAAATGTTTGAAGAGTTACAGTGTAAGGATTTCACAAAATCTAATGAAAGACCTCAAGACCAAATTCACGAGGTTCTGCAAACCATAGCAGAACAAATACAAAGAAATCTACGCTTGAATACATTATAGTAAAATTGCTGTAACCAAAGTCAAAATGAAAATCTTAAATGCAGCCAGAGGAAAAGAAGGCCCATTAGCTTCACAGAAGCAGCAGTAAGACTGACACAAACAACAGAGGGTAAAACAAGACCAAATTCTGAAAGAAAATATTCTCTAACCTGTTGTTCTGTATTTCAAAAATGATGGAAAAATACTTTGCAGACAAACAAAAAAAGAGAATTTATTGCCAGTAGTCTCATGCTAAAATAAAGAATAGGGCTTCCCTGGTGGCGCAGTGGTTGAGAGTCCACCTGCTGATGCAGGGGACACGGGTTCGTGCCCCGGTCCGGGAAGATCCCACATGCTGTGGAGCGGCTGGGCCCGTGAGCCATGGCCGCTGAGCCTGCGCGTCCGGAGCCTGTGCTCCGCAACGGGAGAGGCCACAACAGTGAGAGGCCCACGTACCGCAAATAAATAAATAAATAAATAAAGTAAAATAAAGAATAAAAATATAAAAAGAGATATCACAATGATTAAAGCCTTTGCTCAAATGGAAATTATAAAGACATAAATTTGTTTGCACTTAATAAGATAAATTATGTAAATTTAAATATATACATAAAGCAAAGTGATAGTGTGAAAGATTTCAGCATGTCCAAAATCATGGTGGAGATTTTAACATCTCTTTCCCAGTAACTGGTAGGAAAAGGAGATACGAAATCAGTGGAGCTATAGAAGACTTTCATAATAACAACAAATCTGTTAACAAATAGAAACAAATGTCATCTGATTATGCATATGTAGTCAAACCCTGCAGAATATATTATCTTTTAAAGTACACATGAAATTTTTATCTAAATAGACCATACGATGGGCCTGAAAGCCACCCACACAAATTTCAAAAATTTGAAGTCATACAGTTTATTCTCTGACCACAGTGGAATCCATCTAGAAATAAAATCCCCAAATACTTGAATATTAAGTAAAACACATTTAAATAAACCGTGGGCCGGGCTTCCCTGGTGGCGCCGTGGTTGAGAGTCCACCTGCCGATGCAGGAGACACGGGTTCGTGCCCCGGTCTGGGAAGATCCCACATGCCGCGGAGCGGCTGGGCCCGTGAGCCATGGCCGCTGAGCCTGCACGTCCGGAGCCCGTGCTCCGCAACGAGAGAGGCCGCAGCGGTGAGAGGCCCGCGTACCGAAAAAAAAATAAACCGTGGGCCAAAGAATAAATCACAATGGAAAATTGAAAATATTTTGACTCAAATAATGATGAAAATATAGCATTTTAAAATTTGTGGGATACAACTAAAGCTATGTTTAGAGGAATCTTAGAGCTTAACTTGATATATTATAAAATAAAAGACTGAAAATAGATGTTCTGAGTATGTATCACAAGAAGTCAGGAAAAAAGACACAAAATAAGGAGTACTTTATTTATAATTAATTTATTTTATTTATAGTACTTGATTAAAAATCAAAAAGCCAAATATTATTTCTTTGAAACATCATTTAAACTGACATTTCCTTAGCAAGGGGGAACATGAGAGTAAAGAGAAGATTATATTACCGATAGCAGGAATATAAAAGGGAACATTACTATAGATTTAACAGATATTAAAATGTTAATAAGAGGTACAATTGCAAAGAGAGGCCATTATATATAAAAAAGGAAGACCTTTCATATCAGAGTCATGAGCTGAGGGAAACAATGGACTTATGTGATGAAATAGAGATTATGGAAGTGGGAGCTGCTGCAAGGGAGCAGTTCTCTGAGCCCTGCAGTAACTACTACTGAGGTCCACTAATTCCTCTGCTTTCGTCATATCACTCCCATCCTTCTCCAACTCCTAACCACCCTTTGGTCTATGAGGCTTTTGGAAGGAGACCACTATCTCCCGTCATGTGTTTCCCATGTATGGTGCTTATGCACAGACAGCACTCCATTACCAAAGGACCAGTGCTATTGCAAACCAAAGCCAAGACTTTGGCCCTAACTCACTCCCACTTTATCTTCTCATCACATTCTTTTCCCAAGGCAATGAGCTTGGAAAACTGAATTACCTGGAGGAAAGAAAAAATGATTAACAATTCAGAAATACCTTTTAGTCAAAATTGGCTTGTCACTGCCTATTTTCAATTCTTGTTTTATACCTTCCGAAGTATTCTTGCAGTTAATACATATAATTTATCAAAAATTTTTAATACTTTTAAATAGAGTTCCAGCTGCTTAGTTGATAGTAGAGTATTCTTAATATGACTGTGATTCAAGAACTTCTCAGAGGAAGATGCATCTGAAAACTTCTCACCAGCAACATGAGTAGTATTCGGAAAGTCATATTTAAATATGAGTCAGGTCAGATATTTTGTTAATCATCCTTGCAGATTCAGGAAAATTTTGTTTGTTTGCTTTGGAAGATTTTATACCTATTTCAGTGGGATTTAAGGGAAAGATATTCATGGCATGTAGTAGATCCATGATTTCTGTTTGCTTTCCCATATGGTATTGTCCCACTATTCCACAGTTAAGTCTCTGGTACTCAATTTCCTACCAAGAAGCATTTTTCAAATGCCTTGAATTTAAAACATAAATCCACTCATGCTGGCCTACCTCTGTTTATTTTTATAGGATTATTCTTTCTTTGTGGGCTAATTAGAAATGTAATTAGGATTTGCTTTGTAATCCATGCAAGCCTTCTCACTGATTTCACTGAGTACTTAACTGTAATAGGAGCAGTAGGACACAATTCTCATTTTCACCTCGGAGTTCTAGACTGTTTACTTTGGTCCTTAGAGTTAAAATGATATAGTGATTCCAGTACTCAGATGAATATTAAGTGTGCAGAATCTTTGATTCCCTGTGTCTCTTCCTTTTTAATCTTTCCCAGATGCCAGATATAGTCTGCACTTAGGTGTGAGGAAGACTCATGGGATTCTTCTCTCCTGACCCACAGCCATAAAGAAACCAAAAGCTGGGCTTCCTCCTTTTGAATCCCAGAAACCTCTCTTTGGTGACATTCTACACAGATAAATAAGCTCCTGGTAATCTCCTATTGCTGAGACTCTGCAATGCCCAGGGATATTTGAATCTTTAAACCACTTTATCCAACCTTCAAGGGCTATGGCCCAAAGTCTTCTGGAGTAAGGAATTCATATCGTCTTCCCAATAAAGGAAAAAAGATTTGCTATCAAAATGAATAGTTACATTCCTGACTAGCTTGTCTAATCTGATTTCCAGCAAACATACTTTTGCCATGGACATACATGCTCCATATCTTCAATGGCAGCTTGAACATGAAAGTTTAATTCCAGGCATATAATAGACTGTTGGAAGCTTCAAATGAGACATCTATTTCAGTTTGTTTTTTTTTCTCGGGCATAAGATTGAAAACTAGAGTTAATCCAGATAAACCAGGTGCTAGGAAAACCTGTTTACTATGGCCCATCCAGGATTATTCTAGTTATTACTGCTGCCTTACAAATTCCTCTAAAACTTAATAGCTTAAAACCACCTCTGTTTTGCTCAGAATCTTGTGGGTCAGAAATTTGGAAAAGGCTCATATTACTTGGGTTCTTTCACATAGGTGCAGTCAGATGTTGGCTGGTGCTGCAGAATTGTGAAAGCTTGACAGGCTGGGTATGCAAAATAGCTCACGCACAAGACTGGTAGTTATTGTTGGTTTTCTCCTGGGAACTCATCTGGGCTGTTGAACTGGTGTGTGCCTATACATGGCCTTTCCACTGTGGTGGTCCCAGGGTAGTTGGGCATTTTGCACAATGACTCCGGGCTCCAAAAGTCAGTGTCCTGGCTCATAAGATGGATGCTACATCACCTTCTATGACTCAGCCTTACAAGTCACACAGCATCACTCTGCCACATTCTGTTGGTCCCATATGGGCAACATTCCTGCCCAGATTCAAGAGGGAGGGGGGTAAGACTCTATCTCTTAATGCTGAAGGAGCAAAGTCAGAGATGAGGATGTGGCGTGAAAGTGTTCTAATCAATTTGGGGAAATATAATCTGTTTCAAAGGTAATATAATATTAGAATCTTCAGTTGGACCAAGAAGTGCCCAAAAAGCCACTGCTCAATGTATAACTGAAAAGGGCAGCTGGGACTCCAGTAAACCTACACAGAGGCAAAGTGGAAGCTGAAGATGGGACCAGGAGGATGGCTGAGGTGTCCATGTGAGTGTTTTCTCTCAGAAAATACGTGGACACTAACTGGACAAGAAGTTTCCTTTGTCTACCAGTTCCTGTCCCCCTTGAGGATCTGACCAAGAGGACTTTTAAGTATTGAGACAAAGGAGGAAAACACACTCATTTTATCACCAGTAGATTCATAGAAAACATTGATTAAGTTTGGTACCTACAAACTACAGAAAGACCGAGGCTTTCTGAATACTCTGAAAATTAATGAAGAAACTGGGTAGATCCTTCATCAAGTGACCGGTGACATATCACTTTGAGTAGAGGGAGGGAAGAAGAAGCTTGTGACAAAGTTGCCCAGTCATGGGGTGATAGGGTTTCATTTGTGTGTTCTTTTCAGAGGCTGTCCTACTAAGTAGTATTTTACGATTTTCTGAAGACTCAGTTTTTCCACTATGGGAGGGGGTGCTTTGTGTAATGCTTTAGAGACCCTCCTCTTTTGTGTTACTGCATAGGCCAGAGTGGAAATTTCCTGAGGGGACCTTTACTCCTTCTACAACTGGAGATGAAGAGTGACCTTTGAAGATCATAGAAGGAGTGAAATTAATGTCTTTCTGATCAAGACACTATTTTGGGTGTCCTATTGTCTTATTTTATCTTCAAAACAATTCTGAGATGTTAATAGTATTATTCTCCCTTGACAGATAAGTATATGCTCATTGTTAAAGGATAAATTCTGAGTAAGGTTTTCATAGTTAGTGTTCTCTGTGTCATAAAAAAAAAAACAACGATGTGTCAAATGCCAAAGCTCTGGTCTCCGTCCTGCTCTTCAATGCTTTTTAGGATACCAGTGACATTCAGAGGAAGACATTTGCCATTAATGCTTCTCTTCTTCTTGATCTTCTCTAAAGTGCTGTTTTGATTTTCTCCAACTCACAGAGGAAACCTCAACATAAGAAAAACAAAGCCTGTGGCAAAAGGGAAGTTATAGATAATTCTGTTTGTAATCCTGCTGAGATCCAACGCTGGGCAGTCAATCCCTGTAGTCAAAGGTGGGAAGTCTTAAGACAGTTTGAATGAGATAGGGCTACAGATGCACTTCTACTCTAGTTTAGAGACAAAGGAGAAAGGTCTCAGCCCTTTTATAGGTATTACTCCTGTGCGTGGATGAAGCAGGTGACAGCAAATGCCAAATGAAATTAACAGAAAGCTCAGTGGGTAAAATAATTTCAGGCCTGAGATAGCAGAGAATAGAAAGAGAGCATTCTAGGATTCCCTGCATCCCTACCTATATATAGATTTTTGATAACTACAAAATTAAATTTCAGAAAATGAGACTTGATTTAGTACTACTAATTCTTTTATTCATTTGTGGATATCTGGAATTTGTTTATATATCCAAAAAAGGTGGATTGAACTTCTACCAAGCAGTGAGGATGTATTGGTATATAAGGAAAGCATGATCTCTAGCCTCATGAATAGTCTAGTTGGGCAAGCATACAATACACAGTTTTTAAAAAATTACTGTGGGAGGGAGACGCAAGAGGGAAGAGATATGGGAACATATGTATATGTATAACTGATTCACTTTGTTATAAAGCAGAAACTAACACACCATTGTAAAGCAATTATACTCCAATAAAGATGTTAAAAAACAAATTACTGTGAAGTTACCAGTTTTGATAAGTACTGTGAGAGAAAATTGTAAAGTGCAGTGATGGGGATTAGAGTGACCTGCTCTAGAAGGGTCAGCAGAAAATGTCTTGCTGTGAAACTGAGACCTGAGTGCTATGAGAATCCATGAGAAGAGTGATCTAGGCAGAGAGAAAAGATCTATGGAGATGGGAGTCCAGAAGAGGGAAAGTGTGCATGGCCTTTCAAGAACTGTAAGAAGGTGATTGTCCTGGATCATGGAGTGCAAAGAGAAGCATGTGGCAAGGGTGAGCTGCTGGAGATAGGTCAGGACCAAGGTATGACAGCCCTGTGGGCCATAGGCAACACTTTGCTTTTATTCTCAGTGCAGCAGGTGGCTGTTGGAAGCTCCTTGAGAAAAGAGTGACGTGATCTGATTTACATTTAAATAGTCATTTGTGGAGAAGATGGGTGTTTGATCCTCAGCACTTTTCTGAAGGCTAAATTAATAATGAAGTATACCGGGGCTCTTTTCCAGAGAGCCGATAATGGGATGCCACCTATTTCCTTCTGTTTCTTCTATATTCATCTGAATTCTCTATAAGCAAGCAACAGGAAAAGGAATTCTTCGTAACTAATCAACTCGAGTTTTGATGCATGGTCCTGCTCTAACCAGAACTAGCCCAACCAGCTGATATGATGGAGTCTCCTCAGAATGGAAGGCAGTGAGCTGAGCTCAGAGGGTAGAGACTGAGGGAAAGAAACAGACGGGGAGTTGGCAATGAGGGAACATCCAAATTCTAACCCAAGCTCAGGGATATTGGGGTTATATGAAAAGCATGATCCATAGGGAAGGTCACTTGTTTACTGCAGGAGCAGATCTCAGTACTGGGTGGACTCCTGAGTCCAGAGAGAACTGTCTGCATTGATTCATTTGACATCAGATGTGAAACCCACCCCTGAGTGGCAGTAGCTGGCAAGACCAAGGCTGCCATTGGCTAGATGAGAGTTCAGGTCAAGACTTTCAGCCCAGTGAGTGCAGCAGTGAACACAGGAGCAGACCAGAGGGTCATTCTGGTAGATGGATCACGCCTGTCCAATGCCTGCTTTTGCTTAGCACATGTGTTTTAAAGGCAAGAAAGAGATGACGGCCTTTTTTTTTCCTGTAGTGGTGGGGGACACAAGTGACAATTCTAGCTGTGTTCAGGGAGATGTAAATATCTGATGGGCTTTCTAGCCTATACTTTTTGCCATAATGTGCAGCAGATCCTACTGCTCTATATGTCTAGAGGAAACTCTGGAATCATGCTGACATGTCACTATGAAACTCCTATCCACCAGCAGGAACCTTCCTGCTTAGGAGGAGACAACAAGTCATTCATAGGCTGAACATGGTGCTATACGGGACAACAATGAAACCATCAAACAGACTGCATCTCCTTCTCAAAATGCCCCTTCCAGACTGGCCACTGCTCAAAGCAGGAGGAGCAGACGGAATCAAAAAAATCTACAAACCATAAATGCTGGAGAGGGTGTGGAGAGAAGAGAACCCACCTACACTGTTGGTGGGAATGTAAATTGATGAAGCCACTAGGGAGAACAGTATGGAGGTTCCTTAAAAAACTAAAAATAGAACTATCATATGACCCTGCAATCCCACTCCTAGGTATATATCCAGAGAAAAACATGGTCCAAAAGGATACATGCACCTCAGTGTTCATTGCAGCACTGTTTACAGTAGCCAAGACATGGCAGCGACCTAAATGTCCATTGACCGAGGAATGGATAAAAAAGATATGGTACATATATACAATGCAATATTACTCAGCCATTAAAAAGAATGAAATCATGACATTTGCAGCAATATGGATGGACCTAGAGATTGTCATACTGAGTGAAGTAAGTCAGACAGAGAAAGAGAAGTATAGTATGATATCCCTTATATGTGGAATCTAAAAAGAAATGATACAAGTGAACTTATTTACAAAACAGAAACAGACTCACAGACTTAGGGGACGAACTTATGGTTACCAGGGGAGAAGGATGGAGGGAAAGGATAATTAGGGAGTTTGGGATCGACATGTACACACTGCTATATTTAAAATGGATAACCAACAAGGACCTATTGTATAGCACAGGGAACTCTGCTAAATGTTATGTGACAGCCTGGATGGGAGGAGAGTTTGGGGGAGAATGGATACATGTATATGTATGGCTAAGTCCCTTTGCTGTGCACTTGAAACTATCACAGCATTGTTAATCGGCTATACTCCAATATAAAATTAAAAGTTTAGAAAATAGTTTTAAAAAGCTGATCTTCAGAGAATGACATGGAAGAAAATACGAATATGTGAGATTATTAAAATACGTGACTTTGACATTTAAAAAAAAAAGTGGATTAGACTGAAGTCCAGAAAAGCCCTCTGTAATCATAACAGCCACAGGAAAGCGATCCCTAAATCAAAATCTTCACTGGGGTAATAAACAGGGAATCTGATATGCAGTGCCTAGTTCGTGGAACAATGGTGGCACAATACAGAGGGGGCAGGATGGAGACCGCATCCTGACCAGAGCCCAACATGCTTTACATTCCACCTGAGATGAAGCTAAAATATTAGAGTATCTGAGTGTCTTTGGCTAGCAGCTGTGTCACTAAACAAAAATTTTTAAGGTCACAGGGTCAAATGACCACAAGAGGTGTGATGTGAATAATACAATAGAGAGTGGTGGAGACTCTGGTCAACTGAAGAACGTATGCTAGTTTCAAGTCCAACAATTAGCTATTCAGTTCTGGTATACTGTTGCCGTGTTGAAGTCTGGAGCCAGTATTACCAGATATTTCAAGGTTTAAGAATAACCACGTAGGGCTTCGCTGGTGGCGCAGTGGTTGAGAGTCCGCCTGCCGATGCAGGGGACACGGGTTCGTGCCCCGGTCTGAGAGGATCCCACATGCGGCCGAGCGGTTGGGCCCGTGAGCCATGGCCGCTGGGCCTGTGCGTCCGGAGCCTGTGCTCCACAACGGGAGAGGCCACCACAGTGAGAGGCCCGCATACCGCAAAAAAAAAAAAATAACCACGTATCCATGGTTTTAAATGGCATATCCTATTTTAAAAAATTATTGTGTAACTTGGTTGACAACATTGTGTGGACAGAACCTAATGCATCTGCAGTGCTGCACCTGTCCTGGAGGCTATTATTTGTAACCTGGAGGTTTGCAAAGATAATGATTATGTATGGTAGTTCTCCTGCTCACTCTAATCCAATCTAATTCTCTGTGGGACTCTCGGTCTGCTGGTAAGAGTGGCAACAAAGCGAGTTTTATGCACAGCAAATGAGATTGTGAATAGATGACCTGGCTGTAAGCTCCTTAGATACTAAAATAATGTGACAGATTCTCATCTCAGGAGATAGCTGTATGTGACGATGGTGCTTCACCCCTGAAGCTTCAGGGACAAACCCATCTTGCAAGATCTGAGCATCCACGTGATGTTTGCTTCATAACTGACGAACAGCAGTGGATGATGAGCATAAACTCTATGTTCTCTGTATTACTGGCCTAATCTGATCAAATCCTCCATGTCCATTGGCCAGGGCAGTAATTGCGACTGACAGATGATCCAACTTTAAAGACAGAAGCTTTCACAGACTGGAGAGGACTGGGCAGAAACTCCATGCTAGGACAGAGGCACAGGAGGCAGGCAAAGGTTAGACATCATGCCTGGGTCCCAGCTGCGAGTTTCAGTCTCTGTGGGCTCCGGAAAACAGCTCTTGACTTTTACCAATTTACTGCGGTCTGTTACTTTGGAAAAATGCCTCTAAATATTTCCTGGGCAGCTCAGCCCCTCCCAGAGCCTCCACAGGAAGCTCAAGTCCTTCCTCCTTGTCTCATTAATTCACAGAATGTACTTTGTTTCATATGATGGAAAATTCCTTTGTTGGAAAAGGAGAAGCAGCATTGTTCTGTCGGGAATAAAATGCAAAGCATTACCCTAACGTCTGTCTGAGGTGAGCCAGACCTCAGGGAATGGCCAGGAGAGAGTGTGGGAGGCAGCAGTCCAGCCCCACCCTGTTGCTCAGTTCTCTGTGGTCCAAAAGAAGTTGGGCGAGAGGGGTGCACATTCTCCTAGGACGGAGACCCTTGAAATCGCAAGGGCTGTGCATGGATCTGTGGAAATCCTGGGTCTAAATTCTCAAAGTCTGCTTTGTGAGTGGGCCCAGGAAAGAGGGCCCCACCAACACACACACCCCACACACAGCCAGAGCCCATGATTTAGAATGTTGCCTGGGGGGAGCTGCACTCAGTTCAGTGTTTGGAGGATATACCCTTTAGTTGTGAAAAAGCAGGCACAGATGAGATCCATGGCTGGCCTCACCACCTGGCATAAACTAGTTATCACTCTTCCCTCGTTCATCCCAGAGGTTGTTGGAAGAATTTCCCACTCTCTGCATCCCCAACAGAGCACCTGGGCCCAGGCTGAGGGCACAGAGCTTGTCAGCTGGCTCTTTTCTTTCCTCAGACTTTCTCAGAATGAGTAAGTCTAGCAGCAGGTTTGGAAATTATAGCCAATGTACTTTGAATGTGTGTCAGCGTCACTGACCCTAACTCACATCATGGAAAAGTAAAGCGGCCACATTATACCCGTATGGGATGGCTAAAATCCTAGAGTGGCCCCTCTACCTGTCTCCTTCAGATTGGAGAGTTGGAGGATCATCCCTGAAGAATTGCTAAGCAGGACGATCCCACTCATCCCAGAGAGCACACGCTCACCAAGGCAGGAACACAGCACCACACAAACATCCACGGGCCAGTGAAGGTCCCCCCACACATACCTTCATCAGCTGAGTGTAGGCTACCTTCTGCTGCATAACACTTGGCCCCAGATTACAGTGGCTTACAACACAGAGTGTTTCTTTCTCACTCACATCCCGTGTCTTTATAATGGATGGACTGGGGCTGTGTCCCACATCTTCATTCCAGGACCAGAGATGCAGGGTTAGCCTCTATCTGGGATGAGAGTGATGGGGAACCACGCTGTGGCTCCTAAAACGTCAGCTTATGAGTGGTATCCACTACTTATACTCCTATTTTCTTAGTGAAAGCAAGTCACCAAGCCAAGTTGGAATCACTGGGACAGGGAAATACAATACTCTTGCATGAGAATAGCAACTACTTGGGAAGGGTAATGCACCCATTTCACACCCCTGTTCCTTGCAAGGTATATCCTGTCTTGGGAAAGGGAAGCATAAAGCTCAGAACAATAATCTATTAATTTAATATTAATTGAATACCTACCATGTGTCAGAAAATTCCAGGTATAAGGGATAAGACAAAGCAGGACACATTCCTACTATTAGGGAGCTTAGATTCTAGGGGGGAGACTGGAAATAAAGAAACATGTAAATATACAGTATATTTGTGATTGGTGCTGTGGAAGATGATATAACAAAGTAAACGGGGAAGAAAATTCCGGGATGTGTGTATGTGCACGTGTGCTGTTTTATTTAGTGCTGGGGGGCTGTTGGCTGGCTTTCAGTGGAGGCGTGGCATTATCCTGCTGCCACTTTGAAAGGTTACTCTGTATGCTGACTGGCAGAGGCAGAAGCAGGAGGACGAGGTGGTGGATTTTGTGGGAGTTCAGGCTAGAGGTGGTGGTGGTTTGAATCAGGATGGTGGTGATGGTGAGGGGTATGACAGTGGTCAGATTCGGCATATATTTTGAAAACGGACAATGGATTTGTTGTCGGACTGGTTGTGGGGAGTATGAGAAAAAGAGAATTTGAGGATGACTTGGGTATTTTGTCTTGAGCAATTAGAACAGATGAATTGCATTTGTCAAGACACTGAGCTGCATAGGGAGAGGTTTGGGGGTGAGGGGAATAGGGCAAGGTGGAATTTCAACCTTGGCCCTGTGATGTTTGAGGTTCCTGTCGGACATTTGTTGGAGATGTCGTATGGGCAGTTGTAAATGTGGTTTTGGAGATCAGAGAGATGTTCAGGCCAGAGATTTAAATCTTGAGTCATCATTTGTTTGCTTTTAAGGCCATGAAGCCAGATGAGATGACTCAGGGAGTGATGTGGGCAGAGAAATGGCCTGAGCGTAGAACCTGGGGGAGGAGAAGCTAGTGAAGGAAGCTGGGAAAGGGTGCCCAGCAAGGCTGAGTGAAACCAAGAGAGTGGTGTTATGGACGCCACACAAAGAGGTTGTTCCAAGGAAGAGGGAAAGATCAGCAGTGCCCAGAGTGGCTGGAGGAGCTGAGCATGGCCACCGCGTTTAGCCAAAGGTGGCAGAGAAAAGCTGCTGCACAGACAGGGTGTCTAGGGGGAAATGATGGCACATGGTTCCCGCCTTTCTGAGCGCTCTCAGCCACAACCCTGAGGATTCTCAACCTCCAGACTGAGCGTACCCAAGCCGCTGTTGGCCCGGAATCGTGGGCTATCAGCTGGCTCAGGCTCCAGCCTGCGGAATCTGGAGGCCCTTTTGGACGGCTGGGTGTCTGGCACTCGAAAGTCCACTGAACCACGTTTGTTTAATCAGCATGTAATCCACATAAAACTGGCCCAAATACACGGAGCTGCATTCAGAAGTAAAACTAGTATGATATCCAGAGAGCACTGAGAAGCAATTGACTTTTTTACTGAGGGCTCTTTAAGAAGCACTAGATAGGGATTACTAGCTAACCCACATCCAACACTCTGAAATTCCTTTCCTTGGTGTCTCTTCTACCCTTTCATTTATGAGGTGCTGAAGCTGCCCCTCGATCTCTCCTTTCACGTCTACCAACTCCCATGAACCCTCTGTAAACACAACCTAGGCTGACTCCTCGCTCTCTCCCCTTCTCCTCCTATCTCTTTGGCTCTACTTCTATTTGTTTATTTTCCTATCGTGCATAGCTTTCTGCCCTTTCTAGTGTAGATTAATTTAGTTTTCCTGGTGGTCTTTCCGTTTTCTTCTCTACAGTTACCAGGATCAATAAAGCAAAGGCCAGGAAGCTGGCCAGAAAACACAGGAATCTCAGAAGGAGAGGAAAGTAGCACTGGGATGCAGGGCTGTCCGCTGTGACGTGCCTGCTTGTGCTGCTTGGATTTGCATGTGCCCACAACTCTCTTTTTGGGCCGAGAGTCAGACGGAGCCCCCTCACCGCTCTCTGGGTGCTTGTGTCTGCTGGGGCCCATAGAGGGGTCTCTAGTCAAAAGCAGGGCCCCTCCTCCTAAGCTCCACCCACTGCTAAGGAATTCAACTTTGCTTCTGTTTTGACCTATTTCTCCTCCCTTCTGGGATGTGTGGGTTGATGTTCCCCTTTGAGGATTTGCCAGAAGCAAAAATCACCATCCCGACTGCCTGTCACTTAAACAAGAGGAGACTTACTAGATTTATCAGAAAGTACATAGTGCAGCAGAGATAAAAACACAAGGTTACCTTCAGGTCAAGCGGTCTCAGCTCCTGCCCAGTCAGGCCTTCCCAAGCAATCATTTTTCAGGCCCCGTGGGCATCTTGCTAGGCCCAGCATCTGACCCCTAGAGAGCATCCAGGAAAAGGAATCAGATGCTCCTGCAGCCCAGGAGGCTCCCCTAGTTCTCCGTCTAGGAATCAGTCGGCTTTAGAGCTTTAGTGGGGTGAGGGGCTGTGACTCAAAGTGGCGGCTGCCTTCTCCCAGCTGCATTGTGTGTGGTCTTTCAGGGGTGGGGATGGGGGAGATTGGTTACCTTCACTCTTGCTGTTAATTCCAAGGGCACAGCAGGGGTGAAGTAAGCTTGCAACTGGACTTAAGGAAGTGAGGGGTAGGGTCTGCAGCTGTGATTCCTGTTGCCACTTTAATCCATCATGGGAGCTTTGGGTGGTGAAGAGTTGAAATTGAAAGTTCCATTCAAGCAGCAATCAAAGCTTATTTAGTATCTCCTTAAACACACAATCCTATATCCCCTTGGACTGAAGACAGCAGCCATTTCCATTGTTACAGAGACCCATTTTCTAGAAAGAAAATACAAGATATTTCAAAATGAGTGTTCAGAAGAGAAAAGAAAGTTTGTGCGTTTGTGTATGATATATGTATGTTTGTGTATTCTGCTCCTATGTGCCCTCTTTCCAGTATCCTATTCCAAAGCAGAATTGTACATTGCCCTTAAAAGACAGCAAGCTCTATGACAACAGGCATCGTGTTTATCGTGCTCACTTCTGTACCCTCAGAGGGGATACTGACCGGAGTTGGGTGTGTTGAATTAATGAAAGCAGAGAGAATCATCAGGGTCTCTCCAGTTCCACCTGCTTGAATGAACACTTCCATGCTCCCTGGTTCTGCTTTCCCCACCATATCCAATGCCCACAGATAATCTAATGCCAGAACTGAATTTGAGTTTGCTACATCTGCTGGGATGCTTGGCTTTGGACCACACCCCTGAAGCCACAAAGAATAGGCAGAAAGCAACCCTTAGCTCGTGACCCACATATGTCCACCTTTATTCCTCTCCTCCCTCAACAGTAGTTTGAGCAAGAAGCGTAAAAATGGTAAGACTAAAAAAGTGTCAATTTTAAAGTATCTTAAAGATCTCAGTATTCAAGGTAAAAAACAACTGCACTGGATCTTGGGTCTCCCCTGCCTGTGATAACCATTCACCAGACACTCAAAGCTGGTCCTCACTTCCTTTCTTTATGTTGGTATAATAGGGACGAACATGGGGCGGTAGTCAGTGCATGAGAGTGAGATGTTCTCCAGGAACAGGTAACATGACCACTTCCTTGAGTGGGAGGCAGTGTTGATGGGGAGTGGGATGGGCGGTAAGAATTGTTCACCAGGAGCCGTGGAGAAGCTTTTCCAGGAGTTTCAAAGCATATCCTTGAGGGGTGCAGCCAGACCAGAGGGTTTACAGTAAAGTATAAGGAATACCAAGGTAAAGACCCAGCTGTTCAGGGATTCTGCTGGTCACTCTGGTCTGTTTTTATGGAGCATTGTTTTCGTTTTCATGCTCTGCCTTCATACTAATCTCATTGTTTTAAACAAATATATAGTATTCCATTGTGTGACTATACTTTTATTCATTATACTCATTCCCTATTAATGGACATTTAGACTATTATTCTATGTTGTTGTTGTTGTTACAAAGGTGCTATAATATGTGTGTAGCATAATAACTTGTGCTATTATTTTTTAGGATAGATTCTTAAAATTTGAATGATAGGGTCATGGGTGAAGCTTTTTTTCTTTTTGGTAGATATTGCAAACTTACAACCTGGAAATTTTGTTGCAGTTTATTTTTATTTTTTAAATTTAATTTAATTTATTTTTATACAGCAGGTTCTTATTAGTTATCTATTTTATACATATTAGTGTATGTATATGTCAATCCCAATCTCCCAATTCCAAATTCTCATCAACCAGATTTCAATTTCAACTCATCAACCATCATTATACTTACCAACAGTAGGCATTCTATTGCTTTCATGGTTTTACTTATGTATGTGATAATCAGTCTCTAAATACTTGTTTTTATTTATTGATAAAGTATACCTTTTCCATAATTTATTCATTCTTGGTATATCTTTTTATAGAATTTTGATTAAAAATTTTGACCCTTTTTTCTTATTGAAGTGGTATTGGTATTTTTTCTTAATTTGCAAGAATGTTTTGCATATAATGGATAAGGAATTTAAGTCTATGTGTTGCAAAATTTTTCTAAGACAGAAACCATGTCTGTTTTTCACGTGATAGTTTTGTTTTTTTTTTTCTGTCAATTCACACCGTGCTTGGCCCAGAGTGGGCCATCAATAAATATATTTTAAGGAGTGAACAACATGGATGCACAACACTGTAGAAATTATGAGTGCAAAGACCCTTGCTTTACTTAAGCCTTTTTGGTATTGACTTATTGACTAATATCAACCCAACCTCTTTGTCTACCTGAGCCCCGAGAGTATGCCTGGTTCCATTCTCAGACAAACACAGTTCTTCCTTGGTATAATGCCAGTCTTTTCCTGGTATGTGCCTTCAGATCATCTATGGACTTTTTAATAATGTGGGCACAATTTCTCCTCTGCAGGGAATGACGATGGTCCAAGGAATGATCTTTAGTGATGAAATGCAGCGTTACTTGTGTATGTCAGCTTTGTTCTGTTAGTAATTATTTGATTATTAAATAAGATACTCAGTGTTATTTATTTGGGGCTTAGCTCATCATCTGTGGTCTCCTCCAGTTGTTTGTATTTTGGCTTCTTGAAGCGAGACATCCTCTCGTGCAGACGGAAGATTTTTTGAAAGTTGGTTTAACCTAAAAAAGTACAATAATCACAGCCTGTATATGATAATTTTATTATCTTAACCTCTCAAACCACCAAAATATAATACAAACAAAAGTCAAACTACATCTTTTTTAATTGAAGAGCTCAGTCTTTAAAGGTAATCTTAGCCTCTTAACATTCCTAGAAGAAGCCTTGAATTATCATTTTCTGACCAAAGACATGGACTATCTTGGCACTAATAGAGAGCTATGGCTTCCACTTGACACTTGGAATTTAACGGCGTACCTATGCTGTAATTTGTCAAGTATTGAGCGGGACACTGAATATCCAAGTGCTGTTTCCCACCCCAGAGGACTCACAGTAAATGAGCACAAGCATTATCTCCCACCAACCCAAATAATTTGCAGAACACCTGACCTATATGAGCACCCTGAGACAGGTGGAAAAACACAAATAAATTTCTAGGAATACATACCTTTACAGTAGGAGGCTTGTTAAAGAGGAAAAGATTCTGATTAATTTCTTCACAGGGCACATACAACACTCAACTTTAAAGGATGGAGGGTGGGGAGTCCTTAGTGGATCAAGGAAGTAAAAAATGTAAACATTTTCTTCCTATTAAGACAAAAAGCAAACAAACCCAGAAACAAACAAAACAAAACAAAAAACAACTTCTATAGAAGAAGTCAAACATAAAGATTGTTTATTTCAGTTCACCCAGAAATTCTTACAGTGTGTACCTAGAACTGCACAGAATGAAGGAAAAGATAGATTTTTATGCCTTGAGAAAACTGGGATCTGATTGATGAGTGGAGGCTTACACATTGCAATTAGACTATTACATAGAGAAACCGTGTACTATCTTTTAGATTTCACATATGAGTGATATCATATAATATTTTTCTCTGTCTGACTTCACTTAATATGATAAGTTCTGGGTCCATATATGTTGCTGCAAATGGCATTATTTCATTCTTTTTATGGCTGAGTAATATTCCATTATATATATACTATATCTTCTTTATCCATTCATCTGTCAGTGGACACTTAGGTTGCTTCCATGTCTTGGCTATTGTAAATAGTGCTGCTGTGAACATTGGGGTGCATGTATCTTTTTGAATTAGAGTTTTTGTCTTTTCCACATATATGCCCAGAGTGGGATTGCAGGATCTTATGGCAACTCTATTTTTAGTTTTTTAAGGAATCTCCGTACTGTTTTCCATAGTGGCTATGCCAATTTACATTCCCATCAGCAGTGCAGGAGGGTTCCCCTTTTCTCCTCTCCAGCATTTATTATTTGATATTACTTACATGTGGAATCTAAAAAACAGTACAGGGCTTCCCTGGTGGCGCACTGGTTGAGAATCTGCCTGCCAATTCAGGGGACACGGGTTCGAGCCCTGGTCTGGGAAGATCCCACATGCCACGGAGCACCTAGGCCCATGAGCCACAACTACTGAGCCTGCGCATCTGGGGCCTGTGCTCCACAACAAGAGAGGCCGCGATAGTGAGAGGCCCGTGCAGCACGATGAAGAGTGGCCCCCGCTTGCCACAACTAGAGAAAGCTCTCGCACAGAAATGAAGACCCAACACAGCCAAAAATAAATTAAAAAACAGTACAAATGAACTTATTTACAAAACAGAAACAGACTCCAAGACATAGAAAACAAACTTATGGTTACTAAAGGGGAAGGAGGGGGATAAATTAGGAGTATGGGATTAACAAATACTGTCAAATATAAATAGATAAACAGCAAGAATTTACTATATAGCACAGAGAACTGTATTCAATATCTTGTAATAACCTCTATTGGAAAAGAATCAAAAAATATATATATAACTGAATCTCTTTGTGGTATACCTGAAACTAACAGAATATTGTACATTAACTATACTTCAATAAAAATAAACAAATAAATAAAAAATAAAGTATACCAGAAGAAAACAGACAAGCAAACAAAAGCGTGTAGAATATGGTGCTAGGTTCAATTCAACTGAACTTGAGAACCAAGTTTTAGTACATAGTGCCTGCAAAGTACTGTAGAATATAAGATAAAGGAAACAAGTCCCTGTACCCTGGTTGTTTATTATTAAATTAGAAAGTGTGTATGCAGCCAGTAAACACCTAGGAAGTTCATGAATCTAATAAGCCCCTTCAACAACAGGGAACATGATCTTAGGACAGCATGGGGCTCTCTCCATGGGTGTTAATGAAGACAAGCTTCCAAAACACATTTTTAAACTCTGTATGCCTTGGTTTCCTTGGCTGAAATGATCCCTCCCATTGACAAAGTGAACCAGTGGGCTTGAAAGCACTGTGTCATTGTCAAGAGTGAGCTGTTGGGATACTGCAGGGATCCTTGTAGTAAGTTCTTAGAGGTAACAGTGGGGATAAGCAGGAGGGGACAGAGTGTCTGGATACTGCCTTTACTACTCTTAGATTAGGGACAATAGCTCCTTATCCTACCACTTGGCTTCTCAGGAATTATACCTCCTAACTGTTTACTATTTGGCCTTATTTCTAAGAGTAGATTTGTTTTGGACCTGAACCAGGAAAAACAAACAAACAGAGAAGCAGGAACCCCTCAATGGCAGCCTGACTTTTCAACAAGTATAGGAGATATGCAACATGCAAGGTGAGAAAACCCATGACCCAACATCACTGCATTGAGCAGAAGTGGATGTCAGGACATTTGGCAAAACTGCGTGGCTGAAGTTATTTTCCAGCTATTACCTTGAGCTCTTTATTTTTTCTAAATCTATTCCTGCTTTAGTTTACTTTAACCAAACAACAGAAGGCAAAGGGTATTAAAATGTTTGTTTTTTATTGGAACCCAGATATGATTTGATATTACGAAATCTTATACTGCAAACAAACAACCATACCAATCAAACAGCCATTTAAAAAGTTGGCTTCCAGTAGAGCAAGCCACTGAGTTGAATCAGAATCCTTTCTAATTATCCCAACAAGTTAAGTGCACGGGTCAGGATTCAGGCTGAACAGGGTCCTGGGAGACAGGGCACAGAATGGGGCAAACCTGGGGAGATTCCAGCTCTCAGGAAGCAGTGGACTCATTGGAAGCCACTGAAGAAGCAAATGAGACAGAAGAATAGACTCATATGAGCTGTGGGAGAATCTAGTTAAGTTGAATGTTCTCATACATCTTAGAAGCTGGCCAGGACACATGGTTACTTCCTTGCTCTGACTTCTGATCTTGCCACATCTAATTTTCCTTTCATCTTCCTGACTCTGGGAAGACAAGTTTTAAGCTGATACTAAGGTATAGACAGAGGCAGTGGGGAAAATTTGAAGTCACAGCATATTTATAATTTAGGGGAGACCCATGTATTATGCAAAATGGTTCTGTTCTTTCCAAATCAAAGATAATGAGTGACAACAGAGGGCTTCCCAATGTGGTTCTGCTGGGGAAGAGAAAAGAGAATCATTCAGGACAGTTGACAGGGAAGGATACACACCCCATCCCCAAGCTTTTGTGATTTATTTTCTTGTCTGTTCATGCTCACCTTGGTGGAAAGCCAGGCAAGAGATGAGCTTGGCTAGTTGGACCCTGGAGTCAGATGGAAAATGGCACACCTTTTATCTTCAGTTATCTTTCAGGGACCAGAAAGCACATACTAAATTTATGTTGTTTGAAAATCTTGGAGTTTAATTCAGATAGGCAATTCTAAACATGGCTGTCAGGTAAGAGGTAGGGATAGCATAAAAGTGATATCCTTGGAAAAGTATTGGAAGGCTAGTTGGGAGAAAGGGGATCTTAGGGAACCTAGAATGTCAAGAGTTAAGAGTTAGGGTGGGCAAATAGAAGGTGGTCGCAGAATTCCATTGTCTAAGGCCCCATGTACCTGGCTGATTTGCGATGACGTGGGTTTCTAAGTACTGAGTAGGTTGATTCGAAGAGCAGGGCCAGAGAGCTCCTTCCTTCCCGCTATTAAAGGCCCATGTCTTCCTTGCCCTGTGGTGCCAAATGGAGGTTTTAGCTGTCATTTTCTAGGAGAAAGTTCGTGGGTGTGGGAATTACACGCAAGACCCAAGTTCACTGAAAAAGAGAGGAAGGCTCTGTCAAGTCTCTGGCCACCTCTGACTTCCCAGTAATTTATATTTAGAATCGTGAATTCTGTGTTTGGCTCTCTGCATGTCCTTCTGGCTTGGGTGCTGCCTCTGCCGTACTGGACCCTGAGAACCAGTAACCTCCAGTGTTCTCGTGCCCCAGCACAGACAGATTCTTTTGCATATTAATTCAGTGAGGCGGGGGGGGGGGGATGCACAAAAACTCCAAAGCCTGGAATAATATGAAGCTTAGAAGGACATTAGTTATCTTAAGAAGAGGGTTCTGTCTTGGGGGATGCTAAGACCTCCCCCAACCACATGGGCCTCACCTCAGTCCATTGCTAAATCTGGATTCCCAGACCCCACCATTTAGGCAGTTTTAGGTGAGTGCCGCTTCTAGGTCTTGGGTGTCCTTTGTTCAGTCTGTATGCTGATGTCCCTGCTTCCTCCTGGCTGTGGCACTCAAGATCTTCACTCTGGCGGGGGCCGTCTTAGTGGGCTTCCTTCAACCTTTCGGAGTTCCTGCTTCTGCGACCCTAAACACTAGTGCCTTCCCTTTGACCTATTATGTTAACCTAAAGTGTATTCAGACAAGCTTGGGGGTAAGGCTGTGATCCCCTTTTGCAGACTTCAGCTTTTTTATATGAGTCAAGACAGACATGTAGGTCAGGACAACCCCTGCTTTTGAAAATGCCATAAATCTCTCCTCCATTCTGTTACCAATCAAGTTGTTGCCTCCTTTCTCTCCTTTCTGGAAAAGTCTTCTGCTCTGACTGTTCTTGTCCCTTCACTCCTATGGCCACCAGAGGCCCCTGCAGTCTAGCCTCCTTTCCCATCTCCTCCCAGAAGACTGCTCTCTGGCCCCGACCCCCTACTCAGGCATCCGAGACTTCTCTGCAGTGTTTGACCCTGTGGGTTGCTCTTGCCTTGAAACCTTCTCATCCTTTGCTTTTCTTAACATTACACTCTCCTTGGTTATCTTCTGTGATGTCCATTGGTCTCTCTTCCTAGACTTGCCCCCCAAATATTCGTGATCCTCCTTGTCATTTACTGGCTGAGGAAAGTAAAAGTGTTGGCTAAGCATCTGTGCTGTGACTACTTGGTTGTGAATCCCAGCTTGGTCACTTCTATTCTTGGACAAGTTTTTAACCCCTTCGTGAATCAGCTTCTTGTGGGTAGGAGAAGCAACTATAGTACCTAACGTATGGGGTCGTTGTAAGAATTAAGTAAAATAATATATGTAAAGTGATCACACAGTGAGCACCCAAACACATATATCCTGTTGATTATTAGTCTCTCATCCTCTCTGAGAGCTTTAACTACCAGCACTGGACTCTTGAGGCTCAAATCTATTTCACTAACTCAAAACTCACCTTTAATTTCCAGACCTCTATTTCCATTTTCTACATTTCTGGATATACCAGAGGAACATACAAATCAGCATGTCCAAAGCTAAACTCATTATCTGCTTCCTAAAAACCAGCTCTTTTTCCTGCATTCCATATCTGGGTTAATGATACTGCCATCTGCTGGGTTGTCATAATTAGAACTTTCAGAGTCCTTATCTACTGCTCTTTCTCTCTCACCTTCACAGTCAGTTTTGAACCAAGCCCTGACTATTCATCTCTCAAAATGTTTCTAAAGTCTTTTTATAGTCCTTCCTTAGTAACAGAGCTTCAGTTCAGTCCCTTATCATCTCTCACTTGGACTGTTAAAATAATTTCTGCCTCCATTTGTACTCCTTTCTTCAAAGCTTTTTGAAAAATAATGATCATGTTTCATTTCTGTTCTTAAGAAAATAAACAAAACAACAGCAACATCGAAAGTACCTTCATGGAGTCTCTGATGCCTAAGGAAGAAGTTACAGATATGCAGCCCTGCATTCTCTCAGCTCTAAACGCTGTCTCTAACTAACTTTGAACTCACATTTGCCACTTTTCACCTGAAGTATTTAAACTCTGGTACTGAAAAGGGATTTTTGATTTTATAAGCAAGTCACACCCTTTCAATTTTCCTTATCATTCTTTTCCCCCTTTTCTCTATTTGACAAAAATCTTACTCAGGTTTAAGTTCCGAAAATATGCCTTTTTCTGGGCAGCTCCTCACTGACCCCAAGCTCTATCCCCCAATGTTCAAAGCGGATATGCCAATACCTCTTCTAAGCTTCGTTTGCTCTTCTTACAGACCTGGATACTGAGCTTATAATATTACAATGATATTGTTTATTTCTGTTTCTTTCTCTTAGCTGCATGTTCTTAATGATCTCTTATTCACTATATATGGCACATATTAGCACTGAGTGTCAACTGATTGCATTTTCTGAGACTCTTTCTTCCTCTTGTCAACTTCCCTCCCAGGGCAACTAAACCTGGTGCCTCTTCCCTTTCCATTCAGACCTTTGTTTGGCTTCTGCCAAGTGTCTGTGTGCTGGCAGTGGGTCTTCCCAGCCCACTGGCATCACCATGATGGGCACGAATTTGGTTAATCGAAAGTTTCCTAGTGACACTCAAAATCCGTATTTACACAATGAAATGCATGTTATGGGATATACACAGTGTTACACTTATTAGAGTGAGTGCTTGCATCCCTTTGGAAATATTTTGATTTGTTTGGCTACTTTTGAGTATTTCAAGTATTTTTAGAATCAGACAGCTTCCATTTATGAATTTTACATTATGTCATATGCAGTTCATCAGATGCATCCCTTGTGATGTTCTGGCCTACATTTTGCTGTTTAGGGGCTATTTTAGGAGACTTTGCACCCTTTGTGGACCTATGAAGCAAATCATCTGATACCCAATTGGCCATTTTAGTGGAACATTATACTTTGACACAAGGAATAAAAGTTATTTAGCTCCATTTCTCTGTATTATTCAATAATCTACATCATAAAGTAATGCTTGATCAAAAAACAGTTAATCACACGCTACAATAATTTAACCTAAGACTTTGAGATTTGTAGGATACTGCTTTCACTATAAATATAGTATATACTCATTAAATAAAAGTTGGAAAGCTCAAAAGAAAGCTCAAAAGAAAAAAATTTCCATAATTTTAAGAGACATTCCCTTCTAATTGTTCTATGGTCATTGATGCAATTTTTATTTGATATTTTATCTTTAATATTTATTATATATTAAATACAATTTTTATTTTATGGGGAAGTTTTATTTATTTAACATTGTAAGGATACAAACTTTTATGAAATATGTGATGTGTATTAGGGACAGTTATATCAAATAGATCTTAAAATTAAAAGAAGAAAGGGGGGAAATAGAAAGTCAGTATAACTAAGAATTTTTGTGAGTCAATAGTGAATATGGGTATAATATGAATATTAACTCAAACACTGTGTAAATTGTGATTAAAAATTAATTTTATAGTGAAAAAACAGAAAATTCTTTTAAACCCTGTATCCTACCAGGATCTTACCTTGAGCAAGCTTATAAAACCTATTTATGTTGTGATTCACCACATTGTTTTCAAATATGAACTGACCAAAAACATTCATGGAAAAGAACTAGTCACTGGTAAATTGTCTTCTGGCAAGATGATGATATATTCTTCATGGCTGTAGTTTTGATGATCAGACCGGAGCAGTACTCAGTGGCAGCCCTATGACAGAGATGAAAGACATCATCGCATCCTGATCAGTCACGTTATGTTTTTACAGAGTCAGGTACAATGTGGACACGGACCACAATGATAATTAATACACTTGTGCTCCTCTTGGTATCTTGATGTGCTTTAATGCCATATTGTTTCCTCCAATGTTCTTCTTTTTTTTTTTTTTTTTTTTTTTTTTTTTGTGGTACGCGGGCCTCTCACTGTTGTGGCCTCTCCCGTTGCGGAGCACAGGCTCCAGACGCGCAGGCTCAGCGGCCATGGCTCACGAGCCCAGCCGCTCCGCAGCATGTGGGATCTTCCCGGACCGGGGCACGAACCCGTGTCCCCTGCATCAGCAGGTGAACTCTCAACCACTGCGCCACCAGGGAAGCCCTGTTCTTCTTCTTTTTTTTTTAATTGAGCAAGGTCACATTTATGAGTAAGTAGCTGATTCAGGATTATGAATCCAAGTCTGTTTCTGTCCAGAGGCTGAGCACTCATCTACAAAGTTGCATTTATTCTACCTCTTATTTATCTTATCACATTTTTAAATTTTTATTTAGGTACAGGTGACGTACAGTATTATATGTTTCAGATGTACAACATAGTGATTCACGATTTTTAAAGGTTATATTCAATTTATAGTTATTATAAAAGAAGATAGTAAAATATAAACATGTCTTTATTCCCTTATATTTTGGGGGGTTAAATCCAATTTAATTATGATTTAGTATAATTGACATTATATTTTGTATAATTGGCATAAAAGAAAATGCACATAAATTTACACTCTGTAATATTATACTTTTGTATAATTGACATATAATAAATTGCATGTAAAGTATATAATTTGATAAGTTTCACAGATGTATACACCTATGAAATTATCAAAACTATCGTGATAATAAATATCCATTATCCACCCCCAAAAAAATTTTTTCATGCACCTTGGTAATCCCTCCCTGATGCCCCTCCCAGCCCTTCCTCTCCATTCCTAGGAAACCACTAATTGGATTTCTGTCATTATAAATTAATGTGCATTTTCTAAAATTATGTATAAATGAAGTCACACAGTATATAATTTTTATGTCAAGCTTTTTTTCACTTACATTAATTATTTAAAAACTTGCTGTTGTGTGTAAAAATAGTTCATTCCTATTTACTGCTGAGTAGTATACCATTGTGTGGATATGAAACAATTTGTTTATCTGTTGATCTGCTGATGTCCATTTGGGTTGTTTCCAGTTTTTGGCTATTTCAGATTAAGCTGTATGAACATTCAGATATAAGTTATACGTTTATATGCTTTTATTACTCTTGGGTAAATACCTTGGCATGGGATGACTGAATCATAAATTAGTGTTCGTTAACTTTTTTAGGAAACTGCAGAAATGTTTTCCAAAGTGTGCCATTTTACAGTCCCACCAGCTATGTATAGGAGTTTAGTTGCTTCACATCCTTGCCAACGCTTGGTATGATCAGTCTTTTAAATTTTACCCATTCTAATAGGTGTGAAGTTGTATCTCATCGTAATTTTAGTTTACAATTCCTAGAGACTAAGGTGTTGAGCATCTCTTCATATGCTTACTTGCCATTGTACATCTTTTTTTTTTTTTCTTTAAACTTTTCGCCCATTTTCTTTTGGGCTGTTTTTATTTTGTTGGGCTGTTATTATTGAATTTTGAGACGTCTTTATATTCTGGATATAAATCATTTATCAGATAAATGATTAGCAAATACCTTCTCCTAGTCTGTGCTTATCCTTTTATTCTGTTAACAAATACTTTTGAAGAACAGAAGTTCTTAATTTTGATAACATCCAATTTACCATCATTTTAAAAATTATGGATTATGTTTATGGTGTTTGTATTACTTTCCTATTGCTGCTGTAACAAAGCACCGCAACCTGGCTTACAAAAGCAGGAATTTATTATCTCATAGTTCTGAAATCAAAGTGTCAGCAGGGCTACTTCCTTTGGAGATCTGTGAGGGAGAATCTGTTCCATGCCTCTCTCCTAGTGTCTGGTAATTGCTGACAATCTCTGGCGTTCCTTGGCTTGTAGCTCCATCACTCCAGTCCTCTGCTTTCACATGTCATTCTCCCTGTATCTTTTCTCCAAGTCTTCCCACTGTGCATGGCTATCTCTATTGTCCATGTTTCCTTTTTATAAAGACGCCAATCATATTACATTAGGGCTCACCCTAATGGCCTCATTGTAACTCAGTTGCCTCTGTAAAGACCCTGTTTCCAAATAAGTCACATTCTGAGGTATTGGAGATTAGGACTTCAGCATATCGTATTTGGGGGAACAAAAATCTATAGTGGTGTTATATCTAAGATACTTAGCTAACCTAAGTTCACAAAGGTTTGTTCTAGTTTTCTTTCTAGAAACTGTATAGTTTAAGTTTTAAATTTTAGGTCTATGATCCCTTTGATTTTTGTATGTGGTGGGAGGTATGGACTAAAGGGTTTTGGGTGTTTTTTTTTTTGCATATGGCCATCCAATTGTTCCACCTCCATTTTTTTGTAAAAGACTATACTTTCTCCATTGATTTGCCTTTGCATCATGTCAAAAATGGGTTGTCCATATTTGTGTGGGTCTATTTCTGGCCTCTTTAATTTGTCTGTCTTTACCCCAGTATCACATCATCTTGACTACTGTAACTGTTCTTTCAAATAAATTCTCTCTCTCAATAGATCTCATTTTCTCAGCAATTCCAACAGATCTTATGTTAGGCGTTTTAACCTTGAATGTTTATTAAAATTTCTCTCCAATTATCTGTGTCTTTGTTACTGTTCTTCATTCTTTATAATTTCATTTGATCCTATCCTTTATTTTACTCTTCAGCTTTGTTGAATTAGCTGTTGAACTTAGTTATTGAATTTTTAAATTTTCATTACTGACTTTGTTCCACTTCTAGAATCTCAATTTGATAATTTGAAAAATCTATTTTGGTTATATTCTATATTTTCCTGTCCTTCTATCACAGTTTCAATTTTTTTCCTTTAAGCTTACATTTTTAAGTTGATAATTCCACTATTAGACATTTTGCTGATCTGATTTGTCTATGTTGTTTCTTCTGTCCTTCACTCATGATTTTTACCATATGCCTTTTGCTTTCATCTTTAACCAAGAAATATCATTCCTTGAAACTTCATATATTTAAATTCTTTGACACTTATTTTGAATTTTCTTTGCTCCAGAGACTATTTGCCATTTCTTCTATCAAGCTGGAGGTTTCCTGTTTGTTTATTTTGTTTTTTAAATCAATATCATTGATAAATGTAAACATAATTTTTGCTCTATTTGCCAAGAACTTTTAGTAGTTTCAACAGTTGCATTCATCAGGTCATCTGGTTCCTAGACCACCCAAAGCATAAACATCTAGGCTTTTGTTTTTATGTAGCAATATATCTAATGACTCATGTACCAGGATTGCAATTATGTAGTTAATACCTGACTGAATAACCACATTCAAGCACTTCTCTTCACTTAATGTTACCTTTGGTTCATCACTGATGCTACTAGACACCCTAGATATCAACTAGATATCAACTTTGAGATTTGTATATGATAAATATATCAATAAATTAGTATTTTCCAAATTCTTATTGGCCTTTTAAGTTTTTATTTTACATGTGATATTTACTTTGAGGTAGTCAGAATTGTCTTTTTTTTCCTTTGTCATCTCTTCTATTAAATCTTAGTTTTCAAATGTCCTCCCTGCAGAGGTTGAATAAATATACAGTTCTATTTTTTAGGGATCTATTGCTTTATTTTAAAAATATTTAACTGCTCAGCCATTAGGAATTCATCTTTTTGTGTTACTATATGAGTCTCTGAGCAAGTGTCTCTTTATAACCTCTTGAAGAAAGGATCCATAGTGATCTGGTGCACTGTTCTCCTCTTCACTTCCTGATTATTCATTTTCCTCAAAGCTCAACAGAAGGTAAGATAAATATGTGCTCTGAGATGATAGTCATTCTACTTTATAAGGAAGACATTGACACTTCTTGTACATTTACTTTACTTCCTCTGAAGCTGTACATTTTTTATTATTACATTGAAATTTTCTTTGTTTTAGAAATGCTTAAAAATAAATGAGATGGAAAAAAATACACCTAGAGGAATATAAATAAAAGGATTTCCAATTTCTGCTTTAACATCAACCTGTCATATCAGAAATAAACTTGATACACAGGCATCTCATTTAACAAATTATTATTAGAATTTAGTAGAATTGCCATAGGAAAACTGACCTGGAGCCTGAGTTCTCAGGTACTCCCAGGTCCACAAATATTCGTTGGCTTTTCCCACAGGAAATGGTTCTGCTGAGGCTGATTGCCACAGATTCCTCTCAAAAATCCTTGTGACCTGCATGGACTTTGTCACCCATAGCGGGAGGCTGGTCATCTCACAGACCTGCATACAACCTTGATGCAGCATCTGTAAATAGAGGCTTCGTCAGCCATCTCCAAGAATATCATCTGTTTCAATACTGATGCATAAAGCATTTTTTAATGCAACTTGCCTAAACCAGATTCTTATTAATAATAATGAAAACTATCTATGTGTTGATAGTGGTTTTATGGAAGGTTTCCAGATTCCCTAAATCAAGTGGGTTAACTTATTTCATGGGAAGTTGCTAGCGTTAATCATTTTGGATGATGACTAATTTTATTGGATGATGTTCCTTATTCACTAAAATAAGAATTAGGAATTGCTCATTTAGTTCAATTCAGTCCATGCTTCTCCAGCTACATTGGCCAATGTAAAGGCTGTGGATTATTCATCTTGAGGCCTGTGGCTCCAGCCTGACAACTGTGTGGACAGGGCCACTGGTGAAGGGAGAGCTTTTTTGATGTATTGGGTTGGCCAAAAAGTTCGGGTTTTTCCATAACATCTTACGGAAAAGCTGGAACGAACGTTTTAGCCAACCCAATATGCTGAACGGATTCTGCTGCCACCATTAGGGAATTCTCTCCTTCCTACCTCTTGTGGCCTGGGCCACTGATGGCTGTGCCCTGTGCTGGAACTTTGCTATTATGAGGTTTTAGGTTTGTTAGGAAACTCTCCCTTTACTTACACAGAAGTTTTGTTTTTTAACTTTACTCAAACCCCAAAAGGTTTTCACCCTCTAAATACCTCTCTTATTTGTCTGCTGTTGCCCATGCCCAAATGCTCCTGACTTGGTTCAGGCCTTATCATAAGAACTTTTTTGTTGGGCCTAGTTGACCAATATCACCCCACAACCTGTTTACCACACTAGGGCTTAGAGGAGCCTCTCTAAGACACAAATGACCTGTGTGGCCTTCTGCTACTGCCTTCTGGAAAAAGTCAGATGCTTATGCAGTGTCTTAAGGTCGCCTGTGATCTAGACTGTGCCTGCCTCACCAGCTGCTCCACTTTAGTGCTTGTCTTCACGATCCATGTTTCAGCTAGCAAGACCAAACTGCCACGGTTCCTCTGTTGTTCTCGTGCTTTTGCGAGAAGAGCCCCACCAAAGACTGCCCCCAGCCCTCGAAATAGCCCTCATTTGTCAAGCCTCAAACACTGCCTCTCTGGGGAAACCTCCTCTCTTACTTAAGGTCCCCTTTGTCTCTGTTTAGTGACCTGTGTGTAACTTAGTCATGCATTCCCCACACTGAAGTTGTCTTTCATTTTCTCATGTCCATCCCCCGGCATGGTGTAGGGTAGTGGTTAGCAAAGGCAGATTTGGGGCCAGATGGTCTGAATTCTCATCCTTATGTGCTACTTACTAGCCATGCCATCTTGAGAAAATTGCATCCTCTCAGCCTTTGCCTTGTGTTCCTCATCTGTACAACAGGGGTACTAGTGGTGTGCAATGCGTGTAATGCTGATAGTTAGAAAATAGATAAAGTACTGGGAGAGTCTTGAAACAGAGTAAATACCCAGTGATTGCTATCTCTTCTTAATATCAAGAGCTTTGTCCAACCCAGGAACCTTCCATGTATGGATTTCTCACCCTTTTACCGGGATATCCCTAGCCAGGGGCCGGTTCAGTTTTACATATAGAGTCTATGGCTTCAGTTATACATGAGGAGTCAGAAAAATGATCATAAACCCCAGAAGGAGAAAGGAGTCGGATCATCAGGCTGAGGTCCAGGGTAAGGTTTGGGGCCAGTCAGTGGAGCCAAGGACAGATATCTGAGTCAGGTTAGGAAGCCAAGGGTTTGAGGCTGGACAACGAAGGGCAAGCACGTTACAATTAGGGAACGGGGCAGGATGTCTTCCTGATTGTTACCTTGATCACCTGCTGGTGTTTGAAGTTCATCTACATGTCTGGCTAGAGTCCGAGGATGGATACTGTTAAGAGGGAGAGTGTTTTCCTTGTTCCTGGTATCTTTGAGGGAGATTTTCCCAAGAATGCTCCTGGCCTCCTGCCCCACCCTTTACTCCTACCTATGAAGATAGAATAATGGGTAGAGAACAACAACCACTGCATCTCTCAATGACAATCTGTCAGAGATTCTGAGCATGGTGTATGGGTTATCATTCTTCTTTCTTCTTCCCCAGGAATAGTGGGATGACCTGTGTAAGTGTGTCTGCTTTACAGACTCATGTTTACTGCAGATGTGCTGCCTACAAGTGTAGCCCAAGTTTTCTCAGCCTCAGCACTATTGCCATTTTGGTCAAGTGATTTGGTGTTAGGGTTGGTGTGGGGTTTAGTAGGAGCTCTCCTGTGCATTGTAGGATCTTTAGCTGCATCCTTGGACTTCGCCTGCTAGACACCCATAGCATCCCCACAGACGTCTCAGATACTGTAAAATTGCATTACCACCCCACCCCGAGAACCACTGTCCTAAACAATTGTGAAGGGTTGGCAGACCACTTGGACCTGACACCAAATTGTGGCCTCTCATTTAGCTTTATCAACAATAAAGCTGATGTTTTGGGCTCTGTTTTTACTCTTCATTTTAACAGTTTATGACTTATTCAGAACCCAGATGAAAGTCTCTTCAGAGAGGTCAGGGAATTGCATAGGGTGGGTGTGTAGGTCCCAGTTGGAGTGGACCTCTGTCACATGAGTGCTTCACCCCTAGGATAGCTATTCCTCTCATAGTGTTCAGACAGTTATGAAAGAGGGGACTCTGGGCCCTGTCACTGACTGACATTTGTGGCTAAAGTTCAGGGGAGGCTCCATTGGGTCTCCTGAATATCTAACCCTGAGATGAGTCCTGTAACCTCAAAAGCTGGGTCAAAGGCAGGTAGTGACCCCCTTAGCAGGTCAGCAGCCTCATCTTAGTAGCCAGCTGGTAGGTAGACCAGTTGGCTTTGGTCCCAGCTACATTTTCTGGAAAGGCAAAGATAAAATACTTTTGAGGCTGGGAAAGTTCTCTGCAGGGCTTCTGTGCATAGTCAAAACCCAAAGCTGGGCCTGCAAAGTTTGGACTGGGCATTCCAGAGGCTGTTTGCCAAACTTGGGCCACGTTCCCGGCTAAGCATCCCCCACAGACACTGTGCCCCAAACAGACCCAATCCACAGAGCAGAAAGGCTTCATTTTCAGCTCTGCAGAGGCAGAAGCCTTTAGGCTAATTAATAAATCATCAACACATTTGTGGTGTGAAAAATGAAATATTTATGTTTGCCAGAGTAATATTTCTGTCTTGCAGCCCCATGCTCTGTTGATACCTGATGGAGGATGAAGTAAATACCAGCTGGTGAAGAATGAGTGGAATATAATTACTCTCTACAAAGTTAATTGAATATTAAAGCACAGAAGTTACAGGCACTGGCACTCATCCCTCCCTGACTCTACTGCCGAGTAACTGGCATACTGACCTGATGTTGGCTTCACTACAGATTCCAGCAGGGATCTCAGTAGAGGGCTTGGTTGTCAGTGATGCTAAAGCAGCTGAGACACAGGCAGGAAGCTGTTGAGCAAGGCAGGAAGTCAGCCACCTTCCAGAAGCATGGGGAGGAGATTTCCCTGATGCCTGAGGGACAAATCAGGGAGAGTTCCCTGATGCCTGAGGGACACTGTATTATGAGGAAAAAACATGTAGCTTTGGAGCTAGAGAGACCACATCAAGGTCTTTCATCTCTCTATACCTTAGTTTACTTACCTAGAAAATAAGGGTAATACTGCATTACGTAATAAAAGAACTGTGTTTCAGAAATTAATAGGCAACGTTTTGCATGGTGACGGGGAGGCAGAGATGAAATGTGAGGAGAACTGTAAGGAGATTGGGTAAGTCATCCACAGACCTTAAAATGATGGCCGTGGAAATGCAAAGGAAGGAAGTCTTGTGAAAGGCAACATTGGCAGGTGATTTTATGACTGGCGGGTGAGTCAAAGGGGACTCAGTTGTGAACCCAAGAGCAGTTGTGAATCCATGACAGAGACTGGGATGTCCAAAAGGAGAGCACACTTAATGAGAGGAGAGGGTGGAGATGGGGGCTGTGTTTGGGCGTGGAATTGAAGTGGGTAGTCTAAGAGGGGTAATGATCAGGGGGATTTCTCCAGCCTTAGAAAAGGTGTGTGTGTGTGTGTGTGTGTGTGTGTGTGTGTGTGTGTGTGTGTGTGTATGTATATGCACACCAGGGTTTCTGGTGCCCTCCATAATTACCCATACCACATAAACACAATTTCCACTCAGCAAAATTTCCACCTTGCGAAGACTACATGGTTCCCTCTTTTCCTTTCTGAGCATCTCTCTGTCCTTCGTTTCCCATGTTGAGTCTCTGTAGCCTCATAGCCAACCCAGATCCTGAAGATCAGTCCTGTTTATGTGCTGCGGGGACTTGCCCTCACAATAGTCATCTTTTACCTTCACTGGGATCTCACTTTGAAGGTCCAGCCTCACCTCTGTGTAGAATCACTGTGTCATCAGCCCTGCCCAGTGTCCAGGGCAGAAGGTACATGGTGTCCAGTGAATGTGGATGTGGTATAAAAGGCATGCATATCTTCTAGGGGATCCCACAGGATGCCAAAGTCCCTGCCCTTGAAGAGCAGAAGCTCTCACTATAATCCAATATGACATCCATGAAACAGTTAGAGAACCAAGTGTGTGCACTTGCGTGTTTTTTTCTTTTTTAAGATTTTTTTTGATGTGGACCATTTTTAAAGTCTTTGTTGAATTTGTTACAATATTGTTTCTGTTTTATGTTTTGGTTTTTTGGCCGCGAGGCATGTAGGATCTTAGCTCTCCCCGACCAGGGATTGAACTGGCACCCCCCTCACTGGAAGGCGAAGTCTTAACCACTGGACCGCCAGGGAAGTCCCCCTGTATGTTTTAATATTTAATAGACTGTAGGTATTCTAGGGAGAAGAAGAAAATCCACTTTTCTTTGCACTTATTGTGTGCAATCACTGTTTTAAGCATATTACAAAAACTAATTTTATTTAATCCTTATAGCCACCTTGTAAGATAGGCATTTTACAGTTGGGAAAGCAGCCTCTAAGTAACTAATTTGACGTTCATCAATAACTATGGAAGTGATGACAGCAGGTTTCAAACCCAAGTCTACTGTCTTCAAGGTCTATGTCCATTTTATCTTTCCTTCTACACTCATCCCTTTCTTCCTACACGTCTTTCCATTCCCCTCCCCTCTTCATTTTCAAAGAGGTTTACAAGTGTGGCAGTATTATTAGAAGCCTCCATCGATTGTGTCCAAGTTGGTAATATGCCAGCTTAAAAAAAATACATTCCTTGTAGATGAATGTGGCCATGTGACATAGTTCTGGCCAATGACATGTGTGTGGAGGGGGTAAGTTCAGCTTACCTGGTGCCCACTGTCCTCCCCCTTCCTGGAAGGAAGACTTGGTGCTCACGGTAAAGCTGCCATCCCGTGAGCACTAGGTGTTGGACATATAAGCCTACCTGCGATCAAATATAGGACCTTGGTCTTGGAAGACACAGTCCAACCCTAGACTGCCTGTCTTTGGACATGTTCAAATCACTATTTTCAAGGCTCTGTTACTTGTAGTGGAATGCAATTTCTAACTTCCTTTAGTTAGATGCACTAAAACATTTTCTTAAATTTTTTTAAGAAAATGAACAAATCAAACAAAAGCAATCCCATAGATACAGAGAACAGAGTGGTGGTTACCAGAGGGGTAGGGGTGGGGGGAAGGTTAAAATGCTAAAGTGGATCAACTATATGGTGACAGACGGAAACTAAATTTTTGGTGGTGAGCACACTGTAGTGCATACTACAGTGTACTAAAACACAATGCTTCACGTGTCTTGTACACATGAAACTTCTATAATGTTATAAACCAGTGTTACCTCAATAAAAAATAAATTAAAAGAAAAAACTCCCATTCTCCACTCAGAGTAAACCACTGGCAACAGGGGACTAGTGTTTATTTTCCTATACTCATCCTATTCTTACTCAATGCTTATGTTCACATATATCTTTTTAGGCCATTAATGTTGTGCTCTATGTATTTTTCTGTAACGTGCTCTTTCCACTGGTGTGAAACTATGATTTGGAACCCTACCATTTCAAATATTTAGATATTTACTGGGCACTTTCCTCTGTATATCTGTGAAACAGTGGTTTTTAAGTGGAGGTAATTTTTCTCTAGGCCCACAGGCTGTCTTTTGGCAATGTCTGGAAACATGTTGTCATAAGGCAATGTCTGGAAGCATGTTTGGTTGTCACAGTTGTGGGGAAATGGGTGCCAGGAAGGATAGAGGCCATGTTTAGATGCTGCTAAACATCCTACAATGCACTGGACATCCTCCCACAACAAAGAATGATCCAGCTCAAAATATCAAGGTTCAGATTGAAATGTCAGTGCTGAGGTTGAGAGACCTGGCTGTGGAGCATTCCATAATGTAATATAGTTATATCATAATTTGTTTAAACAGCCCCTGCTAAGCAACACTAAGATTGTTTCTAACAATGCTGAAAAGATCACCACTGCCCATATCTTTTGATATTATGTATTCATGCTGTTTAAGAATAAAGTTTTATTCATGGAGTTGCTTGGAAGAAGAATATGCACAGTAAATATTTAGATGCTGCTGCCAGATCACCTGCCAAAAAAGGTTTCCTTGATTTACACCCCCGTTGAAAGTGCGGTAGACATTGCCCATTTCCCTGAATCTTCACCAACATTAGATATCATCAATCTTTTTAATCTTTGTGAAACAACAGAATTATTGTTGCTTAATTTTCATTCTCTGATGTGAATGAGGTTGAGCATCATTTTGTCTGTTAATTGACCACTTTATTTCCTTTTATGTGAAATGCTTCATTTATTTTCCTTACCCATTTTCTTTCTGATTACTGTCTTTTTTTCTTATTGATTTGTAGGAGCTCCTCCTACATATTGAACGTTGGGTTTTGTTTGTTTGTTTGCTTGTTTTGTATTGTATACGTTACAATCATGTTCTGTCTGTCTGCCTTTTCCTGCTCCCTAACCATTTAGGAAAGAGAATAAATGAAGGTTGTCGAAGTTAGGAAACATTTCAATCATCATTAATTAAACCTGATGTGTTTGGGTGCTTCTTATGGGTCATGTAGGTACTATGGGCAATGAAGCGGGAGGACAGCCCATCTCTGCCCTCCAATATCTCAGTCTAGATGTGGATGAGAAAACATGCACATTTCATCTTTACTTTAATCCTTGTTAGGAATCAAATGCCTAATAACAGCATCCTCTCCTTTATGCATAGTTAGATGAATCTATGGAGCACTAAGACCAAAAATTAGCAGAAGTGATATCAAAATAGCTCTTCTCTTACCTATAATAATGACACTGGAGAGGAAGGCAGATGTTTGTAGATCATGGCCCTAACACTGATCCCCGGGATTAGATAGACAGACCTGCCCCTTCATTGGCCACATGGCAGAGAGCAGTCGAGGGCATGCACCCTCTGCTGGCAAGGCTTGCTCCTAAGAGGAAGAGGGAGGCCCTGAGTCATGCGCACTGAGTTTATTCTTTCCATGTTTACCAAGAAGATAAATCCCTCCACACACCATGGGGGAAGACTAGGTGGGGGGACAGGGAGAGTCCAGCCAGTGTTATGTTAATGATGACCTTTCACCTGGAAGGAAAAGAAGGGCTGGGGAATAAACTCTGCCTTCCTCTCAGTTATAGAAAACTCCCCTAAGGTCTTTAAAAGACCCTTTACCTCCTCCACCATTTTGTTTTCAAATGATTCATCTGACAGTGTGTCAACTTTTCCATCCCACCTCTGCTATTCGGTGGATCGCGTATTCTTTCTTCCTCCTCTTTGCACTCATCTTTGATGTTCAGTGGTAGCAGCTTTCTTCATGTTCAGAGTTCTCACATCTCCATCTACCGTTTTCCCTTTTACCCTCTGTCTCCCTCCTTCAGCTTTCCAGGTGGGATATTTTCATACCCACAAGTATTTAGAATAGTTTACCAAGAAGACCACTGTGGCTTTGTTTTGTTCATAATTTACTCTTCTTCCTTTAATTCAATGTCCATTCTCCCCTCTGCATTTTTTTAACAAATTTATTTATTTATGGCTGCACACGGGGGCTACTCTTCATTGCGGTACGTGGGCTTCTCACTGCGGTGGCTTCTCTTGTTGCAGAGCACGGGCTCTAGGTACATGGGCTCCGTAGTTGTGGCATGCAGGCTCAGTAGTTGTGGCTCCTGGGCTCTTGAGCGCAGGCTCAGTAGTTGTGGCACACGGTCTTAGTTGCTCTGCGGCATGTGGGATCTTCCTGGACCAGGGCTCAAACCCATGTCCCCTGCATTGGCAGGCAGATTCTTAACCACTGTGCCACCAGAGAAGTCCCGCCCCTCTGCATTTTGCGACCTTTTCTTTATGTTTATTCACCATTTATTCTAAGTGTTTTTTGGAGTTAATCTTCCTTTACCCTCTCCCTGCTCCCTCTTGCTATATAAAATGCCTGTACATACCAGAATACCATCCTCAGTTCTTTCCTCATTCTCTACCTCCTGTAAATGTGTGATTTTAGCTGTCAACTATATAATAACAATTTCAAAATTCATATCTTCTAAGCTGCACAGACACACATGCCTGTGTTTCCAATGCCTCCTGCATATTTATACCTGGCTGTCACACTGCTATTTCAAACTCAACGTGATCAAATCCTATTTTTCTTTCTATATTTGTCTCAGTTAATATCATTAGCATCTGTTCAATTAAAAATTTAGGCACCATTTGCAATGCAGCCCTACCTATTTTATAAATCATTATTTGATTAAAACTTTTCAAGGGCTCTGTATAACCCAAAAGATAAAAAAAAAAATCCTGGGAATTCTAAGCATGTCTTTTTACTTTATGGACCTGTGATGGCTAATTTTATGTCAACTTGGTTGGCCACAGTGCCCAGATACTTGGTGAAACATTATTCTGGATATTTCTATGAAGGGCTATTTTGGATGAGATTAACATTTAAACTGATGCATTTTGAGTAAAACAGAGTATTCTTTTTTTTTTTTAATTAATTTATTTTATTTTTGGCTGTGTTGGGTCTTCGTTGCTGCGTGTGGGCTTTCTCTAGTTGCAACCAGCGGGGGCTACTCTTCGTTGAGGTGCACAGGCTTCTCATTGCGGTGGCTTCTCTTGTTGCAGAGCATGGGCTCTAGGCACGTGAGCTTCAGTAGTTGTGGCACGTGGGCTTAGTACTTGTGGCTCTTGGGCTCTAGAGCGCAGGCTCAGTAGTTGTGGCACACGGACTTAGTTGCCCCGTGGCATGTGGGATCTTCCTGGACCAGGGCTCGAACCCGTGTCCCCTGCATTGGCGGGCGGGTTCTTAACCACTGGGCCACCAGGGAAGCCCCAAAGCAGAGTATTCTTCATAATGTGGGTGGGGGTCATCCAATAAATTGAAGATCAAAATAGAGCAAAGACTGACCCCCCACCCCCCACCCCCGCCCGAGCAAGGAGGGATTCTGCCAGCAGCCAGCCTTCAGGCTTGAATGGTATGTAGTACCGGTTCTTCCTTGGGTCTCTAGCCTGCCAGCCTACCCTGCAGATTTTGGATTTACCAAACCTCCACAATTGCATTTGCCAGCTTCTTAAAATAAATCTCTCTTTCTCTTTCAACCATTCTGTTGGTTCTGTTTCTCTGGAGAAAGCTGACTAATATAGATAGGACCTGATCTTCTATCTTTAAATGAGATAATTCACCTTTTGGAATACTTTTTTAAAAGAAAAAGAAAAATCACATAAACCATCAAACAAAACAACCAAACAAGAAACCCACAAGTAGAAAAACAATTCAAAACAACCAGCAGCACAAACCTGTGTTCTAATTGTGTCAAAGCCCCATCGTTCCAGATACACAACTAATTCTTTAGTGCCTGTGTGCCAGATTACGTGCTAGGGTCTCATCTTGGAATACTCTTCCATTTTTCTTTGCCTGACTTTTCTCAGCTACTCCAGGTGGGTTTAGATGTGACCTCCTCTGTGCCCCCGTAACACTTTGCCCCTGTCTTTATTTGGTCCATTCCCACACTGAGTGACAACTTTTTACATCTTACCTTCCCCACTGGGGCTCACAACCTCAACACCCACTGGGTCCTCACTTAATCTCTGTGGAATGGAAGATCTTTAACCTACAACTCACTTCTCCCCATTAAGTTCTTGTCTGCCATAGGTATAATCAGTTCCTCAAGAGGAGATCAAATCCTGCCTCCTCCCCACCAAGTCCCTGACATTCAAGCGTTGTCTACCTCCTCAATTCCTTTGGCAATCCAAGTGCTGTCTAACCTGCAGCGGGAAGTCCAGGAGACAAAGATAGCTGTCCCCTGGGATCCAAGATCCTGCAGCCCTTGGACATCCAAGGCTCATGACTCACAAGGGCAACAACTAGCAACCTCAGAGGAGGCTGCTGCTTTTTTCTTTGCTGAGTAGCAAGCGCAGAGATCATCACACTAAGACCAACCCCAACTTTCTGTACACCTTGGAGAAGTGGTCAAGTCCCTTAATTGTAGACTGGGGGCTCCTTGAGAGCAAGGGCTATTCTCTTCTCCTCATGACTCCCTATTGTGTGCAAAAATAATAGATGAACAGGTGTGTCTTTCTCAGTAGCTATTGATACATATTGCCTTGAGTTGATTGGTATGGTAGGTATGGCTGGGAGACTGGCTTATTGAAGTCAAGTAAACATATGTGATGAGTTTTGAGGGAAGCTAGGACGGACTTTGTGTCTTCCTAAAAACTGAATCTATAACATCACAAGGTATTACCTCACCAGACATCATAGGATTTAGTGTGAGTTATATTAAATGACTTTAACCTTACTGTGTGATGTTGGGTAATTATTTTACCTCACTAATCTCATTGTCCTCATCTGTAGTTAGGTCTAATAAATCCCTCTTTTGGGGAAGAGTAGTTGAATAAAAATATGTCAAAGTGCCCATCACCAGAAGTCCCTCAATAAAATGGTTGTTGAATCTGAGTCTTCAACACCCTCTTTATTATAGGCAATCACGGTTCTTATTTTACCCCCACTCTCTGTGCTGTAAACCTTGCCAGAAACACTCAGACTATATTAACCTTGCAGTAGTAAAGAAAAACAGCGAGCTAATTTGGGAAACTTCCAATAACAAAAATGTCTATTAAAATTTGAAAATGCTGTAAAAACTATATGACCACAATAGCCTCTTTCTGTTTTGCCTGGGAACCAGAGGTGATCATCCCATTTCTAGCTTTTGGTTTTCGCTGTTTGCTTCCAGAAAAGACAATTTAAGTGCTGGTTATTAGAGCCTGTCAATAAATTTCAGAAGTGAAGCAAATCTTGCTCAACTGACTGACAGCTGAAAATTAATTTTGCTTTCTTTAAACAACTAACCAGCCTAATGTTCACACAGCTGACAAGCCTCACTGTGTGCGCTCTCTTAGCCCAGAGCAGGGTGGTCTGAATGTCATCACGTAGCATAAATTCTTTTGCCTTCACTCAACTTCTTATTGGGGAAGACGGTGCAGTGTATTAACAGACACCTTGGTGACAGAGGGTGGCAGTTTAGAATTCTGCCTGTTGAGAAATGCATAGCCCTGCTAGGAGATGTTTATAGCAGGAATGGTTCCACATTTGCAGGGGTCCCACGCAATTCTGTTTGTGATTTCCTATTGCATTCATTCAGCAACATTTGACTAAACACTGTGTTAAGTGCTGGGGAGGAGAAGAAACATGCTATTCAATCCCTTTTCATAAAGATGCCCAAGGCTAAGAACAAAAGAGGCACCAATAAGGGCCATGTGTTGTAATTAAGCTGTAAAAGACAATGGGAATATACAAGAGAGAGTGATTATTCTATGAGCAGAGTTGGGTGGCAGTGGCCAGTTGGACATAGGAAATGCTTCTTCCAAAATGTCACTTATCTGTTGGTATTTGTTTTCTTTTTAAGTGAGATATAACATACATACAGTAATGTTCACACATCTTCATTGTATAGCTCAGTGAATTATTGCATATGTGCACACTCAGGTAATTATCACTCAGATTAAGATATTGGGTGGGGCATTTCAACATCCCAAGAAAGCTTCTTGTGCCCCTTCCCAGCCAATCCTCCCCACCTCCAAGAGGTAACTACTGGTTGATCACCATGAATTTATTTTGCCTGTTTTTGAATTTCATATAAATGGGTTCATATGATACGGGTGGGTTTTTGTTTGGTAACTGTTTTCTTTATCTCAACTTTGGTCTGTGAGATCCATCCTGGACAATGTGTACCTGTAGCTCTTTTAATCCCTATGAAGTCTTCCATTATAGACAATGGTATTTGAAGGATGGATACAAGTTGCTGCCACATGGACAGTTGGGAGAAGACATACATTTAAGCATGGTATATTTGGAGGGTGGCTGTAGCTACACTATAGGGATTTGGGGGTTCATATAGGAGACTGCACTGAAAAGATTGGAGCTACATTGGGAAGGATGTAAAATGTACCTCAAGATGCTTGAACTCTGTGTTGGGTGATCATCCCCCAACATCTTCAGAGGTCAACAGGAGGTGTGGTATGAGCAGATCTAAGTGTTGCACCCATTATTCTGATGTAAACATGACTGACTGGTGCATGGTGGCAAGTAGAATTCAGCATCAGGAAACTAGAGGACAGGCCATCATGGTAACCCAGCTGGCTTGATTCAAGGTCAAGGAAAGGAGAGAAGTGGAATAATCAGAGTGAGATTAACATGTTCAGAAGTGGACAAGAGGGGAGGGAGGAGTGAAACACTGAGTTGTAGCATGTAAGGCAGAAGCGGCAGAGGAAACGAGAAGTTAGCGCCCACTTTTGACGTTTATTTGAAACTGGGATGTGGGAGTGTGTGAGAGCATCCAGGCTCTGCTGAGACCCCTCCTGTCCTCCCCCCACCCCCACCCCCATTAGACCTACCCTGACCCACTAGCTTAGCAGCACAGCCCTTAAGGGGAGATGGATGCAAATGCCTCGAGGAATTATGCACATTTAATTTACATCTGGATCTGAATTCCCATGCCCACTCTTCTGTCATTTTGCCATTTCAAAGAAAAACATACCAGGGCTTTTTATTCCAGCCCTGTGGTGGTGCCCTTTTTTGAGAGAATAAATCCCAAGTAGTGTTGCCAAAAGCCAGTGACATTTGCCATGTTTGAAAAGGCATTATTTTGAAGAATGATTATTGATTCTTTTTCACATTTCACATCATTCCTTTGATGCTGCCTTTGGCCCTAGTGAGCAACCCTCAGCTGCATTCCTGGCTCCCTGACACAGCAGTTCGCCTGAAGAGCATGGCGTGTTCTTCCAAGCAGTGCTCACCCTGAGCCTAACCACCGGAAAAGTCACTGTTTCTCTGATTATTTCATCACATAGAGGAGCTTCTCCAAGCCTTGGCAGGGTTGTTGAAAATATGCAGAGATGCTTATAAATGAGCACAGGTAATGATGGTGTGTCTGGAGGGAGGGATGAGAGGTACCAGGGCACCTCATTAGAATGAGTAATAGCAACTTTGGGATTCTGTCATTGCTGTGGGCCTGCTGTTTCCATGTTTGGAAAGAGAGGGTAACAAGGGAGTAACAGACCAGGAGAATGTGATAAATAAGCCACTGAAATTGCTCACAACGTATTGACTCCCAAGGAATAAATATTGAAAAGAACCATTGGGTGTGGATGATGTCCCTGGAACAGAAGACCCTGATTTCTGGATTTCAGAATCAGGAAGTCACTCACCCATACATCTTAGTAATCTCGACATCACTCAGGAGTGTTAGAAGTGAAACCTCTCATTCAATTGCAGTGATGGTTTTGTGGGCCTAATAGGAGCAGTAAAAAAAAAATAAAGAATGAGGCTTCAAGTTATGGTATAGACTCTGCATATTTGAAATATGTTGTTTATTCTCTATTACATATGTCCCTTGATACTATGTTGCCTTTAGGGTGTTGTCAAGGAGAAGGGACAGGACACTGCATGTCAATGAATTTCTAGGATTAGGAAAGAACTTTTTATCAAATACTGATTTAATTCCTCCATGGGAAGGTAGTGCTAACACCCCAATTATATCAGAATATATCTAAATATATATTGTGTAAATAAATAAATTATATATATAAATAAAATTAAATGTAGTTGAGCACTTACCTCTTGGAAGGTAAAGCCTTAAATTGTCAATAAAATGTTTAGTATAATGCATAGAACAAGGTAATTATTTTTCTATCTTTTCCTTTAGACCAACTCTCTACCATGGGTATGAATGCTTCTGTTTTAGACCTGAAAATCCAAACCTGTACTCTAATGACTATTCTACCAGCATTAGGATTTTTAAGTAGAGAGTCTATGAAATCTCTTTGGCATTGAATGGTTGAAACGTGTCCATAAAGGATGGACAACCCTACGGCACTCCATCTTCTGCCTTCCCTGAATATATCCTTATGCCAACACCATCATGGACCCTGATATAGCTTCAGAAATGGAGAATCTCCTTACAGAAATTTATCCATCCAACTAAGAACCTACAATGGAGTGTGCTATCTCTATATGGCCGAGGTACCTGGGCAAGACGATGGTAAAAGAACAAGACCTGTAATTTAGATAGCTTCTCTCAGATAATATATGTGTTTTCTCCTTTAAAAACTGTATCTTCCCATTTCTAGTATTTAACATCAGAACAAAATGCTTCCATTTATATTTTTTATCAGCCTTAACACTGCCTTTTCATGGATGCTTATACGTTACGATTTACAGTTAATACAGTAGTTCTCAAGTGTTAGTGTACATTGTAAGCACATGGGAAATTGGTTTAAAGTGCCAGTTGTCCAAGCTGAGTTCCAAACTTACTCAAGCAGACTCTTTAGATGTGTTAAAAACAACAACAACAATAATAATTCTGACTTTGATGACCACTGTTGGCTTAATCAACCTGAACTTTTCTTTAAAATTTACCCTAACTTCAATTTTGGAGTCAGATACATCCTGTGACTGGACTAGAATCTGGTTATCTAAGTTTGTGCCACTTCTGAGAATTGTTAAGTCCTTTGTCTGCCTGCAGCGTGATCAGTGAGTTCATTTGCTTTATAATTTTTGGATTATTAGAGGTATGGCTTTCTGGTCTACTTCTCAGTGAAAGCGTTGACTATTGCACATGTCATGCCTTGTGTGCACTGGGGAAGAAATAATGAGCATGCACATGGTGACTCTGTGGTCCCCGATGTCCATGACAGGGGCATGAAGTCAAGGAGCAAAATGCCAGAAACTAGGAAGTGTCTCAAACTAGTAATTGATCATATTTAAGAAATAGTTATCAGAATTCCATAGCATGCCAAAGTCAAAAACTCCAGAGATATCACTTCAGCAAGTAGAACAGACATGTGCCCGTGATAAATCCTGTCCTATATTAGACACACCCATGCAGATGTTTCCACTTCTTGGGTGACTTAAAGATCTCAAGAACCTTCTGAAAAATGTGTGACTTTCTTTCCTTTGAAAAGAATATATGAGTTGGGGTAATGTTAACTGCTGTAATAAATGCTAACAAAATTTCAGTGCCTTGAGACAACAGAAATAAAACATCTGGCCCCTGAAACAGTACAATATGGATAGTCCTGGTCAACAGGTGACTTTTCTTTGGGCAATAATTATGAGAATCACGCTCCTTACAACTTGTGGTTTCACCATCCCTTTGACCTCAGGCTCCTCGGGAAACAGCTGAGGGAAGGGGAAATAGAGGATGAAGACAGCATACCCACTTCCTAAATGTTTCTGCCCCAAAGTAACAAGCAGCACATCTGCTCATTTATCTTTGGCAAGGCTTGGTCACATGGCCTCATCTAGATTCAAGAGGTCAGGCAACTGGGGCCGGTGGCCCTTGGGCCCTCCCGCAGCCCTGGAAAGAGCAGGCTGCCCAGAGGAGGTGGCTTGGCCGCTGGCAGTTTTGCAGATTAGTGAGGGAATGAGAAGAGCAAACAGCCATCTCTTCCCCGCGCCAAAGTGTGCTCGCTTTCCTGCTGGGGCTTTTGAGAATCTCAAAGCAGTCTTGCAAGCCAAGTATTTTGGAGTTCATTGGCATCACAACTTGAGTTCCAGCCGTGATGTAACTGTAGCTGTGTCCTAGCAGTGTGACCTTGGGTATTTAAACTGGCCAAAGACAACTTCAGACCTGTCTAATGTAACAGAAAAGGTCAGAAAACATTAAGCAGTAGAAGAGTAGCATATATTAAGCAAGATGAACGTCTCAGGAAGCAGTTGTAGAAGCCCTAGTTCTGCAGATGTATCTAATGACTTTAAGGATCTTTGGATAAAACTAAAGGAGTATCATGATAAAGAAGTACAAGGTTTACAAGTAAAAGTAACCAAACTGAAAAAGGAACAAATTTTAGGACACGGGTTCGATCCCTGGTTGGGGAACTAAGATCCCACATGCCACAGGGCAACTAAGCTTGTGCACTGCAACTACTGAGCCCACGCACCACAACTAGAGAGCCTGCGTGCTGCAACTACTGAGCCCTTGCACCACAACTAGAGAGCGTGCACACCACAACTACTGAGCCTGCACGCCACAACGAAGAGCTCATGTGCCACAACTAAGACCTGATGCAGCCAAAAATAATAAAAATTTAAAAAAAAAAGAGGGCAGGCAACTATAATCCCTGATTGAGCATCCACTTTCCAGCATCAACTCTATTGCAAAGCTGAAATTTTTATTCTTTCTTGGGTAGTTTCAAATGTTAAGACTCGCCTCAATATGAAATTCCCTTTTATATGCATGTAATGTATTTGTTCTCAGTAATGATGGAAAGATAGCCAAGAAGGTCTTTCTCCTAAACCGTCTCTGTCTGAACGAACCCAGCCTTGTCTTAGTAGCCATTTAGCCACTGTCTTCTCTCAGATGTACTACTTGAAATTTTATTATAAAATGAATTCACTTAAAAACAGCTGCCCCAATTAAGATTTAATTTTTCTTTGTTTTTAATTTTTAATTGAAGTATAGTTGATTTACAATATTATATTAGTTTCAAGTGTTCAGCATAGTGATTCAGTATTCTTACAGATCATACTCCATTAAGTTATTAAAAAATAATAGCTATAATTCTCTATGCCATACAATATGTCCTTGTTGCTTATCTATTTTATACATAGTAGTTTGTGTCTCTTAATTCCATCCCCCTATGTTGCCCCTCTTCCCTTCCCTCTCAGCACTGGTAACTACTAGTTTGTTTTTTATATCTGTGAGTTTGTTTCTATTTTGCTATATATGTTTGTTTGTTTTAATTTTTAGATGCCACATATAAGTGATATCATAAAGTATTTGTCTTTCTCTGTCTGATTTATTTCACCAAGCATATTGTTCTCTAGGTCCATCTATATTGCTGCAGATGGCAGAATTTCATTCTTTTTTATGGCTGAGTAATATTTCATATATGCCATGTCTTCTTTATCTGTTCATCCGTTGATGGATACTTGGGTTGCTTCCATATCTTTGCTATTGTAAATAGTGCTGCTGTGAACATTGGTGTGCATGTATCTTTCCGAATTAGAGTTTTCATCTTTTCCAGATATATGCCCAGGAGTGGGATTGCTTGATCATATAGTAACTCTATTTTTAGTTTTCTTAAGGAACCTCCATACTGTTTTCCATAGTGGCTGCACCAGTTTACATTCCCATCAGCAGTGTAGGAAAGTTCCTTTTAGTCCACACCCTCTCCAACATTTGTTATTTGTACATTTTTTGATGATAGCCATCCTGACAGGTGTGAAGTGATATCTCACTGTTGTTTTGATTCACATTTCTCTAATAATTAGCAATGTTGAGCATCTTTTCATGTGTCTGTTAGCTATCTATATGTTTTCTTTGGAAAAATGCCTATTTAGGTCTTCTGTCTATTTTTTGATGGAGTTGTGTGGGTTTTTTTGTTTTTGTTTTGATGTTGAGTTGTATGAGCTGTTTATATATTTTTGGATATTAACCCCTTGTCAGTCATATCATTTGCAAACATTTTCTCCCAGTCTATAGGTTGTCTCTTTGTTTTGTCAATGGTCTCCTTTGCAGTGCAAAAGCTTTTAAGTTTAATTAGGTCCCATTTATTTATTTTTGCTTTTATTTCTTTTGCCTTAGGGGCAGATCCAAAAAAATAATGCTGTGGTTTATGTCAAAGAGTGTTCTGCCTATGTTGTCTTCTGGGAGGTTTATGGTTTCAGGTCTTACACTTAGGTCTTTAATCCATTTTGAGTTTATTTTTGTATATAGTGTGAGGAAATGTTCTAACTTCATTCTTTTACATGTAGCTGTCCAATTTTTCCCAGCACCACTTATTGAAGAGACTGTCTTTTCTCTGTTGTATATTCTTGCCTCCTTTGTTGTAGATTAATTGACCATACATACGTGGTTTATTTCTGGGCTCTCTATTTTGTTCCATTGATCTATTTGTCTGTTTTTGTGCCAGTACTATAGTGTTTTGATTACTGTAGCTTCGTAGTATAGTCTTAAGTCTGGGCAGGTGATACCTTCAGCTTTGTTCTTTTTTTCTCAAGATTGTTTTTATCTACAAAGTTCTCCAGAAGTTGTATTCTAAAGGGGCGAGTGCTCCTTCTGGTACAAAATAATTTCCTACAGTGTGTAATTAGAAAGAAAAAGTTATTAAACAGATTTTTTTTAAATGATTTTGTTTTGCAGATGTAAAGGACAAACTGCATCTGAAATGGATATGTTGGAGAGACTGGCATGTAAGGAGCTAGATATTCATGTATCCTACCAGTCTGTGTAGACTGTTGGGTGTGGTGAGTGCTACGTGTTTTATACTTAGATGTGAAGTCCATTTGTATGCCCAGACCAGATGTTACCAGAACATTCTCTTTCCTAATGCTGGCTAGTGACTAGAATGTTGCTTAGGTGATAATTATAAGAGCCCCTGCTGAGCCCTCCCAGAAGGAGAGACACCGTACATTGTTTTAAACAGTATAATTGAGGATGGGAGTTTGGCTGTATTTGGGAAGCCAGAAGCTCTCGTGGGAGAAGCTGTGTAGTGCTACAACTTGATGAGGACTGCTTCTCAGGCTGAGCTTGGAGAGGCAGCAGATGGTCTGCCTGTGCTATATCAGGGTCAGTTACACTCTCAATCAGCTTTCAGAAAGAACTGAGCTGCCATTGATGTTAACTCTGCTATGATATCAGCTGCCTGAGCTGAGTTTTAATGATACATGCAAGGCATTTATCATGGAAATAGATTTCTACTCCACATCACTCTTAATAGTAGTGAGCTTTGAGCACTGGGAATTTCTGAGTACTTACCCTGTGCACTATAATAGGTATTTGTGGGTACAACACAACCTGATTTATATCTTACTGTAACCTTATGTGGAAGTACTATATTATCTCCATGTCACAGAAGGGAAAATGCTGAGGCTTAGAGATATTTAGTTTCTTGCTCACAGTCACAGGATAATTAAATAGCAAATCTGTGTTTCCATCCCAAACCTGTCCAGCTCAAAAGCCTGAGCACCAGCCTCAAGATGAAACAGCTTTGGCTTCTCCTACAAGCTTCCTCACTTATTCACCCAGTTCATAAATATTTATTGAACCGGTACTGGGCTAGATGCTCAGAATAGAGCAGTAAATCAAAAAGACATGGTCTCTCTCAATATGAAAAATACATGTTAATAGGGATGACTACAATTAAGTGAAAATTACATAAGTAACCATTTAAATGCATTTGTGACAAGGGCTATGATGAAAAGTGCAGGGTGCTCTAAAAGGATCGGGGAGGAGAATATGGTATCAGAGGTGTCCCTGAGGAGGAAGCACTTAAGCTGGGAGCTAAACCTAGGTAGACAGCCTCAAAACAAGGGCAGAGAGCATACCATGCAGAGGAGTAATGTGGGTACAGGCCCAGAGAGAGGAAATGGCTGGTGGAGAATCAGAAACCAGAAGAGGGAAGGCCAATGTCGCTGGATCAAACAGAGCGCGGCAGAGTGGTGAGAGAGGAACTTGAGGAAGCAAGCAGGGCTGCGCTCAGGGAGAGCCTAGACTCCACAAAAGTGGTAGAGAAAAGCACGGAACAGTTCCCTGACTATGCCTACTGTCGTATTCTGGAAGGCTGAAAGCTGCTGAGGGTTCTGGTTTGCTTTTTAAAATAACTTTAAAAACATAATCATTGACAGTGCATTAACTCTTTGTGACAAGGCATTTTACATAGGACTAGTCTGTTTTATCCTTCCTTATAGAAGTTCATGCAGAATCAAGTGCTCAAAACGTCATCAATAATTGGGAAATCAATTAAGGCAGATTTTCCAGAATAGTGAGTTAAGAAACATAATTTGTAGTTTATTAAATAGACTGCATATATGAGCTATGCCACTTGGGATGATCAAATTACAAATAATTGGAATATAATTAAATACTTTAAAAATTAAAACTATAGTAATGTAGTTTACTTTTCTCTGAGGCTTCCGGTCAAATATAGCATCTTACTGGGTAGTCCATTGCATTATCTCCTTCAGCTTCTCCCAACTTCCCCCAAAACCACAACTGATGGCATGAGAAAACAAAACCTATCAAATAAATGAAACATTTACCTGAAATTAAAAACACAAATTTCTGGAAATCCTGAAATCTGAAAACCCTCCAGTTAATAATTGTTCATTGAACACCTACTAGGTACTGTCTTAAGCACTTCACGTATTAAGTGCTTTCTATGCTTTATAATCTTTCCAACAACCGTGCCAGCTAGGACTTTTAAATTTAAATTTTAAATGAAGTTAAATGCTGGTAATTTAAGTAACTTGTCGAAGATCACACAGCCCATCAGGGATGGACCTGGACTCTGGAGCCTGTGCCTTTAACCACAAAGCCTCATGGCTTCTCCCCTTGAGAGACCCAAGGTGTCAGTGAAGATCCCCTAAACAGAGGCACCAAAGACTTTTGTTTTTGCCCCACTTGCTAATCTCACCTATTCTTAGTGAGTACTGTTGTCACTGATCCCTAAACAAATGCTAACTTATTCTCTGGAGAGTCAGAGTTGTACACGTGTGAGCACCAACTATTGCTAACCGGCCTTTCCCTTTCCTTTCCTCCATCCTGCCATTTCTGGAAAGAGCTGGCTCACCCTCTTCTCCGAAGGGTTGCAGGCCAAATGTGGCCTGCAAGCTTCCCAGCTGAGACTCAAGCACTACCCCACCAAGTGGCCTCGTTTCATATATAACATTTCTCTGTGCTGAATCCAGATGCTGGGTAAATCCCATGTGTTCTCATAACACTGGGTCACCTTTTCTGCAGAGAATGGAACAGAGTATGTGGGGCTGAGTCCTGACTGGTCTCATCCAGTAGGTGAGGCAAGCTGGAGGATGCCAGGATGTTTCAGGTGTTGAGAGAAAGCTGGGCAGACAGAACACAAGATGGTTCCAGAGCGGAGATATCTTACTTAGGTGTATTCACGTCACAGGTGTTTTCCTGTAGGTATGCAAACGATCCTGCAAGGCGGGCCAGTTGAGGAAGAGAAGTGCAGTGTACCCCTGAGCTCTGGTCTGTGTCTTGTGCCCCAGCCCACACCTGAGATTCTGTAATGGCTGCACCGTTTCCTGATCTGTTCAGCGTTAACACCTGGGAAGTAAGTCAGACGAGTGCATGAACCATCATAATATAATGTTGTCTCTGTTACATGAGGGACATTCAGAGATGCAGAATTCAAATGAAAAAGTATTAACTCTCTGTGGGTAACTCCAGAAAACTTCCACAAAGGAAAGTATTGATATTAGAGGAGAGAGGGCTTTTTGTGGTCAGACTGATGGGGGAAGGCAGACACGGGGGAGAGAAAATGTTTTATAGACGTGAAAGGATATAACTTAGGGAGTTGAACAGACATGGTATTGTTGATATAAATTAATCTGTTGGTACCGGTAGTGTGAGATATTTTGTGGTGAGCCTTCCTTGTGGTCACTGCATATGTTCCTTGGATGGCAAAGAGACATGGTTTCTTAAGAGCACACAGGAGGCATGGACGTATATACACTACCAAATGTAAAATAGATAACTAGGGGGAAGCAGCTGCATAGCACAGGGACATCAGCTCGGTGCTTTGTGACCACCTACAGGGGTGGGATAGGGAGGGTGGGAGGGAGGGAGAAGCAAGAGGGAAGAGATATGGGGACATATGTATATGTATAACTGATTCACTTTGTTATAAAGCAGAAACTGACACACCATTGTAAAGCAATTTATACTCTATAATAAAGATGTTAAAAAAAAAAAGAACACACAGGAGATCCTGAACCGCCAAAAAACTCGGGGTGTGGTCCTTTCCCCAGTATCCGCTCAGAGCCTGTTCTCTTCCCAGTCTCACGTGGTAGAAAACCAGGGATTATAAAGTCTAGAGATTATTAGCCTATGACCATGCTCATTCTTTAACAAGAAACAAAATTAACTTGATAGCATTCTTGTCAAGGATATATTCTTTCTAACTTGGGTTAATAGCATTCTCAGCCCCTTGGATGTGGTCACCTCAGTCTCCTTCACACCTCACCCAATGAGCTGCCTTCTCGCCAAGGTTATTTGTGACTGCCTCATTGCTAAATCCAGGGATTCCTGTCAACCCTTATGGTACTGTGTGCTCTGCAGCCTTTGTCACTCTTAACACTTTCCATCTTTCTTTGAAATGATCCTGGCATTTTCCTTCCTTTGCCGTTCATGGCACTCTATCTCCAGGCTTTGTGGCAGATGCCTATCTGTTTGCATTTCTAGCACCCTTTTTTTTTTTCCTCCTGAGAATAGTCCCTCCTTCTCCAAACCCCATCAACACAGTTGCAGTGGGAGCGGTGTGGTTCTAGCCCAAGTGGGCTGGTCCAGTGGTGGGAGTCTGACCCAAGTGGGACCCATCATCATTCTTTGTATTGGAGAGAGAGCACAGGCACTGGGGGAAGCAGTTTTGGGGTGGCTTTGATAAATAGTCTCTCATTAGATATCTGAATTCCCAGATACAAATGGCAGGAACTGATGGCAGTAGAGAAATGGGCCCTTAATGATGCAATGAAAGATAGAGCAGATGCAGAGAGAGGAGAGACTGAGAAAAATAACTGCTGATGTTTGATACTTGGGCTTGCTCCTCATCGTGAGCCCTTGGTTTCTTATTCCCAGAGCTAGCAAAGGAGGGACAAGGGCGCTTTGAGTCAGGGCAGCATGGACAATGGGAAAAGCCTAGTGTCACTGCAGTGATGTCACCTAAGGATTTGTGGAGGAAATCCTTGAAGGTAAGTCGAGGTACTCTTTGCAGAAAAGGTAGAACGAACCCAAGGCAAATAGAAACAGCAGATGTCCTCCACAGAGGAGCCTTCCTCAGATTTTTTCTCTTTTTGTAATATTAATCAATATGTTTATTGAGAGCCTAATCAAGAAGAAAACTTTCAATGAAGCTTTAGAACATTTGCAGACATATAAAATAAAGCTAATTAATATTCAGTTAAGGCAATAAATCTTTTAAAGAGACTCATCCTTGTTGAGGACTGGCTCACCATTCAAAATGAAAGATGATTTATCACTCAGGTTCTGTTTGAGTATTTCCATAAAATAAGACCATTCAAGTGATTTGTTCAACATTTTAAGTTGATTGATTTATACTTGTAGCCATAAAACAGCACTACGCCCTAAAGTTGGACTAAACCTACCATGTAACGTAATTGTAAATCAGGGGCTCAAACTCCCAATGCAGTCCAGTCAGCTGTGCCAAGAGATGACCTACTTAGCTTGCATGATATTTTTAATAACTTTTGTATTTGAATTCCTTTAGTGTGCTTTTACTCTCTAGTTGCTTCTAGAACCTACTACACCCTACTGTGATTACACTAGTTTCCTTCGATCCGTTGAGTTACCAGTCTATCCTCTGAAGGCTTTTTTTTTTAGCTTTTGTAGAAATTGTAAAATATTGGCATAAATGAATAGATTGGGGCTCATACATGTTATGCAAATTATACATGGCCACATAGGAAATGAGAGGTGGAAGAAATGTCAAATTGAAACTGCTTTCCGCAATGCCTGCACACTCTCCAATGCAACAAGGATTTTCCAACACCTTTATTTTTCTTCATTGTTTTCTTTTCCTTTCTCCTCCTTCTTTGTCCTCTTCTTCCTCCTCTTCCTTTTTCTCCTTCTCCCCCTCTTTTTCTTCTTGACAGAATAATTTTTTTAAAAATAAACTCTTATCCAGAGATTTAACATATAAGCAGATCTTCTCTGATAGAAATGAGAGTTGAAGATAAAGCCTCACTCTCTTTTCTGGCAAGTTCTTGGTCTTGATTAGTAGAAAAAACCACGTGGGTTGCTTTCTAATCAATTGATCAATTTCTAATCAATCAATAGCATCTCTCTTGTATTCTGACCATCAAGTGACACACTGTATAACACTGAAATATATAAATACCCAACACAAAATATAATCAAATGTCTTTACCAAATTGATAGGCAAGAAATGAGGTAGCAGTTACATTTTCAATTTGCATCTTCCTAATTATCAGTATGAGAGAATGTAGTTTATTCTGAACATTTATAAATTTTATCTTTAAATTATCCATTTTTGTCATTTACTTATGCTTCTGTTGGTTTCTTTGCCTTTTATCTTTTGGTGCAAAGGAGCACATTAAAGAGTGTAGCCATGAATGCTTTATGTATTATATATGTTGCAAATCATTTTCCTTGAGCCATGATGTCTTTTAACCTTATTTATAGAATGTTTTAAACTCAATTGAATAAAGAGGGAGAGTTCATAGTTGAAGGGGTAGAAATATCACTGCTTTTGTGTCCAAGGAAGATCTGGATTTAAATCCTGACTCCTGCCTTCACTGTCTGACCTTTTGGAAGTAGTCTAACTCTCTTTGAGACTTTATTTCTCTTAAACAAAGAAGGTCAATATTATCTGACTAGTGTAGTTTTGAGAGGATTAAATGAGATAACACAACCAAAAGCACTGTGCAGTTATCAAAGTGCCATTCAAATTTAAGTGGCCCATTGTGATTACACGCATGCTCTTTGATAGCACTTGGTGTGTTCCTCAGCCTGAAATAGACATAACCGCTGTCTTTGCTACAAGCAAAATATTCCACATTTAAAACATGGGTGATCTTAAGCACTAAACCTCAGGTCATTGTTTGCAGTCTTGTCTTTTTCCATAACTGAAAGCATATATACAGATTGAGGGGCTTGCTTAACTTTTTCCCTTTTGTTGAAATAAGAATAGCCTTTTGTGTGAAATGACCCACTCATTTAATGAACTCTGTTCTTCAGTCTAAAATGCACTTTGTATCAGTCTGTTTGTCTGTTTGTTACCAAAAATCCATTCCTCTTATCTCCTCTGCTCTGTATTTCAGAGGATTATATTTTTCAAGCTTCCTTGCCTGCTGGCTTTGTTTACCACATCTTCTGTAATTAAAAAACAAAACTTCATTTGGAATATATACAATCTATTTTGTCAAATTTGTAGCCTCTAGTTTCTTTTTTTAAATATTCATTAGGAAAGATTTTACCTTATATAAGAATATGAAAATATTCTCTATGTTTTATAGTATATTTTATAGCATTGAAAAGTTATGTTATCTATCTAGAATCTGTTTCTATGTATGGTGTGAGATATTTATATTTTGATCCCAAGTGAATAGTGGTGGGTTGTCCCAATACCATTTTTTGAATAACCGAATAATCTATTCCTTTCTCACCTATTTGAAAAGCCACTTTCTGCATATATTAAATTGGCATATATACATTGACTGTCTTGTTCTGTTTCAATGACCTATTCATCTATTTTTATGCATTTTTGCACCTTTTCTGTTACCAAAAATTCAGATTTCTTCTTTTTGAGGCTCTGAAGCACATTAAGTGATACTAAAAACTTGTTCCATCATCAAGTTCCACCATCAAACCTTTGGCACTGCTACTACTGTGGTATTAATACTCTAGTTTAGTTACTACATAAAGTAACTCCTAATATCTGAGAGAATATGTTTGCCCTTACCCACTTCAGATTTGGCCAGAGAAAAGAATGAAAATCATTCCACATACAAGCAGCTGATTTTCACAGAACCTGCCCGGTTAGATTCTATGCTTTTTCTACCACTGTGTATTAGAGCAAATAAAATATTTTTATTCCCAGATCACTGGCCCATGGTGATTTACAAACAAACCTGATGGAGAGGAATGGGAATCATCTGGAAATACTGAACTTTGAACCAGATAGGCATGGGTTATCTCCTTCTATAGGGGGAAGGATAAAATGAATATTTCATGATGAGAACGGTAAGGTGTTTCAGATAAAACACTGTGCATTCATCAATGTCCTTTTCTTACTTTTCCTGGGTTCAAAGCTACCCTGCATTTTCCACTCTTCTTTGCACCTTGTTGTGACTGATGAGCTATTTTCCAGCCAAAAAAATGTGAGCAGAAATGATAGATGACACTAGATAATCAACATTCTCATTTTGGATTTTATGTGAACAAGAAATTAACTTCTATCAGGTTTGAGCCATGAAACATTTTAGGGTTTGTTATGGTAGCTAGCACTCAGGTATGATTTTCATTTTAGTTTTTTTGATTAGGATTTGGTTTATTTCTAGGATTTGAAGAGCGAGGCATTTGATTAGTTATAGACTTAACTAAATATATACTGTCTCTCCTTCATTCTCTCTTTTTTTCTGGACCCCAGTTGCATGTATGTTGGTCCTTATCAGTCTGTCTACCACTGGGTCTCAATCTGTCTTTCATATGCTTAATTGCTGTGTTGCCTTTGGGTTATTTCTTGAAATCAATCTTTTCTTTCACTATTTCTCTATCCAGTTATGTCGATTCTGTGTTTTAACCTATTCACTGAGTTTTTAATTTAAATGAGTATAATTTTTAATTTCAGAACGTGTTTGATTTGGTTCATTTTTCACATACTCATGTTCTTCATAAATAGCATCTTCTTTTACATATTTTAGATTCTCTTTTCTTTAAACATTTTCAGTAAAAGTCTCATGTTCTGTATCTAATTTTTCCTCTGTCTAAACTCCTTGGAGATTTAATTCTGTCGATTGTTGTTTCAGCTTACTTTAGCTTTTAATGACTTCTTTCTGTGCATGAGCTCATTTTCACCAGGTATTTATTAGTGACAAAGTCGAGAAGGCTGTCTTCCTTTTTCTCCTGAAAAGGATGTCAAGAACCTGGAACCTCTTAAAGTTAACATCCAGAATTGGTACTTTCTGGAACATTCAAATAAATTTAATCCCCTTACCTGTGTATGGGCAAGACTGAAATTATGACTTTTTGCTTTTGGTTAGAGCAATCAAAGTTTTGTGTTACCTTTCTTTGAAAACAAGTATCTTTACCTGACAGTATAACCTTCTGAGGGATTTATATGGTGGATTCAATCTAACTCCCACCTATATTCACCTAAGACCCTTTCTCCTAAAGATCTTGAGGTTGTTAAGAGCCAAACCTGGTTTTATTATAACTGGAAAATGCCCTTAGTACAGCCAGGTCTTCAGTTGTAGCTTGTGATCCCAATTACTAGATGTCAGACTATAAAGATTTCTCTAACATTCTTGAAAATTCAGCTAGGCAAGTAAAGTAATCTTTATTGAATTTTATCTGCTATTTCCAGGTCGTTTTAAATGAGAGGATTTTCATAAAATATAATCAACAACATTTCTAGACACAGTTTATGTTTTCTCTTTATTAAGCTTTATTTCATTAAGTTACAATGGATTTTTTTTCCTCTACCCTGAGTTTTGCTAGATTGATCTTTTTCTGTTGTCCTCATGGATTGGACTTTCTACTTCACACATCTGTTCTACTAGTTATTACATTAACTTTTAAGCAGACACATTTGTCAAAACTGGATTGCTAACCATAGCCCAACCCTAGAGTCCCATAGAACAGGCAAAAATTCTAGTAGGATTTGAATTCTCTCTCTCTTTCTTTTTCTTTTTTTTTAATTTTGTAATCTGTCAGTTTTATTCTTTGGTCTTATAGCTTTGAAATGGGTATTTTTTTTACATTCTTTTCTTTTATATATTCTTTTCCATTATGGTTTATCGCAGGATACCCTGTGCTATATGGTAGGACCTTGTTGTTTAGCCATCCTATATATAATAGTTTGCATCTGCCCATCCCACACTCCCAGTCCTTCCCCCGCCCCCCAGCCACAAGTCTGTTCTCTATGTCTGTGAGTCTGTTTCTGTTTTGTAAGTAGGTTCATTTGTGCCATATTTTAGATTCTACATAGAAGGGTTCTCATATGGTATTTGTCTTTCTCTTTCTGACTTACTTCACTTAGTATGATAATCTCTAGTTGCATCCATGTTGCTGCAAATGGTATTATTTCATTCTTTTTTATGGCTGAGTAGTATTCCATTGTACTGTATATATGTACCACATCTTCTTTATCCATTCATCTGTTGATGGACATTTAGGTTGTTTCCATGTTTTGGCTATTGTGAATAGTGCTGCTATGAACATAGAGGTACATGTATCTTTTTGAGTTATAGTGTATGCCCAGGAGTGGGATTGCTGGATCATATGGTAATTCTATTTTTAGTTTTCTGAAGAACCTCCACACTGTTTTACATAGAATTAGAATTCTTCTCTTCCTCTTGGACCCTAATTTTTTGGGACTAGAACACTTATTTATTTATTTATTTATTTATTTATTTATTTATTTATTTTTTGCGGTACGCGGGCCTCTCACTGTTGTGGCCTCTCCCGTTGCGGAGCACAGGCTCCGGACGCGCAGGCTCAGCGGCCATGGCTCACAGACCTAGCCGCTCCACGACATGTGGAATCTTCCCGGACCGGGGCACGAACCTGTGTCCCCTGCATTGGCAGGTGGACTCTCAACCACTGTGCCACCAGGGAAGCCCTAGAACACTTATTTAACAGCTGGATTAGGTTCCATAGCATTATTACCTATGACTATTTAAAGTTAATTACTTTTGTCATTATGTATCCTCCACATACTAAGATTCATTTCTCAGTTTGCAAGGATATGTTAGTGAATACATTTTGTGAAAAAAGAAGTGTAAGTAAAATATAGCTTTTTTCCATTGATGTCTAAAAAGTCTATTTTTTCTCATAGTTGGATCAAAGTTTTGATAGGGATAGGGTTTTTTTAGTTCAAAAATCCTTCATTCTTATTTGCTACTTTCTAGAATTCAGCGTTTGAGATGAGAAGTTGGATGTCAGTCGGAATCTTAAAAGGATATTGGCAACTGTAGACCTAACCTCCATGTCTTCTGCTTAGTATCTTTCAACTCTTACTGCTTTGAAATTTTAAACTGTACATTGGGATCATTCTTCAGCTTTATCTTCCCAATCACAAAAATAATCTTTATCCGTGACAATTTTGCTATCCAACCTTTGTGTTATTATTGTATTTTTAATCTTAGTAATCATGTTTTTAATTTAAAGAAACAATTACTTTCTATTTTTCAGAGCATCCTTTCATTCTATGAAAATATGAATACAAGACAGTTAAAAAATCTTCCTATATTCAGTGCTAACTCTGATTCTGCTAGTGTAAGTTATCCTGTTTGTTGATTTTGATTTCTCCCTTTCATAGTGTTAAATTTTTTTAATTATTTTTTTCCTCCAATGTCTGATGATTTTTTTCCTTGCTCATTTCCATATATTAATACACTTATAGATTTAGCTGTGATCATTGTTCATGAAAATTTCCTTGGCACATATGACAGTAGTTATTGCCACAATGATGAGTGCTGAGACCAGCTCTGTCCAGTGGACAGGAAGGTAAAAGTAGGCAGGCTGTACCTTAAAGGTGCAGAAAGAACTTATGTGGACAATGTAAGTGGCCCTGTCCCCCACAGGGGGGACAAAAGTCTGAAGTCACCCCTTTATAGACCCTTTGGCTGAATTCCCACAGTCAGTAAAAAGTGGCCCTGCAGATTTTATCCAGTTGGAAAATATAACAGACAGCAGGCCTGAAAGCAGGGACCTGCAGTACCTATTTTGTAATCCTTTAATTACACATTTAAAAAAGCCCACACTCTGTTCTAGCTCCTTTGCTCTTGCTCTCTGTGACCTTGTTTTTGAGGGTCTCTTTTGGACAAACTTAATTTTTCAGAGGTTCTCTCATCTGTTTCATAAGTTTCAAGGTTCCTCAGACATATTAGGTATGGTGATCGATATTATTGTATTAGCTTAATATTGTCCAGAAATACTCTATATTTCTCTGCTTTTGAAGGCATTCTTAATATTGTAGCATTACCTTTTTTCCCCTACATCAGAGAAATTTTGTCATTTTCATGAGATTTTGAGAGAAAGAAGAGGGAAATTTTTATGCTCAGTGAGTCATTTAAATAAGAATTCAGATTCTCTTTTTTCCTTTCATTTTTTTTAATTTCAGAAAGTTCACCATCAACAGTCTGGGTAGACTTCTTTAATAAAAATTTTCAGTGTGAAGCCTCAATCCTCAACTCAGTAAAATTTCTCTTTTTTTTTTTATTTATTGCTTATTCATCTATTCTATAGTCCTTTTCTTGAATGTGTGTGTCTTTCTCCATAAATACTCTTGTGTTCATAGATTCTGTCCTTGAACTTGCATTTATCTCCTTATCCTTTTCTATTGGGCTCCACTTGATATTTTACAAACTTGATTTTTTAATCCACCTTTTGTCTTCCACAATTTCTTTGTCTTTCCACAGTTTTCTGGGCTTCCACAGAATATCACTGTTTCTGATATTCCCAACCTTCATTGACTTTACACTTTTTGATAATCTAATTTTTCATCTTAAAACAATATTTTCTCATTGTTCATTTACTTCTTTTCACACATTTATTTTAATCTCAGATCTTGATAAGTATATGAAGTAAACTATTTCCTGAAGGTATTTCTTAGAATACCTTCAGGACCTTAGAATACCTCTTCTTAGAATAATCTGTCTTAGAAGGAAACATTTATTCTTATTCCTCAGTTTAAAAAAAATATATATATATATATATTTTTTTTTCTGTTTGCTCTCATTAAAGAGGGAGCTCCATGTCTGTCTAATATTGGGAATCAAGATGGGCATGGTTAGAGACCATGAAGAGCACTGTTCAGATTTCTAGGGCTGGATGAGTGAGAAGAACATGTTTACATTTGCTGACTTTTCTTTTTTGCATGGATGTATAGGGGTCCAAGCACAAGAGGTAAATGTACCTGCACACTCTGAAGGTACAGAAGGCCTTTTCTCTGGCTTTCTTTTTCTCTGGATTTCTTTTTTTCTCTCTCTCTCTTGTTTTTATCTTTGCTTTTTTTATGATAGCTTAGAGATATCTGATTAGTATATGCATTTTTTAAGGAGAAGGTCATCCCTCATTTGCAGCCAGTTAGAGCAGGACCTCCTCCCTTCTTTAGAGCAATGTTCGCAAGAACAGGTCTGCTGTGCTGGTTACCACTCGCCCTTGTAGGGCTGCGTTTGAACTGAGCCAGTTATGCAATGGCTGAAGGTTGCCTTCAGGTCCTGCTTCTTGAAATTTGGAATTGATGTTGAGGATTTGCTGGAGGAAGTCCACCCACTCCTAAGCACAGCCGGCTCTGTTGGAGGCCGTTGGCCCTTCCTTTTATCCAGAGCTTTTATGCTCTAGTTCACAGAGCCTTTGAATTTTTCTTTTGCCTTTGGGTGCCATGTTTCCTTAGTTTCATGTGGTGATACATGTTTCTACCAATTTTATATTTCATTATTCATTTTAGTGGGGTTGTTAGAGAGGCAAGTTAAATGTGTGGTTTTAAATTGCCATTTGAACTGAAAGTCCTACTGATTTTGTGTTCAGCCATTTCAGACCTGCTCTTTTTTTATGCTCTAACATGGATGTTAATTCTGTTTTTTGGTTGTATAGATGCCTTGTAACTCCTTCTGTGATCATCCACCTCTCTGTAAAGCTCATCTTTTTCATTCCTTATTGCATTCTGTTGAATTTCCATCTCTATCTTTCATTGGCTTAAGGTTTTCTACTCTTGTTTCACTGAGGATATGTCTTTTTCTATTTTATTGAAGATGCCAAGATATTTTGGGCATTGTATCCTCAACCAGTGTTTTCCTTATCCTTCCCAGAACTTTGCTATACCTCAGAATCTTTTGACTGTGCTCTTCTTATTTTACGCTATGGTATATTATTATGTGCCATATAATTTATCTTTCATGATGAGACAATTTTGAAGGAGAAAGAGGGTACCTAGATGTTAAATAATATCATTTAAAATATCTCTGAATTAATAGACATTGGTTTTATTATATTGGATACCTATACCATAGTTCTGATGCAGAAATCCTAAACATAATATTAGTGAATCAAATTCAATGATATATTAAAAAGATAATCTATCATGACCTAGTAAGGCTTATCTGGATCTGTAATGCTGAGTTAACATTTGAAAATCAATATTGTTACTGACACACAAAAAGAAAGGAGAAAAACCATGTGATCACTATGACATGTAGAAAAAGCATTTGGTGAAATTCTATAACCATTTATGTTTAAAAAATAAATAGCAAACTAGTATGAGTACTTCTAAAATATCTACAGTAAACATCATATTTATTTTTGAAATACTGAGTTTTCTTTGTAAGTTAAAAAGTGAAACGAAGGTCTCATCACTTTTGTTCAACTCTGTATTGGATATCCTAGCCAGTGCAATCCAGTCAAAGTACTAAGTTTAATAGTGGATTCCAACACTTCTTAGCAATTTTTGACTTCTTGTTCCCATGCAGCAAGAAAAAGTACTATGGCCCCATAGTAAAAAGTAAATTTTGATAAAAAATTAAGCTACAGGCTTGTCATCAGCTTTTGTAAGAGATGGAATTTCAGCACTTTTTTTTTTTTAATGAAATTTGCTCTTACTTTTGTTGTTCACTACTGCCAAAGGGCTTACTGCAAAAAAAAAAAAAAAATTTTAAAGCATTGCAAAAACAATAAAGTAAATGCATACTTTCAGATTTATAACATATAATAAATAAAATCACAGTAGCAACAGCCGTCAGAGAATTACCTTGTATTCCCTTCACTCTATGACAGGGCTGCTTAGGTTTTATTTTCTACATGTATTTCATGTACATCTAATCTATAATTTACTACATTTTCTTCTAAATCTTCTGACTGGCAGCCCAGCAACTTCACGTGTCGGACAGAAAGAGTCACAATGAACTTGTGCACTAAGCAGCTAGCTGGGAAAGCAGCATCAAATCCTGAGAGAGAAACAATTAGCTGAACCTGGCCACTCCTCTCTGAGCACATTTTGTTGTATTAACAAACTTCCCACAGGAATCGTTGAAAGGGAGGGTTTACTTAAATTGAACTGGGGGGAGTTAGGAAGGGAGGGATGGTCCTCCTTCCTGGCCATCTTGCAGATTTCTCAGTTTAACAAGGAGTTAAAATACCTTTGTGCATTATTTTATACTGGTTGCTATGGAGATTACAACATACAATCTTAAATTTTCAAATTCTACCTGGAATTTATATAGTATTACTTCATGTAAAATATACAAGCTCTGCAACCATGTAAGAAGCTCTTTAATCTTTTCACCTCCTTTTTCATATAGTTGTTACATGTATTGCATCCACTTACACAAGTAAGATAATTTACATTTTTTATGTATTTTTTTGCAGCATATATATTTGTAAAGAAGCTAAGAGAAAAAAATAATCTTTTATGTTTACCATTTCAAATGCTTTTCATTTATTTCTGAAGAGCCTAGTTTTCACTCATGCTGAAAAATTTCCTGTGAACATTTCTTGTGCTACAAAGTCTGGTGACAATGAATTACTCTATTTTTCCTTTAACTACAAGTGTTTTTATTTTCCCTTCATTTATTAAGCTATCTGCTGCTTACAGAATTCTGGGTTGACTGATGTCATTTTTCTTAGTCTTTTGTTTGTTTATTTGTTTTTTTGCGGTACGCGGGCCTCTCACTGTTGTGGCCTCTCCCATTGCAGACCACAGGCTCCGGACGCACAGGCTCAGCGGCCATGGCTCACGGGCCCAGCCGCTCCGCGGCATGTGGGATCCTCCTGGACCGGGGCACGAACCCGTGTCCCCTGCATCGGCAGGCGGACTCTCAACCACTGCGCCACCAGGGAAGCCCTTTCTTATTCTTTTTAAAGATGTTATTCACCATCTTTTGACCTCCCCTGTTTCTAAGCAGAAGTCTGTTTTCATCCAAATTATTATTTCCCTGTATGTAACGTGTTGATATTCACTGGTTGCTTTCAAACTTTTTCTCTTTGTACTGTGTTTTAGCAATTTGATTATGATGTGCCTAGGTGTGGTTCTCCTCAAATGTATCATGTTTGGTGTTTACTGAGCTGCTCAAATCTGTATATTTGTTTTTGAACAAATTTGGGAAGTTTTTGACATTAATTCTTTAAATATTTTTCTCCCTCTTCTCTCTCCCTCTCTTCTGAACCTTTTGAAATTTTCCTCAGGATTCCCAGACTGTTTAACTTATTTTGATACTTTTCTTTCTTGTCTTTAGAGTCTATGATTTATATTAATCCATCTTTGCATTCACTGATTTAAACCCATCTGTTGAAAAATTTACTTCCCATATTGAATTTTTCAGGTCTCGATGGTGCAACTTCTTAAATTTTTTTATTATCTGTTTGCTGACATTTATTATCTTTTCAATTTAAGTGTGTTGTCTGTGTATTTTACTTTATTTCAGTGTGCATACTTGTAATAGACTTTTTAATGTCCTTATCTGATATTGCTAGCATCTATATCATCTCAAGATTGGCATCTGTTCCATATCTTTCTTCTTGTTTTTCATATGCCAAGTAACTTTGGATTGCATCTTGGATCATAACATTTTGAATGTTATGTTGTGAGGATTCTGGATTCTTATATTTCCCCAGAGGTTGTTGATTTTTTTAAGCAGGGAATTGACTTGTTAGACTCAAATCCAGCTGATCATCTGTGGTGAGCAGTGGTCCAAATGCCAGTTCAGTTCTTTGAGCTCAAGTGCAAGCTACTTTCAGTTTACCTCACATATATGTGATTTAGAAGTCAGTCACAAACTTTCACAGAGTTTACATATAGAATTAGTGTTCCATAACTGTACTTCTCTTTTGATCTTTCATTTCTAGTGTTTCTCTCTCTTTTTCTGCTCATCCTTGTAGTGCCAGGGTTCTCTCCACTGAATAAGAAAACTAGTGGATTTTCTATCAAAGTTGTAGTTGCCTGGAGCAATTGTGATCATCGTAACTATGGCTGCCCTTGATGTAAAATGTAAGAGAGAGAGAGTAGAAAGGAGGGAAGGAGGGGAAAGAAGGAAGGAAGGAAGAAAGGAAGAAAGAAAAGTAGAAAGAGGGAACGACAGAAAGAGAAGGAAAGCAAAAGATAGCACAGGGGAAAAAAGGTGGGAAGGAACTCACTCCCCACTAGACACTGTGTCTAAATTTTGACTCCCCTCTAAATATTATCTGCTTTTGATGACATGATACTATACGTAGAGAATCCTAAAGATGCTACCAGAAAACTACTAGAGCTAATCAATGAATTTGGTAAAGTAGCAGGATACAAAATCAATGCACAGAAGTCTCTTGCATTCCTATACACTAATGATGAAAAATCTGAAAGTGAAATTAAGAAAACACTCCCATTTACCATTGAAACAAAAAGAATAAAATATGTAGGAATAAACCTACCTAAGGAGACAAAAGACCTGTATGCAGAAAATTATAAGACACTGATGAAAGAAATTAAAAACGATACAAATAGAAGGAGAGATATACCATGCTCTTGGATTGGAAGAATCAACATTGTGAAAATGACTCTACTACCCAAAGCAATCTACAGATTCAATGCAATCTCTATCAAACTACCGCTGGCATTTTTCACAGAACTAGAACAAAAAATTTCACAATTTATATGGAAACACAAAAGACCCCGAATAGCCAAAGCAATCTTGAGAAAGAAAAACGGAGCTGGAGGAATCAGGCTCCCTGACTTCAGAGTATACTACAAAGCTACAGTAATCAAGACAGTATGGTACTGGCACAAAAACAGAAATATAGATCAATAGAACAGGATAGAAAGCCCAGAGATAAACCCATGCACATATGGTCACCTTATCTTTGATAAAGGAGGCAAGAATATACAGTGTAGAAAAGACAGCCTCTTCAATAAGTGGTGCTGGGAACACAGGACAGCTACATGTTAAAGAATGAAATTAGAACACTCCCTAACACAAAAAAATAAATTCAAAATGGATTAAAGACCTAAATGTAAGGCCAGACACCATCAAACTCTTAGAGGGAAACGTAGGCAAAACACTCCATGACATAAATCACAGCAAGACCCACCTCCTAGAGAAATGGAAATAAAAACAAAAATAAACAAATGGGACCTAATGAAACTTAAAGCTTTTGCACAGCAAAGGAAACCATAAACCAGATGAAAAGACAGCCCTCAGAATGGGAGAAAATATTTGCAAATGAAGCAACTGACAAAGGATTAATCTCCAAAATTTATAAGCAGCTCATGCAGCTCGATACCAAAAAAACCAACAACCCAATCCAAAAATGGGCAGAAGACCTAAATAGTCATTTCTCCAAAGAAGATATACAGACTGCCAACAAACACATGAAAGAACGCTCAACCTCATTAATCATTAGAGAAATGCAAATCAAAACTACAATGAGATATCATTTAACACTGGTCAGAATGGCCATCATTAAAAAATCTACAAACAATAAATGCTGGAGAGGGTGTGGAGAAAAGGGAACACTCTTGCACTGCTGGTGGAGAACACTATGGAGGTTCCTTAAAGAACTAAAAATAGAACTACCATACGACCTAGCAATTCCACTAGTGGGCATATACCCTGAGAAAACCATAATTCAAAAAGAGACATGTACCAGAATGTTCATTGCAGCTCTATTTACAATAGCCAGGACATGGAAGCAACCTAAGTGTCCATCAACAGATGAATGGATAAAGAAGATGTGGCACATATATACAATGGAATATTACTCAGCCATAAAAAGGAATGAAACTGAGTTATTTGTAGTGAGGTGGATGGACCTAGAGACTGTCATACAGAATGAAGTAAGTCAGAAAGAGAAAAACAAATACCATATGCTAACACATATATATGGAATCTAAAAAAAAAAAAAAGGAAAATGGTCAGAAGAACCTAGGGGCAAGACAGGAATAAAGATGCAGACCTACTAGAGAATGGACTTGAGGATACGGGGAGGGGGAAGGGTAAGCTGGGACAAAGTGAGAGAGTGGCATTGACATATATACACTACCAGACATAAAATAGATAGCTAGTGGGAAGCAGCCGCATAGCACAGGGAGATCAGCTTGGTGCTTTGTGACCACCTAGAGGGGTGGGATAGGGAGGGTGGGAGGGTGGGAGTTGCAAGAGGGAAGAGATATGGGGACATATGTATATGTATAACTGATTCACTTTGTTATAAAGCAGAAACTGACACACCATTGTAAAGCAATTATACTCTAATAAAGATGTTTAAAAAATTAAATTAAATTAAATTAATAAACATTATCTGCTTTTGTTTAGTCTCCAAAGCCCTCAGAATAGATACTTTGGGTTTTTGTTCTCTTGTTTTGATTTTAAGTTAATTCAGCTTTCATAGCTATCATTTTGGGGTGAATTAGTTTATCAGGAAGTCACTCCTCCTTACTAATGCCATTCCCAGTAAACTGTCACAGCACACGGGCAAAAATCCACACAATCTTCATGGCATAAGTGGTTAGTTGATATTGGATTTCTTACCAATCCCAGGAGGTGAGGCTTACCCAAATTTAAGATTACTTGGGAAAAACATTTTCTGCTCCCAACTATTTTACATGCATGTGTGTGAATTTGTGTGTAATAGGATATTGAAATTAAAGTTTTAACTAGGAAACCAAAGTGCTAAAGATGTTGCTTGTAAAGTAAATTATACCAGACTAAAAGGCAGGATTTCATAATAAGTGACTGGTAACTGATTTCATGACTCATGGTCACTTTAAACAGTGAATCCTGAAACAAATCTAAGCTATAAAAGATTGAGAGAATGGAGACGAAAATAAGATATCATAATGAAATTTCTTTGGCAAGAACTGACATGTTACCTGATTTACCTGGTTCCCACCAAGGTGGGGTAGATGGGTGAGGATGCTACTTCCTTCACTTCATCTCACAGAGGACTTGAGATATGGGGGAGACTGGAAAGGGGACTGAATTCTGTGATGGTATATGGAGGGCAGGCAACATAAGCTGGCAAACTGCTCTACTTGTAGAGAAGAAGGCAAGTTGCTGCTGCTTCTGGGAATTCCCTTCTGTTGGCAGTTCAAATAGGGATGAGCATTTTCTGGGAACCACATGCATACTCTGTGGGAGAGACAGCCAGCCTGGAGCTATTTTGTGGCTTTCTCAAGAACACTAAGTAAGAGGTGATGGAACTTCAATGAGAGTGAATGTGGACCTCTAAAAACAGGGCACTGGGTGAACTGGTTAGTTGAAGGAGTGTGGGAAATTATATGCATCGTGCCTTAGCAGGGGAGCCTCCAAATTTCTGCAAAAATACCCAGGAGAGTCACTATCAACATTGACCAGGGCTGAAGACCACCAAGACACCTTGTGGATGGGCCAGCTCCAGAAAGAACTTCCCTGTCCTGTTTTCTTCTTCTGTCTCTCTAGAATAAATGATAAAAAAGAGAAGAATCATGGCATCTTCTGCCACTCCCAAGTAGCCAGTGTTATTTTTGGAGCTTATTAAGTTTTTTCGGAACTTGACCTAACATCTCAATTGAGGCTATGCTTGCAAAATTAAGGAACAGGAGAAATGATTATTTTCTAAGAGTGAAGCAGTCAGTTACAGAGCCTAACAAATATTGAAATACGGAAGTCAAAAACAGTCTTTTTTTATTATATACTACAATTTGTGCTTGTGCAATGTGCTGACATTATACACATTCATAAAGAGAAAAGGTGAGCAATCGATTTTGTTCCAGGATCCTAGGGAGCAGCAGAAACTGACATTTGCAGTGCATCTTAACAATGTTGAATAGTAAAGAAAGGAAGCAAAATGAGCAAGGTCTAGAGTCCTGAAATTACACAGAGTGTTATAGGCAATGAGGAGAATTATAGTATATAGAGACAGGAGGGTTTTGAGGAGAAGAAAAGTGTATTTGCAAAAGTGGCGTGAAGCCAGCGTATTAAAAATAGTGTGTGCCACATGGATTTACAACAAAATAACGAGGTAGTGGGAAGCTATCATTTTCCTAGTGTCAGAAATTTTTTTGGAGTCTTGTGAAGGTATTTGTGTTTTAGAAAGATGGTCTTGTCAGTCCGTTCGAGGACCGGTTGTAGGCACAAAGACTAGAGGCAGAGGCATGTTTGTAAACAGTCACAGCAGCACCGTTGAGAGGTGATTCTTACCTGGAGCAGGGAAGAGGCAGTGGAGGCGGATTTGCTGGCCTTGGCAGTGAGCGGACGGTAACGATATCCAACCAAGGAGTGCCCAGAGCAACACTCAGATCGTCTGGTGTGAGGTCTTTAGCTGGCTCACAAGACTCATAAAACAAAACTGGTTGAAGGAGGAACTTCAGGTTTGAGCGGGTGGAAAACGAAGCAGACTTTGAAGCTATTAATGTCAGCTCATCTGTAGTCTATCCAGATGCAGATGTTCAGTCAGTGATTAGAAAGAGCTTCCATTGGTTCAGAGTTGGGAAAAGATGGGTATTTACAAGTTTAGTTTTAGGTAGATAGAGACAGACATTGCAAATCACATTAGAGAAAGTGGAAGGAAGAGGACTTGACAAAAAAGAGAAAGAGCTGTCAGAGGTGTAAGAGGCAGGAGAGAGTGACATCATAGGAATTAAGGAAGAAAAGTGAGGTTTTCATAAATGATGGGGTGTTACACTGACGTCAACTTCTGCAGATAAACCAAATAGAATGAGAACTGAAAAGAATCCACTACATTTGATTACTAGTCAATTGTATTTGGCTTTTGCCTGAATCATTAATAGAGCGGAGGTTCAGGAGTCAAAATGCCACGGAGAGTGAATAAAAGGCAAAAAATTTAAAACAGTGCATACCACCTTGGCTACCTAAAATATCACTGTGGAGGGGAAGGAGAGAGCTGAAAAGCCATGTGGTTATATACGTGCCAGTTTTAGAATGGAGGAACTGAAATAATGTGAGATGCCAGAGGTGATATGAATATGAACTAGTAAGGAAAATACAAAGTAAAAATTAGCTCAGCGGTGCCCTCTGTGACTTCTGCAGTGATTAAGAGCAGCACTGTGGATAATAGCATCTGATATGTTCTTACAAAGTATGTTTCCTTGTCTTTGTGCCCTTTGGCCAACTTTAATTAAATTAAATCTAGAGATACTACTTGACAATTTTGTAAGAAAAACTGGATAGATAAAATAAAGTGCAAATAATCTGTCTTCAGATGATCTGAAATGTAGTGGTAAATGCTTTTGCTTAGACCTCTGGGCAACTGTATTTCTAAGCTATTTTCTTATATTTGTCTTAAGGACAGAAGGTTATTGGCTCCAATCACAGAGCACTTATGGTCTGGGTTTTTTTCGTTTTGTTTTTTTTTTTCATTTCTTTCATCAGTGTTTTGAAATTTGCACTGTACAAATTCTCACCTCCTTGGTTAAGTTTATTCCTAAGTAGTTTATTATGTTTGATACTATTGTAAATGGGATTGTTTTCTTTGTTAAATTTTATTTATTTATTTTTTAATACAGCAGGCTCTTATTAGTTATCGATTTTTTTTTTTTTTTTTTTTTTTTTTTTTGCGGTATGCGGGCCTCTCACTGTTGTGGCCCCTCCCGTTGCGGAGCACAGGCTCAGGACGCACAGGCCCAGCGGCCATGGCTCGCGGGCCCAGCAGCTCCGCAGCATGTGGGATCTTCCCAGACCGGGGCACAGAACCCACGTCCCCCACATCGGCAGGCGGACTCTCAACCACTGCACCACCAGGGAAGCCCTATTAGTTATCGATTTTATACATATTAGTGTATACATGTCAATCCCAATCCCCCAATTCATCCCACCACCCCCCGCCGCTTTCCCCCCTTGGTGTCCGTGCATTTGTTCTCTACACCTGTGTCTCTGTTTCTGTATGGTCTAGTTTTGTTGGTTTGTTTGTAATTTGTGCTTATTCTATTTAGCACTTGGTTTTATATTGATTTATATAGTGGGTTTGAGACCAAACATATGTGAACTTGAATGGCAGTTTTACTCTACTTAGGTTTACGTTCTTGACTAAGAATTAACCTCTCTGAGACTCAGTTTCCTCACCTGTAATGCAGACATAATGCTATCTTGCCTATCTGAGGATTCGTGACGATTCAGGGTAAATGATTCCACAATTATTTGCATTTAGTAGATGCTTAGTAAAACATGATCCAGATTTCCCAAAGGGTGGTCTACAGTACATTTCTCTAAGGACATTTCCAGGGGAACAGTGTTTTCCTCCTGTTAGCAAGTCACATGCTCACTATTATAGTAAAAGTTTGGAGAGGTCAAGTGATGGAGGCAACTGATTGACTGTGTAGTGAAAGTTTCACAATTGCAGGCTATGCTCAGGTGTAAAAAAAAGAGAGAAAGGTTTTTAAATGATTAATTTTATTTTTGGTCTCTTATCGTTTTCTTTTTTTTTTTTTTTTTTTTTGGTACGCGGACCTCTCACTGTTGTGGCCTCTCCCGTTGCGGAGCACAGGCTCCGCACGCGCAGGCTCAGCGGCCATGGCTCACGGGCGCCGCCGCTCCGCGGCATGTGGGATCCTCCCGGACCGGGGCACGAACCCGTGTCCCCTGCATCGGCAGGCGGACTCTCAACCACTGCGCCACCAGGGAAGCCCTCTTATCGTTTTCTTAAGCCCCCTGTATCCTCCTAGATAAATTGTGTGTGTGTGTGTGTGTGTGTGTGTGTGTGTGTGTGTGTGTGAGAGAGAGAGAGAGCGGGAGAGAGGAGGGAGAGACAGGGCAGTGGTGGTGAAAAATCTCATCACCTAAAGTAATTTCATTCTCTTCCATTTAAAAAAATCACTTTCAAGTTAGCTTGATGTTGTTTTGATAAACTCATAAATATTTAGTCAAATTCAAAGTTCAAACTCCTTACCGGGATTGGTTTTTCTTTTGCTGAAGATTTCTTTGGGTCCTCAGGGAGGTTGGAAAGGGACTACTGCCTTACACAAGGGTGCTTGTGCCATCCTCTGGACTCACGAGCCCTCTGTAGTGATGTCCGTCACCCTGCCCAGACACTTGGCATCCAACTAGTACCGACTGCTCACGTTTGTGGCTGGTGAAATCCATGACCTATTTTTTTTTTTAATCAGAGTTCCCTGGAGACTCTGTGCTAACTTAACCTCACTATGGCTCCTGCTGGCCCTTCAAATCCCTGTATTTAGGTCATATCTTCTAACTAGATGTCCACTGCCACAGGAACTCTTTCTTCTTGCTCACACTGACCCCAGGGAAAGCGCATGGTCTTAGTACCTCGCCACCTCCTCCTGCATCCTGGAAGCACACAGAACTTTGGATTTCATCCATGACACAAGGGAGCAGAGAGCAGGGGTGCTGTCTCTGGTTATCCCTCTTCCTAAGCACACAATGTGGCTGTTCCCGTGTCATTTCCAGGCCCTCTGTTGAGGAGAATTCCCTCCAAGAATTCCAAACATAGCTTCTCCTTCAACCTCCTTGGAATTTCTGTCACTCTTTCATCTTCTTTTCCTAGAGCTTTAGCAACCAAGATTCTTATATCTGATCACCTGATTTCTTTCGTTATCCTCCTCTCATTCCCGCCTCCCAGAATCAGAAGAACTTCCAGCTCCCCTTCACTTTTGATGGAAAAGAAGAACATCTCTGAGTCAGAGCCTCCATCTTTCCTCCAGTGGTTCCTGTGTTCTTGATGGCAGCTACTTTTTCTCTAAAGTAAGAAAAAGCTTTGTTCAATAGATGGAAAACCATAGGGGCTCATAGTTTAAGGCAAAGGATACTTCACAATTTTACTTTGATATTTACACTTTCTTAACCCAGTTTTCCCCAAATCTATTTACTTATACAACTCCTTCCACCCCCACAATGGGTGTATCAGTTCTTAAGCTGTTGGTTATTGTCTGTTGGCTCCAGACCCATCTTTCCATACTTAGCTCTGCCATGTTGAGGCTGGACCTCTGCAAATCACATTTCTGTTTGACTAGATGCTCCTTGATGGGACCTTCAAATAGGGGACGCTAGGTGGAGACAGAAGGCCGGAGGAGGAAGAGGCAGACATGTTCCTTCTTGTCTGTTTCCTTTTGCCTTTTGCTTCCTTTTACTGTGTCCCCCCCAGCAACAACTCTTTGCCCTGGCAGAGGCACTTCCTTCCTGTAGCAGCAGCTGAAGCCAGTTTGCAGTTTTCCCAACACTTGCAGAGCCAACTTTCTTACATCCCTCTCTGAGATACCAGCACCTCCTTACAGGGTCAGGCCCAGGCCCATGGGTCCTCTCCCTCAAGCTCAGACACCGGCCCTGGGGGTCTGAGTTTCAGTTTTCAGGGCCCTTCCTCTGAAGCTTCTCATTTTTGATAAGTTCAACGTCTTCCCCTTGTTGCCCAGCTCTGGGGTGGGAGCTGCTTCCTGCATTTGCCACCTCCATGATACCTAGTGAACAACTTTATACCCAGTTTACAATTCTGTATATCAACCATCCTCTGATAAAATTACTAGTGTAATTTCTATCTCTTGAGTGGATCCATACTGATATAAACTCCACCAGAACTAGTGTTGTGTGAAAGTCACAGTGGAATGCCATTTGTTGGAGGGACTGGGATGGTGAGGGTGGTGATGGGTTGGTGACCATGGTCATGTGTGTCTGTGTGAACACATCTACTTGTTATGTGCATTTGGTGAACATAGTTGTGCTCAGTAGGGTGACACCCAGCCGAGGAGAAAGGGGGATATTGAGCCACAGAAGACTCAAATATACAGGAAGGAAAACTTGGTTTTGTGATTAAAACAACTGAGTGTATCTCCATCAGACTTTTCCCCAAACTCTAAACTCATGGTCATTTAGGGATTAGGAATTCAAAAATGTCTAAGAGTCAGGTTTTAAGACAAAGAGGTATAACTGTGTCACCAGCACAGCCAGATTTAAAAGCACATTTTGTCTTTTCTGAGTGCTCTGCCTTTCAAATCCAAAATGCTTCATTTCAATTCAGTAGAAGAAATGCCTGGAAAGTGTCTGTCACAATCCTGGCACTGAGCTAAGTTCATATAATATGGTCCCTGCCTCAAGGAGCTCACAGTCTTGCACCTCAAAGTGTGGTCCATGAATCAACAGCATTGGCATCATCTGGGAGCTTATTAGAAACACAGAATCACATGCTCCATCCGAGATCTACTAAATTAGAATCTTCATTTTAACTACATTCCCTTGTGACTTTTACGCACACTAACGTTTGACAGTGCAAGGATGAAACAAGTGCTACATCAAGCAAAAATCATATATCTGCCATCCATTTCTAATTCCTATCACTCTCCTGTTTCTGGCTTTCTACATCCCGTCAGAAAATAACCCTCACTATACAGTGTTGCTAAAAGTTAGAGAAGGTGGGTTGGGACATTTTGGGAATTATAGTTTTCCCAGGTTAAGTATATTATGTGAGGTGGGAGCAGCAAGTATTGTAGGAGAAGCACACAAACAGTGTTTTGGGTATCACAGTTAGTTTATAAAGAAAAAAAAGGTGACTAATGACCACCACATATTCTCCATGGCCTATATTTTCATTCTCTACTGGGAGAATTAGGTGGTGGCATCATGATGCAATTGTATTTCAGGCTAGCAGAATGTGGGCCAGAGGATGGGCACACTCTTTCCAGTTATATCCCCCAAGAAATTTTCTATGAGGATCCAAATGGGTATGTAGCTGTCTGGGGCCATCCACATACCTGATCCATTGGTGAAGATAGTCATCGAAGGTGGCTCCCTATTCATGGGCTGAAAATGTGTCCACAAGATTTTTTTTTTTTTTTTTTTTTTTTTTTTTTTTTTTTTGCGGTACGCGGGCCTCTCACTGTTGTGGCCTCTCCCATTGCGGAGCACAGGCTCCGGACGCGCAGGCTCAGCGGCCATGGCTCACGGGCCCAGCCGCTCCGCGGCATGTGGGATCTTCCCGGACCGGGGCATGAACCCGTGTCCCCTGCATCGGCAGGCGGACTCTCAACCACTGCACCACCAGGGAAGCCCGTGTCCACAAGATTTGAAGATGAGACTTTGATTGTGTAAAGAAAATAGGTTAGGACTCTGGCTAGTATTTGGGTTGGAACAGGGGGCAGAGGGGCCATTTACAAACTTTGAATTCATATTTGCATGAGGCTGGAGATTTGGGATGACCCCTTACTTGGGAGTGTCTCCAGATTTAGAATAGCCAAGTGGAGGCTAGTGACAAATAAGATACAGTGTGTATCCCCTGCACTCTTTTTCTCAGGACCTTCAGAGGCAATACACTACAAAGAGCTGAGGGAATTTGTTTCTCTGCCAGATAGTTTGCTCTCTCGCTGCATGTGACATTGTGGCCTATGAGAAAAGTCTGCAGGATAATAGGTGTGGAGGATTCAGAGGAAAAGCCTATCTTTGACAGTTGCTGTGAAAATAGATCAAATTTTTAAAAAGTGTATCTGATTTGTGTTCTTGGTAAGATAAAGAGGAACCATGAAACAACAAAATGACATATAAGGAAAGAACAGGTGAGATAAAAAGACAAAATTCTGAGATAAAATAGTATAAGCTAAAAATGTTAAAGTCTGCCACAAAACCAAAAATGAAAAAGCTATGTCAGGTTTAAAATTGGCATTGGGGTCAAAAAGGAATAAAATTGAAGGTGCAGGAAGTTAAATTATGTTGAAAGAACTATTTGAGAAATTATTCCAGAAGTCAGAGGAAAGAGCCAAAGAAGACAGTGAGGAAACAAAGATTTATAGTATTTGGAGGGGTAGAGATGAGAGAGAGAGAGAGAGAGAGAGAGAGAGAGAGAGAGAGAGAAGGCAGAAAAGGCACATGGTTGGAAACCACCTATAAATTATAAACATTCCTGTGGAGGATCTTCTCCCTCTATAAAATGAGTCAGAATATTTGGAGAAAAGGGTTATTTTTATAGTACACGAGAATTTTGAGCTAAAATATCCGCCAGTTTAAAAGAAGCATCATAAATCAATAGGGACAAAGTTGATTATTTAATAACTAGTATTGAATAATTGGAAATAAACCATATCCCTACTTTATACAATACTACAAAATAAATTTTATGGATTTAAATTTTTAAAAATCACAAAACAATTTAGTAAAATAGAAGTAAATATGTATTACATGTACGCATGGAAGAGAATTTTCCATTCTTAGATGCAATGAAAGAATTCTCAGTAAAAAAGTGGACAATGTGGCTAAATTAAGATTAAAGGGTAATGTAATCAGGATGTATCCAAGCTTAAAAAGGCAAAATTAATCTGAGAATGATACTTCAGTAAATAAGACAAACAATGAGAACTCAGTGTCTATCCCAAGTGAATTTATCCAACCAGTGATGGGTGTGAGAACCAGAACCCAGATTCCTGACTCCCACATCCAGCTGGACAGATTAGACAGTGTGCATTGAGCATGAATGGACCTGCACTCCTGAAGGTCGCCCTGTGTCCTGCTCATTGACTCAAGATAAAAACAGTGTTATGGTTGGTCACCTCAGCACTCAGTCATTCTCCTGTAAGGAACTGACTTATGCAGCTATTCATGTATTTGTTATAAGGACCTGAAAATTAATGTAGTTTTTGCACAGTCATTATGCCTACTTCATCAGGCATATTCATACAGAAATGTGCCAAAATTCAGATTACCCCCTGAAGGAAATGAAGAACCAAATATAGAAGAGAACTATCTTCAGGCAAAGCAGGAAGAATCAGAAGGCCAGTAAATCTGCTCACTGTTATTTATCCCGAGGTGTCCTTCCAATACAGACTAAGGGGAAGAGACTCATGAGCCCAGATGCCTCATCTTTTTTTCTCATGGCATATATAGCCTTTATTTTTCTCTTTCTTTTCTCTCCTTGGTCCATTGCCTTTTCTTCATTTTCCATTTTCTCCTTTCCTAGTAAAACGGATCATAGGCTTTGGAATGAGTCAGTGTAGCCAGTTCATCCATTTTAATGACTTTTAAACCTTACATAAATTGTTTATGAGCCAGTTTTCTCTTCTCTAAAATGGAGAGAAGAATACCTAGACTCCAGGATCTTGTGGGCATTAAATGAAATAATGCATGTAAAGTGCTTGGCAATAGTAGGAGTTCAGGAAATATTAGGTCCCTTTTCCCTTGTAGCTCACCTCGCTCCCAAGTGTTCTACTAGCCTGAGCTTTTCTGGGGTCTCAGGCTAGATAATCCATAAAGCTCTACTTGCTGGATGCCAATCTGTGAAATGTCCAGTTGCTTTTCAGCAACAGGAAATGGGGGATAAGATGGGAGTAGTTTTATATTGGTCTCCTACCCCACAAACACCTCCAACTCTTACGTTCCCCCACCCAACTCCCAACCTCCCACCTGCTCATACCAGGTATCCTCTGGTCTAATCAGTTTAATCTTTTTAAACCAGACATGGAAAGGGTGTGAGGTTCTCCAGGTTCAAGTGGCTTCTAGGACATAGACTCTGCTGAGTGGGGTTTACTCAACACCATTTACAGAGATTTAAGAGTTCCTCCCCTGGAATTTTGTACATGAATGTTATCTGGGGGTTGGCCAGAAATAACAGTCTTTTCTCCCACTGTAGCTGTCCAGACCTGTGGTTCTTTCATTCCTTCTAAGGCAGGCAGTGATTATCTAGCCCCCTCCACATAGCTGTAGAAATAGGAAACTTGCTGGCTTTCTAAGTAGAATGTCCCAGCTTCCTTTCAATATAGCAGGCACCATGTCATCCTCATCAGTTGGAGGCATGAGTGTATGGTGGTGCTCGTTGGTTAAGGGGCCAAGGGATGAAATGTTCTGTAAAGATGAGAGAGGTTTTCCCTCCATACTAACCTGCCTGAGAAATGTGGGGTGGGAAGATAAACAATCAAAGGACATAACAAGAGCACATTTCTGCAAGTCATGGACACTTTATTTTTTTTTCTTTGTTTATTTGTTTCTTTATACTGCAGGTTCTCATCAATTTTATACACATCAGTGTATACATGTCAATCCCAATTGCCCAATTCAGCACACCACCATCCTCACCGCACCATGGTTTTCGCCCTTTGTGTCCATACGTTTGTTCTCTACATCTGTTTCTCAACTTCTGCCCTGCAAACCGGTTCATCTGTACCATTTTTCTAGGTTCCACATACATGTGTTAATATACGATATTTGTTTTTTCTCTTTCTGACTTACTTCACTCTGTATAACAGTCTCTAGATCCATCCACGTCTCAAAAATTGACTCAATTTCGTTCTTTTTCTATGGGTGAGTAATATTCCATTGTATATATGTGCCACTTCTTCTTTATCCATTCGTCTGTCGATGGGCAGTTAGATTGCTTCCATGACCTGGCTATTGTAAATAGAGCTGCACTGAACATTGGGGTGCATGTGTCTCTTTGAATTTTGGTTTTCTCTGGCTATATGTCCAGTAGTGGGATTGCTGGATCATATGGTAATTCTATTTTTAGTTTTTTAAGGAACCTCCATACTGTTCTCCATAGTGACTGTATCAATTTACATTCCCACCAACAGTGCAAGAGGGTTCCCTTTTCTCCACACCCTCTCCAGCATTTGTTGTTCATAGATTTTCTGATGATGCCCATTCTGACTCATGTGAGGTGATACCTCATTGTAGTTTAGATTTGCATTTCTCTAATAATTAGTGATGTTGAGCAGCTTTTCATGTGCTTCTTGGCCATCTGTATGTCTTCTTTGGAGAAATGTCTAGGTCTTCTGCACATTTTTGGATTGGGTTGCTTGTTTCTTTAATATTGAGCTGCATGAGCTGTTTATATATTTTGGAGATTAATCCTGTGTCAGTTGATTCGTTTGCGAATATTTTCTGCCACTCTGAGGGTTGTCTTTTTGACTTGTTTATGGTTTCTTTTGCTGTGCAAAAGCTTTTAAGTTTCATGAGGTCCCATTTGTTTATTTTTGTTTTTATTTTCATTACTTTAGAAGGTGGATCAGAAAAGATCTTGCTGTGATTTATGTCAAAGAGTGTTCTTCCTATGTTTTCCTCTAAGAGTTTTATAGTGTCCGGTCTTACATTTAGGTCTCGAATCCATTTTGAGTTTATTTTTGTGTACGGTGCTAGGGAGTGTTCTAATTTCATTCTTTTACATGTAGCTGTCCAGTTTTCCCAGCACCACTTATTGAAGAGGCTGTCTTTTCTCCATTGTATATCTTTCCCTCCTTTGTCATAGATTAGTTGACCATAGGTGCATGGGTTTATCTCTGGGCTTTCTATCTTGTTCCATTGATCTATGTTTCTGTTTTTGTGCCAGTACCATATTGTCTTGATTACTGTAGCTTTGTAGTATAGTCTGAAGTCAGGGAGTCTGATTCCTCCAGCTCCGTTTTTTTCCCTCAAGACTGCTTTAGCTATTCGGGGTCTTTTGTGTCTCCATACAAATTTTAAGATGATTTGTTCTAGTTCCGTAAAAAATGCCATTGGTAATTTGACAGGGATTGCATTGAATCTGTAGATTGCTTTGGGTAGTATAGTCATTTTCACAGTATTGATTCTTCCAATCCAAGAACATGGTGTATCTCTCCATCTGTTGGTATCATCTTTAATTTCTTCATCAGTGTCTTATAGTTTTTTGCATACAGGTCTTTTGTCTCCCTAGGTAGGTTTATTCCTAGGTATTTTATTGTTTTTGTTGTATTGGTAAATGGGAGTGATTCCATTATTTCTCTTTCAGATTTTTCATCATTAGTGTATAGGAATGCAAGAGATTTCTGTGCATTAATTTTATATCCTGCAACTTTACCAAGTTCATTGATTAGCTCTAGTAGTTTTCTGGTAGCATCTTTAGGATTCTCTACGTATAGTATCATGTCATCTGCAAACAGTGACACTTTTACTTCTTCTTTTACAATTTGTATTCCTTTTGTTTCTTTTTCTTCTCTGATTGCCGTGGCTAGGACTTCCAAAACTATGTTGAATAATAGTGCTGAGAGTGGACATCCTTGTCTCATTCCTAATCTTAGAGGAAATGCTTTTAGTTTTTCACCATTAAGAATGATGTTTGCTGTGGGTTTGTCGTATATGGCCTTTATTATGTTGGGGTAGGTTCCCTCTATGCCCACTTTCTGGAGAGTGTTTATCATAAATGGGTGTTGAATTTTGTCAGAAGTTTTTTCTGCATCTATTGAGATGATCATATGTTTTTATTCTTCAATTTGTTCATATGGTGTATCACATTGATTGATTTGTGTATATTGAAGAATCCTTGCATCCCTGGGATAAATCCCACTTGATCATGGTGTATGATCCTTTTAATGTGCTGTTGGATCCTGTTTGCTAGTATTTTGTTGAGGATTTTTGCATCTATATTCATTAGTGATATTGGTCTGTAATTTTCTTTTTTTGTAGTATCTTTGTCTGGTTTTGGTATCAGGGTGCTGGTGGCCTCATAGAATGAGTTTGGGAGTGTTCCTTCCTCTGCAGTTTTTTGGAAGAGTTTGAGAAGGATGGGTCTTAACTTTTCTCTAAATCTTTGATAGAATTCACCTGTGAAGCCATCTGCTCCTGGACTTTTGTTTGTTGGAAGATTTTTAATCACAGTTTCAATTTCATTACTTGTGCTTAGTCTGTTCATATTTTCTGTTTCTTCCTGGTTCAGTCTTGGATGGTTATACCTTTCTAAGAATTTGTCCATTTCTTCCAGGTTCTCCATTTTATTGGCATAGAGTTGCTTGTAGTAGTCTCTTAGGATGTTTTGTATTTCTGCGGTGTCTGTTGTAAATTCTCTTTTTTCATTTCTAATTTTATTGATTTGAGTCCTCTTCCTCTTTTTCTTGATGAGTCTGGATACTGGTTTATCAATTTTGTTTATCTTCTCAAAGAACCAGCTTTTAGTTTTATTGATCTTTGCTATCATTTCCTTCATTTCTTTTTCATTTATTTCTGCTGTGATCTTTATGATTTCTCTCCTTCTGCTAACTTTGGGTTTTGTTTCTTCTTCTTTCTCTTGTTCCTTTAGATGTAAGGTTAGATTGTTTACTTGAGATTTTTCTTGTTTCTTGAGGTAGGCTTGTATAGCTATAAACATCCCTCTTAGAACTGCTGTTGCTGCATCCCATAGGTTTTGGATCGTCGTGTTTTCATTGTCATTTGTCTCTACGTATTTTTTGATTTCCTCTTTGATTTCTTCAGTGATCTCTTGGTTATTTAGTAACGTATTGTTTAGCCTCCATGTGTCTGTGTTCTTTACGTTTTTTTCCCTGTGAGTCATTTCTAATCTCATAGCCTTGTGGTCAGAAAAGATGCTTGATATGATTTCAGTTTTCTTAAATTTACTGAGGCTTGATTTGTGACCCAAGATGTGATCTATCCTGGAGAATGTTCTGTGAGCACTTGAGAAGAAAGTGTAATCTGCTGTTTTTGGATGGAATGTCCTATAAATATCAATTAAATCTATCTGGTCTATTGTGTCATTTAAAGCTTGTGTTTCCTTAGTAATTTTCTGTTTGGATGATCTGTCCATTGGTATAAGTGAGGTGTTAAAGTCCCCCACTATTATTGTGGTACTGTCGATTTCCTCTTTTATAGCTGTTAGCAGTTGCCTTATGTATTGAGGTGCTCCTATGTTGGGTGCAAGTATATTTGTAATTGTTATATCTTCTTCTTGGGTTGATCCCTTGATCATTATGTAGTGTCCTTCCTTGTCTATTGTAACATTCTTTATTTTAAAGTCTATTTTATCTGATATGAGTATAGCTTTCTTTTGATTTCCATTTGCATGGAATATCTTTTTCCATCCCCTCACTTTCCGTCTTTATGTGTCCCTAGGTCTGATGTGGGTCTCTTGTAGACAGCATATATATGGGTGTTGTTTTTGTATCCATTCAGCAAGCCTGTGTCTTTTGGTGGGAGCATTTAGTCCATTCACGTTTAAGGCAATTATTGACATGTTATGTTCCTATGACCATTTTCTTAATTGTTTTGGAGTTTTTTTTGTAGATCCTTTTCTTCTCTTGTGTTTCCCACTTAGAGAAGTGCCTTTAGCATTTGTTGTAGAGCTGGTTTGGTGGTGCAGAGTTCTCTTAGCTTTTGCTTGTCTGTAAAGCTTTTGATTTCTCTGTCAAATCTGAATTTATCCTTGCCGGGTAGAGTAATCTTCCTTGTAGGTTCTTCCCTTTCATCACTTTAAGTATATCACGCCACTCTTTTCTGGCTTGTAGAGTTTCTGCTGAGAAATCAGCTGTTAACCTTTTGGGAGTTCCCTTGTATGTTATTTGTCATTTTTCCCTTGCTGCTTTCAATAATTTTTCTTTGTCTTTAATTTTTGCCGATTTGATTACTGTGTGTCTCGGCGTGTTTCTCCTTGGGTTTATCCTGTATGGGACTCACTGCGCTTCCTGGACTTGGGTGGCTATTTCCTTTCCCATGTTAGGGAAGTTTTCGACCATAATCTCTTCAAATATTTTCTCTGGTCCTTTCTCTCTATCTTCTCCTTCTGGGACCCCTATAATGCGAATGTTGTTGCATTTAATGTTGTCCCAGAGGTCTCTTAGGCTGTCTTCATTTCTTTTCATTCTTTTCTCTTTATTCTGTTCCATAGCAGTGAATTCCACCATTCTGTCTTCCAGGTCACTTATCCGTTCTCCTGCCTCAGTTATTCTGCCATTTATTCCTTCTAGTGTATTTTTCATTTCAGTTATTTTATTGTTCATCTCTGTTTGTTTGTTCTTTAATTCTTCTAGGTCTTTGTTAAACATTTCTTGCATCTTCTCGATCTTTGCCTCCATTGTTTTTCCGAGGTCCTGGATCATCTTCACTATCATTATTCTGAATTCTTTTTCTGGAAGGTTGCCTATCTCCACTTCATTTAGTTGTTTTTCTGGGGTTTTATCTTTTTCCTTCATCTGGTACATAGCCCTCTGCCTTCTCATCTTGTCTACCTTTCTGTGAATGTGGTTTTTGTTCCGCAGGCTGCAGGATTGTAGTTCTTCTTGCTGCTGCCGTCATGGACACTTTAGACAGCCTTTTAAAAAGGTCAGCTCAAGTATTGATTGACTACCTACTGAGTGCCAAGGTCTAGAAAGATAAAGACAAAGGTAACACAATTATGGTGTTGAAGTGCTCTCCCTCTAGTGGGTAAGACAAATACATAAGAGCAATTTAGTGTTCATAACTGTTACTATAGATATCTGAGGAGCCCCTTGGTGGCATGTGGGGAGAGGCTTCTTTTGAGGCAGTGGTCATGGTGGCAGATGGTGGTGATCAACAAATGCTTCCTGTTGAGGTTATCCTGAAGGGCTCTCTGAGGTCTCCTAGACCCCATGTAAACATCAGGGCTTTCTCACCACTGCTGAAATACCCACCCAGACACCATTTGTCCTTTCAGGGTCTTGATAAGTTTCTCATATCATGTCTTACTCAACTAGAGGTACAGACTCCAATTTCAATTACATTTTCTGAGAAAGACTTATAGGATCCAATTTAGGAGAAATGCTGAAAGTGTTTTCATAGAATTCCGAATCTGCCATCCTTCTTCCAACTCCCACGCTGAGGTCCCTAGTAGAATGCCCGGTGTGGGCGGAATCTATAAATCATTCAGGGAAAAGCAGCATCAAGGCAATTGAGAGACATCAGCATCACAACAGCAGCTCATCTTGTCATGGCTGGTCCATCTCATTAAACGGCCATAAAAATACATGGTGGAAATCAAAGAGGAGTCAGAGCTGGCCCATGTGCTTGATTTGCCCTCTTTTTCATGCCACTGTCCTCTGAGTTCCATTTTTACTCTTTTCCAGGAAATGTTCCTATCTATGAATTTTCAGCAGGCTGTTTGCATAAGCCCTTCCTGTACAGCATATCTCACCAATGGGTGAAATGTTTTGCAGTTAATTCCAATAAAGGAAGAGTTTTAGCGCCTTCAGCATTGTCATGGTCAATTACATTTGAATTAAAACTGTGGAGTAAAATCTGCAAAGGAGCAGACCTCGGTTAATGCACACAGTTTGGCATTTTGTGCTTCAGAACACTTGCACACAAACACACTATAGAGGGCAAAACAGTTCCCTTAGTAACAATTTGAAGACTTTGGAGCCACATTTGGATGGAAAGAAGTCACTTAATCTCCAGTATTGAATGTTAGACAACCAATTTCCATACTGCCCTGCAAAATGACTCAGGCAGGAAAAAAGCCCTCTTTTGTGTTTTGTGTTGAGGAATGCAGGCAGTTCTGTCCTTGCTCTTCACCTCTGGAAGCTAAATTAATGAACACGGCTTCTTGAGTTTTGAAATAGGAGTGCCCCCAATTCTGGGCTGCAAAGACCCAGTGAGTATGATTTCTTCTTAGTGGGATGGTAATGCTACCAAATTGGAGGAAGAAGAGAGTGACTACTCTATACAGGTAAATGTGTGTCGATGCACAAAAGGTTAATTAGCATGTAAATTGAATTCTGAAGAGGAGAGCACAAGTAATCATGCCACTAAGGACCTACCTACAGTGGATTTTTGGTGCCAGAGTTTGACCTGCAGCCCTCTCTGACGAGGTGATAATGATCTGTGAAAGCCCAAATGAGCTGTTGAGTCACTAATGAAAGCTGCCGTAACTTCCCTCAACAAGCACATGTTGTTTTAGAAATGGCACTGGCTGAGGCTGCTCCTCTTTTGAAGTTGTCAGTGTCTCATCTTTTGAAGTTGCAGACATCAGGAAATGAGAGCAGACCTGGCGAGATATAAAGATGCTGGCATCATAAGAACAAACAATCTGCATTTACCCGTAGATGGAGACATCTGACTTGAAACTCCAGACCCGGGACCATTCCTCATTATTGGGATTAATTCTCAATTTAGGCCAAGGGGAATCAGAGGTTCCTTTTCCACACTCTGAACTCATCGTTAAGACTCTCTTGCTCTAGGTGGGTTTGGAGCTCTGGTTATTAAATTCAAGAATAAAATGTCTGCCGCATGGAGAAATAAAACTACTTATTCTAAAGTTCTTTCCTCCTAAAGATTAAGATCCCCTTTTTTTTTTTTTTTTTTTGCTGGGGATTTTAACTCTTCCTCAGAACACAGGCTAAGGCCTGAACACTTATATTTAAGGACCAGCTGAGAATGGCTGGTGACAGGTCAGACCCCAGCTGAGATATGACAGATGTCAAAGTCTAAGAGATATGTTCAGAGCCATCCAGAAAGGAGACCAGGGGAGGGGAGTTAACTAATAAGAGGACACAGATTCTCAGGACAAAGGTAAAGAAGAAAAGCCAGGAATTTTTCATAGATTCATGCCAGAAAATTATTTTCAAGACAGCAGAATATATATATTTAATATATATTTAAAATCCAGCAGAAATTGGTTGAAAATACAATATTTTTAAGTGGGTCTGGGGCAGTGATGGAATCCTTAGAGTATGAGAATATCCACAGAGCAAGAAGACAAATTAGTTTGCCCAAAGGTCTGTCCCAGCTGTCTTTAGTTGGAGTTGCCCCCTATGGCGTGCTTTGATCCTGATGCTCTTGGAGAGGCTGAACCATTGTGTGCATATTGATGAGGTGCCAATCGGCTCCCTTGGCCTTATAAGACCCCATGTTCTGGTTCTCTGACTCCTGCTGACCACTCAGAATCCCTTTGTCATTTCTTGTGATAATATAAAAGAGAAGTCTAGGATAGAGAGAAAACCAATCACAGGAGATATGGCGTGGTCTCCACGGGCCAGATAAAGCCTGTCTGGGGAAATGACATTTAACACGAGAGCTGAAAGATGAGGGAGGATTTGGCCAGAAGAGTGTAAGGTGAGGGTTGTCTCCTAGTCATAAGGCACAGCATGTGCAAAGGTCCTGAGGCACAAAACTGACAAGGCTCCTGGTTCTGTATATCCTGGGTCAATCTCACTCCTATAGGTCCTGCCCTGCCCTGAAAAGATAGCTACCAGAGGGGAGAAAGGAAGGGAATGAATGCATTTATTTGTAGAGATGCCCAACCTGCTCAGGGAGGAAAGATGTGGGGAATGGAAAGAAAAAAAAATGTGCTCAGAGAGATCTAGTTTTCTATTTCCCATCACTTTGGCTGACATTTCTGAATTGGAAATTAAAGAAAATGTTTGGCAGTTCTGACATTTTACAACATTCCAGCTGACCTCCAGTTACAACTAGAAAGAATCACGAACCTCAGTGTCGAGAAGTTGTAAGGAAAAGTGTTATATATATGTGGCTCCATTTTCTTAGTATTGAATGATTTGGGACTCACTGTATATTTACTCAGCTGTGCAGAGCAATTACCAAATAGCTAAATGGTCAAGAACTTGCGTAAAGTAAAATACAAATACCTGGTATTTATGCTTTAATGTCTTCCCTTTCAAACCATCATATTTTAACCCACGGCATGGGAATTCCCTGCTGACTCTAGGATTTGAATGACGGACGGGATCAGCCACTATATTTTGTTTCCATTGGGATCACATTTTCAACCTGTAATTTCTCCATATTAGAAAATAGCACTTGATTTCCGCATAATCAGCAGTTGGACGGTTTTGCCCCCCTGGCGCCTAACACTAGTGCCATTTATATCCCTCCATTTGGAGGTAGCCACAGAGACCTGCTTTCTCTAGTCACTTATAGACAGAACCCTGGGGCTTCTGAGAACAGGGCCACACCACACCATCCTTCAGAAACAACACTGCCCCAAAGTCCCCCTTGCCTCCTGCTCTCACTGCTGAGAGCTCCGGGCCCAGGGAGCCCTTGATGCCTCTCTGAAGAGGAGCATTTCCAAGCACCCTCCACATGACCGATGCCTTTCCTGAGTGGCAGGGACACTGTCCTCTGGAGGCTTCAAGACAAAGGGGGTTGCCCATAGAGATATATTTAAAAGAACATGGTTCAAGCAAACCCTTTGCAGAGAAGTCCTGTCTAGATATTAAATTCATTTTGAGAGCCTTGAACCATGTAAGTTCTGAGGTTCCATGTCCAGGGAAAGGTAGTGACCATTTGTGGTCTTAGAATCCCCAGAAGCAACTGCGTTCAGGAGAGGGTTGAAACTCCTGTACAACTCACTGGAAAGGAGGGGCACAGACTAAGAGGGAGGGAGGAGAAGTTGCGGCCCTTCAAGTCCAGGGAGACCAGAATCACAACAAAAGACCAATGGTTGTGAAAAGGCTTGAATGCACTTATTGGCACATGCTATTTCCGTGGGGGGCATGTAAGGGCATTGATTCTAAGGAAGGAGACTGTGAGCTTAACCCTCAGAGTCCAGACATGCAGAGCTAAGTCATGTCCAGGGATGGCCAGTGGAGATATTGCTTGGATGATAAAAAAGAAACAGGAGCTTGGCTGGAAAAGTGGGCAGGCTTCCAGGAAAGGAGAATGACACAGCAATGCTTTCCCCACGTTTCAAAGAATCAGAGGGACAGAGAATCCTGGGCTGCCCTCACCACTCCCACCCCCTCAAAAATAGTGAAAGGCTTTGCATCCTTTAGCTGCAAGCCCCTGAGGCCTGATGGGCTTGTTCGCTCTGGCTTTGGAAAGAGGTAGTCCTGCCTCTGGCCACCTGACTAATCCCAGTGCCCAGCAGGGAAGAGGCTTGCACTTCGACTGGCCACAAGGCAGGGCAAGTGACACTTTTTAGTCAAATAAGGCCTCTGTTCTCCACACAGAGTGTTCATGTACCTTGCTCTGACTCTGTTCTAGGCACGGACAGAGAATGTGGCTTATGCCTGTCCTTGGGATGTTAATATTTCCCAGGCTTAAAAGTATGGGAGCGCCATCAGCTGCATACTGCCCATACACATGCAGGCCTGATTCTGATTTCCATGGCCTTCATTGACAAGCTTTATTTTTACTTCTCAAAGTCCTCTTCAAAACACTGCCCACTCCTTTCTTCAGTAAGGAATACATTCTCACAGAAAACTATCAGCATGAGAGTGAGGCAGACTTGAGATAACTAACTGTGTGACATTGGGCAAGTCATTGAATTCGTCTCCCACTATAGAGAAAGAGAGATGGTATTGCAACTTGAAATGCTGGGAATAGGAATGAATGATAGGTCATGTACTAAAGGTCTAGCATTTACCTTAATCCAGCATGTCTCAAACTTCTGTGTGACCAGAGGTATCCTTCTCTCTCATCTAACTCCTATATTAACAGGATGAATATAATTCCTAGAAATACTTAGGAAAAAATCCCAGCTGCCCCCATCTGCAGATCCCCATTTCCCAGCCTCCCCCTCTTCTTGTACAGATAAGATGCAAACTCTTAGGCTGGGACATCACAATTCTTTTGCCTTGGGCTAGCCAACCTCTGTTGGATGTCAAGATATTGTGAACTCTCACTAGGGATCCCCTAGTGGCTCTTTTCCAGGCTGATCTGACAAGGCTATGATAATCTGAGCATCTTTGCCAAAATGACTGCCCCACTGTGCCCTTCCTGCATTTATCATTTAATGGGATACATGCTTGGATTTTGGCAGTGGATACTTTTCCTCCCAGAGCAACGATGGGTTGAGGATGTTATTCAAGGACCCTCTCCTAGGTCTTATTGATCTTCCTTCAAGTTCCATCATGGTCACATACAGATTTGTGCCCTTTGTCTATGTTGCTGAATGACTGGGGAGGTGGGGAGAAGAGGATAACAATGAATGGGCCCCTCTGAGTGTTCTCAGAGGAACGTGTGGTGGGATCACAAGACACAGGTCTAGAGCTCTATAGAGACAGCTCACCCACTGCAAGATGGACAACCACCCTATTTACAGATGAGCAAACAGAGGTCCAGAGAGGTTATTCAATTGGTCCATGTTGATGCAGTTACTAAATGGTGCTGGATATATGTGGTTTGTTTTTCCTACTGCAGACCAATGTCCTATCAGTCTTCTTCTTTAAAAAGATTGAAAGTTTAGTGCTGGCCTCTCGGGATTTGCTCTGCCTTATGCTGTCTGGGTATTGCACACAAAAACTCAGCTGACTTTGTCAAGTTGACAGTCGATGCTACAAAAGTCCAGAGGACCAAGAATCCTGGAGGACGAACTTTCGCCACTTGACCTGGTGTCCTGGGAGATGTCTGAGTGATTGATCTCCTCACTGGGCGCTGGATGGGTCTGGCTCAGAGATCGAAGCGCAAGGTCCTTGAGGAGGCATTGGGCCAAAAGTACACCCTTCACAGAAAACTTGAAGACAATACCCCTGCATAAAAGGAGAAGTATGATTAAATATAACTGAAAGATTAAATAAAAATTGGCACACGTGCCAAATTTTACATTAAGGTTCATCCTAATCTCCAGCAGGGCTTTAAGATCTCTTTGGTTCATTATATCCACCAGGAAAAGTAGAGCTATTACTTATTCTTGTTCTGTAGCTTGTAGTCTTTTTGTTTTTTTAAGTCTCACACTAGATACAATATCAGGTTATTTTAATTAGTTTTTCTATAAAAACACATTTTCAAATATAGTCTGGTTTAAAATCTAATAGAACCATAGTTTGTAAATGCTCAGTTAAAGATTTAGGTGAATATGATTGTCCCATCAGTGAGTGCTCAGAAAATTTGTTCGTGGAAATTAGAGTTTTGATGCTTCCTCATTTCCCAGGTGGCACGTTATCATCTCTTTAGCTACATTTTCCATTGGGTTATTGCTGCAGACCTAACCTCAATGTCAAAACAGTTGGGAAAACAGTATCATATTTGTGAACAGACTCAATAATATTTTGCTGGCATTTGGGGAAAATGACAGGATATTCAGGGTACAACCCCATCATGCCCATAATGACCTTAAAGAAGAGCAGACCCCTGTGGGCTGGCAGTCCCCTGCCTAGACCAAGAATGAGGCTTGAAAGCTGCAAGTTGATGGGCTGGATAAGGATGGCAGAGGCAGCCCTGAAATTGTCAGTGTGTAATCGTGTCTGTGCCAGGTTATCATTATTCTCTCTGGACTGCATAAGGATCACATTAATATACTGACAGCTGACTCCATAGAATGACTGGACAGAAAGTCATCCTTGCAAGAAACAATTCAATATCCAATCAGGGTGGGCTATAGAAGTCAATTTTCCTTAAGTCCCTTTCCATTTCTTCCTCCGATGTTCCCTTGGTCAGCTCATTGATAATGTAGCAAGGGTTGCAGAGATATTTCTCTTCTGTAAACCAGTCTGAGAAGAGACTCTGAGATGGTGCACTGTATCAGGGCTGGCCCCCAAGGGTTCTATTTGCAGAAGGGACGTATAGGCATTTGGGGAGAGAAAATACCCACTGGGCACTTTGGAATTAAATTCATGGACAGTAAGACTCTGATGTAAATGTCACACCTTAGCAGATAAGGGAAGATGCTGGGACTCAGAGAAGATAGAAGAGTTGACTTTGGATATGATGCTGTGGATGCAGGCACTTTCTTCAGACCAATCCTACAAATAATATGCCTTGAGATCTTTGAGAGATGAGGTAGGATAAAAAAAATGGACTAGTATCACTAGTAGAATTGCTGTTATAATAGAGCAAAGATGAAGAGAGAGGACCCATCTGTTGGGGACACCACAAAATGGAGGATACCACAAAAAGTAGGATAGGGCTTCCCTGGTGGCGCGGTGGTTGAGGGTCCGCCTGCCGATGCAGGGGACATGGGTTCCTGCCCCGGTCTGGGAAGATCCCACATGCCGCGTAGCGGCTGGGCCCGTGAGCCATGGCCGCTGAGCCTGCGCGTCCGGAGACTGTGCTCCGCAATGGGAGAGGCCACAACAGTGAGAGGCCCACGTACCGCAAAAAAAAAAAAAAAAAAAAAAGTAGGATAAAAGTCAATAGATGCAGAAAAAACTTTTGACAAAGTTCAACATCCATTTATGGCTTAAAAAAAAAAAAACCCAAAAACTGCCAACAAAGTGGGTATAGAGGGAATATATCTCAACATTATAAAGACTATATATGACAAAACACAATCAACAGATTCAATGCAATCCCTATCAAAATATGAATAGCATTTTTCTCAGAACTAGAATGAACAATCCTAAAATTTGTATGAAACCACAGAAGACCCAGAACAGCCAAAGCAATCTTGAGAAAGAAGAACAAAACTAGAGGTGTCAGACTCCCATACTTGAAACTACACTACAAAGCTGTAGTAATCAAAAGAGTGTGGTAATGACACAAACACAGAAATGTAGATCAATGCAACAGGCTAGAGAGTCCAGAAGTAAACCTGTGCTTAGATGGTTAATTAATCTATGACAAGGAAGCAAGAACATACAGTGGGGAAAAGACAGTCTCTTCAGTAAATGGTGTTGGGAAAATTGGACAGCTACGTACAAAAGAATCAAACTGGACTACATTCTCACACCATGTAAAAAATAAACTCAAAATGGATTAAAGACTTAAATGTAAGACCTGAATTCATAAAACTCCTAGACAAAAACATGGGCAGTGACTTTTTTGACATCAGTCTTAGCAACATATTTTTTTCATATGTCTCCTAAGGCAAGGACAACAAATGAAAAATAAACAAATGGGACTACATCAAACTAAAAGCTTTTGCATAGAATAGGAAACCACCAACAAAAGAAAAAGTCAACCTATTGAGTGGGGAAAAAATATTTGCGAATGAAATATCCAAGAAGGGGTTGATATCCAAAATATACAAAGAACTCATACAACTCAATAAAAAAAATTTTTTAAATGGACAGAAGATCTGAATAGACATTTTTCCAAAGAAGACATACAGATAACCAACAGGCACAAGGAAAGGTGATCAACATCATTAATCATCAGGGAAATGCAAATCAAAACCACAATGAGCTGTCATCTCACTCCTGTCAGAATGAATATCATCAAAAAGACAAGAAATAACAAGTATTGGAGAGGACATGGAGAAAAGGGAACCCTCGTGCATGGTTAGTGGGGATGTACATTGTTGCAGTCACTGTGGAAAACAGTATGGGGGTACTCAAAAAACTAAAAATAGAATTACCATACGATCCAGAAATTTTACTTCTGGGTATTTATCCAAAGAAAACATAGATACTAAATTAAAAGATATATGCTCCTCAATATTCATTGCAGCATTATTTCTGATAGTCAAGATATGGAAGCAACCTAGGTGTCCATGGATAGATGAATGGATAATATTTCAAGGCTAAATAATATATTTATATATACATATATAAATATATTACTTAGCCTTAAAAAAATAATGAAATCTTGCCATTTGTGGCAACATACATAGATGGACCCGGAGTATATTATGCTAAATGAAATAAGTCAGAGATAAAAACTAATTCCATATGATTTCACATACATCAATCCAAAATACAAAACAAATGAACAAACCAAACGAAACAGAAACAGACTCATAGATACAGAGAATAAACTGGTGATTGCCAGAGTGGAGGGGTTTTGAGGGACGAACAGAATAGGTGACATGAGATTAACAGGTACAAACTTCCAGCTATAAAATAAATAAATCACAGGGATATAATGTACACATAGGGAATATAGTCAGTAATATTGTATCAACTTTGGTGATGGCTGGTAACTGGTCTTATTTGGTGATCATTTCCTTGTGTATAAAAATATTGAATTACTATGTTGTACACCTGAAGCTAATATAATATGTGTGTTAATTATAACTCAAAAAACAAAAACAAAGCTCATATGGCTGGAACTTAAGCTTTTATTTCTTTCCTTCTTTTCTCTCTTTCTCTCTCTTTCCCACTCCCCCCGCCTTTACTTTCCTTCTTCATTTATGCATTCAGGAAACTTTACTGATCTCTTGCTAGGTCCTCGGGTTACATAGAGAAATATTAAGTAAGTACATGTAGTAAGTACTGTTAACAAGGAAATTGTGCTCTGAACCATGTCTTTGGCGGTGGCTTGGGCTGCTCATGGTCAAATTATTCTCTCACCCTCACTGCCATATGCATCGGCCCTGACCAACCACACCCCACTTATCACCATGACTTTGTTTCTTCACTCACTTTCTATGTTTTTCAGCTTTTCCAGATTTAACAAAGTTCTAAATTGGTATAGTATTTTAGCTGAGCATATTTAGTTGATTGACATTTATAGTAAAATGTCATGTTCTTATTTCATGTCCGTCACTACACACACAACCTTTTCCTCTTGCATTAGCATCATGGCATATCCACTCTCTGGTTGTAGAGTTCTTATCGCTATTCACGCTACACTGTCTCCAACTCACCAAGATTACCATGACCCTTAGCCCTTTATCCTGCCTCTGAAGGAGAAAATATAAAAAAGCATTGCCATCCCATCTAGCAAACATGCTTCTTGAACAGACTAACATATCTGTCCCAAACACACTGGATGGGAAGCAGGTTTATAGAAGGTTCCCAGGTTTTCTGGAGAGTGGGTATCGTAAGTCTTACTTGATGCTGAGCTCAGGTTCTCAAAAGCAGAGGAGGTGGGGTCATTGGTATTTTAAAGTAGTACCCACCAAAAGAGGCTGCTGGGAAACCCTATGTAAAAGGAGGAAAATAGGGACTATTAGATAAGCATCCCAATCCCAACCAAACTAGTATATGACCTTGCGCAGGTTACTTAACTTTTCCCTGCCTGGGTTTTTAAAACGGGGAAGATAGGGCTTCCCCGGTGGCGCAGTGGTTGAGAGTCCACCTGCCAATGCAGGGGACACGGGTTCGTGCCCCGGTCTGGGAGGATCCCACATGCTGCAGAGCGGCTGGGCCCGTGAGCCATGGCCGCTGGGCCCGCGTGTCCGGAGCCTGTGCTCTGCAACGGGAGAGGCCACAACAGTGAGAGGCCCACGTACCGCAAAAAAATAAATAAATAAAAGGGAAAGATAATCACATTATCTTCATCATAGGACCGTTATGAGAATGAATTGAAGCAAGAAAATGCACCAGGCCCTTGCACAGTGCTTGGAAAGTGCTCCCTACATGTTAGACATTATTATTTTTGTTTCCTAGCTTGACAAATAAATGCAAAGTTTACAGTCATAAGAAAAACAGAATTCTAACTTATGTTTCACAATTTATGCTGCAGACTTACTGTCCTTTTGATAATTTCATCATATTTCCAAGTATAGTTATGTTTGCTCCACTGGGCCATTGAGGTTTTAGATTGAATGGTAAGGGAGAATCATTCACTTGGTTTGCCATTCTCCTAATACAGCATGAAAGGCCCAAAGATCATGTTCGGTCTAATGTATCATGCAGTCTGTTCAGTGTTTTACTTTTCCACAAATGAAATGTTAATGCTTGAAAGATCATTTACATGTGGCCTACTAGTTATTTAAGAAAACAGCAATTAACCATGTTGAGATAATTAACAATGCTTTTTAGATGTTAGACATTAATGGAGTAGATGCCAAATAAATGTAATTCACAGTTTCATTAGGATTTCTTCGTTGATTATATTAATTTACAAATTTAAAACAACAATCATACTCATTCACACAAAATGAGTATTTTAAAAGTTGAAATAATCAAAGGGGGTCTCCATTCTGAGGACAGAATGTAATGGATTAACCTTATTTTCCATCCCCACCAGAGGACAGTGTAATTAAGGACAAGAAATAACCTGCTATACTGCAGGCCCGTCCACAATGGACCCATCCAACCCTTTCGTAGGCATAATTTGTTTTCAAGCTAACTCGCCTGCTGGTATCCAACAAAGCAGAATTGTTCTGCAGCTGTGACGCATGTGCTCTTCCCTGGGTCTGAGTCCTGTGTTGACCTCGCAACATGGATTCTCAATGGAACACGTGGAAACATCAGGTGGGCACACTTTCAGGCCAGCCCCTTGGCTGCCTGGCCTGGAATCATAGACGTAGCAGATTGAAGGGATTCTCATATCCACTCACATTCATGGCAACATTTCACAGGCCACAACTGCCCCCAAGATCATCATAGTCTGTTTCTGAGAATACTGACCCAACCACTACCGCAACTGGGGCATCTCTAGTGTCTGCTGAGCCACTGACACATGAAACAGCCCCATTGAGGGGCAGCCTGGTCCCGGGAAAAACCTTGGATTGACTATTTCCACCACTTACTAGATGGGGGGTTTTGGACAAGATGATATGCCTCTATGTTGCTGAACTTGTAAAATGGGGATAATATATTATTATCTACTTCATGGAGTTATTTTGAGGATTGAAATGAGATCATCCCTTGAATGTTAATTCTTTTCCACTTGTTTCGAATGTTTTTTAAGCCCTCAGTATTCAGGCAGCTGCAGCATGAAAATTTAAATCTAAAGGAAGGGAGGGAGGGAAGAGAAACCTAAACTTTAAGTTCTAGAGCTGACTACTGTACAGATCTGCAGTCACCAACAGAAGAGGCACTGGCTGTAAGCCTAAAGGTCAGGATATAAATATACCAGGCAATATATGGGAGGTGAATAGGGCAAGTGACAGTTGGAATCTTCTCCAGGAAGCCTTCCCTGGCTTACACCTCCCCCTCAATATGTGGTTATGGGTCTTCCCTTCTGGGGCTTCCATTATCCTCATCACACTGAATGTTACATGTATCTTTGAGCCTCTGCCCCCCTTAGTATACCAGGTACCTCCAGACAGACACTGGGTTTTGATCTCTGTACCCTAATACCTCTCCATGCCCAGAACTAAATAGGTTCACCAAAAAAAAATTGTCCTAATCTGGTCGAGATATTAAGGTTCCATGGAATCTATACATGACTTCAGCAGTCCAGACAAGAGATTGTTGGAGGAATTGCAGCCCATCCTCATTAGCATGGACACAGAGGAAACAAGTCATTAACATGTACCAGCCACACTTTCTGGAAGAGAATGAGATCTATTTAGAGCAGGCAGTTTAACCCAGCTTCCTTCACTAAGTTCATCAGTAGCCACAGGGACTGGGAAGGAAGGTCAGCAACTGTTCCATAATTTAATCAATGCAAGAGCTCATCTTGGCAATTCATACTAAAGGAACAACCTGTTCATCAATGGTCTTTTGTTTGGACCTCATTACAGTTCAGTCTGAAAGTGAAATTTCCCTTTCATTCCTGTCTTCTGTTCCTCAGCATTTTGCCCTGCTCTGGAACAGCACTTCTCAAATTTTCATGTATCTAAGGTCACCTTGAGATGTTATTAAAATGCTGATTCTGATTCAGGAGTTCTGGGTTGGGACCTGAGATTCGGAGATTCCATCAGACTCCCAGGCTAAGCGCTGCTGCCGCAGGTCCAGGGAACCCACTTTGAGTAGCAAGGGTTTAGAGATGTAATTTTCAGCCTCAGCTGTGCATTCAGATCACCTGGGAAGTTTTATTAAAGTGCTAGTTCCCAAACCCCACCTCAGACCATGTAAATCAGAATATAGATGAGGTCTGAGTGGTATTTTGTAAAATGTTCTCTGGAGATTCCAGTTGCACATGGGATGCCAAGGTTGAGAACCGCTGGCCTAAATCAGTGATTCTCAAAAGTGTAGCCACTAGAACAGCAGTGTCAGCATCACCTGGGAACTTGTTAGAAATGCGCATTCTCAGTGAATAGATAAACAAATAGTGGTGTAGCCAACGAATAGAATATTATTCAGCAATAAAAAAGGAATGAAGTACTGCAACGTACTATAACATGGATGGACCTCAAGAATGTTACACTAAGTGAAAGAAGATAGATGCAAAAGATCACATATTGCATGATTCCAGATAGGCCAATTATAGAGACAGAAAGTAGATTAGTGCTTGTCAGGGGCCGAGAATGACAGCGAACAGGTACGAAGGATCTTTCTGGAGTGATGGGAACGTTCCAAAACTCGATTGTGGTGATGGTTGTATAAGTAGGTCAAGTTGTTAAAAATCACTGAATTGCACACTTAATATGGTTGAATTTTACGGTATGTAAAGTCTGTTTCAATGAAGTTGTTAAATTAAAAAAAAAGAAAGAAAGAAATGCAAATTCTCTGGCCATTCCTAACCTACTTAATTAGAAGACTCTGGAATAGGGCCCAGAAATGTGGTAACTCTGAGATGGACTCCCACTTGAGAACCCCTGGTCTAGGGTGCTAGGGTCTTGAGATCTGCCTGCTGCTGGGATAGGGGTCCTGGTAGGAGTTTTAGGGTAGAACCTCCAGGAAAGTGCTCTGGAGAATTGCAAAAATGGAAACAAAACAGTATTCCAGAGACCGTAGAGTAAAACACTCAATCATTGGAGGAAAGAGCCTGTGTTCCACATCTCAACTGCACTCCTTATGGCTGTGTGAACCTGGGAAAATGACTTCCCTTTTCTCAGCCCTGGTAGCCTAACATGTAAATGGGAGTAAAAGAGATACCCATTAGGGTTGATGTGTAGATAAAACTGGAGGGCAAACATGAAAGCTCTTCAGAGTAATATACTCATATCAGGCATTGGTACAAGAAACATTGAAGAGAGTAATGGATATGGGTCCATTTTTCCTTCATATAAAATGCTATAATCCAGCCTCTTCTGAAAAGCTCATCCTGGAATTTTCTGTTGCATTGGGGAAGCTTTGGTTGCTGTATTTAGAAGGTTATTTATTCCAGTAAATGCATATTCTTCTGGATTCTTTCTTGACTCTAGGGTCTTACTTATTTAAGGCTGCTTACTTTCAAAGTCATATATATATGCTACTTGGAAAAAGCTTCAGGACAATGCCCTGGATTCAGTTTTCTTCTCTTTGTTATCACTAAAGCAGAAACAGTGTTTCTACTGGGGAAATTGACACCCTGAAAGAGTTCCCATCCTTATCTTGGAGCCAAGGAATTATTCTTTGCACTCTCTGACCTAGTAAGTGGACTGAATGTTACAAGAGACCATGTGTTTGTTCCCCAAAGCTGTCCCTTAGGTGTGCTAAGAGAATCTCAGCCTAGCCTCAATACAACAAGAAGCAAGTGGAAATAGTCTTCAGTGGAATATATTTTAAGGTGACATATAGCACTTAATAGCAATTGTAGCTCAAGTCAAGACATAATCAACTAATCATTGGTAATCATTGGTAATTCAGATGTGAATCAGGCTAATTTCCAGACAAACAGCCCTTCAGATGGTCCCATCAAATTGCAGGCATAGATGTTTATGATGAGTAGCGTCTGGACTCAGGGAAAAAGGCAAAGAGCTGTACTGTGGGACAGTCAGATGAATCCTCAGTCAGCTTCTGTTGCCCCTGCACACTTCAGCCCACAAAAAGACAGAGTCACTGTCCTCTTTCCTGAAACCCTGCCATATCCTTTAAAGGCAGTCATTTCAACTGGCTTTATCTTTCGGTTGCTCATTAATGCTTAGTTAGTGATTCAAATAGAAAAGTCTTCATCCCAGCTAATATAATTTGTTGGCCGTCTACAACACACTGTAAACCTCTTTAAGTGTCTTTATCTTGCCCACTGATGTGTCCTACCCAGAGAATACTACCCATCACAGCAGAGCACTGTGCATTTAACATGTTCTGTTAACGGTTAGCATCCGCACTGCTCCTGGGAGCGGGAATTATCATTTGGCTGTATCAGGAAGTACGTGGTGGAATTGGGGCATGAGCATACATTGCAAACTCCAAAGCCCATGCTTTGCATTTCGTCCCTCTTTGCTTCATTTCGTATTTATATCTAGGAATGGGCAGCAAGTGTGATACACTGGAACTTGACCCTCCAGTTCATCTCTTGGTTTCTGGGTTATCTGAGACAACGGAGGCTTAAAAGCCTTACATGTCCGTGCAGTGACAAGAGAACAAGTCCATGCTCCCTGCTTACCGTTTTCTGAGGCAGCCCTGATTGTTTGAACCAGATCCATCTCTGCCAGAATCTCTGAGTCCATTTCTGCCCATAAGCTCTTTAAACAGCTTGCTCATCCTGTCTATAACAGTAAAAATCCCTGGTACGACAAGCCAGGAATTGCTTGAAATTCCAATTAAGCCAAATCTGACCAAGGCCTTTTCCATTATCTCAGTAAGCTGCTTTTTACATTAAAAGGCTCTCCTTAATTAATTCTTCTGGCTGGTCTGTGGACATGCAATGCTTTATTATGACCTGCAAATTCAAAAGCAAGAAAATAAAAGTGTAGATAAGCAAGGCGCTGAGCTCCCATCATCAGATCAGAGCAGCATCGTAACTCCCAGTAGCTGGTCGTGGAAAACTGTTTCTCACAACTCAAGAAAGAAAGCACATCTCAAGAGAGGGGTGGGGAAGGCTCAGTCAAAGGGTCTCTGGTGTCTTTGGTCTGAACAGTGGCATCTTCTGGAGGGCTGCTTAGATAGCTGTGTCATGTCCTTTTTTAGATGGGAAGCTGAAAAAGGAGAAGGATAGCACTTTCCCACATTTCTTGCCCAGCAGTGAATGCACATGAGGGGTTTGTTGCATAAATAAATGCACGGTGGTGACAGTTTTTGCATGCTGGGTACTGACATTGTACCATCAGATGCCCACCTGCCAGGGGACCTGTCACGTAGAGCCCACCTTACTGAGGTACTTTTTATCTTGTGACTGCTCCGTTCTGCCAGTGCCCCAGCTATCCTAGTTGCAGAGGCCTGATTCCTTTCCAGTGAAATCCACAATAAAGATATTGAGGCAGTGGACATCCTGCCCAGCTTAACCCAGTCTTGGCCAAAGCCACACTGGGGTCTAAGAAAGTGGCGTTACCCTTACAGGGCATATAGCACTTTCCCTGGTTCTATGTGGATTTTGTGTCTCTCTGCTCCTCTGATGTTTGTTTGTTTCTCTCTTCACTGCTGAGTTAGTGTCAACACAGGGTTTTATATATATATATATATATATATATATATATATATATATATATATATATATATATATATATATATATATATATATATATATTTAACTAAATACCCTGGGATCTACCACCAATCTCTGGACTGAAAAAAAAAATTCTTCTCAAACTTTGCAATATTTCCACTTCATGTAGTTGTTGCTCTAGTGCTAGATTTGCCCAAACTCTAGCCTTCTATGTGAGAGCCAAAGTCCCGCTAACCTAGACACTTTCTCTGGGCAGAGAAGCCAAGGCAAGCAGTCTTGGATTTGGAGTTAAACAGGATCCCTGGGGACCGGGGGTCTGGCTGCATGTGGGTGCCTACAGTGTCAAAAAGTGATGGTGATGCTATAGGAGAAGAGGCCTCTCCACTGAGTCTGACAACAGGTTTAGATTTTAGTAATGCCAGGATAAAGCTTTAATAAACTTGGCACCAGTACTGGGCCATGTAGACCCTGGGCCAGGGTCCTCACTTTAGTGTTTCATCACTCACTGAGCAGTGTGGGCAGGTGACTGACTATAGGGCTGAATGGTTATAGTGACATCAATTTCTCCTGAGTGTGCACAAGGACAACCTCGATTTTGATGAAGAAGACAGTTTGAAAGTATTCATAATTGCCTTTATTGAAAGGGATAAAAAGAAACAACTCTAGCAGATGAAGTGAGATGGCTTCTGGAAATTCTATCTGCCTCTCAAGATTATGCCTGATTTATTGTTTTGCATTACTGAAGGCTAGGGTTCTGCCTCCACCTTTCTCTCAAAGCCATTTCTTTCTCTCCATCCCCATGAATCTATTGTCTTAGGTCAAACAAGGGTCTTTTCTCATAGGGCCTATCACAGCAGCCCCCTGTCTCCCTGCTCCCACTGCCCTCCCAGCTCCATGAAGCACTTAGAGATATTTTTCTAAGATACAAAACTGATCATATCAGCCCTTGAAGGAAATCCTGCCATGGTTCTCCATCTCCCTCTTCAGGACGAAGGGCATGTGCCCACATCACGGAGCTGCAAGGGCTAGTGAGATGCCACTCAGCATGACGTAGGCATCCGCGGAGCTGACCACCAACGCCTGCCCACTCCGCAGCCCTTTTCTTCCACTTACCTCCTCCTCTAGACTGTGATGTTTTCTTAGTACGTAGTGGCTTCCTCAGCATCTGTGTGGTTTCTGATTCCTAACCTGTTCTCAGTAAATGTTTTGAATGAACTCATCTACTCCCCCACCATTTAAGGAGAACTGCCTCAGGACAGGTAACGTCCTGAACACTGAAAATACAGCCACGAACCCAAGAGAGCTCCCTGCCCTCATGGAGTTGACCTAGACAATGGCAGAGGGCAGTTTCGTATAAGGTATCCAGGATGGCCTCCCTGTTAAACAGCGACCTGAAAAAAGTGAGGAAAGGAGTCTTACAGATACCCGGTGAAAGAACACTGCAAGCCGAGGGAGGGCTCGGTGCCTTCCCTGAGCTGAAGCTGCTCGCAGGGTTCCGGGAATAGCGAGGGACCGGTGTGGCTAGAGGAGGGGAGTTGTGAGAGACAAGGATGCCATGGTGTCAGAGAGGAGTATGGGAGGCATGTGGACAAACGCAAGGTGTTTGGGTTTTATTGTCAATAAGATGAAAAACCACTGGAGGATAGTAAGCAAAGAAGTAACGTGACCTGACTTAGGTTTTCAAAGGACTGTGTAGGCTGCTATATGGAGATGAAGCAGATTGAAAGGAGGAAAGGACAGGAAAGGGGGGAGCAACTGGGAGACTACAGGATGTGGGTGCTCGTTGTGCAGGAGGTAAGGGATTGGATTCCGGGGACATCCTGAAGGTAAAGCAAACTGGATCTGCTTATTGATTGGATGAGTGGTATAAAGAGAGGAGTTGGGGAACAAGGAACGATGGCTCCAAAGTCTTGGCCTGGATAACTTAACCGAATGGCCTCTTACCCCAGAATCTTTACTCTTGTCTCCGGCAGTCAGGATCGCATTACCTAGGATCACATCTTCTTTACTTTGCTGGCTGACGCTGCACATAATGTTGCCCAAAGCCCTCCTCACCCTGGACCACTGTCATGGCCTCCCAGCCAACACAGCCGCACCCGTCCCTCCACCCTGTCTGCCTCCAGGGTGAACCAGATGCTGTGTTACCTCCAAAGGCTTTTGTCAAATTAGAATAAAAACGAAACTCTTTGTCCTGGCCTAAGTCTCCCACCACTTTTCATACCACTCAGCCACCGCTGTCTCCTTTCCCTTCTCGTAACACCACTAACCACTGTCTCCCGAGGCTTGACACCTGCTGTTCCCGTGGTCTCCACACCTTTCCCTCAATACTTAATTTAACCTCATCTTCCAGGTTCTATTTCTACTATTGCCTGCTCAGAGAAATTACTTTATTGGAAGGAGAACCCCATTACTCCCTACATGTACCTTTAGAGCTCCTGTATGCATTTGTAACTAATGGCTTACCAACTGGTTAGTTCATCTGTTTCCTGGCTGCTCCCCCCTGAGATGGACAGAGGGCATCTGTTTTGCTAAGCACTGTATCATCAGTTTCCATAACGCCTGGCACCTAGTAGAGAGGCCACGACTAGAGGGTGAGTGGAAGATCATGGGGCACATTAAAATGTAATTGTAAACACCAAAGACATAAGAAAAAATGAAATGTTACCCACGTCTCCAAATAAATTACTGATATAATTTTGGTGCAAATCCTTCTGAAATCTTTCTTACAAGGATGCTTTTCCCACAAAGATGAAAACATACTGAATGTGAAGTTTCATAATTTTAAAAAATGTAGAATTAAATTGTGAGCACCATCACACGAAGAATATGCTAGTAATAATATACTAGTAATCGTATATTTCCATTAATGTACACATCACATTTTGTACATTATGTGTAATATATAAAATGTGATAGTATTCTTAATGTGTCGTATAACATTGTGTACCGTAATTTAAAGTACAGATATTTTTAGATGTTTAATCTCCACTCCCCCGATTTTGGAGTTTATAAACAGTATTTCACAGAACAAACTTATCTAAGCACACGTTTCTAGTTTTTACCTGGCGTATATACCTAAAAGTAGGTTAGTTTGATTATTTCGTATTAGACTTTTACTTATTAATTTGCAGGAGTTTTTTTTTTTTAAGATTAAAAACATAGACTCTTTGCCTGTATTATACACTCTTCAGTTTTCTGCTTACTTCTATTATGATTTATAGTGAGTTTCTTTGTATACAACTTTTCTATTTTTATTTAGTAAAATCTATTAACGATATTCGTCATTTGCCTTTGATGTTATTCTTAGAGGGTTTCCCCAGTTGGATATTTAACATATATTTGCCATTGTTTAATTGTATTCATGTTTTTATTTATCACTTAACTCATAATCCATCAGAAAATTTTTGGTGTGTATCGTGGCATGAGCATCTAAATTATACTTTTCTGTAGTGGTGTACCAGTTGCTTAATTTTTCTTTTAATCTTTTCTTCCAGTGACTAAAAAATATCATATGTATTATTCAGATGCTTTGTTGAATGTCTTGGGTTCTGTTGGTTGCCTATTACCGTCTTTTCTTATTTTACTGCATATTTTATATTATTTTATGATCCCCAAATAAAATGTAATATATGTTAGTTCAAGTCTGTGAATTTGGGCAAGTTACTGAATCAGTATTCTTGTCTGCAAAATGAAGATAATTATGTCTACCTCATAGTCTAGTTATGAGGATTACATTATATAATGCATATAAAGTGTTTATTTCCTTCAGTGAAAATTATGGCTTTGCTCAAAATAATTCTGCAGATTACTTACTAAATTTCTATAATACATATGATACTGGAAAGGGAGTTTTTTTTTTAATCTTTTCCAAATGGTTACTTCTGAATGGTAGGATAAATCTTTAAACATGACTTATATGTAAACTAGCTTCCTTAGATTATTTCACTCTTTCTAAATTTGTTGAGTAAATTCTTTTGATTTGCCAAGTAATCAGTCACCTCTTCCATTTTCCTATAGGTATGTTTGTCATATTTATTTCTCTTGCCTTCTTGCACTGACCTTAGCAATGTTAAATAACAGCAATGCCCCTGAGACCCTTTGGGGCTCTAGTGGCGGTGTCACTAGTATTCCTTTTAACATAATGATGGCTGTTGACTTCAAACAGAGGGCTTATTCTTTTTTTTTTAATATTTATTTATTTGGCTGCATCGGGTCTTAGTTGCGGCACTCAGGAGGTTTGTTGAAGCACGTGGACTTCTCTCTAGTTGTGGTGCGTGGGCTCTCTAGGTGTAGCGCGTTAGCTTAGTTGCCCTAGGCGTGTGGGATCTTAGTTCCCTGACCAGGGATTGAACCTGTGTCCCCTGCATTGGAAGGCAGATTCTTAACCACTGGACCACCAGGGAAGTCCCTGAGGGCTTATTCTTATCTTCCTAGTGGTCTACATTAAAATAGTATATTTGATGCAAATCTTCATCAAATACCTTTTCTACTTATCTTTCTGATAATCATATTGACCTTTTTTTCTCTATTAATTACATATTAGGATTTCCAAAATTTTTTAATTCCTTTGACTTGTTGCTTTATTGGGATTAACACTTACATGTCTATAGTATATCATTTTAAACGTTTTGAAATATTTTATTTATGATTGTACCCACACATATTCATAGTGAGATTTGCAGGTTTTCTTTTGGTGCTATCTTTTTTTCAAGTTCTGCATCAGTTTTACCCTAGTTTTATGCTGCTCATTGAGAAATTTGCATTAATTTTTTATATGTTGACAGTTTAAATAGCATTGGATAAAATTCTTTCAAAGAATGATTTGGTTTAAACATTTATTTTGGAGGAAGTTCTTTGACAACTTTTGTCATTTTCTAACATAGTTAATGGCCTATTTCCCTTTTCTAACTTTTCATGAATAAGTGTTGGTAGTTTACATTTTTCTAGAAAGTCATGCATTTATCAATGAACTGCATGTTGTTAAGCTTATAATGACATTTTGCATCCCATTGTAATTGTTTCACCCATTCTTATTCTGTGTGTATATGCTACTTTGCATAATGTAATAAATTTTTGTGTTTTTATTTTTGCCTTTTTTGTGTGTGTGTGTGCTGCCAGAGACACATCCATCTTATTTCTCTTTTCTAGGAATCAGGTCGTTGACTTTTTTTTTTTTTTTTTTTTTTTTTGCGGTACGCGCAGGCCTCTCACTGTTGTGGCCTCTCCCGTTGCAGAGCACAGGCTCCGGACGCACAGGCTCAGCGGCCATGGCTCACGGGCCCAGCTGCTCCGCGGCATGTGGGATCCTCCCGGACCGGGGCACGAACCCGTGTCCCCTGCATCGGCAGGCGGACTCTCAATGTATTATTTTTATAACTGATAAATTTTGGCTTACTGCAAATCTCTTACAATTCCTTACTGTCATCTTTCTTTTTCCTTTTTCCTTCCTTCTTGATTTCTTTTTCCCTCTAAGTGATTTGGAAGTTGTAGCTTTCATGGGTAAATCAAAACTGTGCCAAAGCATTCTATACAATTAAATAAAAATCGATTTTATCCAGTTGGTGGGCAAATGCTATGGCTGGGAGTGTGACAATGGCCTGGGATCTCCCCTCTGGGAGCTCCCTTTATTATCCGCTGGAGTCTACACAATTGCTCCCCCCAGTACAGAGGGGAAGATGTTCTTCATTCTCAGTCTCACTTCTTTACTGTCCTCCTGACACTCTGTTCTGTCTTATGTGCCAGGTAATATAGATCCATCATTATTTTAACCTCCTATTTAAAAAAAAAAATTAAACCTACCCAAAAGTTGTAAGAATAATACAATGGACACCCACATACTGTTTACCTAGATTTGGCCAAATGTTAAGATTTTCCAAATTTACATCGTGTGTGTGTATGTGTGTGCGTGTGTGCCAAATCATTTGATATGTGGTAATTATAATGACCCTCCATCCCTAAATACTTCAGTACAAATTTCCTAAGAACAAGGACTTTTTAATATAACCACATCGCAATGATCAAATGGAAATTTAATATGCCAAAATTTCTGTTACCAAATATACAACCTGTATTTGAATGTTACTAATCTTCCAGATAATGTCTTTTAGAGCAAAATAAAATATTTTTTCTTCTGGAGGACACCACCTTAGCCAGCTGACCAAAGCTACCTGAATCATCAATATTGGGATAAAACCATTTTAAGAGTTCTCATCACAAGGAGAAATTTTTTCTTTTCTTCTTTCTTTTCTTTTTATTGTGTTGAAGATGGATGTTATCTGAACCTATTTTGATAACTTCACAATATATGTAAATCAGACCTTCATGTTGTATGCCTTAAACATATACAGTAATATATATCAATTATTTCTCAATGAAACTGGAAAAAAACAAAAAATAAACTCACATGTCTCTTAATCTGAGGTATTGAAAAGGATGCAACATCCATCTGTTCTTGCCAGAAATGCATAACCTGAATCTCATCATGAGGAAACATCAAATAAACCCAAGTTGAGTGTAATTCTACAAAACAGACCTGCAGCCTTAAAAAAATGCCAAGGTTAAGAAACACAAAGAAAGGGTTTGGAGCTAATTCAGATTAAAAGAGATGTTAAGGACCTGACAACTGAGTACAATATATTACCCTGGATGAGACTGGAATAAAATAGCTCTAAAGCAGGGGTTCGCAAACTATTTTTGTAAAGAGCCAGATAATAAATATTTTAGGCTTTATGGACCATATGGTCTCTGTTGCATCTACTCAAGTCTGTGGTTGTAATGCGAAAGCAGCCATAGACAACATGTAAACAAATGGGGCATGGTTTTGTTCCAATAAAACTTTACTTATGAAAACAGTTGGCGGGTGGGCTGTAGTTTGCAAACCCCTACTCTAAAGGGCATTATTGGGACAATCAGCAAATTTGAATATGGACAGAGAGCTAGATAATATTTTTATTTTATTTTATCAGTGTTAAATTTTCCAAAACTTGATAACTGTGGATAGTTATGTGAATGTCCTTCTTCTCTTCAGATATACACACACAGATTTAGAGGGGAAATTATGTATGGATAAATAGATTAAATAGATTGATCAATAGATCTTTAATCTATATCCAAGTGCTAATCTAGGGTCATGGCTTAAATGGAAATGATTTCTCCCCTTTTCTTTCTTTTCTATGGTTTTGATGTTTTTGAAGAACCAAACTTTTTTTTTTAGACTATCCCTCAATTTGCATTTATCTCGGGATTAGATTCAAGCTATACATTTTTGGTACAAGTACTATGAAAGCAATATTCTTTTTTTTTTTTTTTTTTTTCGTGACCTTGCTGAACTTATTTATTAGTTCTAGGAGTGTTTTTTCTTTTTTTTAACATCTTTATTGGAGAATAATTGCTTTACAATGGTGTGTTAGTTTCTGCTTTATAACAAAGTGAATCAGTTATACATATACATATGTCCCCATATCTCTTCCCTCTTGCATCTCCCGCCCTCCCACCCTCCCTATCCCACCCCTCCAGGCAGTCACAAAGCACCGAGCTGATCTCCCTGTGCTATGCGGCTGCTTCCCACTAGCTATCTACCTTACATTTGGTAGTGTATATATGTCCATGCCTCTCTCTCGCTTTGTCACAGCTTACCCTTCCCCCTCCCCATATCCTCAAGTCCATTCTCTAGTAGGTCTGTGTCTTTATTCCTGTCTTACCCCTAGGTTCTTCATGACATTATTTTTTCTTAAATTCCACATATATGTGTTAGCATACGGTATTGGTCTTTCTCTTTCTGACTTACTTCACTCTGTATGACAGACTCTAGGTCTATCCACCTCATTACAAATAGCTCAATTTCGTTTCTTTTTATGGCTGAGTAATATTCCGTTGTATATATGTGCCACATCTTCTTTATCCATTCATCTGTTGATGGACACTTAGGTTGCTTCCATGTCCTGGCTATTGTAAATAGAGCTGCAATGAACATTTTGGTACATGACTCTTTTTGAATTATGGTTTTCTCAGGGTATATGCCCAGTAGTGGGATTGCTGGGTCATATGGTAGTTCTATTTGTACTTTTTTATGAAAGCAATATTCTGCTCTATTCAGCACATCAAACTAGGAGGCACATGATGCCAATTTATGCTGTTATCGGTGAGGTTAGCATTGATCACTCGGTAAACAAGGGGTTTTCCAGATTACTCCACTGTAAAAGTAATTTGGTTCCTCATTATTTTAAAATTTATTCAAACAGCCTTCCTAGTGAGATCTGACAACTTCCTCTGTTCAGAGGAGCCATCATTTTTTGTATTTCATACACTTGCGTAAAAGAACCATCTGCATTGTGTCGATGATCTTCGAACTCTATAGATACTTGTGAATTCTTCTTGTAAGAGTTGACATTCATTTCTGCCACATTAAAATTCTTTCCATTATATTTTCACGTGCAACACAGAGGCCAGGCCTCTTCGTCATGTGGGTGGGCCCCTTGTTGAGGCCCAGTATGCTTAAGAACACACTCTTCTATTTAAAGGTTATTGTGTGAATAGCAAATAACTTCCACAGCTGGGTGTGAGGTGATGGCATTGATTCATAGAGCTTTCAGGGCTGCTATGATTTGCATTACTATAGTTGGAAGGTTTTATTAAAAGTTATACATTATAATAACCTAGTTTTTTTAATGAATATAGGTCTTAAGATATTGATGTACCAGCTACACAGCTAATTAAGAGTCCTGAAAATCAAAAATACCAAGTTTAAGGTTTTCAGTGTTTTAAATGACTTTTACAACCGAGAATGTATAGAATCACCAAAATGATTGTCTTTGCTTCAGCTGCATACCTCAGGGGGCACTAATAAGCAAGCTGGGATCCAGAGAGCTCAGGCACATGCAAATCTGTCATCATATCTACTTTAACAATTGGGCATCCTGGAACAGTGATGGGCATATGGTCAGTTGCATTTGAAATGAACAAATGAATATGCTCATTAAAAGAGAGGAAGTCTTAACTCCAAACAGAGCAATGGGGTTAGTAGTGTGGGTACATCCTTCCTGAGGAATTAGGCAACATGATGTGCTTAGCTGTGATGGAAAAGGCCAAGCACCTTGCAAAGCCAGTGGATTACGAGAATTCTCAAGCTCAGCACATTGGAGTTGAAATAGGAAATCATTTGAGGTTCCTTCACCTTGATGGATGGGACCATGTAGTACATTTTGTCTTTGAAAACAAATATACCCAGAAGGGTCAAAGGGAGGTGACTACTGAAAGAGAGTAAACTCAGAAGTCACTGTCCTTCCAGTTATCTTCAGAAGAGATAAAGATTTATTGAAGGATGTTTGTTCAGGATGATCAATGGTTTCCTGTCCGGCTCTGGGTACCCAGCAGAAAATTTTCATTTTCTGTAGTGAATGGAGGATACCAATTTATCTCTTTTTTCCAGAGGCTGTGCTTTGCTGGAGGGGCAGAGAGTGAGCACACCTAACTCAGGCTCTTCCATCATGATCTTCATACAATGGGGTTTGATAAATTCTCCTTATGAAAATATCCTGCAGTGCATTGGCTTCCTACAGGAAGTTTTGGTGGTTGTTCCTCTCAGACATGGGCCAGCAGAACACTTGGGCAGAAGTGAGTGTGGGAGGAGTGGGCAAGGGTGCTGAGGTACAGCCAGAACACACAGTTACTTGTCTGGCTCTGAGGTCTGTGGGACAGAATCAGTGCTGATCAAAATTTCACCTGAGAAGCCCGGAAGTAGCCAGGGAACCAAAGCTTCTAGCTGGAGCTGAGTTGTAAGATGAGGGTGGTGGGACAGGACGCAGTATAGCTGTTTCTTTTGCTCTCATTGGTCAGCCATGTGTTGACTAGCTTTCATCCCCAGAGCAATGCTCATTCCCAAATGCTCACTCTGTTTCTGCAACCCACAGAGGCCCAACCCAAGTCTAGGCAGCCATCCTCACTGTGGTCTGACAGAAGGCGGGGACTTTCGACAACTACTTGTGGTAGGAAACGAAAAAAGGTTTTCCAGCATGATGTTCCTGATGCTAATGGGGATTTCCAGTCTCCTGGGAGCCTGCATCCCTTCCTCATTCCTGTCTACGCATCCATCTTAACTATTCTTCCTTCCTCAGAGACCCCACTACGCTGTAAAAGTGGCCCTGGGTAGCTGCAGCTCTTCTCCATGTATGTGATTTGCTTCTAACCCAATTTTCCATCTGAGTTAACAAGACCAAGTGAGGTGAAGCAATTTGACCTTGATCCCCAGTGAGCCTGGGACTGAGTCTACATTTAGCAGAGAACTCACCTCTTGCCTCCAAGGACTGCTCCCAATAGCCACTATGTCCCTGAGCCTTTCAGCTGCACTTGGATATGGGTGAGATTAATATCTACTTAAGCACCAGATGGATGTTTGCCTACCCATATCACCTGCCAGGCCATGCTGAAGAGTCCTTCATCCCTTCTAAGCCAGGCACCATCATTTCTTCCATCCATCCATCCAACATCCATCAATCAACTTTTGTAAATTAGGAAGACAAAGTTTCCAAAGGGCATGCTTGTCCCTCACAGTGCGGTGGGAGGTAGTCTGTGGCTCAAGGCAGTACATTCAGTTCGGCAGAAAACCTCTGGCAGAGACTGGATTTAAGGGAACAAGGATTTCCCCTAGAAAGAGGCATGTGGCAGGAATTTCAGACCCCGGAAAAGTATGGAGAGCAGGAAAGCAAAGTAAGAAATGAGGCAAAGGTACAAATGCATCGCATTGGGAATATATGGTGGAGATCAGTAGAAGCTCACACTCTACCACGGATAAAGCAACAATCCAGGGTTAGAGCAGTGAGACAAATCCAGTCTCTGTCTGCAAAGGCCTGGCCTGCGGAAACTCAGCTGGCTTTACTTAGGGCCTGGATGGCCTGGATGTGAAGGTTCCAAGCCTCGAGGACTCAGAGGGAGTGTGATTGCTGAGGTCAGAACCCAACACAAATATGCAAAGATAAGTGCAAAGGAGAGTCATCTGTTCCAGGGAGGGGAGAACAGGTGGCAGACAAGTGGTCCCGGCAAAAGGCTGAGATGGACCCAAGTATCCAGAGTGGACATTCAAGTAGAGGGTAGGCAGACAATTGGCAGATGGGTGGCAGCCGGTGTCCGGCATTCATACAGGTGGGCAGCCAGACGGTTCCCATTGTAAAGATAGCTGGCACCGTGTGACTATGGTCTACACGAGGTCCAGGCAAGTCACTGATGAGATCTGAGCTCAGCAGAGACTCAGGTGAACAGAGAGGTGGCACCACAGGATGGCCAGGCATTCAGAGAGCATCATGGAATCCCACCAAGTCCATGTATCCCTCACTATCCAAATTGTCTGCTATCCAAACTCGAGTATTGAATAGAGTTGGGTGGGTAGGAATTCTTGTATCAGGGACCCAGTCTTATGAAGATTGAGTTCCATAGAGTAGATTATCCTGAAACTGGAAAGACTGGGAAAGACCTCGATGCCAGGTTAGCAAATATAGGCTTCCTAAATAAGTGCTACCTGGCCTTTACTGGTAAGGTCTCAGTCCTGTGAGAGGTCAGACAGGCTATAATGTCTGGAGCCACTGGACAGTGTACCATTTAAGATTCCAGTTCCTTGTACACCTGTTCCCCATCCTGTAAGAGGCTCTGTTTGTGACAGAGCAAACAACAAGGGCTGGGCGTAGCTGCGAGTCGAGCCATCACCAACTCTGTGGTCTCACGTGGCTCGGCCAAGCCTGGCTTCCACACAAACTCTTTGGCCTCACATGGCCCTGTGGCTCCCCCCTCTGCTCTCTTTCAGCTCCTCAAATGGGTCACATTCTCTCCTTCCACAGGGTCTTCATACTTGCTTTTCTATCTGCCTAAAACCATCTTCCCTCTCCCCTTCACCACCTATGCATCCTTTAGACCTCATCTCAGCCATCAGTTCTTTTGGGAAGCCTCCTCTGACCCCCTGAGGAGACATACATTCTGAGAGCACCATGGCGAGCACTTACTTGTGACAGTTGTAACCATATATCCATTCTTGTGACTGTCTGATTAGTGTGCAGCCCCTTCCCTGAGCTGTAATGTCACTTATTTCATTCATTCCAGCTTCCAGAACAGGACATGATCCCCTGTAGATGTCCAGTGAAGGGCTGTTGAGTGAATGAATGAATGAATGAATGAATATCCTTGGGGAACACACAGCCTCAATCTTATATTTACACACATGCACAATGTGGGCAATGAAAGTAACCTGCCAGCATGATTGTGGTGAGGGTTCAATCATAAAGCATCTCTCTATATATATCCTCCCAGGGTGCCTGGCACACGGTGGCACCCCTTACCGTCCAATTCTTTTGTTCTGTTCTTCCCAGTACCCAAGACAGAGGAGGCCTCCTTGCACCTGCCTGGGGCTCTAACCTGCACTTAGCCTTGAGAGAGACACAACATGCTAAGGGTACTGATTAGGGTGCCAAACTGACCTATAGCGTGGCCGTGGCAAGGCTTTATTTCTCGTTGTTTCTCTTAAGCCTCACTTTTCTCACCTGTAAAGTGGGGATTTTAATTCTACTTGCCTCACAGAGCTGTCATTGATGATGCATGGCACAGTGCTTACAACAGTCTCTGACGTGAGATTCGGGAATTGGTGGTGGTTGTTACTCTGTATATCTTTATATCTCTGTCACAGGGACCCAATTAGACACTCGTGGGAAAGGAATTCTTTGGAAAGACTCCTATCAGCAGCGCTGCCCTGCATATGGATTTAACTTCAGGTGATCTCTACAGGTCTGGAATTAGAACCAGGACAATTAATGAGCCTCCTTTGAGCAGGACAGGGTTAAGCTCTGCCTTACCCCAGTGGAGATGGAATTTGCTTAAGCTCTGTCTTATGATGGGGCGTGGTCACCTGCTCTGCAAGCTGCATGGTACGTGGGTCCCAAAGACTTCAATGATTCTTCAGTATTACTAGGGTCAAAGAGGAATATTGAGAGCAACTGAACCATATACACTCTGCAATGAATGATAGGCAATTATGCATAGCTATTTTGGGTGCACACACACATGCATACTCATCAAGCTATAATTAGTATGCTTTGGGATTCTGTATTATCTCTGATCATTCGCTCCACACCAAACTGAAGAGCTGCTTGATCTTCTTGGTCAAGTATCTCCAAAGGAAATCTCTCTTCCTTAGTGATGTTGCCTTCCTCTTCTCTGCTTCTCCCTAGTTCCCTCACTTTTCCATTTTCACTATTGCAGATTAAAAAGGTACTGTAGGGCTTCCCTGGCAGCACAGTGGTTGAGAGTCCGCCTGCCGATGCTGAGGGCGCGGGTTCGTGCCCCAGTCCAGGAAGATCCCACATGCCGCGGAGCGGCTGGGCCCGTGAGCCATGGCCGCTGAGCCTGCGCGTCCGGAGCCTGTGCTCCGCAACGGGAGAGGCCACAACAGTGAGAGGCCCGCGTACCGAAAAAAAAATAAATAAATAAAAAATAAAAAGCTACCGTAGCCTTTGAAACCACCGGGACCAGAGCTCAGGTGACTTCTGTGCCATTTATGAAGTCTATAGCCTCTGGCTACTTGTTAAGCTTTCTGAGTCCATTTCCTCCATTAGAGAACCAGAATAACAATAATCGCCCTAATAGTATTGGTATAAAGATTAAATGTCATCATTAAGGTAAAACACCTTTAAACATGCCTGGCAAGAGGAAGCAAAGTAAGTGATAATCCTCTGTTTTTGCTTCCCTATTTTAGTGCACTTTGGACTCATCTCATATTTACTTCAGGGTTTTACACTAACTACAGAAAACTTTTCAACCGCCCTTTGTCAAAGTTTGGATTTTAATCTAGACTCTTCATCAACCACGTAAAAAGCTCTCACTGCTGCTGCTCCTGTTTTGCTGTTCTTCAGAACTGTGCACTTCTTGAATGTGGGTACATCTCCTCCGCCTTAATTCTAAATTGATTATTTGAAACAGATTTGGTTTCTCTTTTTCTCTCTGCATCGTTTTGGGAGGAGGAGATTTTGGATTGCCATGGCTTTTTGTGGCAAGAGAACCACTTTCAGATTAAATGCCCGTTAAAAATTTCCCTCTAGTTGCCAAAGTCATTGCAAATTTCAAAGAAGGCCCTAAGTAATTTAACCATTTCTTGCATTGCCATAGTGATACAGACAGAGCAAGAAGTAGCTACTATTCATACTGTATTGGGACCTGAACCCTCTTGTACTTAAAACTGAGAAGAGGGTCCATATGTTTGGCCTGGAGTGGCAGGGGCTTTGGAAATCAACCATTGTAGTTGGCAGGGGTGTGGATCCCTGGGCTGGTCAGGGTGGAGTGTTCATGTAATTGAGAGTAATTATGTTGACAAAATGGGGAAGTGTAAGGGCACCTCATAATTACAAACAGATGTGTTTGAAGAATGGCAGCCAGTTTTTCAGGGGCCCCACAGACTGATGCTTCAGCATGAACTCATATCCCCAGTGGGACACAGAGGCTTCAGCACCTCTGATGACCCAAACATTGCAAGCCAGGGTGATTGAGCTATTTTCAAAGAAAACTGTACACCAGGAAATCAGATGAGGAGGGTAGTATAGTAAGAAAAACATCAGTTTTAGAACCAAATGGTCTAGTTTAAATAGCAGATATACTACTTAATAGCTGGGGGATTTCACGGTAGCTATATGAACAATCTATCTTGCTTTCCCTATCTCTAAAATGGGTAGCATAATACCCACCTTGTGGAGTTGTTAGTAGAACTTACACAGTGTAGGTAAACTGTCGACACATAACAGGCACACAACAGTTGTTAGTCCAACCAACGTCATCGCTGTAGTCTCCTACCTGATCTCCCTGCTTCTATTCTGACCCCAGGATTTTCTGTCCTCTGGAGGAATTTTTTAAACGTAAGTCAGAACACACAACTGCTCAAAACTTTCTAATAGCTTCCCATTACACTTGGACTACAATCCAGGATCTTCCTCCTGTAAGATCTGGACCCAGCTCTTGGGGCTCCTCCAACCTCCTCTATTTCCACCTTCCCTCTTCCTAATGCCTGCCACCCAAGATCTTCTCTTGGTTCTTTAAGCATATGTCAAGTTTGTGCCACAGATGTTTGCATTCTTGGCTACTTCTCATCACTCATTTCCCAGCTTCAATATGCTAACTCAAAAGAGACTTTCCTCGACCACTGTCTCGGCTGTGCTTCCTAGAAATAGAGCCTGAGAGAAGGGTTTGGGAGCACATGCTTTGTTTAAAGTGTATACTTAGGAAAAACCTACAAAAGGGTGAGGGCAGCGAGGAGGGGGAGAGGAAAAGAGAACCAGGACGTGGTCTGAGATGTGATCTTAGGTAATGTCTAGCTTGGCCTGATCTGTGGGTTGTGATGGTCATGGGGGATCTGGAGGGTAAATCATTCCTCATAGGTGGCCAGCCTTGAAGGAAGGAGCCAGGCTTTTGTACCACTGTATCAATCCATCACTGGCTGACTCCAAGGCACCTCCTACCAGCCAAGGACAATTTTCCTGAGAAGGTCTCGCATTTAAGCCACTGGCCACAGGATTATCCTCCAGCAGCTGGAGGATGTGTGCACTGGCTTGACGATAGGATCCAGCAGTACATCAGCTCACCTGCTGCCACCACCTGCCCCAGCATTGCCATCTACGCACTGTCACATAAACCTAGCTTAACTTTTGGCTTACATTTATTCTCTGATATTTTTCTTGCTTAATTACTTGTTGATTTTCTGTCTCCCTGACTAGAGCATAGGATCTTGAAAGCAGTGACATCGTCTGTTTTGTTCATAGATACATCTCTAGACTCTAGAACAAAGGCTGGTTTAATGAGTGAGTGTTGATTGCCATCCACCTTCTCCTGGAATGAGGAAGAAAAATTGTGTTCAGACAAAGAATGCGTTAAAAGCAAAATGAGAAGACTGACTTTTCCATTGTCCTTGTCATGGTTGCCTGCTCTCTGGAGTTCCTTTGTTTCCTCGGCCATTTTCATGTTCCATGAGTGAAAAGTAAAGTTGGCTGCTTTTTTTTAAAAAAAGGCATTCCACAGAAACTTGCTTATAAACCATGTTTTCTGAAACAATGGTATGTGTCACCAGGGAGGCAAAGTCAGCTCTCAGCACTTATCCTGAAATATTTACAGAACAGATTTGAAGAAAGGGAAAGGAAGAGCTGTCCCCAGAAGCTTATTTCCATAGTTTATTTAATATGACTCACCCTCCCCCTGAAAATATTCCCCAACCAGTTAATTGCTACTGGGGCCAAATTTTATGGAGTAAGTATTTTCTGTGGATGAAGTGATTCTCCCCCCAGATCATTCATGGGTATCAAAGCACAATCTGTTATGTGCGGTACTGTTGTTGTCTCCCTCTCCCTTTTCGTCTTTGGGGAAAGGAGATTATGGCCAAATAGCAACATGTTAGAGGATTAATAGGATAATGAGATGTGTACTTCCGTCTCATACCGTCTCTACACAAATCACACACACACAACCCCCGCTGAAAGATGATGGCTGCCAACAGCTTTTGTAGCAGCCTTTCTGAAAGTTCCAGCTTCCCATGGACCCTCTGGCCATCAAAAATTCAGATTGTCTAACAAATTCCGGACCATTTAAATAAGGAGCCAGAGGCATGAGGAAAATACAGCAATACAGTTGCATGTAGGAAGGCATGAGAAGAGAGTCATGAGGCCTGGGGCAGTGTAATGTAAAATAATTCAATGCTATTGCATGTAGAAGTCATGAGGCCTGGGACATTGTAATATAAAATAATACAATGCTATTCGGAGGCCTTGCAAAGCATCAAGCATTGTGCTAAGCAATTTCAAACATTATATCATTGGATCCTTTTCAAATGCTGTGAGATACACAGTATGTTTGTTTTACAGATAAGGAAACTGATATACATATACGGTACGCAAGCTATCCTATATCACACTGTTGGTTTGATGGTTATTTATTGGTTTTGCCTGTCCAGCAATCATTTGCCATTATTCAGGTCATAGTACCCTGATTTGCCTTTGAAAATGCATTTTCCCAATTTTTTAGTACATGTTGTATGGAAATGGGGCTGACTCCATTTCACAACCTGGGTCTGGCTAAGCAGATTGTTCCATTATCCTGACCATTTTGTGAATTCAGTATGGGCACATGGCCTTGGCCAGGCCAGTGAGACTGAGCTCCTGCATTTTCCTGGATATGTTAGGAAAGATAATAGCTCTTTCTTGTGATTGCTCGGGTAAGATAAATGTAGCTAATTGTGATGCTGATATGAAAGAAATTAGAGACGTATGATAAAGAGAGACATAATCCCAGTGCCATAGTTTTAGCACCTGTGTTCCACCATTGCTGAAGTTTGTGCTACCCATGTGACTTTTTAGGAGGCCAACACTTTTCCTTTATTCCTTAAGACAGTTTAAGGTAGATTTCTCTCTCTAGCAGTTGGATGAGTGTTAAGATTGAATTAAATAAGTAATGGTTGACCTTGGATGTTAAGAACGGCTGACCCCTCAATGCTTATGTACAGAGCTGGAGAGCAGATACACTCCAAGGATCATGCAAGGGGAAAAGATTGGATATTTAATCTGCTTTTTCTATTGAACCTTTGACTATTTTAAACACAGTTGTTATTCAACTGGCCACAGAAGTAACCTAGAAGAGAAAGAATGAGACTAGGAATACAGATTGAAACACTAAAGAAACCTGGGCTTGGAATCAGTCAGTACCTGGTTCAAATCTCAGCTCTGATGCTACATATCAAATAGAGAATTACTGAACCTCTCTGCACCATGGTTTTCTCGTCAGTAAAATGTGATGATAAAAGCTGTCTCATAGGGTTATTCTGAGAAATAAGCTGTATTTATGTAAAGCCCTTGGCCAGTGTAGCCACCGTATAAATATTAGTTTCCCATCCACCCTCAAGTGCAACCTATCTGACCCTGACTACCGAAGCTCACAAATACTGACATAGGGAAGTAGTTAGGAGCTCTCCACCATGTCCATCCACAAATAGTAGTTCCTGGTTTTAGGACAAGTAAATGAGGCATGTTTGGGCTCATTCTCTAGGGGTTTGAATAACTAAGTGTATGTGTACTTTATAGAGTCTTTGAGGGAAGGCACGTTTCTAAACAAAACCACCCTAACTGATAGAAAAATCTTGTTTCAGCCAAATAACTGAAGTGTCTTTGACACCTTGTCAAATAACTGATTTGACTGATTTGTCTCTACCCTCTGAATAAAGGTTGTCTGGATGGATCAAGCCAAGGAGATCTCTTGACAACTTATAATAAGAGCAGGACCATCCTTCATCTCCACGCTGGCCCCTGAACAGAAAACAGGTGTGTGCAAGGTCATCTGCACTCCAAAGAGTCCTTTAAAGTCAATGACACGTGGTAATGAAAAACTAGTTAGAGTTAGGGCATAGATAATGACTGGAAAAAAGTCTAGATAGATTTGTTTTCTGAAGAAAGGGGTGATGCCTTTATCATCTTCCTGCTGTGGGTCTCTGGGTCTAGTCAAAGGCCATGTGCATAGCAGTGAGGAATAAAACTGAGAGGGGATAGATGGAGAGATGACCAGATCCCAGACCTGGCTGCAATTATTAGAGTCCACTTAACCAACATGTATTTAGTGAGAGCCCACTATGTACCAGGAAGTGTTCTAGGTGCTGGGATGCAGATAAAACTCCTATCCTCATAGTATGTTAGAACATGATAAGTACTGTGAACAAAACAATAAGGCAAGGAAGGGGAATCAGAATGATAGATGCCAGAGTACAGGAGGCAAAAACTGCAATCTAAAATGGAGTGTTTGCTGAAGACCTCAATGAAAAGGCGGTATTTGAGGGGGAAAAAAAGGAAATGAAGAAAAAAATAAAATGCTGGATTTCTGGGAGAAGAGCATTCCTCGAAGCAGAGGCCTGCCTAGCATGTCGGCAGACAGCAAGGAGGAGTCAAGGGGCAGAGAAGACAGTAGGAGGTGGGGTCAGGTCGTGGGTAGCCTGGGATGGAAAGGGAAAGCTGGGATACTGAAAGCCTTTTCCTCCTTGGAAGAGAGGAAGACACAAGCCAGTTCTGAGCAGCTCTTACTTCCGTTTAATGAGTCCCTCTGTTGCCACTGCTCTGAGAATAGACTCTGGAGGCACATGACGAGGGGGAGCAAGACATGGGCAGGGGAACAAGGCAAGCAGTTATTACAGCAAATGCAGGTGACCCATGAGAGTGACTTAAACAGAGAAGACGGCAGTGAGAGGATGAGGCATGGCTGGCGTACAGAATGTTTTAGACTGTGCTCAGCCTTCACCTATAGACGGGTAAAACAAGTGGTCATCCTGCTGGAACAGACCCGAAAGAAAAGTTCTAGACGTTAATAAAATTGACAGTGTCTCTGGTCAAGAACCTTAAGGCCATTTGGCAAAGTGCCATGTTGGAATCATAGGCAAGAGTACACGTTTAGGGCTTCCCTGGTGGCGCAGTGGTTGGGAGTCTGCCTGCCGATGCAGGGACACGGGTTCGTGCCCCGGTCCGGGAAGATCCCACATGCCGCGGAGTGGCTGGGCCCGTGAGCCATGGCCGCTGAGCCTGCGCGTCCGGAGCCTGTAATCCGCAACGGGAGAGGCCACAACAGTGAGAGGCCCCGTACCGCAAAAAAAAAAAAAAAAAAAAAAAAAAGAGTACACGTTTATAATTCCTCCAGCCCTGGAAGTGAGGCAAAAAGAAAATGAAGGAGGTGGGGACATCTGTGAGCGAGGCATGGCCAAGGGCGGTGACTGGTGTTTGGGGGCGGGGGTGTTACAGAGCCCCCCTTGAATGTCCTCTGTGCACGGGATGCAGAAACAAGAAGCTTCACGGAGCCCCAGCACACCCGCTGGGTGTCAGCTGTGGAGCACCTCCGAGAAACAAGGTGGAAATGGGGTCTACAGAGAACGGCAGTCTCCCCAAGTCTGTGGGCTGCACTTTGTGCTCTTCGGGAGGTGTTTCAGGTGGGGGAGGTGTGAATGGGGAGGACGGTGGATGCCCAGGGCTGGCCTCATCCAGGTTTTCTTTTTGTGGGAAATCAGAAGGAACATATAAAATGACTCCTTCTCCGCCGGAGAATGATACTGATTGAAGATGATCCTTCCAAATTTCATTGCAGAAAATGAAGAATGGCTCCCAGTGAGTGTGATTTTCTGCCTTCCTGACCCAGTGCTGAGGCGGGAGAAGGCTCATCCTTCATGCTGCTTCCTCCGTGCCAGAAGGCGGCACTCACCTCAGGGCACCGTGCATCTTTCACCTGGACGGAGTCCTGGATCTGACGAGAGTCAGAGCTCATTTTGTTAATCTTCCAAATCCTATCAGAGATCAACCCCTGGCAGAGGTCTGAATCTGAACACGAAAGGAAATACAGGAGTCAAGAGAGAGTGTACACGCATTAACCATTTCCTCTCAACGAGGCATCATGCCAAATACTTCTCAGATGTCATCGTATATAACTTTCAAACACGCTCAGAAGCAGGGTCTGGAAGGTGACTTAATCAACAAACTGAAAACAGTTAAGTGACTTGCGCCAGGTCACCTCTACCCTAAGTTTCTCACCCCAACATCGTGATCTCCACGTTTCAGGATGCTGCTTCCTGTACAGGCTCTAGAAAAGGGGTATTCAGCCTGTCCCTGTCTCTGACCATGCCACCGGGAAATGTTCCACATGAAGCCATGCCACCTGGCTGCTGCTGTCCATGGGCCTGCCTGGCACGAGCCTGCAGATTACAGGAGAGGGAATGAGGGCAGGCACTTATGTTTTCCAAGCACATCCTTTGTGACAGGTTTTGTACTGTCTTTTACATACAGGATTTCATTTATCCCCCATCATAGCTGCTTGGGGAAAATATTACCTTCCATGGAGAAGCTCAGTGTTTACCCAGCTCACAGGTAGCTTTTCTGGGAGGCTGGGGCAGCCCCCAGTATGTTTCCAGATTCCATGCTCATGGGTGCATGAGCCCTGGGGAATCTCCCTGGTCGACAAGGTCTGGGGGCAACTCTCTGATTCTTTTCATCAAGAGTCACGGAAATTAAATTCAGAAAATCAGACTTGTCAGAATTGCTGAGGTCCGAGTGTACCAAAGAGGCGTCCTGGATTTCCTGCTCTCATGGGTAAGTGATCAGTAGGGAGGGTGGATTGCAACCTGCTCCCCACTGCCATTATCAGAGAGTGTCGATGGGCCTGGGGCTCCAAAACCTGGCATTGCCACTCACTAGCCGTGTGACCTCATACACGTTACCTGGCCTTTCTGTTTCCTCAGCCACAAACGATATTGGGTATAAAAATTTGCTCCCTCCCAAGTTTCTTGTGAGGAAAAATGAGACACTGTTTAATAGCGTTTAGTGCCATGCTTATTGTGTGCTGGATAAGTCCTAGCAGTAGTACTGGTTGCCGAATAACTAGTACTTGTAACCAAAGTCTTTTCACTGTCAACAGCAGTTTGCTCTGCAGGGTCATATTTATTTGAAATCATTTAGAGTCACCATTGCAAGAAAGAGATAAGAAGGGACAAACAGGAACAGGAGACAAAGGACAGGAAAGCTGGTGGACAATGCTTGAGAATGCTGGGGGGGACCACAGTACCATGTGTGGGGCCACTGATGGTCAGGATCGCTTTCCCAGGAGGCAGTAGGGCCCCACGGAAAAGGGAATGAGCACCCAGACCTGGGCCAGTAGTGATAGGTAAAGGAGGAAAAGAGGGGCCTTATCTTACCTGCTAGGTCATTTTCTCATGAAAGTGTTACACGCCCCCGTGCTTCGCAGGGCTCAGGCATGGGTGGGGTGTGACTCCATCTTCACTTCTGCTTTATCAGAATTCCCAGCCGTCTCCTGTCTGACCAACCAGCCCTTCATTCCAGCGCGTGTGGTACAGACAGGCTGCCTAGATGTATTCATCATGCAAATGGTTGCAATTTTTCTGCTTGGCTTGCTCCAGTCCCAGCATCCCACCCACACACAGACACACACTTCCATCCCTTCTGGACAACCTTATTTTGCTCTGATGGCTTTAAGGATCATTATTTCTCATGTGTTTTCTACTGAAAAAGACAAAGGAGAGAGTTGTAATCCTCACCTCAGGCTGTGGCTTCTAATTATCTTATTAAAACCATTTGGGTTCCTTAAGCCTTTTATGTTGGTGGCCCTAGGACAATCTTCCTAATTTCTCATGTCATTTTCAAGGATGTCTTAATACCTGCTGATGAATCCAAGGTGAGGGAACTTTGCTATAAATTTTTTTTTTTATCAAAACATTATTCTCACACACAAGTAGTCTTGACTTTAAGAGGTCTGTGCAGGGAAAAGGGTCATTTTGGAGTGTTTGCTCTTCACAATGAAGGCCCACCTTCTCTAAGTCTTCCTGTTTCATAGATTTAGGAAACAGGAAGACTTAGAGAACTCAAGCTTATTTTAAAATATAATATAGTAATTTTTTTAAATGCCTTTGTTGTTAGTCCGAAGGTAGCTTACCTGCTCATTTGTCAAATCTGTGATTCTTATTGCCAGCAGAATGAGAAATAGGTATAGGACAAGAGAGGACAGAAAACATTTATTTCAAAGGGGAAAATAAGGATCTTCTTCTAACATGATTACCAATGCTCCATCTCCCTGATGGAAGATAATGCACTAGATATCTGAGTCATTGTATGGCAACCTCTTTGGATACAACAAGTTTTCAAAATTATCTAAGTAGTTGTGGGTTAAAGATAGGAAAGTCACATCATTAGAAGCTTCCATGATCCACAAAATAGACCACCCTGAGAAGCCCAGCTACCTGCAGGATGTCACTAACCCCTTATCTGCCTTTTAAGACTACCATGTCTCCTCGTCTGTGTAGCTTGGTTTCTTGTCCCATCAACCTCTTGTCTCTCAAAATATGTGCTCACACCATATCTAATCACATCTTTGAGTTCCCCAAACCATCCTGCCCCTAACACTTCCAGACTGACTCTACCCATGCTCTCCACTCTCACCTCCTGCCTCAACCCTCTACCCCTTGCCCTCCTAGCACAGGGGTCCCCAACCCGCATTAGGAACCAGAGTTGAGCGGCAGGCAAGTGAGCGAAGCTTCACCTGTGTTTACAGCCACTCCCCGTCACTCGCATAACCACCTGAGCTCCGCCTCCTGTCAGATCAGCGGCAGCATAAGATTCTCATAGGAGCGCGAACCCTACTGTGAACTGCGCGCGCAAGGGATCTAGGTTGCGTGCTCCTTATGAGACTGTAATGCCCGATGATCTGAGGTGGAGCTGAGGCAGTGATGCTAGCGCTGGGAAGCGGCTGCAAATACAGATTATCGTTAGCAGAGAGGTTTGACTGCACAGAGACCAAAATAAATCAACTGCTTGCAGACTCATATCAAAACCCGCTCAGTGAGTGGCAAGTGAAAACAAGCTCAGGGCTCCCTCTGGTTCTGCATTATGGTGAGTTGTGTAATTATTACATTATATACAATGTAATAATAATAGAAATAAAGTGCACAATAAATGTAATGCGATTGAATCATCACAAAACCATCCCACCTCCCCCGCAGCCCCCCAGTCCATGGAAAAATTGTCTTCCACGAAACCGGTCCCTGGTGCCAAAGAGGTTGGGGACCGCTGACCTAGCAAATTCAGCAGAAATATCACCTCCTCTGTGAAACCTTTCCTGACCCCCACAGGCAGCCTTATGTCCTTCCTCCCTGCTATTTCTACCTGGCTCCATTGAGTTTCAATCATCGTCAATCAATGTCAACAAGTGGCAGAAAGAGTAGTATCACAAGATATCCTATCTTTATGTATCTCCAAGTGTGTATCATTTAGGCTTATGGACTCCTGGGGATTTCTTTTGTACATATGGAGAAACTGAGGAAGTGCACTGTTTTAGCCTCAAGAAGTTATATACCACAGGGAATACAAGTTAAAACGTTCGTGTGCTGGGCAGTCCTTATCTGTGGATTAACTATGATGAGTGAGGACGAAAAGAATTGTATGAAAAACTGCCATACTGGACACAAATCAACACCAAAGCAGTGAATCCACTTAATTCAGTTCATTGCACAATTATCCATCTCCTACTAGGAGCAGGCACCGTACTGGCTACTTGTTTGGGGATCCACCCAAAGCTCCAAGATGAGGTCTGGACATCGCAGAGCTATAAATTGAATGAGATCATAGACAAGGCAATGATATATCCCCTGCGGGGTAAATGCTAATATTGGACGGATTTTTTTTTTTTTTTTTTTCTGATAGGAGACCAACAGCATTTCTTTTTTTTTTTTTTTTTGGGATGTTCTAGATTTTATTTACACCCACATATGTGGATACACCTATTGTTCCTTTTTTAACCTTCCTTTGCCCTTGGGAATGGCCATACTTTTTTTTTTTTCCCTATGCTGTTCCAAGTCCTTTTTTTTTTTTTTTTTTTATTAATTAATTTATTTGTTTTTGGCTGTGTTGGGTCTTCGTTTCTGTGCGAGGGCTTTCTCTAGTTGTGGCAAGCGGGGGCCCCTCTTCATCGCGGTGCGCGGGCCTCTCACTATCGCGGCCTCTCCCGTTGCGAAGCACAGGCTCCAGATGCGCAGGCTCAGTAATTGTGGCTCACGGGCCCAGTTGCTCCGCGGCATGTGGGATCTTCCCAGACCAGGGCTCGAACCCGTGTCCCCTGCATCGGCAGGCAGATTCTCAACCACTGCGCCACCAGGGAAGCCCCTTTTTTTTTTTTTTTTAAACATCTTTATTGGGGTATAATTGCTTCACAATGGTGTGTTAGTTTCTGCTTTATAACAAAGTGAATCAGTCATACATAAACACATGTTCCCATATGTCCTCCCTCTTGCGTCTCCCTCCCTCCCACCCTCCCTATCCCACCCCTCCAGGCTGTCACAAAGCACCGAGCCAATATCCCTGTGCCATGCGGCTGCTTCCCACTAGCTATCTACCTTACTACGTTTGTTAGCAACAGCGTTTCTTGTAGTTTCCATCCACTCTCCCTAGTTCTGCCTCCTGGTGGGACACATAAAAAGTTCAAAATTCTTTATAATACAACTGTATAACTTTTTTTTTTTTTTTTTTACGAGCATTCTTAGGCTACTCTCTCCATTTTGCCTCAAGCCATCTCTTCTTTTATGAAACAACTGTCTTCCTGGGACTTCCCTGGCGGTCCAGTGATTAAGACTCTGTGCTTCCACTGCAGGGGGCATGGGTTCAATCCCTAGTCAGGAACTAAGCTCCCGTAAGCCTCTCAGCATGGCTGAAAAACAAAAAAAGAAGAAACGACTCTCTTCCAATTGTTTCCTGTTCTGAAACGATGGCTTCTACATCCTGGCGAGTCTTTCCTTGACTCCCCCTGTCAGTATTGCTCTTAGAGTAGGCCGGCCAGCTCTAGACCCAGTGTGCAGCTGTGGTCTGAACCACGCTGCCGTGTGTCACCAGCTACTTCCATAATCTGTCTCCTGAAGGCACTGGCAATTTTTTTGGAAAGTTTTGGATCATGATTCAGCATATTAGATATCTACATATTAGACCCCTTTCCTATTCTTGTCATGCAGAAACTTGATAGGAATATCATCATTGCCTTTATAAGTCCATAATAATCATTTGAACAGGATAAAAACAATGTGCAGCCTCTGTCATGAAGCAGTGATTTCTACCCTGGAGTCACGGACCAGCAAGGGAGGGGGGGTATTAACATAAGGTTGCTGATATTTTATTTTGCCAAGTTATGACATTATTTACTTATTTTAAAAAGGAAAGAAAAGAAAGTACTGCCATCACCATCATTTGATAAGGGAAAGGACAGGCACACTCGCATCTCTACCACCATTAATGTTCTGTATATCACGGTGCCACAGCCCACACTTAACTGATATTTGTGAATACATGGATGTAAAAATAAATATGATATATAGGAACTATGCTCCACTGAGTTAAAAATTATCTCTAACAATTCTTTAGCTCAGTGACTATTGATCTGGTAGCAAGAGAAGTTTCACTTGTCAGAGGGGACATGGCCAAGAGAACAGTTGACTGTGCTTGTGGGATGAAGTGAACTTGTGTGGCATGGTGTCCTGAGTCCTGCAAATACCCTGTCTTCCAGAATGCCTTAAACCCTGGCCCTACAATCTCGACACCCCCACCAGCCACAGGATGGCACAACCCTTGCCCAGTACCTCCCATGTCCACAGCGGTGAAAACTCAGAGATACCTGCAGTCATCCCGGGATGATGCATACCACCGAGGCTCCAGCTCCAAGGAGATTCATTTAATAAATCAGTAATAGCTCACCTTTCCTCAGCCCCCAACTGATAAGCCTAACTCTAGTCATCTTCATCTCCTCATCCTTCTGCAGCATTACCTGATACACTTACCTAAAGCTCAGCTCTCACTATAACCTTCTCCAGCTCAGAGGTCTTTAATGATTTCCCATTAGGCACAGAAAAAGGCCGAGTCCTTAGACAAACATTAAAAGACTCTCGTAATCTGACTTTAGTGTATCTTTTCAACCTTCCAGTAGTTTGTCTTCAACTCCCCTCTGGCCTTTTCAATATCTACCTTACCTATTAGTAAGTGTCTCCTGTCCTCTGCCAGAGAATGAGCTGGGTGCCTCCCTGACCCCAGCACAAAGTCCTGCAAATGTTATCTCAAATTACAACTGTTAGATGAATAAATAAGGTAGGCAGGCACAGATAAATGAAGCTGTACCTTTACTCAGTTACTCAGATGGTGACCTGCCCCAGCACCTAGCACAGTGTTAGGTACATCATAGGTACTCGATGCATAGAACTTGCATGAGGAAAGGATAGAAGGCAGGAAGGCAAGATGAAAGGGAGGGAGAGAGGGAGGAATGAGCTCAAGTGAGGTCAAGATTTAACTGCATTACAGTCCCATCAATTAAATTTTCTCTCTTGGACCAGAAGGCAAAGGGGGGGTTGGATAATGCTGGGAGAGTGCAAGTGCTTCAGGCACTGTGAATCAAGTCTGTCCACAAAGAGTTAGGGAAGGGAGACACAGTCTCCTGCCGTAGGAAGTGGGAAGCACTGTCCTCAGCAAAGGAGAGAAAAACTGAAACTGAATGTCTGAAGTAAAGGCAGGTGTGGCAAAGATTTGATGAAGGTCAAATGCCTCGTGCCCGATGGCTTTCAGCTGACCCTTGTGCCCATCTGCTATGTGTCCTGATCTTCCAGATGCTGGCTCTGCTAACCAATAGTGGTCCTTGGCCATTATCAGAAAGTTGTTTGCAGGCCCCCAAAGGCAGTAGTCACACAAAAACAGCAGCTTTCCGTAGATGTCTTTCCAGACCCTCTTCCCCATCCACTTTGGTGTTTTCTCAGCCAGCTTCTGCTTGTCCGCCTGCTCCATTTCTCCAGGACACCGAGTTTGTGACTTTCCTACGATCTTGTACCTTTTCCTTCTAGACCTTGACTTACCCAGCTCCTTCCACAAACTGCGGAAATTCTAATTACTGTAACAAATCCCCTATTCCACTGTGCTTTTAGTGGATCTCCTTCATGGTTGAACCCTGACTGTAGAAAATGAGGAAGATTCCATGCTTGCAATCTTCTTTAGACAGGAAGCAGCCTGAGAAAGCTATTGTACTGTAAACATGAATTATTTCTTATGTAAAAGAAGATGTATTAAAATGTTCCCAGGGTTTGTTTTAATCAAATATGGTACGACAGCAGACACAGAAATGACTGTCATGAGGGAAGAAGTTTATACTCACCGATCCCTAAAAGCTGAAGGCATGCCATGCAGGGCCTTATGGGGAAGGGCCAGGGAAGGTCAGGAGGCAGAGAGGGGCGTGTATGATCCAGAGACAAAAAACCAATTAAGGGTTTTTGTAGGAAGGAATGGGTGAGGCAGGGTAGAATATGCTAGGTTTAAAGGGTTTGATAGTTTGAATAATTTCAGGTGGGCGCTAGGTTATAGGGGTAATTCCCAGTTTTCAAGTGTCTTTCCCCTGGGGTGATTTAGGACAGAGGAATCATTGGCTTAGTGTGTGAGAGTTTAATAAAGGAAATGGTTGGAGGTGTGAGCTCTGGATTGATTGACATCAAAGGTGTACTATAAAGGGAGGTGTTTCCTATCTCTAGGAATTAGCTAGCCTTGGGAGGGGCATTCTGTTTCGGATGAAGGCCCCAAATGTCAGAGCATCAAGAGTATAGAAGGGAGACTCTTTGGTGGGGCTAATGGCGGACTCTGGGAGGGCTCATGCCAAGGATTACTTCCCAGAACTTCTGCTGCCAGTGTCCTTGTCCCTGCAGTGAGCCACAGCCACCCCCCGCCTCTGCAGAAGACCCTCCAATACTAGCAGGTGTGGAGGAGGAAAGGAAGAAGGAAGAACTGAATATATTGAAACAATTATTTTTGCTTCCAAATGTAGGATTGCATCTTATTCAAAATACTCCTGGTGTTCAGCTTTGGATTTGGCCGCACCTCTGTATGTAGGTCATCCTCTGGTGTCTGTTCTTCGCCCAGACGGGAGGGGTTTAAAGGAGCGGCTGATTAGGCAGCGCTGGCTAACTCAGGCAGGTGTTTCTTATCCTAGTTAAAACATCGCGTTAAACATTAAAGGCCGGGGAATCCCGGAAGATGGCGGAAGAGTGAGACGCGGAGATCACCTTCCTCCCCACGGATACACCAGAAATACATCTACACTTGGAACAACTCCTACAGAACACCTACTGAACGCTGGCAGAAGACCTCAGACCTCCCAAAAGGCAAGAAAAACCCCACGTCCCTGGGTAGGGCAAAAGGAAAAAAGAAAAAACAGAGACAAAAGAATAGGGACGGGACCTGCACCAGTGGGAGGGAGCTGTGAAGGAGGAAAGGTTTACACACTAGAAGCCCCTTCGCGGGCGGAGACTGCGGGTGGCGGAGGGGGGAACCTTCGGGGCCGCGGAGGAGAGCACAGCAACAGGGGTGCGGAGGGCAAAGCGGAGAGATTCCCGCACAGAGGATCGGGTGCCGACCGGCACTTACCAGCCCGAGAGGCTTGTCTGCTCACCCGCCGGGGCGGGTGGGGGCTGGGAGCTGAGGCTCGGGCTTCGGTCAGAGCACAGGGAGAGGACTGGGGTGGGCGGCATAAACACAGCCTGAAGGGGTTAGTGCACCACTGCTAGCCGGGAGGGAATACGGGGAAAAGACCTGCCAAAGAGGCAAGAGACTGCTTCTTCCCTCTTTGTTTCCTGGTGTATGAGGAGAGGGGATTAAGAGTGCCGCTTAAAGGAGCTCCAGAAACAGGCGCGAGCCGCAGCTAACAGCGCGGACCCCAGAGACGGGCAGGAGACGCTAAGGCTGCTGCTGCCGCCACCCAGAAGCCTGTGTGCGAGCACAGGTCACTCTCCACATCTCCCCTCCTGAGAGCCTGTGCAGCCCGCCACTGCCAGGGTCCCGGGATCCAGGGACAACTTCCCCGGGAGAACGCACGGCACGCCTCAGGCTGGTGCAACGTCACGGCAGCCTCTGCTGCCGCAGACTCGCCCCGCACTCCATACCTCTCCCTCCCCCCCCCCCCCCCGGCCTGAGTGAGCCAGAGCCCCCGCATCAGCGGCTCCTTTGACCCCGTCCTGTATGAGCGAAGAACAGATGCCCTCCGGCGACCTACACGCAGAGGCGGGGCCAAATCCAAAGCTGAGCCCCTGTGAGCTGTGCGAACAAAGAAGAGAAAGGGAAATCTCACCCAGCAGCCTCAGGAGCATCGGATTAAATCTCCACAATCAACTTGATATATCCTGCATCTGTGGAATACCTGAATAGACAACGAATCATCCCAAATTGAGGAGGTGGACTTTGAGAGCAAGATTTATGATTTTTTCCCCTTTTCCTCTTCTTGTGAGTGTGTATGTATATGCTTCTGTGTGAGATTTTGTCTGTATAGCTTTGCTTTCACCATTTGTCCTAGGGTTCTATCCGTCCGTTTTTATTTTTTTTTACTTAAAAAACTTTTTTAATAATTATTTTCTTATTTTAATAACTTTATTTTAATTTACCTTACTTTATTTTAATTTTTTTATTCTCTTTCTTTCCTTCTTTCTTTCTTTCTACTTTTTCTCCCTTTTATTCTGAGCTGTGTGGCTGAAAGGCTCTTGGTGCAGCCAGGAGTCAGTGCTGTGCCTCTGAGGTGGGAGAGCCAACTTCAGAACACTGGTCCACAAAGAGACCTTCCAGCTCCACATAATATCAAACGGTGAAAATCTCCCAGAGATCTCCATCTCAACACCAACAACCAGCTTCACTCAACGACCAGCAAGCTACAGTGCTGGACACCCTATGCCAAACAACTAGCAAGACAGGAACACAACCCCACCCAGTAGCAGACAGGCTGCCTAAAATCATAATAAGTCCACAGACACCCCAAAACACACCACCAGACGTGGACCTGCCCACCAGAAAGACAAGATCCAGCCTCATCCACGAGAACACAGGCACTAGTCCCCTCCACAAGGAAGCCTACACAACCCACTGAACCAACTTTAGCCACTGGGGACAGACACCAAAAACAACGGAAGCTATGAACCTGCAGCCTGCAAAAAGGAGACCCCAAACACAGTAAGATAAGCAAAATGAGAAGACAGAAAAACATACCGCAGATGAAGGAGCAAGATAAAAACCCACCAGACCTAACAAATGAAGAGTAAATAGGTAGTCTACCTGAAAAAGAATTCAGAATAATGATAGTAAAGATGATCCAAAATCTTGGAAACAGAATAGACAAAATGCAAGAAACATTTAACAAGGACCTAGAAGAACTAAAGATGAAACAAACAATGATGAACAACACAATACGTGAAATTTAAAATACTCTAGAAGGGATCAATAGCAGAATAACTGAGGCAGAAGAACGGATAAGTGACCTGGAAGATAAAATAGTGGAAATAAGTACTGCAGAGCAGAATAAAGAAAAAAGAATGAAAAGAACTGAGGACAGTCTCAGAGACCTCTGGGACAACATTAAATGCACCAACATTTGAATTATAGGGGTTCCAGAAGAAGAAGAGATAAAAAAAAGGGACTGAGAAAATATTTGAAGAAATTATAGTTGAAAACGTCCCTAATATGGGAAAGGAAATAGTTAATCAAGTCCAGAGAGTCCCATACAGGATAAATCCAAGGAGAAACATGCCAAGACACATATCAAACTGTCAAAAATTAAATACAAAGAAAACATATTAAAAGCAGCAAGGGAAAAATGACAACACACAAGAGAATCTCCATAAGGTTAACAGCTGATCTTTCAGCAGAAACTCTTCAAGCCAGAAGGGAGTGTCAGGACATACTTGAAGTGATGAAGGAGAAAAACCTACAACCAAGACTACTCTACCCAGCAAGGATCTCATTCAGATTTGATGGAGAAATTAAAACCTTTACAGACAAGCAAAAGCTGAGAGAGTTCAGCACCACCAAACCAGCTCTACAACAACTGCTAAAGGAACTTCTCTAGGCATGAAACACAAGAGAAGGAAAAGGCCTATGATAACAAACCCAAAACAATTAAGAAAATGGGAATAGGAACATACATATCGATAATTACCTTAAATGTAAATGGATTAAATGCTCCCACGAAAAGACACAGATTGGCTGAATTGACACAAAAACAAGACCTGTATATATGCTGTCTACAAGAGACCCACTTCCAACCTAGAGACATATACAGACTGAAAGTGAGAGGCTGGAAAAAGATATTCCATGCAAATGGAAACCAAAAGAAAGCTGGAATAGCAATTCTTATATCAGACAAAATAGACTTCAAAATAAAGACTATTAGAAGAGACAAAGAAGGACACTACATAATGATCAAGGGATTGATCCAAGAAGAAGATATAACAATTGGAGATATTTATGTACGTAACGTAGGAGCACCTCAATACATAAGGTAAATACTAACAGCCATAAAAGGGGAAATCGACAGTAACACATTCATAGTAGGGGACTTTAACACCCCACTTTCACCAATGGACAGATCATCCAAAATGAAAATAAATAAGGAAACACAAGCTTTAAATGATACATTAAACAAGATGGACTTAATTGATATTTATAGGACACTCCATCCAAAAACAACAGAATACACATTCTTCTCAAGTGCTCATGGAACATTCTCCAGGATAGATCATATCTTGGGTCACAAATCAAGCCTTGGTAAATTTAAGAAAATTGAAATTGTATCAAGTATCTTTTCCGACCACAACGCTATGAGACTAGATATCAATTACAGGAAAAGATCTGTAAAAAATACAAACACATGAAACTTCAAAGCTTTTGCACAGCAAAGGAAACCATAAACAAGACCAAAAGACAACCCTCAGAGTGGGAGAAAATATTTACAAGTGAAGCAACTGACAAAGGATTAATCTCCAAGATCTACAAGCTGCTCATACAGCTCAATAACAAAAAAAACAACCCAATCCAAAAATGGGCAGAAGACCTAAATAGACATTTCTCCAAAGAAGATATACAGACTGCCAACAAACACATGAAAGAATGCTCAATATCATTAATCATTAGAGAAACGCAAATCAAAGTGAGATATCATCTCACACCGGCCAGAATGGCCATCATCAAAAAATCTAGAAACAATAAATGCTGGAGAGGGTGTGGAGAAAAGGGAACACTCTTGCACTGCTGGTGGGAACGTGAATTGGTACAGCCACTATGGAGAACAGTATGGAGGTTCTTTAAAAAACTAAAAATAGAACTACCATATGACCCAGCAATCCCACTACTGGGCATATACCCTGAGAAAGCCATCATTCAAAAAGAGTCATGTATCAAAATGTTCATTGCAGCTTTATTTACAACAGCCAGGAGATGGAAACAACCTAAGTGTCTATCATTGGATGAATGGATAAAGAAGATGTGGCACAAATGTACAGTGGAATATTACTCAGCCATAAAAAGAAACAAATTGAGCTATTTGTAATGAGGTAGATGGATCTAGAGTCTGTCATACAGAGTGAAGTAAGTCAGAAAGAGAAAGACAAATATCGTATGCTAACACATATATATGGAATTTAAGAAAAAAAATGTCATGAAGAACCTAGGGGTAAGACAGGAATAAAGACACAGACCTACTAGAGAATGAACTTGAGGATATAGGGAGGGGGAAGGGTAAGCTGTGACAAAGTGAGAGAGTGGCATGGGCATATATACACTACCAAACGTAAATTAGATAGCTAGTGGGAAGCAGCCACATAGCACAGGGAGTTCAGCTCGGTGCTTTGTGACCACCTAGAGGGGTGCGATAGGGAGGGTGGACGGGAGCGGGACCCAAGAGGGAAGGGATATGGGAACATATGTATATGTATAACTGATTCACTTTGTTTAAAGCAGAAACTAACACACCATTGTAAAGCAATTATACTCCAAGAAAGATGTAAAAAAAAAAAAGTATATAGAAGGGGCTTCCATGGTGGCACAGTGGTTAAGAATCTGCCTGCCAATACAGGGAACACCGGGTCGATCCCTGGTTCGGGAAGATTCCACATGTTGCGGAGCAACTAAGCCCGTGCGCCACAACTACTGAGCCTACGCTCTTGAGTCCGCGAGCCACAACTACTGAGCCTGTGTGCCACAACTACTGAAACCCGTGCGCCTAGAGCCCGTGCTTCACAACAAAAGAAGCCACCGCAATAGGAAGCCCGCGCACTGCAACAAAGATTAGCCCCTGCTCCCAGCAACTAGAGAAAGCCAGCATGCAGCGATGAAGACCCAATGCAGCCATAAATAAATAAACAAACAAATAAATTTATTTTAAAAAAAAGAATATAGAATATAAGAAAACATAGCCATACAGGAAAGATGATTCAGATAGAACCAAGGGCCTAGACAACAAAGCTAAGACTGCAGGAGAACCAGATCTAACAAAGCTAAGGTCTGAGGGAGCAAAACCAGGCCCTAATCAATATGCATCCCTTGCCCCCAAAGGAGGGGGAGTTGTGACATTTGCCCAGCTAGATTTCAGATTTCTATGGAATAGTGATGTTTATATACGTCATATTTCCTCCCTTTGTGAACATGAGTTTCTCTAGTAGTTATTCTATGCCTGTTTCATCATTGCATGTTAAATTGTATCTCTTTAATTCCTAGGTCATCAAATTGAGATGAAACCATACTAAAAGACCTACCCCCAAGGAATGACACATCAGGGTAAGTTTCTCATACACTCTTGAACATGATTAAATGACAAGATCCTGGACTTCAAACCTAAGTTTGATACTATAATTGAATAAGACTTTTGTGGTTCCTGGGGTGTATGGGAGTATATTTTCATGTGGGAGGAATGTAAATGATCTGTGGCCACAAGATGAACTGTGGGTAATGAGAGGTGGTGGTCATTTTTTGCCACCTCCTGCATCTAGGGGTGAAACCTATTCCTCTCCACTTGAATGTGGGCTGTCTTTGGACCTGCTTTGACCAATAGAGTGTGGTGGAAGTGACCTTGCATATTTTGCAAGTCTGGACCTTAAGAGATGTGCAGCTTTTGTGCACTAGGAACACTTTCTCTTGGAGCCCAGTGGCTGCACTGTGAGAAGCTCAAGCAGTTGGAGTCTGGGTAGAGGACCAGCAAGCTCTCTAGTTGACAGCCCCTGGCAAGCTCCCAGCCAACAGTGCTAATAAACATCAGCCGTTTGAGTGCGTCATCTTGGTTGTTCCAGCCTCGCCAAGCCTACAGGTGGTAGTGTTACCGGACCAAACTTGGGTCCACTGTCCGTACTCACAGTAAAGCCAATCTACTAACAGCATGTTGTAGTGAAGGAAAGAGCAGTGTTTATTGCAGGGCACCAAGCAAGGAGTCCACGCAGCTATTGCTTAAAAGGCCCAATCTCCCAAAGGCTTTCAGGGAAAGGTTTTTAAGGACAGTGTGAGGGAGGGGGATTGTGGGGTGCGTGATCAGCTGGTGAACATTCTTCTGATTGGTTGGTGGTGAGGTAATTGGGAGTCAACGGTATCAACCTTCTGGTTCCAACTGGTCTTGGGTCTCTGGCCTGTGGGCAGCATATAGTTAACTTCTTCCACCTGGTGGGGGTTTCAGTGTCTGCCAAACAGCTCAAAGGACGTGGCTCAGAATATTATCTGTAGTCCTGGAGGAAGAACTGAAGCTTCTTGACTTTGTTTAATGGCTAAACTATTATTATTTTGTCTTGCTAGATTGTTTTCCTTTCTGCATTTTCTCACTTCTCTGATTAAATTTATTCTTTGACTGAAGTTTTTCTACAGACAAAAGGCAGGCAGATGACATGGGGGTGGGGTCTATTCTGGGAAAACCCCATAGGGTCCTGCTTGTTTACCACAGCAGTCCCAGCCAAAAGCATGAGGAGCAAAAGCACCCTAGCTAAGCCCACGTGATCTGTGGAATTGTGAGAGATAATAAATGGTGGTTATTATTTTTAAGTAAGTAGTGTGTGTGTGTGTGTGTGTGTGTGTGTAGGGGGTGTGTGGTTGGTACACAGCAATAGACAGCTGAAACAAGAGAACAGCAAACTTGGAAATGCCTCAAAACATCTAGATTATGGGATCTAGCCTGTGATCTCAGATTTTCCCAATGCACATCCTTCTAAGAGTCTACTTGCCTGTACCCCTCTCCAAAGAACCACCTTCCTCTAAAAGAAGGAGAACCACAGATCAGGCATTTAGAAGGACACACTGAATCTTCTATCTGGACAGATCTTATCTGTCCTTTGGAAAGTTTTCCTCTCCTATTTCTTATGTTAGCACAAAGAAATATTCTTAAAACAAAAAAAAGTTACAATTTCTTTGGAGATCGACGCTCCTGAATGGAGAGTTAACACGCGTTCTGCGGGTTCTATCCACTCTGTTCTCATCTTGCCTTTATACTGCTCCTGGCAAACCTACATATCATAAAAGTATATCTCCACACTCTTACGGCAAAACTTAAATTTCCCTTATAGATCGCTGCCTCTGAACGAAGAAGTCACGCGTTGTATCTGGTTCTGCCTGCTCTGTTTTCATTTTGCTATTGTATTGCTTTTGGCAAACCTCCATATCATAAAAAAGATGTTTGTGTCTATTTGCCTGAAGCTTGTTAATATCTTTCCAATGTTGCCTAAAACATGGTTAAGATTATGCAGGACAGTCATCTGGGCTTGGGATCCAAATTAGGGCAACGTCATTTGACTAGTGCCCTTGAGCTCTTAACATTGCTCAATCGGGTAAGGCAAATTGAGAGTCGTGAGACACAAGTAGCTGCCAGAATTAATGAATCAAAATACAGGACAGCCCATTAAATTTAAAATTCAGGTAAACAATAAATAATTTTTTAGTATGAGTGTATCCTACACAAGTTTGGAAATACTTAAACTAAAACCATATTTAACTGGATACCCCATATTTTACCTGACAACCCTATTCTAGATCTCAGTAAGGTATAAGGATGCCAGGTATGTTTCCTATGGTTATACATCCTTTTAAAAATGTGTCTTTTTGTCTGCTTTTGTGGGATCCACAGTAATGTGGTTATGCTTTAACATGAGGCAGGAAAAGGTGATATAGACTTCCGGGAACCCAGAGCAATGGGGAAGAGCCCTCTCATCTGTTGGACACTTATAATACATCCAGTATTTCACATGAACCTCTCGACAACCCCAACAGATATGAGTGTCACCGCTCTGAGGAAATAGATACTCAGAGAGGACTTGCCCAGGGTCACACGGCTGGTAGGTGAGGCTCAGCTCTCTGATCACAGCTACCTGGTTCCTAAGCCTGTGTGTCTATATCTCCACAATGTGCTGATCTCTAGGGAGATACATCAGGAGACTGGAGGGTGTGAGGAGGGGCGGAGTTCTTGCTATTTTTCTGTTACTCTTGTGTACCCTTGTCGCATGGCATTTGAAAGGCTTGTTGATAACTATATACTTTACTGAGAACAAATGAGAGTAAGAGATAACAGGGAAGGTGTGGCAAAGACATAAATGTGCTTCTTTTTTCATCTCTGAAGGAGGAATAAATCCTTATTCAGTGACTTAGTCCCCTAGCCACTTGCTCTTGTCACATACAGATGGTAGCAGATTCCTCTTCCACGGGAAGGGAGCCTAGTGGTGGGATTGCTCGGCAGTAAACTTGCGGTTAAGTGATCCCTCTTCGGTCCCTCAGTCTTGAGTCGAACAGAGTGTATTTTTACATGGAAGAGGCCCTTGGCACAAAGTAGATTTAGTACGACTCCTCTTCTGAAGCTTCAGAACACAACTGTCTGTCCCGAAATATTGCAGGAGGGAGTAAAGGGAGAAGAAAATGAGGACACAGGGCAATGTCAAGTAAGTAATGGGTCCCTGTGCTGTGTAGTTCTGATTTACGCTGCTTGGTAGGGAAGCAGAACCTTAGCAAGCCAAGTTTAGGAATTCAGTTATAAAAAGGTGGTGGGATATTATATCACCCACAGGTAGAGGTTTCCTTTCCCAAAAGGAACAAATCAAAATTCAGATCCAAAATTTCAGCAGGTTGGTATATTTTCCATGGAAGACTGACGTCTCTTAGCCAGGTTAAGTAACTCCTAACTTGGCTTGTATTTTCCATCACTCTTCTGCTTATACTTGAGAGCTTGGAATAAACCAGTCAGCAATTATGCTACAGCTTGACCTAAATCATTTTCTGGAAGGACACTGACACGAAGGGAAACCAATGGCCCAAAGCCGAACTGAGCAAATGATTCACAACATGCTTCTGTCTCTGCCGAAACATGTGGTCCTGATGCTGCTGGGAACCGGGATACAGAATAAGGGTCCTAGCTGGCCCTCAGCCATTCAGAGACACCATAAATGATGTTCTTCTTCTAAGAGTCCACACAGGCTTACATCACTACCAGGATTATGACTAGGGAATGCTCATAGTAGGCAAAACCCAGCAAATTCACTAAATGTACTTGTGTTTCCTATTGATTCCCCCAGATAATTGTGGAAGTATCTCTTTTGCCTCCTGCAGATTATCTTTTTGTATCTTCTGTGTGTATTTCTGGGATGGAGCTGGGAGATTTCAATAGATTTTCAAAGAAATCCATGACCCCTTGGATAGAGAAGTTACAAGTTACATTTTACTCTTTAGAGAACCCATCTGAAGAATGATTTGATATTTTGGCTAGACCAGAAATTGCCTTTTATTGTTTGGTTTTAAAGCAGTTTTCAAGGTGCAGGTGACTTACTCTCTTGAGCAGCAAATGCCTGCCAGATAAGTACAGTGTTGGGATTGGACAGGTCTTATCCCTAGAATCTTCTAATCCACTCTGGATGTGTGCATCAGTCTCCCTGGCCCATGTGTGAGTTGATCTAGACTGAGTGGAAGATGGTGAGCACATTAGCCCAGGTCAGTCACTGCCAGAGGATGATACAGCAAGCAGACCTAAGCAGGTCTATCGCATTCCAGAGCTATTCTTTCTGTTGCCTCTCCTTTGCTTCCTGGTTCATTGAAGACGAGTTTGTTCCATTACTGTTGAACTGGTCTTTACCACTTGTGCCTGAATTCTTTTGCTGAGGGCCTTCTCTTGCTCTGGAACCTATTTTGCTATCTTTGTCATAAGTTGAAAGCATGGAAGGATTAAGTCTCCCACCTCCGGATTCCCCAACTATGACTGCTGAAGTCGATAGATGAATACCCACCCTGTTGCTCTGCAGTGAGTGCTGTGTGTGGTCTACACTGTTTTCTAGCTTCCCGGTGAGGCCGTATCCAGGCTCTAACATTGCTTGCCTCCTTGCTAGCTCATCCTTTCTTGGCTGCCTTAACTTCCTTGTGCCATTTCTCCATCCCCCTGGTGCTTCTTAGGGTATCTCTTGTATTGTTGGCTCACGGCCTGTTTTTGAGGGAAACCCCAAAAGTGTGGCTTCAGCTTCTTGAAACTAGAGATGGAGGGACAGAAGAAATGTGGTATGTGCGGGGGGGGGGGGCGGGGCGGGGGCGGTGTGAGATGGGAAGTGTAGGAGAGGGTGATAGTCCAGAACAGGAACTTCCACCATTCCTGTTGATTTCTACTTTTTCATTTGTAAATGTGATAAAATGCACCTACCCAATGTACCTGTTGAAAGTATTAAATCGCATGATGTGTGGAAAGCCAGTGCCTAGAGTGGGTACTCAATAAATGTTGAGCAATTATAGAGTTAAATGGTCGTGAACTTTGAGCATGACATAAATTAAACCCGCGGATTTAAATTCTGGATCTGTCACTTACTAGCTATAAGAGTTTGGGTAAATTACTCCAAATCTCGATGCTTTTATCTATGCATTGGGTGTAAAGATATGTTCTCTACAAAGCTGTACTGAGGACTGAAGTTAGTACTGTGTAAAAAGCAGCTACAGACAGAGCACTGTAAGTTCCCAGACCATGGGAGCACCTTTGCTTCTGCTTTTTCCACTTCTTCAAGGACACAGACAGAGCCTTCTGGGCAGAGTGGATTTCCAGCCTTCTTAGTCTTACTCTAACAGGAATTAAAATCACACTTGCAATTTCTCTGAGTGATTGATAGGCATTACATGATGATTTTATCACTTGGTAGAGGGTGAAAGTCACTCAATGATTAGCAGGATTCCTCCATTAAAACCCACCACCCAAGACACACTCTAATTACCCACAAATTCCTGTTGGACTTTATAGTGTAATTGCTATTCATGGTCCAATTAAGGGGCAATTGCCAGCCGAGAAAAAAAAAAAGTGCTTTATTGCTTCAATTTTGAAATTCGTGTATCTTGGAGCCTTAATCTACTCTTGGTCTATAGGGTTCCACATAGAATGATGCCCATGCTGCTGCCGTGAGGCTTGTGGGACTCCCTCCCTGTGTCCAGCCTCCTGCGGAAGAGCTCTGTGGTCGACAGCAGAGCTTCCACAGGCTCCGATGGTTTACAGTTTAGAAGGCTGGGTGACAGATGGACAAGGGCCTTCCTTTTTCTTTCTTGAAAGAAAATCATCATGTCCTTTTAGAGTTTGAGCTACCAGCGTGGGTGGGGCTCTGCTGGGTTGGAGGCTGGCCCTTCCCCGAGGGAAGGCAGCCTGCCATTGCTTAGGAGAAAAGCAGACACCACCCAGGGGCTGAGAATTCAGGTGGGTCTGGGTTCAAATTCCTGTTTTACCATTTCCTAATAGTATGACCTTTGGCAAGATAGCTCTCAAAATCCCAGTGTCCTCATCTACTATGAATAGGGATGATAATAACACTCACTCTTTACCAAAATTGTAAGACTTAGATAATACGTGGAAAACACCTGGCACATGATAGGCTCTCAGTAAATACTATCATCACCATCCCCACCACCACCACCAGTACTACTACTCCAACTTCTACAGGATTGTCCTCCTCTGAACATAGAGGTCAGGAAGGGACAGACCTGCTGATAGTGGCAGTGGTACCTAGAAAAGCTTTACAAAGCTCTCCACGTTAAGACGAAGCAAAATTAATGTTCTTTACTGAGTACACCTCAGGGCATTCAATCCTCAAATTTGTATTGTATATCTGAAAAAAAGGCGTTTTGAGGCAGCACAGAGCATAGTAGTCAAGGAAGAGGCTTTGAAGTCAGAGACATCTGGGGGCAAATACCTGGTTCTGCACTACTGGCACCTTGATTCTCAGTCCCTATAAAATGGGGATAAGAGTCTTCTTCATAGATGTATGTGTGGTGATTAGATGAGATAATTTATGAAAAGTGCTTAATACAGTACATGTATTTAAGCATGCAGTAGAAGTTAATTCATCATTATAATTCTTATTTTTATTTTTAAGAAGAGATGGGATCATACTATTTCATGGAAGCTGCCCAGAGCCTCTCTTCTATAAAATTACTGAATCCTAAGAAGAGAACAAATATCTGTCCTGTAGGTTCCTCTCCGAAAACCTTGGTGCTATTATACAAAGTGAGGATAGATGGTGGGCAAGGAAAAACAAATTTCTCCATATGATTCACACTTTCCAGTGGCTGCATAAGGACCCTGAGGGGGAGGGGCTGTTAGTTTGGTACTGATGATCAAAGAAATCTTCCTGAGGAAGACACTTTTCTGAGGAGAAGCAGAATGGAATTCCCAAGTAGACAGAGATTTGGGGGAAATTTGGACCATGCCCAAGTAGGGACAGAGTGAAAATTTTGGCCTAATGATCAAACATCCCCCTGATCAACTAGGAACTGTCCCTTTGTCAGAAAGGACCCGGGCTTGCTGAACAGATTTTGTTCTAAGAGGCATCATGTTGGATGCCGTGTCCAACTTCCTGGAGTGGCCTTATCTTCCAGCTGCCATCTTTAGAACGAACCTGAGGAGTGTGGAACAAGCCCTGGTCTCCAAACTCTGCCAAGTCTGCAGGGCCATGGCCAAGGGGCTTTAAGCCACCTGCAGGAGAATCCGCCGAGCTTCTGTCCACATGCCCAAAGGAATATGCTTTAGCATTCCTTCATCTTCCCGAAGACAAAACCCAGATCCATAGATCTTACAGTTGAGAAACAGGTGGTTAAGCTGCCTTTCCTCTATTTTGCCAGAGAATTCATTTCATGCTGAACAGAATGGATCATTTTGCTGAGAGCTTGGCCTGATGGTTCCCAGGTTCCCATTGGTGAAGCATTACCCATTCACACTCTGGCCCATTTGTTTCCACTGCAAACTCCCCAGAGACTTATGGATATGACACTCATAGATTTTTCCGTTTATGTTGCTTCCTCGTGCGTAACAATGATCCACCGGCTTTCATTTCCGTTAATGATCCTCTGAATGGGGAAAATGTTCCCTTGTCATGTCACATGTCGATGCTGCTTGATTTCAGAAGTTGAAACATGATGCTGACATAAAAAGGGTCACCCTTCACCATTTTGCAGGTTGGTAGCAAGTCTCCATCCAAAAAGGAGGGTGTCAGAGAAAGGCAGGCTGGGGTAAGGTAAAGAGCGAGACCTTTGGAGTCAAATAGGTAAGAATTTGATTTATAGCTCTGCCACTTTCTTGATGTCTGGCCTTGGGAAAGTCATTTAACTGCTTTAAGCCTCAGTTTCCTTGGCAGTTAATGGAACTAGTGCTTACAGATACTTGAAGATCACAGTAAGGCTTGTAATATTATTGTCACTCTCGGTAATAATGAGATCCCTGGGAATTATGAGTCAGATGCTCTATTCCACCCTGGCTTCTCCAGAGCTGAACCCATATCTGTAAATGCAAACATCTCCAAATTATAAAGGACACTTAAAATAATCTACTGAACTTATTTGTTTACATCTTTCTCTTTCCTCTAGATTGTGGTTTTCTTACAGGCAGGAGCTATGTCTTATTTTCATTTGTATCCCCAATAATCACTAATCAGTAAACATTTATTGAACTAATGGAAATGCCAGCTGTGTACTGAAGCTCAAACAGGGACGGTGGTCCCTATCGCAGTAAACAGTGCAGCCTTGAATGGATACTGTCTTACGCTGGAAAGGTGGTAATCTCTGGGGAGAAGATGATAACCTATTCCAACATAGGCCCTGGGAGAAGGGGCAAAGCAGCTCTGAGAAGGGGGGACCCAATCCAGTGTCTGTTCCTACGGAGATCCAGGACCTCCTCTAGGGTTCAAGGTTTCAGTCTGAGAGAAGGTGAGAGCAGAACTCCTAGGAGCTGAGCTGGGATAGACAAGATTGCTCATCACTTGGGAAAGGGAAGGAGAGAGAACGGATGAGACCCACGACTATGGATGCAATCTGAGATTGAGCTATTTTGCTGTGGCCCTTGTAGAAGTCTTTTTTTGTTGTTGTTGTTATCTTTTTTTTTTTAACATCTTTATTGGGGTATAATTGCTTTACAATGGTGTGTTAGTTTCTGCTTTATAACAAAGTGAATCAGTTATACATATGTTCCCATATCTCTTCCCTCTTGTGTCTCCCTCCCTCCCACCCTCCCTATCCCACCCCTCTAGGTGGTCACAAAGCACTGAGCCGATATCCCTGTGCCATGCGGCTGCTTCCCACTAGCTATCTACCTTACTACGTTTGTTAGCGTGTATATGTCCATGACTCTCTCCCGCCCTGTCACAGCTCACCCTTCCCCCTCCCCATATCCTCAAGTCCGTTCTCCAGTAGGTCTGTGTCTTTATTCCTGTCTTACCCCTAGGTTCTTCATGACATTTTTTTTTCTTCTTAAATTCCATATATATGTGTTAGCATATGGTATTTGTCTTTTTTTTTCTGACTTACTTCACTCTGTATGACAGACTCTAGGTCTATCCACCTCACTACAAATAGCTCAATTTCGTTTCTTTTTATGGCTGAGTAATATTCCATTGTATATATGTGCCACATCTTCTTTAGCCATTCATCTGATGATGGGCACTTAGGTTGTTTCCATCTCCGGGCTATTGTGAATAGAGCTGCAATGAACATTTTGGTACATGACTCTTATTGAATTTTGGTTTTCTCAGGGTATATGCCCAGTAGTGGGATTGCTGGGTCATATGGTAGTTCTATTTGTAGTTTTTTAAGGAACCTCCATACTGTTCTCCATAGTGGCTATACCAATTCATATTCCCACCAGCAGTGCAAGAGTGTTCCCTTTTCTCCACACCCTCTCCAGCATTTATTGTTTCTAGATTTTTTGATGATGGCCATTCTGACTGGTGTGAGATGATATCTCGTTGTAGTTTTGATTTGCATTTCTCTAATGATTAATGATGTTGAGCATTCTTTCATGTGTTTGTTGGCAGTCTGTATATCTTCTTTGGAGAAATGTCTATTTAGGTCTTCTGCTCATTTTTGGATTGGGTTTTTATTTTTTTTGTTATTGAGCTGCATGAGCTGCTTGTAAATTTTGGAGATTAATCCTTTGTCAGTTGCTTCATTTGCAAATATTTTCTCCCGTTCTGAGGGTTGTCTTTTGGTCTTGTTTATGGTCTCCTTTGCTGTGCAAAAGCTTTGAAGTTTCATTAGTTCAAGGTTTCAGTCTGAGAGAAGGTGAGAGCAGAGCTCCTAGGAGCTGAGCTGGGATAGACAAGATTGCTCATCACTTGGGGAAGGGAAGGAGAGAGAACGGATGAGACCCACGACTGTGGATGCAATCTGAGATTGAGCTATTTTGCTGTGGCCCTTGTAGGAGTCTTGATATAAAATCCTTCACAGCAGATGAGTCTGCTGACGTTTGCAGATTCTTTTGGAACCTCAGGGGCCTCACAGTTCAAGTAGCCACTGTGCTCTGAGCAAGTCCTCAAGATGCTTGGCTGGAGCGAGAGGACAGGAGGCACCCCTGGGCCACAGTGCACACACGTGTACACACACAAGGATGGGAAAGCCACGTGTTCACCTGTGCATCACATTCCAAGGGACAGAATCAAGTGTGTGTGTGACCACAGGCTTCCCACAATTCTCCCCCATAGCACCCGCGCAGAGAAGCTCCCATGGATGCCCCCATCACTAAACTGCTGGGCTCCAAATGCATCAGGGTACATGCCTCGGGGATTACTTCCTAATGTCACAGTAGGAGATGGAAAGACCTGAGGGACAGGAGGAGGAAGGGAAATAGAAGTGGGCGGGAAGAGAAAAGAGAGGAAAGGAAAGAAGGAAGGGATCAGCTATGAGTAAAATGACTTCCATGATGTGTCACGCCCAGCCTTGCCCTAAATAGGTTTCCATTTCCAAAGCCCAATGAAGAGGAATTTATCTTAAGTTCTCGTTAATGCTTTGCGCAGGGAGCCCCTGCTGGGAGTGCCTGTTTGCATCCAGAGCCAGCTGCCAGTGCAGCTTAATCATGGGAGGATGCTTGGTAATCATGTCATTGCCGTCTTAACCCCCATTAGAGTTGATGGGGATTATTTCTTTGCAGGCACTGAATCACCCGAGGCTGCCGCCTTTCCTCTGATGATGTACACAGCTTTGCCTAGCAAATCATTTTAAATGAGAGATACGTTAAGGGCATTGTTGGGAAAGGTGGGCCCCTGGGGAGTTAGCTCAGGCCATGTCCAGAGGCCCTGGCAGGTAGGACCTGGGGCCTGCCATCGCCTCCTTTGTTGCTGCCTCTGGAGCAGCCAGACACTGTCATCCAGTTATTGGGTCACATTCTATACAAGGAAATGAAGGGTAATAAAAATAGCACCTCACATTTGACACAATGTTTTACAATTGCCAAAGTGCTTTTCATACCTGCCATCTGACTTAGTCCTCACAATACTCTTCTCTGGGAAGCAGAAAAATATCCTGTTTGACAGAAAGAAGGCCCACATGGCAGAGTCACCTGCCTGACATCCCGCAGCAGGTTCCCCAAAGCCCTGCCTCCTCGTAGTTTGAAGGGAGGTTGGGGAGAGGCGCGTCCTGTTCCTGTGGCAGGCTCCCTCCATGGCCCGAGCCCCTTTGCCATCCAGAACAATCCACGGCTGTTCATCGCCCCTCCTAAATACCTCTGTCACCACCTGCCCCACCGGTCCCTCACATTGTAGACTGCTAGCGTCTCCCCCTCGCCCACAACCTTTGACCTCCGCCCACTCCCCACGCCGCACACAGGAGAAAACGAGCTGACAGGTGCTTTTCCTAAAACACAAATATGAACATGTCACATTGCTACCCAGATTTCTCCCCTGGCTCCCAAGGACAACGTCCAGGGTTTGGCCAGCTCCGCAGATCTGTTACTGGATCTCAGGTGTTGTCATTCACGCCCCCTTAATGCTCTGTGATTCAGTGCTGCTGACCTATGACCTTTCTGAATGTACCTGGGAGGGCGCGCTCCTCTGGGCCTCACTCATATGCTTGCATTCCTGGCATGATAGTCATTGTAATAACTGTAAGAATAACAACAACAGTAAGTGTAATGAAGAGAAAGATGGTGACAATAATAAGCATATTTTATTGATAGTTGACCATCAGAGTTATTGAACTCACATATCTACTCAAATACAGTCTTCTTCTTATCATCTAGACCTCAGTTCAAACGTTATCTGCTCAGGGAGGCCTTTTCTGACAACCGTCTATAAAATCATCTGTCCTCCTTCATCTCTCCCTGTCCTGGCTATCCTGTTTGTACTTTGTCACAGCTTATCTCATTTATGCGTCTACATGGTAGTGTCCTGTCCCCAATCCCAATGCCACTAGCAGTGTGAACTCCTTGGGAACAGGGACAAGCTGTCAGGCTTACTCTCTATGGCCCTGTGCCTAGAACATGCCCGTGGCCATGGTGATGAGTGCCTGTGGACCACTTGGCTAACGAGGAATCTGAGGCTCAAAGAACCTAATTAATTCATCTAAGGTCAACTGGCTACCAAGGGCAGAGCCAAGAGCTGATGCAGGGTTTTCTGACCCTAAAATCAGCTTCCAGTTTCAAGGTCGAGTGGTTCAGAAACTTTCTCTAGTGTCCCAGGACTGTATGTCTCAGTACGCATGTGCACACAGGCTCAGCATCACCAGTAGTTAATTACTCCTGTCTTGGCAATACTCTGCCTGGTAACTGCCCATTCCTGTATCTCTAGATAAGAAGCCACTGACACCAGGGATTCTGTCTTGTTTATTGGGATATCTCTAGTTCTTGGCATCAAGACTAAGCACCACTTTCCTGGGTACTTTTTTTCTTAGTATTACTTTAGACTAGAGCTACTCAAAGGGTGGTCCCTGGACCAGCAGCACCAGCAACCTTGGAAACTTGTTAGAAGTGCCGATTCTCAGACCTCAACCAGACCCACTGAATCAGAAACTCTGGGGGTGGGGCCGGCCATCCAGGGTTTAAAAAGCCATTCAGGTGATTCTGACACATGCCAAACTTTGAGAATCGCTGCTTTACACCGAGGACTGATGCCTCTAAGTACACTTAACACAACTCTGGCTGAATCCCAGATTCCCTCAGGCCGTGGGATGCTGTGGTCTCAGAATGGAAGGCAGTATAAGGTGCAGTCACCCAGCCCCTGCAGGGAAAGTCAGCTCCTGCTTGCCCTGCCTCAGTGGGTGTAGACACACAGGCCCTTCCCTGGGCAGTGTCACACTGACCTTCCGTAAGAACCTCATGCCCAATGGCAGGATCGCGGAGCAAAGGAACTCTCCCTGCCCCCAACACTCCCTCCCACCATCCTCCACACCATCTGCGTCTAGGGCACATCATTCTGCTTCTGCAGAGTTCCGGACACCCGCCTGGACCGTAGCGCCCCCTCGGTGGGCTCTCTGAGACTTGACCTTGTACTCTAAGAAAGCAAAGCTGGCCCTCCTCTGTCAGATGCTGCCAAATGTCCCACTTGGCTTCATTCATCCCTCTGCTCCCTGCTAAGCTGGACTGATGCCAACACCCAGCTTGCTGATGCTGGGGAGCTACCACCCTGCTCCCACACAGTCCAAATTGGAATGCCGCAGAGAGAGGATGGGACTGGGCCAACGGCTTCCTTCATGGTCAAGCACTTCAACTCGTTATTTCCCAGAACTCTGTCCCCATTGTGCAGGCCTGGGGGCCAGGTTTTCAGCGGGGGTGAGCGCTTCCCCTGTACCCTTAAGTGCTGCTACAGTCCCGCTCTCAGTGACAAGAAACTCTCTGCCTTCCAGAATGGTTCATTTCATCCTCAGACAGCTCAGGCTATTAGAATGTCCTCATGTGACCACAGTCTACTTCTCTATAACTTCTTTCCACAGCCTCCCTGCCCTGCATGCCACCTCCATGCCCTGCACCGCTGCCAGTCATTCACTGCTGGCTCCCAAGCTCCCACCATTGCTCTAGGGATGCTTAGAGCATTCTGTGCTTTGATCCTCACTGAATGTATTTTATCTTTAATGAAATGGAGGCCTAGAGAATCTGCACTGGTCATACTGGGCTACAGAGTCAGGCTGCAGTATTTTGAGGCCCGGGCAGTAGATGACAGTGCTGTAAGAGATGGAACAGGTCTCTGAAAATGTGTCGGTGACTGCCTGCAGCTCCCCAGAAGCTTAGCTCTGAGCAAATGAATATTCCTACTTCAGAATAGCTTCATTTTATTTTTAGAACATGCCCTGTGGAATTACAAGCATGGAGGGACACGGGAAAGCATGTGAACCTTCTCAAATCACTGCAGACACGTTATGGGGGCATGAGAGAGAAAGCCTGTAAGGGGAGTAAAATGTCAAAGAGTGGAGAAATAAGGAGGGTGAAGCTATTTGCCACGTCCAAGGGGCCCCAGGTCAAGCCCTCTAGTGCTAACCCTTTATCCACGTGTGTGAGCTCCTGCAGTACCAGCCCTGTCTCCTTTGGCCATAAGGGACCACAGTCACCTGAGTAGTACCATGGCGAAGCAATCTGACTGGGCATTACATCAGTAACGTCCTGCCCCATCAGTTCATTAGGTTCAGAGACCATCTTAATTTCCATGGATAATATTGAAGTGTAGCTCCTTAAATACAGTATCTCTGGAAAATCAGTGTGAGTTCTGGAATCAGACAAATCAGCATCTAAATCTTGGCCACCCATTGTCTCTAGAACATTGGACAGATTACCTAACCTACTTGAACCTCAAATTTCCCATCTTTAAAATGGATATACAAATATATACCAAAGATCTATTTGGAAGATGAAAAGAAATAACATCTGTAAGGTGATAGCAACTCTTTTCGTTAGTATCACATGGCAGGCTAGACCTTTCCTGGTCTAACTCCTTTTGCCTCCATCTGTAGGATTCTCCATCACTGCCTTCCAGAGTCATGATGCTCTTACCCTATTCTCCAGTCACATGATCTGGATTCAGGGTCCTGCTTCATTTCCTTCTACACTCATTTCCCAGTGTCTGGCCCCAGGTGCATTTTTCCTGCCTCCTTTTGAATCCAGATCAAAGGGTCAAATACCTGGCAGTTCTACCATCTCCACCCAGCACTTTGGGACCCATTCTTGTTTTGTAAACCTAGACTGGGCTCTATCCACCTGCAACTGGGCAGGGCTTGCAATGACCCAAGTGCTATTGAAAAGAGAAAGCTTGAAGGTTTAAAGTAGCAAAAAGTCAGTGGAAAGGGAGCTGAAATGTTTTACTGTTGTAGGAATATGTATGCCGTTAAATTTTAAATCTCAAGAGTGAAGCATGATGCTACTTTGCAAAAGAGAGGTGGAGAAGCCAGGTTCCCACAACAATTTAGAGTTTGACTAGACCACCTGGCAGGCGGAAGCTGCGAAGGGAGCTAAGACGTCAAAGCCCTCAGTGTAGCAGGAGGGAAAGGAGGGGGTGTCCTTGTGGGGCACAGATCTGAGACTCAAAACAAAACATCCACAGAGAATCCAGGCTAGACCTGGAACCATAACATAAAGAGGATCCTCAGAGGGACCAGAGCAGGGAATGGGCACCACACTTAAGCGCCCAAGAGCTTATTTGGAACGAGAGCTTATCTGCACGTAATTGACTGGGCTTTAGGACTAGAGAGGAATTCTTGCAGCCCAGGTTTCTCCCCTGATTGCCTTTGTGAGCACTCACGTCTCTGCTCCCACAGTGCTATACACCTGTACCATGAAGTATGGGTTCTTGAAGACTTTACATCTTAGCCTGGTCTTTTGATACTGCACCAGGCTGAGATGCCAAAGTCCTAAGACGGGCGATGTGCAGCAGTGCAGTCGAGTCAGAGGGGCTAGGTGTCCAGCGTAATCAGACCTGGGTTTAAGGACAAAGCCCACCACTCACCCGCTGAATGACTGTGCAGTGAGTTCTTAGCATCTACAACCCTGTTTCCTCATTTGTAAAATGAGAAAGGAGCCATACCTATGCTCACAGTGTTAGATCAAATGAGAAAATAAACAAATCACATAACACAGTCTCACATGTAGTGGGGTTATCAGATGCTTGTATCATTAATATATTCCTACCCATAGTTTGGGGATAGGAGTATCAAAGTTATGACGTTTTTTACAGCTATGAGTCATTGGCTAGGGCCCCTCTGCATGAAAAGGCATTGTGCTCAGCTCCATGGACAATAAATAGAACCAAAGCATGATTCACAAGCTCAAGGGATTTATGAATGAATAGGAGAAATAGAAGTAATGGTCATATAAGAAGTAAAGTGAGGGGCTTTCCTGGTGGCGCAGTGGTTAAAAATCTGCCTGCCAATGCAGGGGATAAGGGATCGATCCCTGGTCCGGGAAGATCCCACATGTCGTGGAGCAACTAAGCCCGTGCGCCACAACTACTGAGCCTGTGCTCTAGAGCCCTCGAGCCACAACTACTAAGCCCACGTGCCACAACTACTGAAGCCCGCGTGCCGAGAGCCCGTGCTCCACAAGAGAAGCCACCGCAATGAGAAGCCCGCGTACCGCAATGAAGAGTAGCCCCCACTCGCCGCAACTAGAGAAAGCCCACGCACAGCAACGAAGACCCAACGCAGCCAAAAATAAACAAACAAATAAATAAATTTATAATAACAACAACAAAAAGAAATAAAGTGAGACCTAAAGAAAGAAATCTGAACATGCTGTGCCATTGGAGGAGGAAAGGTGACTTGTGTCTGTCCCAGGCAGTATGTTAGAACTTTATAAACCTGTTTTCCGTAATCCTCTGAACTCCATCGTGGGGTAGGTCCACTACTATCCTTATTTAATAGTTGTGAGAAATGAGGCTCAGAAGGGCCAAATGACTTTCCAGGAAGCCCCAGCTAGCAGATGATGAGAGGGATTTTACACCGTTTTACGTTCTCTTTCTGGAATACCTCCTTGACTCTAAGGAAAGAGAACGTAGAGAGGAAAGATGTTTACACTGCCCTTAGGAAAAGAGAGAACTATGTTATGCTGCGACTTTCCATTGGATAATAGGGAAACTATAAATAATTCTTCAAAAGAAAGATGGGAATCATGGGCATTTCTTTTCCTGAAATAACTGTGAAAACACAAGCACAGTTTTTTTCCATCAGCACTGAGTGTGAATAACGTGGGTTGTACTGGCAAAGTAACCCTATGCAGGATCTCTGATGGTTCAATAGGGAAACATCCAATGATGATTAATTGAAAACCAGCCCAGAATATCATGATGAGTCAATGGGCTATGGATCGTTTCCAAACTATGACCTCAGAGGATAGATCATAGATTAAAAATAAAAACATTAAAAATAAATGATTTTTAAAAATTAAAAAACAAAGAAAGGAAACAACTTGGTTGTCAAGCATAGGTGATGCAGCCTTGTAGGTAGACGGTGGAAAGAGAGAACATTTACGTAGCAGCTAATGTGCCAGACGTTTCACTTGGTGCACTCTGGATTTTACGCAAGAGAATATATTGAGATGGGATCATAATTGACCGAGAGGAGGAAAGGTAGTACCGAGAGCCCTTGGTCTTGATGCAGTGAGGATATAACCATGGAGCTGCCAGGAGTCACCATATTGAGAGAGTTTGCATGAAAGGGAAGCCCACACAGAGGAAAGTGGAGCTGAGGAGATGGGATGGAGAGATAGTAAGACTAGGTCCTGATGAAACTCTAATAGCCTCTGATTCCAGATGCATGTGAAGTCAGATCCATCCCTAGATTCTGTGGTTGTGTAAGCCATTGCATCTTCTCTTTGGCTAAGCTAGTTTGAGTCAAAGTTACTATTACTTACCACCAAAGAGTCTTGACTAATATGGAAATGAAGTTATTCTGTATCTCCAGCAATAAGGACAATGCAGGACATATAGTAGATGATCAAAGATATTATCGGAATGAGTGAATAATATGCTTGATCCTTATAAGCAGTGACTCAAGAGATTATTGTTACAGTGACAGAAATAGAAGTAAAACTCATCTCCTGATTTCTAGTTCAGTGCTTCTTCAGCTTCTTTCCATGGACCTTTGCTAATTTGAGGAAAACCTTATGCCTCTAATACATATGGAGGAATGCTTCTTTTTTAAAAATTATCTTTCTGTTTTGCATGATTTAAAAAATTCTACATAAATACTTTTCCATCATAAAAGAGCCACCCACTCTACCGCGTCCTTATTCTATTCTCAATCACAAATTGATATGTACCTAAAAGACCTTCTTCTATGCATTTATATCAAGTTAATTATCAAGTTGATGATAATCTTTGAGTTAAAAGTAACATTTTAATTGGCTTCAAAATAACACAAGGAGCATAAGGGTGAGGTTCAGATGAAACAGAATAGACTGTGTTGATAGTTGTTGAAGCAGCATGATAGGTGCATGGGGGTTTGTCACTTATTCTCTCTACTTTGCATTTGTTTGACATATACAAATAAAATAAAATTATAAAATAAATGTGTACAGTGTAAAGAAATGAAAAAAAGGAAAGAAAAAATGAGAAAATAGAAACATCATCTATTACCCAGAATTTAATTAAGAGCATGTTCTTATATTGTATGTCCTTCCAAATCTTTACATATGTTTAGACACACACACACACTTACTTGTTATTTTTTTTTAATTTAACCAAAATTAGATAAAAGTACACTTTTTTTTTTACATTTTTAATTACCTTTTTTTCTGTTGTTAATGTGTTTATTTTATTATTTGGGAGAAGCAATGTCTACCTTTATGCTTCCATGTCAATATTCAATATTCTTTGTCTTGATAATGTCCATTCCATATCCAAATTTCTGTAACTGTCTTTAATAATTCATTTATTTGTTCATGAGCATCCATTACAGAACCAGGTATTATATCCAGTTCTAATGCCCTTTAAAACTCATGGGAGGGCTTCCCCGGTGGCGCAGTGGTTGAGAGTCCGCCTGCCGATGCAGGGGACGCCGGTTAATGCCCCGGTCCGGGAAGATCCCACATGCCGCGGAGCGTCTAGTCCCGTGAGCCATGGCCGCTGAGTCTGCGCGTCCGGAGCCTATGCTCCGCGGCAGGAGAGGCCACAGCAGTGAGAGGCCCGCGTACCGCAAAAAAAAACAAAAACCGAAACTCATGGGAGAAAAAAAACCCTAGCTTTATTGTGATTTAATCCACATAACCTATAATTCACCCGTTTAGAACGTACAGTTCAGTCTTTTTAGTATATTCATCGACTTGTACTACCATCACAACAATCTAATATTAGAACATATTATCACCCCCCAAATTAGGAGTCACTCCCCCTTCCCCACTTGCCCCTCCCCAGCCCTCAGCTACTTTCTATCTCTATACGTTTGCCTGTTCTGGACATTTCATATAAAAGAAATCATACAATTTGTTGTCTTTCTTAATTGGGCTTTCTTTCACTGGGCATAATGTTTTCAAGGGTTACCCATATTGGAGCATGTGTCCGAACTTCACTCCATTTTATTGCCAAATAACATTCCGTTGTACGGATATAACATGTTTTGTTTATTCATTCATCAGCTTATGGTCATTTGAATTGCTTCTACTTTTTAAGTATTTATGAATAAGGTTGCTATGAAATTTATTGTTCAGGTTTTTCTGTGGATTTGTGTTTTCTTCCAGGTGGAATTGTTGGGACTACGGCAACCCTACATGTAGCATTTTGAGGAATTGCCAAACTGCAGAGTCTAAAGGGATGAAATATATGGTATGTGAATGCTATCTCAGTAAAGCTGTTAAAATGTTGACTATTTTCCTTCCAGGTTTGATAGTTTAGCCTTCCTAGTAAGATTCCCTACTGAGCTATTTACTGAATATTCCAGATGTTCAGCAAGGCCTTTCCACATTGGTTGGTTGGAACTAGAAAGTTTCTTACCCCTGTGTGAGGTCTGACAATTGCTCAGTTTATAGGTAAGGTCTTTGATCATTCTTTGCCTGGCCTTGTGGGGGAATCATTGTATATATGAATAGACAAAGATTCAAATAGAAACCTATGAAACTTACAAATATTTCCGTTGCTTTTTCTTTATGTGACTTCTTCCTCTCTGGTATCTGCCCTGGAAATTCTAGCTGCCTTGGCCTCCATGAATCTCTGTCCTCAATGAAATGAAACCACACCTGTGTTTGGGCTCTCCTTCTCTCCCACTGGAAAACCATTCTCTGGAAAGCAGCTGAGAAATGTAGGGTGATTGTAGGGCTCACCTCCTTTGTTTCTCTTCACTCAGAGATCACAGTCATGTCCTACCCGTCGGAAACTATTCTTTCATATAGATTTTGTCCAATTTTCTACTCATTTATGAAAGGAGAGTAATCCAGTATTTACTTAATCTTGGTTAAATATACTCTTTTTTTTTAACATCTTTATTGGACTATAATTGCTTTACAATGGTGTGTTAGTTTCTGCTTTATAACAAAGTAAATCACTTATACATATACATATGTTCCCATATATCTTCCCTCTTGTGTCTCCCGCCCTCCCACCCCTCTAGGTGGTGACAAAGCACCAAGCTGATCTCCCTGTGCTATGCGGCTGCTTCCCACTAGCTATCTATTTTACGTTTGGTAGTGTATATACGTCCATGCCACTCTCTCACTTTGTCGCAGCTTACCCTTCCCCCTCCCCATATCCTCAAGTCCATGCTCTAGTAGGTCTGTGTCTTTATTACTCTTTAGCCTTTTAGCCCCACCTCCCAAATGGATTTCATGTAAATTTTACTAACAAAACTAATTGTTAATTATTTTCCTTCCATTTCAAATTACCAATAAGATTTCACAAAGTTACTAGAACTTGGATCATTATCATTCATAACCTCTTAACAAAGGAAGGAGCATACTGTGTAGTGACTGGCTTTCATGTGAACATTGAGTTAAGAGGCCTGATCAAACAGTGACAGATCTGCTCTGATTTTTAGATATCCATTTGGGTTTCAGAGTTGCTTGCTTTTACTTAGAAAATAAAGACACAAATTAGAACATTTTCCATGAATTTATTGAGAGAAGATAGAAGTGTATGTTGCTGAAACTGCTAACACTCTCTTGCGAACAAAAGTCATGGCTGTAGGTTAATAGTTTGCACTTCTTTTTAGGGTGAATCTTTTCCCCACAATTACATAATGATAGACTATTTGATCTGGAACCCAGCGTCTGCTGCCAGTGAGCTATATGAGGGTAGGACCACACATTATTCCTCCTTATCTCCCCAGTTCCTGGCTTTGTCCTGGCATAGGGTATGTGTGAAGTTATTCTAAACATTGAATGAATAACTAAGTATTAAGGATGATATACATGCCCCAGACCTGCCTCCAAAATAGTCTCTCAGAGATCACTAGATAGTTAAAAGTCACATTTTAACAAGCCCTATCTGAGACGAGGAGGAAAAGGCGAAGATGAGGCACAGAGGTATGTGCACCCCAAAGCAACATACAAGTAACTTTCTCAGTCAGTGGTTGGATCAGAGCTGTGATCAGAGCTGTTGTGTTCCTATGAGGCCAGCTCAATGAGACCTAATCAAGGTAGATGGAAGATCAGAAATCCTTTTGCCTCAGAAGTAAAAAGAATTTCTCTGGAAGTAAATACTCCTCCATAATTAACACTCAACATTGCTCTCTATTCTGCTCAAATTGGGCAGAAATATGGATTACAGGAGATTACCCTGGTGGTCTAGTGGTTAGGATTCGTCACTTTCACTGCCATGGCCTGGGTTCAATCCCTGGTTGGGGAACTGAGATCCCGCAAGCCATGTGGCATGGCCAACAAACAAACAAATGCAGATTACAGCACGGGCTGTATAAACAATATCATGGTGAGTTCAACAAATGTGAAATATGGAGCTCCAAGACTGTCCATCTAGAAAAACAATCAAGAAGCTGGCAAAAACTGTCAGAATTAACTTTTATAGAACTCTGGAATCTAGTCAGAAACTTACAATAGCCAAGGAAAAGTTTAATGGAGATAGAAATTGCTTCACTATGGTAAGAGAGAGCTGTGGCATTTTGCATCACCCATCTACCTTTCCCCACTCTCCAGAATGTCAGAAGCCATGAAAAAAGCAGTCTGAACACCTGGTTCATGTTGCAAGTACCATAGGAGCAATAAATATTTTATTATTAAAAAAAGATTTTGGTTTTAGGATTCAACCTGTCTGGCAGCTCCCTTAATGATGGGCACAAAGGCTGACATTGGTTTTGCCTGACTTGGAGCATTCCCAGGGCTGGGCAGCTTTTAGTGAAAGTACTTAAAGGCAAAAGTATTGAGTGCAGCATCTTGGGGCAAGGGAAAACAGCCAGAACAAGCACAATAGACCAAAACTCCTAGGAAAGAAGAGGCTGGGAAATGAGATATATGAGGAGAATAAGAGCTTTAAAAAACTCCTGTGGACACTGGAGAATCAAGAAGGTCAAACCCGTTCCCACAGATAGATATATTCTTAGTAACTAAGTCTGAAAAGACTAAGTTTTCACCTCTGGCTGATCTTCAGGCTCCACACAGCAGGAAGTGAAGGTTAAGGCAAAGTTGTAAATGTCCTGGCTAAACATTGAAAAAGTGCTCTGACACAGAGCCAATCTACGAAGATTGGGAGAATTTTCTTTTCTTTTCTTGTCTCTAGGAATTTAAGAAAATTCTGTCAAAACACTGGTTGACTTCTAAGTTCATAGAACAGAGATTTCAGTGGCCACATATGGCAGAGAATATAGACTTTAGAAGAATAATTTAGAAGAGTCATTAACAAACAAACAACCCCCATCAAGCAGGAGCACAAACCCAGGGATAGAGAAGAGTATGGTTTCTAGAGTTGCCACAGTAAAATATTCAGAAGACTATTTTCAACAAAAAGTGATAAGGCATGCAGAGAAATAAGGGAATATGTCCCAGCCACAGGGGAAAAAAGATAAATTAATAGAAACCATCCCTGAGAAAGCAGATATTGGACTTACTAGACAAAGACTATATTAACTATGTTCAAAGAGCTGAAGAAGAACATGGACAAAGAATTAAAGGAAACCATGAAAATGATGTCCCATCAAGTAGAGAATATTAATAAAGAGACAGAAATTGTAAAAAGGAACTAAATAGAAATTCTAGAACTGAAAAGTATAATAACTGAAATTAAAAATTCACTAAAGGGGTTCATATCAAATTTGACTATGAAGAAGATAGAATCAGCAAACTTTAAAGATAAGTTAATTGAGATTATCCAATCTGAGGAGCATACGGAAAAAAAAATGAGGAAAATTGTACAGAGGCTAACAGACCTGTAGGACAATGTCAAGCAAATGAACGTATGCATAATGAAAGCCCCAGAGGGAGAGGGTAGAGAGAAAGGGGCAGAAGAATCTTTAAAGAAATATTGGCCAAAATATGATGAAAGACATGAGTGTACATGTTCAAGAAGCTCAAGGAATTGCAAACTAGATGAACCCAAAAATATCCACGATAACAGAAAGTATAGTAAAATTTTCAAAAGCCAAAGATAGAGTTTTGAAAGCAGCAAGAAAGAAGCAACTTGTTATGTATAAGTGAGCCTCAGTAAGATTAACAGTTAATTTCTCTTCAGAAACCATACAGTCCAGGAGGCAGTGGGATGTTATATTTAAAGTACTTAAATTAAAAACAAAAACAAAAACAAAACCTGTCAACAAAGAATTCTATATCCAGAAAAAAAATCCTCCAAAAATGAAGGAGAGATTAAAATAGTCTCTGATTTTTAAAAAGTGGAGTTCATTACTAGTAGACCTGTCCAACAAAAAATGCTTAAAAAGTCTATTAGACTGAAGTAAAAGGACATTAGACAGTAAGGCAAAGCCATGTGGAGAAACAAAGGATATTGGCAAAGGTAGCTACAGAGGTAAATATAAAAGCCAGTATTTTTGCATTTTAGTTTGCATTTCCTGTTTTTCCTCTCCTATACAATTTAAAGACAAAGGCATAAAACAATTATTAATGAGTGTTAATGGACAAATAATGTATATAGATGTAACTGGGACAATAACACATAAAGGGAGGAGGGATAAAGCTGTAAAGGAACAGAGTTTTTGAATATTACTGAAACTAAGTTGGTATAAATTCAAATTTGACTGTTATAAAGTTAGATATTGATTGTAATCTCATGGTAACCACTAAGGGAAAAAAAACCTAAAAATACACACAAAGAGAAGGAAATCAAAATGATGCACTAGAAAAAATTTATAGATTATTGGGAAAGGCAGTAATGGAGGAACATAGGCATATAAAAAGACATAATACGTAAAGAAACAAATAGCAAAACAACAGAAGTCCTTTACCAGTGATTAGTGGTTGGCAGGAGCTGGGAGGAGAGAGGAACGAGAAATGACTACTTAATGGGTATGGGGTTTCCATTTCCTATGATGACAATGTTTTGGAACTAGATAGAGGTGGTAGTTGCACAAACATTGTGATTGTACCAAATGCCACTGAATTATGCACTTTCAAATGGTGAAATTATCTTATGTGAATTTTACTTGACTAAAAAAACCCTGACATGATACTTTTCCCTAACTCATATAGGTTCTAACTTTAAATCTTGAATTCATTTATTTCTGCTTCCATTTGGGCTAAAACATTTTGAAAAGCATAAAATAATCTGCACACATCATATAATCATATATGACTATCTATGTATATATATGCAAATATTAAAATATATTCATAAAACCATTGGGTTGATATCATTTCCTTAATCTTATTCATAAATAAATTACTTCACAGGTACAGCAACACTCATTTTCCCCAGCATATAAAAGGCACATATATTTTCATACACTATCTTCATTTTTTATGGTTCCTCAGTGTCTACAAGATACAGTTTCTGCTTCTTACTATGCCCTTGAACATCTGGTCTATGCCTTCCCTGGTTGTCACCTGTCATTGATTTATTCATGGTTCTGCTTCATCCCATGACACCACTGTAGTTCCTTAAACATAACGGACTGTGGGCATGCTCATCTCTCTACCTTAAATGCCTATAACCCCTCTAGATCAGGATGGAAACAGCGACGTAGCTGTCAAGATGTGGTTCAAGCCTTGGAGCCTTTGGGAAGACTATTCTGTTCACACGCTATCAGAGGATACACTTCCATTTCCCTATGTTTCCAGCTCCTAGTTATTCAAAGAATGGTTCCTGGACTAATGTATCAGCACCATGAGAGAGCTTGTTACAAATGCAGAATCTCAGGACCCATCCCAGACCTACTGACTCAGACCCTGCATATTATCGAGTATCCCATCTGATTTGTATGTACATTAAAGTGTGGGAAGCACACAGGCCAGATCTCTATTTTTATATTTACACCATTACATTTTTCTCTTTGTTGGTCTGCATGAATTCCCAGACTATTAAGCTCCTTGAGGATGAGAAATCTGTTTTATTTATCAGTGTATCCTCACACGCACAGTTCTGGGCTCATACCTCCTCAGAAAATATTTTCAGAATTATTAGAGAAAGAATGGTTTCTACAATCCCCTAAGAAGCACTTCTTTTCCCAATTCATTAGTGAATCGCTTTTGGGGCTTTGGTGGAGAAAATGCTAGAGTTCAAGCTCAGCTATCTGTAGATTTTCATCATCAGGTTCTACCTAGCATCATGAAGCTAATAAAGCTAACAGTAATGAGAAGCACATGATGACAGAAGCTAGGCTTCTGCTATCCCAGAGCAGAGGATAATTTGTCAATTCAGTGCTGCCTATTAGCCAAAATGCTTCCGTGGCCCATTTCTCATTATGGAAAGCAGCCCTGTGGGGGCATGTCACTGCGCCCGGGTGACAGGGGTCCACGTGGGAAAGTATGGCTCAACGTGTTTGCTGCTAGGCTTGGCAGGCAGTGAGTGACAACAGGTGTTGGGAGGATTCCCCATTTAAAGGCTACCTCAAATCCTAAACACGCTGCTCAAGCCTAAGTAAAGACATTGCTGGAAATGTACTTCCGCTACTCAAGGCTCAGTTCCTTCTCTCCCTTCCTCACTTCTTGACTTTCCTAAAATGTCTGTTATCTCAATTAAAAAGATAATTGAGGCATAATACCTGCCTTCAAAAAGCACCCTGTGCAGAGATAAAGAAGCTTGTCACAAATAATGGAAATATACTAAGTACTATAGTGGAAGTATATTCAAGGGGGCAGAGAGGTGGCAGTGAATCACCTTTGCAGGGAACGCACTAGAGCTGGGCATTAAATGACCTGTAGAAATGCACTCGGTGGGTGAGTTAGGGAAGGATTCTCATTTGCAAACAGACAGGACCTGAAATTATACAGTGCATTCTAAAAACTGCAAGTTGTTAAATAATGCTAAAAAGAAAGATAAAAGAAGTGTGAAACAGGAGGATGGAGGCAGGTTGAGGGTAGGCAAGCTCAGGGTTAAGGAAAGCCTCCTGTAACTTACAAAGCTGTTTGGACTCTATTCTGTGTGGTGTTCCTCATACTTTTGTGATGTGAAGCACAACAAGAAATAGGATTTGTATCATGATTCAGTAGACAATATGTAGAATTGGAGCAGAAGTTTCATTAAACCTCATTAAGTACCTAAATTCCTGTTACTTCCATTTTATCCTGTTTTATGTTTCAGATATTGGTCATGCTTTAATCTCAGTGTCTGCTCTCAAGAGAACCCAATCTGTGATAGTATCTTTGTCTTGCTCTAGATCTCAAAGGAAAACTTTCAGCATTTCATCATTAAATGGGATGTTTGTTATGCATTTTGTAGATTTCCTTGTCAAATCAAGGGAGTTTCAGTAAGAGTTTTTAAAATGAATGTTAAATTCCTCAAACATTATTGAGGTGATCATGTCTTTCTTCCCTCTGTTAAGTTGTTAACATCTATATTAAATTGTTTGATTTTTCTAATGTTAAAAAAACCCTTGTATTCAAGGGATAAACTTAATTTGGGCATGATGTACTATACTTTTTATTTTTATGGATTTGGTTTGCTACTTTTTTTTTTTCTTTTTTTGCGGTACGCAGGCCTCTCACTGTTGTGGCCTCTCTCATTGCGGAGCACAGGCTCCGGACGCGCAGGCTCAGCGGCCATGGCTCACGGGCCCAGCCGCTCGGGGGCACGTGGGATCTTCCCGGACTGGGGCGCGAACCCGTGTCCTCTGCATCGGCAGGCGGACTCTCAACCACTGCGCCACCAGGGAAGCCCTGTTTGCTACTTTTTGTTTAGAATTCTTTAAAATTTACATATAGAAAAATGTACTCTATGTGGTGTACAGCTCCATGAGTATTGATAAATGTATAGAGTCAAGCAGCCATGACCACAAGGCAAAAACTAAGACAATGTTCAAGTTTCCAATTGTCTCATAAATATCATTTTTAAAGTTTCTTTGACTCAGTATTCAACTAAGTTCCATATTTTAAGTTCCTTTCCATCTTTCTCCATCCCCCTTACAATGTACTTGTTGAAGAAACAGGATTATTTATCTTGTAGAGCTTCGTACAAGCTGAATTTTGCTGATTACAGCCCTAAAGTTGTTCTTTAGCATCTGTTATTTAACATAATACGTTGTTCAACATCTTGTTCTGTCTTTCATATTTTGCTAAATTGAATCTGGAAGGCTTGATCAGGTTCAGGATTGATCTGAGTGAGGACAAGGGTACTTTGCATATAGATTTGTGTATTTCATCAGGGTATATGGAATATTTGTTTGCCACTTTTTGTGATGTTAGCAATAGTTAATGACCAGTGCTTCGATATATGAATTCACTATGTGTTACACAGTGATGATGTTCTGATTTTTTCATTTCTTCCTTATGCATTAGCTAGAATACTTCTGTAAAGAGAATCTGCCTCATCTACTCTTTGGTGACATGGGAAGACATGATAACATGCTGAATTCTTTCCCTTTATTTTCAAGTTTCCAGTAGTCACCAAGGTTATTTTTTTTTCAGTATCATATTGCACCTTACAGTTTTATACATATTTTATGTGTTTAAATTCATAGCAGAAATTCGTGCTAGTGACGCTCAAATTGTACTACTTTTGCCAATAACAACTTACTCGGGTTGACTTCAAATTTGTTTACATATGACCCTCCCAGTTGATAGAGTTCTCGTTATCCAGTATAAAAAGATATTCCATGATCATCTTACACTGCCCCAGACTTAGAGGCAGTCATTCTTAAAGGAGCTCTGGCTACTTTGGGTACGAAATGGCATTTCAAGACTATAATCTGTGAGCCGTTGAGTGTTCCTTGCTATTTGGTTTGTTATGTTTTCAAGGCATTTTCAGGGAACAGAGCTAGAAAATACACATAGACACATATGTATGTATTTATGTAGGTAATCTCTGTATATACTTGTGTGTATGTGCATGTATATTTATTTCTATCTACAACCTATCTTATATATCTATTTTGTGTCATAGATATAGAAATTATAGTTTGCATCTCAGTACTCCAGGAAACAGGGATGATTGAATTAGAATATCATATAATTACTCATTCAATGAATCCCCAAATACACATACTCAGTAGTCTAACAAACAGACAAATACAAATACATAACAGCAACAATATGTTTACTGTAAAAAAAAAAAAAAATTGAGATTTTTTTTTTTTTTTTTTGCAGTTTTTCTCTTTGAGAATATATCCCACTAGGATATTAGAGTAAAATGATTGGCGTTTTTGAGTCAGTTGTAACAGTTCCACCCTGAATGATTAGCCACCAAATAGACAAACATTTAATTTCATTTTTCCATATCACTTCTCTCTCTCTTTTTTTTTTTTTTTTCAAATTGGGGTATAGTTGTTTTACAATGTGTTAGTTTCTACTGTACAGCGAAGTGAAGGTGAGTCCCCTGGGCTATACAGCTCGTTCTCATTACCTTACTATTTTATACATATTAGTGTATATATGTCAATTCCAATCTCCCAGTTCATCCCACCGTCCCCCCTTTCCCCCCATGGTGTCCGTACATTTGCTCTCTACATCTGTGTCTCTATTTCTGCCTTGCAAACCGGTTCATCAATTTTTCAAGTATCTGATTCCAAAATTAATCTTAGAAAAAAAAGTACATTCAAAGATGTCTAGTTTCTAACTCTGTCCCTCCTTGAATATTTCTGCTTCATCCCCCAACTATATTTAAGCTCACACACACACATGCACACAATTTGGTATTCTCAATTTTCTTGTATAAGTGATAGCAAGCTATACACTCTTCTCCCCTTTATTCTTAGTCAATAAGATATTCTAGAGAACTCCTCAAATTATCAATAAAATATAGAGATATTCCTCATTACTTTTCACAGCTGCTTAGTACTCCACTGTGGAATACTACAGTTTAGTTTTATTTATTTTTTATTTTTTACGTCTTTATTGGAGTATAATTGATCTACAATGTTGTGTTAGTTTCTGCCCTACAACAAAGTCAATCAGTTATACATAGACATATGTTCCCATATCTCTTCCCTCTTGCGTCTCCCTCCCTCCCACCCTCCCTATCCCACCCCTCCAGCTGGTCACAAAGCCCCAAGCTGATCTCCCTGTGCTATGCGGCTGCTTCCCACTAGCTATCTACCTTACGTTTGGTAGTGTATATATATCCATACCTCTCTCTCACTTTGTCACAGCTTACCCTTCCCACTCCCCATATCCTCAAGTCCATTCTCTAGTAGGTCTGTGTCTTTATTCCTGTCTTACCCCTAGGTTCTTCATGACATTATTTTTTCTTAAATTCCATATATATGTGTTAGCATATGGTATTTGTCTTTCTCTTTCTGACTTACTTCACTCTGTATGAAAGACTCTAGGTCTATCCACATCATTACAAATAGCTCAATTTCGTTTCTTTTTATGGCTGAGTAATATTCCATTGTATATATGTACCACATCTTCTTTATCCATTCATCCTATGATGAACACATAGGTTGTTTCCATGTCCTGGCTATTGTAAATAGAGCTGCAATGAACATTTTGGTACATGACTCTTTTTTTTTTTTTTTTTCCTCTTACATAACACGGACTCCATGTTATTTTTTAATATTGTTTAAGATAGTGGTTTTGTCACATAATATGTTAGGACCATCATTCAATCAATCTATTTCTCTCTTTCCCTCTCGCACTTTCTGTAGTGTGTGTGTTTATATTCATTTTAATGATTACATCATGTTCCATTATATGGATGGGTACCATCTCTTTCTAAAAGAAAGGCCAGACCTGTCTTCCCTGCACTGCTTTCAGCAACCAAAATCTAATAGACCACAGCAGAAATTGACACAACATTGTAAATCAACTATACTTTCATAAAATAAATCATATTTTAAAAAAATCTAATGAGTCAGCAAATTGCACCACAAATCATGAGCCAGACTGGGCTAGAGGCTGGTGCTGGACATTTTACTTTTGAATGTTAAATAAAAAACTTTAATTAAAAAAAAAGAAATCATCACCCAGCCAAATAACTAGATGATCACCAATGATTTATGTAGACCCTCAAGCTTCTCTCCTATTTTATTTCCTTTCCCTCCCACCAAAAGAAACCACTATCATTAAGTTTCTGGGTTTCTATCATTCTCTTCCTTTTTAAAAAACAAACTATACACACACACACACATATGCACACACACACATGTGCATGAGAGGGTACAATATGTGTCCTATTTTCTCTGCTATTTGGCCTTTGTAAAAATAGGATCATCTCGTTTGTGGCTTTCTTTTTTTTTTTTTTTTTTAAACATCTTTATTGGGGTATAATTGCTCTACAATGGTGTGTTAGCTTCTGCTTTATAACAAAGTGAATCAGTCATACATAAACATATGTTCCCATATGTCTTCCCTGTTGCGTCTCCCCCCCTCCCACCCTCCCCATCCCACCCCTCCAGGCCGTCACAAAGCACCGAGCCAATATCCCTGTGCCATGCGGCTGCTTCCCACTAGCTATCTACCTTACTGCGTTTGTTAGTGTGTATATGCCCATGACTCTCTCCCGCCCTGTCACAGCTCACCCTTCCCCCTCCCCATAACCTCAAGTCCATTCTCTAAGAGGTCTGCGTCTTTATTCCTGCTTTACCCCTAGGTTCTTCATGACATTTTTTCCTTAAATTCCATATATATGTGTTAGCATACGGTATTTGTCTTTTTCTTTCTGACTTACTTCACTCTGTATGACAGACTCTAGGTCTATCCACCTCATTACAAATAGCTCAATTTCGTTTCTTTTTATGGCTGAGTAATATTCCATTGTATATATGTGCCACATCTTCTTTATCCATTCATCCGATGACGGGCACTTAGGTTGTTTCCATCTCCGGCCTATTGTAAATAGAGCTGCAATGAACATTTTGGTACATGACTCTTTTTGAATTTTGGTTTTCTCAGGGTATATGCCCAGTAGTGGGATTGCTGGGTCATATGGTAGTTCTATTTGTAGTTTTTTAAGGAACCTCCATAGTGGCTGTACCAGTTCACATTCCCACCAGCAGTGCAAGACTGTTCCCTTTTCTCCACACCCTCTCCAGCATTTATTGTTTCTAGATTTTTTGATGATGGCCATTCTGACTGGTGTGAGATGATATCTCATTGTAGTTTTGATTTGCATTTCTCTAATGATTAATGATGTTGAGCATTCTTTCATGTGTTTGTTGGCAGTCTGTATATCTTCTTTGGAGAAATGACTATTTAGGTCTTCTGCCCATTTTTGGATTGGGTTGTTGGTTTCTTTGTTATCGAACTGCATGAGTTGCTTATAAATTTTGGAGATTAATCCTTTGTCAGTTGCTTCATTTGCAAATATTTTCTCCCATTCTGAGGGTTGTCTCTGGGTCTTGTTTATGGTTTCCTTTGCTGTGCAAAAGCTTTGAAGTTTCATTAGGTCCCATTTGTTTATTTTTGTTTTTATTTCCATTTCTCTAGGAGGTGGGTCGAAAAGGATCTTGCCGTGATTTATATCATAGAGTGTTCTGCCTATGTTTTCCTCTAAGAGTTTGATAGTTTCTGGCCTTACATTTAGGTCTTTAATCCATTTTCAGCTTATTTTTGTGTATGGTGTTAGGGAGCGATCTAATCTCATACTTTTACATGTACCTGTCCAGTTTTCCCAGCACCACTTATTGAAGAGGCTGTCCTTTCTCCACTGTACTTTCCTACCCCCTTTATCAAAGATAAGGTGACCATATGTGCATGGGTTTATCTCTGGGTTTTCTATCCTGTTCCATTGATCTTTCTGTTTTTGTGCCAGTACCATACTGTCTTGATTACTGTAGCTTTGTAGTATAGTCTGAAGTCAGGGAGCCTGATTCCTCCAGCTCCATTTTTCATTCACAAGATTGCTTTGGCTATTCGGGGTCTTTTGTGTTTCCATACAAATTGTGAAATTTTTTGTTCTAGTTCTGTGAAAAATGCCAATGGTAGTTTGATAGGGATTGCATTGAATCTATAGATTGCTTTGGGTAGTAGAGTCATTTTCACAATATTGATTCTTCCAATCCAAGAACATGGTATATCTCTCCATCTATTTGTATCATCTTTAATTTCTTTCATCAATGTCTTATAATTTTCTGCATACAGGTCTTTTGTCTCCTTAGGTAGGTTTATTCCTACATATTTTATTCTTTTAGTTGCAATGGTAAATGGGAGTGTTTTCTTGATTTCACTTTCAGATTTTTCATCATTAGTGTATAGGAATGCCAGAGATTTCTGCGCATTGATTTTGTATCCTGCAACTTTACCAAATTCATTGATTAGCTCTAGTAGTTTTCTGGTAGCATCTTTAGGATTCTCTATGTATAGTATCATGTCATCTGCAAACAGTGACAGCTTTACTTCTTCTTTTCCGATTTGGATTCCTTTTATTTCCTTTTCTTCTCTGATTGCTGTGGCTAAAACTTCCAAAACTATGTTGAATAAGAGTGGTGAGAGTGGACAACCTTGTCTTATTCCTGATCTTAGTGGAAATGCTTTCAGTTTTTCACCATTGAGGACGATGTTGGCTGTGGGTTTGTCATATATGGCCTTTATTATGTTGAGGAAAATTCCCTCTATGCCTACTTTCTGCAGGGTTTTTATCATAAATGGGTGTTGAATTTTGTTGAAAGTTTTCTCTGCATCTATTGAGATGATCATATGGTTTTTCTCCTTCAATTTGTTAATGTGGTTTATCACATTGATTGATTTGCGTTTATTGAAGAACCCTTGCATTCCTGGGAGAAACTCCGCTTAATCATGGTGTATGATCCTTTTAATGTGCTGTTGGATTCTGCTTGCTAGTATTTTGTGGAGGATTTTTGCATCTATGTTCATCAGTGATATTGTCCTGTAGTTTTCTTTCTTTGTGACATCCTTGTCTGGTTTTTGTATCAAGGTGCTGGTGGCCTCATAGAATGAGTTTGGGAGTGTTCCTCCCTCTGCTATATTTTGGAAGAGTTTGAGAAGGATAGGTGTTAGCTCGTCTCTAAATGTTTGATAGAATTTGCCTGTGAAGCCATCTGGTCCTGGGCTTTCGTTTGTTGGAAGATTTTTAATCACAGTTTCAATTTCAGTGCTTGTGATTGGTCTGTTCATATTTTCTGTTTCTTCCTGATTCAGTCTTGGCAGGTTGTGCCTTTCTAAGAATTTGTCCATTTCTTCCAGGTTGTCCATTTTATTGGCATAGAGTTGCTTGTAGTAATCTCTCATGATCTTTTGTATTTCTGCAGTGTCAGTTGTTACTTCTCCTTTTTCATTTCTAATTCTATTGATTTGAGTCTTCTCCCTTTTTTTCATGATGAGTCTGGCTAATGGTTTATCAATTTTGTTTATCTTCTCAAAGAACCAGCTTTTAGTTTTATTGATCTTTGCTATCGTTTCCTTCATTTCTTTTTCATTTATTTCTGATCTGATTTTTATGATTTCTTTCCTTCAGCTAACTTTGGGGTTTTTTTTTGTTCTTCTTTCTCTAATTGCTTTAGGTGCAAGGTTAGGTTGTTTATTCAAGATGTTCACTGTGGAATACTACAGTTTATTCATCCATTCTCCTATCTGGAGACTGTTGGTTGCCTGCCTTGTTTCTAGTCTGTTGATATTTCAAATATTCCTGCAAAGAATGCTGAGAGCCTATAACTTTTTATATTTTTGTCTGTGCATTTTGGTATCAATTCCTAGAAGTGGAATTGCTGGGTCAAAGGGTAAATGAATACGTAATTTTCCGAGAAATTACCATCTATGCCTGGACTGGGATTGGGGGACTGAGGCAACTAGGGTGCAAAATTTGAAGGGCACTCGCTCACCGGATCTTACAGGTACAAGCCCTGCCCCGAGAGGCACTGCCTCCTGGAGTTTTGTGTCCTAAGCACCTTACTCACCTCAGGGTTGAGCCTTGAAACTGATGCCAATGGAGACAAAGTGCTTGGTCAGTTCATGTAGTTAGTTGGTGACAGAGCTGGAACTAATACAGGTTCTCTAATGCAGGTCTGGGATCCACCTCCCCCCACCCCCGCCCAACACACACATTAGGCTGCCATTACTTTTGCCGCTGTTCCAAGGAAACACTCTCAAGACAGGGTGGCCAACCCCTTAGCCTGGATAAGACCTTGAGCTTCTATTCTGCCAGACATGGCACAATAACCAGCTAGAGCCCAGTGAGACCTCACCCACAATAAGATAATCACACTGTTCAAATGGGAAAATGTTTACAAGGTGAATCAACAAGTAAACAAGGGAAAAGTTTATCCTTCATCATGAAAATCAAGAAACTTTCTTTAAATGCTAATGAAATTATTAAGAAAAAAGCCATTATCAGCAAACAGTGACTTTGCTGATTTATAAAAGTCTCCTCCCATTGATTGAAACGCATAGAAAATCCTCCAAGGAATGAAGTAGTTTCACCTTTTAAGACAGCACGTGTTAAGGATTTGAAAGAAAGAGTTCTGCATTTCTACTATACACTCTAAAACTTTGGGTTTTCGATAAAACAGGTAGACCCAACACTTCTTATTTATCCAAGAGAAGTGAAAACATATGTTCACACACACATAAAACCTGTACTTAATGTTTACAGCATCTTTTTTCCTAATCATAAAAAGTCTGAAAAAACAAAATGTCCTTCAAGGGGTGACTGGATAAACAAATCATGGTACATAAATACCGTGGACTACTATGCAGGAATAAAAGAGTGAATTATTGATATGCATAACTTAGATAGATCTCGAATGCATTATACTGAGTGAAGGAAATCTAACTCGGAAGACTACACGCTATAGGATTCCATTTATATGACATTGTAGAAAAGGCAAAATTATTCAGGGAGAAAACAAACCAGTGGTTGCCAGGCAGGGGTTTAGTGGAGGGGTTGACAACAAAGAGACATGGGGAATTTTTTGAGGTGATAGAACTGTTTTATATCTTGTTTGTCACTGTAGTTACTGGAATATATTCTTTTGTCAAAAATCATATAACTACACACTAAAAAGGATAAATTTTCTTTCAAAGTACACTTTGATAACTGCTTTTCCATATAACTGGTTTCTTTGTAATCCTAAGTATTTCATTACAATGCATTAAAAAAAATTTTTCTGAGAAGGGGTGTATAAGCTTCATCAGACCGTGAAAAGGAGTCCGTGAGGAAAAAACAAAAGATTAAGAACCTCTGTTGTTTGAGGTGTTATCCTCAAACAGATCCTGCCTTTGGTGGATCTGAGCTCCCATCCTGTCAACCCCAAGTGTCAACCAAAAGCTCCACTCACCTCTCAGCTGTTTGTCAGGGAAGCACAGATGGGGCAGGGGACAGGATTTCAGCGTGTGTGCGCGTGACAAGAGCAGAGTCTCTCTGGTCCCTGCCATGTAGTGCCCTGGCTTAACGCCACCCTGCCTCCCACCTGCTCACAGAGCTCTGCCTCCTGGTGGCCTACCTCCTGACTCCTAGGAGGATGTCCATGCAGGGCCTTCTGTTCTACACTTCCTGCTCCTATTTTCAGCCAGTGACTTGGTCCAATAACCTTCAATATCTCGTTTGGTCTTTGATGTCATTAAGACAAATCTTTCTACGTGTTCCCAGCCTTTTTATTTGTTGTTAGTGAAAGAATTAGTTTGAAACACCCAACCTGTCATTTCATAATGACGTTTTAAGGAATTGGAGCTATCTGGTATTTTTCTCTTGAGTTAGTCCATGATATTTTATGTAAATGGACTCTTTATAGGAGCAAGGCTGTGTCATCCTTTTAAATGAAAGGACATCAATGATAGAGAATGCAATAACTCTGATGGATTGAATCTCGGATTTGCTGACCTAGTTCTGAATATTCATCCAACTTCATTTCTATTTGATGTTTCTGTCCTGACTAGATACCATGACCCTTCAGAACAAAAATATATATTTAATAGATCATGGTTACAAATCTAAGGTTGGACTTTTATATTTTATCTAACAATTATTTCTATGGTGACACCTAATTCTATTCATCTGTGAGGTTCTTAATTACACTTCCAGTCCAATTAAGAAAGAAATAAAGGTAATTCTTTGCCTCACAGGGCTTTTGTAAGCTGTAGAAATATGTTTTTGTGTTGTATAGTAAGGTTGGGAGATTGAAGGAAGACCCTTTATCCAAGCATTCCTAAGACAGCATCATGACAATGAAGATTTAAATACAAAGAAAAATGTTCACATCTATGGTGTTATGTTGAGACTATCACGAGGCAAAGGAAACCAAGACCTAGAGGCAGCCAGGAATCTTGAGGAGACAGATTTTCAATCACATTTTGAAGGAGATCCTTCTAGCTGTCACAGTTACCCAAAGACAGCGTTGTCTCTGCTGTAGGTGACTCTGAGCTCTTCACCACCCAAGTGCTCTGTCCCAAGCTGCACACACACTTCCTAGTGAGGTCTGAGAGGATGTTCAGTATCATGAGGTACATTGGGCCAGTGACCTCAAGGGACCCCTCCAATGCTAAGAATTTGTGAATCTCTCACCCTGGAATGCTTGATTTTTTTTTTAATTGTCTAAAATAATCTAAGTAGATATTAGATGATATCAGATTTTCTTTATTCCCTTCAAAGTACAGAGTTAAGTTAATCATACTACTGAGTTCTTGGTGTATTATTTCTGCTGGCCTATGTAAAGCTCTCCTCTTATTTGTTTATTACTTTAATAATTTAATCATTTCCTCTTATTTCCACACAGTTTGCTCTCATTTCTCTCACCCGCGTTAGGCAAAATTCTAATATATTTACCGTATATCTTTCCATTACTATAAAAAACTGTATCCTTGCTAAACAGGCATTTGTTTTACAAAATGTATACTCTTGTTTTACACATACACATTTTCAATTTACACTAATGATATTGTGTAATATATCTAATTCTGTTTCTAACTTTTCATTAAGCACTCTGTCTTCATTATCCCTCTGTTTCAGCTCTGTTTGGTTCATTGCTTCTGACTAATGTATAGCCCTCCATGATGTGACTCACACCACATTTGACCTAGTCACTCTCTACCTCCACAAATAAAAGGAGCACCCTTATCTATGTCCTCTTACGGACTGGTAAATAAAGACTTTGGCATGTGTATTAGTCAAGGTTTCCTGAAAAACAGATCCAATAGAGTGTGTGTGTGTGTATATGTATTAATATATCAAGAAATTTATTGGGACTTCTGTGGTGGTCCAGTGGTAAAGAATCAGCCCCCCAATGCAGGGGACACAGGTTCGATCCCCAGCGGGGGGACTAAGATCCCACATGCCGCAGGGCAACTAAGCCCGTGGGCCATAACTACTGAGCTCATGCACCTCAGCTAGAGAGCCCACGTGCCACAAACTACAGAGCCCACATGCCCTGGAGCCCGCATGCCACAACTAGAGAGAAGCCCATGCACCACAACCAAAGATCCCACATGCCTCAGTGAAGATCCCGCGTACTGCAACTAACACGTGGTGCAGGCAAAAATAAATAAATGTTAAAAAAAAGCCTTAAAAAATTTTTTTTAAAGAAATTTATTATAATGAATTGGTTGGCACGATTATGGAGGCTGAAAAGTCCAAGATTTGCAGGGTGAATCACAAACTGGAAACCCGGGAGAGCTAATGGTGTAGTTCCAGACTAAAAAGCTTCTGGCTTGAGACCCAGGACGAGTTGATGTTCAATTCTAGTCCAAAGGCAGAAAAAAAGCTGATGTTCCAGTTTGAAGGCCAACAGACAAGAAAAATTCTCTCTTACCCCAGGAAAGGGTTAGTTTTTTTTTGTTCTATTCAGGCCTTCCATCTGATTGGATGAGGGCCACTCACATTATGGAGGGTAATCTCCTTTATTCAGTACATCAATTTGAATGTTAATCTCATCCACAAATACCCTTACAAACACAGCCAGAATGTTTGACAAATATCTGGGCATCCCATAACCCAGTCAAATTGACACATAAAATTAACTCTCAGGGCATGTAAAACCAGGGGCATAAATGCTGGATCTTGGTACTGCTAGCTTACTCTCCTGGTTGATAGCCCTAGTCTTCTCCCACTCACAGTAAATCAAGGTTCTTACTCCCAGAGTTCTTAATCCCTGTTAATACTTGGCACCATCCAGCTTTCTAATTTTCAAATCTACACGGTTTAAAGAGATAGTCCATTGTTGTTTTAATTTGCATTTTTCATATTACTAATGAGTTTGAACAGCTTGCTATCTGGTGCATGCTATCTGGTTTTTGCTTCTCTAATTGTTGCTTTAATATGCTTAACTTTCTAATGTGTCTAATTTATCACCCCCTTTCACTTGGTATTTATTTGTACTTTCTGATTTTTCTTGTTTAGTCTTGCCCGAGGTCTATCTTGTTAATCTTTTCAAAAAACAAATGTTGGGCTTTTAAAATCTTCTCTATTGCTTTTGTGTTTTATTTCCAAATTCCCCTCATCTAATATTCCTCTTTTTTACCCTCTTTGAGAAGAGTGATGATGGTTTATTCTACATAGGATCCCCCTAAAAGCATAGTAAAGAGTGTGGCACATATTATAGGCACAATATAAGTTTGTCAAATGACTGAATTAAAGAGAAAATACATCATCTTTGAGGTATATTGATTTATTCTCTTTTTTTAAAAATTGAGTTTTCTGCAGAGAAATGAGGGTAGAGTGACATAGGTATGACCAAAGGAGAGAAATAGGATGAGTTAAGGGGACAAACAGCTTATATTTAACTTGCCTCTCTACCAAGGTTTGATTATATCCACTGGATGCAAACATGCTTAGGAATGTGGGGAGTGAGGAGGGCATTTCTCTCTCCAAATACTATACCAAAGGATCAGCATACAGAGTTTTTTTTATAAAACTATTTTTTAGAGCAGTTTTAGGTTCACAGCAAAATTGAGGGGTAGGTATAGAAATTTCCCACATACCTCCTACCCCACACATGCATAGCCTCCCCCATTATCTATCAATATCTCCCACCAAAGTGATACATTTGTTACAATTATTGAGTCTAAATTGACACATCAATATCACCCGAAGTCCATAGTTTATAGGTCACACGTGGTTCACATTTTATGGGTTTGGACAAAAGTATAATGATATATATACATCCTTATGGTATCATAAAGAAGAGTTTCACTGCCCTAAAAATCCTCTGTGCTTTGTATATTCATCTCTCCCTCCCCACAACCCCTGGCAAACACTGATATTTTTACTATTCCTATAGTTTTGCCTTTTCCGGAATGTCATACGGTTGGAATCATATAGTAAGTAGCCTTTCAGTTTGGCTTCTTTCACTTAGAAATATGCATTTAAGACTCATCCATAGTTTTTGTGGCTTGACAGCGTATTTGTTTTTAGCACTGATTAATATTCCATTGTGGGTATACCACAGTTTATCCATTCACTTAAACTGAAGGACATCTTGGTTGCTTCTAAGTTTTGGTAAATAAGATTAAAGCTGCTATAGATATCCATGTGCAAGTTTTTGCGTGGACATAGATTTTCACCTTCTTTGGGTAAATACCAAGGAGTACAATTGCTAGATCATACAGTAAGAGTATGTTTAGTTTTGTAAGACACTGCCGAACTGTCTTTCAATGTGGCTGTACCATTTTGCATTCCCAGCAGCAATGGATGAGAGTTTCTCTTGTTCCACACCCTCACCAGCATTTGTTGTCAGTATTTTGGATTTGGGTCATCCTAACAAGGGTATAGTGGTATCTTGTTGTTTTAATTGGAATTTCCCTCGTGAAATATGATGTGGAACATCTTTTCAAGTGCTTATTTATCATTTGTATATCAGTTTAACAAATTTGGAAGAGAAAATTCAGGAATTGCTGTTTTACCAAGTGCAGTCTACACCCTATACAATCCTTAAAGCAATGGCTATTTCTTAAAGGTAATTGGAAAGAATAATTAGCTCCATGTTTACATCATCCAAATTTGAATTATTTCACAAAAGCAGGTGATTTATTTTGTAATTTATCAAATTTAAAGCACTCAAAGCATCAAGTGTTAAAGCCTTGCCATTTCTAGATATCTGAGCACTCTTGTATACACATTCAAACTTCAGAAGATGTATTGGCTATAGGAATGAATCATAATTGAGATGTTAATTCTTAGAAATCATAATAATTCTTTTACTTTAAAAACTTTGGGAATCAAATGAAATTTGGGAAAATTTTGACAATTTGAGCCCAGTTGCTGTAGTGATTTATCAACACTTTAACAAGCTCATCCCTACTTACCTAAGTAATGTATAAAACCTGGCATTTTTCTTTCTAAATTAATAGGATGGTATTGATACATCACCTGAATGTTGGAATCCAGAGAGCAAATGGGAAGATGATTCAGTAAAAGATAAAGAACAGTAAAACATTTTCCCTATTATGGGGATAATACAACAAGGCATCATTTCCCAGGGAAGGCATATTTTTCATAGTGCTAAACAGGGTGAATGTCTATCAGACCTCATAAGCTGAATGAGAAACTGCTAATACCTCACTTCATCCCTGGCTCTTTACCTGAAAGTCATTGAAAGAGAAAATGAGTTGACCTTCCTGTCTCCGCTTCAACACAGAGACACACACACACACACACACACACACACACACACACACAATGGAATATTACTCAGCCATAAAAAAGAATGAAATAATGCTATTTGCAGCAAAGTGGGTGGACCTAGAGATTGTCATACTGAGTGAAGTAAGTCAGACAGAGAAAGACAAATATCATATGATATCGCTTATATGTGGGATCTAAAACAATGGTAAATGACCTTATTTACAAAACAAAAAGAGTCACAGATGTAGAAAACAAACTTAAAATTACCAGGGAGGAAAGAGGGGAGGAGTAAATTGGGAGATTGGGATTGACATATACACACTTCTATATATAAAATAGATAACTAATAAGGACCTCTTGTATAGCACAGGGAACTCTACTCAATACTCTGTAACGACCTATATGGGAAAAGAATCTAAAAACGAATCTAAAAAAGAGTTATACATATACACATATGTGTATATGTATGTATGTATGTATAACTGATTCACTTGCTGTATACACCTGAAACTAACACAACATTATATATCAACTATACTCCAATCAAAATTTAAAATAAACAAATAAATATATATATTGAATAGAGGAATTCTCCAAAATGTAAATCAGAATACCAGATATACTGATTATAAAAGTAGTGAGTATCAGAAATCTCAATATCATAAATACTAAAAGGTGGAAACAAAGAGTATCCATGTTGAGAGTGTTCTTGAAAAGTCCTTCCCACCTACAAGGACTTGTGCACAGGTTAAAATCGACAAAGCACTTGTGAGTCTTCCTGAATAATGTGAAGTACCCTGTTAGTCATTATCATGGAAATCAAAGAAGCCTGCTCCTCCTTAACCTTTTACTAAATCCTCTTTGTCACATCTCTTGTGGTGATACTGACCACGTGGTTTTCCATACTAAAGCCTCTTTCAGTAGATGGCTTGCACTGTTTTTCAAGAACAGTTTAAAAGCTGAAACACTCCCTCCCATTTTCCCATTCATTGACATGTCACTCTTTCAGAGAGGCTCTCTAGTTTTCAAGATGAATAAAAAGAGTAACCAAGATGCACATTCTTAAAAATAATAATTACAATTAATTTTCTCATTTGAGAGAATCCATGACCCATGGATGAAATGAAATGAGAAAGGGAATGAGCAGTTCGGAGTCTTAGTGAAAACTTGAGTGATCTACCCCGTGAGGTGCCCAAGGGTCCCTAATCCAGCAGAGCAGATGGGGGATCAGAAAAACAAGCACTGCTTAGACCCTTAAGCACTGGAGATTCTGTGCTACCTGAGAATTCTGCTCCTTTGGCTTGTCTGTTTCTTTTTGTGACACTGTGGCTCCAGTGTCCTTCAGCAGTGTCTTCGGTCCTTTGGTACCTTGGATAAGTGTCTGGTAATCTGTTTGAACTGATGAAGTACAAATAATATTTCAGCACCAGCAAATGAAAGATAGTATTTGGAATGGACAAAGGCAAGCATTACTACAGCCAACTCTTCAGCCTTTAGGGAAGTACTTCAACATTCTGAGCCTCGGTTCCCTGGTGTCTTAAATGAATACATAATACCTTCCTTGTAGCTTACTGTCATTATTATTAAATGGCAATAGAAGAATACCTGGCAGGTCCATCATATAGCATAAATGCTCAGGTGAGGGTTGTATTTCTGCCTTGTAAGCCCCCAACCTGCCATTGCAGATCTTGCCTGGCCTCAAATCCTGAGAATGCTGCTCTGGGTGTTGTCTGTCACTTTCCTGCTTCAAGCTTGTAATTACTCATGGTGTGAATATGCTTCTATTGGGCCACACACCATGGAGATGGTGCACTCTTAAAATAGGTTTGGGAGTCACATAGCCTAGAGTTTAAAACCTGGATCCATTCAGTACTAGCTTCATGGCTTTAAGCAAGTGATCTAACCACTCTGAATCTTTTTTTTTTATATGAAAAAAGAAATAGGTGGACTTGGTACATGGTAAACATCAAATAAATATTGGCTATTTTGCATTATTAGTATGAGAGGTAAATAATTGTTCATTTTTTTAAAGACTTTATTTTTTAGAGTGGTCTCAGTTTCACTTTAAAAAAATTGAAAGGAAGTTACAGAGAGTTCCCATATACTCCCTGCCCCTGCACAACTGTCCCTTCTATCAACATCTTGCACCGGAGTGACACATTTGTTACAACCAATGAACCTACACTGATACATCATAATTGCCCAAAGCCCATAGTTTAGAATTGACTCTTGGTATTGGGTTCTGACTAATACATGATGACATATACCCACCATTGTAGTATCATATAGAAGAGTTTCACTACCATAGAAATCCTCTGTGATCTGCATATTCATCTCTCCTTTCCCCCAGGCCCTGGCAACCACTGATCTTTTTACTGTCTCTATAGTTTTGCCTTTTCCAGAGTGTCACGTAGTTGGAACCATGCAGTATGTAGCCTTTTCAGACTGGCTTCTTTGACTTAGCAATATGCATTTAAAGTTCATCCATATTTTTGGTGGTTTGATAGCTCATTTTTTCAGCACTGAAAAAAATTCCCTTGTCTGGATGCACCACAGTTTATTCATTAACCTACTTAAGGACATCTTGGTTGTTTCTAAGTTTTGGCAGTTATAAATACAGCTCTATAAAATCCACATGCAGATTTTGAGTGGGTATAAATTTTAACTCCTTTGTGTTATATAAATACCAAGGAGCATGATCGTTGCATGTTAATGGTAAGAGTATGTTTAGTTTTTCAAGAAACTGCAAAACTGTCTTCCAACATGGCTGTACCATTTTGTGTTCCCACCAGCAACAAGTGAGAGTTTCTGTTGCTTCGCATCCTCCCCAGCGTTCTGTGTTGTCAGTGTTTTGGAGATGGGCCATTATAACAGGTATGTTGTGGTATCTCATTGTTGTCTTAATTTACAATTCCCTAATGACATATGATGTTGAACATCTTTTCAAATGCTTATTTACCATTTGTATATCTTCTTTGGTGAGATCTTTGTCAAGGTTTTTGCCCATTTTTAAGTTGGTTCTTCAGAGAGGTTAAGTCACTTGCTGAATTCCATGAAGTTAATACATAACTGAGCCAGGGGTTTAAACTCAAGTCTCTGTGAATCCCAAACCCATTCTAGCAGCACACAGTCTCCATGGTGTGTGGTCCAATAGAAACACACGTGTATATGCTATGTCAATTATGTATGTATATGTAAGTTCCATGAGGGCAGGGATCTTGCCTTGTTAACTGCGATACTCCCAGCACCTAAAGGACTGCCTGGCCAAATGTGCAAGATGTACTTTATAGTCTTCTAATAATTCTTCTAACAGTTTATTTTTAGGTGTTAGCCATAGTTGTTCTAGGCTTTTCTACAAATGCTTGCTGAGTAAATGAATGAATACATGGACATATAAATTAAGATACAATTTTGCAAATTACAGTGGCATAGGTGCTAGGTATGCTTCAGAGGGGGACAACAGTCCTATTTGGCCTATGATGGTACTGTGTTGATGTTTCTTCCTTCCCCATGGTATTAGAAGTTACCTTATTGACCATGGAGTTTTCAAATGGGGTATGCAGGTAAGAGGCATTCAGTCATGAAGAAGTCTGGCTTTCCAGGGTAATGTGTGTGCGGGGACAGAAGAGGGAAGGTGTTATTATAATGCAAAATAGTCACCAGCTTTTTTCAGAGATCAGCTTAAAAACTCTGTCAGAATGGGTGCTATTTTAGACTATATTGATGGACCTCCAATAACTCTAATTAAGTGTTTTCTTCCCTAAGAAGAAGCAAGTGATCAGTGACATTTTTCTAAGGTTTCTTGTGATTGTGTAGCAGAATGCATCTCTCAAATGCTGTAATTTGTGAGGATTCAGTAGAAGAGTTAATGAGGGTTAGGAGGCATGCAAACTGAGTAATCATCATTTAGCTGACAAAAAAAAAGTGTTAACATATCTAAAAAGGCCTAAGGTTAATTGAAATTTGGCAAAATGAAAGCCCTGTTTAGGATATTTTCCTTGCCACCAATTGGAGTACACCAGACTTATTTCTTAAACCCCCTATCAGTGTAACTCTGCTCATTGTGTCCTCCATGCACACGTCTTGGTTTATGTTTCCAAAAATAGGCAGGAGATAAAATGGAAGAGGAAGCCAGAAGAGTTCTCTTAAAAACAGTTATAGGACTTAGCATAAATTTTTAGTATAAAATAATACACACTCATAATACAAAATTTGTAAAACACGAAACTTCAGAGAAAAAAGGAAGAAAAATGCAGATCTGTATACCAAGGCCACCAGATGCAAACATTTTTTATATTTTGTATATGCATACTCTTAGCATATTTTAGATTTTTCTGTATGTACTGTTTTGAATCTTACTTTTATTTTTAACTAACTCAATGGATGGTCATCATGCTTATACATTGTGATGGTTAAATAATACATCAGCAGCAGATTCTAATTTAAGTGATCATTTCCTTATTACTGAGAATTTCTTTTCCACTTTTATTAATGCTTCATTGAACATTTTTGTGACTGTTTGTTTCCAAATTCAGTATAAGGGTCTTACATGACACTCCCACCAGTAGAATATGTAGATCAAAGATTCCAAGCAACTTTAAAACTCTGTTCTCAAATTCCTGAAACTTTTCTTTTCAAAAAGGTTGGACCATGTGCTTTTACCTCCCTTACCAGAAATGCAAATCAAGCTTCCCCAGCCTGAGTCTTTCATGGCATATACATCACCACCCTGACCTTGAACTTAGCCCTCTCCACAGTAGATGGGACCTGGGCCAATATAAGAAGAATCTCTCTTATTTTCTGCATTATATTTTTACTCTGAGAAACTCAAAGTGCTTTAGACTTTTGTTCTGAAATGTAAGTGGTGTTGGGACCAGAGGTGATGCCAGGAATGGCTGGAATCACATCACGTGCAAGTCGAAGTCCGGGGGACGAGTATACAGAAACCATGAGAGAAAATAGGGAGCTCGCAGAAGAAGTCAGTTTCACTGAGACAAGAAGTTGAGTGGCCCCTGGAACAAGAAGAGAGTGTGAGATAGAAGATCATGTCGGCCTAAAGGGTTTACGCTCCCATGAGGTCTGGCTGTACTTTCCTCTTATCAGCTTGGGAAATACTGTAAAAGAATGTAGAGGATGTTTGTAGCAAACCTATAACCAACCTAGAGAAATTTAAAATTAGCTTCCCAGGAAAGAGTCAGGGAGGGTGATGTCGTGACATTAAAATAATAAGCATGCCATAAACCATTAACATGCTATGCGGTAGTATTTCTGCATCTGAATGAGCAGACCAGTGCTAATTACAGGGAAGGAGGAACTTACCTGTTGTGATTCCGCAGTGTGTTTACATGTGTCAGGGACAGTCTGTGTGTCCTGTCATGTACAATAGCCACAGCCACAGAGGATATGAACGTACTTCTGCGAGAGAAGTTGAGGCAAGGCTGGCTGGTACCTTCCCGTCCCTCTGTTAGCAAGTGATAGAGCTGGGACATGAGCCTGGGGCCACTCTGACCCCAGGGGACATGCTCTTTTCTCTCCTCTATTGGACTTAACACATGCTTCTCTTTCCATTAAACCTGGAAACAGAAAATGCTTCTGTACTTAGGGTCTTTTTTACCTTTTAGGCCAAACATATTTTGTAGGGCTTGTTTTTCTCTGGTCAAGGATTGAAACCTATTCCTCACTCACCTTGTCATTTATTCCCTCAACTCACATCTTCCCAGACTTCCTAGCTTTTGAAATTACAGATTTTTGCAGAAGACATACAGATGGCCAAAAGGCACATAAAAAGATGCTTGATATCGCTAATTATCAGAGAAATGCAAAGGAAAACTACAATGAGGTATCGCCTCACACCAGTCAGAATGGCCATCATCAAAATGACTACAAATAATAAATGCTGGAGAGGGTGTGGAGAAAAGGGAACACTCCCGCACTGTTGGTGGGAATGTAAATTGTTACAGTCACTATGGAGAACAGTATGGAGGTTCCTTAAAAAACTACAAATAGAACTACCATATGACTCAGCAATCCCACTACTGGGCATATACCCTGAGAAAACCATAATTCAAAAAGAGTCATGTACCACAGTGTTCATTGCAGCTCTATTTACAATAGCCAGGACATGGAAGCAACCTAAGTGTCCATCGACAGATGAATAAATAAAGATGTGGTACATATATACAATGGAATATTACTCATCCATAAAAAAGAAATAATGCCATTTGCAGCAACATGGATGGACCTAGAGTTAATCATACTAAGTGAAGTTAGACAGAGGAAGACAAATATCATATGATATTGCTTATATGTAGAATCTAAAAAATAATGATACAAATGAACTTATATACAAAACAGAAATAGATCCACAGACCTAGAAAACAAACTTATGGTTACCAACGGGGAAAGCGGAGAGAGAGATAAACTAGGAGTTTGGTATTAACACATACACACTACTATGTATAAAATAGATAACCAACAAGGACCTAGTGTATAGCACTGGGAACTCTACTCAGTATTTTGTAATAATCTATAAAGGAAAAGAATCTGAAAAAAAAAAAGATATATATGTATGTACAACTGACTCACTTTGCTGGACACCTGAAACTAACACAACATTGTAAATCAATCATACCTCTATAAAACATAAAAAAAAATTACAGAATTTGGAGACTAAGATACATATTCACTAAGATAAAAGGCATACTCTTAAAATAGGAGTTTCATGAACCAGGTACACCCTAGGGCAACCTCATGCTGAAAGTGAGAGAAGTAAAGCAGAAGGACGAAGAAGAATAAGTCTTCCAGTTGTGTTTCCTTGTTCAGGCTTCCCCTCCCTGCCCTACAAGTTTCTTCCACTCCCCCAGATCCTGTGGCATGTTTTTCTAGTATCACTGCTTAGCCTCATCCATTCGCGTACCTGAGTTCAAGGGAACATTCACGTTACTGATTTTTCTTACCATGAAACTTTTATTTTCAGGTCCAGGTAAATTGATGTTCATCTTCAATTCCCCACATAATCTCCCAGGCACACTCATTCTATTCAATGTGCTCTACAAGACATACAGCTCCACTGTGGGTGAGATGGGTTATAGTTACGGAAATGAAATTTAAAAACCAAGAAGAAAAAAAAAATCTCTGCAGCCCTCCCTCACCCTGTTTCCAAAGGGCCAGACTTCAGTTTATCCTCCAAAGTATTCTCTTAGGCTTTATCTCACCCTGGAGCAAGTCTTAGATGGTGCTGTTCAGAGATACCAGAAAGAAATTGCTATCACTAATAACATTTTACTTTATCATACTTATGAATTCATTTATTCACTCAATGAACAAACCTTTATTGAGTGACCTTTATGTACTGGGCTGGGCACAGTGCAAACTTAGGGGAAAGATGCAGAATTTGTAAGATACAGATTCTGTCTGTTGTAGGAAGAATGAGAGTAAACAATCATAGAGCAGTGAGATAGAGCTTCTGGTGGCAACCCTAGAAGGGCACCCTCACTCTGCCCAAAGGGTATCAGAAGAGAGTTAGCCAAAGAAGATACTGCTGATTTAGCACCTGCAGAATAAATGGAGAGGGCACGTGCAAAAGCGAGTGTGTCTACAGAACCAGGGGAGATGGGGATGCATGATTCTTTTAGTGACAGAGACTGGTGCCAGAGGTTGTGGGAGCAACTGTGGGGAGCAGCACAATGACCCACCGTGCCCCGTGAGGCAGGAGGCCAGGGCCACATCACAGAGGGCATCCTAAGCAGTGGTAAGATCTTAAACTTTACCCCCCTAAAAACTAATAGAGGTGGGGCCATACCAACAGAGCTGCATCACTGATGGCTGTCAGGGATGTATTGTCCCTGGTCCATTATAGGCTCATTGTAGGCAGCAGATGTTAAATTCCAGATCCTGCAAGCTCCAGGAGGGGGCTCTAAATTCCTGGTTTGAAGGAGAAAATAAGAGTTAGGAGAAAAGAGAACCCCTGTTTTGCTGTTTATTAACTGTGAGATTAGATACTCTGTCTACTTATTTGCATAATGAGGGTGAACTGGGCTACCTTCATGGGTAAATATCCTAGTGTATAAATCGCTTTGCTCACCATCTTCGTGGAGATAAAGCTCGCTGTGATATTTACCAAGATCCCTTCATTGTTGCCTCATACCCAGGCGTTCCACTTTCACCACCTATGTCAGCTCTGAGCTTCGGAGTTGCAAAAGCCACCTCTCTGGCAACAGGCTAAAGACTTAAGAGTCAGAGTCTGAAGGGAAGGCAAGAGTCAACTTTGGTTTGTGTGGGTGCAAGGTCTGTGTCCTTCTATTCCATGTTTTGGGGCACGATGAGAAGCATCCCAGATGGTCTGGGGGAAGCCAAGGGTAGAAGGAGCTGGGCTTCTGATTCATTTCCCATGACTGCTGTAATAAATCACCCCAAAGTCGGTGGCCTTAGAAAACTAAAACTAGAACTACCATATGACTCAGCAATCCCACTACTGGGCATATACCCTGAGAAAACCATAATTCAAAAAGAGTCATATACCAAAATGTTCATTGCAGCACTATTTACAATAGCTAGGACATGGAAGCAATCTAAGTGTCCATTGACAGACGAATGGATAAAGAAGATGTGGCACATATATACAATGGAATATTACTCAGCCATAAAAAAAAGAAATTGAGTTGTTTGTAGTGAAGTGGATGGACCTAGAGTCTTTCACACAGAGTGAAGTAAGTCAGGAGAAAAACAAATACCGTATGCTAACACATTTATATGGAATCTAAAAAGAAAAAAAGGTACTGATTAACCTAGTTGCAGGGCAGGAATAAAGAGGTAGACATAGAGAATGGATTTGAGAGCATGGGGTGGGAGGGTGAAGCTGGGGCGAAATGAGAGTGACATTGACATGTATACCCTACCGAACGTAAAATAGTTGGCTGGTGGGAAGCAGCAGCATAGCACAGGGAGATCGGCTCGGTGCTTTGCGATGACCTAGAGGGGTGGGATAGGGAGGGTGGGAGGGAGGCTCAAGAGGGAGGGTGTATGGGGACATGTGTATGCATTCGGCTGATTCGCTTTGTTGTGCAACAGAAACTAACACAGTATTGTGAAGCAAGTATACTCCAATGAAGATCTATTAAAAAAAACACACATTTATTTTCTTACGGTTCTTAGTGGGTCAAAATTAAAGGGATCATGCTTCCTCTGTGGACATCTGTTTCCTTGCCTTTGCCTGATTCTGGAGGCTGTCCATATTCCTTGGCTGGTGTCTTCTTTCACCCTCAAAGCCCATAGCGTAGCATCTTTAAATACTGCTCTCTTTGCTATAGTCATGGCGTTGCCTTCTCTCTTCTGTCTCAGTCGCCAAATGTCCCTCTACTTCCCTCTTATAAGGACACTGTGATCATATTTAGGGCCCAACTGGATAATGCAGGATTACCTCCCCCATCTCAAGGTCCTTAAATTAATCAATATCTACCAAGCTCTTTTTGCAATTTAAGGTAACGTATTCACAAGTTCCAGGGGTTAGGACCTGGACATCTCTGGGGATCACTCTTCAGCCCTCCAGAGTTCCTTTAATGAGTAAATCCTGGGGAACCCTGGAGCAGAGCAGGGACTAGGGTGGGGCGAATGAAGCACTCAGGGCCTGAGACTTAAGGAGTCCGTCACTTTCAGGATTATCCTGGGTGAGGGATCAGCTCCTGAAAATGAGTGTGCCTTTAAATTTTGTGCACTAGATGCCTTGCTCACCTTACCCTAGTCTGGATCCTGTCTTGGAGTGGCAGAACAGAGCTGGAGCAGAAATAGGTGGGGCTATGTCTAGGCAGCAGGCCTGAGACAGTCCAATCGAGTTCCTGCTGGTTCCAGGAGCTGAGATGTGTTTGCCTGAATGACTGTGTGTGTGTGTGTGTGTGTGTGTGTGTGTGTGTGTATGTGTACATTGAGTGAGAGACAAGGAGGAAGAGATAGAGCAGTAGAATGATCCCCCTTGATCACAAGAGTAAGTAACACCCCTCTCTCGTAACACCCCAGAGTGGACTGGGTTTCATTCAGATGGAGCTAGTCTTGGAGTGGCCTTGCCTATTTGAGAATGGGATCCCAGGCCAGATAGGGAATGAGCTTGTCTGAGTTTGCCAACATGGACACCACCGAGGACCAGATGAACACCCCCTGGAAGGTACATGCAGCAGGGAAAAGTGATGAGAAGATCACTGATTGACATCTATTAAAACAACTCCTGGGGAATGAGGCCTCGAAGAGGAAATGAAATGCAGACATGACACATCGTGGACATACATCCAGAACGTCTTGTCTATGAGTTCCATTGAGCAACGATGTTCCTTTCCTCCTGGTACCCCACTAGGACCAGAAGCTTTTTGTGTACCATTTGTTCTAGAGCTCCAGTCTCTCTAGGAAGCTCAACGAAGAATAGCTCCTTCCTCAGTCCTGGGCCTGGCTGTCTTCCTCCACACCTCCTCCTTCTCTCCCTCATACACTTCAAGCCGGGAGAACAGTGGCTCATGCTAATTATATAGTAACCGGAGAAGAAAAAAAAAAATACAGACTTTTTTTTTTCTTCCCAACAGCATCTGGGACTTTCTATTTATTTGTCCGCTATTTATAACTCACTCGGACAAGGAGGTCTTATCTCCTCCCACCACCATTTCCCCAAGTGAAATTTCCCTAGGGTGGATCCAGTTTTATCTAAATTGGTTGGACAGAGGAGTACAGCATATATAATCCATACTGAAAGAGATAAGGTTTTCTCCTTGTATTTGATATAAAAATAACCGACAAGCAAAATGAGCATGATAGGGAAAAATTAATTTACTTCCCTGCCTAATTAGTAGATGCAGGATAAATGTATCTGCTTAGCTCCCTAATTATAATAATACTTAGCAGTTACATGAAACTCTTCATCATCAGAAATACCACCCTCTTCTGGCACTAAATAATTAATCTTCATCACTCCTATGTGAGCATCTTATCTGAGCAAGAGAAGTACCATGAGATTGGAGGAGAGCAGAAGATCAGAGTGAGGTGCTAAGGCCACCCCTTATCGTTAAGGCAGAAGCTGCTTCCTGTGTCCAGGTCCCCTGGCATCAGGACCTGGGGGCTCAGGGACAATCTGTCCACCTCAGACAGCTCAGCGCTCTGCCAGCTACAGCAGGAAGCTCACCACCGAGTCCCAGAGCTTGCGGATTCCAGCCTGCCTGGCTGTGTAGCTAGAATCCTCCTCCCACAGTGAGTGAGGCCACAGTGGATCCAAGCAGAGGGTGCTTCCAGGTGCCACGCTGGAGCAAGGAGCGGTCCCAGATGAGTCCCTCTGGCGCCTTCAGTCTGTTAATGGGCTTTCTGCCCAGTTCCTGGTTTGATGTGCATTTGCTCAGCCCTACTTTTTCCTATTTCCTGTGGTGGGATCCAACTCCTGGCACCTCTTGTGTCAACTCAGAGTTCCTGCTAATGCCTGTGACTCTTACCTTCACCATGTAACAGAAAATTCTTGGCCTCCAAGCCCTGTGGCCTCACAGAACCCGAGCCTTAGATTAGATACCTTCAGCAGATACAATTTCAGCCTCCAGTAGAGTCAGGTTTGCTGCTCCATCCTCCTGAGTTACAAGGGTGTTGCCTACTTGCCATCCTGGGGGTATGGACACAATCTTCTCCCCACCCCCATCTCATGCCTTCCTCACCCTTCTCCTCCCGCCGGGAGCTCTCAGCTTGCCCCTAGCCTGGACCATGCCAGCCAGGGCAGGAGCCTTTGTCCAGGACCAGGACTCAGGTCGTAGATGAAGCAGAAGTGTGCCCTGTCTCCCTGCCCCTTACACTTGAAACTTGCCAGGAGCTGCAGAAACCCCTATTGTCTACAGATATTGGAAACACATTAGTATTATGAAAGAAAGAAAAAAAAATCCAATACAATCATCATTCTGTTTGGTGCTTAATAGACCCTCAATGAAGTTTGTTTAAAAAACATTTCTTTTATTTATTTTTTTTTACATCTTTATTGGAGTATAATTGCTTAACAATGGTGTGTTAGTTTCTGCTTTATAACAAAGTGAATCAGTTATACATATACATATGTTGCCATATCTCTTCCCTCTTGCGTCTCCCTCCCTCCCACCCTCCCTATCCGACCCCTCTAGGTGGTCACAAAGCACTGAGCTGATCTCCCTCTGCTATGCGGCTGCTTCCCACTAGCAATCTATTTTATGTTTGGTAGTGTATATATGTCCATGCCACTCTCTCACTTTGTCACAGCTTACCCTTCCCACTCCCCATATCCTCAAGTCCATTCTCTAGTAGGTCTGTGTCTTTATTCCTGTCTTACCCCTAGGTTCTTCATGACATTTTTTTTTCCTTAAATTCCATATATATGTGTTAGCTACGGTACTTGTCTTTCTCTTTCTGACTTGCTTCACTCTGTATGACAGACTCTAGGTCTATCCACCTCATTACAAATAGCTCAATTTCATTTCTTTTTATGGCTGAGTAATATTCTATTGTATATATGTGCCACATCTTCTTTATCCATTCATCCAGTGATGGACACTTAGGTTGTTTCCATCTCTGGGCTATTGTAAATAGAGCTGCAGTGAACATTTTGGTACATGAGTCTTTTTGAATTATGGTTTTCTCAGGGTATATGCCCAGTAGGGGAATTGCTGGGTCATACGGTACTTCTATTTGTAGTTTTTTAAGGAACCTCCATACTGTTCTCCATAGTGGCTGAACCAATTCTCGTTCCCACCAGCAGTGCAAGAGTGTTCCCTTTTCTCCACACCCTCTCCAGCATTTATTGTTTCTACATATTTTGATGATGGCCATTCTGACTGGTGTGAGATGATATCTCATTGTAGTTTTGATTTGTATTTCTCTAATGATTAATGATGTTGAGCATTCTTTCATGTGTCTGTTGGAAATCTGAATATCTTCTTTGGAAGGATGTCTATTTAGGTCTTCTGCCCATTTTTGGATTTGGTTGTTTGTTTTTTTGTTACTGAGCTGTATGAGCTGCTTGTAGATTTTGGAGATTAATCCGTTGTCAGTTGCTTCATTTGCAAATATTTTCTCCCATTCTGAGGGTTGTCTTTTCATCTTGTTTATGGTTTCCTTTGCTGTGCAAAAGCTTTTATGTTTCATTAGGTCCCATTTGTTTATTTTTGTTTTTATTTCCATTTCTCTAGGAGGTGGGTCAAAAAGGATCTTGCTGTGATTTATGTCATAGAGTGTTCTGCCTATGTTTTCCTATAAGAGTGTGATAGTTTCTGGCCTTACATTTAGGTCTTTAATCCATTTTCAGCTTATTTTTGTGTGTGGTGTTAGGGAGTGATCTAATCTCATACTTTTACATGTACCGGTCCAGTTTTCCCAGCACCACTTATTGAACAGGCTGTCCTTTCTCCACTGTACTTTCCTACCTCCTTTATCAAAGATAAGTTGACCATATGTGCGTGGGTTTATCTCTGGGTTTTCTATCCTGTTCCATTGATCTATATTTCTGTTTTACTGCCAGTACCGTAGTGTCTTGATTACTGTAGCTTTGTAGTATAGTCTGAAGTCAGGGAGCCTGATTCCTCCAGCTCCGTTTTTCGTTCTCAAGATTGCTTTGGCTATTTGGGGTCTTTTGTGTTTCCATACATATTGTGAAATTTTTTGTTCTAGTGCTGTGAAAAATGCCAGTGGTAGTTTGATAGGGATTGCATTGAATCTGTAGATTGCTTTGGTAGTAGAGTCATTTTCACAATGTTGATTCTTCCAATTCAAGAACATGGTATATCTCTCCATCTATTTGTATCATCTTTAATTTATTTCATCAGTCCGTCCTAAATTTTCTGTATACAGGTCTTTTGTCTCCTTAGGTAGGTTTATTCCTAGATAGTTTTTTTCTTTGTGTTCAATGGTAAATGGGAGTGTTTCCTTGATTTCACTTTCAGATTTTTCATCCTTAGTGTATAGGAATGAAAGAGATTTCCATGCATTAATTTTGTATCCTGCTACTTTACCAAATTCATTGATTAGCTCTAGTACTTTTCTGGTAGCATCTTTAGGATTCTCTATGTATAGGATCATGTCATCTGCAAACAGTGACAGCTTTACCTCTTCTTTTCCGATTTGGATTCCTTTTATTTCCTTTTCTTCTCTGATTGCTGTGGCTAAAACTTCCAAAACTATGTTGAATAAGAGTGGTGAGAGTGGGCAACCTTGTCTTCTTCCTGATCTTAGTGGAAATGCTTTCAGTTTTTCACCATTGAGGACGATGTTGGCTGTGGGCTTGTCATATATGGCCTTTATTATGTTGAGGAAAGTTCCCTCTATGCCTACTTTCTGCAGGGTTTTTATCATAACTGGGTGTTGAATTTTGTCAAAAGCTTTCTGTGCATCTATTGAGATGATCATATGGTTTTTCTCCTTCAGTTTGTTAATATGGTTTATCACATTGATAGATTTGCGTATATTGAAGAATCCTTGCATTCCTGGAATAAACCCCACTTGATCATGGTATGTGATCCTTTTAATGTGCTGTTGGATTCTGTTTGCTAGTATTTTGTTGAGGATTTTTGCATCTATGTTCATCAGTGATACTGTCCTGTAGTTTTCTTTCTTTGTGACATCCTTGTCTGGTTTTGGTATCAGGGTGATGGTGGCCTCGTAGAATGAGTTTGGGAGTGTTCCTCCCTCAGCTATATTTTGGAGAGTTTGAGAAAAATAGGTGTTAGCTCTTTTCTAAATGTTTGATAGAATTCACCTGTGAAGCCATCTGGTCCTGGGCTTTTGTTTGTTGGAAGATTTTTAACCACAGTTTCAGTGCTTGTGATTGGTCTGTTCATATTTTCTATTTCTTCCTGATTCAGTCTTGGAAAGTTGTGCCTTTCTAAGAATTTGTCCATTTCTTCCAGGTTGTCCATTTTATTGGCATAGAGTTGCTTGTAGTAATCTCTCATGATCTTTTGTATTTCTGCAGTGTCAGTTGTTACTTCTCCTTTTTCATTTCTAATTCTATTGATTTGAGTCTTCTCCCTTTTTTTCTTGATGAGTCTGGCTAATGGTTTATCAATTTTGTTTATCTTCTCAAAGAACCAGCTTTTAGTTTTATTGATCTTTGCTATCGTTTCTTTTTCATTTATTTCTGATCTGATCTTTATGATTTCTTTCCTTCTGCTAACTTTGGGTTTTTTTTGTTCTTCTTTCTCTAATTGCTTTAGGTGCAAGATTAGGTTGTTTATTCGAGATGTTTCCTGTTTCTTAAGGTAGGATTGTATTGTTATAAATTTCCCTCTTAGAACTGCTTTTGCTGCATCCCATAGGTTTTGGGTCATCGTGTCTCCATTTTCATTTGTGTCTAGGTATTTTTTGATTTCCTCTTTGATTTCTTCAGTGATCACTTCGTTATTAAGTAGTGTATTGTTTAGCCTCCATGTGTCTGTATTTTTTACAGATCTTTTCCTGCAATTGATATCTAGTCTCATCGCGTTGTGGTCGGAAAAGATACTTGATACAATTTCAATTTTCTTAAATTTACCAAGGCTTGATTTGTGACACAAAATATGATCTATCCTGGAGAATGTTCCATGAGCACCTGAGAAAAATGTGTATTCTGTTGTTATTGGATGGAGTGTCCTATAAATATCAATTAAGTCCATCTTGTTTAATGTATCATTGAAAGCTTGTGTTTCCTTATTTATTTTCATTTTGGATGATCTGTCCATTGGTGACAGTGGGGTGTTAAAGTCCCCTACTATGAATGTGTTACTGTCGATTTCCCCTTTTATGGCTGTTAGTATTTGCCTTATGTATTGAGGTGCTCCTATGTTGGGTGCATAAATATTTACAATTGTTATATCTTCTTCTTGGATCAATCCCTTGATCCTTATGTAGTGTCCTTCTTTGTCTCTTCTAATAGTCTTTATTTTAAAGTCTATTTTGTCTAATTTGAGAATTGCTATTCCCGCTTTCTTTTGGTTTCCATTTGCATGGAATATCTTTTTCCATCCCCTTACTTTTAGTCTGTATGTGTCTCTAGGTCTGAAGTGGGTCTCTTGTAGACAGCATATATATGGGTCTTGTTTTTGTATCCATTCATCCAGTCTGTGTCTTTTGGTGGGAGCATTTAATCGATTTACTTTTAAGGTAATTATCGATATGTATGTTCCTATTCCCATTTTGTTAATTGCTTTGGGTTTATTATTTGTCTTTTCCTTCTCTTGTGTTCTTGCCTAGAGAAGATCCTTTAGCATTTGTTGTAAAGCCGGTTTGGTGGTGCTGAACTCTCTCAGCTTTTGCTTGTCTGTAAAGGTTTTAATTTCTCCATCAAATCTGAACGAGATCCTTGCTGGGTAGAGTTATCTTGGTTGTAGGTGTTTCTCCGTCACTTTAAATATGTCCTGCCAGTCCCTTCTGGCTTGCAGAGTTTCTGCTGAAAGATAGCTGTTAACCTTATGGGGATTTCCTTGTGTGTTATTTGTTGTTTTTCCCTTGCTGCTTTTAATATGTTTTCTTTGTATTTAATTTTTGACAGTTTAATTAATATGTGTCTTGGCATGTTTCTCCTTGGATTTATCCTGTATGGGACTCTCTGTGCTTCCTGGACTTGATTAACTATTTCCTTTCCCATATTAGGGAAGTTTTCAACTATAATCTCTTCTAATATTTTCTCAGTTCCTTTGTTTATCTCTTCTTCTGGAACCCCTATAATTCGAATGTTGGTGCATTTAATGTTGTCCCGGAGGTCTCTGAGACTGTCCTCAGTTAATTTCATTCTTTTTTCTTTATTCTGCTCTGTAGTACTTATTTCCACTATTTTATCTTACAGGTCACTTATCCGTTCTTCTGCTTCAGTTTTTCTGGTATTGATCCCTTCTACAGTATTTTTAATTTCATTTATTGTGTTGTTCATCATTGCTTGTTTCATCTTTAGTTCTTCTAGGTCCTTGTTAAATGTTTCTTGCATTTTCTCTATTCTATTTCCAAGATTTTGGATCATCTTTACTATCATTATTCTGAATTCTTTTTCAGGTAGACTGCCTATTTCCTCTTCATTTGTTAGGTCTGGTGGGTTTTTATCTTGCTCCGTCATCTGCTGTGTGTTTCTCTGTCTTCTCACGTTGCTTATCTTACTGTGTTTGGGGCCTCCTTTTTGCAGGCTTCAGGTTCATAGTTCCCGTTGTTTTTGGTGTCTGTCCCCAGTGGCTAAAGTTGGTTCAGTGGGTTGTGTAGGCTTCCTTGTGGAGGGGACTAGTGCCTGTGTTCTGCTGGATGAGGCTGGATTAAAAAACTACATTTCAGCTGCTTTTCTAAGGCCTTATTTTTTGTGACTTTCAGAAAAAAGGAAACACATAGCCAAGTGATGAAGAGTATCTACAACTATGAGATCTTGCCTTTATCTTGTAGACAGGGATGGGGAAAGGGAGATCAAGAAAAACAATCATTACTTAAATTGCATCTTCACTGTGTTTTTGTTTTTTCCCTTTTATAAACATAATAGGCCATAAATATCACTTACATTTAAAATTTGTTAAAGCTCGAAGCTACTATAATGAGATAAGAATTATAAGTTCTAATTATGTGCTTTGAGGCAATGTAATTATGCAGTGGTTTGGGGGGAAAAAAATGAACGCAGCATAACAGTCTCCTTCTTTCTCGTTTCCTTAATTTTGGGCTTTATCCGTAAGCAAGGAAGAAGATCTGACTCCTACCAATTATTCCTCCACAGTTCAGCTAACAGTGTATTTCTGGTTCAATCATATGGGTACAGAAATAGGAGGAGGCAAAGAAATGAACACATTTGCTACATCTTCTCACAATGTGACTGTGAGGTGGTTAACTCTTAATGCCACTTCTCAAATCAGAAATCTGACTCCATAGGTTCCGTCTGATGTCAAATGCCACTATCTATTTCTGTTTGTCACACACTGGGCTAGTTCAGAGCATCATTCAGGGTGGGGAAGGTGACAGTAGAAGGTTCTGACAAAGGAAAGACTGAGCAGGGCATGATGCTGCCAAGAAATCACTGAGGCACCAGCATGTGGGAGGGTCATCCTCGTTCTTCAAGGAACCCAGGTCTGCAATGAGAGTGAAAGCTTTAGGAGGTCAGGTTTCCATTTGATACTGAAAGGAAACTGCTGAACCATCGGAGCTCTTGCTCTGGACTAGGGAGTTTTCTGGAGATGAATAAGCAAAGGAAAGGAATAGACTCCTCAGGGATGTAGTGGAAGAAATACAATCTGCAATCAGATAACCGCTTCTCTTGAGGTCATTTCCAACTCTGAGGTGCTCTGACTCTGTATTTGAACTCTCTGTGTCTCAAAGTCCTCATCCCCGAAGAAAGAGAAGTTGGATTAAAGCCTAAACAAATGCTTTCAGTTTTATAGATGTGTGTACGTGTGTGTCCTTAAATGCAACCTACGCTTAAGTCAAACTTGTGAAGACTCCACATTGCACAGCTGTATTCAGCATGCTAACTACATTTTCCGGAAGAAAGAATAAGGAGATTATATTTCCTGACCCATGATTGGTTGATTAATAAAAACAATGGGGGAGAACAGAATTGTTATCCTACTTAGACTGATAGAAGACGACAGTGAGGGATGATGTTCACAGCTGGGTGGCCAGAGTTTTACTCAGAGGATGCCTATCTTATTTTCATAATAAAAACAGCCAACATATAATGTAACTTGTACCTTCTGCTTTCCAAGTGTATTCTATGCATTTCCCATATTTAATCTGCATGACGAATTATTATTATTGATTATCCTTCCCATTACACAGAAGGAGAGAATGAAGCTCAGATAAGATGGGTGGTGTACCCCAAATTCCCAGTCTGGTTCTGAAGCCCCTGCATTCTCCACTGCACCCTCTGCCCAAGCATAATCAGAGAAACCAAAACTCAAAGAGTTAAAACATGATCCATTGTCATAAATTCATAAGAAATTATTTGTAAGTAATGTGGGCCTATAAAGGAGGCAGCACAAGCCCTCTGCCGTCTCTGAGTCCGTGGTGTTCCGTGTGACTTGGACATGGGAGCCCATGGCTTTGTAGGCTGCCTTTGCTAGTGATCGTGCCGCAGAGCACCCGCTAGAAATTATGCCAATCGCACTTCACACCCAGACCCCCTGTAAAGAAACCTCCACCTGGGTTCTTCCCACACAGCTTCCTTACTCATCCACAAAACCAGCTTCTCTGAGATCCCCAGCGCCACTATCTGTCCTCGGCTACAACACCTTCAAAGGTTAAAGACAAACACATTCTCTTTTTCAGAAAATTAATTCTGCTTCACACTGACATATGCTGTATTGACAAAGGACCGCAGGCCTTTCTCTCCCCCAAATTTTCAGAACAGAAGGTCTCTGTCCAAAATAGAAGTGTATGTTACACTGTTCCCATAAAGTAAGGAGACAAGAAGAGTCTCAGAGCCACAAACATTCTATTTCCAAGTTCAGAGCAAACAAAAAATATGTCATCCCAGAGGGGATGAATTTGGAGGGAAGGGGGAGCGAGACATGCAAACTTTATTCTATGTTTAAATCCCAGCATATGGGCCATTCCTATTTTGGTATGACAAATACTGACTTCCATGTTTTGTAATTAATGATATAAAAAGAGGAGCTAAGCTACATTTGAAGGTCCCAGTAGGCTGTCCCCCTACCAGTAGTGTGGAGACCCTGTGCCATCTTGCAGGTTAGATTTGAGGAAGTCAGTTGGCATTGCCCTGTTTGAGAACAGAGTGCAGATGCGAATCTGGACCAGGGTACTTATTTCTCCGGATAAATCTCATTTTCTGTGATCAACTTTTAGCAACTTATTGTATCCCTAAGATGCAACCTTCCAGGATCCAGGGTTGTTGGGAGGCCCCTTGAAGGTGCTGGGCTGATGGACGGATGTTTCTGAAGGCTAGTGATGGGGATGTGCCGCCTGAGCCCTAGTCAAGGAGAGCAGCGCTCTGTATGGGCCAAACTCAGGTCTCAGTAGATCTCTGGGCCATTCCCATTTGTCAGGCTAACTGGAAAAGCACTTGAGAAGTCAAATGAAATAAATCCTCTACCTCTTTCCCATGAATGGAAGTGGGCTAGTTCTCACAGTCCATGTACATGGTGCTACTAACACCAGGACCCATGTCCCTGGACCCCAGAGTGTAGCCCTTCTCTGTGCCCAAGCTGCATCCCTATTCCTCACCTTGGCTAGCCTTTGACCTAGATCATGTTCCTAATTACGACTGCAGACTATAGTTCTACAGTGATTCCCGGCTGCTCCAAAATTCCACAGCTAGATCTTTCATCCCAGAATGCTCATTTAGCAGTTCACCAACTGAGCTGTAGGAAACGTGTAGCTTCCTTTTTTATTTTTTTCTCCAATGAGACATGATGCATCAGTAGCTTGGAGTTGAAAACAGAATAGTCCACTCAGGGCTACCCACCAGCCTTGCTCAAAGTTCTGTCTAGGTTTCCAAAGTTTTGCATATGTCAGGATTTTCAGGTGGTGTGGGAAGTAACTTGTTTAGGTCCTTGTTTACCATGCTGCCTATGCTCAGACTTCATGGCTCGCATTGGGTTTGGGGGTCTCAGTCCACACAGATGACCACAGTCTCTGGTTTCCCATCCTCAGGCTCCTAGCTGTGCAGCTCTCCCTTAGCTCACTCAGGCACCTTTTTATGATACAGGAGACTTAGTGCCTGTAACCACATCACCTGGGACTTGAGAAACCATCGTTTCCCCAAGGCCATGTTACTCCTGGTGCAGAGGGATGCTTTCCTTCTCTGGAAGCCTCCTGTGCTAGAAAAACTCTGAGCCCCTTTCAGGGCTGTGTGCAACTGACATGCCTGCAGCCATTTCCATTCTGAATTTTGATCACTTCCCCTGGGCTCCGTCTGAGGAAAGAGGCATAGTGTCACTTTGAATTTTATTTTGCATTCTATCAAAAGTAGCAGTTTACCCAAAAGTTTAGCTCAATACTCATTCTCCCACCAACATCTACTTTGCTCTGGCAAGTGGATTCCCTTTTTTACTGTATCTTTGAAATTATTGTTTCTAAAGGCATTCCAACAAATTTTAGTATTTAAATTTTCTTTCTGCTAGGACTTGGACAATTCATATATGAAATAAAGAATTCATGAGTGGAGTGTGTGTGTGAGTGTGTGTGTGTGTGTGTACTCATGAGAATGCATGTTTTATAATTTACTAATTAAATCTTTTTTCTACCTCAACCGATCTTTTAAATATGATCATGTGATTGCTTGCCTTTATTTTATTAATGTGGTAAATTACATTAATTGATTTTCAAATGTTTAATCAAACTTTAATTCCTGGAATTAAAAAAAAGAACTTTGTTAAAAGAGCACATTTGCTTTTCTGTAACTCTGGATTTGGTTTAATAATGAGTGTTCAGGAATTTGGCTCCTATGTTCGTCAAGAGATTGCCCTTCCTTGCAGACCCCTTGTAAGCTTTTGCTATCGTTATACTGATCTCATAAAATGAACTAGGCAGAATTCCCTCTTATTCTATTATCTGGACAAGTTCATTAACATCTGTATCTTTTCTTTCACAAATATTTGGTAGAGTTCACTGGTCAAAGCCTTTCAGCCTTCAGTTGTTCTTGTGGTTGGGCTGTTGTCTGGTGGGAAGTATATCTTCTAGAGTTTTAATTTCTTTAATAGATCTAGGAATTGGCAGATTATTTATGTCTCTTTGTGTCAAGTTTGGTTAAGTAGTATTCTCTAGGAACTTATCTCACCAAAATTTTCAAAATTATAGTGTCCTCTTATTATCTTTTAAAACTGGCGTCGGATTCTGTTGGGATGGTTTTCATTTCTAACGGAGTTTATGCCATCTAAACTTTTTTTTTTTTTTTTTGCGATATGCGGGCCTCTCACTGTTGTGGCCTCTCCCGTTGCGGGGCACAGGCTCCGGTCACGCAGCCTCAGCGGCCATGGCTTACGGGCCCAGCTGCTCCGCGGCATGTGGGATATTCCCGGACCAGGGCACGAACCCGTGTCCCCTGCATCGGCAGGCGAACTCTCAACCACTGCGCCACCAGGGAAGCCCCCATCGAGCCATTTTTGCTTGTTCATTGCTTCCAGTAGTTTATCAATTACATTAGTCTTTTTTTTTTATACATCTTTATTGGAGTATAATTGCTTTACAATGGTGTGTTAGTTTCTGCTTTATAACAAAGTAAATCACTTATACATATGTTACCATATCTCTACCCTCTTGCGTCTCCCTCCCTCCCCCCCTCCCTATCCCACCCCTCCAGGTGATCACAAAGCGCCGAGCTGACCTCCCTGTTCTATGCGGCTGCTTCCCACTAGCTATCTATTTTACGTTTGGTAGTGTATATATGTCCATGCCACTCTCTCACTTTGTCACAGCTTACCCTTCCCACTCCCCATATCCTCAAGTCCATTCTCTAGTAGGTCTGTGTCTTTATTCCTGTCTTACCCTTAAGTTCTTCATGACATTTTTTTTCTTAAATTCCATATATATGTGTTAGCATACGGTATTTGTGTTTCTCTTTCTTACTTACTTCACTCCGTATGACAGACTCTAGGTCCATCCACCTCATTACAAATAGCTCAATTTCGTTTCTTTTTATGGCTGAGTAATATTCCATTGTATATATGTGCCACATCTTCTTTATCCATTCATCTGTTTATGGACACTTAGGTTGTTTCCATCTCCGGGCTATTGTGAATAGAGCTGCAATGAACATTTTGGTACATGAGTCTTTTTGAATTATGGTTTTCTCAGGGTATATGCCCAGTAGTGGGATTGCTGGGTCATATGGTAGTTCTATTTGTAGTTTTTTAAGGAACCTCCATACTGTTCTCCATAGTGGCTGTATCAATTTACATTCCCACCAACAGTGCGGGAGGGTTCCCTTTACTCCACACCCTCTCCAGCATTTATTATTTGTAGTCATTTTGATGATGGCCATTCTGACTGGTGTGAGATGATATCTCATTGTAGTTTTGATTTGCATTTCTCTAATGATTAATGATGTTGAGCATTCTTTCATGTGTTTGTTGGCACTCTGTATATCTTCCTTGGAGAAATGTCTATTTTGGTCTTCTGCCCATTTTTGGATTGGGTTGTTTTTTCTTTTGTTATTGAGCTGCATGAGCTGCTTATAAATTTTGGAGATTAATCCTTTGTCAGTTGCTTCATTTGCAGATATTTTCTCCCATTCTGAGAGTTGTCTTTTGGTCTTGTTTATGGTTTCCTTTGCTGTGCAAAAGCTTTGAAGTTTCATTAGGTCCCATTTGTTTATTTTTGTTTTTATTTCCATTTCTCTAGGAGGTGGGTCAAAAAGGATCTTGCTGTGATTTATGTCATAGAGTGTTCTGCCTATGTTTTCCTCTAAGAGTTTGATAGTTTCTGGCCTTACATTCAGGTCTTTAATCCATTTTCAGCTTATTTTTGTGTGTGGTGTTAGGGAGTGATCTAATCTCATACTTTTACATGTACCTGTCCAGTTTTCCCAGCACCACTTATTGAACAGGCTGTCCTTTCTCCACTGTACATTCCTGCCTCCTTTATCAAAGATAAGGTGACCATATGTGCATGGGTTTATCTCTGGACTTTCTATCCTGTTCCATTGATCTATCTTTCTGTTTTTGTGCCAGTACCATACGGTCTTGATTAATGTAGCTTTGTAGTATAATCTAAAGTCAGGGAGCCTATTTCCTCCAGTTCTGTTTTTCTTTCTCAAGATTGCTTTGGCTATTTGGGGTCTTTTGTGTTTCCATATAAATTGTGAAATTTTTTGTTCTAGTTCTGTGAAAACTGCCAGTGGTAGTTTGATAGGGATTGCATTGAATCTGTGGATTGCATTGAATCTGTAGAGTGCTTTGGTATAGAGTCATTTTCACAATGTTGATTCTTCCAATCCAAGAACATGGTATATCTCTCCATCTATTTGTATCATCTTTAATTTCTGTCATCAGTGTCATAATTTTCTGCATACAGGTCTTTTGTCTCCTTAGGTAGGTTTATTCCTAGATATTTTATTCTTTTTGTTGCAATGGTAAATGGGAGTGTTTTCTTGTTTTCACTTTCAGGTTTTTCATCCTTAGTGTATAGGAATGCCAGAGATTTCTGCACATTGATTTTGTATCCTGCTACTTTACCAAATTCATTGATTAGCTCTAGTAGTTTTCTGGTAGCATCTTTAGGATTCTCTATGTATAGTATCATGTCATCTGCAAACAGTGACAGTTTTACTTCTTCTTTTCCGATTTGGATTCGTTTTATTTCCTTTTCTTCTCTGATTGCCGTGGCTAAAACTTCCAAAACTATGTTGAATAAGAGTGGTGAGAGTGGGCAACCTTGTCTTGTTCCTGATCTTAGTGGAAATGCTTTCAGTTTTTCACCATTGAGGACGATGTTGGCTGTGGGTTTGTCATATATGGCCTTTATTATGTTGAGGAAAGTTCCCTCTATGCCTACTTTCCGGAGGGTTTTTATCATAACTCGGTGTTGAATTTTGTCAAAAGCTTTCTGTGCATCTATTGAGATGATCATATGGTTTTTCTCCTTCAATTTGTTAATATGGTGTATCACATTGATTGATTTGCGTATATTGAAGAATCCTTGCATTCCTGGAATAAACCCCACTTGATCATGGTGTATGATCCGTTTAATGTGCTGTTGGATTCTGTTTGCTAGTATTTTGTTGAGGATTTTTGCATCTATGTTCATCAGTGATATTGTCCTGTAGTTTTCTTTCTTTGTGACATCCTTGTCTGGTTTTGGTATCAGGGTGATGGTGGCCTCGTCGAATGAGTTTGGGAGTGTTCCTCCCACTGCTATATTTTGGAAGAGTTTGAGAAGGATAGGTGATAGCTCTTCTCTAAATGTTTGATAGAATTCGCCTGTGAAGCCATCTGGTCCTGGGCTTTTGTTTGTTGGAAGATTTTTAATCACAGTTTCAATTTCAGTGCTTGTGATTGGTCTGTTCATATTTTCTATTTCTTCCTGATGCAGTCTTGGCAGGTTGTGCCTTTCTAAGAATTTGTCCATTTCTTCCAGGTTGTCCATTTTATTGGCATAGAGTTGCTTGTAGTAATCTCTCATGATCTTTTGTATTTCTGCAGTGTCAGTTGTTACTTCTCCTTTCTCATTTCTAATTCTATTGATTTGAGTCTTCTCCCTTTTTTTCTTGATGAGTCTGGCTAATGGTTTATCAATTTTGTTTATCCTTTCAAAGAACCAGCTTTTAGTTTTATTAATCTTTGCTATCGTTTCCTTCATTTCTTTTCCATTTATTTCTGATCTGATCTTTATGATTTCTTTCCTTCTGCGAACTTTGGGGGTTTTTTGTTCTTCTTTCTCTAATTGCTTTAGGTGCAAAGTTAGGTTGTTTATTCGAGATATTTCCTGTTTCTCAAGGTAGGATTGTATTGCTATAAACTTCCCTCTTAGAACTGCTTTTGCTGCATCCCATAGATTTTGAGTCGTCATGTCTCCATTGTCATTTGTTTCTAGGTATTTTTTGATTTCCTCTTTGATTTCTTCAGTGATCACTTCGTTATTAAGTAGTGTATTGTTTAGCCTCCATGTGTTTGTAATTTTTACAGATCTTTTTCTGTAATTGATATCTAGTCTCATAGCGTTGTGGTCGGAAAAGATACTTGATACAATTTCAATTTTCTTAAATTTACCAAGGCTTGATTTGTGACACAAAATATGATCTATCCTGGAGAATGTTCCATGAGCATTTGAGAAAAATGTGTATTCTGTTGTTTTTGGATGGAATGTCCTATAAATATCAATTAAGTCCATCTTGTTTAATGCATTATTTAAAGCTTGTGTTTCCTTATTTATTTTCATTTTGGATGATCTGTCCATTGGTGAAAGTGGGGTGTTAAAGTCCCCTACTATGAATGTGTTACTGTCGATTTCCCCTTTTATGGCTGTTAGTATTTGCCTGATGTATTGAGGTGCACCAAACCAGCTTTACAACAAATGCTAACGGATCTTCTCTAGGCAAGAAACACAAGAGAAGGAAAAGACCTATAATAACAAACCCCAAACAATTAAGAAAATGGGAATAGAAACATATATATCGATAATTACCCTAAATGTAAATGGATTAACTGCTTCCAACAAAAGACACAGACTGGCTGAATGGATACAAAAACAAGACCCATATATATATATATATGGTATATATATACTTCAGACCTAGAGACACATACAGACTGAAAGTGAGGGGATGGAAAAAGATATTCCATGCAAATGGAAACCAAAAGAAAGCTGGAGTATCAATTCTCATATCAGACAAAATAGACTTTAAAATAAAGACTGTTAGAAGAGACAAAGAAGGACACTACATAATGATCAAGGGATCGATCCAAGAAGAAGATATAACAATTGTAAATATTTATGCACCCAACATAGGAGCACCTCAATACATAAGGCAAATAAATTAGTCTTTTCAAATAACTTTGTGCCTTTGTTTAGTTTCTATAAAATGGATATGTTTTTGATTTTAGTAAGTTTTCTAGTCCTCATTGTGTCCTTCCTTCTACCCTTTTTGGGTTTAATTTGATACTTTTGTGTGTGTGTGTGTGGTATGCGGGCCTCTCACTGTTGTGGCTTCTCCTGTCACGGAGCACAGGCTCCGGACGCACAGGCTCAGCAGCCATGGATCATGGGCCCATCCGCTCCGCGGCATGTGGAGTCTTCCCGTACTGGGGTACGAACCCATGTCCCCTGCATCGGCAGGCGGACTCTCAACCACTGCGCCACCAGGGAAGCCCTGATACTTTCTTTTAACCTTTTGAAGTAAAGACCTTGCATATATTCTGCATGTTTAAGGTTATAAATTCACCTGGAATCACAGATCTAGAGAGGGATCACAGATTAAATATATTTGCATATTATTTGCATAATAGAAGCATATTTTATTATGATTCAGTTCATTATTTTTGTCTTTGTTCCAGTTTCCAGTTTATATTTTATTCTCTCTCTCTCTCTCTCTCTCTCCCCCCCTCCCCCTCCTTCTCCCTCTCCCTCCCTCCCTTTTTGATTTTGGTATTTGTATTAGTATTTTCTTTTCTACTGCATCTTTGAAATCGTTGTTTCCAAAGGCATTTCAACGATTGGTAGCATCTAAACTGTCTTTCCACTCAGTTTTCGAAATTTCAGTGATTTGGAATTTTCATTCATCCCAGCAATTGGTCAATTTTGGTTACTAGCCAATGTGTTCTTAAAAATAAATGTATATTTTATTGCTGTTCGATACATGGTTTTAATCATTATTTTAATCAAATTTCTTGCTGATTTTTTTGTCTTTTTATTCTTATCGGTGACAAATGGTATATTAATATCATCCACGTTGATCTTGGCTTCATCTTTCTGTAATTTTTTTGTTTTAGTTCCTTCAATATTTGCTTTACATATTTTGAGGCTGTTGTGGGTTGAGTTGAGTCCCCTGGAAAGATACATTGAATTTCCAACCCCTCAAACCTGTAAATATAAACTTATCTGGAAATAGAATCTTTGAATATATAAATTAAAATGAAGTCATACTGGATTAGGGTAGGCTCTAACGAAAAATGAGTGTTCTTATAAGAAGGGAAAGTGGAGACACAGGGAGGAAAATGCCATCTGAAGACACAGAGGCACACATTGGCCCTATCATCAGAACATCATGTGATGATAGAGGCAGAGATTGGAGAGATGCAGCTGCAAACCAAAGAATTCCAGGGATTGACCATCACCACCAGATGCTAGGAAAAGGCAAGGAAGGATTCTACCTGGAGTCTCAGAGTGAACATGGCCCTGCCAACACCTTGATTTCAGACTTCTAGCCTCCAGAATTGTGAGAGAACAAATTTCTGTTGTTTTAAGTCACTCATTTTGTTACAGCAGCCCTTGGAAATTAATGGAGAGGGCATGTTATTAGATACGTAGAAATTTAAAGTTTGTATAATTTCTTGGTGAATTAAAACTTCTATCATTATTACATGTTCCTGTTAATCCATGGTTTTTGCCTTAAAGTTTACTTTGGTATTAATATTACTATTCCTTCTTTCTTTTTAATACTTGCCTGGTTATCTTTTTGGATCTTTTAATTTTCAAACTTTGTGTATTCATTTGTCTCCTATTATATGTATCTTATCAAATTTTAAACTTAGAGCCCTTTAATCTTTGTAATTTAACTGAATTATTTAGTTTTCTTACATCCAGTGTCCATTTTTGTGTTTAAATCTATCATTTTCTTATTTGACACTTTACCATCTCATTTTTTTCTCTCCCTTCCTTTTTTTAGGAATTATCATTAATATTATTATTATTACTATTTACCATTCCCTGCATCCACTTGTTATTAACTTGTTACCCTAGAAAATCCATCATGCATCCTTGAGTAATTAAAGTTCAATGTACATCAGTACTTTTATCATTTATTAGACAAGGCAAAGACATTATAACACAGTGTCTATTTTTAATCACCTCCTACCATACATGGTCTTCTTTTAATTATTTGAATTCTATAGTTTTAACCCCCATCATACATTATTATTGTTTTAATGTACTTAGCATTAATTTATCTTTTATCTACAATTTTACCCTTTCCATTGCTTTTATTCCTTTATGCTCTCTTGAGCTTCTATATGGGATTATTTTTTCCTTCTTCCTGAAATATATACTTTAATATTAGATTTAGTGTGGGCCTGCTGGTGGTAAAGTCTCTAGGTTTTGTGCGTTTGTTTGAAAATATATTTATTTTTGTTTCATATCTGAAGGCTGTTTTGGGTATAGAATTCTAAATTTACAGATTTTTTTTTTCTTTCAACACTTTGAATATATAATTGTCTTTCCTTTTCCATTATTTATAGTGAGAAATCATCTACTAGCCTTATTATTGCCACTTTAATATATGTATCGACCCCTGGCTCAAGGCTCCTTTTAAGATATTTCTCTGTCTTTGGATTGTAGTTGTACTATTATGCGTCTGTGTATGATTTTCAAATGCCTCTCCTGTTTAATATTCAGCTTCTTGAGTATGTGGCTTTGTATTACTTTCCAGTTCATAGAAAACTCTGAGCCATTATCTGTTAAAATATTGATCTTCCACATTTTCTTTTTCTCCTCTCTTCCTGTGAGTTGAATTACACGTATGTTATATCTTTTCAGCATACTTCATATGCCTTTAACTCTATTTTTCTGTATTTTCCTTGCTTTTACTTCTCCATTCTTCAGTATGAATATTTTTCAGTTTTATGTTTCATTCACTAATCCTCTTTTAATTGTGACCAGTTGGCTGATAAGCCCTAAAATGAGTTTTTAAAATTTCGTTATTTAAGTTCTAGGTTTTGCATCTTCCCTATTGCCTCTAGAGATTAAAAGCCTTATTTGCAGTGAGAGTAGTTCACAAAGTTCTACCTATAAGCACTGTTGGGCATCCATTACAGTTGGGTAAAGCAGACAGAAAAAAAATAAAATGAAGAACAAAAAAGAATCTGACTCTGTGTGCAGGGCAGGAATATGTGCTAGGCACAGCCCAAAAGCTAGAGGAGGTGCCAGATGGCTAGGAAGGGATATAATGTCTACCGAAAATTGATGCTTAGTCAAAACATCAGGTACCACCCCCCCAAACAAACACTTGCTGCCCTCCAATAGGCTAATAACTATAGAATGGAAATAACAGTGGAGTACTAACTGTGAAACTACAGGAGACAAACTCCTTCCAGAGCACAGAGTAAAGGAAAGATACAAAGCCAAGAAGGAAGCAGACATTGAGAAATAACTTCTGGAAAACAGCCAACAGTCTAAACCCAAGGAATCACCACAAAGGGACGAGGGACTGTTTAGGGGCAAAACTATTCTGTTTATTTATTGTGTCCGTGGTTATGTGAATCTTTTTTTTTTTCTTTTTTCTTTTTGGCTGTGTTGGGTCTTTGTTGCTGCATGGGCTTCCTCTAGTTGCAGCGAGAGGAGGCTACTCTTCATTGCAGGATGTAGGCTTCTTGTTGCGGTGGCTTCTCTGGTTGTGGAGCACGGGCTCTAGGCACTCGGGCTTCAGTAGTTGCAGCACACAGGCTCAGTAGTTGTGGTGCGCGGGCTCAGTAGTTGTGGATCGTGGGCTCTAGAGCACAGACTCAGCAGTTGGGGCGCATGGACTTAGTTGCTTCGCTGCATGTGGGATCTTCCCGGACCAGGGATCGAACCCGTGTCACCTCCACTGCACCACCAAGGGAGTTCCGGTTATGTGAATCTGTATGTTGAAACATACACCAAGAAAAGGTCAGTTTTGCCATATGGTAACTAAAAAAAAAAATTCTTTTTTAAGAGGAACAGGAAATAAATATATTCTCTCACAAACAAACTCTGAGATACTACATTGCTAACAGATCTACTCAACAAGAAATATCAACAGAAATTCCTGAGGCAAAAAGAATATGATATCATTTGAAAATTTGGATCTAGAAATGAGTATCACTGGAAATAGAATATATTGTGGTGAAATAAAAGCCATAATTTTTACTTTTTAGTTCCTACAGAAGGTAATTGATGTCCTACGGTAAATTTAATATAAATGTATTGTGTGTTTATAACAAGTTTAAAAGTAAAAGATATGATGACATTATCACAAAGGATGAGAGATTGGGAATCTACTCTTGCATGATCCTTACACTTACTGTTATTTGAAGGTAGACTCAGATTTAAAAATATATATTGTAAACTCTTGGGCCACCCCTAAAATATTTAAAGTGGTATAAATAATAAGTCACTAAAGGAAATAAAGTTCTCAAGTAACCCAACAGAAGTTAAAAAAAGAAGAAAAATAAATAAAAAACGGAAGAAATAGAAAAGAGCTAATAAGATGGTAGGTATAAATCCAATACTATCTATAATCACACTGAAAGGAAATGTTATAAAAAATTATTTAGAAGACTGAGATTGTCATACTGAACACAAAGCAAGACCTGACTATTGCTATCTACAAGAAATCACATTAAATAAAAAAATAGATGTTAAAAGTAAAAGGATGAAAAAATATATCATGCAAACACTAACCAAAATAAACTGAAGTAGCTATATTAATTTCACAGAAAGTACATTTGAAACATTAATGTCCAAAGATGGACATTAATTAATGATAAAATAGTTTATCTGAAAAGATACATTAATCCGAAAATAATGCATTTAACAAAGAGCTTCATAATACATGAGGAAAAACTGGTAGAAGTAAAATGAGAGATAGAGCCATTATTAGAATCAGAAGCTTCAACACTTCTCTCTCAATTGATAGTACAAGTAGGCAGAAAAATCAGTAAGTCCCAGCAATTCAAAATGTAATCTGAAGTGACAAATGAATCTAACTGCATTACAAATGGAAAACATAACCACACTAAGGTATGGGAAAAAAAAGAACTTACCTAATTATCTTTGTGAAACAGTGATTTCAAGCAGATGTCATATCATAAGGCTAAGGACAAAAAGAACTGTACGTAAACACTACTGTGTTTGTAGTCTGATTGGTAAATGTATTTCTCACAGGAGTACAGGTTAGTTATTCTAAACTACTTTACATATACACTACGCTTGGACAAAATCATATGTATTTATACAGTGAAAGCCAGGTTTTTCACTGTCAGAGAAAGATGTAACAAATAAGCAAAGAGATAATGCTAGAATGAACACGTGATGTTGGATTGGAGTCATATATATCAGTATGAACTTACATTTTTTAATGTATGTATGAATATATAGAAACAGAAATAAGAATATCTTGATCTCCAAGTACCACTGTGGCCTCCTTGGAGAAATGGACCATTCTAGGGCTGGGACAAGATGAATATAAGATAAGCTTGGAGTTTCTATTGGTGTCAGAATTAAGGAAATGCTTAAAAAAGAAGAAAAATAAAAGCATGGGGGCATGTCAGAAAGTCACAGGAACCAATCTGTAAGAGCTCCTGGTGACCAATGTGTGAATCATTTGAGCAACAAAGTGAAAATAATAGTATTGAGTTATAACCCAAAGAATAAATATATAAATGCATAACTGAATAACTAAATAAATGAGGGATATAAAGGGCAACTTGTCCTTACAGAAGAATCCCAGCTAATAAACACAGAAGAATAACAGAAATGGAAAGTAATCACTAGAATGCCACAGTAATAATTGCTCAAACAAAATCCACTGATAAATGCCAAATTTAGTAGAAGAAATATTAAAGAGAAATAGGGTATTTGTATGTCTTCGAAGTATCTCTCTTGAAATATTTGTTAACTACTATGATGATTTTATTTTTTTAACATCTTTATTGGAGTGTAATTGCTTTACAATGGTGTGTTAGTTTCTGCTTTATAAAAAAGTGAATCAGTTATACATATACATATGTCCCCATATCTCTTCCCCCTTGCGTCTCCCTCCCTCCCACCCTCCCTATCCCACCCCTGTAGGTGGTCACAAAGCACCAAGCTGATCTCCCTGTGCTATGTGGCTGCTTCCCACCAGCTATCTATTTTACGTTTGGTAGTGTATATATGTCCATGCCACTCTCTCACTTTCTCACAGCTTGCCCTTTCCCCTCCCCATATCCTCAAGTCCATTCTCTAGTAGGTCTGTGTCTTTATTCCCGTCTTCTGTTCGCAAATTCCTTGATATTTCTCCCAGGTGGTGAGGCATAATTCCTCACTTCTTAGGCGCGGGTTGGACTTAGTGGATCTAACCAATAAAGTAAGGAAAGGGAAATAATAACTTTACAGTACAGAAACCTGGCAGACACATCTTTAACCAAGTGATCAAGGTTAACATCACCTGTCATATTGATATCACATGCTCCTGATTATGATACAGTATAAAAGGGCCATCACCTCTCAGGTGTTCTTTCCAAAAATGTATAACCTTAGTCCAATCATAGGAACATATACAAATATAGATCAGGGAATGTTTTATAAAACACCTGACCAGTACACTTCAGAAGTGTCAGGGTCACCAAGACAAGGAATAATTGATGACGCACCACCACTTAGATTAAGGGTACATGACAACTAAATGCAAGGGTGGATCCTAGAATTTTTTAAAAAGTGGAAAAACTGAGGAAATGTAAATAAAGTCTATAGTTTAGTTCTTAGTACTTTTCTGACATTAATTTCTTAGTTTTCATCATTGTACCACGGTTATATAAGATGTTAACATGAGGAGAAACTGTGTGCAGGGTATACAGAAACTAGCTTTGCAACACTTCTCTATGTCTGAAATGATTTCAAAAAAATTAAAGAAAAAGTGATATGGAGTTAAATAAGATTCTACTTTGGAAAAAGATGGCCTATATAGCTGTCCTGTTTTGAATTATCACTAACCTTCAGTCAATCCTAGTGGTTTCCAGGTCCTAAGAGTACAGAAATTTTCTCCTCACTGTGAGTCCCTTTGGTGTCATCCAAGTAGGGGTAGATTCAATTTGTTATTCCTTTGGCCCAGCTGGACATGGTTTGGTTCCTGCAAATGCGAATCATAAGTCCTACCAATTTAAAAATGGAAAGTTATTCTTGCAGTCGTTTTTTACATTGTTCATGCCATTTTGCTGAATGTCTCACAAACGGGTATTTTTTTCCCCTAAATTGTCTAATAGATATTCTCTATGAAACATTTCACACATAGGTTAAGTCTCATTAAAACAATTTTGTTTTATAATACTATAAGGCACAGCAGGATTTGTATATTGAATAGTATATATATTTACATACTGTATTGTGTATTTTATTGTATATGTGTGTACCTTTTGTTTTACTTGTGATTTATCCTACAATTAACATTTCCCAGTACATGTAGATAAATACAGTGGCCTTTCTAAGTCTCCTTCTCTGAGGCTGGCAGATTCACACACCCAGTATAGCCATGGTAGTATAAAATAGCTGTTACCAAATTCTGTTGCAAGAAACATTGTTCTCTCCAGAAGTTCCCAGATCAAAGAAACCCATGATAAAATTAATATGAAAATTTGTGTATATTTTATTTCTTACCCAGAGATTTCAAAGCATATTAAAATCTCTAAAATCTAATAGAAAACATAATTCTCTGACTTAGAGATTTCCCAACTGTTTTCATAGAATACCTATCATTTTTGGAAGCCAATTTGGAAAATACTGTGTTGTAATAAACAATATACCATAAGGGCCAAACTGGAATGCTGCTATTTCAAGCTGGTTTATAGCTCATGGTGTCCAGTCCATGAATGAAAGGAGATTTCTAAGCCTGCAGCTGCCTAGAGATGGTCAGATTAGATATATAGAGGAATACACAAGAGTAGAGTCAAGCATTTTGGATAAAGCCTTAAAGATGACACAGGCAAAAAAGCAAAATAAATGTAATATTTAATATTTGTATAACATTATATGATACTTCTCACACGCGCTTCCTTTTTTCTGTGTTTCCGTGGGACCCTGTGGATACTATTTTAATACTTACCATGATGTTTTATAAATACTTATTTGCCAGTTTCTTTTTCACTCATGTAAGCTCCAAGTGGTAAGAAAAATATCATAGTCATACTTATATCATGAATGCTTAGCAATGGCTTAGCACAGAGTTCGAAATAAATACACTTAAATAAATGAAATTTATAAAAGCACCGTGTTTAGAGTTAGTTGTAGCAAAGGTGCAACAACAGGTGAGTTTACAGATTTAAAATTTTAATAATAATAATAATGAAATAAGAATAATATTATGCATTGGGAATTTAGAACAAAAAATAAATAAGTTTTTTAAAATAATGAATACAAAAAGGTTAAAATGCATTAGAAGACAACAATATTCTGTTGTGAAAAATACACATCCAACAAAACAAATAAAAAAGGAAAAAACATGTACAAATAAAGAGAGAAAGAGGAAAGGAGATGTAACAGGAATTCAGAAGAGATGTTTAACTTAATTTTTTTTAACATCTTTATTGGAGTGTAATTGCTTTACAATGGTGTGTTAGTTTCTGCTTTACAACAAAATGAATCAGTTATATATATACAAATGTTCCCATATCTCTTCCCTCTTGCATCTCCCTCCCTCCCACCTTCCCTATCCCACCCCTCCAGGCGGTCACAAAGCACCGAGCTGAACTCCCTGTGCTATGCGGCTGCTTCCCACTAGCTATCTACCTTACGTTTGTTAGTGTATGTATGTCCATGCCTCTCTCTCGCTTTGTCACAGCTTACCCTTCCCCCTCCCCATATCCTCAAGTCCGTTCTCCAGTAGGTCTGTGTCTTTATTTCTGTCTTGACCCTAGGTTCTTCATGACATTTTTTTTCTTAAATTCCATATATATGTGTTAGCATACGGTATTTGTCTTTCTCTTTCTGACTTACTTCACTCTGTATGAAAGACTCTAGGTCTATCCACATCATTACAAATAGCTCAATTTCGTTTCTTTTTATGGCTGAGTAATATTCCATTGTATATATGTGCCACATCTTCTTTATCCATTCATCCGATGATGGGCACTTAGGTTGTTTCCATCTCCGGGCTATTGTAAATAGAGCTGCAATGAACATTTTGGTACATGACTCTTATTGAATTTTGGTTTTCTCAGGGTATATGCCCACAAGTGGGATTGCTGGGTCATATGGTAGTTCTATTTGTAGTTTTTTAAGGAACCTCCATACTGTTCTCCATAGTGGCTATACCAATTCACATTCCCACCAGCAGTGCAAGAGTGTTCCCTTTTCTCCACACCCTCTCCAGCATTTATTGTTTCTAGATTTTTTGATGATGGCCATTCTGACTGGTGTGAGATGATATCTCATTGTAGTTTTGATTTGCATTTCTCTAATGATTAATGATGTTGAGCATTCTTTCATGTGTTTGTTGGCAGTCTGTATATCTTCTTTGGAGAAATGTCTATTTAGGTCTTCAGCCCATTTTTGGATTGGGTTGTTTTTTTGTTATTGAGCTGCATGAGCTGCTTGTAAATTTTGGAGATTAATCCTTTGTCAGTTGCTTCATTTGCAAATATTTTCTCCCATTCTGAGGGTTGTCTTTTGGTCTTGTTTATGGTTTCCTCTGTTGTGAAAAAACTTTGAAGTTTCATTAGGTCCGATTTGTTTATTTTTGTTTTTATTTCCATTTCTCTAGGAGGTGGGTCAAAAATGATCTTGCTGTGATTTATCTCATAGACTGTCCTGCCTATGATTTCCCCTAAGAGTTTGATAGTTTCTGGCCTACATTTAGGTGCTTAATCCATTTTGAGCTTATTTTTGTGTATGGTGTTAGGGAGTAATCTAATCTCATACTTTTACATGTACCTGTCCAGTTTTCCCAGCACCACTTATTGAACAGGCTGTCCTTTCTCCACTGTACATTCCTGCCTCGTTTATCAAAGATAAGGTGACCATATGTGCGTGGGTTTATCTCTGGGCTTTCTAAACTGTTCCATTAATCTATCTGTTTTTGTGCCAGTACCATAGTGTCTTGATTACTGTAGCTTTGTAGTATAGTCTGAAGTCAGGGAGCCTGATTCTTCCAGATCCGTTTTTCGTTCTCAAGATTGCTTTGGCTATTCGGGGTCTTTTGTGTTTCCATACAAATTGTAAACTTTTTTGTTCTAGTTCTGTGAAAACTGCCAGTGGTAGTTTGATAGGGATTGCATTGAATCTGTAGATTGCTTTGGGTAGTAGAGTCATTTTCACAATGTTGATTCTTCCAATCCAAGAACATGGTATATCTCTCCATCTATTTGTATCATCTTTAATTTCTTTCATCAGTGTCTTATAATTTTCTGCATACAGGTCTTTTGTCTCCTTAGGTAGGTTTATTCTTAGATATTTTATTCTTTTTGTTGCAATGGTAAATGGGAGGGTTTCCTTAATTTCTCTTTCAGATTTTTCATCGTTAGTGTATAGGAATGCCAGAGATTTCTGTGCATTTTGTATCCTGCAACTTTACCAGATTCGTTGATTAGCTCTAGTAGTTTTCTGGTAGCATCTTTAGGATTCTCTATGTATAGTATCATGTCATCTGCAAACAGTGGCAGCTTACTTTTTCTTTTCCAATTTGGATTCCTTTTATTTCCTTTTCTTCTCTGATCGCTGTGGCTAAAACTTCCAAAACTATGTTGAATAAGAGTGGTGAGAGTGGGCAACTTTGTCTTGTTCCTGATCTTAGTGGAAATGCTTTCAGTTTTTCACCCTTGAGGATAATGTTGGATGTGGGCTTGTCATATATGGCCTTTATTATGTTGAGGAAAGTTCCTTCTATGTCTACTTTCTGTAGGGTTTTTATCATAAATGGGTGTTGAATTTTGTCAAAAGTTTTCTCTGCATCTATTGAGATGATCATATGGTTTTTCTCCTTCAATTTGTTAATATGGTTTATCACATTGATTTGCGTATATTGAAAAATCCTTGCATTCCTGGAATAAACCCCACTTGATCATGGTGTATGATCCTTTAAATGTGCTGTTGGATTCTGTTTGCTAGTATTTTGTTGACGATTTTTGCATCTATGTTCATCAGTGATATAGGTTTCTTTCTTTGTGACATTCTTGTCTGATTTTGGTATCAAGGTGATGGTGGCCTCGTAGAAGGAATTTGGGAGTGTTCCTCCCTCAGCTATATTTTGCAAGAGTTTGAGAAGGATAGGTATTAGCTCTTCTCTAAATGTTTGATAGAATTCGCCTGTGAAGCCACCTGGTCCCGGGCTTTTGTTTGTTGGAAGATTTTTAATCACAGTTTCAGTTTCAGTGCTTGTGATTGGTCTGTTCATATTTTCTATTTCTTCCTGATTCAGTCTTGGCAGGTTTTGCTTTTCTAAGAATTTGTCCATTTCTTCCAGGTTGTCCATTTTATTGGCATAGCGTTGCTTGCAGTAATCTCTCATGATCTTTTGTATTTCTGCATTGTCAGTTGTTACTTCTCCTTTTTCATTTCTAATTCTATTGATTTGAGTCTTCTCCCTTTTTCTCTTGATGAGTCTGGCTAATGGTTCTATTTTGTTTATCTTCTCAAAGAACCAGCTTTCAGTTTTATTGGTCTTTGCTAATGTTTCCTTCATTTCTTCTTATTTCTGATCTGATCTTTATGATTCTTTCCTTCTGCGAACTTTGGGGGTTTTTTGTTCTTCTTTCTCTGTTTGCTTTAGGTGCAAGGTTAGGTTGTTTATTTGAGATGTTTCTTGTTTCTTAAGGTAGGATTGTATTGCTATAAACTTCCCTCTTAGAACTGCTTTTGCTGCATCCCATAGGTTTTCGGTCGTTGTGTCTCCATTGTCATTTGTTTCTAGGTATTTTTTGATTTCCTCTTTGATTTCTTCAGTGATCATTTCGTTATTAAGTAGTGTATTGTTTAGCTTCCATGTGTTTGTATTTTTTACAGATCTTTTCCTGTAATTGATATCTGGTCTCATGGCATTGTGGTCGGAAAAGATACTTGGATACAATTTCAATTTTCTTAAATTTACCAAGGCTTGATTTGTGACCCAAGATATGATCTATCCTGGAGAATGTTCCATGAGCACTTGAGAAGAATGTGTATTCTGTTGTTTTTGGATGGAATGTCCTATAAATATCAATTAAGTCCATCTTGTTTAATGTATCATTGAAAGCTTGTGTTTCCCTATTTATTTTCATTTTGGATGATCTGTCCATTGGTGAAAGTGGGGTGTTAAAGTCCCCTACTATGAATGTGTTACTGTCAATTTCCCCTTTTATGGCTCTTAGTATTTGCCTTATGTATTGAGGTGCTCCTATGTTGGGTGCATAAATATTTACAATTGTTATATTTTCTTCTTGGATCGATCCCTTGATCCTTATGTAGTGTCCTTCTTTGTCTGTTCTAATAGTCTTCATTTAAAAGTCTATTTTGTCTGATATGAGAATTGCTACTCCAACTTTCTTTTGGTTTCCATTTGCATTTCCATCCCCTTACTTTCAGTCTGTATGTGTCTCTATGTCTGAAGCGGGTCTCTTGTAGACAGCATATATAATTGTCTGTTTTTGTATCCATTCAGCCAATCTGTGTCTTTTGGTGGGAGCATTTAGTCCATTTACATTTAAGGTAATTATCGATACGTTTGTTCCTATTCCCATTTTCTAAATTGTTTTGGGTTCGTTATTATAGGTCTTTTCCTTCTCTTGTGTTTCTTGCCTAGAGAAGTTCCTTTAGCATTTGTTGCAAAGCTGGTTTGGTGGTGCTGAACTCTCTCAGCTTTTGCTTGTCTGTAAAGGTTTTAATTTCTCCATCAAATCTGAATGAGATCCTTGCTGGGTAGAGTTATCTTGGTTGCAGGTTTTTCTCCTTCATCACTTTAAATATGTCCTGCCAGTCCCTTCTGGCTTGCAGAGTTTCTGCTGAAAGATAGCTGTTAACCTTATGGGGATTTCCTTGTGTGTTATTTGTTGTTTTTCCCTTGCTGCTTTTAGTATGTTTTCTTTGTATTTAATTTTTGACAGTTTGATTAATATGTGTCTTGGCATATTTCTCCTTGTTTATCCTGTATGGGACTCTCTGTGCTTCCTGGACTTGATTAACTATTTCCTTTCCCATATTAGGGAAATTTTCAACTATAATCTCTTCAAATATTTTCTCAGTCCCTTTCTTTTTCTCTTCTTCTTCTGGAACCTCTATAATTCGAATGTTGGTGCGTTTAATATTGTCCTCAGTTCTTTCATTCTGAGACTGTCCTCATTTCTTTTCATTCTTTTTTCTTAATTCTGCTCTGCAGTAGTTATTTCCACTATTTTACCTTCCAGGTCACTTATCCGTTCTTCTGCCTCAGTTATTCTGCTATTGATCCCATCTAGAGTCTTTTTCATTTCACTTATTGTGTTGTTCATCATTGCTTGTTTCATCTTTAGTTCTTCTAGGTCCTTGTTAAATGTTTCTTGCATTTTGTCCATTCTATTTTCAATATTTTGTATCATCTTTACTAACATTATTCTGAATTCTTTTACAGGTAGACTGGCTATTTCCTCTTCATTTGTTAGGTCTGGGGCGTTTTTATCTTGCTCCTTCATCTGCTGTGTGTTTTTGTGTCTTCTCATTTTGCTTAACTTACTGTGTTTGGGGTCTCCTTTTTGCAGGCTGCAGGTTCGTAGTTCCCATTGTTTTTGGTGTCTGTCCCCAGTGGCTAAGGTTAGTTCAGTGGGTTGTGTAGGCTTCCTGGTGGAGGGGACTAGTGCCTGTGTTCTGGTGGATGAGGCTGGATCTTGTCTCTCTAGTGGGCAGGTCCACGTCTGGTGGTGTGTTTTGGGGTGTCTGTAGACTTATTATGATTTTAGGCAGCCTCTCTGCTAATGGGTGGGGTTGTGTTCCTGATTTGCTAGTTGTTTGGCATAGGTTGTCCAGCACTGTAGCTTGTTGGTCGTTGAGTGGAGCTGGGTGCTGGTGTTGAGATGGAGATCTCTGGGAGATTTTTGCCATTTTATATTATGTGGAGCTGGGAGGTCTCTTGTTGACCAGTGTCCTGAAGGTGGCTCTCCCACATCAGAGGCACAGCACTGACTCCTGGCTGCAGCACCAAGAGCAAAAAGAGGAAAAGGGGAAAAAATCATAAATCTTGCTCTGAAGTCCACCTCCTTAATTTGGGATGACTCATTGTCTATTCAGGTATTCCACAGATGCAGGGTACATCAAGTTGATTGTGGAGCTTTAATTGGCTCCTTCTGAGGCTGCTGGGTGAGATTTCCCTTTCTCTTTTTTGTTCTCACAGCTCACAGGGGCTCAGCTTTGGATTTGGCCCCGCCTCTGCGTGTAGGTCGCTGGAGGGCGTCTGTTTTTTGCTCAGACAGGACGGGGTTACAGGACCCACTGATTCGGGGGCTCTGACTCACTCAGGCCAGGGGAAGGGAGGGGCGTGGAGTGCAGGGCGAGCCTGCAGGCGCAGAGGCCGGCATGACGTTGCACCAGCCTGAGGCGTGCTGTGCGTTCTCCCGGGGAAGTTGTCCCTGGATCCCGGGAACCTGGCAGTGGCAGGCTGCATATGCTCCCCGGAAAAGGGGTGTGGATAGTGACCTTTGCTCGCATACAGGCCCCTTGGTGGCGGCGGCAGCATGCTTAGCGTCTCCCGCCCGTCTCTGGGGTCCGTGCTTTTAGCCGCAGCTCACGCCTGTCTCTGGAGTTCCTTTAAGCAGCGCTCTTAAACCCCTCTCCTCGCGCACCAGGAAACAGAGGGAAGAAAAAGTCTCTTGCCTCTTCGGCAGATCGAGACCTTTTCCCAGACTCCCTCCTGGCTAGCTGTGGTGCACTAACGCCTTCAGGCTGTGTTCACGCAGCCAACCCCAGCCCTCTCCCTGCGCTCCGACTAAAGCCCGAGCCTCAGCTCGCAGCCCCGCCCACCCTGGCGGGTGAGCAGACAAGCCTCTTGGGCTGGTGAGTGCTGGTCGGCACCGATCCTCTGTGTGGGGAATCTCCCCACTTTGCCCTCTGCACCCCTGTTGCTGTGCTCTCCTCCGCGGCTCCGAAGCTCCCCACCTCCGCCACCTGCAGTCTCCGCCCACGAAAGGGCTTATAGTGTGTGGAAACCTTTCCTTCTTCACAGCTCCCTCCTACTGGTGCAGGTCCTGTCCCTATTCTTTTGTCTGTTTTTTCTTTTTTTCTTTTGCCCTACCCAGGTACGTGGGGAGTTTCTTGCCTTTTGGGAGGTCTGAGGTCTTCTGCCAGCATTCAGTAGGTGTTCTGTAGGAGTTGCTCCACGTGTAGATGTATTTCTGGTGTATCTGTGGGGAGGAAGGTGATCTCCACGTCTTACTCTTCTGCTATCTTCCCCTCCGCTCTCTGATCTGATTTTTATGATTTCTTTCTTTCTGCTAACTTTGGAGTTTTTTTGTTCTTCTTTCTCTAATTGCTTTAGGTGCAAGATTAGGTTGTTTATTCAAGATGTTTCCTGTTTCTTAAGGTAGGATTGTATTGCTATAAACTTCCCTCCTAGAACTGCTTTTGCTGCATGCCATAGATTTTTGGGTCGTCGTGTCTCCATTGTCATTTGTTTCTAGGTATTTTTTGATTTCCTCTTTGATTTCTTCAGTGATCACTTCGTTATTAATTAGTGTATTGTTTAGCCTCCATGTGTTTGTTTGTATTTTTTACAGATCTTTTCCTGTAATTGATATCTAGTCTCATAGCGTTGTGGTCGGAAAAGATACTTGATACAATTTCAATTTTCTTAAATTTACCAAGGCTTGATTTGTGACCCAAGATATGATCTATCCTGGAGAATGTTCCATGAGCACTAGAGAAAAATGTGTATTCTGTTGTTATTGGATGGAATGTCCTATAAATATCAATTAAGTCCTTCTTGTTTAATGTATCATTGAAAGCTTGTGTTTCCTTATTTATTTTCATTTTGGATGATCTGTCCATTGGTGAAAGTGGGGTGTTAAAGTCCCCTACTATGAATGTGTTACTGTCGATTTCCCCTTGTATGGCTGTTAGTATTTGCCTTATGTATTGAGGTGCTCCTATGTTGGGTGCATAAATGTTTACAAGTGTTATATATTCTTCTTGGATTGATCCCTTGATCATTATGTAGTGTCCTTCTTTGTCTCTTCTAATAGTCTTTATGTTAAAGTCTATTTTGTCTGATATGAGAATTGCTACTCCAGCTTTCTTTTGGTTTCCATTTGCATGAAATATCTTTTTCCATCCCCTTACTTTCAGTCTGTATGTGTCTCTAGGTCTAAAGTGGATCTCTTGTAGACAGCAAATATATGGGTCTTGTTTTTGTATCCATTCAGCCAATCTGTGTCTTTTGGTGGGAGCATTTAATCCATTTACATTTAAGGTAATTATCAATATGTATGTTTCTGTTCCCATTTTCTTAATTGTTTTGGGTTCGTTATTGTAGGTCTTTTCCTTCTCTTGTGTTTCTTGCCTAGAGAAGTTCCTTTAGCAGTTGTTGTAGAGCTGGTTTGGTGGTGCTGAACTCTCTCAGCTTTTGCTTGTCTGTAAAGGTTTTAATTTCTCCATCAAATCTGAATGAGATCCTTGCTGGGTAGAGTAATATTGGTTGCAGGTTTTTCTCCTTCATCACTTTCAGTATGTCCTGCCAGTCCCTTCAGGCTTGCACAGTTTCTGTTGAAAGATCAGCTATTAACCTAATGGGGATTCACTTGTGTGTTATTTGTTGTTTTTCCCTTGCTGCTTTTAATATTTTTTCTTTGTATTTAATTTTTGACAGTTTGATTAATATGTGTCTTGGCATATTTCTCCTTGTTTATCCTGTATGGGACTCTCTGTGCTTCCTGGACTTGATTAACTATTTCCTTTCCCATATTAGGGAAGTTTTCAACTATAATCTCTTCTAATATTTTCTCAGTCCCTTTCTTTTTCTCTTTTTCTTCTGGGACCCCTATAATTCAAATGTTGATGCGTTTAATGTTGTCCCGGAGGTCTCTGAGACTGTCCTCAGTTCTTTTCATTCTTTTTTCTTAATTCTGCTCTGCAGTACTTATTTCCACTATTTTATCTTCCAGGTCACTTATCCGTTCTTCTGCCTCAGTTATTCTGCTATTGATCCCATCTAGAGTCTTTTTCATTTCATTTATTGTGTTGTTCATCATTGCTTGTTTCATCTTTAGTTCTTCTAGGTCCTTGTTAAATGTTTCTTGCATTTTGTCTATTCTGTTTCCAAGATTTTGGATCATCTTTACTATCATTATTCTGAGTTCTTTTTCAGGTAGACTGCCTATCTCCTCTTCATTTGTTTGGTCTGCTGGTTTTTTTATCTTGCTCCTTCATCTGCTGTGTGTTTTTCTGTCTTTTCATTTTGCTTATCTTACTGTGTTTGGGGTCTCCTTTTTGCAGGCTGCAGGTTCGTAGTTCCCATTGTTTTTGGTGTCTGTCCCCAGTGGCTAAGGTTAGTTCAGTGGGTTGTGTAGGCTTCCTGGTGGAGGGGACTAGTGCCTGTGTTCTGGTGGATGAGGCTGGATCTTGTCTTTCTGGTTGGGAGGTCGTCTGGTGGTGTGTTTTGGGGTGTCTGTGGACTTATTATGATTTTAGGCAGCCTCTCTGCGAATAGGTGGGGTTGTGTTCCTGTCTTGCTAGTTGTTTGGCATAGGATGTCCAGCACTGTAGCTTGCTGCTCGTTGAGTGAAGCTGGGTGCTGGTGTTGAGATGGAGATCTCTGGGATATTTTCGCTGTTTGATATTATGTGGAGCTGGGAGGTCTCTTGTGGACCAGTGTCCTGAAGTTGGCTCTCCCACCTCAGAGGCACAGCACTGACTCCTGGCTGCAGCACCAAGAGCCTTTCATCCACACGGCTCAGAATAAAAGGGAGAAAAAGTAGAAAGAAATAATTAGTAGAAGAAGGAAGGAAGGAAGGAAAGAAGAAAGGAAAGGAAGAAAGAAAGGAACGAGGGAGGGAGGGAGCAAGGAAGGAGGGAAGGAAGGGAAAAAAGAAAGGAAGATAAAGTAAAATAAAATAAAGATAAAATATAATAAAGTTATTAAAATAAAAAAATATTAAGAGAAAACAAACAGAAAACAACGGACGGATAGAGTTCTAGGACAAATGGTGGAAGCAAAGTTATACAGACAAAATATCATATAGAAGCATACACATACACACTCACAAAAAGAGGAAAAGGGGAAAAAATCATAAATCTTGCTCTCAAAGTCCACCTCCTCAATTTGTGATGATTCATTGTCTAAAGGAGGGAAGGAAGGAAAGAAAGAAGATAAAATAAAATAAAGTTATTAAAATGAAAAATAATTATTAAGAAAATAAAAACAACAACAACAAAAAAACGGATAGAACCCTCGGACAAATGGTGAAGGCAAAGCTATACAGACAAAATCTCCCACAGAAGCATACACATACACACTCACAAAAAGAGGAAAAGGGGAAAAAAATCATAAATCTTGCTCTCAAAGTCCACCTCCTTAATTTGGGATGGTTCATTGTCTATTCATGTATTCCGCAGATGTAGGTACATCAAGTTGATTGTGGAGCTTTAATCCGCTGCTTCTGAGGCTGCTGGGAGAGTTTTCCCTTTCTCTTCTTTGTTCTCACAGCTCAGAGGGGCTCAGCTTTGGATTTGGCCCTGACCTGTGCGTGTAGGTTGCTGGAGGGCATCTGTTCTTCGCTCAGACAGGACGGGGTTAAATGAGCCGCTGATTCCGGGGCTCTGGTTCACTCAGGCCGGGGGGAGGGAGGGGTGTGGATGCGGGGCGAGCCTGCGGCAGCAGAGGCCGGTGTGATGTTGCACCAGCCTGAGGCGTGCCGTGCGTTCTCCCGGGGAAGTTGTCCCTGGATCCCGGGACCCTGGCAGTGGCGGGCTGCACAGGAAGGGGGGTGTTGATAGTGACCTGTGCTCGCACACAGGCTTCTTGGTGGCGGCAGCAGCGGCCTTAGCATCTCATGCCTGTCTCTGGGGTCCGCGATTTTAGCCACGGCTCGCGCCCGTCTCTGGAGCTCCTTTAAGCAGCGCGCTTAATCCCCTCTCCTTGCGCACCAGGAAACAGAGGGAAGAAAAAGTCTCTTGCCTCTTCGGCAGGGCAGAGTTTTCCCCAGACTCCCTCCCAACTAGCCGTGGTGCACTAACCCCCTGCAGGCTGTGTTCACGCCGCCAACCCCAGTCCTCTCCCTGCGCTCTGACTGAAGCCCAAGCCTCAGCTCCCAGACCCGCCCGCCCCGGCTGGGAGAGCAGGCAAACCTCTTGGGCTGGTGAGTGCCGGTCGGGTGCGGGAATCACTCTGCTTTGCCCTCCGCACCCCTGTTGCTGTGCTCTCCTTCGCGGCTCCGAAGCTTCCCCCTCCGCCACCTGCAGTCTCCGCCTGCGAAGGGGCTTCCTAGTGTGTGGAAACCTTTCCTCCTTCACAGCTTCCTCCCACTGGCGCAGGTCCCGTCCCTATCCTTTTGTCTCTGTTTATTCTTTTTTCTTTTGCCCTACCCAGGTACGTGGGGGGGTTTCTTGCCTTTTGAGAGGTCTGAGGTCTTCTGCCAGCGTTCAGTAGGTGTTCTGTAGGAGTTGTTCCACGTGTAGATGTATTTCTGGTGTATCTGTGGGGAGGAAGGTGATCTCTGCGTCTTACTCTTCCGCCATCTTCCTGAAATTTTATGTAACAGATATTTCTCATAGAATATTAAAAATTCAAAGTACAAAAATCATTACAAAATGTAGAAAAACTGTATAAATACATAACATGAAAAGTAGCTCATAAATTTGTTAAAAAGTGACCCAAGTGAAGCCTCAGGTCTTGCTGATTATTAAAGTTAGTTTTTATAAATATTCAGCAGCAGAAAATGTCTACACAAAGAAAATGATCTAAAACCCAGAAGAAATGAAGCAAAAATTTATAAGGGAAATATGACCCTGATATCAAAAAATACCAGCATAATAAAAACAGAAAACTATAAATCAATGAATATAGTTTTGGAAATCCTCAATTCTTTCTTAATGGAAGTTAGTGGCTCACTAAAACATGACCAAATAAGGATTACTCTTTTAAACAAATATTAAATATTAAGAACTTTACTGTAACAAAACATCAAATCAATTGGCCAAATCAAAAAAATAATAAATTCATCTCGATAGAAACCAAAAAGCCTTGTTAAAATATAAAATTCTTTCTAATAAGTGGTATATACTAAGAACCAATATTCAAGATGATTACAGTGTGAAAATAATAAAAGTGATTCCATAAATATTAAGAATCAAATGAAGACAATTCCTGCCATCAATGTTCTTTTAATACTCTCTGGATAATCAAATCACTTATGTAACAACAGCAACAAAAATAATAATATTGTTATCAAGAATCATTTCTTGAATTTCCAGTTTTAGTTCTTAAGTCTATTAAGATTACTCAGCGATAAAAAAAACGAAAGTGAGTTATTTGTAGTGAGGTGGATGGACCTAAAGTCTGTCATACAGAGTGAAGTAACTCAGAAAGAGAAAAACAAATACCATATGCTAACACATATATATGGAATCTAAAAAAAAAAAAAAATTGTTCTGAAAAACCTAGGGGCAGTACAGGAATAAAGACGCAGATGTAGAGAATGGACTTGAGGACACGGGGAGGGGGAAGGGTAAGCTGGGACGAAGTGAGAGAGTGGCATGGACGTATATACACTACCAAACGTAAAATAGATAGCTAGTGGGAAGCAGCCGCATAGCACAGGGAGATCAGCTCGGTGCTTTGTGACCACCTAGAGGGGTGGGATAGGGAGGGTGGGAGGGAGGGAGATGCAAGAGGGAAGAGATATGGGGGTATATGTATACGTAGAGCTGATTCACTTTGTTATAAAGCAGAAACTAACACACCATTGTAAAGCAGTTATACTCCAATAAAGATGTTAAAAAAAAGAAAGAAATTTAAACCCTTCAAAAAAAATAAAGATTCCTTGTATCTCTGAGGTTTGTAGATGAAAAAGAAATGCTACGACTTTTCCAGGGTCTGGCAATCCTGGCTTCAAACTCTGACCTTATAGGGAACAGGTTCTAGGACTTTTAGCAAAGGTAATGAGCACAAAAAAACAGACAACTCATAAGAGATACAGAAACTAGTAAATATTATAAGCAAAGACATGCAAAAAAGTTCATCTTTGCCAGTAATCAAAGAAATGCTCATTAAGGCAACCAGTTCTTTTTTCATTTATGAAACTGGGAAAATATGAATAAGGTAATATCCGATCCTAGGAAGAGTAAGAAAAATGTTTTCTCTTGTATAATGAAGGTGACAGTGAAAATGAGAAAAGAAAACATCAAGGAATAAAAATGACAATATTGTGTTAGGAAGCATAGTTTTTTAGTTTTTGACAGAATTAAATAAATTGTCCACTCTTTGGGGAAAAAATATTATATTAAATAGACTCCCATGTATGTAGTACTCATAGCAGTGGAAGATAGGAAAGCAATGTAGTGTTTCTGTAATAGTGGAATGGTTGAGTAAGTCACAGTTGATTCACTAAATTGACCGTTACATACAACTGTTAAAATTATGTTTTCAAAAACCATATAGGAACTATGATATACATTAATTTTAACTGAAAAAAGGTAAAAAATATAATGAATACTTTGATATGAGAAAGGTACTTGCACATGAAACCTACCATGACATTGGGTATAAAACAATTAACCAGTGAAGCCCTTGAGCTGTGGCTTTTGGAGAGTCATTCAACGGTAGAATGCAAAAGACCCCAATGTTCTGCACAATGGGGATGTGTTTTCATATCAGCCTCTCTCTACTAATGTTACTGTAAAGCACTACTTTTATTCCAAAGCTTCAGCAGAATGCTGATGATGCCAAAGACCACACAGAGATAATGCTCTCAGTTTAAGGAGACAGAGTTGCTGTTTCATCCAGCCATTAACAGATGAGCAAGACACCAGCAAGTTATACTGCATGTGGTAGGAGAGCCAAGTATTGTGGGCATGGCTAGAAAACAAAAAGGCTGAAGTTTGAGCAAAGATTAAGAACTGAAGGATAAAGATGTGAAAAAATATAAAGCAACAACTCATAAAGGTTTATTTTCTTGACAGAGGTGTGATACTCACTATATGCTGATCAGGAATGTTTATTTACCTAGAAACATGAAAAATTTTCTAATTTAAATAATTTCATTATTTATTGGACTTTAGGAAAGGATCTGTTAAATTTGGAGAATGATGTCGCTTATAAAAATCTTTGATTTTAGATGTAAAACATGAATTTCCAATTCAAAAATAGTGTTTAACATGAGCAAATAAAGAACTTTACACTCCCAAAAAAACTTGAAGCAAAGCTGAGCAATTCAGTGAAAAAAATTCCAACACACGGCCCCAAAGGACATCTCCATTACATAGAAGAAGATGAATCCAGATGAAACAGTATTTTTCATTAGTTACTCTGATTAGGAGTTAACACCTGTTTCGTAGTGAAGATGAAGCTGGTACCTGAGGATTGTACCTATAGGTAGATACAAGTGAGATGCATCTCTGGAGAGCAAATTTCCTGAGTGAAAGGATTTGTTGTGTTTTGGACGGAGGTGATTTAAATTGTATAGACAGGGGAGAACTGTTGCACGTGTGTGCATATGTGTGTATGCACATGAACACGTGTCTTCTTTTTAAGCATAGAATGCAGAAGACCAAGATGTGGGTTTGAAGAAGAATAATCCTCTGCTTGAGCAGATGGGAGATTAGAACCACTACGTTTTGGCATATATGAAGGGTCATATATGGTGTTTTTCACCACATTTGGAAAAATTGGGGCATATTGATTTCAAAGGTTTGGAATGTAAACATCCCAACATACATAGCTTTTGTTTCAGTTATTTAGTGCTTGCTTCACAACAAATACCCCTTACAAGAATAACACTTATTTTGCCCATAAATCTACAGTTGGAGTAGAGCTTGGGAAAGTTTGGATCCTACAGGCACCACCTTGAAGTAGCTCCAAGGCTAAGGGCTGTAAACATCTTTATATGTCTGGTTTGGTGAAGGCTTCAGCTCAGTTTCCTCTCCACGTGGTCTGTCAACAGAGGCTAGTTTGGACTTTCTCACAGAACAGTGTCTGGCTTGCCCAGAGAGTGAGTGTCCCAGAGAGAAAGAGAAATTCAGAGGGAGAAGGAGATTCAAAGAGAGAGAAAGATATTCAGAGAGGGAGAGAAATCCAGAGAGAGAGAGATTCAGAGAGAGGGAGAGAGAGAGCAAGAACAGAGAAGAGAAAACAAAGACCGAGTCAGAGTCACATTGCTGTTTGTGACCTAGCCTGGGAAGTCATAGTATTACTTCTACTGCATTCTCTTAGGTTGGCCAAAAAGTTAATTAAGGCGGTTGTGAAACTCAGCTCCTGATGCAGGAGTGTCAGCGCCACACTGTAAGAAAAGTATGTGGGATCAGATAAATATTAGTGCTTCCATCTTCGAAAAATATCATCTACCACAGTTCATTCTCTGGCTTCCATAATTCCACCTCTCTCATATCCAAAATACACCCATTTCTCTCCCCCAAGACCCTCAAGCCTCATCTCAATAAGACATCGTTTCAAATTCAGGTTCTTAGCATCCAGATACTGTATAGTTGCCAATGAGGCTCCTCAGGTGAAATTTCTCAAGGACAGCTCTTCAAGTTAAATTTTTTTAGATCTGAAGATCTGTGAGCTAAAAAGGCAAGTTATATGCCCTTTACACACCCAACATACAGTGGTAGAGCAGGCATCTGTTAACTGCTCTGGAGCTTCCTGTTCAAAGAAGAGAAAAAGGGAGGCACACAGTAGTAACTGCTCCAATTCTGAAATCCATTGGAAAATGATATCAGTTATCAAATTAGAGCCCTGTCCTATTGCCATGATTCTCCATGATTTTCTTTTCCACCCTCTGACCCACTGCTTTTTCCCTCTAAATCATCCTTTTTTTCCATGAGAAGTGACAGGTGTTTTTATCTGTGTAGTTTACCCAGAGTACATTCTGACAGAGGTAATTTGAATATCCAAAGGTCTATTTTCATTCTGTATTATCTTTCTCTCTTTCAGTCCAAAGTGATAGAATTCTTTTTACACTTCGTGAATCTGTTATAAATCAATCTATGATCCTCTCTAATAGACAAAGAGCCACATCCACAAACCTGTTCAAGAACAGTTGTTGTTTTTTCCTACTTTAGACTTTTTAAGTCAGCTGTGTGGTATGGCCCTTATAGGGTCTTTTGTTTAATGGAAAGATTCTCTAAGTCATGCTTATTCTGATTGAATGACTCTCTAAGACACTACCTTATATCTTTCTGAGGACTTTATAAGACATAATTTAGTTCCACCCTGGATTTTATCATTGCTCTGAAGCTTTTTTTTTTTTTTTAATTTTGGAGCTAGGAAACTGAGAATAAGAGAGAGCTGTATTTTTAAACCCAGTAAGCCCTGGTCCCTTTATATTTAATAGTTATTTCTTCAGCTTGCCTCTCTCTTTTGCATTTTATTATAGGCAGATAAAAGAAGCCAGATAACACCTTTAATCCTTTGCCTGGAAATCTCTCTAGTGAGACCATACAGTTCATTAGGTACATTTTTTACTTTCCACATTATAACATATAACAGTGTTGCTAAACTTCCTGAAACTAGTTAAAGGATCCCCTTTCCTTCAGTTTTCAAGAGTATTTTCTTTCCTTTAAGTCTTAACCAGTAGCCTCTAAAAGGTCCATTTTGCTTCTTGTAGGTGCTTCCAAATACCGTCTAATCACTTAGTCACAAAGCTACTATCATAGTTTTAGGTTTTGTTTATAGCAGCATACAACATCCAGGTCCCAATATGTGTACCAGTTAGCTAGTGCTGCATAACCAACCAACCCCAAACTTAGAGACTTAGAACAATAACATTTAATCGGGGCATGAATCTGCAATGTGTGCAGGGTTCAACAAATCCCACCTCCTCTCTCAGCTGGGCAACTCAAGGCCAGGAAGCTGGGATATACCATAGGCTTGCTCACTCTTAAGTCTGGCGTAGGATTTTGGCTGTCAGCTGGGGCCTCAGCTTCTCTCCATGTAGTCTCTCAACATGGGCTAGTCTGAGTTTTCTCATGGCATGGTGACTGGCTTCCCACAGAACAAGCATCCCAAGAGAGAGGGAGCCAGACAGAAACTGTTTTGCCTTTTACAACATGTCCTTGATTGTAATACAATGTCACATCTGTCTACAATTTTATTAGTTGTGCCAGTCAGAAAGCTCTACCCAGGTTCAACGGAAAGGAAGATAGACTAAACCAGCTAATGCAAGGGTATCAATATTGCACTTTAAGAGTGTGTGGAACAGAATATAAATTGGTGTAGCCATCTTTGGGAAATGCAAAATGGGCAGTTGTTACTATAGATTATGGGCTTAGTCATTCTGAATACATCATTTTGTATTCTTCATGTACCATGTCATTATTATAACAATTCTTAAACCAGGTGGGCCCAATTAAGTAGAATAAAAATTCTAGTTTGGTCAAAATCCTTATTGAATGCTTAATCAGGCTTAACTTTGAATGTGTAACATATTGTACTAAGAACATAAAAATAAAGTTTGAAGAATGCTTTCATCAAAAGTTTGATAAAGGGATATATCATCCAGGTTTATGAGTCCCTCTTCTCTGGTAACTATTCCTGAAACAGTGGGGAATCTCTCCCATCCCCATCAGCCATGTCTATGTTATATTACTTGGCACCATCAGGCAGTTCTGATTGGTTAAGAACTGTGCACCACACCCACAATGAGCTGATCGGATTGTGAGCTGAATCATATTTATATTAACAGTTGGACAGAAATTTGGTGAACTCCTGATATCAAAGACTCTGGGTTAGATAAGCTGTAGCTTACCTACATGATGTCTGATTCACTACTTTTTTGGATTCCATGAGACAACAGAATGTAATTCCAAAAGTTTCCATTCATACTTAAACTAGTTCCAATCACTTAATGTTGTTTGAAACAAAATGATCTCGCTCTATGTGTGTGTGTATATATATGTATATAAATACATGTACAGCTATGTATATATAATATGTATATATATTTAATAACAGGCAGAAACCAAATATATAATTAAAACTGAGTAGTCGAAATCTTATTATAGACAGAAAAAATTACATGTGCATAAAGCTTTATCATTATTTGGAGGCTATCGAGTTGGCAAATTAATTGATATCCTGCCAGAGAGAGTGAGGTTCCTCTAACTTTGGATAGCAAATCCGATCTAGAAATGCCTTAAATGGATTCATACTCCAACTACTATCGAGTGACCGACAGTTGAACGGTGTGACTTCCTTGACAACTTCATTCATCCCCAGGATCTTTCCCTGTATTTTCTCAGCTGTGTTTCAGAATCAAGCCTGTTTTACTTTTACTTAAATAAACACCATTATCAAAAGGTACCATAACACCTACTCTGACATTTCTCATGGTTACTGGCAATTGAAAGGCTCACTGTACATTTTAGAGGCTCATCTCTTGTAGGGAAGGACAATATTACAGGCAACTTACTTTGCTTTTAAATCTGACATTGTTGTATGGTAGCAAAGAGAGCATACACTTTGGAATTAGATGAAGGGTATAACATTAACCAGGTTTGTGACCTTTGCCAAAGTCCTTAAATTTTGTAGACTTCATATACATACGATCTGATATTATCAGTGTCAATATATCAAGGTTGGTGAGTGAATTAAATGTAATAAAAGGTGAAATAATCTAGCTAATACCTTTTGTAGTGTAATCACTCCCTAAAATTTAGCTTCATGACCCCTCTCCCTCCTTTCTTTGTTCTCTTCCTCCCTGGTCCTAGAAACAAAAATCAGATTCGATTTCTCACCTTTGGAAGCACACTGTGACTTTGCTTTGCTTCCCTGAGTTGGGAGTTGGGGGGTGGTGGGTTGGTAAACAGACATAGAATCTAGGAAATGATATAAAGGAGAAATGAACAAAAGTTTATGAACTCAGAAGTGGAGAATATTTTAAATACCCAGAAAACTACAAAAAAAAGTCCATTTAAGTTAAAACTTATATAATGAATACAAGTTTTTCTGGTTAAGAGTGAGGCTGGATGAGGGTGGAACCCCTGTGAAGGATCTAGCTTCAATCCAGCTTTTAATCTCTGTGTAGATCAAAGATCTAGAGAGGCTTTACTGCATTGCTCTCTACTTCTTTAGAAAGAAAAAGCTAAGCAAACTTCTTTTTGATTAAAAAAATAAAAAAGAAAGGAAAAGGTCCAGTAGTAGTTAACTCTACTTCTACTTTAGGATGTATTTCAGAAGTAAAGCATCTTTAATTTATGTCTCTATTTTTATTCCAAGAAGACAGATTTTCATAGCATCTTCTACTCATAGGGCACCCAAAGGGTTTTGTTTATAAAAATCAATAAGCCCAACGCTCTTTGGTGGTGTTGTTTTTTTTTAAACCAATCTATTTCATCTTTCACTGTCTGCTGAAGGAAACCATGTATCTTGCAGCAAGCAGTTGGATTGTGTCAATTCTTTGTGGTCCATTATCAGCCAGCCAAGATTCAAGGTCGCTGTTTGAGAGTATCTGCTTCCTGGCAGAGCTCCCTGTACCTGCCGAGGGCTCTTCAAGGTGTAAATGGGATAAGACTATTTCGGGCTGTATGAAAGTCAATTTATCACCCTGCCCAATGCTCCCCACCTAGTCTTGCCTTGCGTCTGACTGTTTGGCATTTTCAGCAGGTGAATGGAGCTCGTCACTTTCTCTGGTCTTCTCTGAAGGTAGGATTTTTCAGATGGTTGGGATTATCTACTATAAAGGAGTCAACTTCTGCCAAGGATTAGGTAACACAGTCACTTCCCTGAATGTCAGGACACTAAGAAATAACACACATTGATTTCCTAATTCAAACATATTGATATAACTTCATAAATATTATGTATTAATATTATAAATATTAATATAATTAAAACTTCCCTGAGCTTTTGGTTCATTCCATGTTTTACCTTTTTATATCATTTTGACTGTTTATTAATTTACTATTTCTGCTTCTATTTTTAATCACTGGATTGGCCTAGTCTAGTTTTTAATTAAAAGTTCAGTTTATTTGTTTCCAAACTTTATTTTTCTAATACTTTAAGGCTATACATTATTCAATGTTTATTGTTTTTTTTAAAAAAATATCTAGGTGTTGCCTTTGTTATAAGTTTTGAATAGTAATTTCTAACTTCACATTTTCTCTTACTCAATTGTTCTCTATAACTGTGGGTTTTATGTATGCATATGTTTTATTTTTCAGTGAGTGCAATCACTCGCTTCTATTTTGTTAATTCTTAATTGTGTTTTGTTTAATGGATACAGATAGCATTATATCAGCTTCTTGTAATTTGTTGAGATTTCCTTTGCGTCCTAATTCATAATATTTGTGAATGTTTCATTTGTGTTTTTTAAAAAGCACAGTTTTGTGAAATTCAAAGTAACCTAGTTATTTGCTCAAATAAATTTATTTTATTCTTCAAATTCACAAAACAATGTGCAATTTCTGTTGAATTCAAATTCTGTTTGTTCAACCATTTTATTATTCAATATACTTCACTTATTTTGATCTACTTATCTGTCATTTTTGAGAGAGGTGTAATAAACTCTCTCACTAGGTTTGTGGCTTTGTCAATTTGTCCTCCATGGCTAATCATTTTTCTTTTATATATTTCAAGCAATTTTGCTGGGTACATAAATATTATTGAATATAATAATTTCATGGTGGATTGTTCCTTTTATCAGAATGAAAAAAATTTTATGCTTTTAAATCTTTTCATCTTGAATTCTGCTTGATCCTGCTTGCTTTATTTTGTTGGCATTTAAAAATCTTTCTACTACATGAATTTTATTCACTCATCTTGGTAATGATTATTCACATCTTTGGGCATTCTCCATCCTAGCAGCAATTTATATTCTGAGTTCTAATTACTCCTTCCTCCCACTTTTTGGATTTTTGTGTATGTCTTTATTACATTTTCTCCAAGGACTTTTTGTTGGTTCCCTTCCTCTAATGATCTGCAAGTTATTAATTCTATTTCCATTTTTCAAACGTTTCCCCTAAGGTGTTAACACATGTACTTAAAGTATATTTGTCAAACAAAACCTTGCTAGCATTAATCCATATCTATATCACCCTCCTCCCACCAACCTTTTAAATTCCTTATTCAAAAAGAAAAATAACCCCACATATCCTTTTATTTTCTCTACCAGATATGAGGTTTTGCATTGGTTGAATGTGGTTTCTGTCTAACATGGTACAGATTTTTCTTAACTAGTTGGTGATTGTATTTCTGAATGTATTTTTGTATTTGAGAGTTACTTGGATTGATAGGGGGCACTTGTGAGTCTTACGTAGTGTTCCTAGGGGAGAGCTGGGATGTACCACATCTTCCTGTTGATTTCTGGGATAGTCCCACCATGTTGACATCAGTGCCCAAACTCACTGCTCCTGCCCCTAGTGAGGCTGATTTGTGGCTTTGCATATGCTGCACAGGACAGATGGACTGCATGGATGTCAAAAAGCTGGTGTAGCTGGGTGTTGCTAATTATGCTGTCTGTGTAGGGACACTGGAGCCCCTTCTCTTCCTAGAATCATACATTATCAGGCTTGGAGAGAGTCTAGAAACACCTTCACCATTTTAGCAATCTTCTTTTGTGCCTGCTTTTGCTGGTGGTTTCTTTCTTTCCTTTTTTTTCTTTTTTAATATAAGAGTAACAGTTTTATGTGTACAGGTATTTGTTTACTTTCTACCAAAAATAACCTTTTATGCTTTCAGTGGCTTTTGGGATTTACTGTATTTCTTTTCCACTTTTTTGTTGTTGAGGTGTTACTGCTGCTGTTCTTGTTAGGTTTGGTTTAGTTGGTTTTTCATCTAATATTCTCTACCATGTGAAGCCATTTATGGTGGGGGTGGGATAAGGGGGTGGCATAAAGCTCATCCTGCCATCTCGAAATATGAAAATTTCTTTTTTGCTAGGAAATTATCCATTTTTACCTGACTGTCATATTCATGGTGTTAAACTTAATAATTAAAAAAAAAAAGATTTCCATGCTCAAAGAGTTCAAACTCCAATAATAAAACATTCAGGTTACTGAGAACCACTGAAATATGTGATGCCTGCCATAAAAAAAAAAAAAAAGTCTGCAAAAACACACTATGGGAATGGGACCGTGGAGACTACCGAACACAAGAGTGTCACCTGAAGGATACATAGGTGTCTCGCAATAGACAAAGAGGCCAAAGGCACTTCAGATGGATGGAAGAATCTTTACAGTGCCACAGACACCTGAGAGAAAGAGGTGACTTGGTGAACTGTAAATAGTTTCTCAGAGCAAATCTGTCAGAATCTTGGAGTGGGAGGAGGTGAGGCTGAAAAGGTGGACAAGAGCCCAATCACAAGGGACCTTTGTGTCCTTCCAAGGTGCTTAGCCTACAGATATTGAAGTGTTATAAACAGAGAAGGTCCAAAGTGCCCCAGAAAGGGGCTAGCCCAGAAATTAGGAAAATAGGAGAATCTTTCAAACTTCAAGGTAGGAAAAAACAAAGGTCTGCAAAATGGAGCTCAAAGAGTGGGTTAAAGAGATTCTTAGGAGGTAGAATTTCAGGACTCATAAATAATAGAATATGAAAAGTAAGAGGGAGGATTCCAGCTTTCTGCCTGGAGCATGTGCCAGGCCCAGACTGGAGAGAGAACTACTTTAAAATATCAAAGTGTGCATGTGTATGTGTATTTATGTGTAATATTGTGAAAATCAACATCATGACAGAGGATATCAATTCATTCGTGTTTATTGTGCTGGCTAACATACGTGGTCTTATTTCTTCCTTTCTAATTTGTATTTTCTGTTTATTAAACTGTCTGCTATTTGTTGTTATTTGTTCATTTTCTTTTCCTTATTTTTCCTGCCTTATACCATTTTCTCTTCCAACATCCCCATTAATTTTGGGGATAAATTACGTTAAATATTACCCTCTCAAATATTAACTTGCCTTGTTTTATTAATATATCAATGGTTAAATAATGATTATATAGTTCTAATAATTTTGTTCACTCATTACTACTTCTCTTTACGCCACCTTCACAAAAGTGAAAATTTTGATAAAGTTCAATATCCATTTCTGATAAAAACTCTCCAGAAAGTGGGCATAGAGGGAGCATACATCAACATAATAAAGGCCAAATATGACAAACCCACAGCTAACATTACACTCAATGATGAAAAGCTGAAAGCATTTCCTCTAAGATCAGGGACAATAATATAAGGATGCCCACTCTCACCACTTTTCTTCAGCCTAGTTTTGGAAGTCCTAGTCACAGAAATCAGAAAAGAAAAGAAAAAAAAAAAAAAAGGAATCCAAATTGGAAAGGAAGAAGTAAAACTGTTACTGTTTGCAGATGACATGATACTATATATTGAAAATCCTGAAGATGCCACCAGAAAACTACCAGAGCTCATCATGAATTCAGTAAAGTTGCAGGAAAAAAACTTAATATACAGAAATCTGTTGCATTTCCATACACTAACAACGAACTGTCAGAAAGAGAAATTAAGGGAATGATCCCATTTACCATTGCATCAAAAAGAACAAAATACCTAGGAATAAACCTACCTTCTTATATCCTCCCTCCCTCCACCAACAATATATCCTATGTATCTTCCCTCCTTCAGCTTCTCCCTCTCATGTCTCTCTTCCACATTATCTTTCTCTCCATTAAACTTTTCCCCTTTCCCTGTTTTCTGTTATCGCATTTTTTATCCACCATTCCATACTTTCTATTTTCCATATCCTTCTTCCTTAGAGGGAGGTAGAAGTCAGAAGGGAGAAGAAAGCAGTGTAAAATTATCCAAGTTCTCCTGTTGTACACTTATCTTTTTAGAAAGGAATTTCACTGAGCTCCACCACTTGCCTTGAGAAATCAATGAACATAACATTCCAGCAAAGATTCTACAGAATAATAGGAACAATGCATGGTTCAGAGTAACCCAGCCACAAGAAAGCCTGAGTTCGGCTGCAGTTCGCTCGCATCTGCTGACTCTTGATCTTACTGGAAGTGCTACTCCATTAAGGAGTTTCTCAGAATGGAGCTCTTAAAATGAAAAGATTTCTCTCAAAAGGCACAACTCCATGAAGAACAACCGAATACACAGGACTGAAATTCTGCAAGTTTCCTTTAATTAAAAAATATAGTAAATATGAAGACTGTACAAGAAGCCAAATAGGGTAAACAAAACGCCAAGATACGCTAGACTGAATGCTGCCTGTTGGGAAATTGCAGCCAAGTGTTATCTTTAACTGTGAAATCCTGGACAAATTTTAAATCACATTTAGCTTTTGGTCAAGGGATCAATCTGGGTTGAAGAGCTCAGTTTACCTTTTCATGCTTCCTATTTTTGCTGTTTCCCAGCAGTTTGAAGAACTGTAGAAGTGCCATGCCTTGGAGAGGACTCCTGAGCAAGATACTAGATATGGCACATTCCTCAACTGTCTACGAAGGTTAGAAAAGGAAAATAACTGAAAAGGATCATATTTTAATTTATATTTTGTGACCCAAGCCATATATGGAGGAAGAGAGAAGGATACCCATGACAGATTTTACCCATAATCACAGAGCAGAGAGTGAAGAGGAAATCAGGAGGATATGACAGACTGGAGCAAAGCAGTGTTGAAAGTAGACATTCAAGAAGGGAACTCGGATTTGTAAAACAGGCAGTGGGAGAGATCAAGGGACAATTAGAATTAATTCTGCTGAAAAGTGTTCCCAAGTGGGTGGGTTTTGAGTCACATTAAATTTAAAGGTGGTGGTAGTGATTCCCACTGGGAGAGTTTTTAAGGGACCACTGGGAAGTCTAGCCAGGCATGATGAATATCTGGTCTCTAGCTTTGCCCTTGAAGATGAAACCATGTTTGTGAAGCATCACTTACACTTAGAATAAAATCTATACTCCTGGCCATGACCCTTCATGACCTGTCCCTTTCTATTCTTTGAGCTTCATCCTATACCATTAAGACACTATTCACGACACTTCCACCATATCGGCCTTCTTTCTGTTTCAAAAGCACAGTAATCTGAAATCACATATTGATTCATTTGTTTGTATCTTCTCACACTCACCTGGAGTTTAAACACCAATGATTTCCAATTTAACCTGAGCTCTCTCTTATGTCCACGATAAAGTGGTGAATAAAAACAGACCATTTTTCTGCCCTCATGCAATTCACCTTCTAGTTCGGGAAAACAGAAAATGAACAAATAGGCAGATAAGATAATTCTAGATAGGAAAAGAGTTAAGAAAATAAATTGGGATAATGGAGTAGAAAGTGGTTAGAGAGAGCATCTTCTTTGGCTAAGGTGGTCAGAGAAGCTCTTTTTGAGGAGATATTTTAACTGACACCTTACTGATGAGTATTTTTTAATTAGCTTCAGTGTGTGTTCAGTCATACTAAAGTGTTTCACACCCATGTCAAAGACTGAACTGGCATCTTCCTACCCCGGATTCTTCTGTAAGTCTCAGTAATGTCACTATCCGATTCACCTCCCAACCAGAAATCTTCCATTCCTCCCTTTCCTTCACTTGCAACATTTACTTGTCTGCTAAATACTCTTGAGTCTACCTCCAAAATATCTCAGTGATCCTCAACATCTATTGTCAGGACATAGGACCACAGTACCTGGGCACCTGCTCAGTACCCTGTAAGCACCCCAAGGGCAGAAAACATTTCTACTTTCTTCACTACTGTATCTCCAGGGTCTTGTGTAGTGCCTGGCACAGGATAGGCTTCAACATATCTTTTTGACCCAAAGAACAATCTGATTATGGAAATTACCTTAATTGGATTCCTGTATTCTATAGGATAAAAGCTAAACAATTTATGAACAAACCCCAGCTTGTCCATCTTCACCTAACAACTAGCTCCAGTTTCTCTGAACTAGCTGTTTCTATGCATGCCCTACTCTTTCACAATCTGACTTCTTCTAACTCCTGCTGTGTTGAATGCCTAGTTCATACGAGGAAAAAAAAAATTATCTTGAGAATGCAGTTGAAATACAGTCTCCTTTATGGAGACCTTCTTGAATCCATAACTGTATTCCCATATCTCTAGCTATTCTAACACCTTTAACTGTGTATTGTCATTATCTTCTTGCAATGCTCTCTCACTTATTGTGAATTGCTCAAGACAAGAATTTTGATACCTCCCATTGCTAGCTGCCTAATATTTATCAGTGCTAGGCACAAAAGTAGGTGTGCAATAAATGCTAGTTGAAAAGAGAATGTAGGCTTTTGCTGCTTTGTTTCTAACAATGAAGGTCATAGACCATTGACCCAGTGGATCTATGCCTTCAATAAATCTTTGGCTAGAGAAACACTAATTATTAACAGCTAATAGGAATCAAAATAATCAGTCACATAGTATACCCAAAGATGTCTTGAATATCTTCATCTGTATGTTGCTTATATGTATAAAGTGATTATATTTTTCCATCATTGAGATCAAAGAAAGGTTTCTCAGATCATGTCATAATTAGTTGTGTTAATACACACACACACCAGCTGACCTTAATTTATTTTGGATTTAGGTTTTGATATCAAAGACCAAATATTTCCTATATTACACAAACCATTTCAAAGTAGATTTAAAAGATTAGAGCTAATTTGCTCACTTGTTTTTATGAAGCAAGTTTGACTCTGATTGTCAAATATGATGTTAAGGCAAAAAAAAAGAACATATTCTAATCTAACTTATGACAATCCATGCAAAACTATTTTTTTCGGACTACCCTGGTGGCGCAGTGGTTAAGAATCCACCTGCCAATGCAGAGAACATGGATTCGATCCCTGGTCAGGGAAGATCCCACATGCCGCAGAGCAACTAAGCCCATGTGCCATAACTACTGAGCCTGCACTCTACAGACTGCAAGCCACAACTACTGAGCCCATGAGCCACAACTACTGAAGCCCGCACGCCTGAAGCCCCTGTTCCGCAACAAGAGAAGCCACCGCAATAAGAAGCCCACGCACTGAAACGAAGAATAGCCCCCACTCACCGCAACTAGAGAAAGTCTGAGTGCAGCAATAAAGACACAATGCAGCCAAAAATACATAAATAAATTTTTTAAAAATCTTTAAAAAAGACACTTTTCTTTCAAGCTTATCTTAACCAACCTAATGCCTTATTTATCTACCATGAAAAAAAATGACTTATTCTCCAAACAGAAGGCTACTTTAAAACACACACACTATAATAATAAAATTTAATTCCGTGTATGCCAATTTGTTCATCTCTAAAGTCGGACTAATACCTCATGCATATCCACCTTGTTTTTTTAATGAGGGTTAAGACAGTTAACATATGTAAAATATGTTAAAATAGGCCTTAGCACTTGTTAAAAAGGCTATATAAATTTTAGCAATAATTAATGGTAGCAGTAACACTAATCATAGTTGTAAACACTAATGTGTCTCATGCACTATTTGAATTCATTTACATATGCTAATTACAAATGTTAATTCTTTTACAAAATTAATTAATCCTTTCAACAACTTATTGAGGTAGGTATTAATACATGCTCCTTTTCATAAAAGTGGAAAATGAGGCTAAAAGGTGTGAATTAAAGGCACTTTCTGAATTAAAGACATGAAAAGGCACTTTCTTATAGTTAGAAAGTGCTAAGACGATCTCAACCCATACAAGTCTCTTTCTGGAAGTTTTTGCTTCTCCATCCATTTGCATTGTCTCTCAGAATAGACAAGACTGGGCTTTTAGAACTGAACCTCCCATTCATTGAAACCTCATTATGCTTATTTGTTTTACTCTCCAAATAATTAATATTACATCATAATAACTCCTACAATTAGTAATATGTATGTTATATTTCACATGTATTTTATAATATATATGTATCTATCATATGTAAACATAATTATTACAATAAATAACATGTAACAGAATAAATTGTAATTGTAAAATTTGTAAATAGATATTACATTAGATGGTATAAAATTATAAATTAAAACAATGATAAAGATGAAATAATCAATGTTTACATTTTAATATTTTTTTGCATATTAAATATGCAAAAAGGTTTTCATACAGTAAATATTCTCATTAATATAAAGTTTTAATAGTGACAATGTGTTTGAATATGCATCATTATTTTTGAATAATATTTATTTATTTTACTCTTGGTGATATAGAAATTCCAAAGTCTGGTTCTAAGTTTAGTTCATTTTGATTCTTGGTTTAATGGCTATAGTATCTGAAAAAGATGGCTTACAAAGATTCATGAATCTAAATGAAAATGTCATCATCGGCTGTGCATAGTTAATCATAGTATCATTTTTCATTCCAAATAGGGGTTAGATTTTGCAGAAATTGGACTTTTATATTGAATATTTCCACAATTCTTGAAGTCAATCAGCAGTCCCTACACACTAATAAGAAGATATTTCACTTTGTTATTTTAACACATTTGCTCTACACCCATTGAACGTATGTATTTGGAAAATTTCTGAGCATGTAAAAATTCCAATTCTGAGTTTTGTATGTGTATGCCAATGTTCAGACATAATAGATTTTATGACTTTATTTCATTTCTTTAATTGGCTTATTAGCTATTTATTTTGTGTTTTTACTGGTAGTTTTGGGGTTTACAACATGCATCTTTAACTTAGCACAATCCACCTGCAAGTAACATTATAGTTCTTCACATGTTGTGTAAGAACCTTATGCAGTCCACTTCTATTTTCCCTCTGCTGGCTTTTCTGCTATTGTCATCATACATTCTACTTCTACACATGTTATAAACTCCATAACACATTGGTTTGCTTTAAATAGTCAATTATCTTATAAAGAGATTTTTATAAAAGAAAATTGTTTTATGTTTATCCATATATTTGACCATTTCCAGTGGTATTCATTATGTTATGTAGATCTGATATCCATCTTATATAATTTTTTCCTTCTGTTAGAATGACTTCCTTTAATATTTCTTATAGTGTAGGTCTGCTGCTCATAAATTCTTTCAGCTTCTTTATGCCCCCCAAAAATCTTTATTGTACCTTCATCATTGCAGACTACCTTATTGGGCATGGAATTCTAGGTTGATGTTTGTTTGGTTTTTTTTTTAGTTCTTTAAAGATATTTCTCCACTGTCATCTGCCTTAAATTATTTATAAAGAGAAGGCTATTGTATTTTTTTCCTTTTTTTAAGGTTTATGTTTTTGTGTCGTATCTAAGAAATTGTTGCCTCATGTAGGTCACTAAGATATAGGTGGAAACACTACACCTGTATACATTTTGAAGAAAACATGGGAGAAAATTTTGTGACCTGGATTTCCTTTGCCTCTCAAGCCACTACTAGTCAGATAAATTAGAGAAGGTATTAGTAACACAAATATCTTTATCCAGAATATATAAAGAATATTTAAATCTAAATAAAACAAGCAAATATAAAAAGAAGAGTTTTAAAAATCAGTCCAAAGATATTAACAGAAATTTTACCAAAGAAGATATATGAATAGTAAATAAGCAAGAGAAGTGATTAACAGTGTCATTAAACATTAGGAAGAGCCTCATCCACCAGAGGGCAGGCAGCAGAAGCAAGGATGACAACAATCCTGCAGCCTGTGGAACAAAAACCACATTCACAGAAAGATAGACAAGATGAAAAGGCAGAGGGCTACATACCAGATGAAGGAACAAGATAAAACCCCAGAAAAACAATTAAATGAAGTGGAGATAGGCAACCTTCCAGAAAAGAATTCAGAATAATGATAGTGAAGATGATCCAGGACCTCATAAAAAGAATGGAGGCAAAGACCAAGAAGATGCAAGAAATGTTTAACAAAGATCTAGAAGAATTAAAGAACAAACAAACAGAGATGAACAATACAATAACTGATATGAAAAATACACTAGAAGGAATCAATAGCAGAATAACAGGGGCAGAAGAACAGATAAGTGACCTGGAAGACAGAATGGTGGAATTCAATACTGTGGAACAAAATAAAGAAAAAAGAATGAAAAGAAATGAAGACAGCCTAAGAGACCTCTGGGACAACATCAAATGCAACAACATTCGCATAATAGGGGTCCCAGAAGGAGAAGAGAAAGTACCCAAAAAAATATTTGAAGAGATTATACTTGAAAACTTCCCTAAAATGGGAAAGGAAATAGCCACCCAAGTCCAGAAAGTGCAGAGAGTCCCGTACAGGATAAACCCAAGGAGAAACACACAGAGACACAGAGTAATTAAATTCACAAAAATTAAAGACAAAGAAAAATTATTGAAAGCAGAAAGGGAAAAATGACAAATAACATACAAGGAAACTCCCATAAGGTTAACAGCTGATTTCGCAACAGAAACTCTACAAGCCAGAAGGGAGTGGCATGATATACTTAAAGTGATGAAAGTGAAGAACCTACAACCAAGATTACTCTACCCAGCAAGGATCTCATTCAGATTTGATGGAGAAATCAAAAACTTTCCAAACAAGCAAAAGCCAAGAGAATTCAGCACCACCAAACCAGCTCTACAACAAATGCTAAAGGATCTTCTCTAAGTGGGAAACACAAGAGAAGAAAAGGACCTTCAAGAACAAACCAAAAACAATTAACAAAATGGTAATAGGAACATATATATCAATAATTACCTTAAACGTGAATGGATTAAATGCTCCAACCAAAAGACACAGGCTTGCTGAATGGATACAAAAACAACACCCATATATATGCTGTCTACAAGAGACCCACTTCAGACCTAGGGACACATACAGACTGAAAGTGACGGGATGGAAGAAGATATTCCATGCAAATGGAAAACAAAAGAAAGCTGGATTAGCAATACTCATGTCAGATAAAATAGACTTTAAAATAAAGAATGTTACAAGAAACAAGGAAGGACACTACGTAATGATCAAGAGATCAATCCAAGATGAAGATATAACAATTATAAATATATATGCACCCAACATAGGAGCACCTCAATACATAAGGCAACTGCTAACAGCTATAAAAGAGGAAATCGACAGTAACACAATAATAGTGGGGGACTTTAACACCTCACTTACACTAATGGACAGATCATCCAAACAGAAAATTAACAAGGAAACACAAGCTTTAAATGACACACTAGACCAGATAGCTTTAATCGATATTTATAGGACATTCCATCCAAACACAGCAGATTACACTTCCTTCTCAAGTGCGCATGGAACATTCTCTCAGATAGATCACATCTTGGGTCACAAATCAAGCCTCAGTAAATTTAACAAAATTGAAATCATACCAAGCATCTTTTCTGACCACAATGCTATGAGATTAGAAATTACAGGGAAAAAAATGTAAAATACACAAACACGTGGAGGCTAAACACTACGTTACTAAATAACCAAGAGATCATGGAAGAAATCAAAGAGGAAATCAAAAAATACCTAGAGACAAATAACAATGAAAACACGACAATCCAAAACCTACGGGATGCACCAAAAGCAGTTCTAAGACTGAAGTTTATAGCGATACAAGCCTACCTCAAGAAACAAGAAAAATCTCAAACAATCTTACCTTACACCTAAAGGAAATAGAGAAAGAAGAACAAACAAAACCCAAAGTTAGCAGAAGGAAAGAAATCATAAAGATCAGAGCAGAAATAAATGAAATAGAAACAAAGAAAACAGTAGCAAAAATCAATAAAAGTAAAAGCTGGTTTTTTGAGAAGATAAACAAAATTGATAAACCGTTTGCCAGACTCATCAAGAAAAGGAGAGAGAGAACTCACCATAAAATTAGAAATGAAAAAGGAGAAGTTACAACAGACACCGCAGAAATACAAAGCATTCTAACTGACTACTACAAGCAACTCTATGCCAATAAAATGGACAACCTGGAAGAAATGAACAAATTCTTAGAAAGGAATAAGCTTCCAAGACTGAACCAGGAAGAAACAGAAAATATGAACAGACCAATCACATGTAATGAAATTGAAACTGTGATTAAAAATCTTCCAACAAAGAAAAGTCCAGGACCAGACGGCTTCACAGGTGAATTCTATCAAACATTTAGAGAAGACCTAACACCCATCCTTCTCAAACTCTTCCAAAAAATTTCAGAGGAAGGAACTTCCCAAACTCATTCTATGAGGCCACCATCACCCTGATACCAAAACCAGACAAAGATACTACAAAAAAAGAAAATACAGACCAATATCACTGATGAATATAGATGCAAAAATCCTCAACAAGATACTAGCAAACAGAATCCAACAACACATTAAAAGCATCATACACCATGATCAAGTGGGATTTATCCCAGAGAAGCTAGGAATCTTCAATATACGCAAGTCAATCAATGTGATACACCATATTAACAAATTGAAGGAGAAAAACCATATGATCATCTCAATAGATGCAAAAAAAGCTTTTTACAAAATTCAACACCCATTTATGATAAAAACTCTCCAGAAAGTGGGCATAGAGGGAACCTACATCAACATAATAAGGGCCATATACAACAAACCCACAGCAAACATCATTCTCAATGGTGGAAAACTGAAAGAATTTCCACTAAGATCAGGAACAAGACAAGGATGTCCACTCTCACCACTATTATTCAACATAGTTTTGGAAGTCCTAGCCATGGCAATCAGAGAAGAAAAAGAAATAAAAGTAATACCAATTGGAAAAGAAGAAGGAAAACCGTCACTGTTTGCACATGACATGATACTATACATAGAAAATCCTAAAGATGCTACCAGAAAACTACTAGAGCTAACAATGAATTTGGTAAAGTTGCAGGATACTAAATTAATGCACAGAAATCTCTTGCATTCCTATACACTAATGATGAAAAATCTGAAAGAGAAATTAAGGAAACACTCCCATTTACCATTGCAATAAAAAGAATAAAATACCTAGGAATAAACCTACTTAGGGAGACAAAAGACCTGTATGCGGAAAACTATAAGACACTGATGAAAGAAATTAAAGATGATACCAACAGATGGAGAGATATACCATGTTCTTGGATTGAAAGAATCAATATTATGAAAATGGCTATACTACCCAAAGCAATCTACAGATTCAATGCAATCCCTATCAAATTACCAATGGCATTTTTTACAGAACTAGAGCAAAAAATCTTAAAATTTGTATGGAGACACAAAAGACCCTGAAGAGCCAAAGCAGTCTTGAGGGAAAAAAACAGAGCTGGAGGAATCAGATTCCCTGACTTCAGAATCTACTACAAAGCTACAGTAATCAAGACAATATGATACTGGCACAAAAAGAGAAATACAGATCAATGGAACAGGATAGAAAGCCCAGAGATAAGCCCACACACCTATGGTCAGCTAATATATGACAAAGGAGGCAAGGATATACAGTGGAGAAAAGATAGTCTCTTCAGTAAGTGGTACTGGGAAAACTGGACAGCTACATGTAAAAGAATGAAATAGAACACTCCCTAACACCATACACAAAAATAAACTGAAAAGGGATTAGAGACCTAAATGTAAGACCGGGCACTATAAAACTCTTAGAGGAAAACATAGGGAGAACACTCTTTGACATAAATCACAGGAAGATCTTTTTTGATCCACCTCCTAGAGTAATGGTAATAAAAACAAAAATAAACAAATGAGACCTAATGAAAGTTAAAAGCTTTTGCACAGCAAAGGAAACCATAAACAAGATGAAAACACAACCCTCAGAATGGGAGAAAATATTTGCAAATGAATCAACAAAGGATTAATCTCCAAAATATATAAACATCTCATGCAGCTCAATATTAACAAAACAAAAAACCCAATCCAAAAATGGGCAGAAGACCTAAATAGACATTTCTCCAAAGAAGACATACAGATGGCCAAGAAGCACATGAAAAGCTGCTCAACATCAATAATTATTAGAGAAATGCAAATCAAAACTACAGTGAGGTATCACCTCACACCAGTTACAATGGGCTTCATCAGAAAATCTACAAACAAAAAGTGCTGGAGAGGGTATGGAGAAAAGGCAACCCTCTTGCACTGTTGATGGGAATGTAAATTGATACAGCCACTATGGAGAACAGTACGGAGGTTCCTAAAAGAACTACCAGTAGAATTACCATATGACCCAGCAATCCCACTACTGGGCATATACCCAGAGAAAACCATAATTCACAAAGACACATGCACCCCAATGTTCATTGCAGCACTATTTACAATAGCCAGGTCATGGAAGCAACCTAAATGCCCATCGACAGACGAATGGATAAAGAAGATGTGGTACATATATACAATGGAATATTACTCAGCCATAAAAAGGAATGAAATTGGGTTATTTGTAGAGCCGTGGATGGATCTAGAGACTGTCATACAGAGTGAAGGAAGTCAGAAAGATAAAAACAAATATCGTACATTAACACATATATGTGGAACCTAGAAAATGGTACAGATGAACCGGTTTGCAGAGCAGAAATTGAGACACAGAACTAGAGAAAAAACGAATGGACACCAAGGGGGGAAAGCGGCAGGGGAGTGGGCGTGGTGGTATGATGAATTGGGAGACTGGGATTGACATGTATACACTGATGTGTATAAAATGGATGACTAATAAGAGAAAATAAATAAATAAAAAATAAACAAGGCAAAACAAAAAAAGCTGACTTTGCTCTAGGCAACACAGTTAAGATATTGTGGAACTGGGATGCAAATCCCATGTCATCTGGTGCCATATCGTGTGCTTTTTCCCCTGTGTATTATGTATCCTTCATAGGGTCAATTAAATTTACTAAGCTCAAATACATAATATAGTTCAATTAGACCCAAGATACCATTAACAGAAATAAAAATTAGGGATATTCAAATTATGACCACAGTGAGACACTGCTACTACACAGTCACTAAAAATGCTGAACTTAAAAGGAATCACAATACCACATGTTGGTGATATCTGGAGTAACTGGCACTCTCATATGCTGCTAATGGAAATACAAGTTGAGAAGTTCTTATAAAGTTAAATATGCATTTATAATAGTAGACTCAGGAATTCTACTTCCAGGTATTTATCCAAAATAAAAGAAAACTTGTGTCCACACAAAAGCTTGCAGGCAGAAGTTTACAGAAGCTTTATCAAAAATAACCCCAAGCTGGGGACTTCCCTGGTGGTGCAGTGGTTAAGAATCTGCCTGCCAATGCAGGGGACAGGGGTTCGATCCCTGGTCCAGGAAGATCCCACATGCTGCGGAGCAACTAAGCCCGTGCACCACAACTACTGAGCCTGTGCTCTAGAGCCCGTGAGCCACAGCTACTGAAGCCCGTGAGCCATAACTACTGAAGTCTGCATGCCTAGAGCCCATGCTCTGCAACAAGAGAAGCCACCGCAAAGAGAAGCCCACGCACCACAACGAAGTGTAGCCCCTGCTCGCCTCAACTAGAGAAAAGCCTGTGCACAGCAACAAAGACCCAACGCAGCCAAAATAATTAATTAATTTTTTAAAAACCCAAACTGGAAATAACTCAAATTTCCATTCAAGTGGTAGGTGCACAAACACATTGTGGCATATTCATATAATAAAAAGGAATGGACTAATGACTTGCAATCACATGAATATCTCTCAAAAGCATTATTTTAAATGAAAGAAGCCAATACGAAGAAATAATTGAAAAGAAAATGATAAAAATCAATTTGTTGATATCAAACTCAGAAGAGAGAGGGAGAGTGTGTGACTGGAGGGGAAAAAAATGAAGATCTAGTTTCTGAAATGTCTTCCAGTTTGGGTCACATGTAATAAAGAGTCTGACTCCATTTTTTTTTTTTTTTTTTTTGCGGTACGCGGGCCTCTCACCGCTGCGGCCTCTCCCGTTGCAGAGCACAGGCTCCGGACGCGCAGGCTCAGCGGCCATGGCTCACGGGCCCAGCCGCTCCGTGGCAAGTGGGATCCTCCCGGACCGGGGCACGAACCCATGTCCCCTGCATCAGCAGGTGGACTCTCAACCACTGCGCCACCAGGGAAGCCCTCTGACTCCATTTTTGATGTTTGATTCGTGATTGCTTTTAAGCATCATCCCTCCTTTTCTCTTTCTGCCTCACATCTGGGAAAGCAAATAAGAAAGCCCAGATGTAGCCTCAATTTGAACCAGTGGGAAGTTCATACCATTCAGCTCTGGCTTACAGGCAGCAACACTCATCCTGGTCCTAATTCCTAACCACCATAAAAACCCTAAGCCAATATCCTTTCTCTGCTCTCTCAGTCCATTTTGGACCTGCTTGGGAAACCCACCTCACTCTCACCGTAAATCTTTATTATGTGAGTAATAAATCTTTACATACTTTCTTGGTGTGTGTGTTTGGTGTTATCAGCTTTGACATTTGTACCAATTTTTTTGGTGGGTGGGGATTCCAGACCATTTCTGTGGGATTACCAAAACATGACATTACAAATTCACAAATTAAAAAGCTCTTTGAATTCCAAGCAGGTTTGAAACACACACACACACACGCACACACACTCCTAAGAACATCAGTTAGTGTGCTGAAACAAAAACAAAAAAGAGAGAGAGAGAGAGACAGAAAGAGAAAATCTTAAAGGCAACAAGGGAAAAAACACAGAATTCAGAGGTATAATGATTTGAATTATCACTGCCTTCTTATCAAAAACGACAGAGTTCAGAAGACAGTGAAAACACATCTTCAAAGTAATGAGAGAAAAATAATCTCAATCCAGAATTCTGTATCCTTAATTCTATATATCTTTAAGAGAGAGTGAAAAATACATTTTTAGATAAAGGAAAATTAAGAGAATCCTTTGTCCCCAAACTATAAGAAATGCCACAGCTTGGAGGAGGGTGCTATCAGCATTTTGTGTTTAGAACACAAGGATGTACCTAAGCATTCTACGATGCACACGACAGCCCAAAGCAACGAAAAATTATCCAGTCCAAAATGTCAAAAGTGGAAAAGCTGAGTATCACTAAGTTAAAATATTTGTGACAATGTAGTTCTGACATAAGAACTGACAAATAGATCGATGAAATAGACCAAAGGCACCCAGTTAAGTTAGGTCATAGATCTAAATGTAAAAGTTCACACTGAGTATATTTTAATGGAAAACACAGGAGAATCTATTTGTGATATATGAGTATCCTTAGGTTACAAAAAGTAATAACACCTAATGAAATTGATAAATTTGACTTCATTGTTATTTTAAAAAACACTGCTCATCAACACTAAAACACTGTTTAGCTTATAGGGAAGCCCAGTCTGGAGGGAAATTAAACAGCACGCTTCTAAATATCCTATTGATCAAACAAAACAAAAGAGAACAATCGGAAAATATATTTAACTGAATGATAATGAAAATACAACATGTTTGGATCAGTGAGATACAGCTAAAGCAGTGCTTAAAGGGACATTTATGGCTTTAAACACCTGTATTAGAAAAAAGGAAGGTCTCCAATTATTGACCTAAACTTCAGCCTTATGAAACTAGAGAAATAGGAGAAAAGTAAATACAAAGAAAGCAGAAGAAAGGAAATAATATATTATATGGTAAATCAATGAAATAAAATACAGAAAAGCAAAGAAAAATATCCATAAAACCAAAAGTTCTTTCTTTGAAAATATAAACAAAATGGATAAGCCTTTACCTAAATGGCCAAACTAAAAAGAGAGAGGAGACAAATTATCAAAAATCAGGACTGAAAGAAAAACTATCACCACCAATCAAACTTTTAAAGTTTTTTAAAGGGAACATTATAAATTACCATATCAACAAATTAGACAACTTAGATGAAATAAAAATTGACACAAATTATCAAAACTGACCCAAGGCACCTAGACCACATGCTCCGCAACCAGAGAAGCCACGGCAATGAGAAGCCCGCGCACTGCAACGAGGAGTAGCCCCCGCTCGCCCCAACTAGAGAAAAGCCCACGTGCAGCAACGAAGACCCAGTGCAGCCAAAAATTAATTAATTAATGCCTATTAATTAATTTTTAAAATAAAGAATCTAACAGAGCAGAAACCAAAATATTAAAAAAAATGACTCAAGGAGAAACAGAGATGAGGGAGATCATTGGTTCATATATAAAAAACAAGTGTATTTATATATTAACAATGGACAATTTGAATATTAAATTTTAAAAAATCCTATTTACAGCAGCATTATAAAGAATAAAAATCCATAGGAAAAAATGAACAATTTGTTGTACACTGAAAACTATAAACTTTGCTGATAGAATTTAAAGGAGAGCTAAATAATTGTGAATATGGTGATTCTACCCAAATCAATCTATGGATTCAATACAGTCCCCATAAAATCTAGCAGCCTTTTTGTGAAAAACTGACAAGTTGATTAAGGAATTTATGTGGAAATGCAAAGGACCCAAAATTGCCAAAGCAGTTTAGAGAAAAATAAATCTTGGATGCATAAAGTAGATTCTACTAAAATGGCCTAAATTGATACTGAATTTGTTCACACAACCACACTTTTGTTACAAAGAGGCATACAAAAGAAAACAAATTCACATTCAAACCGTGTGACTGAACAGGTGTTTGTTGAGAATCTAGTATGTGTCAGTTATTCTTCTAGGTGCTAGAGTTACAGCAGTGAACCAAACAGACAAGATCCTCAGAGCAAAGAGATGAAAGATAAATAACAGCTATGTCAGATTGTGATAAGAACAATGTAGAAAACTGAAGCAGAGCAAGAGAGATGGGATATTATTTAAATAGGATTGTCTGCGAAAGTCTCACTTATAGAGAGATATGTGAGAACAGAATTGAATAAAATGAGAAAAGCAGCCATTGAAATATGTGTGTGTGGAAGAGAAGTATTCCAGGCAGAGGGAGTAGATGAAAATTCCCAGTGGTGATAGTCTGATTCCAGTGGATGAAGAACAGGAAGAGATCCCAGCCGCTCAAGCCGAGCAAGCAAGGAAACGGGTAGATAGGACGTGAAGAGGGCATAATATACTTCCTAAAGTGTGGTGCCATCAACCTCTGAGAATGCGTTTCAGGGAACATAAAAAGTAACCTGGACACAATATTTAATTCAGGTAATCTAAATTCAATGGCTTTCAAAGCTGAAACCTATGAATTTCCATTGTGTTTGGCTTTATGAGAGTTAGGTTACTGGATAGGCGATCCTCACCTTGGATTTTATCAGAGAACTCAGGAGTGTCCAGGCACTGCTCGTAAGAAAGGAACATCCTGGTCAAGAGTCCACAACTTCCTGGCCCCTTAGAGTCTCTGACTAGTACAGGAGATGGTAAGATAAGCCCCCAAAGCTTGATGATACAGGCCATGAAGAATACCCAGACTTGTTTTATTGCTCCATTTTTTAAGTGGACTTTTTGCTTTACATGCAGTTAGTTTGCAGGGAGAAAATGCTTTAGGTATTTAACATAGCACTGTCCCCTTGGCAGTGCTGTTTCTCATTGTAAATAGTAATCCATTGGTATCTCTGTCTCTGTGAGTTTGGTTAATGTGAGTGTGATTATATTCTAGTATTTTGTTGGAAATTGTTTATCCAGCATCTATTCCCCTCTCCTAATCGTTCTGTTTTTATTCATGTGTTCTCCTTTTCCGGACACCTCATTCCGAGCCCTGCTCCAGGGGCTTGGGTCTAATTGGCTACTCACCGTACATCTGCCCCTTGCATGGATTGTGTGGGAGAAGTATAGGAATGCAAGCCTAAATAATACCCACATTTATTGCTGGCACATAGTAATTAGTTCAGAAACAAGCAAGGGACCCACTTCAGTACAATGAGACACAGGGGATGTATCTGGGAGGGGAGAGGAGTTATTTTTGAAAAGCTTCCTCAGTGGTAAAAAGAGTCATGAGAAATTGTTTCATTCCTTAGCTGGGTGTTGTCATATGCAGAAGCGAGGCTTGGAATTGCGTTAGCAAGTTTCCCTCCAATATCAAGTGGACACCAAGAGGAAAGGAAATCCAAGAGAATGGTAGAGATATGAGCCACGGTCCTAATGAACAGAGCAGTTACCTGCCGATAAATCTGCTTCATGATATTAGCCAGTTTCAATTTTTTTTTTTTTTCTGTTTTCTGTTGCTGAAAGCCTTCCAAAAGATACAGGCTCTGATAAAATCAAGTTTCTAGAATTGCAGAAGTGAGTGCTTGACGCTAGAACATAGTGACTCTACCATGTGATTTTTCCCTTGTGCAATTTTCTATGGTTGCCTCCCAACATGCCTAGATTAGCAAAACAAGGTTCAAGTGATAAAAAAAAGTTTAAAGTCAATTCTGACAAGACTATGGGGAACCAGGCACAGTTGTACATTGCTTTGGGCACAGCAAATTGGTTGCATCTTTCTAAGGAGAAATCTGTTGCTATGTAGTAAGACTTCTAAAATCGTTCAGAGTTTTGACCCAGAAATTCTACTTCTGTGTTTATATCCCAAAGAAATTCTCCTGGATACAATAAACAAAAATTTATGTACTCATAGAAATACAATTGAAAATAGAAAAATAAAAACTGGTAAATAATCCAATTACCAAGCAAATGGAGAGCTTGATAAATCTCAACATGAAGAAACACTATGTTGCCTTTCCAAATAAGAAATATTAGGACTATCTCCAACTTGGAATGAATATGAAATAAAGTGGAATGAAAATAGCAGAAGACAAAAGGATAAGAACATATTATTTTCTAGGACATTAGCCCTCCTCCTATGCTCATAAACTATCAGATCAAATCATCTTCTTCAGATGTGGGGAAGTTACTCTGCTACACACACACACACACACACTCACACACACTCACAATAGAGTGTGGAGCACAGCAGATCAGCAAAAAAACACCTGAATGAATAAGGTATTCACTGGTCATAAGTTTGGTGGACATAAGCATGGCAATGGCTAGCATGTAACTGGGTGAATGTGGTGGGGTTCCTTTGGATTGGGGGTCAAGGGAACAACTTGTCTGAGGGAGATATATTTAAGCTGAGATTTGAAGAATGAAAGAAGCCTTTAAAAGAGCTAGGAGAAGAGATTGTATGTAGGGCCATCAACAAACATGATGGCCTGAGGTGAGGAAGGTTTATCATGTTCCAGGAACAGAAAAAGGACCAGTGTTGCAGAAGCATGTGCTGCTCCAGGATGAGACTGACACATGACGACCTTTGACATGAGGTCAGGGGACATATCACGCAAGGCCTTCCCTGCCAAGGTAAAGAACTGGATTTATATTGAGTGTAATGGAAGCCACTAAATGGTTCTGAGCAGGGAAGGGGAATGATCAGATTCTTTTTTTTTTTTTTCTGGGTTGCACCACGCAGCTTGTGGGATCTTTGTTTCCTGACCCGGGATTATTGAACACTGACCATGACAATGAAAGCATCAAGTCCTAACTACTGGACCGCCAGGGAGCTCCCAGATTCCTTTTTTTTAAGGGATCAATCACTCTTGTTGCTGTGAAGGGAGTGTGTTATGGGGGCCTATGTATGAAAGCAAGGAGATGGTGAGGAGGCCATGGTCCCAGTGAAACATGGTGGTTTAGACCAGAGTAGTAGCAATGATGCCTAGAGCAGCAGAGGTATGTTTTGGAGGTAGTATCAGTAAGACATATGAATGGATTCAAGATGGGACAGAGCACAGGAGATTCACCAAGGCCAGATCCCAGGAATGTGGACTGGACTTCCTGCTACTTCATGACAGGTGCAGAGCATGGAGTCTAGGGCACGTTCCTCGTGAATGATCCCATGTGATCTTCACATGGATAGGATGAGAAGCATAAACCAAGATGTCAAGCTAACTGAGTCTGGAATTGGGGAGTCAAAGCCTGGATGAACAGGAAAATCATGGAGCCTTTGAGCCATGAGTAAGGACCTGCAGTCACTTTGTCTGTGGTTCCTGCTGCAGTGAGCAGAGACACAGGTTGAGGAAAGTTGTTTGTCCTTGGATTGAGGTCCTTGCTTCTGACTGCAACTCCCACCTTTGTGCTGAAAACTTCCAGATCTACACCTCTAGCCCAGATCTCTCTGAAGACCTGGATTAGACAACATTCTCCTGGATATCTTTATCCGGCTGCCCTACTGGCATCTGATAATCCACATGTACCAAAGAGAATTAGCATCTTCTCTTATCTTACCCCCCACTATTCCTCCTGTGGACCCCACTTCATTTAACAGGGTTGTCTTGCACTGTTAGATTTGTTTGTTTGTTTGTTTCAAAGAATACTCATGTCTGATGAGCTTGTCAGTTAAGGCCATTGCTTATCTCTCTGTGAAGTCCTCCCTGATCTCAGGTCTTTTCTAGGAAGTAGTAGTCATTCTTTCCCATTTCCCATCATGAAAATTTACATCTCTTTGTTACTCCACCACCACATTTTAATAGTTATCTGTAGACTATCTCTACCAGCATCATTCATCTCTGTAGTCTCAGAACCTGATAAATGACTGAGATACATTAGATATTAGATGTTCAGCACCTATTCGGTGAATTAACAGGTGTATGCACATCTATTCACTAGCAGACAAGGCCATGAGTCAGAACAGAAACATCATGTTCGGAACATCACACTGGCAGAAACAGAGCATTCTGGGAATGGAGCTGCCCAAGAAGGATGTGGAAGAGGCACTTACTGCAGACTCCTTATCATGTGCTACGTGGAACCATCCCAGTGCACTTCTCAACCGGAGCAGTAGAACTACAGATGTGTGCATGTCCTGCCAAAGCCAGGGCCCTTTGTTACAGAACTAAATACACACCTGGCCCAGGAGCCAGAGAAGCAGAAGGAAGCTCCAGGGGAAGGTGAAGCAGTTGAAGGCTCAGCTGTAGACTCACGCCCACAAGGTGAGTCAGCTGATCAGCATCAATGTCTGTGAGCTTCAGGATGTCCACTGCTTCCTTTCTGCCTCCACATCTAAGCATCTCCCTGTGGTTTACTCAGACCAAAAACACAGAGGAAAGGGGACTTAGGGAAGTGTAGTTCAGCCTAGCCAAGCTGACACCTTGTTACAAAGCCACCACACCCAGAAAAGTTGATGCTGGAGTTAAAGAAGAGGATCTTAGAAGCTCTGAGTTTGCGTCACTCTTACCGGAGCTAGATTCCTGATACATCTAAATGATGTTGGATTTCCTGAGACAATTCCACAGTTAACTCATCTCTCTTAATAAGAGGCAGTCAAATCCTGAGCCTCAGCTATAACAGCCTCTATTGATCCTTTTAAACCGAGACACAGGCTCAAGGTGAAGTTGGACATAGCCCTTCCTCCTAAGATGGAAAATTGAAGGCCTGCCAGCCCTGGCTCAGAGAACAATCCAGTGCTCCAAAGACTGTGGAACAGGAATAGCAAGTCCAATCCTATCACTAGGTTTTGCTTTACTATATGCACACTGAGGATGGCTTCACTGATTAATGATAGGTAGGTAGATGGATGGATGGATTCACGTCTAATTATTTGTATAGCACATAGTATCTACAATATAAAAACAAAATAATTGCTCACAATTTCAACCATTCTAAGTTCAGAATTTCTCCTGAGTGTCTTCGCACAGAGACCATATGTGATAAAATCAACAGTCCTCAGCAACATTCTGACAGAACTCACAATAATACATTTCACAGAGCTATTCCTTATGGTGTCCTTCAACTTAATCAAATGGTACCACGCAAAAGCACAGTTTAATATAAGTGGTTTATAGGTGCCCAGTATGATGTACCTGAGCTGGAACAACATTTTAATATATTAAATGGTGTGTTACTGCTTTTCTTGATGGTATTTTTTATTCCCTGGCCCTCCCCAGTGAAACCTCAGAGAAGGGTTATTAGATCCTTTTAAAGCTTTAAAAACCCTAATCCTGAGAGGACACACGGCATCATAAAGGAAAAAAAAAAAAAGAAGCATGTTAGGGCAGAACACGGCTCCACCCTCAGCCACATGCTAGACAAAGTTCCCCAGAGCACAGAGAGCAAAGAGGCCAAGAGGGACATGGCATGGAGCAGAGGCTGATAAAGTTGAGGTTGAGGTGACCAAACCTCAAGGGAATAAAGAGGCAGAAAAGGAAAAAGTTAATCAGTCTGAACAGGCTAGGACATGCTACAGTAACAAACAACCTCCAAACCACAGAAGCTTCACATAGCAAAGGTTTATATCTGTTTTTTATATGTGCCTGTCAAGGGTTATTTGGAGAACTCTGTTCATTTCAGTTATTCAGAGACCCGGGCAGACGCAGCAGCTACCATCTTGAATGTGGCCAGCTGCTTGTCAGAGGAGGAGAAATCACTGTTCTCAATCTGAAGATTAAATACTCCAGCCAAGCTGATATATAGCCCATCTACTCAAAACTCACTGGCCAGAGGTGGCCATATGGCCCTGCCCAACCTCAAGGGTCCAGAGGTGCCATTCTACGTGTGCCTAGAAAGAGAAGTATCTGTGAGCAGCACTGATGACAAACCCAGGCATCAAGAAATGCCCTGGTCTCCATCCGGATGAGCAGCGTGAAAGCACATGCATTTCAGAAGTTTATGGTATACCCGTTCAGTAAGATACTGTACAGATGTTAAGGTTTAGAATATTTAGTTATGGGAAGGAAGACCCTCTCCTCTTTCTGCCTCTATGAAACCACGCCTTCATACTGCCTTCCATCCTGGCCCCACCAGCCTCTCCTTTTTCTGCCCCTTCATTGACTTTTCCTTCTCTTACCAACTGTAGAACTTCTTAGGGTCTCTGCTGATCTTTTGTATACATACCCTATTCTCCAACACCAATGCCAAGGCTGGTTTGACAGCAATATTCTACCTTCATATCCCCAGTCTAGACCTCTCCTCTCCAGATGAACAGATCTAACTGACTACTTAAGACCTTCACTTGGGTGTTTCACAGCATCTCAAATAACAAATGCCCCAAATGGATCTCTTGACTTTTCCATACTCACCTCCCCGAAAAGAAAGTGACTCGAATGTAGTCTTCTCCCAACCTGATCCACGTTAGTAACTATCATATCCTTTTAGAAACCTTGAGGATATAACTGACCACTCACATCCAAGTCAGTAGCACAGACAGTTGATCCACTCCCAAAGTATCTCTCAGAGGCATGTACTTTTCTCCATCTCTGATGCTACCAAGCCAGGCCAAGCTACTGTGGCATGTTGCCTGCACCACTGCGACAGCTTCCTAGTTATCAGTCTCTGCTTCTGATGTGCCCCTTCACTATGTTCTCCACACAGTAGCCATGTCTTAAAACAATTTATAAGATTATATAATAAACTCTCTTGCTTTAAATCCATTTGTGGCTTTCAGCTTTATTTAAATTAAAATCCTCCCGTGGCTCACAAGGCCCTGGCCTCCCCCTCCAGCTTGACCGTGTATTTCTCCACCTGGAACACTCTTCTGGCTGTCCCATTCTCAAACAGCTCTCAGGTGTCAGATCACCTGGCTCCAGAAGCCCCGCTCCCATCCTGCTAAGCTCTGTGCCATCACCTCATTCCCATCAGAATACTTGATCATGAGGTCTAATCTTATGTTTACGGGATGCTGTATCCTTCTACACACTGTCAACTCCAGAAGGGAATGGAAACTGTTGATGCCACTGCATCCCCAGGCCTAAGAAGGGACCTGTACAAAGGAGGTGTTAATATTTGCTTTATGTATGAGTTATTAATTAATGCTACTAATCAGATTTCTAAATGGTACCATTCCATTATAATGGTCAAACAAGAAGTACTAAATGAGTACGTATGGGTGTGTGGGGGTTGAGGGAGGTGGTGTGTGTGTGTGTGTGTGTGTGTGTGTGTGTGTGTGTGTGTGTGTGTGTGTGTGTGTGTGTGTGTGTGTGTGTGTGTGTGTGTGTGTGTGTGTGTAAAAAGACTGGAAGGATTTAAACCAAAATCTTAACATTAGTACTGCTGAATAAGGTATGTGGATTATTTAAATTTTTTTCTATTTCCCCAAGGTTCTACAATGCATATATTTTTTGAATAATAAGAAAAAAATTTTTTTTAAAAGGCCTCAAATTTAAATGGAAGTTTTCAGTAGGCAGGGGTGACCTAGCTGATCTCTTGAGGTCATTGGTAAATGCTCTGGTTCCTGAGAATTCCTGTCTCAAGCAGACATAATGAGCATATCCTTGAGTTTGGCCAATTGGTTGATTTTAATTTGCTCAGGAGTGAATCCACTTCCCCTCACATTTCCTTCTTACTAAGGCAAAGAGGTGCTTGCCTCCTCCTGCTTCTCTCTCATTTGGGCTTTTTCTTATCTCTTGCAGTAATTGAAGAAAGTTAACCCAGGATCAGAGGACAGAAAGGAGATAAAGCTTTGAGCTTACTTAATTCAACCTGCATTTTAACAAGCTGGATACGCCCTGCCAGTCCCGCTTCCTCCCACTGAGCTCCCCAGCTCTCCACCTGCAGGAGCTGTTCTGTCCTAATTCCCGGGCAGTCAGATGGCAGGGCACCAAGTCTCCCTGCCTGAGGACTGACCTAGAACACAGAGATTCAGTGCTGATGGCCTGACTCCTCCTCCTGCGGCGGGAAGCAGGGAAGGTGCCCTGAGGGCCAGGTCAGCACCAGCTTCACATTTCCAGTTTCGTCGCGGGCGCTCACCCCCAAGTTAACTACACCAGGAATGTTTGAAGTTCTCCGCCAGGCTGCCGCATGTGAACATGTTACTTTTTTGAATGCTTGCTGCTTCTTGGAATATACAGAGACTTCTCCCTGTTCTTGACCAAATTAAAATTCTTTTCATGCTTAGGGCTCATTTCAAGAACCACCCCCATGGGAAGCTTCCTGGCTGCTCTCTTAGGTATCCTCCCAGTCCTTCTTGTATGCCCAACTCACTTTGTCCTGGACCAGTGGGGATAGTGGGCTTTCTCCCAGACACACTAGCACTTGCACAGAAAAATCAGCCACCAACTAATAAAGAAACATCATGCCTGCCCAGCCTTGCACCAGATCGCTCTGCAACGTGCACAGCTCCTCCGTCATCTCCCTGGAGCTCCACTCCCTAACTCTCCACCCTCCTTCCAGTATTTGGAGTATCTCGTTCCCAACATCAGCTTTGGCCCGTCAGATCTGGGGGATTGTTTGGACTTGGTGGATATGACCCCCAACTAGACACTCAGTGGTATTTGCTCTCCAGAGTTTGGAATTACACACTGGCTGACAGAAGCTCTCTGTTAAAATCAACATTCTCCCCCTCTCTCTTGGCCAGAGGGGGGAAATTTGGTACCCGGTGAATTTTATCTGTTTACATTTTTGATTCCTCCAACACACTGAGTTCCCCAGGGGCAAAGACCTGTCCCCATGGTTTGTGTATCCCATGCTCGGCAGAGAACATTGCAGCTGGCAGCAGAAGGCTAGGGAATATTTGGCTACATTGAGGAGCAAAAGGGAGCTGACAGTCCCTAGAGTCCTCGAACCCAGAGGCTGGCCCTGAGTCTCTGTATGGGCCCTCACACTCTGAGAGGTCATCTGCTTCACCACCATGATCCTGTGCAGAATGGAGCCCCTTTGCAGGGCCCTACAGGGCCCTGTGACTGGCCTCATGGAAGTGGACGTTTGTCTTGGTCCCAGTGCTAAGATACCATCCACCACAATGTATGCATGTGTACGTGTGCGTGTGGTGTGCATGTGTGTGTGTGTGTGCGCGCACACGCGCGTGGGAAGGGTGGGACCTGAGGATGGAATTCCAGGTTTCCTGCCTAGACCCTAGTTATTGGATGCCTGCATTTTAACCTGTACACACCTGTGGGCTCTCCCCTCACCTTTCCCCTCTAAATCCCCAATGTTAACTGCATTCCTGGAGCTAAAGATCATCATGCACGGACTTTTATGTTTTTAGCATCCTCATCCTCTTTACTGTTATTTTCAGTATTAAGCATACGATAATAATGATCAGAAATTTAAAAAATATATACAGTGAAAATTTTATATTGAATGTCAATTAATTATGAATTTCTGGAGGTAAGAATAATCATTTGTTTCACTGTTTTAAAATTTAAACACAAACTCCAACTGAAGTAAATTGAATTCTGTTTGTCTTTAACATTACCTTTAATTTCTAATCAGTCATTTAAATGAAGGTGTATGAAGTAAACACAGGGGCTGGAGACATGAACTCTACCAGAAACGAGCTTCAATGATTCCAAACTTTTAAGAACTTACTCTTGAAATGACCATGTGTAGCTAAGTCATCCCGTGCAGGGGCCAAATGTATAACCCATATTTGTGTAAACTAATTCCAATGTTAAATATAATGTTTATTAATGTAGAAGTAATAAAAATTCAACAACTAGAGCAACTGCTTAGAACTTAGATCACAAAAATATCTTTCAGGGGAAGAAAATGTTATTACTGAAGTTTTTTAGAATTTCTGGAACATGAGAATATTATTGTTATGGACTGAATTGCATCCCCTCAAAATTCATATGTTGAAGCCCTAACCCACAGCACCTTGGAATATGACTATATTTGGAGATAGGACCTTTAAAGAGGTAATTAAGTTAAAATGAAAAATTTAGAGTGGGGCCCTAATTCAACCTCACTGGTGTCCTTATAAGAGGAAACGTGGACACACAAAGGAGACCCCAGGGATGCGTGCACACAAGAGGAAAGACCATGTGAGAACACAGCAAGAAGATACCATCTACAAACCAAGGATGCGAGGCATCAGACCAACCAACCCAGTCAACACCTTGATCTTGGACCTCCAGCCTCTAGAACTGTGAGAAAATAACTTTCTGTTGTTTAAGCCACCCAATCTGTGGTATTTGCTATGGAAGCTCTAGCAAACTAATACAGATAGAAAGCAGATTAATATTTAGAAGTTTCAGTATTGTTTCTAAATTCTCTGCAGGCAAGGCAGCCCCTTATTTCTACACCAAGGATGGACCAGGGCACCTAGCTGACAAGGGTGACTGAGCATCTTCTCCCTGCAGGGCTTGCCCAGGGTCCTTCCAGACTGAACTGACAGCTCTAGTGCCAGGCAATGCTCCTCCCCTACTGCAGGATACCATGATTCCCTAAGAAATCCTAAAAGATGACTGGAACATGCAGGTGTTCCAGGGTAGAAATCCACCGCAGTCACAGAGGCAAGGAAAGACGTTTCCCAGGAGACACCAGTCCAAGGATCACAGTGGCTCAGAAGGCCGTTCCATGGAAGATGCAGGGACCCCACAACCACAGGCAGACACTTGAAAGATCCACAGGGGTCACAGAAGCAAAAACAGAATTTTCTACAGAGGTGTGTCATGTCCACAGCCTTAGAGATATGGACTGATGTTGCAGAGAAAATGCCCGTCTCTGCAATCACAGGAACACCTAGGGATTCCTCTCAGATCCAACCCTGGACAGGGACCGTGACAGGAGTGATCTTTAGACACATGGGTATTTCAGAAAATACATTCTGGCCTGGAGATCAAAGAGGCCCAGCAAATGTTTCTAAAGATGTCCTGCAGAAATGACCCCAAAGCTCTGGAAAATGACAACCCAATGTCAGATAAAGGAGCAGGGAGGCCCCAGAAAGCAAGCCTCCTAGAGCCTCAATCCAGATGCCTGTCCCTGTATCTCCCCTCTTAGCCTAGTATCCAACTCCTCATCCGCCAGGAGATGGGGTGTGAGGCCTTGCGAGTTTCCCTGCCCTCTGCCAAAAGAGCTCAGGGTGCAGACACAGCTTCTGGTATATCTGGGGATGCTATCCTCATGCCACTGTGCATACATTGGAAGAAAGTAGCATTGTCACAGGGCGCGGTGCTGAGGACATTTTATGAAAAATAAAGGTTTACTGAGGACAGCTAAAACCCAGCAAAGCACTCCAAGGTTCAAAGGGCCAGAGACACTTGGCAGCCTTCAACACATTCCCTGCTTTCTCTCCTAATCAAGTTAATACTTCTCTAAAACTGAACAGGGTTAGGAATTGTAAGTAGTGACCCAAGTAAGGACTGGCTGCTGAGAAAAGCAAAGGACAGAAAGGTAAAGCCACAGTCGATCCAGGGGTGAGAGCTGGACGACAGGGTGAGCTCACAGCCTCTCTCTCTCCCTCTCTCTCTCTTTTTCTTTTATTCCCAATGCTATAGGCATTCGCATCCACACTCACCCACTCCCTCCCTCTCCCTGTCTCAAACCACTGCCCCCCCCCCAACCCAGTATCCAACTCAGAGTCACTCTCTTATTCTCACTGTCGCTCTCTTTCTCCCTTTCCAGTGCTGCAGTAGCAATCACCACATTTACAGTCTGGGTCATTCTGCTGCCCTGGGGGATCCCACTGCTGAGCTCTTTTTGGCTGGGAGTTGCTTGGGAGAGGCAAACAGACCAAAGGGAGCGCAGACAGTTTGCAGTGATAGATCAGTAGCAATTTCTTTGCATCTGTGGGCAAGCTCGGGAGGGGCCGGAAGCGGGGAGGAGAGTGGGGTTTCAGCTGCAGTAAATGCTAAGTATCGGAAATTCCTATTCCACTCCCCCTGGCCTCTATTCGTCCTACCTGCAGGGGTATATAAAGGGTGTGGTGGTGGGAGCAGTTACCCCTCTGGGGAGAAGGATTTTGTCACTGACATTGAGTTTGGGAACACAGTGGTAATAAAAACCAGATCAACTTTCAGTCAACTTTAGTATTGTTTTTAAATCCCCTGAAGACAGCTTCCTCCCTTGCTATGTACAGCCAGGGCAGACTTCCACGCGGCTCCCCCTTCGATACCTGGGCATCACTGACCTTGCTCACTAGTAAACGTGGCCAATCCTAGACCCTAAAATCCTAGTGGTCTTAGGATCAGACCACTTAGATTGGCACATCCTCCCCCTAAGCTGTGAATCAATGGGGAACTGCAAAAATAGAGGTGTCACATGAACAAGGGGAGAAGCAAAGAGCTCATCTTCCTCATAGTATTATAAAAATCCTTCAGAAAAGCAAAAACACTTTAGGGCCGACAGAGATTTCTGGTGGACCCAGAGTTCTCACTATGATAGCAAATGTGGTTTGGGGGGTAATGCTGGTTTTCAAACCTGCATAGATGTTCATCTACTTACTTCTAGACCATTTCACTTGGCTTTTCCCCTCAGGACCAATAAAGAATCTGCTATATGGATCCTTAGGGTTTCACCCTGTTCCTCAGGAGGCCTGTCCTTCGCAAAAGAAAAGAAATCATAAAAACAAAGAATTGGAGGTGGTTGAAAGGACTCTGAAATAAAAGAAAGGAGATCTGGTTTCTAATCCTGGCTCTCCATTTCACTAACTGGGTGACTATGGGAATTGTCTACTTTCCTCTTAGCTTCAAAGATATGGGGACATAAATACTTGCTTAAATCATCAGCAAGTGAGAAAATAATCGATGGAACATATTTAGAAATTTATACCAATTAACAAAATAGGATACCAATTAACAAAATTAACCAATTAACAAAATCATCACCATCATCATCACCATCATCGTCATCATCATCGTCATCATATTAAAATTGGTATACTTTGAGAAACCAAACTCTGAATTTTCTGAGTCCAATCTCCATAATGTAGCCACGAGGAAAACTGAGCAAGAGAATTTAGTCCAAAACATGGAATATGGGGTCAGAAAGACAAGGACTCAAATCACGATCTATTAATTGAATAGTATCATAATATTACTACACTTGACGTCAGTTGCCAAATTCGTGTAAGGAAAATAACTCTTTTTTCACAACAGTGACATAAAGAAATGAAATTGGAGTAATTATATCTCTTGTTGTAGCATCCAGATTTTTCTCTTTCATGTAGTTTAGGCGGGATTGTTCCCAGTCCATCTACCAGAGATAGTCAGAGGGACCAAGCCTAAACCAATCACTGCTGTTTATATCCTAGGTCATAATGACCAGATCAAGTATGGACATATAACCTGACTTGACCCAATGAACAGTGCATCCAAAACTTTCAGTGAGAAAGAGACCCTCCCCTTCTTCCTTCTGTTGTTTCTGGGCGGTTGATACTCTACAAGCTCAGAACTATGCCTATCATCTTGCCGCCTCAAATGGAGAGCCTACCTGAGTGTGGAGGCAATACAAGGAAAACAGAGCTGGGAGAGGAGGTATGTGTTTTGAATGATCTCACAGATTCAGCCATCCTAAGTCAGCTCTTCTCTGGTATTTTCAGCTATATGTACTATTGCTTCCCATCTATTTAAAATTTAAGATATTTTAGATTGGATTTCTCTTAATTGCAACAGAAAGAAAAATAACTAATGAAGTAACCAGAATTAGAAGTAGACTGTTGAAAGGGATAACCCCCAATATAGTATTGGCTGTATCACTGGAAGATCATGGGAACCCCTCCATCACCTGATGGAAAGTTGTCTACTCATATCATGCAGATGTGAACCATTCAAGCTCACTTATACCCTGGGAATTAGGCTATACACCTACACAGGCTAGAGAGTTAAGTGATCTCATGAGAAAAAAATAAATTGCAGGACATTAGCCTCTGTGTCTCTCAGTCTTCAGTAAGGTTACATTTGTTTTGAATATCTTAGAGAAGAAACCAAAATGGAAACCATTAAGCTCAGACATAAGAACACTGAAGGCTAACGCTCAGGAGACAGAAACCCCTAGTGAAAGCTTTACATTCAAGTAGTTACATGGAGAGAGGACTGGGAGTAGCAGGGACAAGTTTGCAGTGGCTCAATTCCTAAGTCTGATGTTGCTCAACTTGCAGCCTCCATGCCTACCTGGGGCGGGGCGGGGCGGGGGGGGTGTCCCCAAACTTTTCCCTGCTCGGTTATCTGCTGAAGTGCTTTCTAGACAGGCCTTTTTCTAAATCCCAGTTGATGAAAGTTTTGTCTTCAAAATTACCACGTTAGCAGACACACATCATACAGATACACACCATTCTGGGGTCCACTCAGGACCCATGGAAACAGACCAAGACAAGTACAGGGAGCTCATTCCCTTTCAGGAATTCAGCCAGGGGGTCACCAGGGAATTGTGCTGAACTCCCATGTGCCATAGACATTCAGTCTAAATCACTGATGAATTTGAAATACAGGCAGTTGAAGTAAGTTTACTGCAGCATCCAGGGAGAGGAGAAAACAAAAATGTCCAGTAAAAGGCAATATAGTTACAGGTTCAATCATGGCCAATCTTGAAGACAAACCAGATTAAGTGTTCTGATGCAACGAAGGAGATTTTTTGAAGGACTTTACTAAATATGGAGAAACAATGACTGACATCTGCCACATTTTTATCTTCTGAAATTTGGTTGCAGTGGAAAGTTGGCTCCCAGGATAAGCAAGTAGAACTACCTAGAATCCTGGCTTTTGGCCACTTACTATTGTCCATGTGATTTGCGAGTCTTTTTACCGCCACTACTCCCAGTTGAGTTGCTTCTTCCATTATGAGATGGTACATAACAGATCACACGGCAGACCTAGATCTATGCCTTTTCTCAGCCCAACCCCGGGACTGGTCAACAGAGAGGATTAAGGGGGAACATTAGTAGCTGGGCTCCAGTCCTTGAAGGTGTGAGCGTAATCTCTGCTTAGCTTTTTCAGAGAGCTGAGGGCAAGAGTTGCACAGATTGCTATGCAGTTCCCTTCTTGCCTCCTTGCTTCCCAAGTCTGAGGCCACACCATGGGATGGGTCAGAGGTCTGTGTTTCTTCCCTTGTGGTCTGTGCAGGGCCATATCACAAGTCGTTCCCCACTCCCCCCCAAAAAATTGTTATACTGCACCTTTGTTTGTTTTTAATCCATTTCTCTTTGAGGGGAAAAAGTAACCTCAGAAACATTTGCTTTCAGTGCCAGTGGGATCAAGGAAAATCACTCAGCACACATTCATCTTCCTTTCATCTCTGTTTAGCTTTGGAGGACTAAACCAGCTTTGTCCAAGACTGCAGGAGCCAGGCCTGGAATCCACGCGCTCTTGATTACTAGCTCAGTGCAGTGTGCATCGTGTTGTCATGACCTCCTGCTACGACCGTCTTTAATAACAATGCTTATGTAGGGTCATGCTGCTCCCCATAAGGAAGAAGTTCCACTCATGCTCTCCAGGCAAGGAGGAGCCTGGGCTCGGGACCTGTGCTAAGTCTCTGGGTCAACAGAGGGGACTGGACATCAGGCCCAGTCAATTGATGTATCTGAAGCTGAGGGGACAATCTGAGTGGACTACACAGGGAGAAATCAACCCCAGACCCCAATCCTGAAAGGCTCATCAAAAAAGGGAAATCTTGCTGCTGACAGTAGTTTCTAGAGAAATCCGACAGGGGTCAGTGGATCCTTTGAGGCTTTCATTCACTTTAATCTGTGAAGTGAAGGAGACGGATCAACAATGACGGGGAGATGCTTCTAGGCCAGCTGAAGCAGACATTCCAGGCCAGCCAGCCACCAGGAGACCCCTTTGGTTACCATGGAAACAGCTGTGTGAAGCCGAAGAGTAGATAGCACACTTTAACTCAGTTTAAATGCAAATTCTACAGGTAATTAAGAGGCAAACCACAGTAAGAACATTACAGGAGATATATAGTCACTAGAAAGCTAATAAATGCCTGCCTTGAAATGGATATAATGAAAAATTTGACAGTTTGTCTCAGCAAGAGATTCCGTCTCTATAAAACCTCCGCTGTTTCTATCTTCCCTCCAGTTTTGGAAACTGTCATTCTAGGGGTGTCAGTTTTTTATTATTTAAAAAAAAAAAAGAAAAAAAAAAGACTTGCAATGGTTTAAAAAAAAAAAAAAAAAACTCTTCTCATTAGCAGGTGTCTCCTATCTTCCCCAGAGCCCTCACTGGAGCCTTTCAGGAGCTGGAGTTCCGTCGACATTTCAGCTTCAATATTCCTGTTGCTGCTGAAGAATCAATTGGTTTGAAGGGGAAATTTTTTCTTCTTTTGTTTTCCCTCAGACTTGTTCGTTGGTGGGAATACGCATGTGGGCTCCTCAATGAAGAGGCCCTAGATGTTCAGCTCACCTGTCCCAACAGCGCCTCCATAGGCCTTGGGTACTTTCCCAAGTACCAGGCTTGGCAGGCTCATCTCAATAAGCTCAAGTGAGAGAGGAGGAGAGGGTCCAATCAGGGCATGTTGGGGCTGGGAATGGAAACTTTCCCAACTTGCTCCCCTCCAGATGAATGGTCTGAATTAGGGCTGAAATGGCAGCACGCCCGGCCTGTGTGGCCCTACTTGAAAAAAGCAGCAGCTCCTTAATTAGGGTTTCGTTGCCTTTTGATGCCTACACACCTAATACGGGGCACTTGACTCCGAGGGGAAGGGGCTGTGATTGCTGAGAGAACAGCTCTCAGCACGTCCCACCCCTACGGGGTAGGCTCCCACCCCTACGCCCGCTTTGCACAGGTGTGAGTCTTGCTTCTCCTGAGGCCTCTCCCAGTGGAGACCTTGGCCAGTTTCTGCCTCACTGTTGTTAAATCCACATTTTAAATTTCATGTATTGGAGCTGGCCACTTTTAGAGTCAAATTGAAGAGGCTGGGTTTTTAGAGTTGAATATGATTGTAGGGATGGAGAGGAGTGCTTTTTTTTTTTTTTAAAGTCCCTGCTTAGCAATCTCATTATTTATATCTGCATAATTAAAATTAAAAAGGAATCATAGGGACTAAGAGCTGGAAGAGATATCGGAGTTTATCTAGCCTATGGTTTCTTAATTTGGGACCCATATATTAGTGTCAAGGTAATCATAAACACCTTGCAAAGGAGGAGGCTGCCTACTGCTGATATCGGGAGGTAAAATCAATTTGTAACATTAAGAAAAATTAAGAAGGTGAAGAACAAATGCTATGTTATGACATTTAGTGCAAACAGGTGGTCCCTGCTTGTGAACTCCTGGATGAATGAATGACTCAGACCATGTGACTGAGGCTTCACTAGTCCTCTAAAGACACTTTTTGTCTAGTGCCATCTCATCTCTCCTCACCCCTATCAGGCAGAAAAATGAATGAATACATTAGTAAATGAAAAGAGAAAAGGAAAACAAAATGACAAATAAGCAAGAAAACTAGAAATATGGATTTTGCGTTGGCATATCATGGATGCCCTTCTATGATCATGACAGTTTGGGACAAAAATCTTCTCATCCACAGGGCACACTGTGACTGGGAGAGTCCACATGGCAAATACATGGACGAAAGACCCTAAGTGAAATATTCAGAGCTAGCCCCAGCAAAGATGTTTCCTTCCCCCCAAGTACCAAACAATGTCTTGAATTGACAGATCTCACAACCGTGTGTACAGTGAGGTTTCCCACCCATGTTAGGCCACGGGTACTGGGAAAAGCAGCATCCTTTGATGGAGCTGCAAATGCACCCCAGGGGAATCAGAGCTCCCCCCACTGGAGCCTCCAGTCTGTCTCCAACAACAGGGGGGCATGCTCACCACTTCTACGCACCCCAGAGCCTGGCTTGGAATTTCATTTCTCAACTTTTTGACCCTTTTCCTAATATGACCCCAAATACTTTAATCACCCTTGAAACAAATAAACAGTTCCCCATTTACTTGATATCTGTGTAAGCCAAGAGGCATGAACACATACTGAGTCTCCTGCATCCTAGAGCCAGTCCCCTCTAGGGCATGGCTGTATAGTCCAGCCACCATCATCTGTGCAAGTAGTGGGGTGCCTGCTTTAAAGATCCTTTTAGGAAGAAAAATGGACTGGTAATGCATCCGAAAGTGTAAAGAAAAGTTCCAAGTAAGTAATGACAATGGAAGTTAAGGAATAATGACAACTTATGACAAGGCTTAATGACAGAGGAACATCCTAAACCCAGCCTGCCTGCAATCCAGTTCCAGGATGAGGATGGAACAGCCAGTGAAGGAGCTTTGATTTGGGAGGATGGGGGGGTGTGAAGGCTCTTACTTCCTTGCCCCTAAATGACCCACCAAGCCCTAACGGTAAACGGCCTTGACCCAAAACCAGGTAAAGCAAATGGACACTGTGTCATCTGTGCAGGTGAGAGGTAAGTTAACCTTTGAGAGATGAGTATGTTTCTAGGAATAGTGGATTAGAAACCAATGAAACTCCTAAACCTCATTCAAGCACAGATCTCTCAACCTCACCTCTACTTCAGTCTTGTCATCTGCCCGATGGGGATACTATTATTTGTCAGTTTGTTTTATGGACCAAATAAAATAACACAGGTAGAGACTTGATCCCAGTACCTAATACTCACTTAAGTACTCAATAGAGGGCAGCTCATCTCTTTCTCTACCTAGATCTCTTGAAATACCCCACTAAAGAGCACTGGAAAGCAGTAATTGGGAAGGATTGCTTTTTTGACTAAGAAGACCCTCTCTGGAGGCTCCAATTATGTTAAGAGGGTTTTTATTTTCTATGACAAAAATTAATTTTCAATTACCTCTATTTGAAGATAAACCGGTGAAAGAATTCCAAAGAGATGGCAGAAAAAGATGAAAAACAAGGAATCTATTCCCCCTAATGCTCAACATTATTACTGTTAAATCATCTAATTCAAGGAGTTTTCAACAGCAACAGCAGTAGCAGCAGCAATTACAGGGAATGACAAGGGCTCCCAGGAATGGAAGGCACATGACATTTTCCTTTCATCTACGCTGCTCCCACAGCATCAGAGGACTGTCTCTGTGTCCAACCACGCCTCATTGTTGTAGTTAAACCTGCTCCTGTACCTGGTCTGTGCTACCACTGACAGTCTAGGAGACCATCTAAAAACACCTGAGCCCCTGGGGCAGGTGTCAGAAGCAGCTCCCACCCCTCATCCATCTGTGATCTGAGTAGAGTCCCCAGTGCAGCCAGACAGTGATGATGTCTCTGAGGCTTTCTCCTTGAGGCTTCCAGAACCATCTCTCCAGCCCCAGTCCTGGGAAGTACCCTATGCTTCCAGCCACACTTGACAGGAGAGTGAAAGCACTCAAGCTTCCACCTGCTACTTTCTGCATCTGTGTCAAGGTGAGGCACTGTCAGCCCTGAGGTGTAGGAGAAAGAGAAAAATGCATCTTCTCCCACTCACTGACTTCTCTTTTAGGACTAGACCCATGCAGGCTGGGAACAAGCTTTCAAGCAGCTCCTTAAGACCACTAGGGAAGGATGAAGATCAGCACATCACACAAAGTACAAAATCCTGGCACTTGTCAACAAAATGTGAATGCACAGGCAATGCAACCAACCAAATGAAAATGAGATTGAAATAATTAGAATGTGGCTTTGCAGAGAACCCAATGCTGGCGTAAAAGATAAACGTAAGAAAAATAGTTCACAGACAAGCCCCTCATCGCTCTAAAGATCCCCATCCCTCATGTTCCCTGGTATGGCAGGCAGGCCTCCATTAGAGCCCTGTTGTTCTGGGGATTTGTGCACATGTGTTTTCACTATTAAGATCCTAAACACCAACAATAACCTTGGTTATTGTAATGGACTGAATGTTTGTGTCCCAACAAAATTCCTATGTGGAAACTCTAATTCAAATGTGATGGTATTTGGAAGTGGGACCCTTGGGAGGTAAGTAGATTATGAGGGTGGAGCCCTCATGAATGAGATTAGTGTCAGTATAAGAAGAGACCAGAGAGCTAGCTAGCTCTGCTCTCCACCATGTGAGGTTACAAGGAGAAGATGGCCATCTGCAAACCAGGAAGTGGGCCCTCACCAGACACAGGAACTGTTGATTCCTTAATCTTGGATGTTCCAGTCTCTAGAACTGTGAGAAATAATGTTTGTTGTTTACGCGCCCCCCAGTCTATGGTAATTTGTTATAGCAGCCCAAAATAAGATAGTTATCTTTGAATCTCTAGCATCTGGTAGTGCCCCTAGTGGGCATGGATGTTTGGGACTGTTTATTGAGTAAATGAACAAATTCCTGACTAAATAAATGAGTTAGAAAATGAATGACAAGACAGAACATGGAAATCTAGCCCCCAAATTGTCAGTATTTCCAAGGATGAATATCAATAATTACAGATCTAATAGAAGAAAACTTTGTAGAACTGCCAAGAAAATACTAAAAAGATCTGAGGTAAGAAATGCAGAGGGAGCATCGCATGCTGGACAAAGTTAATAATAAGAAAATATGCCAAGGCATATCCTAGGGGGAGGAGGGAAAAGCTTTCAGTTTCAAAGATAAAGACTCCTGCAAGCTTTCAAGCCAAAAAGAAAAAAAAAAATCTTACATGCCATTCTTCAAAAAGATCCTTTGACTTACAAGAATAAAACCCTGAGTGTTCCTAATTCAAAGAAGAAAATGGAGCAGCTGACCTTACAGACAGAGAAGGTTCTGAGAAGAGATTGTCTTTGTTTTGGCATAACCTGTTATCCCTGGGAATCATGGTCCTCTCCCACAGGATCTGCATCTTCAAAGGCTCCAGGCAGAGTGGCTGAGAACCAGCTGTCTCTCCCTTTGCAGGAGGAATGGGGGCCCCAATGCACCTTGTCACAGCTCTGGAGTCTGGACTCCCACTGAGTTGCCAATTGCCCCAGGGAGGACAGCGAGAGGAACCAGCACAGGGCCCATGACTGTGCAGAAACAGTTAACATCACAGGTCTCCACTGTGATCCTCCCTGAAAAGGCCTGTTTGCAAGGTGGGGCCTTGACCAGTGTCTGGGAACTTAGATTTCAGGAAAGTTCCCACCATAACCGGGTAAGAGTGGCTCACTGTGCCTAAGCTGTTTGTATGAACAATGTGGTGTGTGCTGAACAGCTGCTTTTCTTCTGGGAGTCTGGAATTTGGGTACAATCCAGGCAGAGCCTGCCTATGTGATCAGTAAAAAATACTCTTTACTAAGTCTCTAATGAGCTTCCCTGGTTGGCAACTCTTCACACACGTTGCTTGGGGGATGAAGTGTATCCTGTTTGATTCCAATGGGCAAGGACTCTATAAGCTTGAGGCTGGTCTCCCCCAGACCTTGCCTTTTGTGCCTCTTCCCTTTGCTGAGTGTGCTTAGTTTCCTTTCCTCATAATAAATTATAGCCATGAGTAGAACTGTGTGCTAGTCCTGTAGTCCTCCTAGCATATTCAGTCCCAAATCCTTGATCTATCTACTCTAATAGATATGAATTATCTATTCATATGAACTGATCTAATAATTGTCTCCATCCGGGCAAATATAAGGAACTTTTAGAGTAACTTTTCATGAAATTCTACAGGCAGGCAGACAGGCTGCAGAGCAGCATGGTAAGTGATAGGGGAACCAGGGAAAGGCAACCTCTGGGTCCCAGGGCTATTATGCAAGATATTTGGCAAGAGCGAGACCTGGAGGTGATTCCTGAATGCTCCACCAACGCGTTAGACAGATGCTTAACATTCTTCTTGAGCACCCCGGTGTCCTGCCGGGTCCTTGCCCATTCCTGCTGGGATGATAAAGAGCTTTATTGACCCTCTAAACCACAGACATTTTTTTTCCAGCTGTGCCATCTGCTTGTTTTTCTTTTTACAGGCAGGCAGCAGAAAGACTCATCTGTTGAGACATAGATGGGGCAGTGTGTGTGTGTTGCGGGGGACCGTCTGTGTGTGTTTGTGTTCATCTGCTTATGTGATGGGCAGAGGAGCTGCAGGGTGGGTGTGGGAGGGGAAGAACATAGGAAAAGCTTTCTGAGATACATGGAAAGATTAAGCCTCGGATGTTGCCTGAAGTGCACGTACACCAGTGCCAAGAATAAGAACAGAACAAGAACAAGAACAAGAGCATCAGCCTGCTCTTGCCCCATCACCCCTGCCAGGACTTCCCTACTGGGTTAGCTTTGCCCCAGTTCTAAGAGAAAAAACAAGGGAAGCCCCTGAAATCACAAGTGGGATTCTGCATACTCATGCTTTTGCAAGTCAAAGCCAGGTGCCTCTGAGATGAGAAAACACTGTTGCCCTTGGGATGGTCAAAGACACAGTACCTAACTTTCTCAATCGACTGGCCATTTTAACTTGTTACTTTGTGAGAACAGCTGCTGTCAATATCTGCCCAACAATGGGGATTGAAGGACCATTTTATCTTAGAAATCTAATATTACAGATTCAAGAGACAGTCTATGCCCAGGGTTTGCCTGTATAATCTGAAGCATCTCTGAAATATTCAAATTATTGATTTATACAATAATAGGTACTCAATTATGGTAATTGCTTTTCTATAGGTCTACAAGGAAAGACAGTTCTTTGACCTTCTTTTAATTGATAACAAATATTATTGAACATTTACTGTATATCCAGGCCTTCTGCTGATCCTAGTTAGGTAGTTCTCCAAAGAACTGACACTCAGAGAGTATTGTAATGGCTACAGCAATTAAGTGGATGGTCATGGGTGGACCTCAAGTAAACCAGACTGCAAATCTTGTGTTTTTTCCCCTAGAGCAGAATTTCTAAACCTCAGCACTGCTGACATTTTGGGCCAGATAATGCTTTGTGTGGGAACAGTCTGTGCCCACAGGATGTTTAGTGGCATCCTTGGCCTCTACCATGATATGACAGTAGTAGCATCTCTATAGTTAAGACAATAAAAAAATTCCCAGACGTCACCAAGTATCCTCGAGGAGGGGAGGTAAGCGCTACCCACCTCCTCTATCCCTACCTTACTGAGAGCCCTATAACAAGTCACCTCTAAAGCCTTGCTACTCAAAGTGTGGTCCAGGGACCAGCAGCTTCAGCATCAGTATCCGCTAAGAGCTTATTAAAAATGCAGAATCTCATGCCTCTTCTCAGTCCTACTGAATCAGAATGTGCATTTCAACAAGATCTCCAACGTGATCCCAGTGCACATTAGAGTTTGAGAAGTGCTGTTCCAAGGTACCTTGTAGTCAGTTGTTCCCCCAGATTTTCCTGGACAAATTCAGTCTCTGAAAGTGAGATTCCTAGCAGAATGCTGATAGATTGAATTATACTGTTTCAATTCAAAGACTGAAAGATTTTTGTCAAAAGATCATAAATTTTTAAACTACCCTTGGTTACCACAGTATTTTTCTAAAAGTAACCACCCTGGGATAGGGTAAATAGGGCCCTAGGCTTTAATCAATGTATCCATTCATTTATTAATTATTGTCAAGAAAGTTTACTGCACAGGGCACTAGAGACATGGGGTGTACAGTAGCCTGTGCTGCCATCTGGAATCCCAGCCACACTCCACGATGCCCAACAGAATCTCAGTTGCCGGATGCAGATATTTCTCTGCTTTTCTTTGGCCTCGGCCCATTGTTCATAGTCTACACATCTCTGAGAGTGCAATCTGGATTCATTGTATCTGCCAGAACCTTCCGTGCAGGAATCTTGACTTTGTCTATTAATCTGCTTGAAATGCACAGTAAGGGCCAGCCAATAACCTTAAGGTCAATGACTGTCTGATTCACAAAGAGAAAGGTTTAGTCCACCATCCACTGCTCTAGGAAAGTGCAGGGGAGGGCTTGGGTTTGGAAATCAGGGCTGTTCTCTTTCCCCTACCAATAATTTGACAGCAACATGTTGAGGCTGGTAACTTCACTATTAATGCCAGATTATTTTAAAATTTTAAAATGACACTTAGAGTAAAGAGAAGGAAACAACGCCCTTAGCATCATAAGGCCACTGTTACCCTTTCTACAGCATTTAGGACAAAGATGAGGCTAGATGGTCTTCAGAATACAATTTACTCTCACAAAAAAATTAATATTTTCAGGCACAGCCCATACTGTGGGCTTAGAAGTCCCCCTGACCACTACCAAATTTCCTGCCCAGAGCTCAGTTAGAGTCAACAGAACTGAGACAAGAGACCATTCTCTCCCTGCCATGGACAGAAACTGAGCAGACTAAATTCTGAGGCTCTGGAACTTACAGGCCATAAGAGGACCTGAAGACGAGAAAGATTTGCTCATGAATCGGAGAGATAGTGTGTGTCAGGGCCATGGGAGACAGAGCACCAGACAGGGAGGGCTGCAAGGAAGGGAGATATGGGTAGAGAAAACGAGAGATCCAGGGAAGGACGGGGCATCTCAGGGTGATGGCAGCGAAGGTTTCTGTCCCTTGGGAAGTTCAAGGCAGAATACAGACATAACACTCACCTTGCATGGCCATGCAAACATTTCACTACGTGAACTGGGTGTGGAGAAAAGGGAACCCTCCTACATTGTCGGTGGGAATGTAAATTGGTTCAGCCACTGTGGAGAACACTATGGAGGTTTCTTAAAAAACTAAAATAGAACTACCGTACGACCCAGCAATCCCATTCTTGGGCATATATCTGGAAAAGATGAAAACTCTAATTTGAAAAAATACCTGCACCCAATGTTCGTAGCAGCACTATTTACAATAGCCAAGACATGGAAGCAGCCTACGTGTCCATCAACAGATGAATGGATAAAGAAGATGTGGTACATCTATACAATGGAATATTACTCATCCATAAAAAAGAATGAAATAATGCCATTTGCAGCTACATGGATGGACCTAGAGATTATCATACTCAGTGAAGTAAGTCAGACAGAGAAAGACAAATATATGATATCACTTATATGTGGAACCTAAAAAAAAGGATACAAATGAACTTATTTGCAAAACAGAAAGACTCACAGACATAGAAAACAAACTTACGGTTACCAAAGGGGAAAGGGTGGGGAGGGATAAACTGGGAGTTTGGGATTAACATATACACACTACTATATATATAAAATAGATAACTAATAAGGACCTACTCTATAGCACAGGGAACTGTACTCAGTATCCTGTAATAACCCATAATGGAAAAGAATCTGAAAGAGAATATATACCTTTAGCATTTGAGCTAGACTTTCAGAGGTAGTAGGAATGTGTTGGGTGGAGAAAAGGACAAAGGGCCTCTAGGCGGTAGAGGCAGCATATACAAAGGTACAGAGGTATGAGAAGAATATGGGGGCTGAGGAAGCAGTGAGTGACAATGAAGAGCTATAGCACAGGGCCTAGGGGAAATGGTGGGTGACATGCCTGTAAAGTACATATAGTTATGATATCTTAAATAATAATTCACTCTGGGATTAAAGTGAAGGATGAACTAGAGGCAGGGAGACAAATAGGATGCTATTCAAATAATCTCGGGGGCGGGGGGCCTGGGAAAAGACAGTGGCGAAGCACGCTAGAGCTTCGAGAGACATTTCTGAGATTAGAGCAGTCTTATCTATGACAGCAAGGTTATCAGTGGTTAAAGAGAAAGAGGAGGTGAGACTGCCCCTAAGACTATCACATTGATGTAACTGAAATTTGACAAAAAAGGGGACTACAATCCACCCCCCACATATTAATAGGACTTTAGGTCTGCAAGTGGGAAAGTCTACGGGATTCTGCCTCAGTTAATGCCAAGGTTGTTTGCCCACCGGAATCTAGAATGTTCTCAGTCAAAGAAGATGCCAAGGGGTTCCCTGATGGCGCAGTGGTTGAGAGTCCGTCTGCCGATACAGGGGACACAGGTTTGTGCCCCGGTCCGGGAAGATCCCACATGCTGTGGAGCGGCTGGGCCCGTGAGTCATGGCCGCTGAGCCTGCGCGTCCGGAGCTTGTGCTCGGCAACGGGAGAGGCCACAGCAGTGAGAGGCCCGCGTACCGCAAAAAAAAAAAAAGATGCCAAGATTTTGGAGAAACCAGCAAAGGAATGATTCATCTCTCCATAGAAAACTCCTGGGTTCTGATATGCTATATGCTATTCCACCAGATCTGGGGACAACTGTCATAAAATGACTTTTATTTTTTTTTGAGAACTGTCAAGGGATACTTAATGTCAACTCTGTCGCCTCTTTATGCTCAAGATGTCAACTGGGTCTGACATGTACTTCTTGGATGGTCAATATTTATGAAGCCAGGCCAAGTCATCCAGCTGCAATGGCAAAGCAAGCTGAGCAGTGAGGGCAGGACGGATTCCATTCCATTTGGGTCTTTTGTGCCACAGCTGTTGTCCTATCTACACGGAGGCTGCTGGCAAGAAGCATCCCCAAATACTCAGTTCAAGGTTGTAAATTTCAGCGAGTCTATTCAATATTCATGTAATTACCCTGGAAAGCACATTTGACATTTCATAAATACAGCAGAATATTTGGCATTTGTCTCTCTCTCTCTCTCTCTGCTACCTAAGCCTACATGGAGAAATAATCTGCAGGGATCCCTGCTGTCTGAAATGGCCGCAGTTATTGAATCCATAAATTTGATGGATCAAAGTCTTCCTTCTTCATGCCTTTCATAATTTACAAATGGAAGTGAGACCATATAAATGAGGCGGCCTGATGTACTTCTGCATGGAGCTTTGCCTGCATCTCCAGTCCCTTAGGTTTGGGAGTCTTCCCCAAAGTGAGATGTACAAACCCACAAGTCCCAAGCAGACTGGGGACCTGGGTGTGAGGCCCCAGGATGCCCAGGCAGCAGTAGGCAGTGCTGATTACTGCCTGTGCTCCAGCCCCAGAACCACTGAACACAAATTCAATTTCCCAAGGACTCTGGGACTGTGCAGATAGATTGAGAGGACGTTGGTGCCCTGCACACAGCGCTCCCACTGCACACACAGGCTCAGGAATACAAACTGCAGCTCTCTGGCAGCTCACCTATGAGCATATCACTGAGGGAAGAAAGACACCTTGTACTAACCAAGCCCAGCCTTCTGTAAACCAGCGCCGAAGACAGGACTTCTGTATGAGAAAAGCCCATCTCGTGGTTGGCTGGTGGTGCTCCAAATGCAGACTGGCTCCTCTCCCCAGGCTGGGAAGTGGGTGTCTCTCCTCCACGCCTGACGTGGAGTGATGACCTTCTCCACCACCAACAGGCTAATGAAGATCAAAGAGTGCATGTCCGCAGTCTAGGTGTTTTTCCCCCAAAGGAAGCAACAGAAGTATTTTGTCATATGTGAGGCAGTAAGATCAGCAGACCAGAGGGGTATTTTCAGAGCTATGAACTATCCTGACTTGTTTAAGTATTAGAGGTGAATTCTTACTATATAAAATGTATAATATATATTTATATATATATACACACACACACATATATAATTTGTATATATGTGTGTGCTATGTATGTATTAGATGTATATACATATATGTCTAATGTGGGTGTGTCTAGGAATAAGTTGGTGTATGCTTACACATGTGTATGCTTACATATAAACATACATGTGTATGTGAATGGTTATAAACGTTAGTACTATCCATGGATGTGTATAAAATCATTGTGTATGTTGGTGTTTATGGTTATATGTTCTTGTATATATACAAAGGTGTATGTGTACAGAAATACAAGTATGCATGCATATGAATGAGCATGTGTGCACGTGGGTCTAGGTACATATAGTTGAATAATAATTTATATTTTGTTTAAATTTATACATGGCTAAATATGTGGTGGGCACTTAGTTTTTTACATATATTATCTGTTTATTTTCACATCACCATTGAAAGTCTATAATTATTTTCATTTTATTGAAGCAGAAAGTGAATATCAAAGATATAGAAAGATTTATCCAGTATCACAGAGGCAGCAAGAGGCAAAGTTGGGATTACATCTTAAATCCCTGGTCTGACACACTGTAGATGCAGTGTACCCGATGCATGTGTGTGTGATATATATAATCTCCATGAATGCTGTGCAGGGGTTTGTGTGTGTGTATGTGCATGCATGTGTGTGTGAAAGGCGTCCCCTGCACAGGGGTCTCTGTGTACAGAGAGCCCTTGACAACTGCATGCTGACAGGCTTGCCCTACATGCCCATGTAAACAAAACCACCTCTGATCACTTCTCTTTCTCAAAGCCCTTCCTTCACCAAGCAGTCCTCACAGGATGATCGTCCACCTATGGCCCCTTGGCCCTTTTAAGTGCTGTTACTGTAACAGAAAAAGCAGGAACCAGGTGTAGGGCCAGCTCCTTTGGCAAAGCCACCGCGACTCCTCCAGCACATCTGGAGGCCTGCAGAGCCAGGGTTAGGAGGGCCTGGGATGCCAAGGAATGAGCTCTGGTGACAGAGTAGCCCTGTCAGCTTGATACTATTCGTGAAGAAAGGGGCTAAGCCTTCAGGTTAAACTGATTCCCACCCTAAAGTGGTTATGAGGCTCCAGGCAAGTCACTAATTGTAAAATGGGGACGACCACATCTCCTACCCAAAGTGGCTGATAGGAGAAAGTGAGATAAGGGCAGAGTGTCTGGCATGAGGCCGTGCAGACGTGGTACTCTAAAAGCCAGTGTCCTCTCCTTGTGGAGGAGACGCTCTAAATGGCGGCAGTTCTGCCCAACAGGCAGGAGGGTATTTTCCTATTAATCTGACTTCTTTGAAACTAGTCCATTTCAAATGTGAGAATCCACTTCCCTGCCACCTGCCTCCACTCCCAGGTACAGATGATCGAAAGGGAGGGAGATTCCCAAACCGGCAGCCAATCCACAGGGACAAACTAGTGAGATTCGGGCTCCTAGGAATCTGAACTAAGGTGAGAGGTGCCGGCCTCCGGGGAACATTTGACTGGAGAACCCGTCCCCAGGTTATCTAGAGCAAGGCTGGGGATCCCACGCATGCTGGGTTGGAGGAAAGAAAGACAAAATGCAGCTGGAAGAAACAGAATCAAGAGACCACTTGACTTCCCAGTTCTGTGCTTGTTCCTGGCTCCATGCCTTGCCTTGGGTTCCTTGAGTTAACTGTAATTTCCTTCCAGAAAAGCCCCCCTTTTGTTCCTGATATTTGGAGTGGGTTTCTGTCCCTTACTACTCAGTGATGCCTGAATAAAAAAAAAAAAAAACCACGCAGTCATTTCTGAGGCACTAAGAGTTTTAGAACGTTTCTCGCATTCTCTCTTGCTGTTAGTGGAGACACGTCAGGTCTTGGCAGCCCTATGCTCTGGTACCATCTATTTCATGGGCTTAGTGAATAAGAGGCTGTAGATAAACTTGAAAGGTCAAGACACCCTCATATCACTGAGCAAGAAAAATGGCTATGAAAATTAAATATATAGTTAAGGATCCCAAATTTAAAATATTCTCAAAATCTACCCTCCTCATTTCTCCTGAAGATGCAATAGCTGCATGCTGTGTTCGAAAAAGACCTCATGCCCGCAAAGACAATGGGTGACATACGTGTGAACGCAAGTGACAGCCAGTGTCTCTCTGTTCTATAATATATAAATAAAATAGTTTCAAAAGTTCTGCAGTTTAATACTGCCTCCACATTTTTGTGACTTCCTGGAGGCTTTTGTGTTTACGTCACCTAATTTCTACTCTATTTTGATACCTTACCTCTTATTTCTGCCTTGGGCTGACCTCAACTTGGAACTCAGCCCCTGTTCCTTCATTTCTCACAAACACCATTTGTGCAGGCTGCTTGGCGGTGCAGCCCCTTTTCCTGAAGAGGCATGACAGCACTGCACAGCCAGCAGCCTAAAAGCAAGTGACAGACAGCCTGTCCTCTTCTCTTCTCAGCAGCCTTGAAACCTCCTCCTCACCTTCCACTATCTCCCTGGCAGCTCCGTGCTCCCTTCCCCCTCACCCTCTCTCCTGGTTCTGCCCTGCCCTGCATCTCCCCTCCCGCTTCTTGTTCATCTCTTCCATCCACACTTCCTGAAATCCCTCTGCTCCACAGTTCCCTCTCCTTGATGTACCCCAACCCATTCCAACGATCCCCACAGGGCCTCCAATCATATTCAAAAGACCCATTAAAGCTTCTTTTTAAACAAGCATATTCTCTCCCTGAGTGGAATTCTGCTCCCACCATCCAAAATAACATTATTTTCCTCCCTCTTGCACAGGCAGCAGAAGGAAACCAGACCCTCTTGAAGAGTTCTGGGACTCTCCTTTAGAGCTCCATCCCCCGGCACTTCCCTCCCGAGAGCCTCCACATGAACTTCTCCACGTTCCCCAGATCAAAACACAGGCCCTGCGTGGCCCAATTCCTTCCCACAGGCCTTTCCCTCTGTCTGGAATAACTGACCTTTTCAACTGTCAAATTCCCCCTCATCCTTCTAAGTGCAACCCAAATATCACCTCCTCTGCGACTTCTCCCCAATTCCCTGGACCAAGAAGGAACTAGATGCTTCTTCCCCTGAGCTCCCTCAGACCTATGTTCTCATCTGCAGAACAACTGCCTCCCTCACCCCTATATATCATAGTGCACTGTTTACCCTCATTTCCCCCTTACAGCTAGGTGAGCCTTTCATGGAGGAGCCAGGTCTCTTCCATCCCAGTATCTCTGCATATTTTGCAGCTGGCAAATTACTGCTGCTCTGAAAGTGTGATTTAAATGGAAGCATAAATGGACAGTAGGAGCTATGTATTTAGTGCTTACTCTATGACAGGCAGTGTTCTAAGCATCATACATGCACCATCTCATTTAACTACCTGCATGTACTTCCTCAGCAGGACACTATAAATATCATGGGGTATTTTACTTACATGTGAGCACCCTGAGGCTCATCAGTGTTAAAGGGCTCGTGCAAGATCACTCAAGTAGAAAGTGCTCGAGCCGAAATCTGAACCCATCCATGGCTCCTAACAATGATGCTGGACTCTAAGAAATGAACATTTTGTTTGAGGAAGTAGAGGGGAAGGTGATGAAGGCGTTCTTTATAGACCATGAATTCAGATTCACCTAGTCACTAGGGGGCTGTGTTGACACTGTCCTGGAATCAAAGTATACAAGGGAACTGTGCTTACTATAGCTGGGACTGTTGGGCTCTCTGGCGTCAAGCAGCTTTGGTGGGAATTCCTGATCCATCTTTCAACTGGGGTAGAAAGGATCTATTATAAATACTTAGGACTCCATAAAAGACAGCCATTTTTAATTTCACTGCTGTGTAATACAATGTGGGAGAAAGGCACACATACATGCCCACAGGTGTACACATGCACACAATAATTACATTAGGCCTGATAAGTGCTACAAGCCCTGCAGGCTCATGTGAGGCCACTAGTTGTTATAGGAACTTGGGGTGTGCCTTGGCCATCCAGGCAAGTACCCTAGTGCTTTGGCTATAGCCATGGAACAGAAGGCACAACAAGGACACGGAACCATGACCATGGCCCTTGGGCCCTGTTGGATTGGCCAGTTTGGGAGAAAGTGGACCCTTTCCCTAATGCTTTAATGTCATTTGAATTGTGTGCTCTTCGCCAAAAGAAGTGCCAGCCTCTTTGCTAAAATCAAACTCTAAAGGCCTCATAAAAAGATCCCAGCTCCACATGCCAATTCTGACACAAGGAAAATGAGAAGCATGTGCAAATACAGTTTATTGGAGCCCATGGAAACAAAGGTTTACCACTGTCATTTGTTGTTAGAATCATCATACAGTAGCCTGTATAGATCTTCTCTTATGAACACATGGGGAGAATATAAGTGTGTATGTGAGAGTACATACAAGAGAGGGGATGCTTCTCTGGGTAAATTTGAGCACGTTTTTGAGGTTTTTCTACAAAGTACTGATACTATGAATATCTGGCTGTATCAGTCAGCAATTGCTGCATAACAAACCACACCAAAATCAATAATTTAAATGACAACTGTGTCTTATTTCTCAGGAGTCAACAGGATGGCAGGGTGGTTAGCTGATCTCAGCTGGGCTTGTTCATGCATCTGTGGTCAGCTGGCCAGCTGGCTGAGACTTGGCAGTCTAGGATGGCCTCAGCTGCAATGACTCTGTCCTGCACCATGTGGTTTTTCATCTTCCAGCTGGTTAGTCCAGGCTTGCTCTCATGGGGGCAGTAAGAGTCCATGAGACAAAGTGGAAGCATACAAGGCCTCCTGAGACTTGCAACTGACACACCATCACTTCTGTCACTTTCTTTTGGCCAAAACAAGCCCCAAGGCCAGCTCAGAATCCAGGGTAGGGAAGGGAGTGATGGGGAGTGACCTCTTGATGGGGAGAACTGAGAAGTCATGTTGCTGCAGAGCCACATTACCATACTATTCACTGGGGACAGGGTGAGTGGGTTAACTACCATTTGCTGAGCATTTAAGATGCACAGTTACCCAGTTATATTATCCTCACTTTTATGAGACTCAGAGAAGTTAAGTAACTTGGCTAAGACCACAGAGCTGGAAATTAGGAGAGATGAGGTTTGAAGCAAGTTTTGCTTGACTCTAAAGCCTGTGCTTTCTCCATTTTCCCAAAGGGACCTAATGGCACTCTACAATATTGATGTGAAGTGACTGTGCTTAGTTCTGGGTGTTTTTGAGGGATGTGTGACAGGAGGGAGGATCAGCCTAGGCTCTGGGGAACAGACAGTGTCCAAGCAAACAGGGTGGCACAGTGGAAAGAAAAATGGTTTTAGAATTAGAAACCCCTGGGTCTTAACAGCTATAAATATCTTTCCTCATTTGCAAGATGTGAAAGCAAATACTCCCTCACAAGGCTGTGTGAAGAACAGATATGCTCTGGAATACCTGGTTTCAGGTGCAGGCTCCACCACTGGCTGGGTGTTTTACCTCAGACAGGTCGCTCTGCTCCCTGAAGCCTCAGTCTCTTCAACTATAGAAATGTGCATAATAAAGACCCTTGCTTCCTAGGGTTATTGTGAAGATTAAACGACTTAACATCTGCAAAACACTTAGAATACCTGGTAGCAGGTATGTAATAATCAACATGCAAATATGCACATATACCTATGGTGACAGAGAGTTAGAAGGCGTCAGACAATGTCAGTGAGCTAAGCCCTACAAAGGGCCTGGTGAAGGGCCAGCCTTAGAGTATCTCATAAATGATGCAGGCATCTTTAGGGTATGAGCAGACTGAAAGGGCGGACGATCCAAATCAGATCTCGAGACAGATCCTGACCTCAAGCCCTCTTTAAGGAGGCAGTGCTTCTGCCTAGCTCAGGGGGCAATGATGAGGGTTGGCTTCAAAGCTGGACAATGTGGACAGGCTTGGAGATACCATGTCCCTCTGAGGGATATAACTGTCATGTTCCTTGGAGGTACACAGCTCAGGGGGCTGACTATGCATAGTGTTGAAAACTAGAAGAAATAAAGTATCATTAGGGAGGAGAAGGATCATTTCGCATTCCTACATACACGCTTACACATTTCTAACTGGGCACTTGGTTTTATTTGAAGGGAAAAAAATGGAAAGAGGCAATGTTATGGGCTGAATTGTGCCCCGCCCACCAAATTCAGATGTTGAGGCCCTAAACCCTAGCACTTCAGAATGTAGCTGTATTTGGAGACAGGGCTTTTAAAGAGGTAATTAAGTTAAAATGAGGTCATATGGGTGAGCCCTATGCCAATATGAAGAGTATCCTTAGAGAAGAGGATGTTAGGACACAGATACACACTGAGGGAAGACCATGTGAGGACTCAGGGAGAAAATAGCTATCCACAAACAAGGAGAGAGGCCTCAGAAGAAACCAACCCCGCTGACACCTTGATCCCACTTCTAGCCTCCAGAACTGTGAGAAAATTAATTTCTGGTTTTTAAGCCACTCAGTCTGTGGTACTTTGTTATGGCAGCCCTAGCAAACTAATATGATCAATTACTGGCCATGAACTCTATACCAAGTTTCAGTGAAGAACCTGGGACTCCCAGGTGCAGTCTGCTTTTCCCAAGTTGGGAGGGCTGTGGGTCCTTGACCAAAGGGGCAGAGGGTCTGGCCCAGAGAACTGTGGGGAAAAGGCTGGGCTGCAGGCACATTTCCATCCACCTCCCGCTTTGCAGCCCTTCTGATGCAGCCACCCTGTTCCTGTCAGTAGAACCTTGTTTCTGGGCTCCTCCCCGGGTCTGTGCTTGTGGTCAGCCTTTGTTCAGCCTGTCCCATGGATTTTTCACTCCAGTACCAGTCTTGCCCCTCCCAACCCTGCCTTCCTTCTTTTCTCCCACTGGACACAGCAGATCTGACAGGGACAGACTGCGGGTTACTCCCTGCTCTGCCCCTCTCTGGCTTCTGGCCTGAATAAACATGAAGATGGAACGTTATGTGCACGTCCATAATACCTGCTGGTTCTGCAGGGTCCCTTGGCTTGTAACTCACTTCACCGTAACATGAACAAGTTGACATTTTTAAGGTTAATGATCCAGTTGCATATAAGACAGGCGGGGTTTGCAATCAAACAGCTCCTATGAGCTGGAAGCCTGTGAAACAGCCTTTATTATGCTGCTCAGGAGCCTCTGAGAAAACTAACTTGTCCTTTGGCACCAATACAACCATCTAGGACCCATGTCCTCCATCTAATTTGCACTTTGAAAAATTTTCCCCAAGTCTTCTCACTTCAGCCAGAGTCTCATGTTTTTTTAAAATGATGTACCTCGTGGCCCAACTTGTTGCAGCTGCTGAAGGTGAGCTAGGGACTTGCTGAAACTGAAGAATATAAATAAATTGCTCTACAAAGGATGGTCTGCAGTGGACAACGAAAAGGAATTATGCTGAGTTACGACAAAGATAAAAAACATATGTATTTTTGACCAATTACAATTAAAACTGGAATCTTTTCAATCACATTACAAGCTGCAAATCATCAGTTTTCTCATTTCTCCTTAATGTTACGAGGTTGTGAAATGTGAGGGTCTCTTACACATGTCTCCCCACCCCTGCCATCTATGGATAGCCAGTCACCTTTCCTGTCTCTGAGGTGTGTCCTGAGTCAATGCAGCACCCCGATAATGAAATAACCATGCCACACCGAGTTCTGTAAAAGGCCAAGTCTTCCTATGCCTGGCCTCAGCTAACCATCTACTCCTTCTTAATGTAAAGGAGTATGCTGAATTTTACCTCCATATTTGATTTTCTATGCTTTCCTTGTTGTGTAAGTTGCTTTCCTAAATAAAAAAATAACACATAGTAGTTCCAACACATTTAAAAATGCAAAGTTATAAAAATAAAAATATTGGTATTACAACTTCTCCCCATCTCCCACTCCCACTAAATTGAATTAATCAGCGTTAACAGTGGCTCTGTGTGCATTCTTTCTCAACTTTCTCTCTGATAGTACGAAGATATATATATGCATGTACAAATGCTATTTTTCATCTATATTGTTTTACAAAAGTGTAAGGACACTATACACACGGTTCTGCACCTTGATTTTTTTACATGTAGTAAGCCATCACAGCCATCCCACATACATGTACCTCATTCTTCCTTTTAAACAGCAGCATAAAATTTCATAGTAAGAATGTTCTGCTGCTTATTCAACCATCCCCCTTCTGGTAGATACTTCGATTGTTGTATCTTCAAGCTTTTTTGTGCATTGGATACTTTAAACATTGCTGTGATAAACATCCTTGCACATATATGTTTGTATTATCAACTTCCCGAAGTTCAAAATATATAGATATTTTCAATTGCACTTAATACCCTGATATTACTTTCCTAGAAAGTTAAAGCAGTTTACAGTTCCGTCAGCAATTGTGTGTTTCCTTGTACCTAAACTCATTCAGATATTATCCAGCTAGGCAGTGTATCAAAATGTGGGAATTTCTGATATATTCAGGAAATTAATTATTAATGTCATGTACAATTTGTATTTCCATCTCTGAATGCTTCTGAATTTTCTTTTAACTTAAAAGAATGGTGATAGCCTATCCAACTATCCTAGCTTTCGTATTTGTTAAGGTAGTTTTAAGTTAAGCTAGTTTTACTTGTATTCTTTCACTTGCGATTGAAAGAGACCTAAGTAATGCATTATGTATTTTGCTATATATAGTATACATATTTTTAATATATAGTTTGAGTTTTCTTCTCTAAAATGTGCCTCCACCCAACAATTCTACAATTATTCTCCTAAATTTTCACCTAGAATTTTTGTCTCCTAGGTAGTTTTTCTTTTGGCATATTGGGTTAGATATTAGTACCCTAGTAGGTTAAGATTTTCTCTAGGGCGGGATGGCACTGGGCATGTTTTCAGGCCTGTATGACCCTCAATGCCCTGTACTCTATATTTCACATAAGAAAGGCTCAGGAAACATTTGTGGGGGAAAAAAGGAGGAGAGATGAAAAGAAGGAAGGAAGGAAGGGAGGAAGGGAGGGAGGAAGGGAGGAAGGAAGGAAAAGAGGGAGAAAGGGAGGGAAGGAAAGAGAAAAAAAGGAAGAAAATAAGTCAAGTTGAAAAGAAGGAAGGAAAGATGGACACATGTCTCTAATCCTTTAGGAAAAAAACAAACTATTTTTTTCTATATTACCAAAGATGGTGATGTTAGCCCCTGAGTCTATCATAACCTTTATATTTGTTAAATTTGGGGGGCAGCCTCTACTGATGATGACTATTCTTCTATATTCTCACTTCTCTTTTCAAAAGTTCTAACATGAGAGTCGGGCATATTTGAGTTTAAAATCCTAACTGTACACTTATTAGCTGGTTTGCCTTGGAAGAGTCGCCTAGCATCTCTGGGCTTGTTCCCGTCAATGTAAAATGCAGCTAACCTCATCACCCTTTAGAGGTTATCCGTGAAACTGCAGTGGGATTATAGAGGCAAAGGGCTGATCCAAAGGATGCAGCAAAGACAAACCCATGGCAACTCTGTTCATTCCTCCTGACCCCCACCCCTGCCCCAATTTCTTTTGATGCCGATTCTAGCACAGACATTTCCAGAAAGAGAAAACATCAGAGCCTGAGGAGGTTCCCGCACACCGCCCCGCCCTCTCTCCTTTTAGGAGATGTTTATTGGAGCCTACGGTGTGGCCAGGTACCAAGCTGCTCCCTCCATGTCATGGATTGTCATCTAGGATTTACATTCCTTTAATTTTTCTGGATCACAGACCTCCTTGAGGAACTGGTGAATGTTTTGGATCCTTACCTCAGAAAAAAATGGATATAAAACTTCTCAAACTATGTGCATGTAATTCAGGTATCAGAGACGCCCCATATGAGCTCATCCTTAGACCTCAGTTAAGGAAAGTGGTGGACATCAAGAGCATCTAGTCCCTGCATCTTCCACGTTTACAACAAAACACAAGCTTCCATGGCAGCGGTGTGCCCCATCAGCCAGGACCTGTCCCATCAGCACCCCACATCTGAACTGGAGGGCCTCATCCCACAAGGTGAGTGCTAATGCCTGTGCTGGGCCTGGCAGAGAGGACCACCTGCTCTCCATTAGCCAGGACTGGATGGAGGATTCTGTCTGGGGCAGGCGGGGAAGGGAAGTGCCCAGGGAGTTTCACATGCTCTCTTTTTTGCTGACTCAGAACATTTTCAATTAGAGAAAATGCCAAGTGACTCTCTCTCTTAAGTGACTATCTTATTTAAAGCTCACTACAACCTTGAGACAGAGGCTGTTGTTCTTTATTCAAGATTATGGATGTGCGGGGCTAAGAGAGAATGTGACTTGATCAAGGTGACATCAATGGAAGGAAAAATCAGGAACCAAATCCATATCCAAGTCACCGAATTTGGTGGTTTAGCCAAAACCAGGCTGTGATGCACGTCCTAAGACTTCACCTCTGTCGAAACATCCCAACCAGCCTCTCCACACTCAGGCATGCACCCTGCTGTCTGTTCTCCCTACTTCACTGGAACAAAAGCCACAGAACATGGTGGCTAAAGGTATGGGCTTCAGAGTCACTCTCAAGCCCTAGTTATTTAACTTCTTTGGGCCTCAGTTTCCTCATATGAAAAGTAGGGATAATAAGACCTACATTATTAAGTTGTTGTGATTGCTAGATGCAGTGACGTATAGATCACTTAGCAGAGTCCCCATAAAAGTGTAAGTGTTTAACATAGTTAAACCACCATCATCATCATTATCACCACTGTAGACCCCCTATGCTCAGAAGACCAATCATCCCAGCTTCTCGTGGTAATTGGCCACAAAGCATCATGAACCTCCATGGCTTCATGCACCACAAGTTTAGGAAGGAGATGATCTTGCTCCAGCCTCCTGTCAGTGACCCCACACTGGCATATCAGCCCTTGAGACTGTGACCATCATGATTAGTTAGCAGGTTGCACAGCAATGGTTGGAAATCGGAATTCGCAATATGGCAGAGAAGGCCATTCCTGGGAAACCAGAAATTGCACACACATGAGTGAAATTGAGTTAAAAAATCAGGAGGAGCAAGTAGGTATTAGAGACAAAATCTAGGTACTCAGACACACAGCAGCCAAAACAACAGCACAAACCTCCACAGCGACTGTAATGTGCAGTCCACTCCCGTGGCATCACGCATTATCTTAGAGATACGACTAACCGCAGCCCTGGGTCTGCAAAGCTTCTGAATCTTTCTTTTTCAGATGGATAAAATCCCTGGCAAAACAAGACGCAGGGGAAAGTTTTGAATCCATATAATATATCGCTGCCTATACCACAAACACTTGATTCAACAGAACTGGTTTTGTGTGCTTACTCCTTACCCTGGGGATAGAACATGAACAAGGGATGAGGGCCCTGCTCTCACGGACTTGCCCATTAGTGGGAGAGATGGATCGTCAACGGGTGGAAACATAAATAAGTAATAGAAGTTCAGCAAATGGTAAGCTCTACAGATAAAATATAACAGGCAAATGAGATGGAGAAGCCTACAGGAACAGGGGCTTGTTCAGAATGTGTGGCCATTGGGAAGATGAAAACTATTGTTATCCAAATCCTGTGTGCATGGGATAAGGACACACAAAAACAGGGCTGTGTGTGTGTGTGTGTGTGTGTGTGTGTGTGTGTGTGTGTGTGTGTGTGTGTTCCATAATTCATTGGTCAGAATCTATTAGTGTCCTCAAGGGTGGCCCAGGAACAGAGCTTCTGGCTGGGGGGGAAAAGAGCCAGATAATGATGCCAAATTGCAGGCACCCCCTCCCAGGGGATGGCACTACGAGCAAGCCAGTGACGACTGCCGTCCCCTGCATTCAAAGATGCTGCTGCCGGGCTTCCCTGGTGGCGCAGTGGCTGAGAGTCCGCCTGCCGATGCAGGGGACACGGGTTCGTGCCCCGGTCCGGGAAGATCCCACATGCCACGGAGCGGCTGGGCCCGTGAGCCATGGGCCGGAGCCTGAGCTCCGGAGCCTGTGCTCCGCAACGGGAGAGGCCACAACAGTGAGAGGCCCGCGTACTGCAAAAAAAAAAAAAAAAAAAAAAAAAAAAAAAAAAAGATGCTGCTGCCACCACTGCCTCTGCAGCTGCCTGGACTGCAGGTTCACGTGCCTGGGGCTGGCTGGGAACCAAGGGACCCTTTTCGCATTAAAGCACAGCGGTCTATTCTGTTCTCCTATTAGGCCATACATAAAAGAGCATTGATCTCAGAAGATGGGCATCTCTGGCTTTGGTGTGAGCAACGTGCCTGAGGACAGATGATTGTAACCGCACAGGGTAACTGAGAATAGAAAAGTACGGCCACCTCAATAGACCAGGGAGTGTTCTGGAGAGGAGCAACTGGCAGCCTTCAGTGTGCTCCGGGAAGCGACATGAAAACAGCCAGGCCGCAACACCTGGTGAGGTCACAGCCCAGTCCAGGTGCCTCAGAGCCTTTGTTCTTCCTCACTAATTATGCTCCTGCTGGTGTCACAGATCAGAGAGGAGGTGCTAGGACCGTGGGCTCAGGAAGCACAGATTAACAAGTGCACATTCACATGCAAGCACAAGAAAAGCAATTAGGAAAGGCCAGCGGGCAACCCACTTGGCCTTCAACTTCCTCTCTCACTCCCTTTCCAGGATCTGGGACAGATTTTCCTGTTTCCTGTGAACTGAATTGCAGGCAGCTCCATGGACTCTCAAAAGATATGACAGAGGACACAGGGATCCTTCCAGACCCCTCCCTTCTACGAGAGCAAGGATGCCACCTGGAGTGCATGGCTGAGATTCCAGGGAAGGGATTCCTAAAAGTGTGAGCTAACATTTATGGCTCAATTTGATTCTTTTCTAGGAAAAAATTCCCCACGTTTCATGCTGTCTCAAAAGGGCCTATGACCCTAAATATCTTAAAGAGTCATCACCATTACAGATTCACTGGGCTCGATGAGATCTAGAGCCTGTGAATCACCTCTCAGAGGAGGAATCTTTCTACTGAAGGCGCGTGAAGTAAAGAAGGGCAAAGGACACCAGCACTGGGCCAGCCACTGGACCAGCTGCTTCACACCCGGTATTCACTCAATTGTTCCTTTAGCTGCAAGGTTGCATTATTTTCCCCAATTTACAGACGAGGGAACTTAGGCTCCAAGCAGTTGAGCAGGTTGCAGAGGATGGACCACACTGTGACAGGATTTGGACCCAGAGTTTCCTGATTCCAAACCTTGCTTTTCCCACCTCATCACAGTGATTCTTTCATATAACTGGTGCAGAGGAGCTGGACCTCAGGGAATGACCACACCAACTCACCAGGTCCATTCAGGCCACCCCCAACTAGCTCACATGAATGTCTGTCCTCTCCTTAAAGGAATTTTGGGGCCTTGAAGTTCTAGCATGGGCTCCTGACTCATTGCGGGTCCTTTTGGAACCTGCAAGTGCCTGGATAGATCAGTGAGTGATGATCTCTTGCTGGCATATGATTTTAGCACAGGAAACCCAAAAAGCAGAGCTTTCATCCCATTCAAATCCCCATTTCACAGATGAGGAGGTGGAGGCAGAACTGGCAAATAACCTACCAAAGTCATACATGTTTCTGGTGCCTACTCTCGGCCAGGCTGGAAGGGAGATGCAGCCTTGAGCACGACAAGAAGGGCTTCCTCCTTTTTGTGTATCTTCCCTTCTCACACCACTTCTTGGCTCTGGGACAAGTCTAGAAGGCCTTGTCTCACAGTTCAGGTAGTTCAGGTGTTATCCCTACCCCTATCCCTAAGGTACTGTGGACAGAACATGGCTTTGAAGTCAAGTCAATCTGGATTGGATTCCTCCCTGCCAAGGCTGAGCTATGTGACCTTGGGCAAATGTCAATTTCTCTGAGATGTTGAGTCTCTTCCTATAGAAAATGGGGGGAAAATATTCATCTTACACAGTAGTTGTGTAATAGAGCATATAGAGTATCCAGTAGGTGCTCAATACATGTTAAATATCTCTTCTTGTACTCCTGCATTACATGCAGCTGCAGCTGAGTCAGCAGGGCTGACCTGGACTCAGAGAGACTGTACTGCTGGCCCCAGGTGGAATTCCTAGCCCTTGGGCTGGTCACATGCTCTTCCTTTGCCAGTTGTTCCTTAAGAGGAACCAATTTCCCACTTCCAGAGAGATCCACACTCCAAATTGTGTTTGTTTTAAAATAATGAATAGTGGCATTATTATCCTCACCGCTCTCCAGGGCACTCTGGGCTGAATGTATTCCTTTTGCATTAGCAGAGCTTCACTACAGCAGATGAACAGACCATTGCCTGAGCTGAATGCACTGAAGAAAGGACAGCCCACCCTGCCTGTCTTCCATCTCTGTCTCTGTCTCTGTCTCTGTCTCTCTCTCTCTGTGAAACCTTCCCAGGAGGCTGCCTGCAAGGCTTCTGCTGCCTGGGGAAGCAGTCAAAGTTTTCGGCAAGCTCCAAGAGCACTGGGCAGACAAAAAAGGAGGGGACAGCCAGGTCTCTGTCAACCCTGGCTTCTCCCTGACTCTCAGGTGACAGCCCACAGTAGGCGAAGTATTGAGGAAGCCCTAAAGGAACTGAAGGAAGGGCAAATAGTATCTTTCATAAAACAAACCAACAAAAATGTTGCCTGTGAGTTGAACACCAGAGAAACTCAAATTGCTCAAATGCATGACAATGACAAGATGTGGCCAGTTACAGAGATGTCAGTGATGGAATCCCTGCTCAGAGAAATCCCAGGCCAGACGAGTCCTGGTTCAGCCATGTTGCTTCCTGATAGTAAGTGAAGATGTGCTGAGGATCATCACAAGACTTCTGTTGCTTTTAAGAGCAGAAGCTGAGGATCCCCTTCCTGCTCTCTGTTTCTCCTTCTTCAGTGGGTCGGGTGGGAGATCACATCCGAACCTCCCATTGGACTGGCATTACTGATAGATGAAGTCTAGTGCTGCGTTAAGGGTTGCAAATGCATAGATACAGTATCAGTTTGGGATGTTGTTATGGGTCGAATTGTGTCCCCCTAAAACTGAATCCCAACCCTCAGTACCTCAGAATGTGCCTCTATATAGAGATAGAGTCTTTAAGAGCTGATTAAGTTGAAGTCCTGTGGGTGGGCTCTAATCCAATATGACTAGTGTCCTTTTAAGAGGAGGAAATTTGGACAAAGACGCACACAGAGAGAAAACCATGTGAGAACACGGAGAGAAGACCAATGTCTACAAGCCAAGGGGAGAGACCGAAGAAGAAACAAATCCTGCCAATGCCTTGATCTTGGACTTCTGGCTTCCAGTACTGTGAGAAGCTAAATTTCTGTTGTTTAAACCACCCGGTCTGTAGTACTTTGCTATGTCAACCCAACCAAAGACAAACATTAATTTGTTTTAAAGAAACACTTTTATGAAACTCTTTTTAATTTCTTTGTGTTCTTAATATAGCAGGAGCCTCAAATATAGAAGTATCTTGGACCTCTATTAGCTTCTCGGTGGCCCTGAAGGAGTTTGCCTCTCTTCCCCTCCGCCCCCACCTTCCCTGGCATTTGTCTCCTGGGACAACGCTTCCCATCTCTGGCATTCCTCTCTTTCTTCCGGCATGGGTAAGATTTCCAGGACTGTGGAATAAAGTTCTGAGATACATTTAGGTTTTCAGGTGGAGGAGGTCAAAGCAAGAGGACCCGCCCAAGGTCAAGAAATCTCAAGTACAGACAAGCATTCTGCACTTATTCACAGTGGTTGTGGCTGGACTGTGTTCAGAACAAAGTGCTGCTTTGCCTAGCTTTATTCTCTGCACACATTTCCCATGAGGCCCTTACAGGGAAACGTGATTTGTCGATGGCATCTATGTTTGATTTGATTGTTCCTGGATCTCTTCCCAAATATCACAAAAACATCTTCTGAATGACATACAGCATAGCAACAGCTGTAACATGCTTAATATTTTGCATCTGTTTAAAATCTTCCGTTAAAGGACTTCTGACCACCTGGGGGGATTCTGAGGATGCAGAGCTGAGCTTTTACTGGTCTGTGCATTGATCGTCATCTGTCCCGTGTCATACATCAGCCAACTGAAAGAGAGCTGCATCACCTAATGAGAACTCCATTCTACCTTCCTTTCCAAAGCAATCACCATGTGCTGAGCACTGTGGAGACCCAGAGATGCTTGGTGACTCCTGCCCCAGAAGTTCATAAGAATGACCACAATGACACCTGCATTACCATAACTGCAGCACTCTATGGCATCAGAAAGTGCTTGGACATAGTCCATACTCCCTACCCATCACAAATTTTTGCTGGAGTCTATATGCTGGGTCCTGTGGATGGATCTGGAGAAGCAAGAGCAGGAACTCAAAGAATAGCAGACAACTGCACTGTCAGAGTCCTGGTAGAAAAGAGATGGCACACTCAAATTAGATAGTTTCAGGAGGGCTTAGTAACAGGATTATTTGCAAATGTAGGCAGGGGTTAGGAAAGTGAAACAAAGGATGGTGTGCTATCCTATGTGGTTTGTAACAGCAGGATGAACCTTTACCTCCCATAGGGCTGAAACAGTAAAGTGGGAGGCGGTGTGCTTGAAAGGAACCATGACCTTTGATCAAGGATCCAGCCAGCCTGCAATGGGGCCACCAGAAGGAGCAGCCAGAATAAACATCCCTCTTCTTCTCCAGTCTCCTCCTGGGCTCCCCATTGGACAAATTCAACCTAAAAACAGTCAGCAAAGGAACTGATCAATGGAATCCACACAGTTCAGCCTCTGGGGACACAGAGCAGGGTAGAGAAGCATGGGAGCAGAGTTAGAAGGACAAACAGAAGATGCCCAGCACATTTCCCAAAGACTGGACCTACATTTGAAAGCAAAGGAGCCCTAAGGATGGACATTTAATCCCAGATAGGAAGTTGGGGAGAGGCAGAGAGAGACCATAATAAATGACTACTCAACCTGGTGCCCCTAATACTCTTTCAAATGAGAGATGTGGCTACAAACTTTGAGGATGACATGACATAAAATTATACCACATGAATTCAATTCTCATTACAACAGGAGCTCTACTACCATATTCAATACCGGGAAATGGGAAAGAGGGACATTAATTAAGAAGATATGTAAGGAAATCTCATAAGGGTTTGGAAAAATGTTCATATTTCCTGTAGGTCTGGAAGAAAGGGAAAGCAACAGGGAGAAGGTCATAGCATTCAGGGGGAAGTCTGAACAAAGGCACAGAGTCTGTGATGACCTAGATGGGTGGGATGTGGGGGGAGTGGGAGGGAGGTCCAAAAGGGATGGGATATATGTACACATATAGCTGATTCACTTCGTTGTACAGCAGAAACTAACACAGCATTGTAAAGCAACTATACTCCAATAAAAAAAAAAAAAGAGGAATAAAGGTGAATTTAAAGGTTGGGGAATTGCCAGGAAGAGTGAAATGCACAGTACTCGGAGGGAAATGTGGTAAGATTCATATGAAAAAGTGGCACTAGTCAGTGCCACTGCTATATATAAAATGGATAACCAGTGAGGACCTACTGTATAGCACAGGGAACTCTGCTCAATGTTATGTGGAAGCCTGGATGGGAGGGAAGTTTGGGGGAGAATGGATAAATGCGTATGTATGGCTGAATCGCTCTGCTGTTTACCTGAAACTATCACAACATTGTTAATCAGCTATACTCCAATATGAAATTAAAAGTTTTAAAAAATCAGCATTAAGGGGCTTTCCTGGTGGCTCAGTGGTTAAGAATCTGCCTGCCAACGCAGCGAACACGGGTTCGAGCCCTGGTCTGGGAAGATCCCAAATGCCGCGGAGCAACTAAGCCCATGTGCCACAACTACTGAGCCTGCGCTCTAGAGCCTGCAAGCCACAACTACTGAGCCCGCGCGCCTAGAGCCCCTGCTCTACAACAAGAGAAGCCACTGAAATGAGAAGCCCGCGCTCTGCAACAAAGACCCAACGTAGCCAAAAATAAAGTTTTAAAAAATCAACATTAAAAAAATATCTGACATCATAGACTGATTTGAAATTATTGTGAAAAATAAAAATCTTCCAGCTTAAAAAAAAAAAAAGTAGACTAGTGCCAAATTGGGAAGATTTGGGAATGCCAAACAAAGAAAAACATTATTATGTATGCGAGGGGAGTGTTTGAGAAAGCACTGACTTGCTCGGTCTGAGATGTGCTGGGGCACCAATCCCACTAGGTAACTTGGGTGTAGGACAGATTGCAGGACACCAAGGCTGGATGCAGAAGGTTGGTCAGACAGAAAACAGTAAAGAGGGAAAATAACATAGACAGTGGGAGGGGGAGGAAGGGGCAGCTGCAAAAAATCATTATGAGGTTAGCATCAAAGCACACTGGCACCTAGACATCAAGGTGGGGTGGAGAAGGAGAAACTAAATACATCTCTATAATTTCTCGACTGTCTTTCTAGGAAGATGTTTATGCCATTCATCAAGATAGAGCAGAGTTATTGGGCGGGGGGTATATTTCAGTTATAAAATTAAGTTGCTACAGGACACCCAAATTGAGATGCTACATTTGATATCTGGAAGAATGATCTGATCCGAGAAATCACAAGGTGATCGTTTTTTTTTTTTTTTTGAGGTACGCGGGCCTCTCACTGTCGTGGCCTCTTCCGTTGCGGAGCACAGGATCCGGACACGCAGGCTCAGCGGCCATGGCTCACGGGCCCAGCTGCTCCGCGGCATGTGGGATCTTCCCGGACCAGGGCACGAACCCGTGTCCCCTGCATCGGCAGGTGGACTCTCAACCACTGCGCCACCAGGGAAGCCCCCATGGTGATGAGTTTTTAAAAGGAGTGAAAAGTGAGACAAGAGGTTGTACTCTGGGGCCAGTTAAGGGTTTGAGAAGTCTGGCATAAAGTAGCTCTGGTGTGGGAATGGTTCTTTGGATTGCCCGATGAATACAATGGTGAATGTTGAGGGAGAAGTGAGGAAGGAGGGCTCTAGTAGTGAAACTGGTTTAGAACTAAGTAACCAGGGTTTTAGATGTGTCTTTTGCTAGATGCTGAAATACTCTGAGATAAAAGCAGAGGGAAGGGATAATGTCCCTGGATTAAAGGGTAAAGTTGCCTGGAGGACCAAGCCCTTCTCAGTTTGGAGTTCACTCATCTCTCTGGATCCAGTTCACTGTTCCTTGCTTTGGGAATGAGAATATATAGTTATATATAGTTTCCTATTGCTGCTAGAAAAGATTCCCGTAAACTTAGTGGATTAAAATAATACAAAATTATTATTTTACACTTCTGGAGGTCAGAAGTCTGAAATAAGTCTCACAGGGCCAAAATCAAGAAGCTGGTAGGGTTATGTTCCCTCGGGAGGCTCTAGAGGAGAATCCATTTCCTTGCCTCTTCCAACCGGTAGAAACTGCCAACATTCCTTGGGTCATGGCCCCTTTCCTCCATCTTCAAGGATAACACAAGTGGAATACTCCATTTGCACCATGGCCAAAGTGTGGAGTTTGGCAAATGTGTGGTTACTCCATAGAAAATTAAAGACACACGCTCAGTGTGTATAGGTATTTTGTTTCCTGATGGCCAGCTTAATTCTGGTCCAAATGAGGGCTAAGATTTTGAAAAGCAGGGTCATGTGGTCACAGACATGGCTGCACAGCCAGGCCAGTTTGGGCTTCACAGCCATGCTCTGCTGCTCACCAAACTTCAGCAAATCAGTTACTCTCTCTGACCCCAGTTTACTTCCTCATATAATTAAGAAGATAAATTCTAGTTTCCAGAATTTCCCTGAATGTGCAATTAGAGAACATATTTAAATCACCAGATACTTAGAAAGTGCTCAAGAAATCTTAGTTTTCCTCTGCATTCCAGCTTCCCTAACTAGCTTGGACTCAGTCTCGTTTTTTTGCAAAATGTGCTGACATGTTTTTATTCTCAGTAATTTCTTTAAACTTCAGGGTTGGATCTAAAGATTATTATTGTCTCCTTCAGTTGTCCCAGGGGGACGGTTGTGTTTTAATGGAACCACATTCTTCCACTGAGCCTGCCCTGAAGGGCTGTAACTGGGGGCGGCCATCAGCCCTGGCTGTTCCTCGAGCGACCTTGGGGAAGAAGGAGGGCACATGGTTCCCTTGGGAATCAGATGATGTGAGGCCAGCCTGAATTTGGCTTACTGTCAGCAAGTCTGCCACCAGCATCCATCCTCTCCCCACAGACCAAATGTGCCACAGTGGAAAAGGATTCCTACAGAACCATGCAGGCCCTTGGGTAAAAAGCTGATCCCAGTACCCTTCAGTGTTTATTACAATGAGAGAAATTAGAGCTGGGAGGGTCCCACAGGGTGTCCAGAACTTCCTTCTCCCCTTTCCTAAAAAGGGTCACTCCCACAAGCAGCCTGCAATGATAGCTTCTGAGAAATACACAGAATAACAAATTTTATCATGAAAAAGTCCATTTCAAGGAGTCCAGCTTCAGTTCTCTTCCCTGATTTTTTCCCTCACTCTCTGCTGTTTAGCTGAGTCACCTGAAAGAGGTCAAAGTAGATGCTGGGGTGACCTCTGACTTATGACGGCAGACATCTAGCCCCAGACCACAAAACCCAGAGAAAGATATAACTAAGCCACTGTTGCTTATGGAGAATCTAGTCCTCCAATATGCCTGGGGCTCCTGCTTTCCCCAACTTTCTGAGCATCAGAGAACATCAGGAGATGCTCTTAGGCAACTGTTCTCACAGTGGGGTCCCCAGGCCTACAGCATCAGAGTCACTGGAGAATTTGTTCAAAACGCAAGTTCTTGGGACCCAGTATAACCCAATGGGTTCAAAGTCCTGAGGGAGAAGCCAAGCTGTGTTTTAACAACCCTTCCAGATGACTCTTAGGTGCGTTCAACTTTGAGAACCACTGGTCTAGAAATCCTAGCTCTTTGCAAAGCCGCTAGGACCCTGGGGGGTGGGGGCTGAAGTGAGGAAAGGGAAAAGTTGTCCAGAAAAGTACAGAGAGAGAAAGATGAGACCTTATCGGTGACTGAGGACAGAATAACCCACAACAGATCAGTGGCTAAACCTACCCTGAAGCCCACTAATCACAGCTCTAACCACAAAGATCTCAGAAAGGAGATAATGCTGACAGTCTGGTCCTAAGTCACAATTAATTTCTTAGCATACTTAGCACTCGGTTTGGGGATGATAATCATGACGTAGAATCACCCTTGTGATGACCCTCACATTTTCTCAATACTGCATTAACCAGATCATAGAGGGGAAGATGGAAAATCCGAACCAGCCGACCTGAGGTCTACTTGGCTTTTCCCTTTGACTGATACTTGTTTCAGTTCTTTCTGCCCCCATTTCTTTCAGTTTTAGCTAAGTCAAGAGACTACAATATCTTCATTTAAGAAACCAAGGGCCTTTTACCTATTTTATATCTTCTCTTACTTCCTTAATTAATTAAAATTAATATCATTCTTTTAATATCCACTATGTCCTTGGCATTTCACTATGCCAATAACACACATTATCCCACGTAATGCCCAGACAACCCTGTAAGGTAGTTACTTTATTCAATTTTTTAAATGAAGCAACTGCGGCTCCAGGAAGGTAAGTTATTTGAATCAGGAGCATAACCTACTATAGAATGGAACTGGAAGTGATCCTGCCCCGCACAACTTCTCTCTCCATATTTGGTTCCAAAACATGAGCTTAGTTTTTATATTGGGAAATTTATTATATGCACAAGAATAAAGAAAGAAATCATGTATGTTGCATTCGATAGGAAAGCCTAGTTTATGCTGCAGTAACAAACACCTACATCTCAGTAGCTTAGCACATAAGCTATAGTTCTCACTCACACAAAGTCCACTGCAGGTCCAGAGATTCTCCAGGGCACCCCCTCACAGCAGGAAGACATCTAAGACTCAAGATGTCTAAGCAGTCTCTGTCTCAACATGAAGCCAACGTAACAGGAGAAGATAGTGCCAGAAAGACCATGTGGTATCTTTCTCTGCCTCAGACTGGAAGTGACGTGCATCACTCCCATTTCATTGGCTAAAATTGATGCCATGGGATTCCCTAATGGCAAGGGGCTAAGCATTGCTGCGTTCCTATGTACCCAGGAAGAGGAAAAGGTTTGGTCAACACAGATGTAGTCTTTGGTAAATATGGTTTAAAGAAAACAATAAAATGATGATGTATATATCTACCACTCAAGAAACACATAGGAGGAGGGAGTCAAGATGGCGTACTAGGAGGGCATGGAATTCACGTCTCCTCACAGCTAGGGCACCTACCAGGCACTGGTGGGGGCCCATGGACACCTAAGGGGACGGGGGGGGGAACCCCCAGAAACCAGGTAGGACGTGGGGCGTGGGCATGAAGGGGGAAGAAAAGTGGAGGCTGGAGAGGACTGGCACCCCTGAGGGGTGGCTGCGGGAGGGGAAGGGATCCCAGGCCTGAAGGGGGAAATTGGGGAACCACTGGGAGGGCAGAGGATCAAAAGGGAGCGTGGTCAGGTTTCCCTTGCCCGCTTGGACCCCCAGGAACCTGTTGAGATCCTGGGCCTGATCCTCTGCCCACTGAGGCCCCCTCCAGGCATGCGGGTCCTGAAGGAGTGGGAGGGAGTGGAGGGGGAGCAAAAGTGAAGGCCGGACCTCTGGAACCGAAACCCCTGAGGGGTGGCTGGGGTGGGGAGGAGTTCCCACATCCAGTGGTAGCCACCCACAGTTAGGGGTCCAGCAGGGACGGGGGAGACCCTGGGGGAGATGGTGGGGGAGGGGCACGAAGGAACGAAAGAGAACAGGGTCAGCGCTTTCCCTGTCCACTTAGGCACCAGGAAGCCTGTTGGGCTCCTGGGCCTGATCCTCTGCCCTCGGAGCCTCCCTCCTGCTGCCCAAGCCCCGCCCCTACACCCACACATAGGGCTCCAACGTTACACTCGGAGACCTCCTCCAACCAGCGGAGCCTAAACCCCACCCACACACCCTCACTCTGGGCCCTACCTCCAAACTCTGGAACTCTACACTCCAGAGGCCCTCCTTCCCACGTGCTGCCTCTCCCTTTCTGTGCAGGTCCTAAGCAGAGGCCCTGCCCCACACTCAAATGTCACCCCCCACCCAACTAGATCCCACCCCACCCTAAACCCCACCCCTGCCTAAGTCCCACCTCTTCCTAAACTTTACCCACATAGCCAAGGGTTTTGTTTGTTCTTTGTTTTGGGGGGGTTTTTTCTTCTCTTTTCTTTTTTCCTCTTTTAGATTGGGGTTCTGTTTTACCTTGCTGATACTTTTATATTTTTATTTTTCCTAATAAATCTTCTATTTTTCTAACTTTATTTTATTCTTTATACTTTGTTAGTGATCTCTCCTTTTGGCTTGTTCCCCCCCTCCCCCCTTTTTTTCATTTTTCTGTTGTGGTTTTATTTTACCTTGTTGCAGCTGTTTCAATTATAGTTTTATTTTTCCTAATATATTTTTTATCTTTCTAATTTTATTTTGTTTTTTATTCTTTGATATTGTACTGCTCCTTTCTTTCTTCCTTTTTTTTTTTTTTTTTTACCATGCCACAAAGCTTGTATAAGACGTGTACATATGCTGTCTACAAGAAACCCACTTCAGACCTAGGGACACATACAGACTGAAAGTAAGGGGATGGAAAAAGATATTCCATGCAAATGGAAATAGAAAGAAAGCTGGAGTAGCAATTCTCATATCAGACAAAATAGACTTTAAAATAAAGACTATTACAAGAGACAAAGAAGGACACTACATAATGATCAAGGGATCAATCCAAGAAGAAGATATAACAATTGTAAATATTTATGCACCTAACATAGGAGCACCTGAATACATAAGGCAAATGCTAACAGCCATAAAAGGGGAAATCAACAGTAACATAATAATAGTAGGGGACATTAACACCCCACTTTCACTAACGGACAGATCATGCAAAATGAAAATAAATAAGGAAACACAAGCTTTAAATGACATATTAAACAAGAGGGACTTAATTGATATTTATAGGACATACCATCCAAAAACAACAGAATACACTTTCTTCTCAACGGGAGAGGCCACAAGTGCTCATGAAACATTCTCTAGGATAGATCATATGTGGGGTCACAAATCAAGCTTTGGTAAATTTAAGTGAGAGAATGGCATGGACATATATACACTACGAAATGTAAAATAGACAGCTAGTGGGAAGCAGCTGCATAGCACAGGGAGATCAGCTCGGTGCTTTGTGACCACCTAGAGGGGTGGGATAAGGAGTGTGGGAGGGAGGTGCAAGAGAGAGGGGATATGGGGTTGTGCATATGCATATAGCTGATTCACTCTGTTATATAGCAGAAACTAACACAACACTGTAAAGCAATTATACTCCAATAAAGATGTTTTAAAAAAAAAAAGAAACAAATAGACTTTTACAGTATCATAGAAGTCCATATCGGCCCTACTCCATTTCATCAACCTCCCACAGGAAAACACTACCTTAAATTTTGTGTTAACCATTCCCTTTCTCTTTTTTATAGATTCTAACACTTGCTAAAATATACACATAGAGGGGCTTCCCTGGTGGCGCAGTGGTTGAGAGTCCACCTGCTGATGCAGGGGACATGGGTTCATGCCCCAGTCCAGGAAGATCCCACATGCCGCGGAGCGGCTGGGCCCGTGAGCCATGGCCACTGGGCCTGCACATCCGGAGCCTGTACTCTGCAACAGGAGAGGCCACAGCAGTGAGAGGCCCGCATACCGCAAAAAAAAAAAAAAATATATATATATATATATATATATATATATATATATATATATACACATAGAGAATGTCTTTTCTTGAACTTTATACACATAGAATCATAAAGTGTATATTCTTCAGTTTTGACTTAATATTATGTTTTTGAGATTTATTCACACTGAAACCTATAACTCTAATTCATTTATTTTCATTGCTTCCCAGTATTGTACTGTGTGAATAAGCCAATATTTATTTATCTGTTCTACTGTTGATGTACATATAGTTTCCATTTATTTGTTATCATGAATGATACTGATACGAACATTTGTATATGCATCTTAGCATAAACTTTCTCGAGTATTTTAGAGTATATATTGCTGAAATGATTTGCTAAGCTATAAGGTATTCTCACTTACAATTTCACCAGAAAATGACAAACTGTTTACCCATAAATGGAGCTGAACAATAGTCAGTGTTGATGAGGATGTATATCAATGGAGATTCTCACCTACTTTCAACAGGAGCATATATTGATAAAACCACTTTGGAAAACAGGATAGAAATAGCTCCTTAACAAGAGGCAATATTGTTTGGGATAAAATGTTAGTGAATAAGGCATTCCATAAATCTATGGATGGTGATGCTGGCAAAAATATTAGGATATTAAGGCAAGTCCATATCTAAAGCAAAAGGCTTTCTACTGAGTATAAATACATTCATGATAGAAAGCCTATTCATCATGGAGGAGGTCACTGAAATTAACCCACCACTAGGTAGACAACTGATTCCCCTGTAGAATGTGGTTGTATTGGAAGCTCAATATTGGTCTCTATCATTAGCAGGTAGACACATAAAATAAAAGATGGATAAGTAAGTTTTGGTCAGGGGAAACCTACATTGCTTAGCCCACATATAATCTTTCATCCCTGCTACTCTGGTTACTTTATTCTTGAGTCCTGTGAACAAGTACTTTACTGACTGAGGAAAGTGGTCAACTACAGCCATGATTTTGTAATTTTGTCACCCTGATTTTTTTTTTTTTTTTTTGGCGGTATGCGGGTCTTTCACTGTTGTGGCCTCTCCCGTTGCGGAGCACAGGCTCCGGATGCGCAGGCTCAGCGGTCATGGCTCACGGGCCCAGCCGCTCCGCGGCATGTGGGATCTTTCCGGACCGGGGCATGAACCCGTGTCCCCTGCATCGGCAGGCAGACTCTCAACCACTGCGCCACCAGGGAAGCCTCTGTCACCCTGATTATTAAAAGACCCCTCTACAAAGGAATACCTTTGGTGTACATTCACACAAAGAAAACAAATATCCTCCATTTTGAGAGAGCTTTCCATAGACAAGGATACCTTGAAGATATTGGGGGTTTGGTTCCAGACCACTGTAATAAAGCAAATATCACAATAAAGCAAGATACACAAATTTTCTGTCTTCCCAGTGCATGTAAAAGTCATGTTTACACTCTCCTATAATGTATTATGTGTGCAATAGCATTTTGTCTAAAAAACCAATTTACACACCTTAACTAAGAAATAACCTATTGCTAAAAGAAAAGTTAGCCATCATCTGACAATGCAGGGTTGCCACAAAAGTTTAATTTGTAAAAAAAATGCAATATCTGCAAAGCACAGTAATGTGATGCCCAACAAAACAAGGCACACCTGCACGTCTTTTCCAGACTCCTTGCCACTAATCCTCAAATCTTGTCATTCCAAATTTCTAACCAATAGATATAACATTAGCCGTTGCCCATGAAGCACTGTACATCTATACCTCTGACTATTTCTTCTTTCAAAGTGAGAAAACAAATTCAATGGCCAAAGATTTGCCCAATGAGAGAATATATTTTCCCCACCATAATTTATGGCTACTCCTGATTGGGGTGATAAAAACTGGCTGATATGGGCACATTATCAGAACCATCTATAAATCAGGAATAAAAAACTTTTTTTTTTATTCCTCTTAGATTGTAAACATGAGATTAATGAAAGGTGTCAACACAAAACAGGTAAATGCCATGGAAATTTGAATTACTTCATTCAACTCACTTGATTTTTTCAGGACCTGGAGCAAAAGATTACAGCTTAGACACACAATAGATCACCTAAATCTTGGAGGAAAAGCTGGAGAGGGAATTCCTTTAGAAAATTAAGACATTCAAAAGCAACATATGCATGGCTGGATGCATGCTCAGAAAATACCTGAGAAGACCCTAAACTTCCACCACTGGCTGATCTTTATGTTCAGTGAAAGCAGTTTGACTAAGTGTTGAAGGAGTGGCCCAACACAGAACCAATCAGAAAGTCTAGGAGAAGTGGTTTTGTTTTGTCATTTTTGCTTTATTTGTAGTTTCTGGCATTTGAGAAAATGTCTGTCAAAACACTGACAGAAGCTAAAGAAACAAGGACTTCAGGGACCACACATAACACAGAATATAGTGTGTGCAAAAATAGCCTGGAAAAGGCATTAAACAAATGGATACTTGCAGCCTCCATCAATCAAAAATAGAAAACCCTAGAAAAGGAAGAGAATCTGATTTCCAATGTTACCACATTATAATACTGTTTAATATAAAATACTTAAATGTTCAGTTTTCAACAACAAAAAAAATCACCGAGATAAAAAGAAACAGTAAAGGATGCCCCATTCAAAGAAAAGAAATAAATAAATTGACAGAAGCCATCCCAGAGGAAGTTCAGATATTGGACTTACTAGGAAAAAGAAAAGTCATTTAAAGTGACTGTCTTAAATATTATCAAAAAGCTAAGGAAACTATGTACAAATAAAGGAACCAAATGGAAATTCTGGAGTTGGAAAGTACAATAACTGAAGTAAAAATTTCATTAGAGGGGTTGAACAGTAGATTTTAGCAGACAGGAAAAAAAAAAAAAGAATCAATGAACCTGTAATTGATTTTAACCAGTGTGAGGAGCAGAAAGAAAATAGAATAAATAAGTTAAGAGAACTTAAGGAACCTGTGGGGCACCATCAAGCAGACCAGGTTATGTATTAAGGGAGTCCCAGAAATAAAAGAGAGAAAGAAAGGAGGAGAACAAATATTTGAAAAAAATCATAGCCAAAAAACCTTACAAATTTGATGAAAGATATTAATTTACAAACCCACAAAGCTTCATGATGTCTAAGTAGAACAAATTCAAATAGATCCACACTGAGACAATTGTCATCCAACTGTCAAAAGACAAAAGGAATCTTGAAACCAGAGAAAAACAATTTACCATGTACAAGAAATCCTTAATAAGAATAACAACCCATTTTACAAATGAAAACATAGATGCCAGCAGGATGGCATATTCAAAGAACTGAAAGAAAAGCAAAACTTAAAACCAAGAATTCTAATCGGGCAAAGTGATCTTTCAAAAATGAAGGAGAAATTAAGGCATTCCCAGATAAATCAAAGCTGAGGAAAGACCCACCCTACATGACACACTAAAAAAGACCTTCAGTTTGAAATGAAAGGACAGTAGACAGTAACTCAAAGTTGTACAATGAAACAAATGTTTCTGTAAAAACTGTAATCAAAATACATAAACTATAGTCAAGATACACAAAGTAACTGAATTACAGAATCACTGTGATAAAAATGTTGACCAGAAAAATTCAGCGTGGTGACACATGCTTTCACAGTTGCTTAATATCAAATTTTAGAAATGTTTGAGCTTTTGAAGAACTACTTTGTAAATTGACTAAAACGCCCTACAGTGGTATTAATCATTTTAAAATGAATTTTCTAAATCTACCATGCACTTGATTAAAAATCAGCTGTAAATCTTTAATCAGTATACTCAAAAAATGGGGTACCAAAAAAATCCAGCCTTTGTGCTTTCAGCAAATTGAGACTTGAAAGCAAAGCTTGCAAACAGGAAGGCATTTAAATTTAATCCTGAAAAAGTGAATGTGAGGCTGAACAAATTAAACAAAGAGAATTCAAATGGTGTTGAAGATTTAATTTTTAAATTCTATAATTACTCTTTCAAATATCTCAACTGTGGGAAGAATCCTTTGATAGAGCTCCTATTTTTATTTCAGTAAATTGATATTCAATGCCAGAGGAGAATGAAATTGAAATGGTCTCTGGTTTTACAGTATCTACATTTGGTGAAACACTCAAAAGAATTTGATGTGCATTTCTCTAATGATTAATGATGCTGAGCATTCTTTCATGTGTTTGTTGGCAGTCTGCATATCTTCTTTGGAGAAATGTCTATTTAGGTCTTCTGCCCATTTTTGGATTGGGTTGTTTGTTTTTTTGTTACTGAGCTGCATGAGCTGCTTGTAAATTTTGGAGATTAATCCTAAATACAGTTCTTTTTCATTTAAAAATATTATGGTCAACAGAGAATGATTAATTGAAATGTCATAACTTGAAAATTATTAATCATAACATACAACCTGGAAGTAAGTTTCAAATAGTTTTATTTGAAAAAATAAGATCACAATAAAAAATACAATCTTAAAAATACCAGTGAGGGGACTTCCCTGGTAGTGCAGTGGTTAAGAATCTGCCTGCCAATGCAAGGCACATGGGTTCAATCCCTGGTCTGGGACGATCCCACATGCCATGGAGCAACTAAACCCGTATGCCACAACTACTGAGCCTGTGCTCTAGCACCCGAGAGCCACAACTACTGAGCCCACGAGCCACAACTACTGAAGCCTGCGCACCTAGAGCCCGTACTCCGCAACAAGAGAAGCCACTGCAATGAGAAGCCCAAGCACTGCAATGAAGAGTAGCCCCCGCTCGCCACAACTAGAGAAAGCCCACGCACAGCAACAAAGACCCAATGCCACCAAAAATAAAAATAAACAAATTTATTTTTAAAAAAATACCAGTGAGCTACACAGGCTACAAAATTGATTAAGATACTTAAGTGTATGCCAAGACTGCATTATTTTGTTTAATGTTTTTTTATTTCAGATAATCAATATAAATTTTTAAATGTTGTTTTAAGGTACATAGAAATACATCATTATTTTGTCTTAGAAATAATTATGGAAAGCTTTATTTAAAAGAACAATTTTATACATCTACAAATAAATCAGTTGTTGATCAGTATAGAAATACTTCCAAATGATATAATTATAATTCAATAAATTATATGGTCAGCCTAGCCATCACCCTCCACGATTCCTGACCTTGAGCTAGTAGTCATAGGTGGCAAAGATGGATCGTATGTTACCTCCATGACCAGTTAAACAAATACAAATAAACATAAAGTATGAGAGATAATATAGCTTGGGGGTTGAAAGAATGGATCCTGGGGCCATGCCATTGGAATCTGTGGCCCCAGAACTGACTCTTTTTTTTTTTTTGCGGTACGTGGGCCTCTCACTGTGTGGCCTCTCCTGTTGCGGAGCACAGGCTTTGGACGCACAGGCTCAGCGGCCATGGCTCACGGGCCCAGCCGCTCCGCAGCATGGGGGATCTTCCCGGACCAGGGCACGAACCCGTGTCCCCTGCATCGGCAGGCGGACTCTCAACCACTGTGCCACCAGGGAAGCCCGGAACTGCCACTTTCTAACTGTGTGACCTTGCTTCAATTTCCTCATCTGTAAATGAAAGTAACAGTCCCAGCCTTGTGACAATCAAATGAGTCAGTATACGTAAAGCACTTATAGCAGTGGATAGCACATTGTAAGAACATAGCTCTGCTGCTGTTAGTCTTGCAATCGAACTACATTGTTACAGCTTCATTACAGTTTTCTGCTATCCTTAATTTCCTTTGCATTCATATTGATGCCCCTAAGTCCCTTGTTTCCAGAACCATGGGAGCTGCCACTATCCAGCAGCTTGAATTCCACTAACTTTCTTCCCTTCCTTATATCCCTAGGTTTTTTTCAGTTGCTCTCTCTGATCCCTTCCATATTTCAGCCTGCCTGTGGCAAACCAACCTCAATTCCTGACTTTCTCTTTGCTTGGCTTGCCAAACCTGTGCCTCAACAGTGGCATATCAGCAGTGAGGAGACCCCTGAGCCCAATCTGCCAACAGATGAAGCAGTGATGTGAATGAATCGAAACTCCCAGATGGGATCTTCAAAGGCTCAAAGGGAAACTATGATGGGTTTCTCCTGCCACTGATCCTCAAACTAGAAAACGACAGATTCTTGGGTGGTATTGTCTTCAACAAGACTTCCAGGTTCCAGTCTAGCAGTCCTCTTGCTTTGCTTGAACCCATGGGCTGCACTAAGTACTGAGATGGCTTCATGTTTCATTATGCCAAAGAGCATCTTTTATTTGTTTGGATTTAGGATTCTAGCAAAAGGAAAACAAGAATGGTTTTTAGCTCAGGGATGCATTTGTAAAAAGATGAAGTAAACAAAAAGAGCAGAAAAATGACTGGCCAGCAGTTCCAAACAAATGCTTCCCTTTAATAACGTTTGCTAGTAAAATAGGATGGTTGTGTTTGGCTCTCAAGGCAAGAAGAGCTAAGTGTTTTTAGGCAAATTCTCATCTGAATTAGAGACGTTAAGCTTTCCTGGGTGCCTAGAAGCGAATTCTCATTCACTCTGCAAGTTCCCCAGGCCCCTGGGTCTAGGTAATTGAATCACAATTGGCGCTCAGTTTTATGAAGGCTAAGGCCTTAAAATAATGGAAGCATAGAGTGTTTCTCCAGTTATAGAATTCTGGGAACTCCAGTAACAAATTCTTTCTTGTCTCTTCCTACATTTTCCTGACATGATTGTTTCATGTGTGTTGAAATATATTCACCTTGTGGCTAAGAATTGGCAAACTTCTCTGCTCTCCCTTATGCTGGATCCCTGTTCTCCATTGGTGATGACCCTCCTACTCTCCCCTCCTAATACTTGGCTTGAAGCTCAAACTCTGGTCTTCCACCACCGTCAGGCATTGGCCATATTACTTTCCAGTTTCCTGGTCTGATGTTCCATCTCTTCGGTCCATATATATGAATCCACCCAACTGGATTAGGATACAAAAATCAGGAAAGTTTCTCTCTCTCATCTCCCAAAGTCTCCTTAAGCAGAGGGCCACAAGCAGGCTGCCAAGTGCTCTTTTTAATCTAATGTTTGGGGCTCAATCTGCCTTATACTCAACAAGCTAGACTAGTCAATCCTAGTCCTAGTACCAAGCTTGCATGTAAGATCTCCCTTTTGCTTTGATCATTCCTTCAACAATCATTTCCTAAGAACCCACCTTGTGCCATGCTCCAAGGTAGAAGCTAAATGTATGGATATAAACTATGTTGTCCCAGTTTGTACTAGTTCCGTAGTCTTCAGTATTTGCTTAAGCAATAGAAATTTATTATCTCACAGTTCTGGAGGTCAGAAATTCAAAATTAGGATATAAGCAGTGTTGGTTCCTTCTCGAGGCTCTGAAGGAAATCTGTTCCATGCCCCTCTCCTAGAATCTGGTTGTTGTTGGCAATCCTTGGCATTCCTTGACTTGCAAATTCATCACTTTAATTTCTACCTATGTCATCATAGAGTCTTCTGCTCTGTGTGTCTTTTTTTTTTTTTTTTTTGTGGTACGCGGACCTCTCACTGCTGTGGCCTCTCCCGCTGCGGAGCACAGGCTCTGGACGCACAGGTCCAACGGCCACGGCTCATGGGCCCAGCCGCTCAGCGGCATGTGGGATCCTCCTGGACCGGGGCACGAACCCGCGTCCCCTGCATCAGCAGGCGGACTCTCAACCACTGCGCCACAAGGGAAGCCCTCTGTCTTTATATGGTTTTCTTATAAGAATACCAGTTTTTAGATTTGGAGTCCATCCTAATCCAATATGACCTCATCTTAAGTTAACCAGTTATATCTGCAAAGACTATTTCCAAATAAGCCACGTTCTGAGGATCCAAATTTATATGAATTTTGAGACAACACTATTCAACCTAGTACACTGTCCTTAAGGAGCTCACAGTCTAGTGGTAGATTGAGATAATTAAGGAAGAAATTACCACCCAGTTTGATGTGAGCTGTGACAGAGATAAACTAGGATACCATAATAGCATGGAGGAGGAACATCCAATAAGCTTGGTATTAAGGAAAATTTCTCTAAATAGTTATATTCTTAAATGAGAATGGAAAGGAAAATAGAAATAGGATAAAACAGGACAATTTGGAAAGGTTATCAGGAAATACTAATGCCCCTATAGACAACGGTGATCATGTACCTATAGTAGCACCAAATTTCAGGTTTGTCTAATGTTCACTAGTAATATTCAAAGCAAGATAAATGAAGGCAGATGTTTGTATTTACCAAGACTCATGGAATCATTCAGGGACAGAGGGAAAAAGGAGATGAGGGTATTGGCCAGAATGCTCTATATAAAAAAAGGTGGGGCTTCCCTGGAGGCGCAGTGGTTGAGAGTCCACCTGCCGATGCAGGGGACACAGGTTCGTGCCCCGGTCCGGGAAGATCCCACATGCCATGGAGCGGCTGGGCCCGTGAGCCATGGCCACTGAGCCTGAGCGTCCGGAGCCTGTGCTCCGCAACGGGAGAGGCCACAGCGGTGAGAGGCCCGCGTACCGCAAAAAAAAAAAAAAAAAAAAAAGGGAATTGATATGGGAGAATATAGAAAAGCAAAGATCTGTTGTCTTAACAAACTGAAGGATTAAATGAAGGGCCTAAATTACAGAAGGCATAGAAGTTTAAGTTCAGAGAGTAGTAAGATCCAGAAATGGGAAGATCCCAGGTGCAAAGATGTCAGATGGCTATTTCTGCATGTGACCAGGAGTGAAAGCAGATATTAGGGTAAAGCAAAGACTGTGGACCAGGTGACCAAGTCACTCAAATTGTGATAAGTGACTAAACAGATGGTGAAAAGAGGGCAGTGGAAAGTTTTATTGCTGGGCATCATAAGCCTCAAACAATAACCATTATAGCTGCTAACATTTATTAAGCATTTTCTGTGAGCCAGGAACTAATACATATATAATATTAACTTAATCCTCAAAATGTCCTCATGGGGGATATACTGCTCTTCTCCCCAGTTTACAAATGAGCACTGAAAGGTCAAATAAACTTTCAGTAAGCAGTACAGCAGAATTTTCCTCCAGGCCATCTGACTGTTTGTTGTGCACATTTAACCCCTGCTGTAAATGAGAGGCTGGGTTTAAGTGAGTGTAGAGTGATAGTTAGAAGAGGTGCCTAGGAGGAAAAGGATGAAGAAGCTGACTGACCACCTTGAAATAAGCATCTGCTAAAAAGGATTACCAGAAATCAGTGTCTATAGGGGATATGGAATCTTAGTTTTATCAGGGAGAGGGAAGATTCGGTCAGGATGATGATGGCATGTGCTGAGTTAACATTTAATGAGATCTTAAAGGCCCCAGAGTTTGAGGAAGGACAACAGTGCAAAGGTGGATTTTGGAAACAGAGGAACTCTAAAATAACATGGGGTTAAGGAAAAGCTTGTGTTTTATGACAGAATAAAGAGTAGCGTGGACACGAGGCAGGACAGTTGGCTATTTTTAAGATTTCACATAAGACAATTTGGATGGTCAAGATCTTCAGGAAGCTTTCTGGACCCACTATCTACCTGCAAGCTCTGGAAGATAATCTATTTGTTTTTCAACAGTAGTACACTATTTATTTTCTGTTGCATCCCTGTCTCTAATGAAACTGTTGTTTACATTAAACTACAAACTCCTTAAGGGCATACTGCCTACCTTCTTTTCATTTTCTCTGCCTGTGTTCAATGAAGAATCTGAGTTTTTCTTTCAACCAGTGGTGTGCCTGAGCTATAGTCACCATACCAACTACCTCTTGATACTCAAGAGGGATCTCAGGGTATCTTCGGCAGGATTTCTGTCACTTATGAGTCAACAGGAAGGGCCAATTATTCCCTGAGTAATTTCCAAACCTAAGATACGAACCCTCACAGTTCATCTACTTGAAATTAGTCTTCATAGATAAAAGTATAACATCAATTATGAATAAATACTAATTTAGAAAATGCAAACCCAGGGGCTCCACTTTATTTATTAAAAGAGATAAAATATTTTTACATGACAATGAAAATGTAGGTTTTTGTGTTGTTACATACATAAATATTGTGTTCTATATCTCATTTTGTTTGAATAATATGACTCACAGAAACAAAAGTATTCAGAAAGCAATGATATGTTATATTCAAAGAAATGAAGGAAAACAACGGTCAAACTAAAAGTCTACTCAGAAAAAGTATTCACTAATAAAGAAGGTAAAATAAAAATATTCTGAGGCAAATAAAAACTAAAAATATGTCTCTAAGAAATCTTTAAATACAAGATTAAAGAAAATCATGCTGGCAGATTAAAAAACATGATCCAGGAGGGAAGAGAGGTGCAGAAACAAATGCAGAGTAATGAAAAAGAAAATATATAGGTAAAATAAGTGCACTTTTATATTGACTATATAAAAACCATAAGAGGGGCTGTGAAGTGGCATCTAATAGTGATTTTGATTTGCATTTTCCTGGTAACTAATGATGTCAAGAATCTTTTCAGGTACTTATTGGCCATTTGTATATCTTCTTTAGAGAAATATTTATTCAGATCCTTGTCCATTTTTTAATTGGGATATTTACTTTTTGTTGAATTGTAAAAGTTCTTTATATATTCTGGATATTAAATCCTTATCTTATCTAATCCTTATCTTATTATGATTTCCCAATATTTTCTCCCATTTGGGGGTTGGCTTTTCACTTTGTTGATACTATCCTTTCATTCAAGGTTTTTAATTTTAATGAAGTCCAATATATATATTTGTTCTCTTGTCACTCATGCTTTGAGTGTCATATCTAAGGAACTATTGCCTAATCCAAGACTGTGAAGAATTCTACCTGTTTACTTGTAAGAATTTTATATGTTTAGCTTTTTTTTTTTTTTTTTTTTTTTTTTGCGGTACGTGGGCCTCTCACTGCTGTAGCCTCTCCCACTGCGGAGCACAGGCTCTGGGCGCACGGGCTCAGCGGCCATGGCTCGCTCCGTGGCATGTGAGATCTTCCCGGACCGGGGAACGAACCCGTGTCCCCTGCATCGGCAGGCAGACTCTCAACCACTGCGCCACCAGGGAAGCCCTATGTTTAGCTTTTATATTTTGGTCTTTGATCCATTTCAAGTTATTTTTTTATATGGCGTAAGGTAGTAGTCCAACTTTATTCTTTTGCGTGCAGTTATTGAGTTGGCCCAGCATCATTTGTTAAAAACAAAACAAACAACTGTCCTTTGCCCCATTAAATTGTCTTGGCAGTCTTACTGAAAATCAATTGACCACTAATATATGTGATTATTTACGGACTCAAAATTCTATTCCATGGATCTACATGTCTATCTTCGTATTAGTATCAACAGAGACTTGATTACCATAGATTCGTAGTAAGTTTTGAAATTCAGAAATATGAGTCTTCCAACTTTGCTCACCACGGTCAAGATTATTTTGACTATTCTGGTCTCTTGCATTTCCATATGAATTTTAGGGTCGTCTTGTTAATTTCTGCAAAGAGAGGCAGTTGGAAGGGATGATACTGACTCTAGATAAATTTGAGGGAGTATTTCCATTTTAATGATATTAAATCTTCTAATCTATGAACAAAGGATACCTTTCCATTTATTTAAGTTTTTTTCATTTTATTTCTTTTTTTTTTTGCGGGGGGGCGATATTTTGTAAATTTTTTTTTTTCTTGGCAGCACCATGGGGATCTTAGTTCCCTGACCAGGGATCGAAACCAGGCCCATGGCAGTGAAAGCACCGAGTCCTAACCACTGGACCGCCAGGGAATTCTCAATATTTTGTAGTTTTAAGTGTACTAGTTTAACTCTTCTTTGTTAAATTTAATCCTATTATTTAATATTTGTGATACTCTTGTAAATGGAATTGCTTTCTTAATTTCATTTTTGGATTGTTATTTCCTACCATATAGGAATATAGCTGATATTTATGTATTGACTTTCTATCCTACAATTTTGTTGAACTTGTTTATTACTTCTAATAGGCATTTTTCATTGATTGTTTAGAGGTTTCTACATTTAAGACCATGTCATCAACAAAGATAGTTTTACTTCTTCCTTTCCAATTCGGATGCCATTTATTTAACCTTGCTAGAACCGTTAATACAATGATGAACAGAAGTAGCAAGAACATCCTTGCTTGCTCATGATTTCACAGGGACAGCTTTCAGTCTTTCACTATTAAGTGTGATGTTCACCATCGGTTTTTCACAAATAACTTTTACCAGGTGGAGTTAATTACCTTCTGTTCCTAGTTTGCTATATGTTTTTATGATGGAAGGGTACTGCATTTTTTCAAATGCTTTTTATGCTTCTTTTGAGATGAGCTTGTGTTTTTTCACTTTCATTCCATTAGTATGCCGTATTACATTGATTTATTTGCGTATTTGAACCAACCTTGCATTTTCTGGGTTAAATGCCATTTGGTCATGGTGTACAATCCTTTTTAATATGCTGCTGGATTCAGTTTGCTAGTATTTTTAAAGAGGATTTTTACATATTTGTAAGGGATAGTATTCTTTACTTTGTTTTCTTGTATATATTTTATGATTTTGCTCTCAGGGCAATGCTGGTCTCGTATAAGAAGTTAGGAAGTGTACCTTCCTCTTCTATTTTTATGAAGAGCTTGTGAAGAACTGGTATTAATTCATCTTTAAATGTCTGATAAAATTCACCAGTGAAGCCATGTGGTCCTAGGCTTTTCTTTGTGGTGAATTCTTTTGATTTCTAATTCAATCTCTTATTTTTAGTCTATTTAGATTGTCTATTTTGTCTTGAATCAATTTTGATCATTTGTGTCTTTCTGGGAATTTGTCTACTTCACCTAGGTTATCTAATTTGTTGGCATTCAATTGTTTCTTTACAATCCCTTTTTTCTGTAAGGTTGTTAATAATGTCCCTTCTTTCACAGTAATGTTCCCTTTTTCATGGATGTATTAAAAGGTCATAAGAGCCAGCCTGAAGGGCTCCTATTAGCCAATTGTCAGACAAATTGAGCACCAAAATATTTAAATGGAGTAAGAAATCATGAGGCATACTAACGTAACTAAATAGATGAATAAATTAATAAATATGGGAGAATGGGAACTCTTCCTTACAGGAGCATGCCAGCTAACTATAGAGGGATGATAAAGTTAGAAAATCTTCATTGATCCTAAACCAGTGATTTAACACTTAATGGGGAAAAGTATATTTATATGGTCTCAAAGTATCTCCCCACAAATTATTTATCATAAGAGGGGAAAATAGTAATTTCACAGTGGAGAAGCCTGGTAAACACTATATTACCAAGTGATCAAAGTTAATATCACTAATACTGAGGATATCTGGAATCATGTGATTCTTGATTTGATACATTGAAAAGAATACAACACTCTTGTTCTATTATTTCCAAACAACAAAAACAGGAACATGAAAATAACCACAAGGAGACATCAGACAAACACAAACTGATAGGCATTCTACAATGGGCGGAGACTCTTCAAAAACATCAAGGTCAACAAACATGAAGAAAACCTCAGGAACTATTCCATATTAAAGCAGAATGAAGATTCATGACCATGAAATGCATTGCAAGGTCTTCAATTAGATACTGGACTAGAGAAGAAAACTACATAAAGTTTATTGTGGAACAAGTGAACATGTCACTTAACCATTCTGTGTCTCATTTTCCTCAACTGCCAAGTGGGGGGTAAACCTATGCATCTCCTAAAGCTATTAGTGTATGAAGTGAGATACCATTGTAAAATATACATTCAGACACCATAAATGTTTAATACATGCTTATTGAAACTTTCCTTATCTTCTATAACCCTCTTATTCCACTCCATGATTTATTTTTACCTAGTGGTTAGGTTCATCCTGCCAATTTAATCTATATTTACCACTTAATTATAGCCTTAGCGTCACTTTTGCAACTGTCCTACCAGTGTCAGGTTGTAACAACTTTTCTTCTGGCTTTTCCTTCTGGATATTACCACAAGATGTGCAGCTCTGATACCACTGTTTCCAAATTGATCCAGACCCTCAGGCTATACCTTTTGATAATATTAGAATTGTATCTCCCTCTCCTACCTACCTAGAGTGTGTGTGTGTGTCTGAGTGTGTCTGTGTGCATGCACACATTCAAGACTTCTGATATTAGGCAAATTTGTTCTCAAATGTCAAATGTCACTTTCTCATTAATATCCTCTCAAACTACATTTATTATGATGATTTTTATTTTATTTTTTTTGGCCGTGAGGATCTTAGTTCCCCGACCAGGGATCGAACCCCTGGCCCATGGCAGTGAAGAAGCCAAGTCTTAACTACTGGACTGCCAGGGAATTCTCCCTCAAACTGCATTTAAAAAGGCAATCCGCTACCACCTAGCAACCTCTAGCCATTTTAATTTTTCTTTATTCTCCCTCATAGTACTTTTCACACTTCAACATACTATATGTGTTTACTTGGTTGTTTGGAGTATTTTCTGTCTCCCTTCGCTGGAATGTAACCTCTGTGAAGGCAAGCTATTTCAGCTGTACTTTCACTGATATATCTTCAGCATCTACAATAGTGCTTGATAGATACCTGATAGTGTTTGTGAATAAATGAAATTTTCTCATTTGTTGGGCAGGTGCACTTGTGCTGCCTTTGATGGAAACTGAGAGCCATCCATACGGCAGCCACTGTGGGAACCCATGTTCCTTCATTGTGCTGAACAGTATTTCTCAAACTGGGCTTCACAAATAAAAACTCAGAATTTCATGTGGAATTTAAAAGACTTGGCAAAATTCTTTAAGGTCTTATTTGAGACAAAGAATTATAGATATAACAACAAACATTTGGGACTATGAGGAATATAAGGAAATGAAACATGCCAGAGGAGTTTCTGTCTTACAAAACTGGATTTGCTTGTTACCAAGAGAAAAGGGACCACAAGACAGTCTCCATTCTGATGCCAGGAACAAAAGGGAAATAGCAAGTAAAGCGATTTTAAATGTGGGTGATAGTGAGGGGAAAAAGGAAGTCTCAAATTAGACCTGAAGATTGATGTAGGGTGTCACCACAACGATTTTCTAAATATTTCAAAATGAGCAATATCTTAAATGCTTACTTGGAAAGAAAAGTATGAAGAGCTGATTGTTTTTCAGGATAAGGAAACTCTCATTCATAATCTCACAATTAAACTCTTGTTGGGAGATTTCTCCCATTGCAGGGAGGTTCATGTATCATACATACACCACACAATTGGAACAGACTCACTAGAAGGACTGACATTCTGGTGATGCTTACACCAAGAATATTTATCCTTTCCCCCCCATTTTCTACTTTATCTACAAGCCTCTGGAGAGCATTAGGGCCCCATTCTAATCTTTGATTTACAACAGCAGTATGACTCTAAATTAAACTCTGTACTGTGGTCCAGGAAAAAAAAATACTGGAAATATGAGAAACTTCCTTGTGTTTTTGAAGTCTTGGTGCGTGGGGCAGACAATGTGATTCTTACGTGATCACGTGAGCTGTTCACAAATGTGGAGAATAACAGGTTTAAAAACGGATAACTCACCTCTGGAGGTGTTAGCAACGTGCACTGTGTGTCGCACCTTCCTTGGTGTTCTCTGTTGGGCAATATGTCTGGACTTAATGTGGGACAGGAAACAGAATCATGGGTAAACCATTTGCCAAGGGCAAAACTTGACCTTAAAACTTAATTTAATTAGCTGCCCATTCTAACCCATTTCAGAGTCTCCTGGGTGGAGGAGCTGATCTGAGCTTCCACCTCTAATCAAGAATGACCTCAAGAAAGGAAAGACAGGCCTGCTCTGAAAAGTCATAGACCTCCAGCCTCAAAAATGACAACTACAGTCCTGACAGACTGTAGACTCCACATCCAATATATCAAGATTAATATTTTGGAGAATGTTAGAAGAGATCCAGTATTTCCCTGTGTTCGCTTTGTCCATAGAAAGGGGAACTTTATTTAACTCCCCAGAAGGAGAAAATACTGGAGTAAATACTTCCGGCTCTGCTCTGCACTCCTGAATTTTCCTTCTGTATGCAATTAGAGTCCAGGACACTCACTAGCTTAGAGGGAGCACTGAATTGGCTGCAATACTTGAATCATATCACCCCTGCTCTCACTTCCTGATACCTGGGTCTATTATATGGGCATTGATTGTTTTCTCATCTCATGCACTGAAACCAGGGCGTGTCTCTGCCTCTCACCCCCTCCTCCTTCATAGCAGAGAAAACTGGTGCCCTTATTTTGGTTTTAATTAACTGGAACCTCTATATATAAGGTTTACAGGTGCATCCTGGAAACACATTAGTCGTATAGATAGTCATGCTTTTTGCTTTTGTTCTGTTAGAACTCCAGAGAGATGGAGAGAGTCTCTTAGTCACTCCCTCCCAACTTCAACAGAAGCAAGTCCATAATTCAAGCTTTCAGAGATTCCAAATCAAATTTAGGTCTGCAACAGTATTTTAATATAGAAACACATCCCCATAGATCAGCTTTGCCTTCTATCAAAGATAGAATGAGGAGAGTGGGGGAAGACCTAAGAAAGAGCTGGGAGAAGGGAAGGGGTGGGGCATCAGAAAACCTCCCTTTTTTAAGCTGGTAATGCTGCCTAGTCCCAGCTGGGCCAGCCCTGGAAGGAGGTGTGTGGGTTGGCTGTAGAATTAATTGAATTTCACAACTTGCCTCACATTCCTGCTGACACAAAGTGCCTTGCAAGGAGGGAAGCAACACAGGAGGCCAACACAATGGCAAGACCAAGGCTGGGCACTGCTGTGAGTCTTTCTTTATGCAACTCCTGGCACAAAATAGCTTGCCTGTTAGCACCCCAGCCGAGGGCTCCTACAGGAAGGGAGGAAGAAGTGTGCCGTCTCTAAGATACAGGCTGCCCTCTGCTCCAATATGAAGCCGTCGACCTGCAGTAGCCCATCCCCTCTCAGGACTATAGAGGCCTCACCTGTAGAGAAGGCATTCTGACTACATGAATTTTAAGTTCCTTCCAGCTGTGACACTCTATTTATCTAAGGATCTGAGGATCAACTCAAGACCTCCTTCAGCATCAGTCCCCCGTCCCCATTAAGGTTTAGAATCTGACTCAGGGCATAACCTTCCTGCCTCATTTCTCCACCTAGATATGAACCAAGGGCAGGACACAGCACAGCACCAGGCATCATATGAGTGTTTACATAGGTTACCATATGCCATCTTTACAAAAATAATGTAAAAGCTGCATGAGGAGTCCTATTTTACTATTAAGGAGACAAAGGCTCAAAGAATTTAGGGGACTTACCCAATGCAAAAAAAAATTGTAGGAAAAAGAGCTAGAATTAAAATTCAAACTATAAACTCCAAAGCCAGGGGCTGTTCCCATAGAACAGTTTCACCTACATGAAACCTGAATTGTTTCTGTGACCATTCCCATTACATCCTTACTAAATACATGTTTATTAATGAATGGCTGTCTAAAGGAAAATATGATTTATTAGGTTAAATATATTAAAGTGTTTGATCAGTGAGCAGAAACATTGCTAATAACATTTCTTGTGAACAAATTCTGACTTCTTCAAGTAATATTTCTAAGAATATTTTGCACGACCTTCATTTATTCATGGTTTCATGCATTTAAAAAAATGGCACCTAAAAGATGTTAGGCACTGTGGCAGGGGTGGGTCAAAAGAAGAAACAATCCCTGAATACATGACACATACTGTTTTGTGGGAGGACAGCTTACATTAAATGAATATGATGTCACAACAGGGATGTGTGCTGTGAGAGAAGTTTGCCCTGGGAGCTGCGAGTGTGTACTGGAGAGTCAGGTCAAGCTTTCCTGCACGCCTGGTGGCTCAGCTGCGATTTACAGGATGTGCAGGCATTAACCAGGCAGAAGGGACCAAGAGTAGAATGACTCTATGCAGCAGACAGCATGTGCAGAGGTGCACATGAGGTAGGAAGGATCTTCTGCAGGAATGGAAAGAAAGCTGCCGAGGCTGAGGGGAGCCTGTGGGGATGCTGAGGTCCACAGCTCACTAAGGAAGAGATGTTTTTTTAAGACTCATATCTGCAAACCTTGCTGCACTTACACTCATCTCAACCTCCTTCGAGACCCTTTTCTGAGGAGCTCCTTCTTTTCAAGGCTGATCCCTTCATTCATGTTCTGCAGCTCACTCCCACCACCTTCAAGGGTGTCATGTTTTGTCATTTTCTCTGGGTTCAACCTCACTGATGTCCCTTTCCCTTCCGCAGGATTATCATTAGTATGCAAACATACTGTAATATCTTCTATCTTAAAAATCAACTGCATTGATACCCACATTCCCTAGCATCTGCCATGATGCTTCTCTTTTTCTTTTTGTAGAAAAAATTCTTTATAAAGTCTTCATAAGCAGTTTCTCACCTCTCATTCTCAATCTCCCTCTCACACACACACAGATGTGCAATTTTTAAATTAGTAAATATAACACACATTTACAAAAAGACAGAAACCAATGAATTGCCACACTGGTCAATAAAAGAACAAGAGAACAGTATCAGCACCTTAGGAGCCCCCTCATTTGCTCTTCCCGATTCTTCTCTAAACTCCAAAGTTAACTATTCTTAATTTTACTTAAGTACCTTTTAATTTTGCTTTGTAATTTTACCACCTATGCCTGCATCCTTAAATGCTATACTTTATCTTGCCTGATGTTTTAATCTTATAACCACATGCTGTGAAGTAATTTGGATCTAGTTTCTTTGGATCAACATCACGTTTGTGAGAGTCATATTGTACAAAGCAATTTATACATTTTCATTGTTAAAAAGTCTTCCATTATATGAACATGCCTCTTTATCCATTCTATTTTTGATAGACATTGGATTGTTTACAGTTTGGGGCTCTTGTGAATAATGCCGCTATGAGAATCCTTGTACTTGTACATGTCTATTGGTACATACCAACTAGATGTAAAAGTGAGAGATCACAGGCTTTATATATCTTCAGCTTGCATAGATAATTCACTAATAGTGTTTTTCAAAACACTTACACCAACTTACACTCCCACTAGTAGTCTATGAGAGGTCTTTTTTTTTTGTCTCCGTCATATTTGTCAGCACAGAAATATTAGTCTTTTTTATTTTTCTTTTTCTCTTAGTTGTTCTGGTGAGAGGAATGTTGTATTAAATTGTGATTAAAATTATTACATTTTCTGATTACTATCAAAAAGTTGAGCACTTTTATAAATATTATATTAATGGCCAATTGGACAGACATTTTGGTAAAATGTTCAGTTCTCTTGCCCATTCTTCTATTGGGTAGTCTATTATTTTTTCTTAATGAAATAGTTACAGATTCTGCATACATGGTTTTATTGGTTATGTGGGCTTAAAATATCTTCTTGCACTCTGTAGCTTGTTTTTTTTCCTTTATTAATAATCTTTCTTAAACAAAAGTGCTTAACTTTAATATAGTTTCATTTTTCAATTTTTTCCTCTATATTTACATATATTTTATGTCATTCAGAAAGCTTTTCCTACACCAAGATCATGTGCATATTTTCATATACTATCTTCTGGAAGTTTCAGTGTTTTGCAATCCATATAGACTTTGAAAATCCGTATTTACAGCCCCCTTGAAATTTATTTTTGTGTTAGGTACAAGATAGGAGTCAAATTTCATTTTTGTCCACTTGGATATCCAACTGACTCAGCATCATTTATTATTTGCTATATTTCTAGTCCTACTGCTTTGTAATTCTTCCTTTTAAAACAAGTGACTATTTATGAGTAGGTATGAATCTGGGCTGTTTACCATTTTTGTGGTGTACTTGTATAATTTATAAAATATCATGCTGCATTATATATGATATTTGCAACAAAATCCTTTACAGATATTCTTTATCAGATCAAGGCAATTCCCTTTTATTCCCTGGTTGCTAAAGACATCAAAGATGAATGGATGTTAAATTTTATCAACATCTTTGCATCTTTCGCAATGGTAATATAATTGTTCTTCCTTATTTTGTTCCTGTGGTAAATCACATTATTTAATTTTTTAACATTTAAACCAATCATCCCACCAAAAATTAATCTAACATGGTCATGAAGCTTTACACTATATACAGATATATATAATTATTATATATATAATTATATATATGCTTTATACTATATATTTATACTTTATACTATATATATATATAGTTGTACTATGTATATGTATAATGGGCTCTGTTTGCAAAAATGTGTTAGGCTTTCTGGCTCTATCTTCAGGAGTGAGACTGTCCTCTATTCTTCATTTACATAATGCACTTGTCAGATTGTGGTATTACGGTTATTCTGGTCACACAAAATGAAGAGAGTAGTGATCTTTATGTTCCTACTCTGAGGGAAAATGCTGTATTTTCCAAATCTCAGAAAGAAAACTTTCAATTTTCACCATTACTTTTTCCTAAATATTGACAGAATCTTCCAAGGATATGTCAGCTGGGTATATACTTCGTTGGAAAATTTTAAATTCCAGATTCAACTTCTTTAACACTTACTCTTCAATCTTCTCCTTTCATCAATTTTAGTATTTTCTTTTTCTAGATATTTCTTTAGTCTACATTTTCAAATGTATTGTCAAAGTGCCATTCATCATATAATTTCACTATCTATCTTGTGTCCTTAGCATCTATATTGATATTTCCTTTTCATTCCTAAGAATGAATATTTGAGTCCTTTTTCTTTTTTTCTTGTCAGGGCCTTAACAATTTTATTAGTCTTGTCAAGGAACAACTTTTACATTTTTATCCCCTCCCTGCATGTTTTCAATTTCACTTATTTTCTGTTTTTATATCCTTATGGTTTCCTTCTCTAAGTTTTACCTGAGTTTAATTTATTTTACTTTTTCTAACTTTCTGAGATACATGCTTAGGTCACTAATTTTTCAGCTTTTATTCTTTTATTATATTCACATTTAAGGTTATAGATTTTGCTCTAAGATTGTTTGCTTACGTTCCAAAAATTTTGATAAAAATTTTCACTATTATTCAGTTCAAATATTTTCCAATTTTATTCAATATTTATCTTGATACATGGGTATTTAGAACAGTGCTCCTTAATTTTTAGACAAATGGGAATTTACTGGTTATCTTTTTGTTAATGAGTTCTAGCTTAATACCACTGTGTTCAGTGAGTCTACTCTGTAGAATTTCAATCCTTTGAAATTTGTTGAAATTCCCTTTACCACCCAGCATGTGGTCAATGTTGGTAAATGTTCCATGTATACTTGAAAAAATGTTTACTCTGTGTTTGTTGGGTGCAATGTTCTATATATAACCTATTCTGTCAAATTTGCTAATCATTTTATTCAAATATTTTATATCCTTACTTCGTCTTTTATCAGTTACTGAGAGAAGAGTTAAAATTTCTAGATTAGATTTAGTCTATTCCTCTTTGGACTTCTGTCAATCTTTGCATGAAATTCAAAGCTCTGTTATCAGGAGCATGTATATTGAAATTGATAATTAAGCTGTTAGCATTATGAAATGTCTCTAACTAGATATCTCAGACCTAACCGATTTCTTGAACTCCGGACTTATATATCCAACTGCCCACTCAACAGCTCCAGTTGATGATCTAGTGGGAATCTCAAATATTACATACCTGAAACAGAAGTCCCCATTTTCCCTCTTAAATTCACTCTTCCTCTAGATATCCCTCTTTCAATAAATAGAACTATTCCTCCAGTTACTCAAATCATAAACTTAGAAATACGTCATGATTTCTCCTTTTGCTCCAAATTAGCTGGGCTAAATCAAGGTGTTGGCCAAGCTATATTCCTTCCGGAGGCTCTAGGGGAGAATTTGCTTCTGTCTTTTCCAGCTTTTAGGTACCACTTGCATTCCTTGGCTTCTGGTCCTTTCCTCCATTTTCAAATCCAGTAGACCTACACAAATCCCTTTCCAACACTGACATTCCCTCTTATAAAGACTCTTGTGAACATAATGGGCCCATCCAGGTATTCCAAGATAATCTTCCCGTCTCAAGATGCTTAACTTAATCACATATACAAGGTTCCATTTTCTATGTAAGGTATGGGAATTAGTTCCTGGGCATCTTTGAGGGTCCATTATTCTGCCTACCACAGTGGGTGTGAAAACTAAGACTTAATATAAGAGCTAGGTAAATAAATTACTTTCTCCATGAACAAACATTTATAGAGGCTCTGTTGGGCTCATGACATCATGTGCTGTGAATAGCAACTCTAGAAGATGATTTGAAGTCTTTTCAGCTTTAAATTCACACCTCTCCAAACTTCCTCACAATTTGCTTCACCAAACAGAATGAGCATATATCCTTCCTGGCTCAGGCTTAGATCAACATTGTTCCCTCCCTGCCTTCTCTCTCCTTTTTCCCATGCTCTGATTCCTCTCTTTCAATCATATGGTAGCACTGTCTGGAGAGTGTTACTTAGGAAAAGGTAATGGGGGTCTTAGACTCAAACATGTTAATATTGCTTATTGACCTTAAATCATATCAAGACTATCAACTTAGAGGCATTTGATATTTTTTACATAGAAATACAGAAATTTTTTGTCTCTTCCCTTGTCTTCTGTAGAACTAGACATATTTTCTCTATCTCCTTTGTAGGCTCAACATTCTCAATGTCATCATTGAAACTTTTAAAGCCTTGTTCCTTGATCCCTTTCTTTTCTCACTTTATCTTCTCTCTTTAAGCAGTAATATCTTTTCCCAATATTTAAATTAAATCTAGATGCAGAAGACTACAAAATTTGCTCTGATACTAACCAAGTTCTGATGTAATAGATCTAAGTAAAGAGCTAGTTTTGAAACTGAAAGAAGGTACTGTGGATTATAACACTGGAATAACTGGCATAAACCTGACTGTCTGAAGCAAAAGAGAACACATGTGGTCACCCCAGGTATAACAATCTCCTACTTGATTTCTCCACTTGGATGTCCCTAACATATCTCAGACTCAGTATCTTCAATTTTAAATTACAATCTTCCCTGCCAATAAGCAATCTCTTCCATTGTTCCCTATCTCAGGGAATGGCATAAGCCATAAGAATAGGGGGAAAAATCCAAGTATAGGTAAGAATGTGTGCAAATATCCCATGTTGGAAAAGACTATGGGAAGTTGAAAGATGTAGTAGAATGTAGTACAAGAAAGGGAAAACAATGCAAAGCATGGTAGGAGACATGAAGGCTTGGTCACGTGTAGCTTTGAAGGCCATGGGAGAAAGACCGAAAATTTGAGGTAGGTAGAATAATGGAGTCTCAAAGAGGCCTTCAAACCATTTCCCAAACTTGTGAATATGATCTTACATGCAAAACGACCCAGTTAGGACTTCTGACCTCCAGAAAAGTAAAAGGAAAGGTCTGTGCTGTTTTAAGTCACTAAGTTTGTGGTAATTTATTACAATAGAAAAATGAAACTAAAATATCCAGACACCCAGGAGTGTAAATTGTTGTGTACTTTTTCATACTCTGCAATCACAAGCAATCACTCTTTTTGGGAAACACTTTCCAAGTGCCCATATCCCTGAATGTTAACTGGGACTTCACCTTAGAAAACTAGGCAAATATTTACACATACATTTAGATTTTTTTAAAGCAAGCAAGAAAGGAAATTTTTATTCCACAAAAGTTACTGATTTGAATCATGTAGCCAGGCATTGCTAAATTAACAATAGAACCCGAGTCCCCTTACATCCCCATCAGTGCTCTTTTTTTTCTACTGGCCTTTATTTATTGAACTTGTGTACATGTCATCTGCAAACAGTGACAGCTTTACTTCTTCTTCTCAATTTGGATTCCTTTTATTTCTTTTTCTTCTCTGATTGCTGTGGCTAAAACTTCCAAAACTATATTGAATAACAGTGGTGAGAGTGGGCAACCTTGTCTTGTTCCTGATCTTATAGGAAATGGTTTCAGTTTTTCACCATTGAGGATGATGTTGTCTGTGGGTTTGTTATATATGGCCTTTATTATGTTGAGGTAAGTTCCCTCTATGCCTACTTTCTGTAGGGTTTTTATCATAAATCGGTGTTGAATTTTGTCGAAAGCTTTTTCTGCATCTATTGAGATGATCATATGGTTTTGATCCTTCAGTTTGTTACTATGGTTTATCACATTGATTGATTTGCATATATTGAAGAATCCTTGCATTCCTGGGATAACCCCACTTGATCATGGTGTATGATCCTTTAAATGTGCTGTTGGATTCTGTTTGCTAGTATTTTGTGGAGGATTTTTACATCTATGTTCATCAGTGATATTGGCCTGTAGTTTTCTTTTTCTGTGACATCTTTGTCTGGTTTTGGTATCAGGGTGATGGTGGCCTCATAGAATGAGTTTGGGAGTGTTCCTCCCTCTGTTATATTTTGGAAGAGTTTGAGAAGGATAGATGGTAGCTCTTCTCTAAATGTTTGACAGAATTCGCCTGTGAAGCCATCTGGTCCTGGGCTTTTGTTTGTTGGAAGATTTTTAATCACAGTCTCAATTTCAGTGCTTGTGACTGGTCTGTTTATATTTTCTATTTCTTCCTGGTTCAGTCTCAGAAGGTTGTACTTTTCTAAGAATTTGTCCATTTCTTCCAGGTTGTCCATTTCATTAGCACACAGTTGCTTGTAGTAATCTGTCATGATCCTTTGTATTTCTGCAGTGTCAGTTGTTACTTCCCCTTTTTCATTTCTAATTCTATTGATTTGAGTCTTCTCTCTTTTTTTCTTGATGAGTCTGGCTAATGGTTTATCAATTTTGTTTATCTTCTCAAAGAACCAGCTTTTAGTTTTATTGATCTTTGCTATTGTTTCATTCATTTCTTTTTCACTTATTTCTGATCTGATCTTTATGATTTCTTTCCTTCTGCTAACTTTGGGGTTTTTTGTTCTTCCTTCTCTAATTGAACTTGTGTATATTATTCTATATCAACTAAGCCCAATTCAATTTGAAAAGAATGTTTTATTCCTTTTTAGAACTGATTTATAATTTATATTATAGCGCAAAACTTAAAGGTTAAAAAGTATAGTTGATGAAAAAGATAAATTTCTACTCATTTATTCATTCAATTAATCCATAATCAATTTATTTATTCATTAATCAGTAAATTATTGAGTGGCTAGGATGTACCAGACACTGTTATAGAGATTGGATATGGTGTTGACTAGGAAAGACAAGAGGTCTATTATTACAGAATTTTCATTCTAGAAGGAGAAGACAAACAATAAAGACCCCAAATAAATAATAAAATAACAAGTACTGATAATGGCCATATTGTGAAAGAAAGTGCTGGAGGATAGAGTGGTCATAAGAGACCCTATGCGGAGACAATATTTAAGCTTACATCTGAGCAAAAAGAAGAATCCAGCCACAGGAGAAGAGCATTCAAGGTAGAGGGAATATCAAGTGTTATAAGGTGCTAAATTATCACATGGATTTAATATGCACTACAGAATGCAATGCACTGGGTAAGACAGACTTGGTTATAAATTATGGTTTTACTGGCAAATGGATATGTCATCATAAGCAAGTCACTAATCTGAGACTCAATTTCTTTATCTCTAAGATGGGATAATAAAACATACTCCATTGAGTTGTGGTAAAGATTAAATTAAATTTGTGGGGCTTCCCTGGTGGCGCAGTGATTGAGAGTCTGCCTGCACATGCAGGGGTCACGGGTTCGTGCCCCAGTCCGGGAAGATCCCACATGCCGCGGAGCGGCTGGGCCCGTGATCTATGTCCGCTGAGCCTGCGTGTCTGGAGCCTGTGCTCCGCAACGGGAGAGGACACAACAGTGAGAGGCCCACGTACCGCAAAAAAAAAAAAAGGGACATAGGGGAGTGGAGCCAGAGGAGAAGACTCAAGGAAACCACAACCTATTTGCAGTGAGAGGAGAGATTAAATGCCGAGGTTAGGTGGCAGTCATTCATGGCTAAGGAACCATTTTCACTCCAGAAGAGACAGAACATCGGGATGTAAAATGGTGGCAGAGAATAGTGGGTTGTGCTGATCAGGTGGTCAGCATCACAGACAAAATATGAATAATCTAGATAGCACCCAACTCTTGTTCATCAGCTTTAGAATAACATCTTCCAGTTGATTGTTTTCTCAAACCAGCTAATTAAAAATGTTTTTGCCCAGTGAGAGATCATGATTGACAACACCATCTCTTAAAACTGTAACTGTTAAACAGAGTGTTTCCTTTATTCTAACATTTGCACTTATAATGAATGGTCATCACTCTGTGAAATTATCTCAGCAAAACCTGTGTATGTTGCAATGCCCTCTGTCTCCTCTCTGGGATGATAAGCAACAAACCCTCACTAGTGAGCAGGCTGAGGTCAGCCATCGCAGAACTGGGGCTGAGAGCTTAATACCAAGAGCTCACAAGGGTACATGTCAAGCACACTTAGGAGGCACAGTAGATCCTAGGAGGAGTGCCCACAGCAGATCCCTAGAGGAGGCAGAGAGACCCAGACTCCAAGGGAGCAATGAGGATATTATTAAACATGTCATGTGACAGATTCTCCACAGGGGATTATTGAGAATGCAAAATTCAGCCAGAAATGCTATCTTTTTTTAAGGATCAGACTTCTTTATCTCATGATTGCTGCTCAACAAATACAATCTATCTTTCATTCCTACCACTCACTGAAACTGACCTCTCCAATACCAAATAGAGTATTTACATCTCAGACTCCTACAAGTTCAAGTCCTTGACCTTCTTACCATCTTTCTCTCTCTTGAGTAATTATGATAAACAAAGTACCATTTTCTTGCTGCTGTTCTTCTGTTCTGTACTGGTCTCCATTCTCAGGTCTTTGCCCTTGCCTGCCCCTGAGATATGTTGGTCTTCTGAGACTACTTTTGAGTCTCTTCCATTCTTTCTGCATGTTCCTTCTGGTAATCCCAACCCTGCCCATGGAACCAGCTACAAAGCAAATGTGGAACACTCTTTCTGGTAGAAATGTTCGTGCCAACTCAAAATTCACAGGCATGTTCTTGCCATACAGTTATTAGATTTTCACATGAAGAAGCTCATGCACATGCACGACAGATATGTTTAGTAACTGGATGGCATGATGGTTATTTACTATTCATTAAGTAGAAGTGGATCATCATAAAGGTCTTCATCCTCATCGTTTTCATGCTGAGTAGGCTGAGGAGGCGGAGGAGGGGCTGGTCGTGCTGTGTCAGGGGCAGCAGAACTGGAAGAGGTGGAGGAGGTGTAAGGGAGGCGGGCGAGGCAGGCACACTTGGTGTAACTTTATGGAAATATACGGTAATTTCTGACTTTTTTTGCTTTTTTATTTCTTCAAAAATGTTTCTATATGGTGCCAATCCTTCTTCCACCATTTGCTTTAGTTTCAATGCCCACATCATAGAAGGGTTCATGTCCTAAAAGAAGCCAAAAGAAACGTCTTTAATAGTCGGAACGCTTCTGCCAGATTATCTAATGTCAGTCTGTTTTCTGGAGCTTCTTCTTCTACATCTTCCTCATCGTCTGGCACTGGTTCAGAAGCACTCACCTCCATCAAGCTGTCTTCTGTCAATTCCTCTGGTGTGGTGTCTATTAGCTTTTGAATTTCTCCAAGATCCATATCTTGAAACCCTTCTCCTCTCCCCTACTCTTTTTGGCATATCCACAATCTCTTTCATGATTTCCTTGATTGGCTCAGTAGTTAATCCTGTGAAGTCATGTATAACTTCTGGACACAGTTTTCTCCATCAGAAATTTATTGTTTCAGGCTTCATGGCTTTCGTGGCTTTTTCTGTAACAACGATGGCATCTTCATTGGTGTAATCCTTCCAGACTTTCACAATGTTCCCTCTACCAGGGTTCTCTTTTATACAGTTGACAATCCTTCCCATACAGTACTATGTATAATGACCCTAAAAGGTCCTTATGACCCCCTTATCTGAAGGCTGAATTAGAGACATTTGTTTGGGGGCAAGCAGGCCACACTTGACACCTTCGGTGTTGAATTCATGGAGCTCTGGGTGACCAGAGGCATTGTTCAGTATCAAAAGAACTATAAAAAGCAGTCCCTTACTGACAAGATACTTCCTGACTTCAGGGACAAAGTATTCATGGAACCAATCCAGAAAAGGGGTTCTTGTTGTCCAGGCCTTCTTGTTGTACAACCAAGGGTGGCAGCTGGTGTTTATCTTTTCCCTTCAAGGCTCGAGGGTTAGCAGCTTTATAGATAAAGATAGTCCTGATTATAAACCCCACAGCATTTGCGCAAAACAATGGGTTTAGTCTATCCCTTCCTGCCTTAAATCTTGGTACTTGCTTCTCTTCCTTACTGATAATAGCCTTTATGCCATTTTTTTTTTTCCCAGAATAGGGCACATTTGTCTGCATTAAAAACCTGTTCAGGCAGATATCTTTTCTCCTCAGTAATTTCCTTAAAGGCATCTGGGAACTCGTCTCCTGCCTCCTGGTCAGCAGAAGCTACTTCTCCTGTAATCTTGACATTTTTTAAGTTAAACCTCTTTAGCAATTATCAAACCATCCTTTGCTGGCATTAAATTCCCTAGCTTTAGATCCCTTATCTTCCTCTTGCTTGAAGTTGTTATATAATGACTTTGATTTTTCTTGAATCATATTAGAGTCTATAGGTATGCATTTATTACAGAATTCCTGCACCCACATAAAAGCTGCATTTTCAGTATGACATAAAAAGGTATTTCACAAAAAGTGCAAGGTGTAGCTGCAGCGACAGCTTCACGAATTTCCTTCTCTTTTTACGATGGTCCTTTTGCTGGATTCATTTATCTTGAAATGCTGGGCAACCTCAGCTGCAGACCTCAATCTATGGTGCATATTAAGCAATTCAACTTTTTCTTGTAATGTCATGACTTTGCTTCTTGGGAGCACTTCTAGCATCACTAGTGGCACTTCGTATGGGTCCCATGGTGTTATTCAAGGTTTATGCTATTGCACTAAACATGATGAAAAATACACAAGAACTGCAAGAGATCACTTTTTATTATGACACACAATTTACTGGAGAGACAAACTGCTCACTCAAAGACAATCAGCATCACACAGTGTTTTAAGCAGATACTCACAACACTTAAGCTCACAGCAACAACGGGAGGTGGCTATGAGATTACTACAGTAGGACGGTATTACTACAGTTAATTTTATGCAGTTACGAGTTAATGCTGCATCTTTACATTTGTTTACATATCTCTCAACTGCAAATGGCACCATGTATGGTCTGTAAGTGTTTGTGTGAACAAGTTTTGGTAAATTTTAACTTTTTATAATAGATTTGTGTATATTTTATGGTAGTAAGTGGTAAAACTAGACTAATATCTACATATATTTTATGCATTCAGGACATACCTAACTTTTTTTTTTTTTTTTTTTTTTGCGGTACGCGGGCCTCTCACTGCTGTGGCCTCTCATATCACGGAGCACAGGCCCCAGACGCGCAGGTCCAGCAGCCATGGCTCACAGACTCAGCCACTCTGCGGCATGTGGGATCTTCCCAGACCGGGGCACGAACCCGCGTCCCCTGCATCGGCAGGCGGACTCCCAACCACTGCGCCACCAGGGAAGCCCCATACCTAACTTTTTTCTTAATTTTTTCAGTATTTTTAGGCTACCCAGTTCATCTGTGAGTTTTTTCAGTTTGTCGCAAATCTCCAAAACTTTTTCCAATATACTTATTGAAAAAAATCCAAATGGACCCACGCAGTTCAAATCCCTGTTGTTCAAGGGTCAACCATATACATATATACACATATATATGTACATTTATATATTTCATTCTTTCAGTTTTCCATTTTTCTATTAAGTTTATATACATATATATATATATATATATATATATATATATATATATATATCGTGCTTACATTTACATTTCAGTTCACAGAACACCAGAAGCCACATCTAGAAGTAAAAGGGAAGATGACAGATCACTGGAGATGTGAGACTTTCAGATGGGTACAGTGAATAACAGGACATTGTGTTGCCCCTTCTGTCTCATGAAGTTGCTGCTGTATGCAAGTTAAATAAAGGCAGAAGTTGAGAATGAATGTTGAGTAGCAGAAAAGGAGGCTGTGCTAGTCTAACATCTGTTTGCTTTCAGACCTATTCTCTGACCAGAGTCCAGAAAGGAAGAAATGTGAGGGCATGGAAGCAGGATTAGCAAGAAGCAGAACCATGGACAGAGGAGAAAAGTTTTCAAGAGTAGGAGGAGGACTGAAGAAAACTCCAGGGTTGTAATTTTGGTAACTCTGTCAGGGCTGTAGCAGACTGCCAACAACGAAAGGAGCAATGGTGAGTATTTCAGGCCAGCCAGAAGATTTAGCCCCCTCTCTAAAACTATGACAGACACTCTAAGCCGAATAGATTGGCAACACCAGAAAGAAGCATGGTGCATGACATGATAAAACAGAGAAGGCTGAGCACAGTGCATTGTGGTCAGAGAGAGGGGTCATCACACTGGGGTGAAGAAAGCATGGACTTTGGAGTCAGGTAGGTCTAGAGCTGAGTGTAGAAACAATCACTCTGTAGTGGCTTGCCTTATTTACCCGGATCTTGACTTACAATTACATGAGAATATTGTGAGTTCAAATGAGGGTGTGAATACAGTGCCACTGCTGGCTCATGACATTTAAACAAAGGTGGGAGCTGGCTTGATTAGTAATGGCAGTGAGAGGACTGCTTTGGCAAGACAAAGGCCCCTTCCTCTTGAAACCTAGGCACTTAAGAACAAAGAGAGAGTGATGAAGAGCTGGAGGTGAAAAAGGGAGAAGCTGAAGAACGGATGTGGGCTGACAGAGGAGGATCAAAACAGCAATAACTAATGGAGAGAATTTCAGAAGCAAAGTTAGTTTCATTTAAAGACAAACTGTAGCCCCAGGGTATGCGCTGATGGAGTGCTACCAAATGATATCAAATTCACCGAAAATATCAAATTAAACACTTGGGAGGGGAAAAAAAAAAAACAAAGGAAACTATCCTACTGTTTTGAAGGCAACTGGCTTCCTCATACTATTGAGTGAGCAGCTGCCTACCCAAGCATGTGAAATAGATGGGGGGAAAAAAGAAAGATCTGAAAAAGCAGCAGCGAGAATAACACTAAATAGTACTGGGCAGCCAGAAAGATGAAATACGCTTGATGAGCCTGCAACTCGGGAGGCGGCTGGCCTGGGACTTTCCCACTCTATGATGGAAGCTACATCCATGGCCAGAAGGATTCCTGTGCACTGAAGTTGTGTTGTAGAGAATGTTATTAGTGCTAAGAAATAGGAAACTCCCCCAGAGCAACTACCCAGTCTTCACAAATGGTTTAACAAAAAGAATTTCAAACTCCCTTTCACACAGACATTGATCACACCCACTGTGCTCTTTGCAGTGATTCCACTACAAAGTCACAGCATTTGGCATACACAGAGTTCTACCAATGCCAAACAGAGCTTCCACTGTTTGCCCTGGCCTGTACCCCTGCAGGGAGGAGGGAAGACTTAGAGAAAGCCACTGGCCTCAAGAGCACACTGCCTAGAAGGAAAACATGATTTTACACACACACACACACACACACACACACACACACACACACACACACACACACACACACACACGGTACATTTCAGGTTGCCTGGAGTTACCCTTTGTAGACTCATCCTGAGAGGCTGTTTTCTTTGTTTGGTGTTTTTTTGGTCTTCTCTCTAAACTCACTCCTTGCAATCTAGTGGCTTCATGATTTTATCCATATGGCCCCCTGCATCATTCAGTCCATAAGCAGATTTTATATTGGTGGCTTGGGGCTCCATCCTGGACTGATATTGCAAATCACAAGTCCAGCACTATGCTAGCAAGGGAGGGCAAATTCTAAGTGAACTTTAAAAATCTTTCTTCAGCCAAGGCATGCACGGCTTATATAAACCACACGTCAGGACACGGCCCATAGTATCTTTTTCAGCCTTCTTTACCAAGTGCAAGAACGCTGTGCTTGCCTTTGTCTCATGCAATGTGCTGGCTCGGGACCCTCACCCCATGCAGAGTACATTTGGTTCCCATTACCCCCAGATGTCACACTCACTCCAGGCTGCTTCTGCTTGCTTCCAGACATATTGCTCAGCAGGCCTGTGACTACAGCTCTGCTCACCACAGAGGGCTTCAGTTATGCTCTGGGCCCCTGAGAGGTTCCTCTTGTTTGTGAGCACAGCTCATCCATCACTGATGTGTTTAAAGCAAAAGGGAGGTTCACAGCATGAACTCCCAGTACCATCCTGATCTGTTATCTATGGCATCTCATTTAATCTCCACGATATTCTGGGAAGGTCAGGAGCACCATAAATCAGAGACTAGATTTCATACAAAAATTATTAGAATAAAAAAATCCACAGGCAGTCAGTTATGCCAAAAGAAGTAGGAGTTAATATCTATATTTTACCAGATGAATAAATTGGCTCAAAAAGTTATGACCAAGATCAAGACCAAGACTCTAGTAATAGAAAAGAAATGTGACTCCGTATCTTTTGGGATCCAAGGCCTGTAGACAATGTTGCTTTAGTGGTTAAGGAGAGCTGGAGTTCCTTTCAGTCAAGTGCACAAGATTCTTTAAAAAAAAAAAAAAAAAGTAAGGAATGAGACTTTTTAGACAGTGGGACCCTATATGGGCAAAGTTTTAGAAATCAGAAATACCAAATACATTTCCAGAAAGGCCAGTCCTCCAACGTAAAGCATTCTTCCCTCCAGTTATCAGTGAATTAATCCATCTACCCCCTCAATTCCAATAAATTTGCAACCTTTATTGAGTATTACTAGTTACCAATCACTAGGTACTGAGAATGCAAGGGATGAATAAAATCTTGCCCTAACAGAAAGGATCCCACAGACTAGTAAGAGAAAGAGATATCTTAATAAAAATATTCATTACTATCTATCCCTTAAATGTTTATGACGGCTAAATGACCAGGCTATATTAGAAGCACACAGAAGGATGTTATCAGTACTCCTTAGAAACAAAGAAAGGCTTCCTAGAGGAGTTGATATTTGAGTGGGTTCCTGAAAGATGTATAGAATTGCAAGAGGTGCAGAGGATGAGGGCTGTGGGCATTCTGGGTTGAGGGAATAGCAGGTGCAGAGGCCAAAGTGTAAAGCACACAATACTACTTTCAGGACTTGCAAGTGGTCTCTTTGGTCAGATCCCCTCCCCACCCTCCTCCCCAGGCGCAAAGACTGAGCAGTGGTGGAGATGAATAGGAATGGGTTGAGCAGTTTGGAACTGTCTCCCTTTCTACTGACCCCCAGCTGAAGCTGCAGTTCAGGGGCCTTTAGGAATCAACAGGTCAGAAGCAGGTGAAGCACCGGGGCTGAAGGTGCCATGTTGCTTCTCTCCAGTCCCAGGCTTGTCTCATCCAAGAGCATTCCCTGAGCTACATGTGCCTGATATCTGACACTGAAACAGAAACACTCATTTCTCCCGCGGCCCATCCCTGTCTCTACAGAGCATCCCAGTTACTGTCTTGTTATCCTCTTCCCAGGTAAGGCAGTCCACGCAGACATGCCTTGTAAAGAATGATTTCACACTATCAAGCTGTCAAAACACAGTATTTTTATCCCAGAGACTTGCCATACAAACAGCATGCCAGCTGACCTGCTTTGCTCCAGGGCCAAAGGTGAGGGAAGAATGTGCAGGGGTTTGGGGGGGAGTGGGGACTGGCAGCTGTCACATGCTGAAAGGAGGGTGGGCGATGAGAAGGATTTGGGAAGGGAGCTGGAGGTAAGATGGGGCTGGAGTGGTGAGGGCAGTTTCTAAGCTGGCTGCATCTTCCTTCCGTTTCTCTGTTTTCAAATTCTTCCCATTATCTGACTTCACATCCAGCACATCCTCCAATGCCTATGATGACTATTTGTAAATACCTATTTTTTTTTTTTTTGGTCACTTTTCTTTCAATCCAAGTCAATGAACATTTACCCAGCTCCATCCCCAATCCAGGAACTATGCTAAAACTTGCAGCTTAAAAGGAAATAAGGCATGAAGTCCATCCTCATGGAGCTCACAATCTAATGAGGAAGAACACCTCAGAAAGCACCATATTAATAAAGAATTAAGCCCCAGGGGCCGGGGGGGATGTAGAAAAATGAGCCTGGAGGACCAGGGCAAGACTTAGAGAAGGTGCTCCCTAAACTGGATATTTAAAGATAAGCGGGAAGTATATTTAGTATTAATAGCATTGTCGATAATGATAAATGCTCTCAATAGACCTGCCATGAAATGTTTATGGGCAATAACACTGCATCAACGTAAATATAACAACCGCTATAATATGAGGGGAAATTAATGGAACTATCATCAAGTTGGGAAACTAATCCAATTCTCTAAATCTTTTACAGATCAAAAAAACAAGAATAAATGGGTTTCAGGGAAACTGAATAATACAGTAAATAAAGTTTATTTGCCAGATGTATATATTTTGTACTCTACTATCTTTTTAAATAACCATAGGATATCGGGGTGGGGAAAAACCCATAATATTACAATCGAGACACACACTGACTCAATACAATCTAAAAGCTGAAACTATATTAAAATAAGACATAAATTAAAATTAATACCTTTACAGGCTTTTGTATATGTCAATAAAACAAACAACATTGTGATAAATTTAACTAAGGACTAAAAGAGAAAATTCATCAACATTGGGAATGAGAAAGAGAGCCCAACGACAGATGCAACTGACTGATATTTTAAGGAGTTTTGTATCTAGGTTCATGAAGGTATTTGTCTGTTGTTTTCTATTTCAATAGATGTGTCTGGTTTGGGAATCTGGACAATGCTGGATTTATAAAATGAGGTAGGCAACATCTCCTCCCCCTCTATTTTCTATAAGGGTTGTATGAGACTGGACTGCTTTCTCCCTCGAATATTTGCTAGCATTCCTTGGTGAAACCACGTAAGGCTGGAATTTCTTTGTGTCTCCTGTAAGGAGCACAGGGTTGGATCTTGCTTTTTTTCAGTTGAAAAGCTCTGACTTTTAATTCATGTTTAGTCCTTTTACATTCTTCTATGTGACTATTCCTGTGGTTGGTTGAAGTCTACAATCTTGCTATTTGTTTTCCATTTGGCAAGAGGAATAATCTAACTTTTTTCCACTTGTGTCTTCTGGTTTTGTTCTTTTGTGCTTTTCTTGCCTTTTTTTCTCGTTGGGGGGTGTTGGGGGGAGTACTTGTATACAAGAATCTCTTTGGGGACTTCCCTAGCACTCCAGTGGTTAAGACTCTGAACTTCCAATGCAGGGGCCATGGGTTCAATCCCCGGTTGGGGAACTAAGATCTCACATGCCGTGCAGCATGGCGAAATTAAAATAAATAAACAAAAATCTCTTTTATTTCCTCTATTAACTTCTTAGCAAGACATCTTTTGTTATTTTGTTAGTAGTTGCTCCAGGGCTATCTAGCTGTATTTTTCACTTTCAATCTAGTTAGGTTAATATTGTACCACGTCACACCTGAGGGATCCACTACTGATGTTACAATGTTCCACTTCACTCTTCACACCTCCCACTTAGCATCTTTCAAACAGAATAACTAAAGAACAGTATTATTTTATGTATACAATCCCCTTCTGTAGTGTCATGGTGTTTTTCTAAATACATGATAAATTCTACTTTATGATGTTACTTGTTTTATTTTAAAATCAGTTAATAGGGCTTCCCTGGTGGCGCAGTGGTTGAGAGTCCAACTGCCGATGCAGGGGACACGGGTTCGCACCCCGGTCCGGGAAGATCCCACATGCCGCGGAGCGGCTGGGCCCATGGGCCGTGGCCGCTGAGCCTGCGCGTCTGGAGCCTGTGCTCTGCAACGGGAGAGGCCACGACAGTGAGAGGCCCGTGTACCACAAAATAAATAAATAAATAAATAAATAAATAAAATAAAATAAAATAAAATAAATAAAATCAGTTAATATTTATAGAAATTATTAGGAGGAAAAAATGTCTTTTATGTTTAAGTGTTTATTTTCCACTTCCGTTGCCTTTCTTTACTTCCTAGATATCTGAGTTTCTCTCTGACATCATTTCCTTTTTGGCTTCAGGATATTATTTAGGATTTCTTCTATTGCAGGCATATTGGCAACAAATTCTCTCACCTTTTGTTCTACCATAAGATTTCTGTATTAAACTCTCTCTTTTGAAAGTTGTTTTTAGTTTATATAGCCTTCCTGTGGACTGACCCTGCCACCAAGACCCCAGCACTATAAAGAGGTCATTCCATTGCATTCTGGTCTTCTGTCTTCCTGATAAGAAGTCAGTGGTCAGTCTCATCTTTGTTGCCATGTACACAACACACCTTTTTTTTACTGGATGCTTTCAAGCTTGTATCTTTATCTTGGTCTCCAGTAGTTTGCCTATGATGTGAAATATAATAACTGAAAAGTTATAAAATGTGATGAAAACCATTGACTTACAGGTACAAGAACCTCAATGAACTACAGGCAGGATAAATACAAGGAAAACCACTTCCATGCATATCATAATGTATACATTACAACCCTAGTGCTTATTTATCTTACGACTAGAAGTTTGTAACTTTTTTCTTTTTTTTTTTTTGTTTGCGGTACGCGGGCCTCTCACCGTAGCGGCCTCTCCCGTTGCAGAGCACAGGCTCCGGATACGCAGACTTAGTGGCTATGGCTCACGGGTCTAGCCGCTCTGCAGCATGTGGGATCTTCCCGGACCGGGGCATGAACCCGTGTCCCCTGCATCGGCAGGCGGACTCTCAACCACTGCGCCACCAGGGAAGCCCAGAGGTTTGTAACTTTTGATTGCCTACATCCAAGTCTACCACCTCCAACCCCTGCCTCTGGTAACCACAAATCTGTTCTCTTTTTCTATGACTTTCTATGGGTTCGTTGTTGGTGTTTTTTGTTTGGTTGGTTGGTTTTTTAGATTCCACATATTAGTCAATTATATAGCAATTGTCTTTCTCTGCCTGACTTATTTCACTTAGCGTAATGCCCTCAGGGTCCATGTGTGTTATCACAAATGGAAGGATTTCTTTCTTTCATAGACAGATAGATAGATAGAACATTTTCTTTTTCCATTCATCCACTGATGGACACTTAGGTTGTTTCTATGTCTTAGCTATCATAGATAATTCTGCTACGAACATGGGGTTGCAGATATCTCTTTGACAGAGTGATTTGGTTTCTTTTGGATATATTCCCAGAACTGGAATTGCTGGATCATATGGTAGTTCTATTTTTTAATTTTTTGAGGAACCTCCATACTGTTTTCTGTTTCCATATTGGTTGTACCAATTTACATTCCCACCAAGAGTGCACAAGGGTTCCCTTTTCTCCATGTCCTCGCTAGAATTTACTATCTCTTATTTGTTTGACGATAGCCATTCTAGCAGGCATGAGGTGATATTTCATCATGGTTTTGATTTTCTTTGCTAATGGTATTGAGTATCAATCTGGATGTGAAACACAAAGCAGTTGGAGTCAAAAAAAAGAGTTGTGAATGTTAGAAAGAAGGAAGCGTACTAACCAAAATGACTTTACAAGGGAATTAACTGGCCCCTTCTTTTCTTGGCAGGATAGTTTAGTAGTCAAGGTGCTGCACTCCAAAGTCAACACACCCTGATTAGAATCCTGGTTTGTCACTAACTTGCTCCGCCAGCTCAGTAATCCAACCCCCCTCAGTCTCAGTAGCAATGAGGTGTGTAATTCCCATAAAGCACTTTGCTCGGGGCCTAGCAACCAAGTAAGAGCTTAGTAAATGTGAGCTATTATCTTTTTTTTAATGCTTCTGCAATGAGATTTTATTTTGTGTATAACAAGAAAGTCTACAAAAAAACAAATATTGCAAAAAAGGAATGAAGCCTGAAGAATCTTAAAATTCAGAATTGGCTATAATCCTGTCTGCTGCGACCTCTTCCCTCTTGCTTGAACCCCTTTCCATCCAGGTTTCACCTTTCTGATGTCATTGAATTTGAAAGATAGCAGTAATTACAGAGGAAACACTGGGGAATTGCACAGAGAAGAAAATGCAGTCATCGGCAGAGTCCTGATCAGAAACTGGGTCCCTTCTATGCCATTCCCTCTGCCAACTGGCCTGTGAACTAGGGGAGGGTATTGTCCTTGCTCACCTCCTTGTCCTCAGTACCTAGCCTGTGGCTTGGGGATCAATAAATTTTGTTCAGGAAAGCAAGGAGGGGAGGATGCATGGGAAGAAGGGAAGGAGGAGGGGCAAGTAGGAGAAGTTTGCACAGACCCGTTCGATCATGTTACTAGTGTTATTATATTGAATTCCTTTCTCTTTCTTCTTTGGTAGCAGTTCTTAAAATAACCTACACCTATGATCCATGAAACTGGGAAAGAAATCACATCAGAGGTAATCTGATTTTGCTCTGAGTTGGGAGCAACTGAGAGACTGTTCCAAGTTGGGGAAATTAAATGTGCTCTGTCAGATTTTACAGGTATAGCTTTCGGATAGGCTTGGCTTTAAAGCAAGGCTTGTGGAAGTTTCTGGAAAGTGTTTAGGCTAAGATTTTCTCTCAGTCCTCCAACACGAGGAGAACCACACCTCAGTGGGTCTATTTCTTTGTTCCCCCCTCCTTCACCATGCAGACCTCTTGTGGCTGACGAAGGGCCCTTCCATCAGAAGTCAGAGCGCTTGGCAATTACTCAAGGTGTTTGAGTTGTCTCATGATGACAGAATCATGCTGAACTGTTTAGATAAATTAGGTCATTGGGCAAAACTAAAGTTCATAGCAGATGAGGTTCCCAAGAAGGTGCTTAAAAGAAAAGTCACAGGCTTTGCTGTGGTGAAATGGATCCAGCCCTGCGCTCTGTTTTGCTAAGGTGTGTGTGTGTGTGTGTGTGTGTGTGTGTGTATGTCTGTGTCTGTGTCTGTGTCTGTGTCTGTGTCTGTGTCTGTCAGGGAGTGGGAAGAGCAACAAGAAGAAGAGCAACAGCAGAAGATGCTAAGCCTCTCCCTCCCTTTCTCGTCCATATTCTACACACTGTTCTAGACCATTAGAGTCAGGGCATGCCTAGTGTTACTCTCATGAACTGAAGCCTGCACTCAGCTGTGCTGGGAATGAAAACTCTTCCCTTGATGGTCTTACAACCCTTCGGATAAAACAGCTCCCAAGCTGCTGGAATACATCAAGTCCTGTTTAGACCCATTAGTGAGCCATAAAGAAGGCAAAGATCGACAGGCATTGAACTGGTTAAACGAGTGTTCACTGAACCTGGAAACAGTTTGGACAAGCAGAAAGTAGTGCAAAGGAGGGGGAGCCTAGAGGTTGAACCTGAACAATGTGTGCTTGTGGGTGGGAGGTTGCGGGGAGTGAAGAGCAGGTGGGCTGCAGCACAGCTCCAAGAAAGGGGGCAGCAAGAAAGAGGCAGGTAAAGAAAGGCTGGTAGAGAAGGGGAGGCAGAGAAGAGAAGGACCGATCTGGGTTCCCAACTCTTTAGATTTTAGAATCACTCTGCGTGTTGGAACATTTTATTCTTTAAACTTGTATGGCACAGTGACAAATGTTTCAGAAATGCACTTTCATTTAATTCTTTCCATAGCCCTGGATGGCAAGTATTATTACTCCCATTTTACAAATAAGGAAACAAAGAAATATGAAAGATGTTAAGAAATGTTAAGAATATGTATGGTCTACCATAAAACTTGTGCTCACTTTCTTTCTTTCCCTCTTTCTCCTTCCTTCCTTCCTCCTTCCTTCCCTCCTTCCTTCCTTTTCTCTTTCTTTCTTTTCCTCCTTCCTTCCTTCCTCCCTCCCTCCCTCTCTCTTTCTTTCTCTTTCTCTCTCTCTCTCTCCCCCTCTCTCTCTCTTTCTCTCTTTCTTTCATCGCAACCTCTGCCCTGGAAAATCCCTCCTGCTGGTAATCTGCTTCTCACTTGAGCAGCCTGACCCATTCTATGAAGCATGAATATTGACCTGGGGGTCTGTGAGATCCCCTCTTACTCTCAAGTTCTAAACATCTCAGAAGGAACAAAGGAACAGTTAAAATATACCACAAAAAGATACAAACTGAAGTTCATTCTTGTGCCCCACAAAACTGATTTGTGGTTTTCTCTATGCTAGAGCATGATCATTTGAATGCTGAAATTGTCCCTTCCAGTCCCAGTTGGGTCAATAACTGTGTGAGTCTGCAGTTTCCTTAACATCTCCAAGCTTCATTTTCTACATCAGGCAAATGGGGATAATTGTACTGACTTTAAAAACTATATTAAGGATCAAGGGAAATGACCTTTCCATTTCTTTGTATAAGAAAGGCAACAACCCCTTTCTCCCAATGGCTTATCTCCAGGAATCTGGGTGGGTCTGTTGCTAACAAAAAAGCAGCCCCATTCTGGTGGATTCTGCTGGCCCAAGTCTCTATAAAGTAGAAAAGAATTCACAAATACCTGCTATCCCTCAGGTCTCCAAGAGAGATGAACAGTTTTTGCAGGCACAATTCCAGTGAGATTGGATGACTGAGAGCTTATTCAGAATTCAGAGTCACCTTTGAGTTACTGGGCAATGCCCATGCACTCTGGGGTTGGTCCCTACTAGGAGTGTCTCAGAATGGCAGACATCACAAAGAGCAAAGATGTTCAGAATGCCCAGGTATTTACATCTGAAGGAGGAAGCCAGGCCAACGATGTCACAGGCCCTCACATACCACTAGAAGCCTAGCAACGGCTGAATCACAAATGAATCAGGAATGATCATTTGGAGTCATTTGCAGGTGGCAACCTCCACCCACATTCTGCCCCAGGTTGGGGATACAGAGTTCTGTCCAACATCAATGGAGAATGTTATGGACTGAATGTTTGTGTCCCCCCCCCAAACTCATATGTTGAAATTCTAACTCTCAATGAGTTGGTATTAGGAGGTGGAGCCTTTGGGAGGTGATTAAGTCATGAGGGTGGGACCCTCATAAATGGAATTAGTGCCCTTACAAAAGAGACCCCAAAGAGCTCTCTTGCCCCTTCTGCCGTATGAAGATACAGTAAGAAGATGGCTATTTATGAACCAGGAAGTGGGTTCTAACCAGATACTGTAAATATATTTGGTAGAACCTGCTGGTACCTTGCTCTTGGACTTCCCAGTCTCCAGAACTGTGAGAAATAAATTTCTGTTGTTTATGAGTTGTGCATCTGTGCTCATTTGTTATAACAGCCCAAATTAAGATAGAGAACATCATTGCCTTTGAAAGAGGCAAAAGAACAGCCATCTAAACTCCAGCCATCCTTTGTATACTCAGAACAGTGGAGCTGAAAAGAAATAGCTTTGTGTGTGAAGAGGAGTTAAAGAAGGAAAGACGTCATCCAGAAATCTTTTCCTCTTGGAGTGTTTCCATTGACAGGAGTGTAGGAAGAGTGAGGCTGTGAAGAAGCACGGAGGTGGGCTGGGGACCAGAGCAAGCAAGGAGACCCACACAGAACGTTCAGCTGTTAGACCCAGAAAACTGCATGTAAGACCAACGGAGGCAAGCCTTCACAAGAACTGCTGGAAAGCCTTATAAGAGCCCCTCTTTGCCTCCTAATAAGACTACTGTCCTCCCAACAGTGAAGGGGACTGGTAGGGCTCAGGCTGTGGTGAGGGTAGGTCATGGTAACAGCTGTGTGCAGGAATTGCACTAACCCGGTACACATATTATCTCATTCAGTTTCACACTAATAATGAGAAAAGGTGAAGAGGCTTCGAGGTCAGAGAATGACCTGAAATCTGTAAGCACTGAGTAAACATTATTTGAACAGATAAACAGAATTGTTCTTGGTTGGGGCTAAGGCTCAGACACTTGCCAGGTTACAGCTTAATTCTGTGCCCGAGTCCGAACTCACATGGTGGATGGGTCAGGCCTTAGTGAGCCTGGGGACAAGTCCAGTTTGTGACTAAGATTAATGCTTAGTCTAGGGGCTGGGCTCCATCTGAGGCCAGGTTCAGATCAAACTGCAGACTTACCAGATTTGTGCTTCAGGATCTTCTTTCCACCACTTGGATCCTATGCTGCAGGCTTGGGACTCATTCCTATCCCCAAACCTTTCCCTCACTCACCTGTGTCGACTGTCAATATCACTGTGCCCATGACCTTTCCCACATGTGTCCCTCCTCCTCGCAGACCATGGGTTGCCTGGGGTCCTCAGCATTATGCCTTGCCTCATGCCCAATATAAACAAGGCTCTGCTCCAAAATGGCAACGCCAGGATTATACAAGTTGCTACCAGGTGATACAGGATTCTGCCTCCTATACAGCACATGCTATTCTCACATCTTCCGCAAGGAAATTTGTCCCAAGACATGTGACTTTGAACAACAAAACACAACCTTGGGGGTGGGGAAGAACCCACAACTAAGTCACAATTTAATTTCAGCTCAACTTAAGTACAATTAAATTGCCAGATAATTAAAATGGACCAAAAAGGCAAACTCTGTACCCAGTCCACCTTCTGCATATCTCATGACCTACCGGGATGGAGAGGGCAGCTGGAGGCACCAAGGGCTGGGCTTCCCACATCACTGGTTCCTTCCTCTGTTGGCTTCTTTCCATTTCCTTCCCTGAAGACACACAAACAGAAACCAAAGCTACCGTGACCCAAATGTGTAACATACGGTGCAATTAGTAAAAGTGCATTTAGAACCAAATTGGTCCTCCACTGCTACTTTTCTGATAATGAGAGGGAGGAAAGCCTGGGAAAACAATTGTGAAGCAAATAGCAGGGACACGGCTTAAACTTCCCAGGGGAGGAAGGCTCTGAAGATGGGCTCAGTGTCCTGATCCAGGGCCATGCCTTGAAGAAGACACCTGTAAAACCTTCTTTCCAGAAAACAGCATTTCTGGAAGGCGGTTTGGCAATATGTAACCAAAGTCTTAAAAATGTCTAAAACCATTGCTCTAGTAATTTCACTCCTAGGAATTTATTATAAGGAAATCACAGAAAATGTAAACCAAGACTTATTCCAACATTGATCCTAAGAGTGAAAACTTGAAAATAACTTAGAACAGAAATCTGAGAATAGTTCAGGAAATTATGATGGGAACAAACAATGGAAAATCATGCAACCATCAAAAACAATGTTTACAAAGAAGCCCTAGTAACATAGGGAGATGCTTCTAATAAAATTTTCAACCAATTGCAACACATAAATCTGAAAATGCAGTGTGAGCTCAACTGTTTTATCTGCCAGCTGATATCTTCATCTAGCTTAAAAACTCATTGTAAATACATAAAAATAGTAAATAGTGGTTATTGCTAAATTTTTTTTTTTTTCGGTACGCGGGCCTCTCACTGTTGTGGCCTCTCCTGTTGCAGAGCACAGGCTCCGGATGCGCAGGCTCAGCAGCCATGGCTCACGGGCCCAGGCGCTCCGCGGCATGTGGGATCCTCCCAGACCGGGGCACGAACCCGTGTCCCCTGCATCGGCAGGCGGACTCTCAACCACTGCGCCACCAGGGAAGCCCTATTGCTAGATTTTGAGCTCTGAGTGAGTTAAATAGTTCTTTTGTTATTTTAAGTATCTTGCAAATGATTTGTAAAAGATATACAATGCTTTGATAATCTGAGGGGAAAAAAATGCGTCTACTCCCCTGCCTCATCCCGCCCTTCTTCCATACCAAGTAAGGCTGCTTTTGAGACAAAAGGCCCTGGCTTTTTTCTCTATTACCAATGCCTTCCCCAGCTCCCAGGAAGAGGATCTAATGTCCCAGAATGCAGATTCTCTTAGGTTCTCCAGTAACTGCTCTTTTCCTTTCACAGGGCCAGCTCAGCTGCTTATGCAAAGCCATTGTTTGCAAGGTTGTCAGAGGGAGGATCCGGTGGCAAAAATCCTCTTTTGGAAGTAGTTGTTATCTCAAAAAGGGAAATGGAGCCTGGGGCCATATGTCCAATCTCCTAATACCTTTTGCTGGATCAGCACTGTCAGCGTTTGTCCAGGAGCTCGTCCGAAATGCAAATTTCCAGGCCTCACCCCAGACCTACTGAATAGGAATCTGCATTTTAACAAGATCGCCAGGTGGTTCTGTGCACAATAAATTTTGAGAAGTGCTGTCTATAACGTATGTTCGTAGCAACCTGGTGTAACCAAATAAGCACGAGATCATGAGCTGGGATACCTGATCTTTGGTACCTGCCGCAGGGTAGGAAAAAAAACGTTTCCCTCTATCCATCTTAGGTTCACTGGCTGGCACCCTGTAAGTTAGACTGCCAAAAGACCGAATAACAAGAGAAAAACAGAAGTTTATCAACATGGGCATCGCCCATACACATGAGAATACCTAGAGGTGAGTAACTCAAAGGGTTGGTTAGAACTTGAGCTTATACAGCACCTTAACAAAAGAACAATAAATTTTTAGAGAAGTGACATGACAAAAAAAAAAAAGGATTTTGAGCTTCTAGGGTTGGCAAATTATGGAAAAGCAAACATGTGGGGAAACTAATGGTAGTTAAGGGCTAGTTTTAGCAAGGTTTATGATCTAGATTCCTCTGGTGCTGTCTCTGGGCTGATAACGGTCTAGAGTTATCCCTCTTGATTAACTTCTGTCCTTTCTAGTGGAGTGGGAACCCTTTAAAAATGTATGACCTGCTTTTAGGCAAATAGGGGAAATGCAGAGAGCTTTTCTTATGTCTGCTTCTTCTCAATTGCCTTCAGTTCAGAATGCCAAAGTGACTTATTTTGGGGTGGTATACTTTGCCACCCTTCACAGTTTTGTAACCAGAAAGTAGCATGGCCTTAAAAGCTTGATGCTTCTGACTAAAGGATATTTAAATTTCAGTTTCTATCTCTGAAAAATGGGAATAATAAAATCTCTCCATGATAGGGTTTGAGAGTATTGAATTGGGCAGCACAAAACTTCTAGGATACTGCCTAGAACAATTAAGTATTAAATAATTTTTATCATCATTATTATGATCATACATGACAGTTATAAGCATCAAATGAGATAATGAATACTCAAGGCTGCTACAGATGTAAGAGATTCTTAGGCAGATGTGAAGAGAAATTATTTTTACAGATGTTAGGAAGCATTCTTATCCAGAGAGCCAACTGTGAAATGATTACTGGGAAAAAAGGCAGTTATAGGGTTACTGGAGAGTTTGGATTACTGGGGCCTGAGCTCACAGAGAGAACAAGGAGGGTAGGAGCCAGCAGAGTGGAATCAAGGTTCCATAGACTCACAGCTTCCCTCACTGTTCCCAGTTCCTTCCCACTCAGGGAGGAGAAGAAAAGATTCCCTTATTAGGAGAGTGAAGGGAGTTTCAGTGAATCCACCCTCTTACATCCCTGGCACCATTACCCAATAATCCACTCATCCCTGAGGCTGCTGGTGAGTAATCTTTGCAAATTATTTTTCCATTTTCAAATGTTAGGAGGCTCTGCCTTGATGCCCTTGAATGAGGCAGAAGAAAATGTCTAGGCATTACACAGACCTCATCAGCTCTCAAGCAAAGTGGCCAACTGCCTTAGACAGGGAAATTGACCCAGGAAAAGCTTTCAGAAATGGTTCAAATCAATTCAGCCTTGAAGAAAAGCATCAGGAAGATGTCCTTAGAAGGGGGATTTGAGCTTAAAAGTAAGAACAGAACTGGCCCAAGTTGGGAAAAGTGGACAAAGATAAGCTAGGGGGTGGATATGAAGATGGGTGTCAGGAAGTAGGGATGAAAACTTGGGGAAATGGGTAACTAGTGTTCTACCTTTAGACTTGGTTCTTGACAATTTGAATATAATTTCAATTGTATTAATCAGAATCCTGGCAGAGAAGTCAATAATGAAGCAAATGGACTCTAATAAACTTGGTTCTTAAAATTCCAAGTTCCTGACAATGACACAGGGACCCGATGGGACCCAGTTTGGTTTTGCCCAGTGCTACACCCAAGGGATACTACAAACATGCATCTTTCCTGATCTTCCTCTGACATGGCACTTGGGTTCACACCTTCCTCTCGCTGCAAACAACCACGCTTTCTCTGGGCCTCCACCACACCCCTCTTACTGCTCTCCCTCTGATCATTGTTATTTGGTCATCCCCAAGCTGGCCTGGTATCTCCTAGAGTTTCATTATCTGTTTTCTCATAGGTCTTAAACTCAAATACCTAGAGGGTCAGGGAAGGAGAATGAACGTGTTAATGAATCAGGCATAACAGGGCGTGGTGTGGAACATGGAAAACTGGAAATTAGATGTTCTGCTAAAAAGGATTCAGGTTTCCTTCTCTGAAACCACTGTGCAGGCAAGGTTTGTCCATCCCCAACACTGGGCATTATCTCTCCCAAATGTCCATCCCCAGCACTTAAGTCAGGATCCCACCACATCTCAAAAAGGAAAAAAGCAGTTGGATTTCTACTGAGGTCAGAGAGGTCCAGAGGAGCCGAACGGTGCATCAGGAGCTGTGGTGCAGGCATTTGTCTGGTACTTCTCCACTCTCTCTGGACCTTTGGCTGGACTGTTTCAGGCCCCATCCTGCTTTTATTTTGACCTCAGTTGGGCCTCCTGGGCTTCCTGGCAATGGCAGTTGATCCAGGAACACCTACTCCCAAGGTCACATGCATGAAGATGGCCCCAGTGCTCCCCACCACATCCTTCTGGACTGTCATTTCAGCCAGTGGATGGTTTCATATAGGCTCAGTCTCACCTTACAGGAACAGTGTTCCACTTCAAGCAGAAGCCAGGCATCTGTCAGCTTTGCTTCTCAGCCAGGACCTTGTCAGACACCATGGTTATCTGCTCAGCCCATGTGTAAGCCCAGCCAGAAGTCCAAGGGAATTAGGCTGACCTTCCCAACTCCTTCTCATGCTTCGTTTCTACACATCAGTCAGCCATGTCTGAGTTTCTCAATATACCCCTTAGAATATCACTCTCAAAAGCATATGCTCCGTCCTTCATTTCTTTCCTTATCCACCTGGCTGAGTCCTACTCATTTTTCACAATCCTCCTCATTTTTTCACTCCTCTAGAAAGTCTTTCATCATCCCTTTACCCGCTTCTCCCACCCATGTTAGGTCTCTTCTCCGTGTCTGCATTTTCCTTTGAATCTTGCCAACAAAGAAGTACTTACCATTTTTTTCTTGTAATTAATAATTTCTTCTTTCTCTCTCACATATATTGGGAGCTCTGTAAAAGACAGAAGACTTGTCAATCACCTCTGTATCTTCATTCCAGTGTGTGACAAACAGCTGGCACTAAGCAAACATATGTTGAATGAATGAATTAGTGGTTTGCAGTTATGTTCAGGATCCTACTACCACCACATACATCATTTTGCATAAAAGTACCAAAATTAGTAAGTAGTTTTGGGGAATTTATTTGCTACATAGAAATCATTCAATAAATGCTGAACTCTTATTTGAACTAAAAAAAAAAATCACTCAAGAGAGTGAGGAAAATGAATATAAATGTGACAAACCTGATCATAAGAGTCTTAATGATTTAATGAGTCAGAGAGTGGGTGAGTATATGACTGACTGCTTCATAGAACTCAAGGGGTTATGAGAAAGAGCCAGAGTTAGCTAGAGACCAATATTAGTAATTTAAGAAACGCTTATAAGATGCCTACTTTATACCAGGTGAAGTATTTAGTTAACGCTGAGCTTATATGATGAACTACCACAGCACTCACCAAGCTGTAATTATGGTGAAAGTAAAGGAATGCTTACTTCGTTTGGATAACTTTTAAAACCTTTAGCGTCCTGAAGGTAAAATTTGCGTTCAGGGCAATAAGATATCCTGGCAATGAATAGCCCCTAGTTCCACCATAGGGCCTTTAAAGATAATTTTGAAAATTATTAGGACTAACCACAATTTTGTTGAGACTATATACATTATATATATATATATATATAATATATATATAGGAGGAGGAAGTGTCTAAGCACTTAGGAAAGTTTTAGTCAAAATGTTGAATTTGTTGCTACCTGGTCAGAGTCCTAAGGTCACTGTTACAAAGACAGAATTGATATTGCCCTAGTGTTGATTTTGTTAACTTCTCTTAATCATCTGTCCACTTCTGCAAATGTCTGGAGAGGCAGCTTTTTAAAATAAAAACGGCAGGGGCTTGGGAACCAAACTGAGTCTGCCCTTTATTTAAATGTTTGTAAGGTTGCACTAACTGGTTTTCCTCTTGGAACCTTGGTTTATTTACCCGAAACATGGGAGCAAAACTGCATACCCTGCAGAGTTGAATGAGATAATAAAAGTCAAGTGGGCCTGCCCCAGTGACAAAGATTCTTTGGTTGACCAAACTTTATTCAGGTTCCTAAACCTTTTCTTGGGTCTATGTATGCACTTCCTTGTAAAAATCCAGTTTTAGCAAGAACACTGCTAAGTCAGTTTAGCAAGAATTCCCCCATCCTTGATATCTGATCACCCTCATCCTTGATACTGGACCAAGTTCTTCATCCTGCATCATCCATCCCCCCGGTAATGTCTGATTACTCTAGTCTGCCTTCCGCAAAAATCCTATTAGATCAGTTTAAGCAGAACCTCCTTTACTCCTGATGTTTCTTCTTAGTAATCTTCCATCCAGTAACCCCACCCTGTTCCTTGGCTATAAATTACCACCTGCCCATCTGTTTTCAGAGTTGAGCCCAGTCTCTCTCCTGCTGCTGCAAAACCCCATTCAAGTTGTTCCATGGCAATCATCCTCAGTAAAGTCTGCCCTACCATCTTTAACAAGTGTCACTGAATTTTTTTTTCTCTTACCACCAGTCCCTGGGAGTGGGAGCCTGACAAAGTTTCCCTTTTTCCTTCCCCCAGAATCAAGATCCCTGCTCCTCTGCTCTAAATTTCAGTGTTAGAAAGAAGTACGTGGCAAAATAGTTTGGAGCAAAGGACCCAAGGGCAAGAATTCCTTGTCTCTCTTTGCATTTCTAAGGTCTCTGGAGCTGCACAGTTTCTTGCTTGCACTAAATATGACTTAAATAAGAAGGGCAGGTGTCCTGGAGAGAACTGGAGATCCTGGAATTTTTGCTTTCATTTATGTAAGATGAAAATATTTGAAATGCCTGTGTAAATGTCCATTTTTTATTATTATAATCTCATTCTTTATCTTTTTTTTTTTTAATCTTCATTTTTGATTGCTACTTAATCAGCAATAGCTTGGAAAACTTCAGCTTTTAGTTTCTTCCTCTGCTAAGCAAGTAATGATCTGTAAACAAACACTTAAATAAGTGCTTCTTAAAGGGACCTCTAAATCCTTTTGTAATATAAAGAATTCTTTTATAGTGCAAATGAGTTCACCTTCTAATTTAGTTTTTGAGAGTAGGATATTCAGTAACTCCATTTACCTCTTCTGTTTAGAATTTAATTACACATGAAGGAGTAGGTATTAGTCTTCCATTGCTGCTGTAATAAATTACCACAGATTAGCCGCATAAAACAGAAGTTTTTTATTAGCTCACACTTCTAGAGGTCAGAAGTAAGGGGGGCCTCTTCCAGGTTCTAAATTCTGGTTCTCACAAAGCAAAAGGGAGGTGTGACCTAGCTGGGGCCTTTTTTGGAAGTTCTGGAAAGATTCCACTCCCAAGTTCATTTAGGTTGTCAGCCAAATTCCATCCTGGCTGTCAGTAAGAGGTGCTCTCTGCTCCCAGAAGCCACCTAGATTCCTCTGCATCTCACATGATCCTCTTAGCAGTGGTGCATCAGTCCTTCTCACTCTTCCAGCTCAGAATTTTCCTTCTGTGTTCTCTTCTGTGCTTTAGGGGCTCATGCGATTAGATTAGCTCCACCCAAATAATCTTCCCTTTTCTTGGTCAAGTGTGCTATATAAGATAACACAGCCACGGGAATAATAGAATTCTGCCCATCACAGGTACACCTCTACAGAAAAAAATGTTTCCTACTCTGTTTCCTCTTTTGTCTTCTCTTGAATGTTCTTTAAGGGGATACCTCACATCACTTGACAAGAAAGACTGAGAGACTGAATAGAAGTGAGCACAGTATCACTGGCAGAGTGAGAAGTCAAATCAAAACAGAGATTGCTCGACAATTTTCTGAAGTTAACATCATTGAAAAATTGAAGCTTCTGAGATGGACTCAAACCCAAGTTCTGAAGCATGTGGCTAAGACTGAGGAGGAATATACATAAACTCAAAGTTTCCTTGTGTTAGAAAGAATAATCCTGTTGAGCCTGATGATTTAACTAGATTCTTTGAGGTGCTAGATTATACATCTAATGCCTGGCAATACCCTTTGATTGCAGTAGGTACTCAATGTTTGTCCATCAACTATTAGATTAATAAAACCAGAACTAGAGTTAACAGATATGGAAAAGACTGATAAGTAAGAAAGTTCTTAATCAAAACTAGGTGCTTTTGTACCAGTACCATACAGTTGTGATTACTATAGCTTTGTAGTATAGTTTGAAATCAGGGAACATGATACCTCCAGCTTTGCTCTTCTTTGTTAAGATTGCTTTTGTTATTTGGGATCTTCTATGCTTCCATACAAATTTTAGAATTATCTTTTTCCAGTTCTGTGAAAAACCCCATCGGTATTTTGATAGGGACTGCACTAAATCTGTAGCTTGCTTTGGTACTAACTGGACATTTTAACAATATTAATTATTCCAATCCACTAGCATGAAATACTTTCTATTTATTTGTGTTATCTTCAATTTTTTTCAACAATTTCTTACATTTTTCCGATTATAGGTCTTTCACCTCCTTGGTTTAAATGTATTCTTAGGTATTTTATTCTTTTTGATGCAACTGTAAATGGGGTTAATTTCTTAAGTTCTGTTTCTGGTAGACATGTGTCAAGTGCTGGAGATCAAGTGATAGTGTGACAGAGTTTGGACAAATTGAGAGTTACAGCCAAGGCACTGTCCCTGTTATGCATGAGAAGTGCTCTATTGTCTCCTGGAAACTCCGGACTTCATCTGAGCTTGCTCTGGAAAGATGATGGAATTAAAACAGGAAGACTTAACCTAGCGACAGCAAGTAGGTTTATCTAAGGGATATATGAGCTCCATATTATTCAAAATATATAAAATTTGGTCTAACATACGATTTGGGGTAAGACAGTGATTTGAGCACAGGAATCTAACTGCCTCTATCTCCATTAATTTCATTAGAAAGATTGATAGATAATAAAAATGGAGAAAAAAATTTTTTCAGGCCCGGGTTGCAGTCAAAAGTGAAAAATAAACTTGAAGGATTTCTAAATTATACCTTATTTTCATCCAGGGGAAAATAAAGAGGCGAGCCTGAAACTCCAGAGAGGCATCAAGTAGGCTGGTAAAGCGGAGGCAATGAGAGAATTGGTTCATAAACAAACTTCAAAATGTAAATTTGACAAAATTTTCTTGGCTGATTGGAATTTGCAGATGCTAAGTGAAAGATGGGGGATTGGTTGTAGAATTCTGTCTTGAATCTAGCACAAGAAGGAGAAGAGCAAAGAAAGCCTCCTACACCCACAAAGGGAACACAGCCATCCTCCTGAGACTGGAGTGTGTCCCATGAGGGAGGTGAGAAAACCCTGGAGCTCCACTCCCCAGTCACCATGAGGCTGAGGGTCATGCCTGCGAGGCAGGACTGGCCTCAGGCAGCTCCCCCTCCTCTGTTCCTTTTTGACCTAAACAGGCAGTATTTGAAAGTAACTGAACTGAGTGCCCCCAGACTCGTGAGCTTGGAGAAAGCGGCCAGTGCAGCCAACCTGGGCTCTTCCCTGATAGAGTGAAGAACAACACAGCAAAAGGAGCTCTCACTTGACCCTCCACTTGCTAAGTGTGCCCCAACTCAGGGCCTTTGCATGTGCTGTTCTCTCTCACTCAGTGCTCTTCCCCAGGTATTTACACGGCTCCCCTTTTCAGTTCATCAAGGTCTCTGCACAAAGGCCACATCTTCAGGACACACTTCTCTGACCAATCCATCAAAAATATCCATCTCTTTATGTTTCATCTCCTTACCCAACTTTAGTCTCCTTCTTAGACACTACATTATGCATTTATATATTCATCTATTGTCTTTTCTGTAACACACTATGAGTTCCAGTCCTCTATACCACAATGCTTAGATCAGTGTTGGTTACAGAGATAATCAATAAACATGAGTTAGCTCGACCCTCCTTTTCTCATTCCCCATCCTCTCTCACAACTATAGAATCTCATTTCAGAAGATATGAGAATCAGGGTTTTCAGAACTGAAGGAGTCAAGCCATCCATGCTATTACAGGCACCACCACCTTCGCTTGTTCACTCCACATCAAGATTTCATGCTCTATCCACATCCTTCTTTGTGTCCTGATTGCATGGAGCTTCTCGAGCTCTGCATCTCTTTATACTGCCGGGAGGAAGCAGGAGTAATAGATTGCTCCCAGAACTGCCTGCCCCATCGTTGAGCCTCCAGCTGAAGCTTCCCAGTAAGTGCCTGAGTGCGGCAGTAAGCTCCGCAGCCGATGGCTGGTATCATCATAGACACCAGGTAAGCTTTATGAGCCTTTATAGCACTCAATACATAATAAATAACAATATACCGCCAGATGTTTACTGTATGACTGCCACTTTGATGAACTGTTCAGGAGAAAGTAACAACCATGAGCAAATAGAAAAGCAAACAAAGAAACAATCTGTGTGCTGCACTTAAAAATAAATCTCGGAACACAGAGATTCATCAGGAGTTGAAATATTTTGTTGACAAAGCCACAGGGACAATAGGTGTGTTTAAATGTGCCTTTCTGTGCACAGCTTCCCTGGGGCATGCTAGCCCACCTTTCTCCAGCTCTCACAGTCACGTGAAGGCAGAGCGGGCCACCTGGGGTTAGGGAGAAGGCATGCACTGATCCCTTGTCATCCCTTGTGACCTGAGGCAATGACTCAGATGTTTTATGTCCGGGGAAGCTGGTTTCATTCCGACTCCTGAAGGCCAGGAGTTGGGTGCTCAGACATGAGCAGTAATGCGGTGTTTGGTCCTTTAACAAACGTTAGTCACTATATATATCCTGGGCTATAATTCCTTCTTTTTCGATTCCTGTACTTGTTAGAGGGACTTGAGGGGAGGCGCCACTATTTCATTGTTTTTGTCCCAGTAAAGGAATATTGCTGGATGTCTGAATGCATAATAGCAGCAAAACACACAGTGCCAAAGACTGAATTCTGTTAAAAACTGATGGATATACTGCATGTTTCCATTCCATAGAATAACCTTGAAATGACCAAAAATTATAGTGATGGAGAGCAAATCAGTGGTTGCCCAGGTTAGGGTTGAGGCGGGGTATGACTCTTCAGAGGTAGCGCGAAAGAGTTTCTTTGTAGTGATGGAAGAGTTCCATATCCTCATTGTGGTGGTGGTAACACAAGTTCATACACGTGTTGAAATTTCATAGTACTATACACCACCACCAAAAACAACAACAACAAAAACCTGATGAAAACCAAATAAGGTCTGTAGTTTAATTGATAGTATCATGCCACTGCCAATGTCCTGGTTTTGAAATGCACTATGATATGTAAAATGTTATCGCTGGGTGAAGCACATGCAGAAACTCTCTGTATTATTTTTGCAGCTTCTGTTCTTTTATGTAGAGTAACCGTACTTCCCGTGTCTCTCCCACTGCTGTGACCACTATACCTGGAGGAACTGTTTTAGGACTCTGAAAAGTAAGTAGTAGCAAGTGGATCAGGAAAGAATACCAGAATTCCAAAGACCATCAAATTGGTGGTGAGTTTACATGCTTTTTCCTCCAGTACCCTTTGGCCTAAATTTAATTCAAACCAAAACCTAAAGGTGACCATCAGCTCAGAGAGACCTCCAGGCCCCCAGTTCTGGCTCTGGAGCTGGAAAGGGAACTCTGAAATCTCAAGAGAATGTGGAAATTCCCAGGTTTTGTTTTTATTTGTTTATTTTCTTTCCTCTGGCATCTCATGCCCAGCCCCTAAGCAGTAACACAGTGATAGCTGCAAAGGCCTCTCCAGTCAGTGGGGCTGGGGTCCTAAGAATGTGGAGTGAATCACCGTTTTTTTTTTTTTTCATGTTCTCCTTCCACTTGACCCGAGACATAGCTGCAGTCTTAGAAGTACAGGGGAGTGAGGGGCAAATTAAGCCACCGCACTTTGTCTGGAGGACAAAAAAGAAGAGTGCCAGGGGCCCTTTGCAATCTGTTAAAAATGGATATATTGTACCTTGGAGACTGTGAAAAGGAAGTATTGATATATACTGAGAAAACAACCGAATTAAGTTGTTTAAGAACTAGTCTTCAAGCCACACACACGTGGATCTGATTCTGCTGAGCACACAAAACTTTTAGAGAACTGAAATAACACATAGATCATTGTCTAGGCCCCAGACTGACCGCAGGGTGGCACATATCTGGGGCAAATCTGAGTGGTACTGCAAGACACTGAGCACTGAACTGAGACTGGATTCACAGTTCACAGAAGGCAAACTGAAACTTGTAGTCTGAAGCTATCCAACTCAATTGACTACTAAAAGAACAATACCAACATTTTCCATAGAAGAAGTACATGACATAATATTCAAAATACCAGGAAACAATCCAAAGTTACTTCTCTTCTGAAAAACCAGGAAATCCTCAATTTGCATGGAAAAGATAATTAACAGGTACAAATGCCAATATGACACTGATGTAGAACCACCTGATAAGGACTAGTCAGCAGCTATTATGAAATGGTCCAAGAAGCAAAAATAAATATTCCAAAAAACGGAAAAACAGAAAGTCAGCAAAGAATTAGAATATATAAAGAAGAAACAAATAGAAATTTTAGAACTGAAAAATATAATAACCAAACTTAGAAACTCACTGGATAGGCTCAATAACAACAACAGAGAGAAAAAAAAAGATTCAAAAAAATAAACAGAAACCCAGGGACCTGTGTGACAGTAACACAATATTTAACATTTATGTTATTGGAATTCTAGAAATGGAGGAGAAAAAGTACAATTTGAAAAAAGTATTTGAAGAAGAAATGGCTGAAAACTTTCCAATTTCGTCAAAAGACATAAACCTATAGAGCCAACATCAATGAAACTTAACCAGGAAAAACCCAAACAACTCCATACTCAAACACATCATAATCAAACTGCTAAAAATGAAAAACAAAAAGAAAATTATAAAAGCATCAGAGAAAACCAACACATTACCTTTAAAGAAACTGATTTTGAATGACCACAGATCTCTCTCATCAGAAAGCATGAAGGCCAGAAAGCAACGCCACAACATTTTTAAACTGATGAAGGAAAGATCTATTGACCAAGAATTCTGTATACAGTGAAAATATCCTCTGGATACAAAATGAAATAAAGACATTCCCTCATGAAAGAAAATTAAAACAATTTGTTGTTAGCAGATTTGCACACAAGGAATTGTGGACCAAAGTTTTTCAGACAAAAGGGAACTGATACCAGAAGGAAACTTGGAACATCAAGAATCAAGGAAGAGCCACAGAAATGGTAAATAAATTGAGGGATGTGATAGACTATTCATTTCTTCTCAATTTTTAAAATATATTCAGTTGTTGAAAATAAAAATATATATATATCATTGTGTGATGAGGTTTTTAATGTAATTGTAATATGTAAGACAACTATAAAATAAAAAAGGGAGACTAAAAGGACCTATATGATGATACATTTCTAAATTCTACTTGATGAGGTAAAATTATTAGGAGTCAATGAAAGATAATGTGTATTGTGACTATGAGAACAGCCACTAACAATCTATGTAAATAGATAAGTTAGAATGTGATAAAAATGTAAAATTTACCCAGTGAATGCAAGAAGAGAGAAACAGAAATGAAAAAATAGAGGAAACAGTCAAAAAACAGGCAACAAAATATTAGACCTAAATCTAAAACTATCAATAATTATACTACATGCATTGGTCTAAATATAGCAATTACATGAAAATATCAATAGTTTTTTTTGTTTGTTTGTTTTGCCATTTGCAGCAACATGGATGGACTTGGAGTACATTATGCTAAGTAAAATAAGTCAGACGGGGAAAGACATATAGTGTATGATATCACATATATGGAATGTAAAAAATACAACAAAAGTTCATATAACAAAAAAGAAGCAGACATATATATAGATAACAAACTAGTGGTTACCAGTAGGGAGACAGAAGGGGGAGGGGCAATATAGGAGTAGGGGATAAAGAGATACAAACTATTATGTATGGAATAAGCTACAAGGATATATTGTACAACACAGGGAATATAGTCAATATTTTATAATAACTATAAATGGAGTATAACCCTTAAAATTGTGAATCCATATATTTTACACCTGTAACATATAATACTGTACATCAGCTATACTTCAATTTAAAAAATAACCCAATTATATGCTCTCTACAATAAACTCACTTCAAATGTAACAAAATAAGTAAATTAAAAATAAAAGGATGGGCAATTATGTCCCATGCAAAGGTTAATCCAAAGAGAGCTGAAGTGGCTATATTAATATCAGACAAAGAAGACTTCAGAGCACAGAAAATTACCAGAGATTAAGAGAATCACTGTATATTAATCAATTATTCAAATCACACAAAAAAAATAACAATCCTACATGCATATGTACATAGGAACAGAGCTTCAATATGCAAAATCTGACAGAAATTAAAGGAGAAATAAAAACATTCACAATTATATTTAGAGAATTCAACATACATCACTCAGTAATGGTTAGAAGTAGTAGACAGACTATTAACAAGGATACTGAGGAACTGAAAAAAACCATCAACCAACTGATCTAAGTGGTGTTTATAGAACACTCCACCCAACAACAGCAGAATGTACATTCTTTTAAAGTCCACATGGATCATTCACCAAGACTGTCAATATTCTGGTCATAAAACAAACTTTAACAAATTTAAAATAATTAAATCCTGCAATAATGGATAACTGGAAAATCCTCAAACACCCAGATATCAAACAGCACACTTCTAAATAATCTGTGGGTCAAAGAGAAGTCCTGAAGTAAATTAGAAAAAAATTTGAACTTAAAGAAAATAAAAATACAAAGATATTAAGAGTTGTGGGGTGCAGTTTAAGCAGTGCATGCAGTGATATTCATAGCAAAAAATATTTTTATTAGAAAATAAGAAAGGTCTCAAATCAATAATTCATGATTCTAAGAACTGAGAAAAAGAAAAATGAAATAAAAACCTAAAACAGCATAAGGAACAAGATAATAAAGAGTAAACTTCAATAAAATTAAAAGCCAAAAAATAAAAATCAATGTAATCAAATGTTGGTTCTTTAAAAAGATGACTACAATTGATAAATCTCTATCAGACTGATAAAGCAAAAAGAGAGAAGACCCAAATTGCCAATTGCAGAAATAAAAGAAGAAATTTCACTAAAGGTACTATAGATATTAAAAGGATAATATGTGAATATTCTGCCCAACTCTGTGCAATCTAGTCCACAATTTATTTGAAATGGTGCAGTTCTTTGAAAACTTTACCCAAATTCACACAAGATGAAATAAATTAAACAGTCTTATAAAAATTAAAGAAATGAAATTTTTGGTTTAAACATCTTCTGAAAAAGAAATCCCCAAGCCCAGATGGTTTCACAGGTGAATCATATCAGATATTTAAAGAAATAACACCAATTGTACACAATGTCTCTCAGATAATAGAAGAAAACATATCTGAAGTCACTTCATGAAACTTTCATCACCCTGTGCCAAAAGACTGTAGGAAAAAGAAAAACTACAGACCAATATCCTTCATGAAAAATTGCAAAAATCATAACAAAATAATACCAAACTACATGAAGTCATATATTCAGTCAACACTGCAACGAAGTGAGATTTATCCCAAGAGAATAAGGCTGTTTCGATATTTTAAAAACAATCAATGTGATCTACCATATTCAAAGTCCAAAGAAGAAAAAGTAAATTAACAGATCAATTGATGAAGGAAAAGAATGTGGCAAAGGGGCTTCCCTGGTGGCGCAGTGGTTGAGAGTCCGCCTGCCGATGCAGGGGACACGGGTTCGTGCCCCGGTCCAGGAAGAGCCCACATGCCGCGGAGCGGCTGGGCCCGTGAGCCATGGCCACTGAGCCTGCGCGTCCGGAGCCTGTTCTCTGCAACGGGAGAGGCCACAACAGTGAGAGGCCCGCATACCACAAAAAAAAAAAAAAAAAAAGAATGTGGCAAAATTCAATATCCATTCATGATAAAACCTAGGACTATAAAGGAACTTCCTTAACATGATAAAGGGCATCAAGAAAACAAAAACAAAAATCATACAGCTAATATCATACTTACTAGTGAAAGACTGAATGCTTTCTTCTTAAGATTGGGAAAGATAAGGATGTCATTCTCATTACTTTTATTCAGCTTAGTATTGGAAGTTTCAGCCAGTGCAACAAGCAAGAAACAGAAATTATTTTAAGAAATAGACTAGAAATGAAGAAATAAAACTGTCTCTATTCACAGATGACTGACTGTCTTCATAGAAAATCCAAGAGGATAAAAAATTTTTAAAAACCAAACATAAATCCTTCTAGAAATAATAATAAATAAGTTTAGCAAGTTTGCAGGACATAAGAATAATCAATCCTTTTTCTATATACTGACAATGTAAAATTAAAAACAGAAATTAAATCAATACCATTTATAATAGTTCTAAGAAAATTATGAGCTATTTTGGTATAAATATTTTTTAAAAATCAAGTATAGGACTTATATACTAAAAACTACAAATCACTGATGAAAGAAATTAGCAAAGACCTAAATAAATGGAGATATTCCCAATGTGATAATATTTGAAGGTGGGACCTTTGGGAGGTAATAAGGTCATGGAGGTGGAGCCCTCATAAATGGGATTAGTGCCTTTATAAGAAGTATGAGTTATATGATCTCTCACTCAGCCTTGTAGGGATAGAGCAAGAAGATAGCTAATTACCAGCCAGGAAATGGGCTATCATCTGACACTGGATCTGCCAATACCTTAATCTTGGATTTCCCAGCTTCCAGCACTATGAGAAATAAAACTTTTTTGTTTAAGCCACTCAGTCTATGGTATGTTTATTATAGTAGCCCAACTGACTAAGACACATGTTTATGAATTAGAAGATTCAACATAGTAAAGACATTAATTCTACCCAACTTGATCTGTAAATGAATGTAATACTGACCAAAATTTCAGCAAAACATATTGTAGATTTAGACAAGCTGATTCTAAAAGTTATATGAAAAGGTAAAGAAACTTGAATAGCTATAACAATTTTGATCAAGTATAAAACGTTTGGAGAAATCACACTGTCCAAATTTAAGACTTTCTATAAGTCTATAGTAATCAAGACATTGTGGTATTGGTGAAGGAATAAACACATACATCAATGAAACAGAATAGAGTGTCTAGAAATAGACCCTCACAAATACGGCCAATTGATATTTGTCAAAGCTGCAAAAGTAACTGAAGAGAGAAAAGACAGCCTTTTTCAACAAATGGTGTTAGAACAATCTGATATACATAGACAAAAAAACAGACCTTAACCTACATCTCATATCTCATACAAAAATTAATTCAGAATTGCTTATACATCTAAATATATAATGCAAAACTATAAATATTTTGGAAGAAAATCTTCGTAACCTAGGGCTATACAAAGAATTAGAATTCTCAGACATGATACCAAAAACCTGAGACATAAAAATTATATATTTTTGATAAATTGAACCATCAAGTTTAACAACTTTTGCTCTGCACAAGGCACTATCAGAAGAATGAAAAAGCAAGCTACAGATTGGGGAAATACGTTTATAAATCATATATCTGACAAAGGACTTCTACTCATAATAATAAAGAACTTTCAAAACACAGCGAGAAAATAAACAACACATTTTTTTTTAAATGGGCAAAACATGTTGACAATTCACCAAAGATGTATGGATGGCAAATAACCACATGAAAAGGTATTCAACATGATTAGCTAGTGAATGCAAATTAAAATCATGATGCAACAAAACTGCCATCTATTGAATGTCTTAACTAAAAATTTCTGATGATACCAAGTGCTGGAGAAGGAGTGGAACAGATGGATCTCTCATACATTTCTGGTGGGAATATAAAATCATGCAGCCACTATAGAAGATTGGTCACTAGTTTCTTCTAGAGTTAATCATGTACTTACTATGGCCCAGCAATTTCACTTCTAGACATTGAACCTAAAGAAGTGAAAACTTACGTTCACGTACACAAAACCTGTACATGGATATTTATAGCAGCTTTATTCTTAATCACCAAACACTGAAAATAACCCAAATATCTCTCAAATAGGGAATGAATAAGCAAGTGGTGCTACACCCACACCATGGAATATCCTTCAGCCATAATAAGGAACAACCATTAATACTAATTAAAAAAAGGATAATTCTCCAAAAGCATTATGCTGACTGATAGAAGCCAATCTCAAAAGGTTATATATCACATGACTTCATTCGTTTGACATTCACAAAAAGGCAAAACTACTGTGTTGGAAAACAGATTAGTGGTTGCCAGAGGTTGTGAGTGGATAGGAAATGTTGAGTATAAAGAGAAAACAGTAGGCTTCCGGGAAGATGGCGGAAGAGTAAGACGCAGAGATCACCTTCCTCCCCACAGATACACCAGAAACACATCTACACGTGGAACTCCTACAGAACACCTACTGAACGCTGGCAGAAGACCTCAGACCTCCCAAAAGCCAAGAAACCCCCCACGTACCTGGGTAGGGCAAAAGAAAAAAGAATAAACAGAGACAAAAGAATAGGGACGGCACCTGCACCAGTGGGACGGAGCTGTGAAGGAGGAAAAGTTTCCACACACTAGGAGCCCCTTCGCGGGCGGAGACTGCGGGTGGAGGAGGGGGGAAGCTTCGGAACCGCGGAGGAGAGCACAGCAACAGGGGTGCGGAGGGCAAAGCGGAGAGATTCCCACACAGAGGATCGGTGCCGACCGGCACTCACCAGCCCGAGAGGCTTGTCTGCTCACCCGCCGGGGCGGGCGGGGCTGGGAGCTGACGCTCGGCTTTTTCGGAGCGCAGGGAGAGGACTGGGGTTGGCGGCATGAACACAGCCTGAAGGGGGTTAGTGCGCCACGGCTAGCCAGGAGGGACTCCAGGGAAAAGTCTGGACCTGCCGAAGAGGCAAGAGACTTTTCTTCCCTCTGTTTCCTGGTGCGCGAGGAGAGGGGATTAAGAGCGCTGCTTAAAGGAGCTCCAGAGACGGGCGCGAGCCGTGGCTAACAGCGCGGACCCCAGAGACGGGCATGAGACGCTAAGGCCGCTGCTGCCGCCACCAAGGAGCCTGTGTGCGAGCACAAGTCACTATCCACACCTCCCTTCAAGGGAGCCTGTGCAGCCTGCCACTGCCAGGGTCCTGGGATCCAGGAACAACTTCCCCGGGAGAACGCACGGCGCACCTCACGCTGGTGCGACGTCACGCCGGCGTCTGCCGCAGGCCCGCCCCGCACTCCGTGCCCCTCTCTCCCCCCAGGCCTGAGTGAGCCAGAGTCCCCGAAGCAGCTGCGCCTTTAACCCCTCCTGTCTGAGTGAAGAACAGACGCCCTCTGGCGACCTACACGCAGAGGCGGGGCCAAATCCAAAGCTGAGCCCCAGGAGCTGTGAGAGCAAAGACGAGAAAGGGAAATCTCTCCCAGCAGCCTCAGGAGCAGCAGATTAAAGCTCCACAATCAACTTGATATGCCCTGCATCTGTGGAATACATGAATAGACAACCAATCATCCCAAATTGAGGAGGTGGACTTTGAAAGCAAGATTTATGAGTTTTTCCCCTTTACCTCTTTTTGTGAGTGTCTATGTGTATGCTTCTGTGAGAGATTTTGTCTGTACAGCTTTGCTTCCACCATTTGTCCTAGGGTTCTATCCATCTGTTTTTCTTTTATTTTTTTCTTAATAATTTTTTTTTATTTTAATAACTTTATTTTATTTTATCTTACTTTATTTTACTTTACCTTTCTTTCTTTTTTTCCTTCCTTCCCTCCTTCCTTCCCTCCTTCCTTCCTCCCTCCCTCCCTCCTTTCTTTCTTTCCTTTCGTTCTTTCTTTCCTTCTACTAATTCTTTCTTTCTAATTTTTCTCCCTTTTATTCTGAGCTATGTGGATGAAAGGCTCTTGGTGGTGCAGCCAGGAGTCAGTGCTGTGCCTCTGAGGTGGGAGAGCCAACTTCAGGACACTGGTCCACAAGAGACACCCCAGCTCCACATAATATCAAACGGCGAAAATCTCCCAGCTATCTCCATCTCAACACCAGCAGCCAGCTTCACTCAACAATCAGCAAGCTACAGTGCTGGACACCCTATGCCAAACAACTAGCAAAACAGGAACACAACCCCACCTATTACCAGAGAGGCTGCCTACAATCATAATAAGTCCACAGACACCCCAAAACACACCACCAGACATGGACCTGCCCACCAGAAAGACAAGATCCAGCCTCATCCACCACAACACAGGCACCAGTCCACTCCACAAGGAAGCCTACACAACCCACTGAACCAACTTTAACCACTGGGGACAGACACCAAAAACAATGGGAACTACGAACATGCAGCCTGCAAAAAGGAGACCCCAAGCACAGTAAGATAAGCAAAATGAGAAGACAGAAAAACACACCACAGATGAAGGAGCAAGATAAACACCCACCAGACCTAACAAATGAAGAGGAAATAGGCAGTCTACCTGAAAAAGAATTCAGAATAATGATAGTAAAGATGATACAAAATATTGGAAATAGAATAGACAAAATGCAAGAAACATTTAACAAAGACCTAGAAGAACTAAAGATGAAACAAACAATGATGAACAACACAATAAATGAAATTAAAAATACTCTAGAAGGGATCAATAGCAGAATAACTGAGGCAGAAGAACGGATAAGTGACCTGGAAGATAAAATAGTGGAAATAAGTACTGCAGAGCAGAATAAAGAAAAAAGAATGAAAAGAACTGAGGACAGTCTCAGAGACCTCTGGGACAACATTAAACACACAAACATTCGAATTATAGGGGTTCCAGAAGAAGAAGAGAAAAAGAGAGGGACTGAGAAAATATTTGAAGAGATTATAGTTGAAAACTTCCCTAATATGGGAAAGGAAATAGTTAATCAAGTCCAGGAAGCACAGAGAGTCCCACACAGGATAAATCCAAGGAGAAATACGCCAAGACACATATTAATCAAACTGTCAAAAATTAAATACAAAGAAAACATATTAAAAGCAGCAAGGGAAAAACAACAAATAACACATAAGGGAATCCCCATAAGGTTAACCACTGATCTTTCAGCACAAACTCTGCAAGCCAGAAGGGACAGGCAGAACATATTTAAAGTGATGAAGGAGAAAAACCTGCAACCAAGATTACTCTACCCAGCAAGGATTTCATTCAGATTTGATGGAGAAATTAAAACCTTTACAGACAAGCAAAAGCTGAGAGAGTTCAGCACCACCAAACCAGCTTTACAACAACTGCTAAAGGAACTTCTCTAGGCAAGAAACACAAGAGAAGGAAAAGACCTACAATAATGAACCCAAAACAATTAAGAAAATGGGAATAGGAACATACACATCGATAATTACCTTAAATGTAAATGGACTAAATGCTCCCACCAAAAGACACAGATTGGCTGAATGGATACAAAAACAAGACCCATATATATGCTGTCTACAAGAGACCCACTTCAGGCCTAGAGACACATACAGACTGAAAGTAAGGGGATGGAAAAAGATATTCCATGCAAATGGAAACCAAAAGAAAGCTGGAGTAGCAATTCTCATATCAGACAAAATAGACTTTAAAATAAGGACTATTAGAAGAGACAAAGAAGGACACTACATAACGATCAAGGGATCGATCCAAGAAGAAGATATAACAATTGTAAACATTTATGCACCCAACATAGGAGCACCTCAATACATAAGGCATATACTAACAGCCATAAAAGGGGAAATCGACAGTAACACATTCATAGTAGGGGACTTTAACACCCCACTTTCACCAATGGACAGATCATCCAAAATGAAAATAAATAAGGAAACACAAGCTTTAAATGATACATTAAACAAGATGGACTTAATTGATATTTAAGGACATTCCATCCCAAAACAACAGAATACACATTTTTCTCAAGTGCTCATGGAACATTCTCCAGGATAGATCATATCGTGGGTCACAAATCAAGCCTTGGTAAATTTAAGAAAATTGAAATTATATCAAGTATCTTTTCCGACCACAACGCGATGAGACTAGATATCAATTGCAGGAAAAGATCTGTAAAAAATACAGACACATGGAGGCTAAACAATACACTACTTAATAACGAAGTGATCACTAAGAAATCAAAGAGGAAATCAAAAAATACCGAGAAACAAATGACAATGGAGACACGATGACTCAAAATCTATGGGATGCAGCAAAAGCAGTTCTAGGAGGGAAGTTTATAGCAATACAATCCTACCTTAAGAAACAAGAAACATCTCGAATAAACAACCTAACCTTGCACCTAAAGCAGTTAGAGAAAGAAGAACAAAGAAACCCCAAAGTTAGCAGAAGGACAGAAATCATAAAAATCAGATCAGAAATAAATGAAAAAGAAATGAAGGGAACAATAGCAAAGATACATAAAACTAAAAGCTGGTTCTTTGAGAAGAGAAACAAAATTGATAAACCATTAGTCAGACTCATCAAGAAAAAAAGGGAGAAGACTCAAATCAATAGAATTAGAAATGAAAAAGAAGAAGTAACAACTGACACTGCAGAAATACAAAAGATCATGAGAGATTACGACAAGCAACTCTATGCCAATAAAATGGACAAATTCTTAGAAATGCACAACCTGCCAAGACTGAATCAGGAAGAAATAGAAAATATGAACAGACCAATCACAAGCACTGAAATTGAAACTGTGATTAAATATCTTCCAACAAACAAAAGCCCAGGACCAGATGGCTTCACAGGCAAATTCTATCAAACATTTAGAGAAGAGCTAACACCTATCCCGCTCAAACTCTTCCAAAATATAGCAGAGGGAGGAACACTCACAAACTCTCTCTATGAGGCCACCATCACCTTGATACCAAAACCAGACAAGGATGTCACAAAGAAAGAAAACTACAGGCCAATATCACTGATGAACATAGATGCAAAAATCCTCAACAAAATACTAGCAAACAGAATCCAACAGCACATTAAAAGGATCATCCACCATGATCAAGTGGGCTTTATTCCAGGAATGCAAGGATTCTTCAATATACGCAAATCAATCAACATGATACACGATATTAACAAACTGAAGAATAAAAACCATATGATCATCTCAATAGATGCAGAGAAAGCATGTGACAAAATTCAACACCGATTTATGATAAAAACCCTGCAGAAAGTAGGCATAGAGGGAACTTTCCTCAACATAGTAAAGGCCATGTATGACAAACCCACAGCCCACATCATCCTCAATGGTGAAGAACTGAAAGCATTTCCACTAAGGTCAGGAACAGGACAAGGTTGCCCACTCTCACCACTCTTATTGAACATAGTTTTGGAAGTTTTAGCCACAGCAATCAGAGAAGAAAAGGAAATAAAAGGAATCCAAATCGGAAAAGAAGAAGTAAAGCTGTCACTGTTTGCAGATGACATGATACTATACATAGAGAATCCTAAAGATGCTACCAGAAAACTACTAGAGCTAATCAATGAATTTGGTAAAGTAGCAGGATACAAAATTAATGCACAGAAATCTCTGGCATTTCTATACACTAATGATGAAAAATCTGAAAGTGAAATCAACAAAACACTCCCATTTACCATTGAAACAAAAAGAATAAAATATCTAGGAATAAACCTACCTAAGGAGACAAAAGACCTGTATGCAGAAAATTTAAGACGGACTGATGAAATAAATTAAAGATGATACAAATAGATGGAGAGATATACCATGTTCTTGGATTGGAAGAATCAACATTGTGAAAATGACTCCACTACCCAAAGCAATCTACAGATTCAATGCAATCCCTATCAAACTACCACTGGCATTTTTCACAGAACTAGAACAAAAAATTTCACAATTTGTATGGAAACACAAAAGACCCCGAATAGCCAAAGCAATCTTGAGAACGAAAAACAGAGCTGGAGGAATCAGGTTCCCTGTCTTCAGACTATACTACAAAGCTACAGTAATCAAGACACTATGGTACTGGCACAAAAACAGAAAGATAGATCAATGGAACAGGATAGAAAGCCCAGATATAAACCCACGCACATATGGTCACCTTATCTTTGATAAAGGAGGCAGGAATGTACAGTGAAGAAAGGACAGCCTGTTCAATAAGTGGTGCTGGGAAAACTGGACAGGTACATGTAAAAGTATGAGATTAGATCACTCCCTAACACCATACACAAAAATAAGTTCAAAATGGATTAAAGGGCTTCCCTGGTGGCGCAGTGGTTGAGAGTCTGCCTGCCAATGAAGGGGACACGGGTTCGTGCCCCAGTCTGGGAAGATCCCACGTGCCGCGGAGCGGCTGGGCCCATGAGCAATGGCCGCTGAGCCTGCGCATCCAGAGCCTGTGCTCCACAAGGGAGAAGCCAGAACAGTGCCCGCGTACCGGAAAAAAAAAAAAAAAAAAATGGATTAAAGACCTAAATGTAAGGCCAGAAACTATCAAACTCTTAGAGGAAAACACAGGCAGAACACTCTATGACATAAATCACAGCAAGATCCTTTTTTACCCACTTCCTAGAGAAATGGAAATAAAAACAAAAATAAACAAATGGGACCTAATGAAACTTCAAAGTTTTTGCACAGCAAAGTAAACCATAAACAAGACCAAAAGACAACCCTCAGAATGGGAGAAAATATTTGCAAATGAAGCAACTGACAAAGGATTAATCTCCAAAATTTATAAGCAGCTCATGCAGCTCAATAACCAAAAAACAAACAACCCAATCCAAAAATGGGCAGAAGACTTAAATAGACATTTCTCAAAAGAACATATACAGACTGCCAACAAACACATGAAAGAATGCTCAACATCATTAATCATTAGAGAAATGCAAATCAAAACTACAATGAGATATCATCTCACACCGGTCAGAATGGCCATCAAAAAATCTAGAAACAATAAATGCTGGAGAGGGTGTGGAGTAAAGGGAACACTCTTGCACTGCTGGTGGGAATGTGAATTGGTTCAGCCACTATGGAGAACAGTATGGAGGTTCCTTAAGAAACTACAAATAGAACTACCATATGACCCAGCAATCCCACTACTGGGCATATACCCTGAGAAAACTATAATTCAAAAAGAGTCATGTACCAAAATGTTCACTGCAGCTCTATTTATAATAGCCCAGACAACCTAAGTGTCCATCATCGGATGAATGGATAAAGAAGATGTGGCACATATATACAATGGAATATTACTCAGCCATAAAAAGAAACAAAATTGAGCTATTTGTAATGAGGTGGGTAGACCTAGAGTCTGTCATACAGAGTGAAGTAAGTCAGAAAGAGAAAGACAAATACCGTATGATAACACATATATATGGAATTTAAGGGAAAAAAATGTCATGAAGAACCTAGGGGTAAGACGGGAATGAAGACACAGACCTACTAGAGAATGGATTTGAGGATATGGGGAGTGGGAAGGGTAAGCTGTGACAAAGTGAGAGTGAGGCATGGACATATATACACTACCAAACGTAAGGTAGATAGCTAGTGGGAAGCAGCCGTATAGCACAGGGAGATCACCTCAGTGCTTTGTGACCGCCTGGAGGGTATAGGGAGGGTCAGAGGGAGGGAGACGCAAGAGGGAAGAGATATGGGAACATATGTATATGTATAACTGATTCACTTTGTTATGAAGCAGAAACTAACACACCACTGCATTGCAATTATACTCCAATAAAGATGTAAAAAAAAAAAAAAAAAGAAAAACAGCCTGACCACATTCTTTTCCTTCTGAGCCCTTTTGAATTGATCTATAGCAGGCAAAGGTTATTGCTGACTTTCCTACAGTTCATCCATGTCTTCAGGCTTTAACTTTAAAATCTAAGAGATTATTAGTGAGGTTTGCTGGAATAAAAAAAAAAAAAAGAAAAGAGAAAACATAAGGAAGTTCTTTTTTTTTTTTTTGAGTGATGGAATTGTTCCATATGCTGATTATTGTGGTGGTTACATAAATCTATAAATGTATTAAAATTCACAGAAACGAATTTAATCAGGACAGTGTGGTATTGGCAAAAGAACAGACAAATAAATCAATGGAACGGAATAGAGACCCCAGAAATTGACCTACACAGATAGAGCCTAACAAACTTTGACAAAGGAGCAAAGGAAATTTAATGGGGAAAAGATAGTCTTTTCAACAAATGTTGATGGAACAACGGGACATCCACATACAAAAAGAATTTATCTTGACACAGACCTTACACTTTTCACAAAATTTAATTGAAAATAGACTATAGATTCAAATATAAATGCAAAATTATAAAACTTCTAGAAGTTAACATGGGAGAAAATGTCCTTGGGTTTGGCACTGACTTTGTAATACAGTGCGAAAGCACACTCCATGGAAGAAAAAATTGATAAGCTGGACTTCATTAAAATGAAAAACATCTACCCTAAAAAATACACTTTTAAGAGAATGAAAAAATAAGCCACAGACTGGGACAAAACAGTTGCCAAATGCATATCTGATAAAGCACTACTATCCAAAATATATGAAGAGCTCGTAAAACTCAAAAATAAGAAAACATACAGCTCAATTAAAATGGGTAAAGGGGGGCTTCCCTGGTGGCGCAGTGGTTGAGAGTCTGCCTGCCGATGCAGGGGACACGGGTTCGTGCCCCGGTCCGGAAAGATCCCACATGCCGCGGAGCGGCTGGGCCCGTGAGCCATGGCCGCTGAGCCTGCGCGTCCGGAGCCTGTGCTCCGCAACGGGAGAGGCCACAACAGTGAGAGGCCCGCGTACCGAAAAAAAAAAAAATGGGTAAAGGGTCCAAACAAACATCACCAAAGAAGATAATCAAATGGCAAATAATCATATGAAAAGATGTAACACATCATATATCATTAGGTAATGGCAAATTAAAATAACAATGATAAACCACTACACACCAATTAGAATAGTTAACATCCAGAACACTGACAACATCATAAGCTAGTGAAGACTCAGCGCAAACAGGAACTCTCAATCATTGCTTGTGGAAATGCAAAATGGTACAGCTGCTTTGGAAGAACAGTCTAGCAGTATCTTCCAAATCCAAACACAGTCTTACCATACAATCCAGCAATATCTCTCCTTGCAGGTCCCCACAAAAACCTACATAGTAATTTCATAACTGCCAAGCCTTGGAAGCAACCAAAATGTCCTTCAGTAGGTGAATGGATAAATAAACTGCTACATCCGGATAATGGAATATTATTTAGCACTGAAAAGAAATGAGCTATCAAGCCACAAAAAGACATGAAGGAACCTTAAATGCACATTACTAAGTGAAAGAAATCAGTCTGAAAGGGCCAGCTATATAATTCCAGCTATATGACGTTCTGAACTGGCAAAACTATAGTGACTAATAAGATCAATGGTTTATAGGGATTGAGGGGAAAGAAGGAGGGATGAATAGGTAGAGGGAAGGGGATGTTTAGGACAGTGAAGATATTCTGTATGATAATACAATGGTGGATATATGTCATTATACATTAGTTAAAACCCAACACCAAACGTCAACTATAAAGAAAACGATGACCTTTGGGTGATTATGATGTGTCAATGGAGATTGATTGATTGTAACAAACTACCACTCTGGTGCAAGGTGTTGATAGACGGGGAGGTTGTGCATGTATAGGGGCAGGGAGTATATAGGAACTTCCTCTCGATTATGCTGTGAACCTAAAACTACCCTAAAAAATAAAGTCTAGGAGTTACTCAGTTTTCCTGGGTCTCTCCCATGTATACAGGAGCTGCACATGTTATTAAACTTGTTTGTTTTTCTCCTGTTAAAAAGAAACAAAAAACCCCACAATAGTCTATTAAAAAAAGAACAGTTATTTACCTCCCAAACTAACAATGCAATAAGAGCAAATATTCATTTGGTGCTTACTGTGGATAGTGGAAATATGATATTGATATTGGTCAAAACCTATAGAACTGTACAACACAGTGAGTCTTAATGTAAACTACGGGATTTAGTCAATAATAATGTACCAATATGGGTTCATCAATTAAAACAAATGTACCACATTAATATAAGTTGTTAATAATTGTGTACAGAATATGGGGTAGAAAGGTAGTATATGGGAACTCTTTGTAATACCTGCTCAACTTTTCTGAAAAGCTCAAACTGCTCTAAAAAATATACTCCATTAGCTAAAAAGTCACAGAACTGTACACTGAAAGAAAAAAATCTATTTTACTGTATTGATCATTTAAAAAACTGAAAATAAAAGCAACCTAAGTGTACAACAATAGGGGAAAGTTTATATGTGCCTATAGGCAAATCTGCTCAGTCATCATTCAACAAATATTTAATTAGAGCCTCATGGACTTATGAAATTAAACATCTACTCAGAGTACTAGCATTTGTTCTTCGTTTTCTTTCACTCAATTAATTAGTGTCAATTCATCTCCATCTTGTGAGACTCTCCAGTCCTGTGGAGCTTTTTTCCATTTTTCATAGGTTAGATTTTCTGGCTGATCATTTTCTCTACTTTCTTGCCATTATGCTTGCCTCTCTTGTCCTTTTGCCAAACCCACCTGGCTACTGTGAGACCATTCAACTACTTTCCTTCTTCACCTCCGGACATAGGACACTGAACACTGCTGGAGAAAACTCCCAAAGCACACCCTTGAGGGGGCGGGGTGGTCATTGTAACATCTCTGATTTCAAGGAAGTTCCCAGCACTACTCAGTATTGATGTTATATTTGTGTGTGTGAGATCTTCTCCCATAATGGTAATTTTAAACCTTCTCCGCTTTTCTTAAATATCTGACTCTACCACCCTGCTTTCCCTCAGCAGTTGGCATTTCACTAAAAATGCATTAGGAGTCAGCACATGAGATCGACCAGAAATTTCCACTACTAAATTGATAAATGTAGCCTCATCCAAAATCATTGTTCCTTCTTTCTGCCTATTAAAATGGAAGCCTTATCCTCCAGGTCTGCTCTTTCCTCCTGGGGACCTCATCCTATTAATTACTCCTCTCTCTGTTATCACTGAAGTATTTTCAAAGTATCCCTTTCTACAAGATTTCTCCCAAAAGCATTTACACTTTATCAAATCTTTTCCAGTTTTGAAAAAAAAATCCTGTTCAGATAAACATTAGAGCTTCTATCCTGTTCTCTCTTCTTATTAATAACCATTGACTGTCATTGATGTAATTCCTCACTTTTCACTCACTTCTCAATTCAAGTCATCTGATTCTTTTCCATAAAATAATGTACTGAAAAAGGTATTAATGAACTGTTTGGATGTCAAATCTAACGGGCACTTTTTATCTTTATTTTCCTTGATTTCTTCTCAGCACTTAAAATTTTCTTCCGTTGGTTTCTCTGATTTACTACTCTTATTCTATTGCTCATTTCTATTTGTTTGCTTGCTCCTTTATAACCTCTGTTATCAACTTTTATTCTTTTATCTATCACCTAAATCATGGTCTTTATACTCAATATATGGTCCCTGAACAACCTCTTTTATTCCTATACCTTCAATTAGGAATCTTAACTCCAGTGTAATTCTCTTTCCTGAATTTCAGTTTTATAATCAATCAACTTCCTACCACTCTCCTCTACTTATATTTCCAAAAGTGTCACAAAATTAAAATAAAAACTGAATTCATTATCCTCTCTTTTCCAGTAATCTCTGTGTTAATTTTCCATCCAATCAGCCAACTCTGAATTCTGGGTCATCCCTAACATATTCCTCTCTTTAACTGCTCATATCCAGTCAGTTCCTAAACACTGTTGGTTTTACCACCTAAATATCTCTTGAACGCTATATATTTTTCTCCAATGTCAATCACAACGTAAGTAAACCCACCATCATATCTCATATGAATTATACATCTAATCCTTTAACTTGTCTCTTGCCTTCAGTTTTGTCCACCTCTGGTGTCTCTTTTTATATAGAAACCAGAGTTATCTTTCTCAAGCAAGGTTCTAATTAAATCATTCTTCTGCTTAAAATACTTCAATGACTCCTCTTGTGTTAAACTAAAATTTTGTCTCCTTAGCAGAGCTGACAGTCTTCCACAATTTGACCCCATCCTGATTCAGCTCTCACCACTTCCCGTTCACACTCTACTTTCCAATCAACCTGAACTATGTGCACTTCCCAAAGCTCGCTGTTCTATCTCATGTCTCCAGGCCTTGGAGAATGGTGCCCCCACTCCCCCCACTCCATGGAATGCTCTGGAACTCTTTATTACCACTGGCTTCTATTTATCCTTTATTACTCAGTTAAGATACCACCTTCTCTGGATATCTGTTTCTGGGATAAGTGCTGCCACAATACTCCACATTTATTTCTATCACATCCCTAGTCATGTTATGTTATAATGGTTGGTTACTGGCCTGATCTCATGCTAGTGGAACTTCTTGAGGGCAAATTTAAAATTCTGTGTCTTTTTTTTTTTTTTTCTTTTTGCTGTGCCATGCGGCTTGTGGGAACTTAGTTCCCCAACCAGGGATCAGGGATCGAACCTGTGCTCCCTGCGATGGAAGTGCAGTCCTAACCACTGGGCCGCCAGGGAATTCCCAAAATTTTGTGTCTTACTGATCTCTGTGTTCTTGATGTCTAACCCTGTACACAACCAAGAAGTGTTTAAACAAAACAAAACAAGAAATGTTTAAAGAAGGAAGTTAGAAAATCAAGAAGGAGGGAAGGGAGGGAGGACTACTCACGTACATTCCCTCTAAGGTCCCGGCTATGTAAAGTTGCAGAAATACTAACAGGTATTTTGTTCCTGGCATGGGATTATGGGTAATTCCTCCCTAGTTTTGAAACACTGTTTTTAATGTTGTTACATTGCTTCTATAATTAAAACAAAACTAATCTGTGTTCTGCAGATGCCTAACAGGGAGTGCAGCTGTGGCAGAGACTTCTCTGTGTTCCCCGAAAGTTATGTCTTCTTCATGGCACACACCCAAACTGGATTTCTTAGCCTCTATCTCTGTTACTGTAGTCATGGGATCAAGTTCCAGCACAGAGAATGCAGTGCTGTGTGCCACTTCAATGCTTAGTCTCAAAATATCCTCCCACAGTGAACTCTGTTCTCTCTTCCTGTCTGGAAGGTGACCAGAAAGAACTTCAAGAACCTCAAAAAGGGAATAACCACAAGATGGAAGAATCCTGGGTTCTTTTTTTTTTAAGAAGATGTTGGGGGTAGGAGTTTATTAATTAATTAATTTATTTTTGCTGTGTTGGGTCTTTGTTTCTGTGCGAGGGCTTTCTCTAGTTGTGGCAAGCGGGGGCCACTCTTCATCTTGGTGCATGGGCCTCTCACTATCGCGGCCTCTCTTGTTGCGGAGCACAGGCTCCAGATGCACAGGCTCAGTAGTTGTGGCTCATGGGCCTAGTTGCTCTGTGGCATGTGGGATCCTCCCAGACCAGGGCTCGAACCCGTGTCCCCTGCATTAGCAGGCAGATTCTCAACCACTGCGCCACCAGGGAAGCCCTGAATCCTGGATTCTTAAGTGATGGCCTGGAAAGCCACCCAACCAAAATCCCTCAAATGGACTTTACTTGAGTGAGAAATTTGTTTCTATTGCAGTAAATCACCAAGGTTTGACAATTTATAATATATACATATATATGGCAGTTAGGCTAAAGTAATACTCTTGGTAAAGAGTTTAATATGGTCCCAACTAGAATCTAAGATGACTTGATTTATAAATGGCTTGTTCTAGGGCACATGAAAAACTATCACCAAGCTTGACTCCTATAGTTCTGAAATGTTGAAATTTTAAATTGGTTTTATATTTATTTATTTATTTATTCTACATGAACTGTTTGAGTTTAAGGAGATAATAAAGATGTTATTGGCCATCCTCTCCATATTTACACATGAGAATCCTGAGGTGCAGAAAGGAAAAGGCTAGTCCAGTGTGTCTGAGTTGTCTTGCTTTCAAGTCTCCTAACTCATACATGAGAATGTCCTGTTTGGAACAGCTGGGTCTCCATTGATTGTCCAGGACGACACATGTGCTCTGGGTGTCTAAATGCAGTCCTCTCCCTCAAACCCCCATGGGCATTCCTCCTGAAACTGCCCCTGTCGTTGAAAAGGATCACTTTCTCAGATAGAGGAGAACAGTTCTCTGACCAAGAGCATTCAAGCAGCTGCACTCCCCTGATAGAACCTTTAGAACCACCATTCTTCAGCCCAGAATATTTCTGTAATCTTGGTGTCACAATGAACTTCCTAAATCAGATACAAAAAAAGAGCATAAATTTTGAGGTAAGAATGAACTAATTTTACTACATTGCATTTAAGAATTCTTGTTCAACAAAGGATGCTGTAGATTTTGTTATCTGATGACAGCCTAGGAGAAGATGGTGGAAAAACAGAATCCCTCATCCACTTTTGGTAGAAGTGTAAAATGAGATGGTATTTGGATCTATCTGATTGAGAGCTATCTGGGTATACTCAGTGAAACTGCATATGTGGACATTCTATGATCCAGCAATACATGAAGAAAACTCCAGCATAGGTCTACAAGAGGACAGGTAAAATGGTGGAAGGGAGCCACTGCTAGAAGAATGAAAGCAAAATGTGAGGGATAAATACTGGACTGCACTGCAGCATTCAGAAACACTGAAGATCTGCATAGAGCAACACAGGTAGTATTAAGAACAACATAAAACAAATCCAGAGGGAAAAAAGTATAAAACAAGGCAATGTTGGTGTGCATGTGCTATATATGTAAACTTAAATATATAGGAAACAGCATTAAATACATTTTTCTTTTTTTCAAGAAAGCTTTTGGGCATGCAGATGTATGCACAATATAACAAAAAGCCCATATACCTGCTACTCAGCTTAAGAAATAAAACATTACATTTAAAATTCTAAGGAATTTTAGCTAAGGACAATTCTCCAGAAAAGGGGCAACTGGGAATGTTATAAGTCAACATTCATGGAAGTTAAGGGATGCAGCAGGCTACCAACATTATCTATTACAATCTTATCACTTTACAGAATGAATATATACCCCCCAAACATGTAGATTTCACACATTATGACAAGTGTTGAGAAAAAGAAATGAAGTTAGGGATGGGTAAAGTAAAAACTTAAATGCATATTACTAAATGAACAAAGTCATCAGGAAAGGCTACATACTATATGATGCCAAGTATATGATATCTTGGAAAAGGCAAAACTATGGAGACAGAAAAAAGACCAGTGGTTGCCCAGGGAAAGGAGAAAGGGAGGGATAAACAGGCAGAGAACAGAGGATTTTTAGGGCAGTGAAAATACTCTGCATGATACATACCATTGTCCAAACCCATAAATGTACAACACCAAGAGTGTTGTCAACTATGGACTTCGGGTGACTATGATGTGCCAGTGTAGGTTCATCAGTTATAACAAATGCACCACTCTGGTGACGGATGTTGATAATGAGGAAGACCATGAATGTGTGTGGGCAAGAGCTCTAAGGGGAAATCTCAATTTTGCTGTGAATCTAAAACTGCTTTAAAAAAAAAATACAGTAAAAACAAAAACTGAAAGGGTTTTTTTTTACTGGATGATTGAATGTGAAGTTCAAGTCATGCACATCTCTGAGTCTGAGATACATTAAAAGATTGATATAAATAAATACAGTGAGCAATAAGTACACCATCTCTTCCCCAACAACACACTTAGCCTTTAAAAACATTGATTTGCCAAAACTGAGGAAGCCCTGTGAACAGTCAAGGTCTATAATTTAGGTGGTTTTTGTTGAGCTTTTGTAACTCTCTACTAATAAGCCTGTGTTCAGGCATTCTTCAATTGTAGCTCTTAATTGCAAAGTTTGGAACACTCTAAATTAGGGGTGAGTGATGCCAAATTCACTAAAACCCAATACATACTGATGGACTTAATTTTACTTCTCATTGTAGAATTATTTTCAACCTCAAATCTCATATATATTTGCATTCTGAAGAAGCATAACCTTTGTGTTCTGATTTATTTTTGCTTAATTCCACAGGCAATTCTTCACCAAGACTTGTTTGATATCTAAGATGACTTGGGAGTGATGTTTTTCTATGCTGGCTATCTTGCTAGCAGAATAAGATGCATGTTACACAGTCCATCCATTTTGTCTCTTTTCCTGGCCATCCAAATGCATTCTTACATTTCCATATTCTCCCCACTTATACTGCCACCTCCACCACCTCATTTGAAACATACAGATTAATCAGATTCCAGTCTAACTTTTATAAAGCTCACCTAGAATCAAGTTAGGCAAGATGATGAAAGAGCAGGAATCTCTATCCCAATGGACTATCTATCTATTCCAAAATTTAAACAAAAAGAAAACCCAGAAACAATGTATAAAATTAAGCAGAATAATAAGCCCTATAGATGTCACTGCAGAAGCCATAACATGACAGATTGAGGCTTCAGAGGGAAGATTTGGCATCGCAGTGCTGTCTCAGAAACAGATCACTTGGCTTTGGGCCCAAGTGAGTCAAGGAGGGCCAGTGAGGCCCGGTTCAGAATCAGAATCATGGGAGGACTGTACCTGGTTGATAGGATGAAGAGAATGCCTGCACTGCCCCCACCCCCCAGCCCCCAGAACCCTAGGAAATGACAGCTTCTGTCTAGGACTTTGGGTGGGTAAAAATGTCTTCTAGGTCTCCCATGGAAATTTAATTCATAAGTTTATTTCGTGTGTGGAAATAAAGTCAAAATTTTCTCTAGTCAGGATGGTAATTCACAAATGAGAAAAACAAAAGTAAAATGTAGTTTCCAGCTGTTGAAAACTCTTAGGCTGTCTGGCAAAACTAAATGCAAAGCAATCCAGATTAACTATTATACAATTTGGGTGTATAAGAAAGATGTTTAGGGACTTCCCTGGTGGCACAGTGGTTAAGAATCCATCTGCCAATGCAGGGGACATGGGTTCAATCCCTGGTCCAGGAAGATCCCACATGCTGCGAAGCAACTGAGCCCGTGTGCCACAACTACTGAGTCCCTGTGCTGCAGCTGCTGAAGCCCACATGCCTAGAGCCCGTGCTCCACAAGAGAAGCCACTGCAATGAGAAGCCCATGCACCGCAATGAAGAGTAGCCCCCGCTTGCCACAACTAGAGAGAAAAGCTCGAGTGCAGCAACAAAGACCAAACACAGCCAAAAGCTAAATAAATATATTTTTTAAAAATTTATTAAAAAAAAAAAAGATGTCTATAGACAAAACAGTCTCTCCTGAAAATGTGCTTACATAAAATAAGAGAATGATCCACCATGAGGGAGAGTCAGAAGACAGCAAAGAGCAGATTAAGTCCAAAAAGGGAGCACAAAGGAAATATATGAAGAAAATCAATATGCTAAGAAAAGAGACAGATCAAACAGAAAACAAAAATATAACAGAAAGGACTGACGAAAACAAAAACTGGTTCTTTAAAGAGTAAAACACTGATTAAAAAAATTAATACTAATGAAGAAAAAAAAGAAAGAAAAAATTCCCAAAATCAGGAAGGAAGAGGAGGATATCACATTTAAAATTAAAGGTATTATGATCAATTTTTTGATAATAAATTTTATAATTTAGATGAAATAAATCTTAGAAAAATCATAATGCACTAAAATTGACATAGGAATAAGAGAAAATATAAATAGTCCTTTTCTATCAAGGAAATTGTATCCTTTTTTTAAAAAAAAGAACTCCTCACAAATGAAATGGTAGTCCCATATTACTTCACAGGGAAAGTCTGGTAAACTTTTAGGGTAGAATAACACCAAGCTTATAGAAATCTTTCCAGAAAATGGAAAAAGAGGGAGCATCCGCCATTTCATTTTATGAAAACAGAATTAACTTGGTTTTAAAACAAAGTGAAGACATTATAAGAAAGAAAAAGTACTGGCCAATCCTACTTAAATGAAACTTTAAAAAGATAATATTTGCAAAAATACGCAGCAATACATAAAAGATAACATAAAATGTGGTTGGTTTATCATTCAAAAATCAATCAATGTAATATGACTCACTACCAGAACAAAGGAGAAAAACATTATTTCAATAGATGCCTAGGTATCATTTGATAAAATTCAAGCTCTACTGATGACAAAAATTAAAAACTACTAGCAAACCCAGAATATAAAGCTTTGCCTTAATCCTCAAAAAATAAAAACCTTATGACATTTAGCAACTAATATGTTCCCTCTTACTTCTTCTTTTCAACATTGTAGGACAAGGGAAAGAAAACACATGTATAAGGATCAAAAAGTAAGAAATAAAGCTGTAATTATTTTTAGATGATACCTAAATTACAAATATAATTTCCAATAGCAAATATAATGAAAAATAGAACAACAAAATGAAGTGCATGCTAATCATACAATGGAATATTATTCAGCCATAAAAATGAATGAACTAATAAGGCTTTACATAAAAAACTATTGTTGACTCTTACAAATATATCATTGAGTAGATAACCCAGACACAAAAGAAGGTCTGTATGATTTCACCTATAAAATTTCAAGAGCCTGCATGACTTATTGGTGATGGTAAAAACCTGGATAGTGGTTATATTCCAGGAGAAAAAGAATATAATAATTGAGAGGGGACATGAGGGAGTCTTAGGAGTTTCTATTTACATTTTATTTCTTGGATAAGGTAGTGATCACACAAATGGATTCATTTATAATTAATCACTAGGCTATATTCTTATCATTTTTATACTTTTCTGTATTATAGTCAACTTTAAATTCTTTTAAGTTTACAATCCAACAAAGTACAGAACAATTTTTAGAATGCTACATTTTGTGTAAGAAAGGATGGGAAATTAAGATCTATATACTTATATTATCTAACCTAACTAGATACACACATACACACACTTGCTTATATTTGAAAAAGGAACACTGAAAAAATAAACGAGAAGCAAAGTACAACTGTTAATTTTAAAAGGAGAAAATAATTAAAACAAAAATTCTCACATCATACTTTTTATATGCTTTCGGTTTTGAACCAAGTAAATGTTTTCCATATTTAAAAATAGACTTGAAAAAGTAATCCCCAAAATGAAAAATCAACTGAAACAGACTTACTCCTCCTGTTGGTATTAGAAACGTGCAAGAAATCATTGTTCTTATTCTACCAACCAAAACAAGTTGGTTATGCAATAAAATTATAGCTTTAAAAAATCCCATCAGAAACTTCAGAATGCAAATGCACTAAATTCCAGAAAAGGATGAACACATTATAGGATAAAAGAAACTGATGGCTCATGGAGAACTGTGAAGAGGAAAAATCCATCATGGATGAGGTTTAGGAGAACATACACTTTTAATACACTTGCCATGGCCCTGGGTGGGCTTGCATTACAATCTGAAATTCTGAGCTACCTCAGCTACAAAGTCTTCACCCACCAACTCTTTCCCATGGATCGTCACTGAATGCTCAGGAGTACCATGTGAAAGGCTGGATGCAGGGCAAGAGCTGAGAGAGATCCCAGTGAGGTGCATGGACCCTCCTCCAAGTGCAAGGCAAATACCCTCCAAAAGCAGAGGCAGGAAGGGAACTGAGAGAAACTGATCAATCAAGGCAAACTGGGTTTGCTACAAATGGACAGCTGGGGGCAGAGCAGGAGAGCTGAGGGAAATTACATTTGGGTACTTATACATTCCTCTGAGTAACCGATAGAGTAAGTACACAAAAATTGGTAAAAAACAAGATTTGAAAAATGCTACCATGCAACTTGACCTAACTGGCATTTATAGAACACCTCCCCTCAAAACCACAGTATACTTATTATTTTCAGTGGCATGTGGAAGAGAGACCAATATTCTAGGTCATAAGACAAGTTTTGATTAATGTGAAACAGTGGAATCATGCAGAGTATATTATCTGGCTAAAAGTATTTTAAATTAGAAAACAACATCATTAGGATATTCAGAAAATCCCCAAATATTTGGCAATTTAGTAATACCACTTGAATAATTCATGAGTCAAAGAAAAAATCAGAAGAAAATTAAAAAGCATTTTGAAGTGAGTGATAATGAAAACCCAACATATCTAATTGTGTGGGTTATGGCTAAAGAGGTGCTTAGACAGCATTAAATAGCTTTAAATGATTATATTAGAAAAGAAGGAAGGGCTGAAACCAATTACCTTAGCTTCTACCTTAAGAAGCTAAAAAAGATCAAATTACACCAAAAATAAGCAGAAGGAAAAACAAATATCAGTAGTCAATAAAATAGAAAACTGACAAATACAAAAAAAATTAATGTCAGTACTTTGAAAACAGTAATAAAATTAATCAAAATCTAACAAGATTGGTTAAGATAAAAAGAAAACACAAATTGCCAACATCAGGAATGAAAGAGAGGACATCATTATAGATCTATTAACATTAAAGTGATATATATATGGAATCTAAAAAACAAGAAATGGTTTTGAAGAACCTAGGGGCAGGACAGGAATAAAGACTTGAGGACACGGGGAAGGGCAAGGGTAAGCTGGGAGGAAGTGAGAGAGTGGCACTGACATACATACACTACCAAATGTGAAATAGATAGTTAGTGGGAAGCAGCTGCATAGCACAGGGAGCTCAGCTCGGTGCTTTGTGACCACCTAGAAGGGTGGGATAGGGAGGGTGGGAGGGAGACGCAAGAGGGAGGGGATAAGGGGATATATGTATACGTATAGCTGATTCACTTTGTTGTATAGCTGATTCACTTTGTCATACAGCAGAAACTAACATAACAATGTAAAGCAATTATACTCCAATAAAGATGTTAAAAAAATAAAGTGATAATACGGGAATAGTATGAAGAACTTTGACAATAAATTCTTTAACATAGCTTAAAAGAACAAACCCTTGAAAAGTGGAACTTAAGGTTAACAGAAGCAGAAATAGAAAATCTAAAAGTCACAATATCTACTAAAAATGAAATTTATAATAAAAAAATCATTCCACAAAGAAAATTCCAAGTCCACATGACTTCATAACAATTCAATGAAACATTAAGAGAGATCATGCAAATTGTACACAAACTTTTTAGAATATACAGGAGAAAGGGTCAATTTCTTACACATTTCATTAAACTGACATAATACTGATATAAATATCTTACAAAAACATTAGAAGGAAAACAATTACAGATCAATATTCCTCATGAACATGGACACAAAATACTTAATAAAAATATTAGCATACCTTTTCCAGCAGTCGATAAAAGGATAATAAATCATCAAAAGGAATTTATCTCAGGAATGCAAGGTTGTTTTAACATGTGAAAGTCAAGCAATGTAATTTTCCACATCAACAGAATGATGAGAAAAAGAAATGATCACCTCAGTAAACACAGTAAAGCATTTGATTGAATTTACCACTTTTTCATGATAATAACTCTCAGGAAACCAAGAACAGAAGAGAAATTCCTCATTCTGATAAAATACATTTATACAATGAAAACAAAAAACTCACTATTGCTAACACCATACTTAACTGTGAAATACTGAATGCTTTTCCACCAAGATCAGGAAGAAGGCAAAAATATCTGCTCCTAATTTATATTCAACATTATACTGGAAGTCCAAACTAGTAAAGAATAAAGGAAGGAAGGAAGGGAAGGAGGTAGGTAGGTTAGGGGCAGGAAAATAAAGATTGGAAAAGAGGTAAAATTGTTACCTGTTATCATTTTCAGATAATGATTGTATATGTAGAAACCCCTATGGAATCTACTAAAAAAACTACTAGAAGAATTAAATATACAAAAACTAAATATAATTCTAATACTAGCAAATCAAAATTGACAAGTAAAATTTATACAACAGTAATGCAATACCACCAACAATAACATAAACATATTTAGGAGGAAATTAACAAATAATATGCTGGTCTTTTATACTAAAAACTACAAAATATGGCAGAAAGTAATTAAAGACCAAACAAAGAAACAGAAAGGTATAAAGATAGACAATAAAGGTATCTATCATATTCATATACTAGAAAACTCAACTTAGTTAAGATGTCAGTTCTTTCCAAATGATATAGATTCAATGCAATCCCAATCAAAGTCACATCAGTCTTTCATTATTTATTTATTTATCTACTTACTTTAGAAATTTATAATATTATTCTAAAATCAATGCAGAAAACAAAGGACCTAGAATAACCAAAACAACCCTGAGAAAGAATAATACAGTTGGAGGATTTGCAATACCTAATTTGAAAACCACAGAAATCATCGGAGTGTGTTCTGGGGGTAAAGATAGACAAACAGATCAATAGATTAGAAAGTCCAGAAATGGAGCCAATAAATTATTTGATTTTCGATAAAGTCACTGTAATAGGTATCTATTGCTGTGTAACAAATTGCCACAAAACTTAGCAGCTCAAAGTAACAAACCTTTATTATCTCACAATTTTTGTAGGTTAGGAATCTAGGCACAGCTCAGCTGGAAGGCAATCAAGGTGTGGCTGGGACTATAACCCTCTCAAAGTGCTACTGGAAAAGGATATGATTCAAGCTCACTCATGCGGCTGTGGCCAAGATTCAGTTCTTAGCAGGTTGTTGGACTGAGGACCTCAGTTCTTTAGTATTAGCTATTGGACTTCAGTTCCTGACCACACTGGCCTCTCCAAAGGGGAGCTTATAGAACTGCAACTTGCTTCAACAGTGCAAGTGAAGCGAGTGAGGGGGAGGGAGAAAGAGCAAAAGGGAGGAAAGGGCTAACAATGTTCAGTGCTCTTGCATCACTTCACTAATCATTCTGATATCATTTTTGTGATGTTTCTGTCCAATTTTTCTACTCTTTTTTCATTAAGTTGTTAGTGCTCTTCATGTATAAAAAAAAGTCAAATTCATAGAAGCAGAGAGTAGAAGAGTGGTTGTAAGTGGCTGGAGGTGGGGGAAATAAGGAGAGCTTGGTTAAAGGGTACAACTTTCAGTTATAAGATGAATAAGGTCTGAAGATCTAATGTATAATATGGTGACTACATTGATAACACTGTATTGTATAACTGAAATTTACAAAGTGAGTAGAACTTAAGTGTTAACAACAACAACAGGTAAATATGTGAGGGAGTGGAAGTGTTAATTCATTGCGGGGATCCTTTCACAATTTCTAAGTATATCAAAACATCACGTTATACACTTTAAATATCTTACAATTTTATTTATCAGTTATAGTTCAATAAAAATTATTTAAAAAGTTAAAATATCACCTCTAAAATATTAATAGTGTAGGTCTGTTTCTGGACTCTCTGTTCTCTTCCTTTGATCCATCTGTCTACCCTTATGCCAAAAACTCACTATCTTGATAAATGTAGCTTTATATTGTCTTGAAATCATAAAGTTTAATTCCTCTATATTTGCTCACATTTTTCAAGATTTTTGTGGCTCTGGAATCAGCTTCTAAATTTCTACAAAATACCAGCTGAGATTATGATTAGAATTACCTTAAGCTTACAGATCAATTTGGAAAAACTGACATCACAAAATGTGGAGACTTCTAATTCATAAACATATCTTGCCATGTATTTAGGCCTTCTTTAATTTCTTTCGGCTATGCATTAAATTTTTTAGTGCATGACTTTCATTATATCTGTTACTTTTAAATAAATTATCTTTTATCTTTATTCCATACACCATTTTCTAATTATTTGCTGCTATCATGTAGAAATCAAATTGGTTTTGTATATTGCTCAGGTTATCCTGCTATCTTACTAAATTAATTACTGTCTAATTTGGGTTTTTTATAGATCTCTCTGGATTTTTTAATGTAAAAATCATGTTGTCTATGAACACAGATAATTTAACTTTTTTATTTTACCAAGTATTTATGCCTTTTATTTTTTACTTCTTGCCTTATTGTGCTGGCTGGGACTGCCAGGACAATGCTAAATAGAAATGATAAGATCAGACATCTTTGCCTTGATCTAAATCACAGGATGACAATGTATAATATTTTATTGTTGAGTATACTGTTAGGTGTAGATTTTTCATGACTTTTTCATATCAAGGAATTTTTTTTCTAGTTTTCTGAGATTTCACAACATGAATGGGTTTTAAATTTCATCAAATTATTTTTAGGCAACAATAACTACAATCAGGGAGAAGATACGTGCAAATCATGTATCTAAGAGCTTAATATCCAGAATATACAAATAACTCCTTCAATTCAACAACAACAAAAAAACAAACAACCCAATTCAAAAATGGGCAGAGGACTTGAACAGACAGTTCTCCAAAGAAGATACACAAATGGCCAGCAAAAGCACATGGAAAGATGCTCAACATCACTAATCATTAAGGAAATGCAAATCAAAACACAGTGAGATACCACCTCAAACCCAACTGGATGGCTATTATCAAAAAAATGGAAAATACATGTTAGTGAAGTTGTGAAGAAATTGGAACCCTCCTACTTTGCTGGTGCGAATGTAAAACAGTGTACCCACTGTTATCGACATGCTATATTATTTCATTTGTTTTCACTTTACCCTGTCTTTTTTTGATCTTCTATTATTCTTTTCCGGTCTTTTTGTTTAAATCTTTTTCTTTTTTTAGTAATTGATTTTAATGTGTCTATTAGCGTTTTAGCTATACGTCTTTGTATTCCATTTAGTGACTGTTCTAGGAATAACATTAAGAATCTTTAAAAGTTAATATTATACCACTTTACCATAAATATATGAATCTTCCTATAGTATAGTTTCATTTTTTTCTTGTCCGTTGCAACTTTTTTGGTCATATCTATGTAATATAATACTGCATTATACACCTACACCTTTAATAATTGGTAAGGGACTGGGCAGTGATATTTGTTGCAGTGTGAATTTCTTTTTTCCCCAAAAGAAATTCACCCAAAGGTTTTTGCATCAATTCGTAATATCTGCTTGAATAAATTTTTACATTAGAGTTTGAAAATTTGTGATTTTCAAATTCTACATTGATTAGCTGTCATTGTACGCGCCCCCCCCCCTTTAAAAACATCTCTGCAGAAACTGAAAGCTAATGAATAAGAATTAGAAAATTATCATTTCAAAGATCTACATCTGCCAGGTCATTTGCCCTTTTGAAATGTCCTCTGTAATGTGAGAGTGCTAGGTATAAGGCCACTCTGACTGCAGTTTCCTTTATCAGAGGAAGATAGCAGCTCCAGGCCTCCAAGAAGTTCCAAGAGCCATTACTCAGGGGTCTCCCATGGAGCTGGTTCTGGAAAGGGCCTTTCCTTATTAATTAAGTCAGAAATAATTAATTTCCAATGGAGACATGTCAGCTTCTGGGTTGCAGCGGATTAAGGTGTGTCTCTCCACCTGATTAAATGCTTACCAAACATCTACTGTAAAAACAGATTTCATACCCAAAGGCATCTTTTCTTTTCTGAGCTGATTACCTTCTTTCAAGCCAAGAAGAAATAATCCCAAACAAGCACTCTTGGGTGGACCGCAACAGGTCCTATTTCATTTTATCTCTGCCTTATTTGCTTGGAATGACCAACTCTCTCCTTAGTAGAAATTCAGAGGAATGGTTATTTTTCTTCTTAAAAAAATAGTTTCAGGTCAAAAAGGTCAGCTCTTTTGAGAACCATCCAGCACCCTGTACCTCAGACACTTCAAGCCAGAATAACATCATTCCCAGGCATTCTTCTCAGTAGAAGGGCCTCACTGGGGCAGTGGGGCTCCTAACCCTGGATTTTTCACAAACCTCACTGGCGAGGAAATTCTTTCAGTTGTATCTAACCCCGTCTCTACTGCCTGGTTCTCAAATGTAACTCTACTCATTCCAGTCATATAACTTGGGACAAGGGACTTAGTGCCTCATTAATTCATTTTTTTCTTATCTATAAGACAAAGAAAACAATAATAATATTACAAATGAGCATTAAAGGCGACATTGTAGTTCCAGCATGGGTTCAGAGAGAATGCTCCATGATTTTAGTTCCTTGTCCCTTTTTCTCTAATGCTCATTATAGCCCAGGTCTCACAGTAACCACACACAAGAGGAATCCCTCTCCCTACTTTATATTTAAGGACACTGAGGTTGAGAGAGATAATTGATTACAGTGACAAGAACTTAGCTGCCCTACCATCCTTCCTGATGCTTTTCCTGAGCCTCTCCTGGAATCTGCATTGATGACTCATTCCCTATTCATTCCAGACACAGGGATTTCCTAGAAGTAGGGTGTTCAATGAAAAACTAAGACAGTTCTAGGGAAACTGGTTGGTTAAGCACCCTAAATCCCCACTCCTGGACTTAACTGCCATTTCTGTTGTATTTACTTTCTTCCTGCTGAGGAAATATCACTTTGACTCTACCAGTTATCCTAATGAAATCCTTCTTCTGCCAGAACCTCTGGGACCCTCATATACTACATCCTGATATCATCCTTGTGTCTTCTTTATCCTCATCTCTCTTCTCACTTAATTTTAAGTTGTTTAAAGCAAAGAGAAAGATGGATACCGTCCCTGCATTTTGGTAATCTCCAATCAGACTCAAAACGAACATACCTTGATCTCTGATCTTCTTGAAACTTTGCCAGGAGGTTTACTTTGGGCATTATAGGTACCCTTTAGCCCCAGTAATTCTCATCATCACCTTCCCAATAGGCCTTGGGCCCCTGGACACCCAGTGCCCTGCTCTAACTTGCTAGAATATCTCACCTTGGTCCTGGATGTTCCCCACGTATTTGGTCTTGCAAGCTACAAATACATTTATGTATGTACAAATACATATATGTCCTTTATGTAATTTGCTTAAATTTCCCAGTAAGCCCTGGAAAAAAAATTTTTTTAAACACATATATACACAAAGGGAAACAAAACAAAAGACAAAAACACTAACAGTTCACTAAGTATGTGAGCCTTAGATCTCATAACACCTGCATTTATATCCCAGTTTCACCACTTTCTGTGATCTTAGACAAGGCACTTAATTCTTTGAGTCTGGTTCTCCTTGCTGTAAGATGGAGTAATAATTATATGATTAGCTATCACTAATGGCACTTAGAACAGTACCTGGCACACAGTAAGCACTTATTAACTGCTAGCTTCTTTTCTTCTCTTAAGCTAGGAATCATAGTTTATCTTCCCCAGGTCTTTCAGCCTGTGTTGAGCACTCAGACTTGTGGGCTTTAATGGATCACCCACAGGACTATAGGACCCTGAAGATGCGCACATGGTCTGTGTCTGCAGAGGCAGCACGTAAGTGCCATCTTGCAGGAGCCAGATTCTCTCCATCTTCTATGCAGGACACGTGGTAACCAAACACTTCTGGGAAGTAACCAGGGTCACTCCCAAGCCCACCTGAGTCCTCACTGACTAAACAGTGCTGAATGCACACATGGGCACTAATTGAATAAAGCTTTCTTGGAATCAATATGGCTTGACTCCAAACAAGCTGACTATTTAAATAAGCAAAAGAAAATGCTAACAACTGGCCTCTGCTGTTTGTCTCCTAATTATGAGCATATTTGGCTGACTCAGAACCAATTTTATGTGCAGAAACCAAACAATCAAAAAGGTCTCATTACTAAAACCTGGGCATCCTTTTAATGCAAATCAAACACTGTGATATACACGGAATGACTACAAGCAAACAAAGCTGAACTTGTCTGCACACATATTTCCGGTTGCAAGATCCCAACTGGGTTGAGTCTTGGGCTGCCTTTGCAAAGTGCCTTGTGTGAGGCGGGGGAAGCCAAGAGTACCATCTCCAGCCTACGGCTGTGGCACCCCTGTTGGTAATGGAGACAAAGCAAGAATACTGTTATTCACCCTTCTTATACCCTGATCTCAAGTCTTTTCCACTCCGAAATTCTGCCCCCCTGCACATCTTCAGCCACTCACAGTCACACCGCACCCTGAGGTCACATCATGATAATCATAAAGTTAAGAATACAAATAACCACCTACCTCTAGAAGGCCTACCATGGTCTACACTGTGCTAAGTGCTTCACATGCATTAGCACATTTAATTCCTGCTAGAAGCTTTTGACATAGGAGCTACCATTATCTCTATTTTACAGATTAAGCAATTGAGTTGTAAGTTCACACAATTAATATCTAAGAGACAAGATTTATGCACAGGTGTGTCTACCATCAAAGTATATATTTTTATCGGTTTCACACGGCTTCTTTGCTGCAGTCTCTAATTTAATCTTTCAGTGTCTGACTACAGTTTCTCTCTTCACCTGACTCAGCAGAACTGCCCTAACTTAAGCCTCATGGAGAATTCCAGTCTCAGAATCCTGCTGTATCTTTCCAGCCCATCAACCTCAGTCCAGCTTCACTTCCTTCCCTATCAACCTCCTTGCTGTTGTCAGTCATTTCAGCTACAGGACTACAAGTCATTCCAACTTCCTCCACTCCCCTGATGCCTTAATCTTCCTCAGCACTGACTCTGATGATGTCCAGACCTGGATTAGTACAATCACCTGTTTTCCCCTTGGCTGGCCTGGGGATGTGGAGTGCCACTGACTTGAATGGAGTACACACGTATGAGCTCAGCTGTCTTGAGCTTCCTGCCTCACTCCAAATCCTTTATCCTGCTCAAGCTGACTCCCTTTCCTGTTCCCCGCAGCGATGACCCTCAGTCTTGTCTTCATCGCCAGGCACTCCACCAGGCTCCTGCCCTTATTTTCTCTGCTGAGGAGTAAGTGGTCTGTGTCACTGAGAAAATTGAGATCATTAAGCATGAACTCTGTCATCTTTGCTCTGAAATCCCCTTACTTGCCCTATTTCTGTCCCCTACCTGTCCCTCAGATTTCAAATATCCTGGTTTTCAGAAGGACCTCACTTTGTCAAAAATCTCCGAGGATCATGCCTTGCCATTAAGTGTCCGCTGTGTCTTTATGTTTATCATCAATCATTCCATTCACTCCCAAGTCCCCTGCCATCTTCCTGTGGCCACTCTGGAAAGACTAAATCTATAATCTCCACTCCAGTTCTTCATCTTAATTGAAATGTGCACCTTCTAATAGTGTTTATCACACCCTCCTTCTGAAACTTCCTCCTTCTGTGACTTCTCTGATAACGCATTTGTAATCTTAGGGTGAGCCAGTTCCCCCGCTCCACTGAATAGATTTTATCTACACATATGACTACAAATACCATCTATAAGCTAATGATTCCAAAACCAATTTCCCAAGTCCAGACCTCAACTGAACACTGGAGATCTGCACTTATATAGCAAAAATTATATGTCAAAGAGTAAACCCAACTTCCTCCTCCTAAAGTTGTTTTCGTGATCTCCATTTTTGTTAATGGCATTAACATTAATCATATTGCCTAAGGTCAACACTTAAGAATGACAATTTACTTTTTTTATCAGTTACTCCTATACATATGCCCAATTCAATATTAAGTCTCATTGATTTACTCTCATTCATTCATCCTACAGTATTTATTTTAAATCCTTTGTGTGTGAAGTAAACAATTCCAGCTATAGCAATGCATGACGCCAGGGACATCCTATATGTTGTGTAACACAGTGACTCTGTGAGGTATTGGGCTACACAAGGGATATAAGGATAAGCAGTAAATGACAGTCTCTGCCTTCATGCATCTGAAAATCTAACGGAGGGGTCTGGGCATAAATACTTTAAGCATCAAATAAATAAAACACTGCAAAGATGATTCAGGAAATGATGACTGAGCCAGGAATTGAAGGAAGAGGAAAAGATAAAGAGTTGAATAGAAGAGGATAAATGGACTCAGGCAGAGACACACAGGCAAATCCCCTGGGGCAGAAGCACCATGGAGCAACCTTGTAACTGAAAGGCCAGTGTGGCTGAAGCAGAAACTGGGAGAAAATAGTACAAAATGAGACTGAAGGTTAGGGGAGAAGCTGACCAAACTGAGCTTTAGACTACGTAACTAAATCATGTTTCTGTTCTAAGAGTACTGGCAAGACAATGGAGGCATCTACAGATTTGGGGCATGAAGTGTATATGTGTGTGTGTGTGAGAGAGATACAGAGAGACAGAGAGAGACAGAGACAGAGACAGAGAGACAGAGAGAGACAGAGAAAGACAGAGAAAGACAGGGAATCTAATTTAAATTTTGAAAAAACTACTCCAGCTACTGTGTGGCAACCAGCTTGACAAAGAGCAAGAGTAGACACTGGGAATGTTTAGGGAGTCATGGCAATAGCCATGACAGGAGAGACGTGATGGTGTCTCAGATCAGTGTGAGGGCAGTGGGACTGCAGACAAGATACGTTTGTGAGTTATTTGGGAGGTAAAATCAACAGTATACAGTGATGTACAGAATATGGAAGATAAAGGAAAAGATTCCTATATAGTCTTCTGACTTTTATAACTGGATGGATCATGGTACCATTCACTGACTCAGAGAACAGGGGAAGAGGATTAAGAGTATGGGGGATTGCTAAGGAGATCTTGATTTCATTTCAGGACATATTGGCTTGCAGAGACTTTCAGCCTTCCAAGAGAGATCATACAAGTATGAAACTCAGAGGAGAGATAAGGCTGGATATAAATGTGTGAGCTATCTGTAAAGATAATAACTGGAGTCATGGTATAAATGAAAATGACCAGGGTAGTTTTCTGTCTTGGTAGACAATCTGGGGAGAAAACTTGAAAGATCTGAGAAGAGAGCATGTGACTCAGCTCTGAGAATAGCATTTACTGGTAGGGTAGAAGAGAATGAGCTCAGAAAACAGAGAAATGGCAAGAGAAGAGAAAAACCAGGAGAGTGCTGCCTCACAGAAGTTAAGGGCAGAAAGTGACTTTCAGAGCCAAAAGGTGCTAAGAGTTCAAGAAACATGATATACAGTAGAGCCACTTGGAGGTGCAATTATGGGAACAAAACCCACATTGGAATGGTTGAATGGTAGATAGGAGATAGAAAAATAAGGACATTTTCTTTTGAGAAATTCAAAGAAAGAAGAGCGGAACCAGAGGGAATGTGAGACCAAGACACGACTTGTGTACAATTAAAAGCTAGCAGAAAAATCTAGTTACGGGAGGAATCTATGTAAAAGGGAAAGGAAAGACAATCTACATTTTAATGCTCCTAGGGAAGCAGGAGTGGATAGGATCTAGTGTTCAGTAGGAGGTTTGGCCTTAGCTCCCAGATGGGAAAACTTCTCTGTTATAGCAATAAAAAAAGCAAGGGAGACTGGGGGCAGTGAGTTCCCTGGGTTTTCTATTTTGTCTCATATATCCTAGCCATGGAGCTGAAGGAGCAGACAACCTGGGAACACTAACAGGCACAGACAGAAACAGCTTCCGTAAAACCCTGCTCTCTCTAAGCAAAGGACCAGGAAGTGGATAGTCTATCAAGACAGAAAACTATGGACAATAACTGCTTCACTATTATGAAACATAACAGAAAAAAATTGTGGCTCCACCTCTACCCATGCCAACAAAAGCAAAGTGGGGAGTCTAGACTTCTACCATTGTCAGATTGTAACAAAGCACCTCTCCTCCCACCAGGGTGCTAACAGAAAAGGCCAAGTAGGGAACAAAAGAAAAATGTTACCCTTCTCCCTTATAACTGGGAGGTATTCAAGGAGACCTGTTAGAGAGTCAGGAGTTTCAGGACTGCCCAACAGTAATGAGGCAACCCCCACCATGGTGTCAGTGAAGCTGAAACTTCCACCACCAACCAAAAGTAACAGAGTCCTCCAATGTCAGATGTCATTGGAGGCCAAGTGCTGAACGTGACTTTCTACTCCTATATGAAAGTAGCCAGGCAGTGCCTATACCTTCTCCTACCAGAGCAGTATCAGTGAGAGGAAGCCAGCTAAAGCAAAAGGTTTAAATAAAAACCAGAGCTTTATAGCATAATACACCAAATGTCTAGATTTCCACTGAAAAGCATGCATTATACCAAGAACTAGGAAACTGTATGGAATAAGATGATCAATAGGTGCCAACACTGAGAAAACAGAGATGTTAGAAGTATCTGACAAAGGTTTTAAAGCCAGTATCATTAAAAAAGGCTTCAATGAGCTATTAGCACTGAGCTTGAAATAAATTTTTAAAAATGAAAAAAAGAAAAAGAAAGTCTCAGCCAAGAAACAGAAAATCTCAACAAAGAAATAGAAGATATAACTAAAAACCAAATGGAAATTTTAGAGCTGAGAAATACAATAACAAAGGTAAAAAAACAAACAAGCAAAGAAGCCTCAATGGTGGGCTAAACAGCAGAAAGTAGGGATCAGAGGAAATCAATGGACATAAAGATAGAACAATAACAATTACTCAATCTGAACAAAGGAAAGAAAATAGCCTGCAATAAAAATGAACAGAGCCTCAAGGACCAGGAGGACGTCATAAAAATATATGACATTCATGTCACCAGAGTCCCAGAAGAGAGAAGAAAAGACAGGATTGAAATAGTACTTGAAGAAATAATGGCTAAAAACTTTCCAAATTTCACAAAAGACATAAACCTATAGGTTCAAGAAGCTGACTGAATTTCAAACAGGATAAATCAAAGGAATCCAGATAAAGACACATCATAGTCAAACATATGAAAACTAAAGACAAAGAAAATATATTGGAATTAGCAAGAGACCAAGATCACCTTACCTAGAAAGGAAAACCAATTGGGGTAACAGTGAGTTTCTCATCAGAAACCATGGAGGCCAAAAGGCCATATATTCAGCAAAAATATCCTTCAGGAAAGGGGACAAAATTGGGACAGTTTCAGATAAAATAAAACTAAGAGAATTCTTCATCAACAGATTTATCCTAAAAGAATGACTAAGGAAGTTCTCTAAACAGAAAGAAGATAATAAAAGAAGGAACCCGGGATATTCAAACTGAAACTAACGGGATGGAAAAAGATATTCCATGCAAATGGAAATCAAAAGAAAGTTGGAGCAGCAATACTCATATCAGATAAAATAGATTTTAAAATAAAGAATGTTACAAGAGACAAGGAAGGACACGTAATGATCAAGGGATCAATCCTAGAAGAAGATATAACAATTATAAATATACTTGCACCCAACATAAGAGCACCTCAATACATAAGGCAACTGCTAACAGCTATAAAAGAGGAAATCGACAGTAACACAATAATAGTGGGGGACTTTAACATCTCACTTACACCAATGGACAGATCATCCAAAGAGAAAATTACTAAGGAAACACAAGTTTTAAATGACACAATAGACCACATAGACACAACTGATATTTATAGGACATTCCATCCAAAAACAGCAGATTACACTTTCTTCTCAAGTGTGCACAGAACGTTCTCCAGGATAGATCACATCTTGGGGCACAAATCAAGCCTCAGTAAATTTAAGAAAACTGAAATCATATCAAGCATCTTTTCTGACCACAATGCTATGAGATTAGAAATCAATTACCGGGAAAAAAAAGTAAAAAAAAAAAAAAAAAAAAACACACACACAAGGAGGCTAAACAATAGATTAGTAAATAACCAAGAGATCACTGAAGAAATCAAAGAGGAAATCAAAAAATACCTACAGACAAATGACAATGAAAACACGACAATCCAAAACCTATGGGATGCAGCAAAAGGGAAGATTATGGCTATACAAGCCTACCTCAAGAAACAAGAAAAAGCTCAAATAAACAATCTAACCTTACACCTATAGGAACTAGAGAAAAGAGAACAAACAAAACCGAAAGTCAGCAGAAGGAAAGAAATCATAAAGATCAGGGTGGAAATAAAAGAAATACAAACAAGGAAAACCATAGCAAAGAGCAATAAAACTAAAAGCTGGTTTTTTGAGATTAACAAAATTGGTAAACCTTTAGCCAGACTCATCAAGAAAAAGAGGACTCAAATCAATAAAATTAGAAATGAAAATGGAGAACTTACAACAGACACCACAGAAATACAAAGCATCCTAAGAGACTACTATAAGCAACTCTATGCCAATAAAATGGACAACCTGGAAGAAATGGGCAAATTCTTAGAAAGGTATAAACTTCCAAGACTGACCAGAATAAATAGAAAATATGAGGAGACTAACCACAAATAATGAAATTGAAACTGTGATTAAAAAGTTTCCAACAAACAAAAGTCCAGGACCAGATGGCATCACAGGTGAATTCTACCAAACATTTAGAGAAGAGCTAACACCCAACCTTCTCAAACTCTTCCAAAAAATTGCAGAGGAAGGAACAATCCCAAACACTTTCTATGAGGCCCCCATCACCTTGATACCAAAACCAGACACAGATAATACCAAAAAAGAAAATTACAGACCAATATCACTGGTGAATATAGATGCAAAAATCCTCAACAAAATACTAGCAAACAGAATCCAACAACACATTAAAAGCATCATACACCATGATCAAGTGGGATTTATCCCAGGGATGCAAGGATTCTTCAATATACACAAATCAATCAGTGTGATACACTATATGAACAAATTGAAGAATAAAAACCATATGATCATCTCAATAGATGCAGAAAAAGCTTTTGACAAAATTCAACACCAATTTATGATAAAAACTCTCCAGAGTGTGGGCATAGAGGGACTCTACCTCAACACAATAAACACCATATATGACAAACCCACAGCAAACATCATTCTCAATGGTGAAAAACTGAAAGCATTTCTTCTAAGATCAGGAACAGGACAAGGATGTCCACCCTCGCCACTATTATTCAACATAATTTTGGAAGTCCTAGCCATGGCAATCGGAGAAGAAAAAAAAATAAAAGGAATACAAATTGGAAAAGAAGAAGTAAAACTGTCACTGTTTGCAGATGACGTGATACTATACAGAGAGAATCCTAAAGATTCCACCAGAAAACTACTAGAGCTAATCAATGAATTTGGTAAAGTTGCAGGATATAAAATTAATGCACAGAAATCTCTTGCATTCCTATACACTAATGATGAAAAATCTGAAAGAGAAATGAAGGAAACACTCTCATTTACCACTGCAATAAAAAGAATAAAATACCTAGGAATAAACCTACCTAGGGAGACAAAAGACCTGTATGCAAAAAACTATCAGACACTGATGAAAGAAATGTTCTTTTATTGGAAGAATCAATATTGTGAAAATGACTATACTACCCAAAGCAATCTACAGATTCGATGTAATCCCTATCAAATTACCAATGGCATTTTTTACTGAACTAGAACAAAAAATCTTAAAATTTGTATGGAGACACAAAAGACCCCGAATAGCCAAAGCAGCCTTGAGGGAAAAAAACGGAGCTGGAGGAATCAGATTCCCTGACTTCAGACTACACTACAAAGTTACAGTAATCAAGACAATATGGTACTGGCACAAAAACAGAAATATAGATCAATGGAACAGGATAGAAAACCCAGAGATAAACCCACGCACCTATGGTCAACTCATGTATGACAAAGGAGACAAGGATATACAATGGAGAAAAGACAGCCTCTTCAATAAGTGGTGCTGGGAAAACTGGACAGCTACATGTAAAAGAATAAAATTAGAACACTCCCTAACACCATACACAAAAATAAACTCAAAATGGACTAGAGACCTAAATGTAAGACCGGGCACTATAAAACTCTTAGAGGAAAACAGGAAGAACACTCTTTGACATATATCACAGCAAGATCTTTTTTGATCCGCCTCCTAGGGGAATGGAAATAAAAACAAAAATAAACAAATGGGACCTAATGAAACTTAAAAGCTTTTGCAAAGCAAAGGAAACTACAAACAAGATGAAAAGACAACCCTCAGAATGGAAAAAATATTTGCAAATGAATCAACGGACAAATGATTAATCTCCAAAATATATAAACAGCTCATGCAGCTCAATATTAAAAAAACAAACAACCCAATCCAAAAATGTTCAGAAGAACTAAACTGTCATTTCTCCAAAGAAGACATACAGATGGCCAAGAGGCACATGAAAAGCTGCTCAACATCACCAATTATTAGAGAAATGCAAATCAAAACTATAATGAGGTATCACCTCACACCAGTTAGAATGGGCATCATCAGAAAATCTACAAACAACAAATGCTGGGGAGGGTGTGGAGAAAAGGGAACCTTCTTGCACTGTTGGTGGGAATGTAAATTGATACAGCCACTATGGAGAACAGTATGGACGTTCATTAAAAAACTAAAAATAGAATTTACCATATGACACAGCAATCCCACTACTGGGCATATACCCAGAGAAACCCATAATTCAAAAAGACACATGCACCCCAATGTTCATTGCAGCACTATTTACAATAGCCAGGTCATGGAAGCAACCTAAATGCCCATCGACAGACGAATGGATAAAAAAGATGTGGTACATATATACAATGGAATATTAGTCATAAAAAGGCATGAAATTGGGTCATTTGTAGAGACGTGGATGGATCTAGAGACTGTCATACAGAGTGAAGTAAGTCAGAAAGAGGAAAACAAATATTGCATATTAATGCATTAATGTGGAACCTAGAAAAATGGTACAGGTGAACCGTTTTGCAGGGCAGAAATTGAGACACAGACGTTGAGAACAAATATATGGACACCAAGGGGGGAAAGCAGTGGCGGATGGCGGTGGTGGTGTGATGAACTGGGAGATTGGGATTGATATGTCTACACTGATGTGTATAAAATGGATGACTAATAAGAACATGCTGAATAAAAAAAATAAATAAAATTAAATTTAAAATATTAACAAAAAATGCTGTATAAAAATGGAATTGTAACTTGAAAAAAAGCTCCCATAAGCCATAGGAAAGGACGAAAAAGTAAAAGGAAACAAAGAAATGGAAAAGAGAGAGAGAAGATAGAGAAAAAGAAATGATGGACTTAAGCCCTAGCAAACATATAATTATAATAAAGGAGAAATGCTTGCAGAGTAGATTTTAAAATATAACCCAATTATATGCTGTTTATTTTTTTTAAGCTACAAAAATAATGATGTAGGCAAGTTGAGGGTAAAAGAATGGAAAAGTTATATCATGTATACATTAATCAAAGGAAAGCAGCTGTGCATATATTATTATCAGATAAAGTAGATTCAGAGCAAAGAAATTTATTACCAGAGACAGACAGGGACATAATATGATTTAAAAAGGATCAATCCACCAGGATGTCATAGAAATCCTAAAGATATATGTGTATTAACAAAAAAATAGAGCTGCAACATATGTGAAGAAAAACTGATAGAACTGAAAGGAAAAATAGACGAATCCACAATTATAGTTGTAGACTCTAATATGCCTCTCTCCACAATCAATACAGCAACTAAACAAAAAAATCAGCAAGGAAATGGAAGAGCCTAAAAACATGGTCAATCAACAAGATTTAATCAACATGTATAGAACACCTCCCCCAACAACAACAGAATGCACATTATTTTCAAGTTACTGTAAAACATATATCAAGATAGACCATAAAAATATCTTCGGCTATAAAATAATCTTCGACACATTTTTAAAAATTGAAACCATACAGAGTGTGTTCTTTGACTACAAGAGTCAAACTAGAAATCGATAACGTAAATATAACAAGAAAATTTCCAAACACTTTGAAACTAAATAATATACTTCTAAATAAACCAAAGATCCAAGAGAAAATCTCTAGCAAAATTTTTTAAAAATTCATTGAATTGGAAAATCAAAATTTGTGAGACACAGAGGAAGCAGTGCTAAGAGAAAAAAATTAACACTAAATACATACACTAGAAAGAGGAAAAGTCTCAAAACAATGTAAGTCTCCACCTCAAGAACCCAGAGGGGGAAAAATACCCCACAACACGGCTTCCCTGGTGGTGCAGTGGTTGAGAATCTGCCTGCCAATGCAGGGGACACGGGTTCGTGCCCTGGGCTGGGAAGATCCCACATGCCGCGGAGCAACTAGGCCCGTGAGCCACAACTACTGAGCCTGCGCGTCTGGAGCCTGTGCCCCGCAACAAGAGAGGCCGCGATAGTGAAAGGCCCGTACACGGCGATGAAGAGTGGCCCCCGCACCGCGATGAGGAGTGGCCCCTGCTTGCTGCAACTAGAGAAAGTCCTTGCACGAAATGAAGACCCAACAAAGCCAAAAATAAATAAATAATCCTTTAAAAAAAAACCCACAACAATCAACAGGAAGGAAACAACAAAGAAAATAACAGAAATAAATAACATTGCATACAGAAAAGCAGATAATCAATGAAACCAAGATCTGGTTCTTTGAGAGGATCAATAAAACTGACAAATCTCTAGCAACACTGACAAAAATGAAAAGACACAAATTACCAATGTCAGGAATAAAACCGAAGATATCACTACAGACCCTGTCAACTTCAAAAGGATAAAAAGGGAATAATATAAGTAACTCTACAAAACATCATTTGACAACTTCGGTGTAATGGATCAATTCCTCAAAAAGCAAAAATTATTACAGTTCATCCAATATGAAACATAATTTTAATGGACAATTAATGAAATTGAATTTTTTTCTTTTTTTCTGGCTGCCTTGTGTCTTTGTTGCTGTTGCAGCAACGAAGCCTTCGTTGCAGGCTTTCTCTAGTTGCGGCAAGCGGGGGCTACTTTTCGTTGCAGTGCGCGGGCTTCTCATTGCGGTGACTTCTCTTGTTGCAGAGCATGGGCTCTAGGTGCGCGGGCTTCAGTAGTTGTGGCACGTGGCCTCAGTACTGTGGCTTGCAGGCTCTAGAGCACAGGCTCAGTAGTTGTGGCACACGGGCTTAGTTGCCCCATGGCATGTGGGAACTTCCCGGACCAGGGCTCGAACTTGTGCCCCCTGCACTGACAGGCAGATTCTTAACCACTGCATCACCAGGGAAGTCCTGAAATTGATTTTTTAATTTAACTATCACCCCCCAAAAATGCAGACCCAGAAGATTTCACTGATGAATTCTATCAAATATTTAAGATGAATTAATACCCATTGTACACAATCACTCCCAGAAAACAGTACTAATTAATTTTATGAAGCTACTGTTACCTGATACCAAGACAAAACAGAGACAGAACCAAAACCAAAACCCAAAAACAAAAGCCTACAGGTATATTTATCCCTTAAAGATAGATACAAAATCCTTAAAAATATATTAGTATATAAAATTCAGCAAAGTATTGAAAGAATTATACTATTACGAGTGAGGTTTTTCCTGGGATTTAAGGATAGATCAGTATTTGAAAATTAATCAATGCAATCTACCATATTAAATAGTTAAAGGGGAAAAAAAATCATGCACTCATATGAGTCAAGGCAGAAAAAGCATTTGGTTAAATTCAACACCCACGACAAAAAAACTCAGGAAGGAGATTGGCCAAGATGGTAGAAAGACCCTAGCTCACCTTCTTCCAGGAACACACCACAATTGAGGCAGGAAGACAAGAGCACAACCATTTTGGAAAAGGGGAATGGCCTTGGGCAAAACAGGCCTTGCAAGCTAAAGAGCAAAGGCCTTGAGGGCCTGAGTCCCAGAGACAAAAACCATGCTTGCAGGAATAAAAGATTAACTTTATCTCTGCTACACTAACAAGTATACTTAGTTGCCAAGAGACAGGTTCAACTATAAATTTTAACCTTATCTATTCCTGTGCTTTCTTGCAGAAAATTTTCATGCATTTCTTTCTGCTCATAGAAACGCTCCCTATTCCTGACAGGCACCACGGAGCCACCTGCTGCTAATCACAGGTGTGAGGATTTAGGGAAATTATCAGTGATCATGACACAAACCCTCCCCCTCTAGTTATAAAAGCAACTCGCCCCTTCTACTTGGGGAGCTGGTACTTTTTTTTTCTGCCTTCTCTTTTGTGCATCTGCTATCTCTTTTAGTAAAAAGCTTTGCTTGCCTAAGAGTCTTGTGGAAGTGATATTTATTTCTACGATGTTGCTCTCCAAGAATCTGGAAAGGGCCCCGTAACATACCCACAACTATCTGCAAGACAGACATCAATGAAAAAGACCAGAATCTACCAGAAAAGATCTTTTATAACTAAAGACACAAAGGACCCACAATGAGACCAGCAGGAAGGGTGGACTCCAGATATAATCAAGTCCCATATCCCCAGGCGGGCAACCCACACACTGGAGAATAATTATAGTGCAGAGGTTCTCCCACAGGAATGAGAATTCTGAGCCCCACGTTGGGCTCCCCAGTCTGGGAGTCCTGCACCGTGAAGACAAGCCCCCAGAGCATTTGGCTTTGAAGGCCAGCGGGGCTTAACGTTGGGAGCCCCACAGGGGCCAGCGTGGGGGGGGATAAGGGGGTGTAAATAGAGACTTCACTCTTAAAGGGCGCACACAAAACCTCACGTGCACCAGGACCCAGGACAAAAGCAGTAAGTTGATAGGCGCCTGGGCTGGACCTACCTGCTGGTCCAGAAGAGTCTCCCAGTTGAAAGAGGGGGTGGCTCACGCTGGAGAGAAAGACGCTGGCGGCAGCCATACTTCGGAACTTTCTTCCGCGTGAAAGCCGGTACTGGCTGCGCTTTCGTGGGCTCCTCCCTTCAGCTCATTAGCGCTAAAACCTGGCGCCACCGAACAGCCTGTGCCGGGACACCTCAGGCCAAACAACTAACGGGGCAGGGACACAACCCTAGCCATCAGCTGACGGGCTGCCTAAAGACTTTCTGGCCTGGTCACCTTGGGACACGCCCCTAGATACAGCCCAGCCAGTATACTAGAGGGCCAAGGGTCAGCTCCGCCCACCAGTGGGCGGGCAACAGCCCCAAAGTTTTCTGGATCCTGACTCCACCCACCTGTGAGCCAGCACTAGCCCCGGGGCTCTCAGGTGTTCGCAGTCAGACCCCTCACGACCAGGCTCCACTAACCAGCAGCCGGCAGCATCCCCACAAGGTAAGACCTAGCAACCAACCGGACTAGGGGCCACCCAAGCCTACCAGACCACCCGCATAGTCAGCCTGTCACAACAGAAGGCCGCCCTCAGCCCTCTTAGGGGGAATCCCTAGAGCATATAGCTCGGGTGACGAGAGTGAATGGGCTGCTAGGACGCATAGGACATCTCCTACAGAAGGCCACTTCTTCAAAGTCAAGAAACATAACTAACCCATCACATACATAAAAATACAAAAACACTCAGGAAAACAGGGATAGAAACTTTTCCCACTTGATAAAGAACATCTACCAAAAAAAATCTACACCTAACATTATACTTAATGGTCAAAAAACCAGGAACAAAGAAAGAATGCCCATACAGATGGTAGTTTCTTATAAAACCAAAATGTAGCGATCACAGCGACTGCAAGCCAGCAATTGCATTCCTGGATTTTTATCCCATAAAAATGAATACTTAGGTTCACATTAAAATCTGTACATGTGTGTCTGTATAGCAGGTTTATTTGTAACAGGCAAAAACTGTGAGCATTCAGATGTCCTTTAATGGGTGAATAGTTAAAATAACAGTGGTATATCCATTGCTGAGTCATGAACTCAGCAATAAAATGTATCAAATATTAATACACAAAACAACTTGGAAGAATCTCTAGAGAATTATGCTGAGTGATGAAAGCCAATCCCCCAAAGTTACATACGGCATTATTCCACATATGTAACATTCTTGAAATGACAAAATTGTGGAAATGGAGAAAAGATTAGTGGTTGCCAGGAGCTAAGAAGAGGCATAGGAAAGTGGATGTGGCTAGCCATCAGCTGACAGGCTGCCTAAAGACTTTCTGGCCTGGCCACCTTGGGACACGCCCCTAGATACAGCCCAGCCTACCAGCTACCAATAGCTGTGGCTATTGTTCTCTTCAAGAAGAATACGAAGAGTCCTGCGATGGTGAAAATGTGTTCTATTTTGGCTGTACTGATGTCCGTATCCTAGGTGTGATGCTGTACTATAGTTTTGCAACATGTCACCATTAGAGGAAACTGACTAAAGGGTCATTGGATCTCTTTGTATTATTTCTAACAACTACATAGTCTATAATTGTATCAAAAAAATTTTAAGTTTAATTTTAAAAATGTTGAGAGGGGAGAGGAGGCATGTTCATGCATTTCTTTTTTTTTTAACATCTTTATTGGAGTATAATTGCTTTACAATGGTGTGTTAGTTTCTGCTTTATAACAAAGTGAATCAGTTATACATATACATATGTTCCCATATCTCTTCCCTCTTGCATCTCCCTCCCTCCCACCCTCCCTATCCCACCCCTCTAGGTGGTCACAAACCATGCATTTCTAAAATGTGAACAGTTTCTGGGGAAAATGAAGATTGAATTGGTCAGATGGTCCTAGTAGAATTTTCAGGTCTCCTTGAGACTGGTGATCATGAATTTATAAGGACAGCGATCTGCTCTGCTGTGCAGCTTACGTCACCTGTGCTCCACTGTCTGGGTGTAGGAATAGAGAAAATAGGTGGTTGGGTTTATTCAGGGTACAGGTGTCACTGAACAGGTGCAACAGTAATAGGAAATGAAGGGTAATGTTTCTCAAATCCATCTCTGTCCTTTCCATCCTCCCCTGCTGCTGCCTCAGCTCAGAATCCTGTTCTCACTCTCTGAGCTATGGCCAGCACCTCCTCAGGATCCTGCTACCTTTTGTTCCCATCCTACCACTTCATCCACTGCTAGAGAGAGCCTTAGGAAAAAGTCAGCACCCCCAGGTGACTTGACTTGACTTGACTTTTAACTGCTTAAGTTCCCTGGAGGCTCCTCATTACCTGGGAGGCACTTTATCAGAAGTTCAAACTGCTTTGGCCCTTCAGAGCTTATCCCTGACTTCCTCTTCCAGGCCCCCCACCAGTTCCCAATTCCCAGCCACAAAGAACTCAGCATCCCCACATCCATGATAGCTAGAGTGACCACATAATTTACCCCTCTAACTGAAGTGTATTAGTAACTCTGTTAGAACAATAAGCATAAACCGAGACAGTGTCTGGCAGATGAGGATGTCAGGTCGTCCTCATTTTAGTCTTACCACAGTATACTTTGATATCTCCGTAGGAATTTCTATGCATCTCTCCATCCCCAGAAGAACATGGTGCCCTGCACGTTCTTCTGTTTGGTAAATATTTACCACCTCTCCTGGCCCTTGTCAAAAATATATGTAGAATTAAAATAATACAAGGTGGGAAATAAAATAATAAATTGAATTAAAGTGTTTTAAGGTGCTTTGTCTTGGACATGGTAAAAATACATATTTATATCTTTAGGGTAATTCCTTTAAGAATATAGAGGATATAAAAATGTATAACCAACATGCTAGCAGAGACAAAGATATTGAATGACAAAGCATTATTTTGACTACAAAGTAGGCCAAAAAAGAAGATAATTAACATAGAACAAGAGGGACAAATAGAAAAATAAATAAATAAATAAGATTGTACATCTAACCCAAATGAATCGGCACGTACATTGAATGCAAATGGACTAATTACTGCAATTAAAGATTTTAAGAAATATACCAAATTAAACACAGACCTCCCCCCCACACACACACATTTACACAGAACTTTAATCTGCTTACAGATGTCACACCTTAAATATAAGCACACAGAAAAGTTGAAAGTAAGGAATGGAGAGGTGTCAATTTTCCCCAGATTTATTTCTGGATTCAATGCAGTTGAATCAATGCAGCGTGTACCTGGCCTAGACTCTGTGGGTAGGAATAACCCTGTTAGCCCAGGCTAGCCACGTCCACAGCAGGGGTGCAAAAGCAGATACTCACCAACACACCTGAGGCCACTGGAGAGGAAGCAGCAGATGCAGAAGCTGAGGGACCTTGTGGGGCTGGCTCCCCCATACCTTGGGACAGAGAAGGCCAGCACAGGTCCAGTGGCTGAGAGACAGCGGGTGTGCTCCCTACCGAGGGAGAGCCAGCTGTGCTGGCAGGAACGTGTGCTCAAGACTGAGACAGATGAGGAAATAGGCATCCCAGCACTATCACTTACCAGCTTGGGGACCATGCCTTTTTGAGTCTCACCTTCCCTTTCCACAAATTTTGGATAATAATTTTTACTTCGCAGCACTGATCTGAGAATGAAAAGGCATTTGTATGCAAAGGGTAGAGTACAGTCCCTGGAACACTATAGAGGCAGACCTCGTTTTATTGTATTTCACTTAACTTTATTGTACTGTGCAGATATTGCATTGGCTATAAATTAAAAGTTTGTGGCATCCCTGTGTCAAACACGTCTGTTGGCACCATTTTCCCAACAGCACTTGCTTACTTCACGTCTCTGTGTCACATTTTGGTAATTCTCACAATATTTCAAATTTTGTCATCATTATTGTATTTGTTAGAGTGACCTGTGATCAGTGATCTTTGATGTCACTATTGCACTTTGATGTTATGACTCCCTGAAGGCTCAGATGATGGTTAGCATTTTTTAGCAATAAAGTATTTTTAATTAAGGTATGTACATTGTTTTCTTAGACATAATGCTATTGCACATTTAGTAGACTACAATATAGTGTAAACATAACTTTTATATGCAATGGGAAATTCGTGTGACTTGTTTTATTGTGATATTCACTTTATTGCAGTGGTCTGGAACCAAACCTGCAGTATCTCTGAGGTCTGCCTATACCTCATGTCTATTCTTATATGGAAACAATTAGATGCCTTGGAGAATGCTTGAGATTTCTTTGCATAGTTCAAGGATTTGGGTTGAAAATCCGAAGGATTTCAGAATAATGGTTTGGTTACAGTTCACTGCACACTGGGCCACCTGGCCAGAGAGAAGCCACTTTGCAGGAAATGCGTCTCCCTCCACAGCGGCTGATTTCCGAACACCACTTGGCTGATGGTTGCATTGAGACTGCGCACTGGGCAGAAAAGCTCTGAAATAGCCTCTTTCTTCCCTGGACTCTGTTTCCTAGATCTGAGGAGCAGGACCTGCTTTCATCACCTAAGTGCATTGCTGTGTGCTTTTAAACTCTATATGCCTGCGCCTGCAATGGTGAGTGTGCGTGCGTGGACCTCAGTGTGCCTGTGTACCCTTATTGTGTTTGTTGGTAAGTCTCAGTGTGTTGGTGGCTATTTTGTTTCCCTCTGAGCTTGGATACCTGGTTGTCCCTAACAACTGTATGCTTGAATCTGCCAGCAACTGAGCCCTCCCAGAGACACATTTGACTGATCACCCTGGTGCTCCCTCTTCCAGATCCTGGCCATTGACCATTGCAAATTTCTGTAGCAGGAATTTTATTTTTCTTGCTGTGGAGAGACCCTCTCCTTTCTCTGGAGCTCAGCACCCAATATCAAGCATTTGCTAGAGGGAGGGTCTGATATCACTGACAATTGTCCCTTCCTCCCTTGTAGGAGGTGACTATTAGCTCACCTGATTTATCTGGAACGTGTGCACTTCTCTCATAAATAATCCCTCTGACTATATACCAATGGGAGGGAAAAAAAAGACAATAATTAAAGTTATTGGCACAGGAAATTGTTACCTATCTGAAGTTTCCTGGTATGAAGGGTAAGAGTAATAAGGATCAAGCATAATTTCATTTATTAAAAGCAACTAATGGTATGAAATAAAATAATATTTTAGATGTAAAACATGTCACATTAGGAACAGAGATTCTCTTTTATTGTGTTCATAACCAGGGAAGGTCAGTCAAAATATTTTGAAATTTTATCTAATCTTGTGTTGCCAAAGCTAGGAGAGCAAAACAAAGCTTTTGTTAAGACATAGATGCTAATTCATGAGCACTCACCTGTGGGAGTGAAAGGTGAGTTTCTCTAGAAAGTTTCCTGCAATGAAGGCAGAGGCCTGTGAGTAAGTAACCCCTTAGTCTTGGAAGCATATTGTCACATAGAGACCCAGGTTTTCCATGGGACCTTGCCCACCCCTATGATGACAAAATGAGAAGGCACAGACCAGAGGAACGGAATATTCCTTCCATGTGATCGTGGCCTTTAGGGTCAGTGGTCTTTTCTTCCTTTATGTGTCCTTTGTCTTCTTTCAGCGCTTGAAAAGACAAGATTAAGTATGGAATTCATTTCGCCTTGGCACGATTTAGAAGGATCTGGAATTTAGGAACTGGGCAGCTTTTTCTTAAGAAAATAGAACACTTTGGGATTCCTGTCCAGATCCATCTGTCTGTCCAGATGACCTGGGAATGCCTGAGGGTTCTCTGCCTCCCTGCCCCCAGCCTTTGGAGCCTGCACCCAACACTGGAGAAGCCTCTCATTGGTGCGGGGACAAAAGGGCAAGGGCCAGACAGGCTCCTTTCAGTGCCTAAAAGTTGAAAACTTGATCATGAAGACCAAACTCCTTAGGTCAGTCCTCTTTGGCCCAAGGCTGGCAGTGGAGCTGTTTCTCCTGCAAAGGCATAAAAGTCAGAGGGGAACCTTGTGATGCAAAAGATAGGTCTGGAGAGCATATGAATCTGGAGGTCCAGGGCCCAGGCTGGTGATCCTGGGGCCGTAGAGATGACTGGGCATATGGATGTTCACTGGAAAATGGTACCCACAGACCCTCTGAGGGCCAAATATTGAGAAGGCAAGCTGTGGGTCCTCAAAGAATGACGGACCCTTAGCCCGAAGGCCAAAGCACAAGGAAGCAACTTCTCCAAAGTCAGAGTGGATGTAGAGATGAGAGAAGAAACAAAGCCACCCAACTCTTAAAAGGATGTTCATTCCACAAGGCCATGGGAACACTTCCCTATGGAGTGTGGCCCAATTTTCTCCAAGGAGTTTTCCAAGAAGTCACATATCACAGGAAGCTGTTAGGTTAACCAAAGATTAGGATGACTTCTCAGCCTGCTCTCACATTGCTCCCCAGTCGGTGTGAGGGTGCTCTGTATACACACTGGGTGAGGAGGGCATGCCTCCACCCCTAGGCGTGTCTGAGGCCCACTTGGCCTACGAAGTTTCACTCACAACAGTCCACGCCAATGGGACAGAATCCAGCTGCTGCCCAGGAACAAGCAGATAGCATTCTTCCCCCACAGAAGAAGAGGATAGGGAGCAAAGTCAAGTTTTATTATTAAACAACTTTAATCCAAATGCTGATTATTATTTGCAGTGTCTGAAGGCACAAAATATACCTAAAATGTATGGAATAGTCTAAACAGAGTTATAAATCCAAAGAGCAAAGCGTGAAAAAAAGATACATTCTGAGCTGACACAGAAATCTGAGTTGGGAAGAATTTTTTTCTAGAGAATTTGCTTGAATATCAATCATTTCCCCTCATGCCAAGAATAGGAAATTTTAAAAAATAACATAAACATGGTGAAGAATAACACCATGAGGTGTTAATATTTTTTTATCAGCAAAATACCTTTCCCTCAAAGATCCACTTGCTCTCATCCTCTCTCTCTCCCTCTCTCTCTCTCTCTCTCTCTCTCTCTCTCTCTCTCTCTCTCTCTCACACACACACACACACACACACACACACACACACACAATCTCTCACCTCTCCCTGACACCCATTCAAAGCAAACTGTCTAAGAAGATACCCATGGTATATCCCAGAAGACAGATCATTTCAGGGAGAAAAACAAACAAAAAAAACCCCGAAAAAAAACAGACTTGGGTGTGAGATAAGGCAGTGAGACCAGAATTTGATTAAAAAAATAGAGAAATACATAGGAAAACTTGACCATCCAGGGCAGGACCCCTCAAAGTGCTGATGGAAAGAAAATGAAGCCCGTCCTCCCTCAGGGTAACCATTGCCCACCTAAGCTTCCCCATCTACATGCACCCAGGTCTGGGCTCTACACGCTGTGACTGGAGAAATGTCAATGGATCTCCTTGGTAGCATGAATATCAGGCCATTCTCAGAATCCACAGATAAATAACATAATTGTAAACACTCTCCTCCCCAGAGTGTTTTTAGCTGACTGTGTGATGCAGCCACTCCTTACTGCTCAATCATGTCACATAGGACTTTGGGAAAGAAATCAATCCCAAGCTAGTTATCACCCTCATAACTACATCTCTGGAGTAATTCCACAGTGCTAGAGGAGAGGCAATCAATAGGACTTTGTATTTCTCCACGGCCACAGATCCAAGCTCTTAGCCCCCTGATTGCTGCTGGGAGAGGGAGCCCCACCCTTTCTGGTGCCAGATGTAGGCTGCATTCACCACATTCTGGCAGTTTAGGAAAGCAGAATCACCTTCGTCTTCAGAAGAAGGGCTTGAAGGTACAGCTCACAGTACTCGAATTACTCTGCCCCTAGTGTTTTGCTTTGATTTTGTTTTTTCCCTCTCTCGTCCTATAGTTTAACTGCCCCAAAAAGGGCAGTGGAGGGAGGCGGGGCTGTCAGGTTGTCTTCGGCTTAAGAAACAGTTTCCTAGCAGGTTCACCAGCTCAAGGATAGGCCTGTGGATCTCAGAGACTATATGATGCCATCAGCCAGGAGGGCCCCTGCTATGGGCTACATCCCAGCTTGAGGGTTTCTGGTCTGGAGAAGGTGGCAAAGCAGGGTATGAGGGCTCATGCTGGGCTCCGGCCCTGTTTGGCAGACTGCCTGCAGTGTTTAAGACCCAGAGACATTCTTTTACTTTTGGGGCTACTTCCCTGGGGGCTGGGAATTACTTGTCTCCACATCACACAAAGTTATGCTGTTCTTTCTCTCAGAGCTAAGGCTTCCTCTTACCTGAACCAACATGATCCCTTTGATCTACTCTGGGCACTCCCATCACCTACAGCACTAGTCTGCTCACCTGGGGTACCTCCCTCCACTCCTCCAGCAGGATCCTTTTACCTGAAACCACGGGTCTCACATCCAAGGGAATATCCTCCCCCTCCCTGGCTTCTCATCCTCCCACCTCACCTGATCCACACATCACACCCCACATCTCCCTATCCCCACAGACAAGGCCAAGCCCACCTCTGCCCAGTCTCCAGAGGAAATGATGGGACCTACCCTCCTTCTCCCAGATTCCATCACTTGTTGATTCTTCCAATTAGGAAAAGAAAGTAAAAAACAAGGCCAACAGGATAAGCCTAGAGCATGTCGGCCTCAGAGCCCTCAGAGTCGGCTGCATTGGCCTGGTGCTTCTGTTGGGTCCACAGCACACTGTGACATGCAGTAGAGTGACCAAACAGGACTGTCCTGTGTCCCGGGAGCCTCCTCAGTCCCAGGCTGACTGGCACAGTTGATCACCCTACAGCACAGGGACCCAGGGGTCGGACCAGCGCTGACTTGAGGCTCACCCTTTATCGACCCGAGAGGACTAAGGGGAACCAAGGGCCAGGAGCGGAGGAACATGGCAGGAAACCATGGGACAGGGCAGCAAGCAGCAATTGGGGCTCCTCTAAAGGGACCGGCTGCTTACCTTCCTCTCTCCGCCAGCAGGGGACATCCTTATCTGATCGCCCCTCCTGCCCTCGCCCTCAGAAAGGCCCAGGAACAGGGGGCTTCTTTGGCACTTCAGAAGGATCACAAGTAATTTGCCTTTTTATTCATATAGAACAAAATTTACAAAGTCATTCATACAGTTTTTGTGTTTTTTTTTTTTTACTGACTTCGAAAATTGGGAATATTCAAAATACACTTTTACCCCACTCCATTCTGTCATTATTTACACATATATACAAGAAAAATGAAAGAGTCTCTGTGTGTGTGTGCACGTGTGTGTGTGGCTCGTGGTGTTGTTTTCTGGTATTAAAAAGCTCTGCTGGTCGGGTGGGTGGATGGGTGGGCAGGAGGGCAGGCGGCGCGATCAGATGGAGGTGCCGTGGGAGGTGTCCAAGGCCTCCGGAAGGACGCCTCCAGGCACGGGCTGGAAGGACATGGGGATGGGGGTCTTCACGGGGCTCTGGCGGAACAGCCCCCCGTTGGGCGACCTGTGTTTGCACTGCATGGAGGGCATGGTGGCCGAACTGCTCAGTGGCAGAGGCAGGCTGCTGCTGGGCCCTGACGAGAGTGTCCGGCTAGTGCCATGGCTGCTTTGCTCCGGCAAGAAGGTGCTGACCGAGAGCTGCGTGTTCTGATACTCCCGCGCTGGCTCCAAGGCCTGGCTGGGAGCCAGGCCCCCCATCTCCAGGGCCGAGAGCTCAATGGACGCTGGGGAAATCTGCTTGTGAGCAATGTCTTCATCCATTAGACTGTTCATGCGCCGATGGACCTGCTCCAGATTCACTTCTTTGTCCTGCAGGGAAAGCACAGGAGGGTCAGGCCAAGCCCTAACAGGAGCCCCGACTGGCTTTCTGAAAACTCTGGGAGGCTGGAGACCCCAGGCCTGTTCAGCCTGCTGGGCACTGGGTGAGCATGCCCCCATTTCTCCCACCTCCCCTCAACTGCATGGCCAGCCCTGTTACCTGGGGTACCAGTAGCCTGGGACACTGCCCCCAGGTAGCAAAGACCCAGCAAGCAGGACTTGGCAGCATCTGCCACCTGCCCCCAACCCCCGCCCGCGCTCTGCTTAGAACGACTGTCACACCCAGAGGCAAGCCTTGGGAGAAGATGCTTTGAACAACTGGCGGAAACAGCAGGAGTCCCATGGGGATAACAGGGAATGGTCCTTGAGCTCCTAACGTGCCCCATGGATTTGCCATTTAGTGCTCATAATGCTCAAAAGACCTGGTGGGATCAATCCCACCTTACGCAAAAGGAGGCTTGGGTTCAGGAAGGTCAATGGCCTCCCAGATTCATAACCCCAGTGAGCGGCACAGGCAGCACGGGAAGCCCGGAGCATTCAAAATCTCCGGAGATGCCAGGAAGCGGGCACGTCCCCGTCTGGAGTCTCATGGCGCCGGGGTCCTGGAGGATGGGGGCTGGGATGGTGAGGGAAGAGACTTCCCAGGGGTCAGCTGACTTTTCTGGTATCATGAGGGTTTGAGGCTGCCGAGATCTGTGACCCTCACACACCTGACTCTTTCTCCACATGGTGCACGGCGTCAAGGAAGTTGTTTTGTTTGTTCAGTTATCTATTTGCTTAAGAGAAGAAGCAGAACAAATATCACTGATATTTTGTCTACAGTGTCAGAATAAATCAAAGAGGCCAAACTACTTGAAAGCTCCTTAAAGAAAAAGACCATGTAATCTACTTCCTCAGTTTCTCCCCAGTGACCTGGGGTACAAAACCAGGTGTCCATGGAAGAGCCATGCCAGCCCCTCGGTGAGGTGTTGGAAGCTGCAGTCCTATTTTCAGGAGCATTAGTGCGGATGTGCCAGGCAAGGTTATCCCCACTGCCTGTGCTTCCCTGTTGTCAAACTGCATGAGCAATACCAAGTCAAAGCTCTGCTCCAAGACACAGCATCACAGGCTGTCTAATGTCAACATCCATAGAGCAGAGAGAGAAACCTGCCTCCTGCCCACCTTGTAGGGTTGTTAGAAATACCACGAAATGTAAAAGCCCTGAATGTACTTTCAAAAGTAAAAAGGAGACACACAAATCCAAGGGCAATTCCAGTGGCTGCTTTGGGCTCCTCTAAGGCTAGTGGGAGAGGATATTCCCCAGGAAGAGGCAACCCTAAATAACTGGCATGAGCTCCCCTCTCATAGGAGAGTACATGGGGTTGGTTAAGTTTCATCCCATTAAGTCTCATTCCAGCCTACCTCAGGCAAGGAAGCTGTCTCTGCAGACCACTCCATGCTCCCTATCACCCTGGCGTGGAGAAGGCAGGACCACTGCTCTCTCCACAACTTTGTTGAGTTCATGACTAGCACACAGGGCTTGGCTTCTGGCGGGACACCTGCTATCTTCCCCAGAACCTTTCCCAGAACAAGAAGACTGACAATACCCATACAACAATGAGGAACTCATTCGAGGCCAAGAGGAAACCTGAGGATAAGAAATCCAACTGGTCTGAGGGTGGAAGGCACTATGAGAAGTGGGTCATGTCATAATGGAAGCCACATCAGAAATCGTTGACATGGCCCCACGGGCAGAGCCAAGATTCCAGTGATCTGAAGCCGAAGCTCAGCAGAGCTCAGCTCACCATTGCTGGGAGACTAGCTCCAAGTTAGGGACGCCTCTGGGTGGCAAGTATGATGGGTGAAATTGGGGCAAGTGGCTAGAGAGTACCAGGCCTTTACTTAGACTAAACACGGTGCATACAATGTCTTCCACTGACTCCTTCAACAGTCTGTAAAATGTTTAGCAAACGAAATCCAAGTTCTCTTCTTAATTAAGTTACAGCATGGTTGATCCAGCTCTGTGCAACCTTGCTCTTTTCCGTGTATCATTTCTATGCTTTGTTTCTATTCTTGAATATTAAACTATTTTTAATAGTTGTTAAAGTGTTATATCAGGCACTGGCTGTTTTACTGCTATCAAGCATCAATTCTCCCTTCCCAAGAAGACCATGATTTATCTTCCTTGGGGGAATCACTTTTTCCCCACTAGATAACAGTTTGGCAGTACCCTGCCTACCTGTAGCCAAAAGGCAGGACCGTGACCCAGGTAAGGACAAGAGAAATGGATCTGAATCCTGAACAAAGAGATAAAGAGACAGAAGATGGTTGACGGCCCATCCATGACAGCGGTAGTGCTTCAAGAAACTTTCTACTCTATGACCACCTCCTGGATTTTGCCTCCCAGCCCTCCAAACAAGCCTTGACTTCTGCCCATCACCGAGCATGCTTCTCCAGCCTTCTCATGGCTGCTGATAAGCTTCTGATGCCCTGTTTCATGTGTGTCAGCCAAAGTCAGTGCCACAGCTGTGTTGGTAAATATTTGTATCTATGGGCTATTTTCATTTCAAAATACATGAAGGGCAGAAGACAGGTACCAGAAAGCCTGGAAGCTGGAGAAATTGAAGGAGAATTTCAGACACTTTTGAAGCTTAATAATATAAACTTCCCTTCTCTTTGCAGCCAGCCAAGCTCAAAGAATGGATGAGCCAAGGGCTGGCAGAGCCTTTAGCCTAAAGGAAAACTGATGACCAAGTGAGTGGTCCTGGGATCACTGGAAGAACTAGTTAGTTGTATAATCTTGCCTTTTTCTCCTTTCTATTTTCTTCTCAGGGCTGTAAGAATCCTTTTGAGGACAGAAATAAGTAGTTTAAGAGTAGACTAATTTGGAGTATGAAGCGAGTGTCTTGGTCTCAGCTGTGTTCACTCTAGATTCTGTCAGTTAAAGGAGAGGGCTTGGCCCCCTTTCTTATAGTCAATGGAACACTTGGCCAGGACAAGTGTTCAGATGCTCCCCATGTTTTGGGGGTCGACAGGTAGAGAATGAGAACTTCCTGTCAAAGAAGGCCAGAGGGAGACAGAGAGTTGAGAGTGGGAGCAAAGTGAAAGGAGCCCTCTTACCTAAAGCCAGGGAAACAGACATAAGGAAAGCTTTGTGGGAAGACCAACCAACCAAAATCTTCTGGAGAAATGGGAGCAAAAGAGGTCACCCTTTTGAGGAAATCCTTCACCAGTGAAGGACAAGGGACAGGAGGTTTGGGGGCAGTATTATAAAAGTGATAGGTCACAGGCATAATTATATAATAATCTAGCATAATTATCACAGCTCTGAGGGGTTGACCAGGTAGTACCAAAGCATCTAGAATAAAGACCAGCCCAGAGTGTGGATGTGGAGACAATCCGATACACTAGAGTGCAGATTTTTGGAGGAAAAACTTGAATACATAGCATTTATTTTGTGTTTTTTTTAACGTCTTTTTTTCCACTTATTATTAGCACTTGACATGAGGTGGAGAAGGAGGAGGATGAAATTTGGAGCCAAAGGTTGAGATGTGAGTTTGGCTTCTGCTAAGACACACAATCTATCTGGGCCTCCATTCTCTCCCCTATAACAGGGCAGTTGTACTAAAATCTGCCTCCTAGGAGCCGGGTAAAGATCAGGGAAGATGGTGAATATAAAAGCAAATGTTGTGATAATTGTACAAATATTTAACAACGTTAATAATATTTGCTGCAATTGATAAGATTGAAAAATATTTCCCTAATCTTGCATACCTGACTCCTGAGGCCTTTCTAAGATGGGTTGCTTTTTTTAATTTTTATTGTATCATTCCCTATGTCATTTAAAAAAAATTTTATTGTAATTTTTTATACAGCAGGCTCTTATTAGTTAACTATTTTATACATATTAGTGTATAAATGTCAATCCCAATCTCCCAATTCATCACACCACCACCCCACAGCCACTTTACCCCCTTGGTGTCCATACGTTTGTTCCCTACATCTGTGTCTCTATTTCTGCCTTGCAAACCAGTTCATTGGTAGCATTTTTCTAGATTCCACATATATGAGTTAATATACAATATTTATTTTTCTCTTTCTGACTTACCTCACTCTGTATGACAGTCTCTAGGTCCATCCACGTCTCTACAAATGACCCAATTTCGTTCCTTTTTAGGCTAAGTAATATTCCATTGTATATATGTACCACATTTTCTTTATCTATTCGTCTGTCGATGGACATTCAGGTTGCTTCCATGACCTGACTATTGTAAATAGTGCTGCAATGAACATTGGGGTGCATGTGTCTTTTTGAATTATGGTTTTCTCTGGGTATATGCCAGGTAGTGGGATTGCTGGGTCGTATGGTAGTTCTATTTTTAGTTTTTTAAGGAACCTCCATACTCTTCTCCATAGTGGCTGTATCAATTTACATTCCCACCAACAGTGGGAGAGGGTTCCCTTTTCTCCACACCTTCTCCAGCATTTGTTGTTTGCAGATTTTCTGATGATGCCCATTCTAACTGGTGTGAGGTGATACCTCATTGTAGTTTTGATTTGCATTTCTCTAATGATTAATGATGTTGAGCATTCTTTCATGTGTTTGTTGGCAGTCTGTATATCTTCTTTGGAGAAATGTCTATTTAGGTCTTCTTCCCATTTTTGGATTGGGTTGTTTGCTTTTTTAATATTGAGCTGCATGAGCTGTTTATATATTTTGGAGATTAGTTGTTTGTCCATTGATTCGTTTGCAAATAGTTTTTCCCATTCTGAGGGTTGTCTTTTTGTCTTGTTTGTAGTTTCCTTTGCTTTGCAAAAGCTTTTAAGTTTCAGTAGGTCCCATTTGTTTATTTTTGTTTTTATTTCCATTCCTCTAGGAAGTGGATCAAAAAAGATCTTGCTGTGATTTATGTCAAAGAGTGTTCTTCCTAAGTTTTCCTCTAAGAGTTTTATAGTGTCCAGTCTTACATTTAGGTCTCTAATCCATTTTGAGTTTATTTTTGTGTATGGTGTTAGGGAGTGTTCTAATTTCATTCTTTTACATGTAGCTGTCCAGTTTTCCCAGCACCACTTATTGAAGAGGCTGTCTTTTCTCCATTGTATATCCTTGCCTCCTTTGTCATACATGAGTTGACCATAGGTGCGTGGGTTTATCTCTGGGATTTCTATCCTGTTCCATTGATCTATATTTCTATTTTTGTGCCAGTACCATATTGTCTTGATTACTGTAGCTTTGTAGTATAGTCTGAAGTCAGGGAATCTGATTCCTCCAGCTCCGTTTTTTTCCCTCAAGGCTGCTTTGGCTATTCGGGGTCTTTTGTGTCTCCATACAAATTTTAAGATTTTTTGTTCTAGTTCAGTAAAAAATGCCATTGGTAATTTGATAGGGATTGCATCGAATCTGTAGATTGCTTTGGGTAGTATAGTCATTTTCACAATATTGATTCTTCCAATTAAAGAACATGATCTATCTCTCCATCTGTTGGTATCATCTTTAATTTCTTTCATCAGTGTCTGATAGTTTTCTGCATACAGGTCTTTTGTCTCCCTACGTAGGTTTATTCCTAGGTATTTTATTTTTTTGTTGCAATGGTAGATGGGAGTGTTTCCTTAATTTCTCTTTCAGATTTTTCATCATTAGTGTATAGGAATGCAAGAGATTTCTGTGCATTAATTTTGTATCCTGCAACTTTACCAAGTTCATTGATTAGCTCTAGTAGTTTTCTGGTAGCAACTTTAGGATTCTCTATCCATAGTATCATGTCATCTGCAAACAGTGACAGTTTTACTTCTTCTTTTCCAATTTGTATTTCTTTTATTTCTTTTTCTTCTCTGACTGCCATGGCTAGGACTTCCAAAACTATGTTGAAAGATAGTGGCGAGAGTAGACATCCTTGTCTCCTTCCTGATGTTAGAAGAAATGCTTTCAGTTTTTCACCATTGACAGTGATGTTTGCTGTGGGTTTGTCATATATGGCGTTTATTATGTTGAGGTAGATTCCCTCTATGCCTACACTCTGGAGAGTTTTTATCATAAATGGGTGTTGAATTTTGTCAAAAGCTTTTTCTGCATCTATTGAGATGATCATATGGTTTTTATTCTTCAGTTTGTTAATATGGTGTATCACATTGTTTGATTTGCATATATTGAAGAATCCTTGCATCCCTGGGGTAAATCCCACTTGATGATGGTGTATAATCCTTTAATGTGCTGTTGAATTCTGTTTGCTAGTATTTTGTTGACGATTTTTGCATCTATATTCATCAGTGATAATCAGTCTGTAATTTTCTTTTATTGTAGTACCTTTATCTGGTTTTGGTATCAGGGTGATGGTGGCTTCATAGAATGAGTTTGGGAGTGTTCCTTCCCCTGAAAGTTTTTGGAAGAGTTTGAGAAGGTTGGGTGTTAGCTCTTCTCTAAATGTTTGATAGAATTCACCTGTGATGCCATCTGGTCCTGGACTTTTGTTTGTTGGAAGATTTTTAATCACAGTTTCAATTGTATTACTTGTGATTAGTCTCCTCATATTTTCTATTTCTTCCTGGTTCAGTCTTGGAAGGTTATACCTTTCTAAGAATGTGTCCATTTCTTCCAGGTTGTCCATTTTATTGGCATAGAGTTGCTTGTAGTAGTCTCTTAGGATGCTTTGTATTTCTGTGGTGTCTGTTGTAATTTCTCCGTCTTCATTTCTAATTTTATTGATTTGAGTCCTCTCCCTCTTTTTCTTGATGAGTCTGGCTAAAGGTTTACCAATTTTGTTTATCTTCTCAAAGAACCAGCTTTTAGTTTTATTGATTTTTGCTATTGTTTTGTTTCTATTTCATTTATTTCTGCTCTGATCTTTATGATTTCTTCTCTTCTGCTAACTTTGGGTTTTGTTTTTCTTTTCTAGTTCCTTTAGGTGTAAGGTTAGATTGTTTATTTGAGACTTTTCTTGTTCCTTGAGGTAGGCTTGTATTGCTATAAACTTCCCTCTTAGAACTGCTTTTGCTGCATCCCATAGGTTTTGGATCATTGTGTTTTCATTGTTATTTGTCTCTAGGTATTTTTTGATTTCCTCTTTGATTTCTTCAGTGACTTCTTGGTTATTTAGTAACGTATTGTTTAGCCTCCATTTTTCTGTGTTTTCTACATATTTTTCCCTGTAATTGATTTCTAATCTCACAGAGTTGTGGTCAGAAAAGATGCTTGATATGATTTCAATTTTCTTAAATTTACTGAGGCTTGATTTGTGACCCAAGATGTGAATCCTGGTGAATGTTCCATGTGCGCTTGAGAAGAAAGTGTAATCTGCTGTTTTTGGATGGATTGTCCTATAAATATCAATTAAATCTATCTGGTCTTTTGTGTCATTTAAAGCTTGTGTTAGGTTAATAATTTTCTGTCTGGATGTTCTGTCCAATGGTGTAAGTAAGGTGTTAGAATCCCTCACAATTACTGTGTTACTGTCAATTTCCTCTTTTATAGCTGTTATCATTTGCCTTAGGTATTGAGGTGCTCCTATTTTGGGTGCATATATATTTAAATTGTTATGTCTTCTTCTTGGATTGATCCTTTTATCATTATGTAGTGTCCTTTCTTGTCTCTTGTAACATTCTTTATTTTAAAGTCTATTTTATCTGATATGAGTATTGCTACTCCAGCTTTCTTTTGATTTCCATTTTCATGGAATATCTTTTTCCATTCCTTCACTTTCAGTCTGAATGTGTCCCTAGGTCTGAAGTGGGTCTCTTGTAGACAGCCTACAGACAGGTCTTGTTTTTGTATCCATTCAACAACCCTGTGTCTTTTGGTTGGAGCATTTAATCCATTCACATTTAAGGTGATTATCGATATGCATGTTCCTATTACCATTTTCTAATTGTTTTGGGTTTGTTTTTGCAGGTCCTTTTCTTCTCCTGTGTTTCCCACTTAGAGAAGTTCCTTTAGCATTTGTTGTAGAGCTGGTTTGATGGTGCTGAATTCTCTTAGCTTTTGCTTGTCTGTAAAGCTTTTGATTTCTCCATCGAATCGGAATGAGATCGTTGCTGGGTATAGTAATCTTGGTTGTAGGTTCTTTCCTTTCATCACTTTAAATATATTGTGCCACTCCCTTCTGGCTTGTAAAGTTTCTGCTGAGAAATCAGCTGTTAACCTTTTGGGAGTTCCCATGTATGTTATTTGTCATTTTTCCCTTCTTGCTTTTAATAATTTTTCTTTGTCTTTAATTTTTGTCAATTTGATTACTTGATTTGATTACTTCGTGGACTTGGGTGGCTATTTCCTTTCCCATATTAGGGAAGTTTTCGACTATAATTTCTTCAAATATTTTCTCATGTCCTTTCTCTCTCTCTTCTCCTTCTGGGACTCCTATAATGAGAATGTTGGTGCACTTTATGTTGTCCCAGAGGTCTCTTAGAGTGTCTTCATTTCTTTTCATTGTTTTTTCTTTATTCTGTTCCACGGCAGTGAATTCCACCATTCTGTCTTCCAGGTCACCTCTCTGTTCTTCTGCCTCAGTTATTCTGCTATTGATTCCTTCTAGTGTATTTTTCATTTCAGTTATTGTATTGTTCATCTCTGTTTGTTTGTTGTTTAATTCTTCTAGGTCTTTGTTAAATAATTCTTGCATCTTCTTGATCTTTGCCTCAATTCTTTTCCGAGGTCCTGTATCCTCTTCACTATCATTATTCTGAATTCTTTTTCTGGAAGGTTGCCTATCTCCACTTCATTTAGTTGTTTTTCGGGGGGTTCATCTTGTTCCTTCATCTGGTACATAGTCCTCTGCCTTTTCATTTTGTCTATCTTTTTGTGAATGTGGTTTTTGTTCCACAGGCTGCAGGACTGTAGTTCTTCTTGCTTCTGCTGTCTGCCCTCTGGTGGATGAGGCTATCTAAGAAGCTTGTACAAGCTTCCTGATGGGATGAACTGGGGATGGGTAGAGGTGGGTGTTGCTCTGGTGGGCAGAGCTCAGTAAAACTTTAATCTGCTTGTCTGCTAGTGGGTGGGGCTGGGTTCCCTCCCTGTTGGTTGTTTGGCCGGAGGCAACCTAGCACTGGAGCCTACCCAGCTCTTTGGTGTGGTTAATGGCAGCCTCCAGGAGGGCTCACGCTAAGGAGTGCTTCCCAGAACTTCCGCTGCCAGTGTCCTTCTACCCATGGTGAGGCACAGCCACCCCCCACCTCTGCAGGAGACCCTCTAACACTAGCATATAGGTCTGGTTCAGTCTCCTGTGGGGTCACTGCTCCTTCCCCTGGGTCCTGACGCACACAGTACTTTGTGTGTGCCCTCCAAGAGTGGTGTCTCTGTTTCCCCTAGTTCTGTCGAATTCCTGCCATGAAATCCTGCTAGCCTTCAAAATCTGATTCTCTGGGAATTCCTACTCCCGTTGCTGGACCCCCTGCTTGGGAAGCCTGACGTGGGGCTCAGAACCTTCACTCCAGTGGGTGGACTTCTGTGGTATAATTGTTGTCCAGTTTGTGAGTCACCCACCCAGTAGTTATGGGGTTTGATTTTATTGTGACTGCACCCCTCATACCATCTCATTGCAGCTTCTCCTTTGTCTTTGGATGTGGGGTATCTTTTTTGGTGAGTTCCAGTGTCTTCCTGTCAATGATTGTTCAGCAGTTAGTTGTGATTCCGGTGTTCTCGCAAGAGGGAGTGAGAGCACGTCCTTCTACTCTGCCATCTTGAACCAATCTAAGATGGCTTTCTTAAGTGCAGTCTTTTCCTGAGATGGCTGCCTGCTCCCCTCCGCCTGGAAGGCCTTTCTCTGATCTTTTCCTTGAATAAACAGCATTTTTAAATCCATATTTTTTTCTTGCCTCCAATTAAGGACAAATGAATCAGTTCCAAGAAGGGATGCAAAGGTGTGCAGTGGGTCTCATCTTCCACTGAGATTATTCATTAGCCTGTAACCTTTCCTCATCGGGACACAGAGAAAATGTCCATACCCATTGAACAAACTTTCCAAGGAGACCTTCCTACTCCAAATGGCAGTCAAGAAACCCATCCTCTCCACACCAGTGGGACCTCATTCTATTCAAAATCTATTATACTGCTGGTCGATCCAACACAAAATCAAACCTGGGAAAAAGAGGATGCCATCATGAGCTTCCTATATTGGTTGTTTAACTGCACAAGAAAATGAGTAGAACTAAGCCAAATACCTCCTTATCCTCTCTGAAAAACACATGCAGCCCATTTCTGAGTCTCCCAATATGCCCCATTAGGTGTCTGTTTAGGGGGCCAGAGCTGAAGTGCAGAGGATTGGAAAAAACCACCTTCTTTGGAAACTCTGGAAACACTGTCTTCTTGGATCAGATTGAGCACACATCAAGTCATTTCTGGTGGCCCCCTGTCCAAGGAAATAGGAGGCAGACATAATCCACCTGCTCAAGGAAAGAGGCAGGAGTGATTTGAATAATTATCTATATTTTAGACAAAATGGGACATTCTATTATGTTATGCAAATTCAAATAATGGACTTTTTTATATGCACTACATCAGTTTACATCCTCATTATATCAAGGTTTCAGTGTTCAACCAGGTAACGACAGCTGTGGAAAGAGACTTGGAAGCTTGCTGCTGCATTCATTAATTTACTGTAAGTAACTGACCTAGTTAAACAGCCCTGAATATGACATAAAATTCATTGATGGCATTTATCCATGAATCCGGCTGAATTCCAGTTCTGTGTTTGTTACCTCATATTAAACATGACAACATATGCACCAACACAGGTTACTGTAGACCCTCTCCCAGCTATTGTCTTGCAGAGAGATAAAGTTCTGTAACTGAGCCTCTGTTCACCAACATGGAAATAAAACACTGTACTGGAAAACGGTAATTAACTAAACTATCATCTTTGCAACAGCGGGTTCCAGGTGGGACTCATTAGAACTGACTTTGTTTGGAGTCCATTGGCTCCTACTTTAAGTTAGGCAGGAACAAAATGAAATGAGGGACTTCCCACATGACTGGGATGGCTGTAGGAGGTGATCTTCTATTACCACAGACCAACCAGGTAGTAAATAAGACCCAGCTGGCTGGGAGAAACACCATAAACATGATCTTCTAAAGTGTTGCTCCAAAGAATTGCTCCAACCCAAAGGGCTGGGCTGGGGATCTGAGAGTAACAGCCGGGTATGAGCAAAGAAGCTGAACTTTAAGCCAATGAAGTGGTCCCAGGGGATGAGATGGGCAGTATTTCAGAACTTTAGAGAAAGAGTCCTGATGAGCTTATTTGCAGATTTTGTAGGGGCAGACAAGGAAAGGAGGGAGCTAACAGACACCTCCCATCATACGTGGTAGCAGCAGGTACACACGGGGTGGAGAGACTTGCTCACGGTTACACAATTCTATGGTAAGTGGAGCACCAGGATGAGCCCGTGTTTACCCGGTTCCAAAACCTGAGTTCTTTTCCACTCATTTTCCCCTTGGCATGATGGTGTAGACCACTGGTTTTCATCCTTGACAGGACAGCAGAAGCACATGAGGAGCTTCTAGAAATTACAGTTGTCCAGATCTGCCTAATATGACCCTTTGGGGAATGGAGCCCAAGCATCTGTATTTCTAAAAAGCTCCAGAATGAATCACCTCTGATGTGCAGCCAGAATTGAAAGCCATTGATCCAGCTGCAATAGTTCCACAGCAATTTAACATTAATAACATTTTCTTTATAGGATCCTAGACTGGTTCATTCATTCGATAAACACTTTTGAGCTCCTACTACCAGAAGAGCTAATGTTCTTCGTGAAGCATCCATCTTGGTCCCTGGCACACAGAAGGTGCTCAATAGTTTGTATTCATCACCCCTTAATAAGAGGTCCCACCGTTCCAGAAACTGAGCAAAGTGATAGGAATGCAGAGGTGGAGAAGAGCCAACAGACTCAAAGCAGAGATAGGCAGGTAAACCATTAGTGGCAATTTGGAATCCCACCCAACACTCAATCCTGAGTGTTTACACAGGGAGGTAAGAAGGCCCGTGGAGATGGGCAAGGGAGGTTTTACAGAGCAGGGTGACGTCTGAGCTGGTTTTGAGCTACACGCTGGTGTACGGTAAGTGTTCAGTGCCTTCTTACTGAAAGGCCGTGAGTGAAGGGCTGAAACACACACTCACTGTCTTTACCCTCTTTCCCAGGGATCTGATATCAGCAGTGTAGCCATTGGGCCAGGATCCATTTTCAGCAGAAGCTCTGAGCCCCTCTGGTTAGGACTAACCCTAATCCTAACCCCTCTGTGGTTCAGAGGATGTAAATGCCTACCTCGGAGCCAGGATCCTGGCTCAGGGAAAGGATCACTGGTCTACACTCTTCATCCGCAAACCATCTGGAAAGGCTAAGTAGGAACCCCTGCTCCTGCACACTCCTGATGTAAGGCCCAGTGGCAGACACATCATTCCTCTCCCAGTTCTGCCACTGCTATTTCTGAGTCCCATTTCTCCAGGGATAGGGATACCTTCCTCAAATGTTGTTGAAGAGAATCAGGAGAGTTAAGAAGATAACATGGGAACCTGAGAATCATGTGGGGGCCTTGGAAAAAACAAAAAAAGGCCCAGGTTCAGCTCTGAATCCATGGGGTGGGGCTGGGGAATCCATATTTCTAACAGTGCTGCAGAGGCAGATTCCAGGCCTGGTTTGGGAAGGCTTCTTTTTTTTTCTTTTTTTTTTTTTGCCATACGCGGGCCTCTCACTGTTGTGGCCTCTCCCGTTGCGGGGCACAGGCTCCAGATGCGCAGGCTCAGTGGCCATGGCTCATGGGCCTAGCCGCTCGACGGCATGTGGGATCTTCCCGGACCGGGGCACAAACCCGTATCCCCTGCATCAGCCGGTGGACTCTCAACCACTGCACCACCAGGGAAGCCCCCTTGGGAAGGCTTCTTAATCTCTCCCCATCTGAGAAGCAACAACAGTGGTGGTGGTGATGACTATGACAATGACAATGACCAGACCAGCTGCCACGTTGTGAGCTGGCCTATGGAGAGGCCCATGTGCAAAGATGTCAATGATGGCCTCTGGCAAACAGCCAGTGAGAACATGAGGGCTTCAGCCCAATGGCCCATAAGGAAATGAATCCTGACCACAAAAACAACCATGTGACTGAGCTTGGAAGTGGATCTGTCCCCAGTATAGCCTTCAGATGAGACCCCAACCCTGGTCAATAACTTGATTACATCCTTGTGAGAGACCTTGAGACAGAAGACCCAGCTAAGCTATGCTTCCATTTCTGACCCAAACTCTGAAATAATAAATATTTTACGTTTTAAGAAAAGAAAAGAAGATAACATGTAGTTTTCCTGGCATAGAGAAGGTGCCCTAAGATGTGACTCCTCTTCCTGCAGCCCTTTCTGCCCATCACAAGGTCCTTGGGAGGGAGCAGCCCCTTGGCCACCATTCAACAAAACCATTCCCATGGGTCAGCTGCTACTTAAGGCAATTTACACACCGTCCCTTGTTGAACCTCAGAGTGACACTGTGGGGTTAGCATAAATGAAGAGGGCAAAGATGCAGGAGAGAAAGTCTCTACATGGAGTTGAAGAAGCACTGGAAGATGGAGGCAGGGAAAGGTGTACATTTGAGGGAAGTGTCCTTAGCAACAAATCTCCAATGGAGCACAGGAGTGTGTTGTGGGCGTTTGCAGACAGAAGCTGGACCACTGGCCAGAAAAGAGGAGCTTGGCTGCTGCTTCACCCCTGCTGCCTGGCCACCCCGGCCTCTGTCAGCCCCTGACAGAGGAAGCAGAGACTGGGGGAGGGCAGGCAAGGCAGGAAGCAACAAGAATTCCAAGCTCCCAGCCTAGTGACAAATGATTCATCCCTCACTTCTCATGTCATCTCCCATTTGTGCAGTTCTCATCTTTATTTCATGAATATTTTATTCTCAGAGCAACGGCTCCACTTTCCCCATAAATCTAGAGGGTGGCTCTTTATTGCAACTGCGGAGCGGGATGCACTCACCTGCATTGGTTAACTACATAATCGTCTGATTCCTTAGAAAAAATATGACCTCAAATCCACGTGAATATTAAGAGGTTGAATGCACATTACTACTCTTCCCGAAGTAGGTGTCTAAACTCTGACGATGTCGCAGCATAAGCTGTTAAATACGACTTAGGACGCCACCCAAAGACAGGTTTCTGGCTCTTAAGAAATACGGCCAATGCCCCAAAATGAAGCATTCTCAGCTCAAGCAGACACTCTCACCTAATTGCAAATGCTGCGCCATAAAATACAGGCAACCAGTGATACAAAGCGGTTCTGGATTAAATACCATCATTATTTGTCAAAGGTTTTCAATATATGCTTCTAAAATCTGTTGTTTCAACCCCTTTCCTGGCTCCTATTCCCTGTGTGATGAGGTATAAACCCCTTGGTCTGGCATCTAAGTCCTTCAGAGCAAGTCCCTGCTTTGCACTCCAGCTTCCTCTACTCCCATCTCCTTGCTGATGCCCCAGAGCTCCAGGAGGTGTGATGACTTTGTCTGCCCTGTGCTGGTCACCCAGCCCCAAAGCAAGCTCCAATCTCCTCCAGCTCGAGGATTAGTACCAATCCTTCAACACTCAGTTCCAACAAGCCCAAGCCCCAGGAACTCTTCACTAACCAGTATCCCTACCCTCTGTGACCCAACCATGCCCTGGCTGGGCTGGGTGCCCCTGAGCCCTTGATGGAAACTGTGGCTCATTCCAGGGTGGCCCTGATCAACGGATGACGGAGACCACTTGGCTGACCTCTCTGCCATGTCTGCCCTCTCTGTCATGTCTGCCCATGTAGAGCTAAGCCGCCTAAAGCCAGGAACTATGTCCTTACAGGGATACTTACTAAAGAAATGAGGAAAGGAAGGGAGAAATTTCATTTGAAAAGCAGAAACCTATAAAAACAGGAGAAAGATGGAACAGTTCTTCCTTTTACCATGTAACACCCAAAATGGCTGGAGGAAAGGCAGCTACTGTGTTTTATTCAACCCACCTCTACATCAACTCTCATTCCTATCCAGAAGCATGCTGGCATCCCCGGGCAGAAAGTTCCACATTTTCTAAGCAGGAATACTGTAGTTCATTCTCTTGTGCCTGAGATCCTGGGCTTATGTAGAAGCCAGAAAGGAAGCTAGGAGGCTTTCCAGGCAAGAACGGAGCTGTTCCTCTCAGGGAGGTCATCCCTTGGTCTCCTGGTCTTTCTCTCTTTTTGCCTCTGTCTTCTATGCCTCTCCAGTGATCCCCCCGCCGCCACCTCTCTCTCTCACACACACAGCCCCTTTGACAATTCATTCTGGGCTGTCCAGGCTGGATCTGGCGCTAGATACTGAACCAGGGGATGTGAAGAGACAGTGACTAGAAGCAACAAGGATGGACTCACAAGGGACATTCTGGGTCTGAGCCTGTGTCGTCTGGTCTCCACACTGCTCACAGCAGCCCAGAATGATGCCTCCATGACAGTGCAATGCTCACCCAGCTGGAAAAGCTGTCCTCCTCCCCTAATCAAAGGGACATTTGTATAGAGGGACATTTGCTGTAAACTTCATTGAAGATTTTCCAGTAGCAAAAGAAGCTTGGCAATCATGAGAAAGAAAAACGGAGCTGGAGGAATCAGGCTCCCTGACTTCAGACTATACTACAAAGCTACAGTAATGAAGACAGTATGGTACTGGCACAAAAACAGAAATATAGATCAAAGGAACAGGATAGAAGGCCCAGAGATAAACCCAAGCACATATAGTCACCTTATCTTTGATAAAGGAGGCAAGAATATACAGTGTAGAAAAGACACCCTCTTCAATAAGTGGTGCTGGGAAAACTGGACAGCTACATGTAAAAGAATGAAATTAGAACACTCCCTAACACCATACACAAAAATAAACTCAAAATGGATTAAAGACCTAAATGTAAGGCCAGACACCATCAAACTCTTAGAGGAAAACAGGCAGAACACTCTATGACATAAATCACAGCAAGACCCACCTCCTAGAGAAATGGAAATAAAAACAAAAATAAACAATGGGACCTAATGAAACTTCAAAGCTTTTGCACAGCAAAGGAAACCATAAACAAGACAAAAAGACAACCCTCAGAATGGGAGAAAATATTTGCAAATGAAGCAACTGACAAAGGATTAATCTCCAAAACATACAAGCAACTCATGCAGCTCAATATCAAAAAAACAAACAACCCAATCCAAAAATGGGCAGAAGACCTAAATAGACATTTCTCCAAAGAAGATATACAGACTGCCAACAAACACATGAAAGAATGCTCAACATCATTAATCATTAGAGAAATGGAAATCAAAACTACAATGAGATATCATCTCACACCAGTCAGAATGGCCATCATCAAAAAATCTAGAAACAATAAATGCTGGAGAGGGTGTGGAGAAAAGGGAACCCTCTTGCCCTGCTGGTGGGAATGTGAATTGGTACAGCCACTATGGAGAACAGTATGGAGGTTCCTTAAAAAACTACAAATAGAACTACCATACGACCCAGCAATCCCACTACTGGGCATACACCCTGAGAAAACCATAATTCAAGAAGAGTCATGTACCAAAATGTTCATTGCAGCTCTATTTACAATAGCCAGGACATGGAAGCAACCTAAGTGTCCATCGACAGATGAATGGATAAAGAAGATGTGGCACACATATACAATGGAATATTACTCAACCATAAAAAGGAACGAAACTGAGTTATTTGTAGTGAGGTGGATGAACCTAGAGACTGTCATACAGAGTGAAGTAAGTCAGAGAAAAACAAATATCGTATATTGACACACATATGTGGAATCTAAAAAAAAAAAAAAAAAAACAGAAAAGAAAAGTAAATGGTCAGAAGAACCTAGGAGCAAGACGTGAATAAAGACACAGACCAACTAGAGAATGGACTTGAGGATACGGGGAGGGGGAAGGGTAAGCTGTGACAAAGTGAGAGAGTGGCATGGACATATATACACTACCAGACATAAAATAGATAGCTAGTGGGAAGTAGCCGCATAGCACAGGGAGATCAGCTTGGTGCTTTGTGACCACCTAGAGGGGTGGGATAGGGAGGGTGGGAGGGCGGGAGATGCAAGAGGGAAGAGATATGGGGACATATGTATATGTATAACTGATTCACTTTGTTATAAAGCAGAAACTAACACATCATTGTAAAGCAATTATACTCCAATAAAGATGTTAAAAAAAATGAAAAAGAAGCTTGGGACAGGACCATTAACTGTTCCTGTCAGTGGGTTTTCCTCAAATCTCTTCCTTCCTCCTCTCATATGGCCCAGGGGTGACAGGAGACCCCTGAGTCTGTGGGAGACTCTGGCCTTGCATGGCCTTCCATGAAGGTATGCAGATAGCATGAGAGGAAGATGGAGGTCCTCAGAACATTTCAGACATGCTGAGTCAAACAGCAAGCTCTTTCCAGCAAAATCTAAGCGTGATGACAGAGAGCTCACTGCCTGGTATGAATGGAGGGTCTGTCCTCACTCCCAGTCATGTCAGGGGCTCTGTTACAGACTGATGTATGGGGCTGTGGTCAGCCAGCCTTTCTAGGCTGCAGAGATGTTGGCCATGGTGATGCTGCCTCTTTGAATGCTGGTTCTGGTTACTTTAGTGCTTCTTGTTTGAAATTTAGCCCTGTTTGTATCAACATCTTTTTTTTTTTTTTTTGCGGTACACGGGCCTCTCACCGTTGTGGCCTCTCCCGTTGCAGAGCACAGGCTCCGGACGCACAGCCCCAGCGGCCGTGGCCCACGGGCCCAGCCGCTCCGCAGCATGTGGGATCTTCCCGGACCAGGGCACGAACCCGCGTCCCCTGCATCGGCAGGCAGACTCCCAACCACTGCACCACCAGGGAAGCCCTATCAACATAATCTTTAAGTGGAGCTATGACTCAAGAATTAGCTGAGGTATATGTATCAGGTAGTGACAGCCCTACAGTGGAGTGGCTGGACTTGTGCTACAGTGCCTGTGTGCAGGTTTCGACCAGGAGAGCATCATTACCAAATGACGCTCCTCGCCACCCTTCCCTAGAGGCACTGGCTCCAGGAGAACATCATGAAGACTCTACAGACAAGAAAAAAAAAAATCGATCTTGAAGATGAGCAAAACCCAGAAGTGTGGAGGGCAGAATCAGCTTGTAGTTGGTACCCACGGGGAAGGACATGTGCCCAGAACCTAGAGTCAGAACAGAGCCCGAGTGGTCCCTGTGCTGGGTGTGCCTGAAGGGACGTGGGCAAGGCTGGGCCCTGCAAGGAGGAGGAAGAGAGGGAGAATGGATGATGAGGGGCGGGGGCCGGTCCTCCCTCCCAGGCTGGGAAAGCAGGGCCCATGACCCTTGATGAACCAAAGAGAACCAGGAAGGAATGCGGTTTCCTCTCTTACCCTACAGCTGGTCTCTCCAGGTCAGGGTGGAGGCACATGGGCGGGGCAGGGTAGGGAAGGCGCTGTTCATGCTGTACCCGCTCTATAGATAAATACACGACTTTAGTGGCCATTGCTGGTGCCTTGGCACTTGCTCAAGCGTGAAAACATTCCTTACATTTGTTATCTGGCTTTCAAGGCAAAATAAAACAATGATACCATCCCCCCTATAAAACATTGCTGTCTCCAGACAAGTGGCTTGGGTAAATACTAACTGGAAGAAAACCGCCCGCCGAGTGGCCCAGTGGGACTCTCCTGCCTCTAGGCTGCAAAAAGGAGAAGTAGGGCCCAGGGCACGGACCTCTTTGGGGGTCTCCTGGTGGCACCGGTTGCTGTTCCACCATAACTCCAGGGCGGCCACCAGGCAGGCGAGGAGGAGGCCAATGGCCAAGATGCAGAAGACCCCGGCGAAGCTGTGCAGCTTGAGGGACTTGCCATCCGCCTGGGCGCTGGCATGGCTGGTAAGGTCGCAGCGGCCCGTGTGCGGCCACCACTTCTGCTTGAGCACATCCAGGTCCCCAGTGTCCTGAAGCTCCAGGATCCTGCAAGATACAATCCACATGAGCCACAGCCCTGGCCTCACTGACACAGCCATGGGGGCCCTGGCCCCTTCCCCGCCACGTCGGCCCCTCCACAGAATGCTGAACCATCATAGCGGCTCTCTGCCTCAGCTTTTCCCTCCCAATCCATTCTCCACGCTGCAGGCAAAGCACCCTTCTCAAAACACTCCTCAGATTTTGTCACTTTCCTCCTCAAAGCCTTGATGTCCTCTCCCACCCTGTCCCACTGCCCATGGATGAAGTCCAACAGCAAAGTACATATGGACCCTTGACATGGGATCCTGGGGCAAGCTCTGAGGATAAAATCAGAAAATACAGAAATGCATGATGCAATCACTCAGACTGTGGACCCACAGAAAGGCTTTCTTTCAAACGTCAATAACTACATCCTAAGTCTCTCCCACTAGGATTCGTCAAATCATTCATTCATTCACTGATTTGAGGAGCATCTGCATTGTGCCAAGTATGATGTTCAACACTGCTGCAAGTATGGTCCAGAGCAGGGGTCCCCAACCCCTGGGCCATGGACCAGTAGTGGTCTGTGGCCTGTTAGGAACCCGGCCCCACAGCTGGAGGTTAGTGGCGGGTGAGTGAGTGAAGCTTCATATGTAATTACAGCCGCTCCCCATCGCTCGCATTACTGCCTGAGCTCTGCCTCCTGTCAGCATTATGGTGAGTCGTGTAATTATTTCATTATATATTACAATGTAATAATAATAGAAATAAAGTGCACAATAAGTAATGCGCTTGAATCATCCCGAAACCATCCCTGCTGACCCTGGTCCATAGAAAACTTGTCTTCCATGAAACTGGTCCCTGATGCCAAAAAGGCTGGGGAAGTGCTGGTCTAGAGATACTTACCCGGACACTGAAACAATTAGAGCAATCAACGTGGAGTCAGAAGCTGTGATCAATACAACGAAATGGAAGTAGAAGCGCTAAGAAAGGCACCCATTGGGAGGGTGGCCTGGACTGGAGGGTGAGGGGAGACCTCATCAAGGAGGTGAAAGGTAAGCATAAAATAGCTCACAGGGGTTTAGCATACCTGTGTGCCAGGAAATTGCCTAAGTGCTTGACAGTGTTTAACGCTCATGTCAGCTCTTTGGAAAGGCTACTTCCATGGTCCCATTTTTATAGAGAAGGATATTGAGGCACAGAGAGGTGACATATCTTGCCAAGGTCATTTTGTGGTTGGCAAGGACGGCATTCCGCAGGGAAGAGGAAGAGCCTTCCTGAGACTAGAACCATGGTTGGAAGTCTTGTCTAGGGTGAGTGTATGAGAAGCTAAAACGTGGCAAGTGAGGCTGTAGACGGTGGGTGAGGAGGAGGATGTGAGTTGAAGTGAATGAAACAGGCAGAGCCAAGAATGTGGGCTCTGAGAAGGTATGAGGGGAGCCTGGCGTTAATCCTGCTCACAGAGGTGGGGCAACGCCCCCTGCCCCCGTATTCCCCAGGTCGGTGTCTGGATGGCAGTTCTCCTTTGTTGTAGTATTTCATGGACTCTTTCTATAATCCAGGGGTCTGGACAGGGAGCCCGTGGTAGCTGGCAGCCCCCGGGCTTCTCACACCGAAGCTTTTTTATTTGTGGAGGCCGGACACTTTTGGCCTGGTCCATGGTCATCTGTTCAGGTGACAACACCCTCGGTGGCCTCTCTGAGCCCTCTGGGTGTGCACAGTTCAAGACAGTGGTTCTTGATGGTCAGGAGAAGCTCATGGCCAACTGGCCACTTGAGCAGACTCTGCCCTGGACCTGAATTGCAGGCCAGCTGTGACCACAGGCTGAAGCTGAGCTCAGTTAACAATCATGGGCTGTGACTGTGGAGAGGGAGGGAGACAGCCCAGAGGGGGTTCCCTGCCCTGTCAGCAGCTAGGGGCCAGCGTAGTGTGGCATCTCGCCGGCTGGGTACAGCCTGGCTCTGTGCAAAGAATCTGCACCAATCCCAGCTGGGTGTCCTCGGACAAGTGACTCGCCCCTACTAAGCCTGGCTTCCTCATCATTGCAGGATTTACCCATGATTACCGTGAGTGAGCAGATCCTTTGGATCTCCGTGGCTTCCCCTGAGCAAGCACAGTGGCCGGCACAACTTGAGCCATCAAGGGATATTTGTTGCATCGATAATGTACGAATGTATGAACGGAATCATGAAAACTAACCTGAACTAAAGTGGCTGTGGTGAGATAATGTCGGCTAAGTGGCCAGGGCACAGGTCAGCACAAAAGACTTAGAATTCAGCTTGGTCATTGGGATAAAGGCATGATTTACACAGGCATTTGGGGTCGCACTTGGTATGCCACAGGTCTGTTCTGTGGCACATGCCATGATTAATTGGGCAGCTGCAGGGTCCCACTACATCCAAGTGGCTCTGGACGTGTTAGGGAAGCTGCATGTCTGTACGTCCACTGGCTCATGCTGAGTGGCCGTTACGTACGCGTCTACTGGCAGTTCCGAGTAGGCTGGGCCTCCTGGCAGTTACGGGAAGCCCAGGGCTAGGTATGCAGGACCTCAGGGCCTTCAAGAGGACTCGTGGTTGGGCTACTGGCTCACCATGGAGAAGCAGCAGAGTTTTTAATTTATTGCCACAGATTCTGCTCTGATGGACACCAGTCAAACCCAGACTCTGCCGTCACACTAGCCATGTTAGGAAACCTCTCAACTTTAGCTTTCGTATCACTAAAATCGGAGATCATAACAAAAGTGAGAAAGGCTGGGACCTGGGACCCTTTACCAGAGTGCTTGCACTTGTACCTGGACAAATGTCTGCTGCAGCAACAGAACACAAAGAAACTGTGACGGACTGAAGATAACTGCATGCATGTGCAGTCGGGGCCATTATGAAGAGTAAGATACAAAAGGGCCACAAACCAACTGCTGCTTCTAAGTTTCAGGGAGCAAAAGCAGGGTACTGCACACGATCCCTGCACACAGCACCCCCACGGGGGTGGGCAGACCACCTAAGCCAGCCCTCCAGCCAGACCCAGCCATCCGCCCCCACCCTTACCCCATTTAAGGTACAAGCTTGCCCCCCTCCCCACCCCTGGGGAGTGAGCAAGGGACCTTTGTCTTGTTTTTGCTCCCTCCTGCTATAGCACGAGTCCCAGTAAAGCCTTGCCTGAATTCCTTGTCTGGCCTCTTATCAACTTCTGTTGATTCAAGAGTCCAAGGACCCAGGTCGGTAACCAAAGCACCTACCTCACAGAATTATCACAAGCAGATGAAAAGCGGGAGAACACATGGGACCACTCAGCTCAAGAGCTAGCAAGCAAGAAGAGCTCCAGAAAGCTGGTCAGTATAGCACCACCCTCTGGTGCCATACTGACCAGCAGCCCTAGCCATCCAATGTTTACACAAGCTGCCTTTTACTGAGGACACAGTAAGGACTGACCATTTTACATTGTTTTAATCCTCACAATAGCCTGCAAAGTAGCTCTTATGTTTACAGATGGAAGACCTGAGGCTCAGAATCTAGATGGCTTGCCACCAGTTGCAATTAGCAAGTGGCGTAGCTGCTCTTCAGGGCTGGGTCACGCTGACCCGGGAGGCCATGCTCTCTCCAGAACACCAAGCTGCTAAGTGCAGTCAGCCTCCTCTCTGAGAGTCACCTCCAGCCTAGGGGATGGTGAGACTCCAACAGGAGCGGGGCCACAGGGCCGGATTCCCACTCTTGCGCTCATTAACTGCAGGAGGCTTCATTTTGCTGACGCTTCCCTTCTTCCTGCTCCTTGTAATTGTATGCATGTTTATGCCCAATATTATTCCAGGAAGACTGTAAGGCAATTTACAGGAAAACACAGAATACAATAAAAACAAACAAGCCATTCCAAAAGAAAATTTAAATATGTAAGCAACAGAGGGAAGATAAAACAAGTCACGGGCACAAAATGACTCCTGGAACGAGGCTAAACTAATGCACACCATAATAATCTCTACTCCTGCTTATGAGTAAGCCAGAATGATAACAGCCACTTCCTGAAGCCAGTTGTTCTATTTTCCAGACAGATATAATTGCAGGTGCTTTCCTTTAGTCAACAGTCGTGGAGGCTGCCACATAGTAGGTGCTCTATAAATGGCTATTAAGTTGCTAAACATTTGCTGAATGCCTACTCTGCATGCCATGGTCCATAAAAGGGCTATGGCACTCAACCGCAGTCCCCCCCCCCCCCCCCACGTACGTTGTAGCCTAAAGACCCAGTCCTCTGCCAAAACAAGGGAACATATCTGTATTCAAGGAAATGACTTGAGTCCCTGGGACTCAGGGAAGGAAGGCTACAGCAGTTCCAGATAAGACTGGAATCTGCTATTTACATAGGATTCTTTTTCTGTCAATGGCATGGGGCATTGCTTCCTGGACCTGCCCCCTTCCTCCTCTCAGGCATGACCCAGTTAGGGGCAGCCCCCAGTTCTGCATGCATCATATAATGGAGCCTCTTAAAGAACCGTTGGCGGCAGAAAGTTGGAAACCTGAAGCCTTGAGTGTTCCCCCCAAGTAGGTACCCACGTGTCCAGGCAGGGGAGGTGGGGACGCTTCCAGCCCAGGAAAGGCTAAAACATAGACACCAATGACAATACTTCAGGAGGCCAGCACAGCCTACCAAGGACATTCACTTACAGTCCTAGAGCATGTGGCCTTCTGATGAAAGCAAAGGGTAATTAATCACTTCCTGCCAGAATGACACAGAAACTGGACTAGCCACTTTCAATCATGTTTGTTGAAAGATCCAGCCAAGAACCAGGCTCTCTCCTCTCTCCAGTCCGTCAGTGTTCACTTCAGCAGACTTTCAGGGGATCTCGGAGCAGTTGGAGTGCACGGGGACCCTAAGCTTTCCACACTGGGGACCCTGTGCTTCTGTGAGCACTGTGTTGGGGCACATTAGCTGTCTTGGTGGTGCTGATGCTGCTGCGTTGGTCCCACAAGCTCCCTTACCATCTGTTACTAACCTGTGAGAGAGGTGCTCACAGGCTGATGGCCTGGGGAATGCCCTGAGCATCCTGTCTCAGAAAACCAAGTAGGGTAAACCTCAAGAACACCACTGTCTTATATACCCTGGAGAGAAGCCATCCCTTCTTCATGCCTTTAATCCCAGCAATTGATAAATCACTACTCCTCCTTCTCTTGTGTCATCCATCTCTGCTCCAGGGAGCAAAGGGAGGCATGGCATGTATACTTGATTAAATTCTACAGAAAACCCCAAAGCCTCATTGAACTTAATTACTTCTACCCCTTTTCCCAGTTTTGCAAACAAGCCACTGAATGAATGGGCTGCAGGCCCTCCTCCTAGGCCTCTCCCTGATGGGGTTTAGGCTCAGGTGCTCGTGATCAGAAGAGCCCAATCAACATCTGGGAGGTGGGAGGAGGGAGGTGGGAGGTGGGAGGGCTCAGAGGTCCGATAGCAACATGGGCACAGCACTGGGGCTCAGGGGACCTGCCTTCTCCTCCCAAATCTGCCAGTTGCTGGCTGAGCTGCCCTCAGCGCACATTACCCTCTCTGAGCTTCAGGATGTGAAACGAATGATCTTTAACAATTCTCACCCCTCCAGGTGGATGCTCCTCAGTGCTGGAAAACATGTGTTCATCAGGTAACAGGGCGCTGCCCCTAAGCCTCAGCGCCATGCCGGCCTTTTCACCTGGCCGCTTCTGCCACAGTTTGGATTCTGGTGGACCAAGGCAGAGCTCTAGTTCTGCTCCTTCACCCACCAGGATGTCACCCCACAGACATGTGTGAGTGGTGGGCTTAGACATCACTGGGGACACGAGCCCCTGTTAGCAGGCTGGCTGCTGGGAAAAGGCCACTGAGCTCACCCATGCTGTTCACCTCCATCCTCTCTGTGAGGCCAGGTAACCTGGTCAAGGGCTAAGGTAAGTTCCCGTGGGGAAGCGAGAAATGGGGGTGGGATGATGAGAGATTATCTTCGTCAAGGAGGCCGACCAGGTGTCCAGACTGAGCACTTGGAAACTCAGTCATGCCCAGGAGTCCAGAGAAGATCAAGTTCAAAGGATGGACGTGCACCAGAAAATCACCTGGGAAGCTAAAGAGGCCAATGCAAACTAGACACACATATTCATTTCTGGCGGACAGGGTCCACGTGTCTTTGCTTAGGCCAGAACACTCCTGTCTGCACAGTGTTTTCCCCCACTCTCCCCCAACACGCCCCATTGCTAGTATCAATTAACAGGAGCTGATCCGGAACAGATGGGGAGGTGGGCAGTGAGGGCCAGGTCCCTGTCCTGCCCCAGCGGACAGCATCTGCTCCCTCAGCCCCTGTGCAGGTGAATATGGACTCAATCTGCTTCTCTGGCCCCAGTTTTTCACGTCTCCACACTGACTCTTTCCACCCTGCATTTATCTTAAGAAGTTATTATTGGGCCCTTCCCAGATCCAGTTAATCTTTCATTTAATTTTAAATTACTAGGCCCATCTGGCTAACTCCTACTCTACCTTCAGGCCTCAGGTGCCACCTCCTCTGGGAAGTCCTCCCTGGTCTTCTGGGTCTGGTCAGATGCCCTTCTTTGTCCTCCTCCACCCCCAGAATATCCTCTCTGTCTCACTGACTGCCCCGTGCTGACATCGCCTACTCACATCACAGCTCCCACTGAGACTATGCAGCTTCATGGGAAGGTTACACATACTTCCTCTTTTTTACCCCAGGACCTGGCACAGGACTAGTTGGGGACCGGGGTGGAGAGCAGCATGTACTGGTACATAGTCGGCACTGAGGAAAACGTGATGAATAAACAAGTTTGTGTTGGCTCTCATCTCCCGAAGGCTGGTTAAACCCCAACTGGAGCATGGGGGCTGCCAGCGTGTTCTCACTGACCGAGCCTACCTCTGAGAGAAGAGGTCCCTGTAGGGGCTGCCGTGCTGCAGGGCGATCCCATAGCCCTTGCTGCTAACGCTGTTGCCAGTGACAGTCACGGAGCAGTCGTCATCTGTCAGGGCTGCGTACTCCACCACGGCCACATCCCACAGAAAGGCGTAGTTCCCCTTCTTTGCCTGAAACACCAAAATCACCATGAAGTCAGGCAGACCTGGCCTCCCGTATTATTTTCGAGCAGTGAGGCCTCTCAGTGGTGGGATTTGAGGGACCCTTCTAAATGGTCCTCCTGCCCAACGAGCCGGCACAGCACACTCTCCTATTTTCTGGTCTGCAGGTTCCACCCCTGGTTGATGCCACTCACTGTGGTTAGACATAGAAGGATGTGATGATGCCTCTAGGAGGCCCCAGTGCTGCGCATCTCACAGAGAGGTGGGCAAGGTGAGCTGTACGTGGCCCCTGAGCTAGCTTCCTGGTCACAGTGCCATGGACCTGTTTCTCAGAGTAGTGAGCTCACCTTGGAGAGTGCAGAAAGTCTGACCCCAGGGAATTGAGATATTCTGACCGGAGATTTAGGGGGATGCATGATAGTATCCATTTAATATTTCTACTTAAAACTTGACTGAGCCCTGCTTAAGGCGAACATGGGAGACGGCCCTAGGATCAGTGCCCCCGAGTGGCTGCGACTTAATATCTAAGTCATGAACTTGCTATGCCTGGGGAAGAAGCCATTAAGGACAGGGTCCTGACTGTTATGGTGCCAAGCCAGGATTCTGCCACTTCCCTTTCACTGCCCACACAAAAGTGTGAACACACAAACACACACGCACATACATAAGCATACACACATTTATATGCACACAGATATATATGCATACATGTGCATAAACACACGCACATGCATCTACATGGAGGAGGCTTCTGGTGTCAGTGTTTCTATAGCCATGCAATGGTGGCAAATTGTTCCATCCGAATTTGCCTGTGGCCACAGCTGAAGTCCCACTCCATCACACCCATCCATAGCAGACATTCAGTTCTATCCTGAGCCATAATCCTGACTTGGCCTGGAGTTTAGGCACTCACAAGTAATGTGAGCTGCTTTTATTTTTGGAAGAAGATGCAAACTAGACATTGTCACTTGGCCAGCTTAAAATAGAGCATGATGTTCTTAATGCAGCCAAGAGCCTGGTTTTAATTCTCTAGTGAACATACAGACACCTCATGCTTTCTTCTCTCCTACCACAGCTCACACTAGATGCTGGAGGACCCCAGCCTGGGGCAGTGGCAGGGCTGAAACATCACAGGTAACAACAGGCCAAGCTGGCAAGCTACAAGCTTTGTGGCACTGTCAGCAGGGGTGTTATTCCCTTCTCCTGCCTTTATTCAGTTGTCTTTGTGTCCACTGAGAATCTCCGGAGAATGCCATAGCTGCTTAGGTGAAGCTCATCACGATATTGCTTCTTTTGGGACCCTAGGTGCCCGTGGGCCAAGCTGGCTTATTTTCTCATCAGGAGTTTTCCATCCGAAGGCTTTGTGGGTGGAGCATGGCCTCCCCCTGCCAGGAATAGACTGCTCCTAGCCATTCACACAATTTTACCCGACGATCTTGTAAGAAATGACATAGACCATACCACCCATTGATATTCACCTCGGGAACAATCCAAATATTACCTCAGAGCCTCTTTCCTTGCCCAAGTCAATTTCAGGAGTCCCTAAAGGGCTTTGACCCAGGTTGCAAAATTACACTCATCTCTCTCCCTCCACATGGGAGGATAGCAGTTTTGAAATTTTCTCCTGCTGGCAAACACGTTTTCTCATGAAAAGATATAAATTTTCCACCTCTTAGTAACCGAGTTTCTCAGCAAAATGTTGACTTATGACCTAATATTTGGCTTCTGTCCGACTCTGGAGCATTTCATACCCGTGCTTGTAATTCAACATGACAATCAGACATTGTTATTTGCACAATTTCAAAAGGGCATGTCATGTTGAAGAAAGAATTAAGATCAAGTTCGTTCCTACGTTTCAAGTGATGTTCCAAGAAGGAGAAAGAAATAAGCTGGCCTGCCTCAAGTGGAAACCGGCTCTGACAAAAGCCTGGCATGGCCACTTAACGGGGCACTTGGATCCGTCAAGCCACAGGCATCTGTGGCTCCAGCTTGGGCTAAGTGACAGGTGAGCACGGATCCATGAAGGAAGCTGCATTTATAGTCCCGCTGCCTAAGCTGAGAAGGCAGAAAACATATGGAAGGCATGCTGGCGATGTCTCAGGTGCAAATCCCTGCTAACCAGGAAGGCAGTCAGGAAAAGAGGAGAAAATAGAAGTTCTCCTTCTTGAGCTGCTGAATGACCCCAGACACTCAGTCTCCCTATTTGTAAACAGGGACTACATTGACTACCATAGTTCTTATGTCTGCTTCAAGAAGCACATGGCTGGTCCCTAATCTACCTAACGATGCCAGAACAGGGAAGACCTGGAGAGGCTGGCTGATGCGCCACCTCTTACATGTGGGCTAACTCAGAAACTGCAGCTGCAATGGAGCTCTAGCCTTATAAAATACTTCCCATCCCCAACAACCCTTCCTCACTTCCTCAGCATCCCACGGCTTCCTGGGTCCTCTTCTCTTAGCCTCATGCTGAGTAAAATGCACCACCCTGGGCTTCCCAAGTTCATCAGTTTCCAGCACAACTTCCTGGACCTTACAGGTGTCTCCCCAATCTTCCTGGTATGTCGCAGCCCCTGTATGAGACAGAAAGCTTCTTAGGTAGGACCATATTCTCAGGAACACTTCGGATGCCAGTATCAGAAGCCCAAACATGCCATCCACCATGGCTATACCCCCTCTATATAGACCCTCTTCTTGATCCAGGCAGAATGAACGCCCCATAACCTCCCCACAGTTGTAACTCTTCCTTATGGGATCAGAACCGATTTTCCATGCAGCCCCTAATAATTATGTGTCCACCTTCTTATTCTGTGCTGCTTATCCAAAAGTTCTGGCTTCTCCATATGCGGGGGATGCCAGATACATCAAAAATCTGCCTCCAAGAGATCCAAGAATTTCCTCTCCTTCTCTCCCCTCCTGTCATAGGCTCATCTTCTGCCTTTCTTGAGTCTGAGCATCTCTCCCATTCTGCTCTTGGTTCAGCTCCTTCCTCTGTAGCTCAGCCTCTTGCCTCGTCTCTACTTCCATTGAGAAGGCATTTCTACGCCTCTCCCTCTACCCTCCACCCCCTCAACTCTATGCCAGAGATCTCGCACACTTTGGGACATCTGTCATTTCCTATTTATATTAACTACTTCTTTTTGCTGAGGATTGTTTTCCAGTCTCTTGGGAAGACAGACTATTGGCAGGAATCTAGCCTCTTCTCAACTGTGTGCCACTGGCTGCTCCTCACAGAGAAAGAAGGGTGAACCAGACACCTTCCTGCAGGAAACTGGGAACGCTTTGGCTAAATGGCACAACAGAGCTCTAGAGTGGCTACTTTGCCAGTGTTCATACCAACTCATCCTTTCTTATGTCTCCCAGTCCTGTCCTTTCCCTACTTCCCAGGGGGCTGAGGGGAGTTAAGGAGGATGTTATGTGAGATCAGAAGCAATAGGCAGTGAGCTGTTTACAAATAGATTATTGACGTTTATTTCATAAAGTCTAAAAGATGAAAGCGGTACCATAGATTTGTGTTCTGCGTTAAAACAAAACAAGAACAAATACTGGACTTCACCTCTTTAATGAGTTAAATTACCTTGATCTGGCTGGCTCATTTATAATATTAAATGTATTCCTAACTTCTATTCATTGACTTATTATGCATCAATGCCTTGGAATGCGGCTGTTGGAAAGTTAGGCTGGAGACAAGGCTGGTAGATTCAGCCAAGCCTTCCCCAAGCCTTTGGCTCTATGCAGAAGGCTCTATGCAGAAGGTGGGCACAGCGACCCAGGGAGCCCTTCAGAGCTGGCTCTGGAGTCCCGGGACACCAGCCCAAGATACTTCCAGGAGCTATGAAGGCATCTTTAGCTCACCTAAGACAGTGGAGGTTTGACAGTTAACATAGTCTAGGAATATAATTTCCTACTTCCACAGTTTGTTTGTTTTTAATTGGTCATATCCAGTGTTAGTGAGGTTGTGACAAAGTGGGTGTGATCCTTCGTGGCCATAGGCATCACAGAATGACACAACATTTCGGAAAGTAACACAGCATCCATAACATGAACATCTAAAACTGCTCCTACCCTTTGCCCTAGCAAATTAAGAATTTAACCTAAAAAGTAAACCAAACGTATCTGTGTATCTTAATGACATGACAGGCATTTTAAATCTAATGTTGACTATAAAGTAAGCATGGGACAGTTTAAATATTTAATTTAGGGAAATAATTTAATAAATTATGGTTCACTAATACGATATGGTTTTATGCAACTGATAGTAATTATAAAGACTATGCAGAAACATAGAAATGTATATATACATATTATATATATATACACACATAGAAATATATACATATTATATACGTAAATTAGTAGAAAACAATGGGATGGATACACTATTATTACTGTTCTGTATATATGTGAAATGTAATACGCCAAAAGATGAACAGGAATATTACATAATGGACTGGGATTAGTGATGATTCTTAGGACAAGTTGAGTAAAATATTTTCTTTCATCTTGTTACACAATCTATGCTATCACACACTACATAGGTACCAGATCCGATCTCTGTACCAGATTCAGTCTCCGTTGCCTTGTGTGCTCTTGGCTCCTAAAGGCGCTTTTGCCCATCAACAGAGCACAAAGGTCTGTCAGAGCTCTCCGGTTTCCCAGGGCACTGGCTCCCTGACACTATTTAAACACATGGGAAAGTCTCCCTTACATCCCTGGCCTGCATCTAAACATGTGGCTTCATTTCACTCTCTCCTTTTCCTTAAAAAAAAAAAAAAAGAAAGAAAAGGCATTTGGTTCACACATAAAAGAAGAGATGTGAGGACCTTGGGGAAAGGAGGAAAGAACAGCTTTGACATCACATAAAATGTCATAGAAAATGTCCAGTTGGCATCTCAGGATGCCAGGACAGCAGCAGGTAGACAGACCACTCCTAGTTTGTCTCCCAGGAAGCATCTTAGCAAACAGAATCCAAGCCCATCCCTGAAGTCCACTTCCTCCCAAGTCCACCCACATGCTGGTGCACTGCTACAAATGGAAAGGGATTGAGACCACGGGGCTGTCTGACCCCAGTGCTTAGAGCAGCCTCCCTAACGTTTGGGGGAACATGATTAGCCTACTTTGCTAGAGGAAGGCTAGGCACCATAAACAGAGTCACAAGTGAGCTGGGATATTGGATGGCTCATCGCCATTGCTCCACACTGGTAATAAAATGAGATTGCATTGACCTTCATTGCACCACTAACATGGCCCTTCCCAGAACTCACTTGGAGCACAAACTTTCCAAGACAACAGCCTTGGAGGCAAGAACTTCATAATGCTGTTCTACTCCATCCTAACTGATTTTGGAAAGGGACAAGCAACCACTCTATCCCCCCAAACAAGAATGCAGGTACTACAAACATCAAACACAAATACCATCAGAAAAGAAGTGCTAAAGGAAATCAGGTGTCTGCATTGCCAGGTACAGGGTAGGTGTGAAGTACCTGCTGGATGCTGGGTTGTCAGATACATGATTCCTTTTCTATCCATGGTATAATTCTGAGGGGGCTGAACATTAATCCCATTTTACAGATGAAGAAACTGAGACTCAGAAAAATAAAGTGACTTGTCCCAAATAAACCCAGATGGTGAGTAGTGGAGCCAGCTCAACCTGGAGAAAGACAGTCACTGCCATTCCCACGGGTTCTATCACCAACAGCATTCCCCTGGGAAGTGCTCAGAGGGTAAGGGCACCATAGCAGTTTCCCCAGCCCTCCCTTCATGAGTCCAAGCATGGCAGAGGGGAGAGCACAGGTTTCTTTGGCTCCAGTGACTGTCATCCTCCAGCTTTACAGAGGTGGTTCGTGGAACAGCTGAAATGCGGGGAGAGGGAAGACACAGGGGCCTGCGCTGTCTGTGGATGGGGATGTTAGGGTATCAGGGACACCTTGGAAACCTGATGCAGCCTCATGGGCGTTAACCATCCAGTGACACGCTCATTGTCTCTCCTTGCATCCACGCTTCACCCCAACAAAGCAGAGCTCAGCATCCCAAATCTTAGCTCCTACGCTCATGTTCACAAAATCGCCACACATCACCACAGGCATCCTGAATCCTGGCTACAGTGATACATTATCATGCGCTACGCCAAATCAAAAGATGCAACAGTAAGACCCAGACTATCTATGGAGAAAAGGACAATTCTACAGTCTGCTGGCAGGAGTGTGTGCTGGCACGATATTTCTGGAATGGTAATTTGGTGGGGAGAATCAAATGCTTTTAAAATGTGCGTATGTAGCAGTTCTACCCTTAGGAATTCATTCTAAGGAATTATTCCCTTTCAAAGAAGATGTTTGTACAAAGATTCTCAGGGCAATATTGTTTAAACTAGCAAGAATTGGAAACCATCTAAATGCTTGACAATTGAGAATCAGCTAGGTAAATGATGTATTAGATGATGGAATATTATGTTACCGCTACTATGGTGTTTTAAAAGAGCATTCCCTGCTAAGGGAAACAACTGTCCGTGATGAAGAAGAGCCAGCCTGGGTTCTGGACTCCAACCGTACAGATACGAATCCCAACTCCACTGCTTGCTGGCTGTGTAAGTGCTGACAAGATGCTTAACATCTCTGAACCTCAGTTCCCCTGGATGTAAAATGGTCCATACTTCAGAGAGTTCTGATGACGATTAAATCCCTCAGTAAATGTAACATGCTTAGGGTTTTGCCTGGCATGTGGTGAGCACTAAATAAATGACAACCAGTATTATATTGTTTAGTGAAAAAGAACCTGTTACAAGAGAGTATTTACATTGTGATATCTTTTTAAAATTATTATGCAAGAACTTTATGAAGAATCAAAACCAAGTACCAAATACTATCTTTGGGTGATGCCATCATGGGTGACTCCTGCTGGTTTCTTTCAGTCTCCTGTGTCCCCATGTTTTCTGCAACTCAGCAAGCATTTCTTCTGTGACTGCAGCTGCCCAAGAGGGTAGTTTCAGTGATTCAGCCTCCTTCACAGAGCACAGTGTAGTGAAAAGAGCAGGATTCTGAATGAAGACAGACACACTGCCACATTCCAGCTCTCTGGTGAACCTATAGACTTGGGGCTTGAAATGAACCTATATAGACTTGGGGCTTGAGGATGAAATTACAGGACACAATGCACTGTGCCTGGCACACAGTGAGGACCCAACACAAGTTCCTTCTTCTCTGTCTGGCATTCCCCAGCTCAATTCAGAAGATCAATACCTCAGCTGTCATTGAAACAACTTTCCTCCCACCCACTCCCCTCTTGCCAACCATTCCTCCACCTTGACCAAGACAGCAACGTGCTGTGTGTGTGGGGCGTGTGTGTGTGAGTGTGTGTACGCGTGTGCCCATGAGGATGTGTGTACCTGAATGTATGCATGTGTGGAAGTGTGTGTGTGTGTGCACGTGTGAGTGTGAGTGTGCCACCACATCCCCCAGGGAAGCACAAGAGAGGTGAACTGAGGTATGAAGCACCTGGACACCACACGAGGTTCAGGAAAAGGAGAACTTCAGCTGGAAAGAAGGAGCCTATATCTCTTCGGTCCCTCAGAACAATAGAAAGAGACCTCCAAAATGATGTGAAAATGTAAGGCAGACAATCAACAGGACCCTCGGAAGTGTTCACATGGCCTCCTCAGGAGGCTGTAAGGAAACCTGCCAAGCGAGGAGCGAAAGAGAATGACCCTTCACCTGGATCAGCCCCTGGACCAGCACAAGCAAGCAAAGCCGGGGGGCTCAGTGGGAGGGGGGACGGCAGCTGGGCTCTCCCACGGTTAGTGCAACAGCTGCTTTCCTGAAGCGTCCACAGGGTGCAAAAACATCTGGTAGGGGGATGTCGTGTGTGTGTGTGTGTGTGTGTGTGTGTGTGTGTGTGTGTGTGTGTGTGTGTGTGTGTGTGTGTGTGTGTGTGTGTGTGTGTGTGTGTGTGTATGTATGGTCACGAGCACAGGCCTGAGCCCTGAAGTTTTGTCATGGTCGTTGGTCCCAGGGAGGTCACCCATTACCTGGGCAAGAGGACAGAGGTGATAGAGACACCCCAAGGCTACAGCAGCAGAGAACAGTTCCTGACGGCCAGGCAGTAGGTCTGCAAAACTATTTCTGCAAATGATTACCTGCCCTATATCCTGGTACTCCTGTGTCCCAGAGGAACAGTCAACAGTGAGAAGCAGAGCAAGTGGTATACAATGGCAATTAGTTTTCAGGCCACCAATGCCATTACCTTCTCTTTGATTCCTTAATTTCCTTTACAGAATGTTCAACTTCATTTCATAGAAAGTATGGCATGGTATGTGGGTGAGAGCAAGGGCCTGGAGACGGGGAGACCAGGTCTTCCCCTAGTGTCCTTAGCCAGCCACCTGAACCCTCTGAGCCTGAGTAACCTCTTCTAGAAGACAGGAGTCGCGAGCCCCGCCCACCGCTTAGGCTTATCACAGGAAGAGACAACACAGAAAGTGTCTGATGCATTGAAGGAACTCAAACAATAAGATACTATCCTTATGATCATGATAATCATACCGGCATCATCCTTATAGCTTTAAGTTCAGATCCTAACTGAAATGCAGTTGCCTTGGGGTAAATAACACTTGAAATTGTCCTCAGTCATCCAGCCTGGTAATTTAGAAAGTCTGTTAGATGGTGTCACAGTCTTGGCCCAGTTACTGACTCCCTACTGATGGAAGATGAGCGCAGACAGTTCTTAAGATCTTTTCCAGCTTTAACATCCTCCAAGTTTATAATATAGACCAGTTGTTCTCAAAGAATGTTCCCTAGACCAGCAGCCTCAGCATCACTGGAGAAATATAAATTCTCAGGCTCTATTCCAGACCCAGTGAAAAGAAGACCCTGGGAGTGGAGCCCAGCAATCTGTCTTAATAATCTCTCCAGGTGCCCCTGATGTGTGCTAAAGTTGGGATTCAATGATAGAGACCTCTCTGTCCATGAATTTCTGATCTCCTCTTCAGAGTAGGTTTAGGAAGGAAAAGAGTATTACGGCTCTAGGATCTTGAGTTGGGGCAGCAAATGGAGGAGGGAATAGCATAGGGTTGAGACCAGGGCTATTGAAAACAACCATTAAAGGAAAGTCACACTTTACATCTTCTTCCTGAATGTCACTCTACTTGGTGCTTTCCCATCCATTCTCCTATTACAAAGTTCAGGCTGAACTTCCACAGTACAAAATGTGTCCATTTTCCAAGGAAATGGAGACGCAAAAAGGACTTTGCCCAAGACACCAGAAGCAGCTATTCCATCAGAGCTTGAATGTCTCCCCAGGTCTCCTTGACTGCAAATGGCCTTTCCTTCTCCCACATCAAAAGTTCAACATCAGTAGCCCCGAAGAGCCACACAGAGCTCCCTGAGCAGCTGGCTGTTGTCACACTGACAGATTCTGGACAAGCTTTGCTAATGATGTCTGCCTCCAGCACCTGACCTTATGGAGGCTTCATAGCTGCTTTCCCTTTTAGAGCCTCTGGCACTCCGGGGAGAAAGAATCTTATTTAGTGAACCAAGTATCGTCTCAGTGGGAGAAGCTTTCTCACATCTCCAAGGGAGAAGAAGCTGGTTTGGTACAATGGAAAAAAGAAAAGCCCTAATTTGGAAGAATCAATGGCTCCTTCCTCAAAAGTCTGAAACTGTATACCGTCAGCAAAGCTAGGGGCCACAAACAACCTTCTCAGCAGGGCAAAGGGACACATTGATTTTCAATGATTTGTCAAAACTTTAAATTGTCCAAAGACCATGATAAACAACAATCTAATCTGAGTTATTCCATGGGAAAGATTAAGAATGATCTCAAAAAAGGGTAATTTGGTTTGCTTATATACAAGATAGATTCGGAAGAGACAAGAATACGGAATGAGAAATACCCATGTAGGAAAGGGAAACAACCTAAGAATGCATGAACCCAGGAATCACAGAGGACAGGCATCCATGGGGTCAAACATTCCATGAAGAAGCACAGGGATAGGGCTTCGCAGATACTCCCAGCACGCGTGCACAAGTGCGTGTACACACACACACACGCCTGCGCACACACGGAAGGATGTGAGCCCCTTGGCCATGCGTGTCCTTTTCACCGCCCTAGCATGATGTCTGGCATACAGTTGGCGCTGAATAAATATGTATAAAGTGACGAATGCAGAACTGAAGGGCTGAATACTAGAATCTGAGAAGCCTGAGGACTTGAATCAAAGCACGCTGGGCTGGTGATGTCCTGTTTGCCCCTCCAAGTCTGCCTTCCACTCTTTTCCATCCTGTGCTCTCCTCCAGAGCCTGATTTCATGGATAGTATCAATGGTTACCTTTGGTCTCTGGCTAAGAGTCACTTCCTAAGATTCAGGAATAAATCAAATACTGATACTATTAAAACAACAATCATACCAATAAGCACTATTCATTCAAGCATATGTTCTCAAACTTGAGAGGGAATGAGTACCCCCTGGAGGGCACGTTCAAATACAGATGATTAACCTCTCCCCAACTTCCCTCCTCCAGCTTCTGATTCATTAGGTCTAAAGTAGGGCCCATAAGTTTCATTTCTAACATGTTCCTGGATGATGCTGATGCTACTGGTCCAAAGACCAGCCCTGGGGAACTACTGTGTTAAAATACACTCTACAAGGCATTGCACTCATCCATTCACATCACCTCTACTCTACAATAAAGCTGAGAAGACCTGGTATTATTATTCCTATTTTTCAGATGAGATAACTTTGTTTAGGAGTAAGTTTTTTTTTTTTAAATACATCTTCATCGGAGTATAATTGCTTCACAATGCTGTGTTAGTTTCTGTTGTACAACAAAGTGAATCAGCCTTGCCCAAGATCTCACCTCTGGCACAAGATGGGTACAAGAATCAAACCCAATTCTTTTTTTTTAACTTTTTATTTTATATTGGAGTATAGTTGATTAACAATGTTGTGTTAGTTTCAGGTGTACAGCAAAGTGATTCAGTTATACATGTACATGTATCTATTTTTTTTTCAAATTCTTTTCCCATTTAGGTTATTACATAATATTGAGCAGAGTTCTCTGTGCTATATAGTAGGTTCTTCTTGGTTATCCATTTTAAATATAGCATGTCAATCCCAAACTCCCTAACTATCCCTTCCCCCTGCCCCTGCTCCCACCTCCCTGGTAACCATAAGTTCATTCTCTAAGTCTGTGAGTCTGTTTCTCAAACTCAATTCTTGTTAACTCAAACCCCACACTTTAGTCACTACACTATGTGGCCTTAACGGAGCACTTGACTCCATTAAGACAAAGTTCAAGTGAGACTCACGAAACTACACCCTGAGGCCAGTGTAGCTTTGCCATCTGCAGACACATCCTCTCAGTGTTTCTTTAGCCATAAAGGGTTGTTGGAAACTGGCAACCTGGACTATGCAGGAAAGAGAAAGAAGCAGTAAAGTTGCATGTGATCACGATTCATATTAAAGACTCTCCCTTAATGTGTTCAGAGACCATCCCTGTGGGGCTTACGTTGAAGAGTCTCATTTTCTAATCCCATTTGTAGCTAAGGATCCCTTTATGGCCTTTGCTAAAATGTCAGCCTTGAGAGAGAGAGAAAGAGCTCTCACAATAGCCTTTCACTCTTTGAGGAGCCACAAAAGAGGTCATGTCCTGATCCAGATGGACTCCCATTCCCTCACAGAACAAGTTCTGAGCTCTACCTGTCAGGATGTACAGCTCTGTAAAGTCAAAGAATCTGCAAGATGCGCCACTAGGGGGCCTGCAGGGTCGCGGCCCTGATAGAAGCCCACCTCATGGTCCAGGGCTGCTGAATACTCACTAGAAAGTGGAGTGATGCCTGCTCATCACTTCCTGACATAAGCAACTGAGGTCTGAGAGCCGAGCTGCACGGATACGTCCAAAACCTTTCAACGTGAAGATTCTTAAAATATTAGAAATACCAAATTTCACTGCTGAGCAGTTTCTTTACCAGGCTCCTCACCATTCCTGCTTCCTTTATCTGACCCTTAGGAGGCATGCTTTTCTGAGCTCTTACTGTTCTAATTACTCTTCCTGATTTGAGTTAATCCACCTCTCATTTCTCTCTCTCTCTGCTTCTCTGCCTTTGTCCACCTGTTGGTGTGTGTGTGTTTTACACACACACATGGTAAAAATTTTAAATGTAGGGTTCAAAGCCAATCTTAATACCTCTATGTTGGAGAGTAAAGGGACTATTTATTAGAGGTTCCCATTCCAGTAGAAACAACTACTTATACCCAAATAGGTTTTTTTGTTGTTGTTTTTAAAATGGAGGTATAGTTGATTTGCAATATCATGTTAGTTTGGGGTGTACAGCACAGTGACTTGGTTTTTTGTTTGGTTTTTGAAGATTATGTTCCATTATAGGTTACTACAAGTTATTGGGTATAATTCCCTGTGCTATACAGTAAATCCTTGCTGCTTATGTATTTTATGTTAATCCCATACTCTTAATTTGTCCCTCCCTGACTCCCTCTCCCCTTTAGCAACCATATGTTTGTTTCCGTCTGTGACTCTGTTTCTGTTTTGTATATACATTCATTTGTATTGTTTTTTACATACCACATATAAGTGATATCATACAGTACTTGTCTCTCTCTGACTTATTTCACTAAGTGTAATATTCTCTAGGTCCCTCCATGTTGCTACAAGTGGCAATATTTCATTCTTTTTTATAGCTGAGTAATATTCCATTATATATATATATATATATCCCACATCGTCTTAAACAGTCATCTGTTCATGGGCACTCAGGTTGATTCCATGTCTTGACCAGTGTAAATACTGCTGCTATGAACACTGGGGTGCACGCATCTTTTCAGCTTAGAGTTTTTGCTTTTTCTGGGTATATACTCAGGGGTGAAAATTCTGGATCATATGGTAGTGCCAATTTTAGTTTTTAAGAAACATGCATACTGTTTTCCATAGTGACTGCACCAATTTACATTCCCACCAACAGTGTTCAAGGGTTCCTTTTTCTCTTCATCCTCTTCAATATTTCTCACTTGCAGACTTTTTGATGATGGCCATTTTGACAGCTGTGAGGTGATATCTCATTGTTTTGATTAGCATTGCTCTAATAATCAGCGATGTTAAGCATCTTTTCATGTGCCTATTGGCCATCTGCATGTCTTCTTTGGAAAAATGTCTACTTAGATCTGCTCATTTTTTGATTGGGTTGTTTGTTTTTTAAATATTGAGTTGTATGAGCTGTTTGTGTATTTTGGATCTTAATCCCTGGTCAGTCACAAATATTTTCTTATTGATGATGACAATGATGATGGTGATAGTAATAATAATAAACACATGGATGGTAGAAAGAGTGCAATAATCTTCAGACAAATTGTTTAACCACTCTGAGTTTTACATTCCTTATTTTCAAAATGGAAATATTACAAAATGCCCTCAATGGTAAAGATAAAGTGTATGAACACAATAGCATGCATAATAATTTCTTAATAAATGTTATTTTCCTTCCCCTCTTTCTCCCTGCTTGTTGTTCCTGGACAAACAACATTATACCAACAAAATGGAAATAAAAATAAGCTAAACAAAAACTGCCAACGATCTGACTGACACAAAAAATCAAAATTGTTCTCACCAGCTACTGCTTCTTGATTTTAATGTAATCAAAGAACAAAACAATTCCGTTCAAAATACAAAAACTTAAGTTATAAAACCTAAAGCCATAATACTCAGTGGAACAAACAGAATGGAATCAGCCCACAATTGTAGACTTGGGTAAAAAGCAAATTATGGGGCAGAGGAAATCTGAAGAATAAAATCAGATTTAAGGGAAGTGAACGTCCTCCCACGCTTCAAATGAGGAGTCAGAACGAGAAAGACAAATACCGTACGCTAACACATATATACGGCATTTAAGGAAAAGAAAGGTCACGAAGAACCTAGGGGTAAGACGGGAATAAAGACACAGACCTACTAGAGAATGGACTTGAGGATACGGGGAGGGGGAAGGGTAAGCTGGGATAAAATGAGAGAGTGGCATGGACATATATACACTACCAAACGTAAGGTAGATAGCTAGTGGGAAGCAGCCGCATAGCACAGGGAGATCAGCTCCGTGCTTTGTGACCGCCTGGAGGGGTGGGATAGGGAGGGTGGGAGGGAGGGAGACGCAAGAGGGAAGAGATATGGGGACATATGTATATGTACAACTGATTCACTTTGTTATAAAGCAGAAACTAACACACCATTGTAAAGCAATTATACTCCAATAAAGATGTTAAAAAAAAAAAAAGAAAGGAATCAAAGTTAGCATGATGGCACAGATGTTGGTTTGATTCCAAAGCTTACCCTACCAAATTATAAAAATCGCAGAAGAAAGTAATTGAAGAATTCATAACAAGATTTGCTTGGCAATGCTCAAAACCCAAAGCAAAGTAATTTAATAAGGGAGGCACAGTGGGAGCCGCCTTCCTTGACCTTAGCACTGTATTATCCCAAACCAATCATCATCAAACAAAATTAAGCTGTAGGGCATTATGAAGGGGCCAATGTAGTCAACTGCACGGAAACCTGCTCCAGGACACTGACTAAGCCCCCTGCCCTCCCCACCCTTCCTCATCCCTTCTTGCCCCCTCTGCAACTAGATCCCAGCAATCCTGCTCATTCTTCTTGAAGAAAGATGCACATGGATGCATTTCTGAATACTCTCATTTCTTACTCACTGAACACTTATTTTGTTTGATTTTTGAAAGGATAAAAGGTTTTGGATGTCCATGTTCACTGCCCTGTGCCTACCTCTGCTCTTGGCCCTGGGGACAAACAAATGAATAAGAGACAGGCCCAACCCTATGGAGGCTCAGAGTCTAGTCAGGATGTGACAGAGCAGGGCACTGAGGATGGGGGTGACATCTGATGAATCTGTACTCTGGGATGCATAGGGTGTTAAGGGAGCCCCTGGCCCTGCCCTGAGAAACTAGAAGCTCCAGCAGGGGGTCGGGAAGAGTGAACGCTTCTGCTGAGGTTGGAGAGATAATCAAGAATCATCCTGGCCACCAAAGAAAAGGAAGGCTTTCCAAGCAGCACGTACCCAGGTGTATAAAGGTGAGGAGAGGGGAAGGAACTGCTCAGGTTTCCTGTGATGAAAACACTAGGTAAGTGGCAGCAGGAGCTGAGGCTTCATTTTGATCATGCATCTCTTCTATTTTTGCACAGTGTCACCAGGTAATGACACAGGTGCTGGAGTGAGAAAAATACTGAGTTCAAACCCTGGGTCCGATATTGACTCAAGCATGATTTTCAGCAAGTCCCTTGCCCTCCTTAAACTCTAGTTTCCTAATTAATAAACGAGTTGTGTAGAAGCACAGTTGAGCTAATTAATGCACGGAAGAAACTTATCCCCACCCCTGATCCATCGAGGGCTCTCTAACAGTAGACACTGCGATTAAATTAACCTCCTGATTGTCCAAACATCGATGCAAGGCCCCAAAGGAAGGAAGGAAAACTCTGGGCAAAGTAACACAAATCTTTTATTTTTGAAATAACATCTTGTCCCAAACCAGCCTTCATCTTCACTTTGACCTTATACCAAGTCTAACTCAATTTTATCAGGAAAGTATCAAGCCCACTCTTACATATTAACTGAGCTCACCACTAGTAAATGAGTTGACTAATGAAAGAATGAATGAATAAAAACCCCATATATTTCAAACATCAAATCATTGCATAAATACACATTTGAGGAAGGGGTTGTTAGGTGCATCAATTTTATTATTAAACAAAGGTAGGTGTCTAACCATGATCTTATTCAGTTTCCTCAAACTGCCAAAATTCATGAATTTTGCCTAATGTAGGCCAAGGAAAAAGTGAGTTGAAAAGAAAGAGATTTCTTCTCCACTCCAGTCCCCAGAATAATAAAGCAAAATAAAGTCAAAATTCATATGTACCTACATAAAGAGAAAGAGAAAGAAATTTTAAAAAATCACTATAAAGGATTTGAGAAAAGTAGAAAAATACCAATTTATTAAAAGGCTTTTCCTTCTAAAGATAAATCCACAAGGATTTAATGAAAAAACAAAAACAAAAACAAGAAACAACACTGAAGCCTCAGTATTCTTTTGATCCCAAAGATAGAATGTAATTTATTCAAAGCCCTGCTTTTGGCAGTACTCAGGAATATTTTGTTGAGAGCTTTAAATGTTTATATCCTTTTCTGACACCATATTTCCACTTTTGAGAATTTGACCTGCAGAAATAAATATAGTAACTGAAAAATCATGAGGCACAAGGATGTTCACTATAATGTTATTTGTATTTGTGAAAAATTGGAATCGACCCAAGTGACAATCAAGAAGGAAATGTTTAATTTTACATCTATTTGATAAATATTAAGTAGCCACTAAAATGATTTTTAAAGTTTTACAACAGTGTTAAAAAAGTACAGGATAAAACATATTTTCTCTAACATCATAATTATGTAAAACATATGCAGAGATTCAAAAAAGACTCCCCAGAAATACCCACAAGAATTCCTAGAGCCTTATTTAGGTGGTGAAAAAAATATGTGTAACTGGTTTTTTTCTGCTTATTTTTAGAAATAGTCTAAACTTTTAAAAATGGTGACATATATTTATTTAAATGACATACACATTTAAATTATAAATGTATAACCTAAGATTTCCTCTCAAAACCTCTTATTTTAAACGTTGTCATGGATTGGGGGCTATTTAACCTGAGTGCCTTTGGAGTTGGGTTGGACCACAGATTTAAAGCATGTGAAGAAGGCTCAGGTATATTACAGGGTCAAGACAGCCAGAACTCAGCCTGAGACGCAGAGAAGGGGTTCTGTAGACAGCAATTGTTAAACAGGGAAAATACCACTGTCGTCATTCTCCTACGAGGAGACTATACATTTAGTAGAAATAAAAATGAAGTTTTGTTCACATGGCATTCCACTGTCTTTTCTGCCTCTCTGGTTTCCTTTAGTTTTCTGTGTATTTTATTTCCTGCTTGTCAGTTTTCTCTCACATTCTCACATTTGTATCTTCAAAACTGAAAAGGAATTGAGGCATTTGGATTGTAAAATGTAGGTACATGACAGGACTACCTTCGGAAGCTTTCCTCAACTTCACGAAGCAGAATAAATCCCCAATTTCTGTTCTCATACCCTTTTCCACACTAAATCACAGCCATTTGTTGTCCTCCAGAACTCAATAGGGATACCTGAAGAAAAAGACTGAGTCCGATGCTTTATATTTTGAGCTGATGATAATGAAAGAACAACATATAAAAATTCATGGAATTCAGCTAAAACAGTGCTTAGAGGGAAACGTATAGCTTTAAATACTTATATTAGGAAAGAAAACAGGAGTAAAATCAATTATCTAAGTTTCAACATTAAGAAGTGAGAAGAGGTAAGAGCAAATTGAAACCAAAGTAAATAGAAGTAAGAAAAAATTAACAAAAAAGCTGAAATCAATAAGATATAACAACAATCGAGAAAATCAATAATATCAAAAGTTGATGTTTTAAAAGGAACAACTATGTTCACGTATTAAAAAACTCAATAGTGTAAAGATATCAGTTTTCCCCCAAATGATCTATAGATTCGATGTAATAGCTATCAAAATCTCAAGCTTTCTTGAGGAAATTGACAAGATGATTATAAAATTTAAACGGAAGTGCAAAAGTTCTAGAATTGACCAAATAATCTTGCAAGAGAAGAACAAAGTTGAAAGCACTACCTGATTTAAGGAATTATTATAAAGCTGTAGTGATCAAGACTTTTTTTATTGGCATAAGAATAGATATATAGATCAATGGAATGGAATGGAGAATCCAGAAACAGACCAACACATATATGTCCAGTTGATTTTCAATCAAAGCACCTAGTCATTTGTTAATTAAATACAAGTTAATTAAATACAAGTCACTTGTTAATTAAATACACCATTTTAAATAAATGGTGCTAGGTCAATTGGATAGACACATGGGGGAAAAAAAGTGAATCTGGACTACTTCTTTATTCCATATACAAAAACTAATTTGAGAATGCAATGTAGACATAAATGTAAAACTTCTAGAAGAAAACTTGGAACTTTGAGGTAGGCAAAACTTTCTTAGGACACAAGAATTATTAAACGCAAAAGAAAAGAAAAATTGATATATGGGGCTTTATCAAAATTAAAATTTTCTACTCTCCACAAGACATCATTAAGAAAATGAATGGGCAAATTACAGACTGGGAATTATATCTGGAGCACTTATATTTGATCAAGGACTTATATCCAGAATATATTTTTAAAAACTCATCTAAATCAACAATGAAAATACGAAGTGCCCAGTAAAAATTTAAAAAGGACTTGAGCACACCCCTCTCCAAGGAAGCAACATGGATGCCCAATAAGCACATTAAAGTGCTGGACATTATTAGCCACCAAAGGAATGCAAATTAAAACAATGAGATAACCTCACAGCCACTTAATTGTTTACTGTCCCAAAGGCTGACAACACTAAATGTTGGTTAGGATGTCCAGCAACTGGAATTTACAAGCACATAAGCAGGATATCACTAGTGGGATCGTAAAATAGAATAATCACATTGGAGGTGGTCAGGAGGTTTTTTACAGAGGTAAACATACATCTGCCCTATGACCCAGAAAATTCACTCTAACGTATTTAGCAAAGAGAAATGGAAACATATGTCCACAAAATTTTGTACAAAAATGATCATACTGCCTTATTCATAATAGCTCTAAATTGGCAACAAGTGAAACGTATGTCAACTGGAGAATGGATAAACAAATTAAGGTTTGTTAATATAGTGGAATACTACTCAAAGGAAAAAAAAAGAAAGAACTCAGTACCGATATCTACGGCTTCATGGTTAAATCTCATAAATATTTTTGGGTGAAAGAAACTACACACAAATATACATATTTTATATTATTCAATTTATATGAATTCCAAGAACAGTAAATTTAATCTGTGGTACCAGAAATTCATAAGTGGTTGCTTTTGAGGTTACGGAGAGACGTTTCTAGAAAGTGACATGAGAAAACTTTTCAAGGTGATGGAAATGTTCTACACAGTTGGCCCTCTGTATCTGTGGGTTCTGCACCGAGAATTCAACCGTGGATGAAAAATATAAAAAACAATTCCAGAAAATTCCAAACAGAAAAACCTGAATTGGTTGCGTGCACGCTGGCACTGATTCGTGTGGCATTTACATTGTATTTACAAATATCTGCATAACATTTACATTGTATCAGGTATTGTAAGTAATTTTATAATGACTGATGATTATTTAAAGTACACAGAAGGATGCTTATAGGTTATATGCAAATACTCCACCATTGTATATAAGGAATTTGAGCATCCATGGATTTTGGTATCTGCGGTGTCCTGGAACCAATCCCCCTCAGATACTGAGGGATGACTCTATCTTCTTTTGGGTGGTGATTACGCAGTTGTACATAATAGTCTAAACCCATGAAATAAACATTTAATATAAGTGCATTTTATTGTTTGTCAACTCTACCTCATAAAAAGACTAAGTGTTATTTGTCCTTATATTTTTATTATGTTCTTTTCCTAATATATAGTAGGTGCTAAGGCATTTTGCTGACATCTACTCAATGTCAACCTTGTACTGCAATCCGCACTGGACACTTTCCATTTTTGCACTGGTAAACTCAACTCATCTGGGCAGGCTTGTCTCAGTCTCACAGATAGCTCAGAGATGTGAATTCTCTTGACCAAAGCCACAGATTAAATCTGATTGAAAGTGGAACTTAACTTCACATATCCAAGCTCTTAGGAGGAAGCTATTCAAATTACATTTATTGAATGGATGAATAAGTGAATAAATGAAGGAATAAAGAGAAGAGACCATCCAACTTGCAAAAAGGATATAGTGCCTTTTGACTATTTACAATAGCTAGGACAAGGAAACAACCTAAATGTCCATCAACAGAGGAATGGATAAAGAAGATGTGGTACATATATACAATGGAATATTATTCCGCCTTAAAAAAGAATGAAATAATGCTATTTGCAGCAACATGGATGGATCTAGAGATTGTCATACTGAGTGAAGTAAGTCAGACAGAGAAACAAGTATCATATGGTATCACTTATATGTGGCATCTAAAAAAAAAGGGTACGAGCGAACTTATCTACAAAACAGAAACAGAGTTACAGATGTAGAAAACAAAGTTACGGTTACTGGGGGTAAGATGGGGGGAGGGATAAATTGGGAGACTGGGATTGACATATACATACTACTATATATAAAATAGATAACTAATAAGGACTTACTGTATAGCATACAGACTCTACTCAATACTCTGTAATGGCCTATATGGGGAAAGAATCTATAAAAAAGTGGATATATATGTATAACTGATTCACTTTGCTGTACATCTGAAACTAACACAACACTGTAAATCAACTATACTCCAATAAATTTTTTTTTTTTTAAAAAGGATATAGTGCCTTTTGAGCAAGAATGAAAGAACAGAGATGAATGGGGAATTCTCTGGTGGCCCAGTGATTAGGACTGGATGCTTTCATTGCCGAGGACCCAGGTTCAATCCCTGGTCGGAACTAAGAAAGATCCCACAAGCTGCTCAGTGTGGCCAAAAAAAAAAAAAACACAAAAAGAATAGAGATGAATGATTATCCAGCGTCTGTGAGTGTCTGAGAAGGAAGGAGGCGTGTAGAATCCCCAATGTGCACTGACTTAGCAGCAGAAAAAGGACAAAATATGTGTCTTGGAGCATATGCCTACAAAGCCCACTGCTGCTACAGAGAACAGCACTGTTGGTTTCCACCGAACAGGGCTGCCTAGTTTGTACCAGTCCTTTTCCTGGGGGGGTCAGACCTGCATCAAAGGATTCCTTTCATCAACTTGACCAAACCTTCCGGATCACTGAAGCTAGCATCCCCAAGATATAAAGGAGCGCCATCCCATGTAAGTCTCTCCCCACTCCTCAGTAAGGACTTCCAGTATGCCATGGAAGCAGGATGCTTCCTCACTTTGCTCCCTCCAAATGGAGGGCACTGTGGGGCATCAGAGTTCCTGATCCTCCTATGGAAGACTGTAGTCCTTCTGGGGACCACCTTTTCTGCCACAAGGTATGGTTCCTGGCACTCAGCAGGGAGTGTGTACAATGAGAGTGTTCCTTGTCACAGAGCAGAGAGCCAGGGCAAGGAATGAAGGCAGGTGCTGACTGGTGATACCCACAGTCAATCTGGCGCCAGGGCAAGCATTAGATCAGTGTGGAAATAAATAAGATCTGTGGGCCCGTTTTCTTCCTGCATTTGCATTCACACTTTATGACCTCAGCGATATTTACTGAGTGGAAAAAACAACCTTCTGTTACAACTGCTTGCCTGCGAAGTGACTTCCATCTGAAAAATACTATCTCCAGCCACAGGGTCTGGAACAAGCTACTTCTCTATTTATTCAAAGAGCCCAATGAGCTGTGAAGATTGACATTTAAACTATTAAACTGTATTCTATTTGACAATGTTATTAAATATTAGGTTTGATTTATGGAAAGACTTAATAAATTGGCAGCCTGGGTTAGCCCTGACACTGTACAGAAATGGGGTTATGCTGGGTGTTACTTCATAGAGTTGATCAAGCTAAAGAAAAATTTTAAAAGTCTTACCAACAACATTAAAGTCAGATTCCATGTGACAAAGTTATTAGCATACAAATTCGAACCACTTGCCAGCTCAATTCTGCATCCGAGTTTCTCTAATCGATATTTTTAATAATTGGGAAATCAAAAGATAAAATCACAGACTTAAATAACCTTTGCTATGTCACATGGAAAGAGAACTAAGGCTTTTAAACATGGGAGCCAGGCATATATCTTGCTACTTTGGTGTAAAAGAGGAAGAGAAATAGAAGCACAAGTAAACAGTATGCAAGGGGGTGCAGACACATTGGGTATAGAAATGGGGATGTAACCCCATGGGAAGAGGCAAGGTTGAAGTGAGACATGACTGTGCCATGGCTTACTCACGTCCACGTGACCTTGAACAAGCCACTTAATCTCCCTGAAGGTCAGTCCCATTTCTACATGATGGAGGCAATAATAATCAAGTAGTTCTGTTTAGGATAAATAGATCAATATGTGTAGATCATTCGGCAGAGTGCCTGGCACACAGTGACTGCTCAGCAGATTTCGGGGGGAATTAGGCCAGGTCAGGAGTGAGGCTGGGTCCCAGTGTAGTGAGGGCAAAGACTGTGGGCCATCAGAGGTAGGCCTGAAAAGAACAAGAAAGGACAAAGCCTGTATGCTACTAGATGGTATGGAACTTAGGTAATGGCATAAAGCCAGAGGAGGAACTACCTGCTAGACGTGCTTATATACTCTAGAAGGTAGTTTTATAGAGCTTAGATGATAAGCTACTGGATATGTCTATAAGTTATCAGATGGCATTGACCGATGGACAGTATCCCTGGAGCACCCATGGCTCTGGGCTAAGGATCCTCAAAACTTTTTCTACAAAGGGCCAGGGTAAGAAATATTTTAGGTTTTGGAGACCACATGGTCTCTGCCACAACTACTCAACTCTACTGAAGTAGCAGAAAAGCAGCCACAGACAGTATGTAAATGACCGAGTGTGTGTTCCAATAAAACTTTATTTGTAAAAGCAGGTGGTGGGCCAGATTTAGCCCATGGACCATAGTTTGTGGACCCTTGCTCTAGTCTGCCTCACGCCTGACAAGTACAGGTGGCTGAGAGAAATGAAGGCAGCCTCTCTCTACTCTCCAAGGACCAGCAGGACCTCTTTCCGAAGAGGTGGGTATCAAGAGACAAGGGACTATAAAGCTATTTACCTCATCCCTCCCATCAAGGAATTCACAGAGGGTAACCTACTCACTGATGACACCAACTACACCCCTGATTTATGTGGCTCTGCTCAGTCAGACAACAAACAGATGATTCATTCAGGGACAATCAGTATTTATTGAGAATTGCTGGGCACCATGCAGGTTTGCTCTAAAAACTGCACACTGTGGGCTTTTAATAAATAAATAAATTTCCCTCTGCTTCCAAATCCCTTTCTGCTTTCTTCGCCAGGGCCCAGAAAGGGCTGCCCCCTCTCTATCTGAGTGATGGCTGGCATGAAGGAGTAGGTCACAGCAGGGGGGGAAACCATGACATAATTCCTTTCTCTGGTTCTGATACTGTGCAAAAGTGATCACCTCTTGCTAAGCAATTTCCCACCTAAATTGGTTTCAGGTCATTAAAAGCTGCAGCACAAGGAAAAAAAAAAATACCAGCTCTCTGAGGTTACTTTCAACACCAAGCTCCTTGACTTTAGCAGCAATTAGACATTGTTCCACTACCAAGCACTCTCTGGAAATGGAGCCAGGGTCACCAAAGAGTAACTGGAAATTAGAAGTTGGAGCATCCTCCTCTTGCTAAAGCAGTTTCCTCTGATATCCCTTGGGGGCACCCAGTCCTCACCTTTGCCAGGCGGCCTGCATTGCACCCACGCGGGTTCTGTCTGGGATTCAGAGAAGCCCCTCCTCCCTGAATATCAAGATCATGTCCATATTTCCCAATATGCTGGATTTTTCCTTACAGTTTCTGGATTCAGAATATGGCCCTCACTCAGGGCACAGCCATCCCCAGTCTGGTGTGCTTCAGGCTGGGGATTCATAAGGTATTTGAAGTCAAAACCTGGGGGCTGAGGAGCAGTTCCAGAGGGGGCAGGGGACAGGAAGAGTTTCAGATAAGCATGTAAGTACAGTAGCCACCCAAACAGGCACATGCAGAAGGAAGGTTTGAGAGTGGGATCTGAGCTCTCCTTGCAGTAAAAAATGTAGTGCACTCCACTTTCTGACAGTACTATAAACTCACTTATATGACACCAGTTATAAAACCCTTAACATTTGCCTAATGCTGACAGTCAGTTTTTTTTCTTAAAGATCCAAGTGCAAGTGGGAGATTTGTGACCCCAAAGCTGGCTTGGGGTTTATAAAATGAATGTGTCATAAAAGCAACACATCCTCTGTACCAGAAAAAGATTAGATTCTGTACCATGAAGCTTTAGGCATTTATAAAGAACCCCTTATTTGCATCTTCCACCATGTATTTTTTTTTTTTTTTGCGGTACGCGGGCCTCTCACTGCTGTGGCCTCTCCCGCTGCGGAGCACAGGCTCCGGACGCGCAGGCTCAGCGGCCACGGCTCACAGGCCTAGCCTCTCCGCGGCATGTGGGATCTTCCAGGACCGGGGCACGAACCCGTGTCCCCTGCATCGGCAGGCAGACTCTCAACCACTGAGCCACCAGGAAAGCCCCCACCACATATTTTTTTAACATTGTTTTATTCATGCGTGAGACCCTAAATATCACCAGAGGGTGATGATTTCTAAGGTGCCAACTATGGACTAGGAGTAAACAGGAGATGGGGAGATATCTCTCTAACGACCCATTTCCAGATTTACCGGCTCCAGAGGGCATCATTGGTGGCGTTGGCCTTCTTGAGGAACACCAGGAGTAGGCCTGCACCTGGGCACCCGCAAGGAGAGAAGCGGCTGGTGTGTCTTAAAGGTCTTAAATCAAACTCTGCCTGGCTGGCTTGGAATTATTTATTTGAAAGAGCAGGTAGGTGCAAAGAATGAGATTAATCACAACTCTTGGTTCAGGACACCCATCCTTTTGTCTAGGAACGGCCCTCTTTTAAAATTAACTTATTAATTATTTATTTTAATGAGAAATGAAAAATTAAAAAAAAAAAAAAAGGAAAGACTGTGACTATAAAGCTAACACTGACCCTGACTTAGAGCCAACAATATGCTTCTCTCCTTCCTCTTGCTCTGTCTCTCCCATCTGTAGTAACCCTTACCCTGAGTCTTATATTTTATCATTACCTTGTATGTGTGTATGCCTGTGTTTAAAAGGGTGTTATGTTGAATGTTATTTTCTATTAGTTGACCTATATGAAATTGCCTTTAATGCTCTTTTTTTTACTCAATATTATTCAGCTAAGATTCATCCATACTATTACATCAAGCTGTGGTTCATTCATTTCATGCAGGTCTTATTTTTTAATTTTTTTTGCGGTACACGGGCCTCTCACTGATGTGGCCTCTCCCGTTGCGGAGCACAGGCTCTGGACGTGCAGGCTCAGCAGCCATGGCTCACAGGCCCAGCCGCTCCGTGGCATGTGGGATCTTCCCAGACCGGGGCACGAACCCATGTCCCCTGCATCGGCAGGCGGACTCTCAACCACTGGGCCACCAGGGAAGCCCCACAGGCCTTATTTTTTAACTTGTTAATGCTCATCTGGATTGTTTCCAGGGTCCTGGCTCTATAAGCAATGCTACCATGGTCTTTCTTATCTCTGAGGCGCTGCAGAAGTTTGTTTTGGGTGGATGTATAGGAGTGGAATTGCTGAGTCACAGGGTATGCAAGTGTTCCATTTTCTACTAGAATGACAAACTTGTTTCCAAAGTGACTGTACTGAGTACACTACCACCAGCAATTAACCCCCTGTTACTCCCATCCTTTCTACCACCTCTCATTTGGGGCAAGTCTAATTGAGGTAAAGTGAGTGATATATCTTTATGGTCTTGAGTTTCCTTTTCTGGAGACACTAATGACTTTGAACATCTCTTCATGTGATTATCGGCCATATGTGGTACCTCTTCTGTGAAAGTCCTGTACAAGTCTTTAGCCCATTTTTCTATTAAATTGAGCTTTTCTTATTAATTTGTAAAAGTTCTTCATATAACATCCATACAGGATATGAATCCTATATTGACTGTATGCATTGTAAACACCCACTCGTAGTGTGTGACTTGCCTTTTTATTTTCTTTCAAGTCCCTTGTAATGAACAGAAGTTTGATAAAGTCAAAAGCTGCTATCTTTTCTTTTCTAAGTTCTTTTTGTAGCCTTGTTGCAATGAATCTTCATAAGCATCCAGTTTGGATGGGAGTATTGGCTCTCTGTGAGAGACAAGGAAATCAGAGAAGGGAAACTCCAAGGCCATTTGGACCAAGCCTTATATTCATAAAAGGTCTTAAATCAACTTTGTGCTCATTATCTCCAAAGGAGGTCACCTATAGCCACAAAGATCCACTGTCAGGGATGAAAGAAAACCCAGCAGCTCAAGGTGAGAGCGCCGTATTTCTCTGTGCACGAGGATGTAAGAGGTTTTAATAAACCTTGTGAGCATGGGAATAGCACATTTATGTTGCATTCTATTATTTTTGTCAAGATATCACTTGGTTAAATATAAACATTCCAAATCTACCATAACTTGTACTTTTAAATGTTTTAAGTGTCTAAAGGGAACCCGGAACAGGAAGTTGCCCAGGCCTCTCTCAACACTGAGAGGTTCCCAACAGGAAGAGTGGTGTGCTCAATTTTATGTCATTGGTGAGCTGTGGGACTGGGATTCACACCCAAACGTGCCAGGCCCCAGAGCCCAGACACTCTCTGCTGTTCAACTTTGCTAAATGACAGGGAGAAACCACTCCAAGCTAACTGCCCTGTGAGCACATGTGCCCTGGGGGGCTCCCACACCACACAAAGCACTGCCTTCAGGGGCCAGGGCCTATTGCTTCTGAAGCAGGACTCAGGCTCTGCCTCTCTCCTTGGACCCACTTGGGGCTCTCCTGAGAGGGGCTGGCAAACTGCTGAGGACTCTTCTCATCATGAAGAGCAAGGTGGTGGGTCCTAGTGGCCCCTAAGCTTTCTGCAGACTGCCCCCTTATATCCACTGCCCTCTGCAGTAAAGCTAAGGGATGGCCAAATGGCTGGGGATGTAGAACACGGGTATGTGTGTACATGAATATGTGTGTGCATTAGTGTGTGTGAGTAGTGGGAGCGTGTGCACGAGTGCCTTTGTGTGAGAGCCTGTAAGAAGGTTCCGCAGAGGTAGAATTGATGGGTAGGGAAAGGTAGGACACACTGAGGCAGGCTGGACAGGTGTGTGCATGTATGTGCGTACGTGCGTGTGAATGCATGTGTGTGAAGGTTCTGCAGAGGTGGTGGGGTAGGTTGAACAGGGAACAGAAGGGAAGAGATGCTGAGTGAGACAGGCTGGACAGCTGGTCTACCCAGAGAGGCAGTAGTGCTGGCCATGGTGCACATCTTTCTTGCATCATTCACTAATGACCAAGAGATAGTAGCCTCTGCATGTGAGGGTCATTGGGAAGAATGTGCCACCACCAGCAACATCCTGATGACACCTGCCTTCATCCTACCACCTTCCTCCTCATGGACCTTCAAGGGTTCTGCGGCATGTGGCAGATAAATACCAAACCCCTCAGTCTGGAACCCCAGGCACCAAAATTAACGAGGAGTGTGACCCACGGCTCTGATTCTCATCTGTATAACGGGATGATCATGATTAATTCGGGTCACTGTGGTAACTCACTGTAATAAATGAGCGAAGTCTAACCCACTGCTGAAGGATGCATTAACCTTTTTCTGCCCTTCCTCCTCCCAATCAGCCTCCATCCTGGGCTTGCTGTCCTTATCACCATCTCCCAAGCACACCTCTGCTCCACAGCTAGATCTTGCAGTGTGCCCACCCTCCCCTGAACCCTGTCTACCTCCGCCACCTACCTCTCACCTGGTCTTCTGCGTCTGCTTTTGTCAAGTGTTCTCACCTGGGGTGGGGAGACCCCTCTGCGCCACCATCCTCTGAGCCCAGGAGGAGGGAGGTCCATGTCTTGGGCTTAACCTGTCTGCTCTTCCCTGACCCTTTGGAAACTTAGAAAAGCCATAAGGACCAGCCCCTTTGCTTCTCTGGCCAAAAATGGGTGTCTACCTAAAGAAGGTGTGCCTCTTTACCTGATACCCACATGCTTATGAGAAGTGTCTATCTAGGCTGCTAACATGGATCACCTTGCAGGTGACAGGGATACTCAAAGGAGATGCCTCTGGGAAGGTATCTCCTACCCCAAGGATGACAGTCTCCATGGCCCCGTCACAGCACACACATGCCCAGGTAGCCAGCTCTCGCCTACCTTCCTGATGCCTTCTGAAGGGCTGGACACGCAGTTGTCAGCCCCTCCATTCTTGCTGATGGTCCGCCAGAGCTCAGCAAATGTGCTGTCTTGCTCTAGAGGGTTGGTGCCCTTGGCTCGGAAGTACTCGTACACAGCAGAATCCCGGACGGTGCCGTAAGACATCTCCACTTGTTTGGACAGGTCCTGGAACGTCCTGAAATACAAAATGGCCATGAAACATGGGTACATGTTGCAACTTGCAGGGACACACATGGGCTACAAGGCCCTCCTGAGGTCGGAGCCTGGCTGTGGCCACTGTCCACATCCTTCACTGCCAACCCCCAGCTGTATGAGTCCCTCAGTCTGGAGCACCACTTGCCAGGGCCTCATTCTATCCCAGTTACGTTTCCTCAGTGTAGATTAATTCAATAATGTCACTGAACACCTAAAACCAGGTTCTGTGCTGAGCCTGAAGGACAAAAGGATGAGAAAGACATGTTTCCTGCCCTCAAGGAGCTTAGAGTCTAGCTGCAGAAACATACAGACAGACAGTCACAATATGAAAGAGTCAGGGCAACGTGGGAGGCTGTACACTTAAGGTCTCCAGCTCAAATTCCTGCAGAAGCACAGGAAAGAGAAACACGTTGGCAAGACTGACGATGGTGACTGGTCTCTGACACTCAGAGATGGCGTGGGGCAGACACACACTCAGAGGTTGTGTCAGTGAAGAGGCATGTTCCCTCCACAGCTTGCAGCTGTTCTGGAGTTCCACCCAATGGTTGCCTTTTAAGAATCTCCGCCCAGTTTGCTTTTCAATAAAGAAAGAAATCTGGGTTTGTACATGAAATCTCTTGACTTTGAAGTGTTGACAATTATTCAAAAGGTGATGAAGATAAAACAAAGCACTTCTGAGAGCCTCAGTCTGTTGCACATGGAGGAGAAGCACATAGCCCAGGCCAGGTGCATGACGCAGGGAGGGGGCACGTCAGGTAGGTCCACCAGCGGTCCAGGAGCAGATGTCTGAGCTGGGGGCAGAGGAACAGTGCCTTCCTTGGGGTAGAAGGAAGAGTCACATCAGGAAGGACCAACTGGCATAAAGTTTTCACTTGTCCCGAGATGAGCTGTACCTGACTCTGTGTGCTGAGAGGACAGAACTGCAAAAAACAAAAAGCTCAATGGTGAGCCAGCCTCTCTCTCCAGGCTCCAACCTGATCCCTCTTTATTTATTTCTCTTCTGGGAATCTGTCTCTCCTTTTAATCAACCAGAATCATCATCCCCACCTCTCACTGAGTTACTGTTCCCACAAAGAGATCCAGTCATTCCCACCTGATCTACACAACCCTCCATCTTCTGATCTCATCTTCCCCTGTTGCTCCTGCATCCACAGGACCCCAAAGCCAAGGCTGAAATGAGAAATCCCACACAGTCCCCATTTATGGCACCAAACCACGGAGCTCCCTCTTCCTGGAATCCCTTTATCTTACTCATCCACCTGATACACTTCTGCAAACACCCTGAAGTTCCAGCTGCCACCTTTCCCTGTGGGAAGACATCGCCATCCCCCACCTCCCTGACCATCTCTATACCCTGCATGGCTTCTATGGCGGTAAGATCTCACTGTGATTGCAGGAAGCAGCGCAGCAGAATGGGTAAAGCAGGGGCTCTGGAGTCCAACTACCTGCCTTGCCTCTCAGCTCCACCAGCACTAACACTATGGGCCTGGGCAAATTAGCTGACCTCTCTGTGCCTCAGTTCCCAGATGTTTAAAAGAATAGGGCTAGAAGCAGAGCCTGTAGCAGAGGCTGCTGTGAAGATGAAATGAGGTGATATGTGTTCAACTCTTAGAGCAGTGAATGATGTAAACTCAGTGCCCAATAACTAGGAGCAATACTTCTGTGCTATTATTATATGGCTGGGTCCTCAGTAGATGGAGCCAAAGTAGCCCAGTATTTGCATCCTCAGCACTAGATCCAGGACAGTTGCCAGCCTGCACACAGAGGAACCAGCAATGAATGCTTCCTCCTGTTCTGGAGACACACTCCATGGAATTCCTTCAGGCACTGCTACATGGCCCAGAAACAGAGCTCAGGATTCGTTTCAATACATTACAGATGAAAGAAAACACAAAATAACAAATTTGATGAAGAAATCTTTCTAATTATTGTTCATTATTTATATCTAATTAAACCAAGATGTTCCTTTGCTTAAAGGGCCCCAAGGGTTGTAACTCTGTCGTAATCTGCCTGTAATGAAAGGACGAGGGATCTTTTTTTTCCCCCGCATTTTTTATTTTTCTCATGGTAATACAAACAAACACAAGGCTTTGATGAATGGGAAACATCAGGATGAATTACACAGTTGAGTCTAAATACTGAACTGCTCTAAATTACTGCAGTTTCGGTGAGTCTGGAATGAATGTGTAACCACCAAGGAGTTCAGCACTACCGTTTCATCCCCATGTTTGAAATGTAGATTTCCTCTCTCCTCTTGCTATTTATTCACAACGGAGCTCCTGGCCAGAGGCTCAGGGAGCATCTCTGGAATGCAAGAAGGCAGCCCAAATGTTATTGGCTTCATGTCCATTTCTGTCCCCTTAGAGGTCATTGTTCCCATCCCAAAACACCACCACCATCTTTGCTGTGCCAGCCCCCTGGCCTCCATCCATCATCTCCGGTAGCCATGAGTCTGTGTAGAAGGATCTTTCCCCACTTAAATGCACATTGCCTCTTTCAGGGAAGGTCTCCAAGCTCATTAACACACAGGAAGTATTACCATCATATTTCAGAGTGACTAAACCTAAGTCTCTTTGGAATCTGGCGGGAGGGCCTGACTACTCATGGACCAAAGCTGTCATCTCCCTGGGGCACTTATTCTCTTGTCCGATTGCTCAGTTTTGGAAGGGACATGGAAGGAGGAATAAAGAACAGCCAGCCATCCAGGCTCCAAGCCATCAGTCAGCAGAAGACAGATGTTCACATCAGATAAGACGCCCATCCAAACAAGCAAGGGAGGCTTAGCCTGGAGAAGGCTGCGCTAGCAGCACACTTAATTTAGCATGTTTCCCCAAATAGTCTCTTCAGCAACAACTGCTAGAAGTGTCCAAGCACCCTCACCACAGAGATGGAGGAGAGGCACACGTGGTGCCTCTATAAACCAAAATCATGCATGATACAACTGGCTGAAGTCATCCAACCAGGTGTCGCATCCACAGTCAGCTAGCTAGCTAGTTAGTTAGTTGGTACTAGGTAAGGCACAGAGGCACCTAGGCAAGGAATGCATGGTGGGCCTCATCAAGGGGTTCATAGTGATGGGTGATGAGTGGTCAGAGAAGTAAACCAACGGTAACTAAACAATGTGAGAGGGACTAAAGCAGAGTTCTGCATGAGGGGTCCTGGAAGCACACAGGAGAAGCACCTAGCCTGTTGGCCAGAGCTAAAGGAAGGATTTCTAGAGAAGGAAGCCTGCCTGGGTCTGGATTGACTAATTAAGTGTCCTGTGCAGGCATGCACACTTAGCGGCTGACACCCAGCTCTGTGCTCGGCTGCCTATCTCCTTACTTCACCTTTTAGTAACGACGAGTGTTACAATCCTCCCATGGCAAAGCTTAGCCTCTCTTCCATGCTTTCCACTGAGCCAGTATCTTTTACTCAATTGAACCCTATTGAAACTGGGTTTGGGACCAATAGGAGCTGCTTCTCTGCATCTCCTGGCCTGGATGGCTGATTTTTGGGATCTTCCCTAGCTGAAAGCATAGTTGACTCCTGTGAGCACATCAGACTGTCTCACAAAAGAACTCTGTAAGCATCCCTTGCCTCTGAGAGCAGTTTCCTCCAATTGAACAGGCACCTCCTGGAAGTCCCACAATGTCTCCTTCAGCTGTGGCCAAGGACAGTCTACCCAGGCCGGCACCACCTCCCTCCCTCCTCGTACCTTTCTCCACAAGTCAATCTTACTATTTCCCAGGTAGATTTTCATTAAAAAAGAGATAAATTTGTTTCCAGCATGAGAAAAATCGATAACACAGAATGTATAAATACATCTTTGCATGTTACAGAAATACTTACATTGGCAATGAAGATAAATACCCTTGCAACAAGAGGAGAATCAATATACAGTATATGTAAAACAGATTTCAGCAACTGTGGGGATGCCATCATCACGGGTCTGATAAATCTAAATCCCAAAGCCCTGTTATTCTTGCTTAAGGAGAAAAGGAATGGGAATTCCCTGGTGGGCCAGTGGTTAGGACTCTGTGCTTCCACTGCAGGGAGCACGGCTTCCATTCCTGGTCAGGGAACTAAGATCACACATGTTACAACGCGGCCAAAAAGAGAAAAAGAGAGAGAGAAAAGGAAATAGTGGAGTACCCCAAAAGTTACAGGCAGGTGGGGATGCTCATCCTTGTAATTTGAAACTGTCGTAACTACAGCCCACAGATGCCTTTACTATCATTCTGGCAGCCTCACTTTTCTTTTCTTTTTTTTTTTAATTAATTAATTTACTTTATTTATTTATTTTTGGCTGAGTTGGGTCTTCGTTGCTGCGCATGGGCTTTCTCTAGCTGCGGCGAGCAGGGGCTACTCTGTGTTGCAGTGTGCAGGCTTCTCATTGCGGTGGCTTCTCCTGTTGCAGAGCACAGGCTCTAGGCACACCGGCTTCACTAGTTGTGGCTTGTGGGCTCAGTAGTTGTGGCGCGCGGGCTTAGTTGCTTCTGTGGCACGTGGGATCTTCCCGGATCAGGGCTCAAACCCGTGTCCCCTGCATTGGCAGGCGGATTCCTAACCACGGCGCTACCAGGGAAGCCCCCTCACTTTTCTCTCTCGTGTCTGACTCGACAAGAATGGTGCTGTGCCAATCAGTTGGGATTGCCTGGTCAGGTTCCACAGCCTCCTTCCGGGACGTTTGGGTACCAGAGCTGCCCATTTCCCTGCCCTTCCTGAGCTTCTTCCCAGGGCTCCCCCTGTGCTTCCAGTCTCTCTAATCCTTCTCCCATGCAGTGGCTCCAACCCAGGGCTCCGCCACATTTCCCATTCTCTCCACCCCAGACCTGGGTTCTTCAAGGCGAACAGGACCTCAGGTGAAGGCTGAGACACTCCAAGATGCTTCTCAACCTTGGGCCCTGAAAGGCATCTCTTTCCTTCATCCAATGAAAAAAAATCCTATTTCCTGAGCATCTGCTTCTGTCAAGCACTGTTCTAGGTCTAAGGATATGAGCAACGCAAAGTTCCCACTCTTGGGGAGTTTGCACGATGGAGGTGGGAGAGAGAAACAAACATATGAGCAACAAACAAAAGAACCAATAATTACAAAATGCTGGGGTCAGCAAATTTTCTGGGAAGGGACAGAGAGCACGTACGTAGGTAGTAAGGGCCACACACCACTCTGTTGCATATTCCTTGATTTTGTGTTTTGGGTTTTTTTTTTTAGAACATTGTAAAATGTTTCAAAAAAAGAAAAACAATCTTAGCTTGCAGGCTGCAGGAAAATAGGCTGCTGGCCAGATGTGGCCTGTGGGGACGTAGTCAGCCGACTGCCGATGTCATGTTTCCAGTGATGAAAAGTGCTACGAAGAGTAATAAAGCAAAGTAAGGGTTACAGAAAATGATGGAAGAAGTGATTATATGAAGTATGCAGGGGGGTGTTTTAGCTATTGGAGCTGACATCGAGGGCGTGTGTTTCTTCACCACTTTTTCGTGACCTGGTCTGGGAGGAGGTGAGAGTAGAGACTGCTGAGGGCAGGGCTCAGACCTGGAGACGCTTGCCTTCCAAGGAGCAGAGGCCGGCAGGCTCGAAGCTCATCAGCCTCCCTCCCCCGGAATGGCCCCCTTTACGTGGACCAGGGTCCCCGCTGGGAGGCTGGGGCAGGCGATGCTGGATATTACACGGGGCTCCTTTGTCTCTAATCTACAGGCTGTCATCTGAGTGACTGTATCCCAGCTCAGGAAACTGTCAGGTTAACACTGTATGAGGACACTTAGTGACCCACCGGGATGAGGGTCACATGGCAGGAAAATGCCTCTTTGTAGGACACAGGAGGCCAGGAAGCCCTTCTTCAAAAGTGTGTCCCACGTGCCAGTCACAGAGGGCCCGGTGGGTACCGGGTACCCAGCTGATGTGTGCTCACTCCCTCCCCCAATCTTCCCTCCACATTCTTTTCCCTCCAAATCAAATTCTTTGATTACTATTGAAATTCAAAGATGCCCAAAGTACGCTAAGGAAAAAAAAAAACAAACCTCAATGCATTTGGATGTAGTATATTTCCATTCTTATAAAGAGTAACCATTAATAAATGTATGTAAATATAGGGACAAAAACAGGAGGAATGTGCACTGAACAGGAACGAGACTTCCACTTTGTATTTCTGTAAAATTTGCATTTTTTATTACGTTGTAAACACAAGTGTGATCTGAATGATTTAACAAATCCTTCTGCTGCCCAAGTGTCAGTTCTGGGCCTTGGGAATTTAGCTCTGCGCTCTTCTGTCACCTCCACGTCCACCTCTTCCACCAACCGCCCCTGCAGCCAAGATCTGCTTGGAAGAAAGAGGCCTCTCTCCTGCCCCATTACACTCGTGCCCCGCTGACTGTAGGGAGAGGGCTCCAAGGGGCTGTGATAGTCGCATCTTCCATCCATGGAGCAAAACAAACACGCCCGTATTAACCCCAAGGGGGCTGAGCCATCCTGGGCATCCAGGGCCCGTCAGGACCAAGGTTCCCTCACCAAAGCAGGCTGGAGTTTCCCTTACTTGCACATTTCCTGCTTGGATTCAGCCCAGCTCAGGTGCCCTTGGCTGCCAAAGCAGATGGGGGCGGCTAGACATGAGTTTCTGAAAGAAGGGCATACGCGTCACATGTTTGTGATTTGCTAAATGCAGTCTAGACCCTGGAAGTGAGCAGGGCTCAGTAATAGGTGCTGAAGGATCACCTCAGTCAGGCCAGATAACTCTGGGCCAGGTACCGAGCCCAGGCCCTGGCACGTGGCAGAGGTTGGATATCCACATCTTTCACTGGGTCTAATCCGGGGACCTCCAATACCATTGGCAAAGGGTGCTCGGCCCATGGAGACTTCTGCACTCCGGTTTTACCTCCTCCAGCCTCTTCTCAGACTACCCTGCTCTCGGGTGTTAGCCTGGTGGATGTCCTGCTCTCTTAGGCCTCTGAGCCTTCACTCAGGCTCACTGTCTGTTCCCCACACAGTTCCCTGCCTTCATGTGACTAAAACCCACCCTTCTTCCAGGAATCAGCTCAGCTGTCATCTCCAGTAGAAAGAGTGGATTCCCCCCCTGGGCCCATGCCCCCTCTATGTGCTCCCCGCTTAGTCTATCCTACCTCCTGGACTTCATGTGGCTACTGACATGCCTGTTTCCCCCACTTTGATAGTGGGCTCCCTCAGGGCTGGAGTCTGTGTACATCTCTGGATCCCTGTCACCCCTCATATGGTCTGACAGACAGTGTGTGCTGAGTTCATGCTTTCTGGAAGAATCAAATCTAGTTTAAAAACAACTCTGTGTTTACAGCTGAATATGGCTGGAGAAAATCCAAATTGGAGACTAGCACAGTGACGGGCCGAACTTTAGAATCATGACCACTAACCTCAAGTGACCCCTAAGGCTGCCTGGCAATCTAAATTCTCCTGTTCAATTCACCCTCTCACTCTCTTAGATGACTCTCAGACAAGGGACCCTACTTCCAATTTCCTAAGAGAGTAGAAGCAATCAGTAGAGAAATTTGCCTCTCTATAAAGAACTTCCTTTTCAAAAACCATCAAATACCTGCTTTTCAACACACTGGCTCTGTCTTTGCTCCTATTTATTTCTAACTGTTTGTCTCCTGGATCCCAGACTTTCTTGCTTTCTCAAGTACATTGCCCTTCCAGGTGTCATCTTTATCTCCCACATCATGAAATTGCTTCTCTCTATAGGTCATTTCCATCAGCATACAAACCCATACATCTTCTATCTTTTACAAAAAAATCCTGCTTTGAGTTCCCATCCTCCTCCAACCACTCTCCAGTTCTTCCAGGGAGCTGTCTATGGTCACTGCCTCCATTACTCTCTTCCCATTTCTCATGAACCTAGCTGAAGCTTTCATCCCACCACTCAACTGAAGCTGCTTCTGTCAAGGTCATTAATGATCTCTCAAGCACAGTGGCCCATTCCCAGTCTTCACTTTACTCCCACCCACCAGCATTTATTTGACAAACTTGATCAATCTGTCCCTCCGTCACTTGGCTGCTGGGACGGCACCTTTCTTAGCTCTCCCACCTTGCAGGCACCTCCCTATCCATCTCCTTTCTAGTTCTTGCTCTCTTTTCAGACTCTGAATCTTGGGGTGTCCCGGGTTCAATCCACAGATTCCTTCTCTTCTCTGGTGACCCCCCTTCACCACGATCTGGTCAGGTCAGTTGGCTGTAGATACATCTATACACTGATGGCTCCAATGGACCACCCCAGCCCTGATCCACCCCGCGGACTTTAGGCAGCTGCCCCCTGACATCTCCATATGGATGGCTATTAGGTCCCTACACCAATCATGTTCAAATCCAAGTTCTTGAATCGCAAACCCCCAAACCTACCACCAAAACTGCTCTGTTTTTAGTTCATCCACCTCAGTCAAATGTTGCTCTGTTTTTGACATGCTGTAGCCAAAAGCCATGGGGTCACTACTGATTCCTCTCTCTTGCATATTTTACATACAATCTCAGCATGTTTGATATCTTCTGCCATCAAGATAGATGCAGAATCACATTGCTTCTCATCACGTTCACGATGAACCACTCTGTGTCTTACCTGGATATTGAGATCATCTCCCCAGTGGTTTTCTTGCTTCCACCTTTAACTCTATAGTCTGTTACTTGGGGGATAAGTAGGGTATCCTTTCAAAATCTAAGTCAGATCGTGTGACCTCATTGCTAGAAACCCTCCAATTGCTTCTCACCTCTCCAAGAAACACCCTCAATCCTCACGTGGCCTGAAAGGTCACACACAATCTGGACCCAATACCTCTGCTCTCACCACACTGGCTGCTCTGCCTTCCTGCCTTGGGGGTTCTGCAGCTGTTTTTCTCCACGTCCTATACTCTTCCCTCACACCTCTAATTGGCTCATTCCCTCAGTGCTTTGGGAACATCAAATGTCACCTTCTCCATGAGACCTTTGTTGACAACCCTCTATAAAATACCACCCTCTTTAAATTATATGATAAAAACAAAGAAACATATGACAGGCTGTTTCATGGCAGTTCTCCCCCTAGAATGGGACTTGTCTGGCTTATTGCAATGTCACCAGTGCCTACACCTGCATGACCAATCATCCCAGTTTGCACAGGACAGAGAGGTTTCCTGGGTTACAGGACTCTCAGTGCTAAAACCAGGGAAGTTCCAGCCAAGCTGTGGTAATATCCCCCCTACCTACAACAGTGCCTGGCACATAGTAGATGCTCTAATAAACATGGATTATTATGTGCATGAATAATATATTAACGAATTAGCCTTTTTCTCACTTCCCCATTATCTAGGTTGGATATTCTGTTGGAAAGGTCTTGGGTTGACCAGTGTCCTTTCAGGACAAGCGTGGGCCGGTCATCTGCAGAGAAGCAAGCATACTGATGGCTTGGGGAGTCTGAATGGGAGAGCTGTAGCCTTGGGCCAGGAGGTACAGCACAGAGCTACATGGTCAGAGCCAGGCCAGGAGCAAATCACCAAGAAGCCCAGGGATCAGGCTGGGCTCTCCACGGGCTTCCTTCTCAGGGTCTGGAAGCTTCAGGATCAAGCTTCCTTATGGATCTGATGGACATCAGCACTGGCTGAGAGTCTCCTCCTGGGTCTGCATCCCCAGCAGCTGCTCTCTGCCTCCCTAGCTCCCATGCCCCTCCTATTCGGTGGGAGCCCCACACAAACAGCTCCACCAGGCGGCAATACCACCATGCCGGGAACACGACTGGCTCCCAGCTCTCCGCACCCACAAATATTTGCTGCCACAAATCCATACAAAAGCAGGACGCACCATTAACCTTTAATATATCAGTGTTAGGGCTCTTAATCCATTACGAGGCTGTCATAAATGTGACTGAAATGCAAATCATAGCGGCAGCCCTCCGGGAGGGTGTGAAGGTGCCTTCACTGTCTCCTGGCACAGCCTGCATCCTCTGTGCTCTGGAGAAACAGCCTGAGTCTCCTCTCTCCCTGCTGGCTTTTGTTTTCACTCTCTTCCCCTCCCTCTGCTCCTTCTTTCCAGATGTCTGACTGAGTCCCTCTATTATGTCAGCTTCCCCAGCATGCAGTCACTTGATATGCTAGAAGAAAGCTATAGTAATGCTAACTTCCAGACACTGTGCTAAGACTTCATTGGTATTGCTTCATTTAACCTTGGCCATAATTTCATGAAGTTATTATTATCCCTCCCTTTTAGAGATGAAGAATCAAGGCTCAAGGAGATTAAGCAACTATGGAAGGCCACAGAAGCAGCAAGAAGAAGAGCCATCTCCCCACTCAGGACTGGCTTGATCCAAAAACCCACACATTCGATCACCATCCTACAGTGATGTTAGGCAGCCCTTAGTTAAGTGTGGAGGATTAACAAGTAAGCAGACGATCAAAAATATCGTGCAGAATATATTGCTAGAAATAAGCTCAGAGTCATTAGAACACGATGTTGAACCTATCCCAGCTTGGCAGATGAGAGACTGAGGGTGGGGAAAAGGAGACAGGGTTAGCAGGAAAGGCAGGGCTTAAGTTGAGACTTAAGAAGAAAGCGGAAACTGACATTGGAGGGGGAATAAAAGATGTTCTGTGCAAAGGTGATAGTATTTTCAAACCATGGATGTCTTGAGAGCAAAACCTCCTGAGAACTATTCATAGTTTACTACAAGGGAGCAGAAATGGTAAGTAACCAAGAAGCACTAAGGATAGGATTGAGGAAATAATTATTCATAAAATACTTATAGGCTAGTATAATGGGATGGAAAAGCAAAAATGATGGTGTACCCTGGACAATTACAGGGTCCAAGCATGTGGGAGATGAGCAGGTGGGCACGTCCTGTACAATGGGCAGCAGGGAAGGTACTGCAGAAAGCTATCGCACGTGTTTTAAAAGGCAGGGCTGAGGAGTCACAGTGAGCCCACGTGCTTGCATGTGAGTGTGCATGCACATGGGTGTGCATGCACGCCTGTGCACATGTGTTCAGGGCCTGGGTGTGTGCATGTATGTGTGTGCATGGAAGGACTCCAGGGCAGAAAGAAGAGAGGAAAGAGGGAGAGGGGTATGGCTGGAGGGCTGGGACACTCAGATTAAGGGATGTCATTTGCTCTGACAAATGTTAAAATAAACGAGCAGCTATGGGTTCTTCGGTAGCAGAATGGTGACCTCATAGGAGGCAGATTTGTATGACGGGGAAACCAACCAAAGCATCTAGTGCAGGGATCATAGCACATGACACATCTTGCCCACTTGAGTGTGTTTATGGGCCTGGGCAGTTAGCACTCCTTGCGCAAGAAATTGGAGACTCAGGCCCTTGCCATGTGGGGAAGCTGGAGAGAAAATACTAGCGCATGTGAGTCTGTTATTGAACAATACAAACCCAGCTGCAATTAAACGTGAAGCCACAAGATGCTAGCCATTCTGAATCAGTCTGCAGAATAATCACTTAACAAGGATATGGACGCCGATGGAGAGGTTAGGGAAGGGAGTTGGGAGGACAGAGGTATGTTCTGATACGGATGAGTCTTGCTTGGTTCAGGGACGGAGGGGGCCCTACTTTGTGCCAGGTGCTACACGAGGGTCAGCTCATTTCATCTATGGAAACACACTTCGTGACAAGTTATTCGACCCCTTCCTAGATGAGGAAATGATGACGTTTTTAGGGCTAGCCCCATGCCAGGGCCAAGCTGAGCTTGCTGGTCTCTCTGATCCCGAGCTTTCCCAGGCCTGTATCTCTGAGATGCCAGAGAGGCCTTCCCAAACCAGCTCCAACTTGGGGTGATGTCCCTGCTGTGGACCATTCAGTTACAGCTGGTTTTCTCTTGGACAAAAGGCTCTTTTAGCACCATTAGCAATGCCAGGTGCCAGCCACACCACCCCAGAAAGTCCCACCAGCCAAACGGCCTTGATCTGACACTCTCTCTGGCTAGTGACAGAGGCTGTCTGCTTCAGTCCCCAGGCAGGCACCGTCGGAAGCTGGCTGTGCCCGAGCAGAGGAACACTGCCTACAGCTGCAGCACTGGGATGCTGGCAGAACTACACATGGTCCTGCTTTTTGTTCTCTAAGATAATTCATCCCATTAACTTCTTAGGGTTTGGGCAAAACACTAGGACAGCTCTGCAGTGTCCAACAGGAGACTGTTGGATGGGAGCAAAACACCTAGCTGTGGAACACTAGATAAAGCACCCCAGAGAAATTTCTGGAAAAGTTTCTGCAGCCTGGGGGACAAAGAGAAGGATTCCGGCACTTAGTGGGGGCATCCAAATATATGCAAGCCTTCCTGTGCCATCTCCTCTTTTATTACTGGATCCTCGTAACAGCTCTGGATGGAAGTTATTACAGTCCTCATTCTCAGGACTCTGTGAGGCGAACTAACTTCTGCAAGAATTAGAGACTTACGCCAACTTACCCAAGACCATGTAGCATCAGCACTAGAGCTGAGCATGTACATCTGTCTGTTCCGGCTGCAAAGCCTGGCTCTACACCTTGACGTGGTACCTCCTGAGAAACAGGAGCAAGTTAGGGAAGCAACATGGGCTAGTCTGGTGAATCTGGGAGGTCTGGGACCTGGGTTCTGGGCTCTGCCTAGAGAACACGGCACCTCCCTGCTCTGAGGGGCACCCGTCCTGGGGTGACAGTGCGGGGCAGGGGTCCAGGGCTTCAGTGCTGGAGTCAGACTGTGGTTGTGAGTATCACACTACACTGCTAGCTCTATGGCCTTGGATAAGATGCTCAACCTCTCTGTGCCTCGGTTTCCTCATCTATACAACAGGGCTACTCGCAAGATTGAGTGAATTCAGGAAAAGCCCTGAGAATAGTGCTGGATCCTGGGACACACTTGATCAACAGTTGCCTCAGTTTCCCTAACTATTCAATGAGAAAACTAGGCTGTGTCATGGTTATAAGCCGCCAGTCCTCAGGACAGGTCCAGGAGTGGCTGGATTGGTCCAGCGTAGTGTTTGTGTTAAATTCGAATGGTTTTAACGTGGGCATGTGATTTCTGGGTCATCACAAGCTCCGGTGCTCTTAGACTCTCATGGACACTCTCTGCACAGCCCCGTAAACATTCGTGACTGAAACCCCTGGACAAGATGCTCTCTTAGATCTCCCCGCACCGTGATATCTCATGAGTCTATGGCCTGGGCTGGAACTCAAAACCTCATCTTATTTAGGATTCCCTCTTCTGACAAAGCAGCAGTGCCATGGACTGTTTTCTCTGAAAACTGGAATCTCATTTTTCAGTGTCTGTCAGGGCTCAGAGCCACCGAGAGGAGGACCCCACAAAGAACAGGCTTCTAGCAATTAAAATCCAGTTTGTCCAGATGCCAGGAGACTTGCCCCTATGGGAAGCTGACAGCCACCTCCCCAGAAGCAGAGGTCTCGGGAGCTTGTCTCCAAGTTACACCGAGGCTGTGGCCACAACCCACCTAATGGGGCAAAGCAAATTAACCACCTTCAAAGGTATCTGCTCAGGTCTCTGTGGGCTTCCCTGACCCTTAGCAGCATAATATGGTCCCCACGGTGCCTAGGGATGAAAGAAAAATGCACAAAAACCAGCCACAAACCCAAAGCGAAGCCAACCCCTTCCTCGATGTAGCAGGGAGGGTTGATGGTAAATTTTAGGAAGATGCTGGCTGTCATCTTCAAGAGAAATGAGCAGTCCATGGGAACCTTCAAAGGACTATGTTGTTCAAAGATGGGGTGCCCTGTGTCTGCCACCCATCCAGACTGCTGTGTCTGCCAAAATCAAGGCTCTGCCTCAAATGTCCCCCTCCTGCCATGTTCACAGGCCATCCACATTCACAGCCACCTCCCGTGTCTCCTGGGATTCAGAACCTGGAGCACCAGGGCCAGGCTGTTCCTGGACCTTTATTCCCAGATCACAAGAGTCACTAAGTAGACAGTGCACTTCCATTTGATTGAGTGGATGAAGGATGTATAAGCACACATCTCTGCTGCCTCAGCCATGTTTTTCTCTCCTTTTCTTCTCTTCTGGAGGCTCTGCAATAGTCACTTGACCTTGATGTGCAGTAGAACAGGAACACAGAAGTCAGGTCTCAGTAAGGAGCTCCTAGCTGGGAGTCAAAGATCACAGCCTGAGAGCTCACATGTAAGAGCCTTCAGCAAGAAGAATCATACTGTGTAAAGAACACCTACTATGTCTCAGGCACCTGTCAAAATCCTCATGAAACCCAAGAGAGCTAAATATGGACATCTCAATTTTCCTATGAGGAAGCCACGGCATATGAAATAGGTGACTTATGTGGTCCTGCAGCCAGTAGGGGTGTGAGCAAAGATTCCCTAGCGGTGTCTGACTCCAAAATGCTCTTCTCTTGGAATTAGAGGATGACGTTGAGGCTACACTTCAACTCACAGTCTATGTTTTCAGTTTTTTAATCTCTTGTAATGTCTGAAGTATTCATGTTTTATCATCCTGCATGGGCTGAGGAAGCATTTCAAAGTCCCAGCCAACCTTAGCTGTGCTTGGGGACCCAAGGGATGAGTTCTGTCTCTTTACTGAGAGCCGAGCTTGAAGCTGTAGCCATGGGTACCTTGGAGATGGTGGTGGCAGAGATAATAGAACCTGAGATTTCATTTCCCCAAAGGAAATGAAACTCAGGAGGGCACAACAGGTCCCCTCTCAACTTGGAGACTTTCCTTTCAGCTTTTCAGCATGAATATCTTATTAAGTGCTGTATGCCAGTGAAGAGCATTGGCTTTGGTTCAAACAAGCTTACATCTGAACCCAGGCCCTGCTACATACCAGTTGTGTGAACTGGTTTTCTGCCTCGGTTTCCTCATCTGCAATAATAGTTCAATATGGTAACAAACAAATGATAAAATTTATGTAAAGCACTTAGGCAACTTCTAGCACATTACTGTATAACTCCCTCTTTCTCCAGTAAATGATATGCATCGATGCTGTCATTCCAATTATTATTAGTGTTGTTGCTGAAGTATATTCCCTTACAGAGTCAGGGAAATAGGTATGACTGATATTTCAGTAGACTCCTCTATTATACACTCCAGTTTCCTTTCCATACAAGAAAACTCCAGCATCCCCAGGGTCATACCTGGGCAGTGACCAGCCCAAGACATGCACTCAAAGCCCTGGGGCTCGGGATGAAGGATGTCAACACACAGATCCAAAGGTCTCTAAAGAGCCATCTAGTCCACACTCCTACCTTCCCCTGCTTCTTCCAATGGTTGTAAAGGGTTAACATGGTAATGAAAGCATGAGATCCTAGTTCTTATGATATTAATTAAAGTGAAAACTACAGATGGTGTTTAATAACAACTTCATCCCAGCAGGTTCCAGGCACTTTACCTAAATCAAACACATCATAAAGTTGGCATGAGAATCACAGAGCTTGGCCCTGGCACATCTAGCCAGGGACACATGACCTCACCTGGAGTGAAAGTAACAAACCATCTCTATTACTTACGCAGATGTGGCCTTAAATGGCTTGACAGTCTGATTCTACCCTACCACCTCCTGGAGCCAAAAATAAAGGAGTATTGATTGCAAAGATTAATAACGGAGTTCAGGAAGGAAAATGATGCAAGACACCTTTTTCTCTCCCTTCGTGATATAAACGCCTGCCACCCCTGCAACCTAATTTTGTCACCCAGCACACGGGAGTGTATTAATTAAAGTGACACCAAGGACAGGAAAATCTGAGCTCTGGGGGTGTGACTGGAAATACATAAATATGCATCTCCAGGCTGTCTCAGGAAGAGAGGCACGTTGCCAGGCAAGATCAGCATAATTCCACCGAGGGGAGGGGGGAGAGGAGTGCACACAGCTCACCCCTGGAGGTCACGGCTCTGGTTCTCCCAAATGGCTCCCGAAACCAGACAAAGAAACTAGACCAAGAGTGACTATCTGATATCCCACCTCTTTCGTAGAAAACTAGGCCATCACTTTTGTAAACATCCCTTGATATGGCCTGGGGAGTAGCTCATATTTAATGGATAGCTATTATGTGCTCGACTTTCACAATATACTGACACAGAGTGGTGTCATTTTGGATGAGGAAACTGAGGCCCAGTATGGCTAGTCAACGGCTCAGCAGAATTCAAGACCATGTTTGATTAAAATCACCGCCCTGGGGCTTCCCTGGTGGTGCAGTGGTTGAGAGTCCGCCTGCCGATGCAGGGGACACGGGTTCGTGCCCCGGTCCGGGAAGATCCCACATGCCGTGGAGCGGCTGGGCCCGTGAGCCATGGCCGCTGAGCCTGCGCGTCCGGAGCCTGTGCTCCGCAACGGGAGAGGCCACAACAGTGAGAGGCCCCTGTGCCGCAAAAAAAAAAAAAAAAAAAAAAAAAAAAATCACCGCCCTGCACTGTTCTGATCAAACAGGAGGTATCAGAGGCCAGGGTACAATGAGAAGGCTTTGTCCAGGGGACCAGTCCTGGGAGAGTCCTTCTGATGGGACATCCCTCCAGGGTCAGAGCTTTCCGCCGCAAGACCATGGCCTGCTGTTTCCGCTCCCAACAGCAGAGGCTACAACGGGACTTGGACTTCCCAGCCGGGGAAGCTCTTCTCCCCAGGGAGGGGCAGGGACTAGCAACTCTCCATGGACAAGTATGAGATTTAGTTGGGATTAACTTGTAAGGCATGAGGAGATGGTGGATGATTTTAGAGACTCCACGTTTGCGTTGCATTATTTAGGTCAATTTCACTGCAGTCAGTAAATCAGTTTCAATAGTCGCCTGTGCTGTATGCCCTGATTTCAGATACTATAGGAGATGTGACCTCACCTCATCCTGAGCTCCCTCACTATAATGTCCTGTTGGGCATCTCCACCTGGACATCTGGGAGCATCTAAAACTTATCTGGTCCCAACTGCCCCTCCCCTGTACACCTCACATCAGGTCAGGCCTCACCAGCCACCCAGGCCCTGGAGCCAGGACCTGGGCTGTCCTGCTTCCTCACTTCAGCCTTCCTCCCATCTGTCATATCCCAACAGGCATGTTCAAGTTGACCTCCTCAATCTTTCTCAGATTTCCCTCCTCCTCCAACAGCAGTGCTGCCCTAGGTCAGGAAAATACAGAGAATGTTCACTGGGCTGTAAGGAGGTGAGAACTAAGCAGAAGCAGAGAGGAACAGATAGAATGAGCTTAGTCTCACTAAGAGCAGGAAAGTAGAACAGATTTCACCCCTGGCATCCTTCTGTGATCCCCATGTTACAGGGGCAGGCATCCTGATATGCAACACTTCTTTAACCAAAGTCTTGTATTATATATCTCCTATTATCTTGCTCGTTCCCCTAATAAGCTGCTATTTTAAAAAAGAAGAAGAAGAAAGGCAAATAAGAGAAGATTATTGAGTGCTTACTATGTACAGAGCACCGTTCTGAGTATTTGCAGAACGACCCTTTCAGGCAGGGCCTATTATTGTTCTCAGTTTACAGAAGGGGAGTCCGGGGCCCAGAAGGTTAACTAAGTTGCCCAATGCCATGCCTCCATTAAATACTGGGTCCCCGGTGTGAGTTCAGGCAATATGGCTCCCTAGCCTGCATTCCTTCCATGCTTTAAGCTCCATGAGAACATTCCATAGGTCTGCCTTCTTCCCCAGTAGGTCCCAGAACTGAGCACAGTGCCTGGAACACAGTAGGTAATCAATAAAGATCTGGTGAGTGGATGAGTTCAGACTGTCCTGCTGCAGTGCGTGTCATCACTGTAAGCTCTGAGCATGGTTCCTGCTCCTGGGTCCCTCTGCTCCCCTCGGCTCCTGGCTCCACTGTCTGACTTGGCTTCCCTCCCCTACAAGAAGTGGCACCTCCTCCTTCCTCACCTCTCCATCCATTCAGGCTGAGCTAGTGCTCTCACCCACCATCCCCACAGTCCCCCGAGCAACAGGCAAAGGCGAGCTCCCCAACGATCACACACATCTCACCAGCTGAGCTCTCCCCGTGTTCAGAGGAAAAGCCCGCGCCAAGATACTGTATGTTTTGACCACTGTTATTATGATATAAGGCACATTAGCCACGTGAGGGCATCAGGCACACGTGCACATCCCACAGCTTGTCAGACGCAGGAGTCAGGAATGTTCTGACACAGAGGTGCCAGGAGGAATCCGAAGGAGGAAAATGCACCAACAGCCCTGCCCTTCTCAGCCAAAAGCAGACAGGGGAGTAGAAGGAGGCAGGCAATGCACAGAGAGATCAGATTCCCTTCCCTTCCGGGTGTGACCAACAGAGTATGTGGCTCTGATGTGCGTGTGTGCGCGCGCGCGCGCGTGTGTGTGTACCTGTGTGGCCACCTCTGAGTGGGTGTGTGCGAGCTGATGTGTGTCCTCCCAACGTGGAGCTCTACAGTGGAGGGAAGAAAACGTGACTTTTCTTGACCCTAATCTGAAACCTGCTTTGCTTAGTGGGCTGGGTCAAGAGAAGCCACTTCTGAGATGTTCTGCTTCTGTGTCAGACCAGGGTAGCAGCTAAGTTGTTGACAGGCTTGCAAACTGTTGGAATGAGAAGGAACTTTAGAAATCTTGTAAAATCCCTGCATTTTATAGAAAAAGAAAGTGAGGCCCAGTAAGGACACTCTTCCAAGGACACACAGCTGTTGAGTTTGCCAGGACTCCCAGAACCCTATGCAGTAGACTTTGCACAGTGCCCGAGGGGCTGTTATAAAACCTGCCACTGCTTTAAGGTAGACCTTATCCTACGTTTCAGCAGCAGAGTAAGACAAGGCTCCTAAGAAAGGCCACCAATTTTCACACTCAATGTGGCACATCCAAGTCGCATTGGTCAATGCCTTCTCAACTGCTCAGGACTCTTCCTGTGAGTCCAGAAGCCAAGTCATGACAACGCGAGTGTGCTCTAAGGGGTCCAGAGCTCGGGAGGCCAGAGGGAAAAGCAGTGACCCAGAGGACACATGGGAAACCACAGAGGCTTTGCACTGATGAAATCGGGGGTTTGGAAAGCATGATCCAAGTTAGCAATCCCCTTGATTCCCCCAGAGGATGACACAGGGCTAATCACAGGATTCCCCACTCCAGGCCTGAGCAAGCATGAGGCCCTAACCAAGTTCGACTCCATATCCCTCGCCAAGGGGTGTTTCATGGCCATAACCTGAAGCCAGGACATGGTCTTCTCCTACGGCTCTGGGGGGAGGGTGGGGTGAGTAGAAGTGGAGGATGGTGGGAAGTCTATTGATTGAGGACCACTATGTGCCAGGCACTGTGCAGAGCCCTTTGCTGATGGCATCTCTTTCCACAATCACAGAACTTTTGGGAAGTCAGTGCTATCTCACAGAGGAGGGAACTGGGGTTCTGAGAAGACTCCCAATGCTTCTCTAGGGGACATGTTGAAAGACATGAAAGGCAAATGATTTCCAATGTGGACAAGTCAGCTGCAGAATATAAACAACAAAACACATCCACATACAACTGTGCTCACACTTTCCTGAGCCTCTAGCTTCCCTCTCCCTCCACTCCTCTACCCCTCTGGTGTGGCTCCCAACCCATCTTCCATCCTAGGCTTCTTCCTGCATCTCCAGTTTGACCACCCAGCCTTACCCCTCATGGCATCCTACCTCAGCCCTGCTTCACAGGTCCTGATTCTACCCATCCTTAGATCAAGCTGTCTCAGACAGGACTGCAGACTCCCACCTCCTAGAACATATTCTGCTGTGATTTGGCTTGCAGTGAGAGATACTGGCAAAATTGTATCATAAAAAATGCATTTTGTTTCCTGTAAAAATGTGATGAAAATATTTTTTATCAAGTTAGCTAATCATATTCTCTTTCTCATCTTTTTTGTAGGAAATAAAATTTTCGATTTTTTTAAAAAACAAAGTTCATTAGCCAAATACATTTGGGAAATGCTGAACACTGCGGCTCCCTCCTGGAGATTTACGATGCATAATAACATAGTGAAGACTCTGAGAAGTCCTCTAAAAGAAAACTGTTAACTTTATTTAGCCCAGCTTTTCCAGTGTTAGAAAAATAAAGTTACTATGAATTCACTTTTGGAAATGTTGGTGTATAGACTATCCAAAGCCCAGAAGGTTCCAAAATGGGAATCAAATGCTGAGTCAGAATCGAGACTTGTATCAGAAACAGAGCATTCGGGACTTTTTTTTCCCCCTTTACAAGCCCTTGTATTTCCATCTTGAGACTAACTGAAGAAACTCTGTTCCTTGAGAAAGGGAGACGACTAAGGATGACACCTCAGAAAAAGAGCCAAAAACAATATCAGAAGTTAAGGACCTAAGCACAAAATAACATAAAGACATAGTCTTTTGGGGTCTAAAGACAAAACCGAGGACAGCTGAGAACACAAAAAGCACATGTGAATCCCCCGTAACTTCACTTTCTGCTCTCACCCATCAGTCAATGGGGTCTCCCATCTCGCCGGATCAGTAGACCACCACTTCCTGGAAACTGCCGTATCCCTGGACATGCATGTTGATGATGCCCTGTTTTACCTTTTCTCTTCCATCTCTGATTGCAAATCCTCTGTCACCTCCTCCATTTCCTCTGCCTCATCTCACCCACTTACAGATTGTTTGTTGTTTCTCCCTTACCCCTCAAGCCCTCTTACTCTCATGGGGTTATAGCTAGTGCCTCCCTGATGCCAAAATATGGCCCTTCCACTCTGAGAGCTCCAGCGATCAAACTTCTTCCAAAACCAGCCCTTCCTCTTGACTTCTCTACTTCCTCTGAGGGCACTGTCGTCACTTAATCCCCTAAACACAAAGTCTTAGGACTATTTACTAATCCTTTCTTTTTCTCCATTTGCCACATTTAACCAAGAGAATTCTACTGCCATCCCTCTTTTTTTTCATTCCCGCTGCTACCCTTTTAGTTCAGTTTCTTTCCCAGTCACCCAATTTTTGTAGTATTCTTGTCACAGGCCTCCACTATCCCCAACTCTCACTGCTTGAGTCCAGCTACAAATTCCTCTCAGATCTCTCTTCTTAATCTATAAATCCATTTTTAAAACCTGACTTAGGCTAAAAATTGTTACTCTTCTTTCCCACAACTCTACCTGTCCTACTGAATGAGATTTCCTTTCTGCTTCCTTCCATGAACCCTTCCAGAACGCTTCCACACTGGATGTGTGAGTTGGCCCTTTCCTCTGCACCTCTTCTCTGGCTCATCTGCCCAATAATTACCAAACTGTGGGCTAGTCTGTTCTCCCCCCATATCTACCTAGAGGAAAGAATCAGCATCTTTCTCCATTTGATTCCAGATGTCCCTCGGAAAGCCTCCCACAGACCAGGAACCCAGGAAATGGATATTAAGTAGAAATCAAATAAAAGAGAGCTTTTCTGCTGCACAGCTCCAAGTTCAAGAAATACAAATTATAAAAGTCCTATTCCACAGGGCTTCCCTGGTGGCGCAGTGCTTGAGAGTCCGCCTGCCGATGCAGGGGACGCGGGTTCGTGCCCCGGTCCGGGAGGATCCCACATGCCGCGGAGCGGCTGGGCCCGTGAGCCATGGCCGCTGAGCCTGCGCGTCCGGAGCCTGTGCTCCGCAACGGGAGAGGCCACAACAGTGAGAGGCCCGCGTACTGCAAAAAAAAAAAAAAAAAAAAGTCCTATTCCACAGATTGATGGGTTATAAAAGCTTATACATTATATCTCATAAGACATTTTATAATACTCCAGGAATTAGCACACTGATTGATCAAGATGACTACCCTATAAAATTAACTGCAGTTATTTTTCCTCATTTTAAAAATGAGGAAACAGGATTCTGAGTGGTTAAGGGTTATTCCAAATCACAGAGCTGGTATTGTATGGAATCCTATCATCTATCCTTTTTGCTACACCAGTTATCACAAGAGAAGTTAGGAGATGACACTGTAGATTTTTTTCAAGTGCCACATAAATCCATCCATAGTAGAGACAAATGGATTACCTACCATGACACAGCCAGAGTATGCCCATAAGAAGCTCATTCATTATTAATGTAAATCGTAACCAAAGACACACTAGATCCTTCATCCCAAGAGGGGATAAATGTAGAGACAAACTATTCATGGAGTTTGAACTCAGACATGTAGAGAATCGTTCTGCCTAAACTGATATATTCCATTGGAGTTTATTGAAAATTATCTTTTAAAGCTCATTTCTGGTTTCATGTTCAATGCTCTATCAATGGCTTTACAGCTGTTTCAGAGAAGATAAGAGACTGTCCATCAGGCTCAATGCTGCTGTTTTGTGTCATTTCCTCTTAGGAAAATGGTGTCATTTCCTCTTAGGAAAACTATCTCAGGGAAAGTTTTCAGAAATTATTCACTATGAGAGGGTCCAGGAAGGATCTAATGTCAGTGTCTACCCTGGGGCAGCACATACATGAGAGCCTGGCGAGGAGGGAGTGATGAGGTACATTAGGGCCAGCAACTGACCAGCATGGACAGTCTGGAATGTAACTGCCCTCCTCCTCCATCCCTTCCCCTCCACCCCAGTTTCTCCCCGGTTCAGGGACAATGAAGAACGCAACCTGGGGCAAAATAATGCAGAAGGAGCTCGACCTTAGAGCAGGGACGCATGACAGCTACTTGCGGGGAAGGCTGCTTTGAGGAATCACATTGTTTGTGTGTCACTTAGTGGGCTCCCTGACCCGGTCCTGCAGACTATGGCTCAAGATCCTTAAGGGAAATGTCTGAGAAAATGACAAAGCAAGTTAATTAAAATGTGTTTATGTGGTGGAAAATCAGCCCCATCTCTCTTTCCATCTTTATCTCTCCCAAACAGAGGGAGGTCATAAACACAATGAAGCCAGCATTCAGACTTGAGGGATAAGAAGAATAATGTCCTCTCACCGTCCAGCAGGGCCCCTGGTATAAAAATGCTGTACAGCCTGGTATGACACTAACCCACAAAGGCAAAATTGGATGTGTCAGCTTCAGGTGTGCATGAGAGAGACAGGACTGGTTCTTGACCTGTGAGGCAAAGTCAGAGGCCAGGGATGGAGTCTGTGTCAGGGGACCCCAGGCAGGAACTGTGAGCATTCCAGGCAGCCCAAGAGGGCTGGGAACTGCAGGGGAAGTGCCGATTAGGAAGTGAAGGTCCACAGCTAGGCCCCAAGTTCAGAATCCTGGGCTTGGTCAAAGAGCAGTTGGCAAATTCTGCCCCCTGCCCTGCCTCTCCCCATGTGGTTTTTCACTAAAAAGGCTGTGCAGTGCCACGGGGACAGCTAAGCAGGAGGGTTTTCATAGCAGCAAAGAACACAGGTATAATGAGTCCCTGCTCATGGAAGGGAGGTCTGCCAGACCTGAAGGGGATACGGTTGGTGCCCTGCCTAGATCCCTTTTTGCAAGGATGTACCCACCCCTCCTGTGAGTGTTGGATGCTAATGGCAAAGGAGCTTTGCCCTCCACAGAGGGGAGCTCCCTCCCCTACAGACTACCCCCTCCTATCTCCTCTGCAGGGCGCAGCTCACAGCCCCAAACTGAATGATGTGGGGCTGAAAAAGGCCAGCCCTTTTGCCTGAGGATAGGACCATCTCTGTGGGGCAGCTCCTACCAGAGTTCTTGTAGGATCAGTCTGGAGCTAGTTTCCGGCTGATATCGCATCCTTTCTTAGCAAATTTTCCCTGCCTGACTCTATTGCTCTCATTCTGCTTGAGATTCTCCCCTCTCACCGCCGATCCCCTAAAACATTTGTGGAAGGTTCCTTGGCCCAGGCTCTGTTTGTAGGGATCCCAACTAGGGGCAAGAGGCCTGGAGCTTTGGGGTCAAATACACCATAAGGAAGATGCAGACTCCAGCAAGCCTCGCCCAGCCCCAGGCTGGCAGATGGAAGTTGAGAGCCACGTACTCCCGAGTTACGGAAAGCTATGAGGCACAGAACTGAGAACGTCGTCAGCACCCATTAAATCCCGGAGGTCTGACTTGATTGATAAAACTCCATATTTTCATACGGCTGGCTCTCTGCACACCTGCATTTCCACTCGCCCCTAAGTCCGCATGAGCCAGGCTCTGCAAGGACAATTAATTTCACTTGCTCACCAGATTCAAGCACAATTAGTCACTGAGTTTGCCATTAGTTAATGGCAGGCAGAACCATAAGAACCATCATTTTTCTGTTGGGGGAAGGAATAAAATAAATAAGGCCCAAGAGAAATCCTGATCCACAGCGGCTGCTGGTTGCAGACAAGCTGAAAAACCAATTCTTCAGCCCCCATGTTTGGACGGCACATTCCAAGCTGTGCTGATGATTTTGGACTGTGTGACTTTGATCATCTCAGAGCAGGACTTTCTGACCCATCCCACCCAAAACAGTTAGGGTCACTTGCTGTTAAGCCTGGAAGCTATTTCTAGAACAAATTCTCATAAGCCAAAATGTTCAACAGGACAAGAGATCAAGTGGGACTAGGACAGGTAAGTTTTAATTAAGACCAAGGTCAGGTGTGATTGGCTGCAGGCAGACCAAGACTGCCCAGCACCAAGTGGCTAGCAGGTGGAAGGAAGAGGGTCTGCTTGCCTGAGTCATCCCTGTGACTTGGAGGTGGCAGGAAAATGGGGATGAGAGATCAGTATGTTCCTGAATGCCTCAAGAATTGGGGATTTAAAAAGAGGGAAAGAAAAGAGAGGCGGTAATCCCAATGGAGGACCTACCATGTGCTAGGTGCATGCATAGGGTGACCTCTATTAGCCTTTTCAACAGGCTTATGGAGAAGGAATTCATTTTTCTAGCTAAGAGCCCAAGGAAACAGAGCTGAGAAGATACCAACCTGTATCAGTTGAGTACCAAAGTCAAGGTGATTTCCACCCACCACGGTTCTACTCTCAATATTTTTCTGGTATCTGAGTTGGATAGGGCCTTCCCTGGAGAGAATGGAGTTTTGAGTCTGAACCTGAGTCTCCCCTAGGAAGCAGTGTTTATGAGCTGAGCCATGAATGAAAAGTAGAATGTTGGAGGTAAATAATCTGCAAGAACATTTCAGGGAGTAGGATTAGCATGAGTGGTGATGGGTAATGAATGAACAGTAAGGTCCTACTGTACAGTGCAGAGTACTATAGTCAATATCTTATGATAAACCATAGTGGAAAAGAATAGTTAAAAAAAGAATATATATGTGTGTGTGTGTGTGTGTTTGTGTGTGTGTGTGTATATATATATATATATATATAACTGAATCATTTTCCTGTACAGCAGTAATTAAAACAACACTGTAAATCAACTATACTTCAATTAAAAATTAAAAAAAGGAGGGCTTCCCTGTTGGCGCAGTGGTTGAGAGTCCACCTGCCGATGCAGGGGACACGGGTTCATGCCCTGGTCCGGGAGGATCCCACATGCCGTGAAGCGGCTGGGCCCGTGAGCCATGGCTGCTGAGCCTGCGCGTCCGGAGCCTGTGCTCCGTGGTGGGAGAGTCCACAGCAGTGAGAGGCCCGCATACCACAAAAAAACATTAAAATAAATAAATAAATAAATAAATAAAGGACATGATGCATTTTGCAGATTGGTGAGATTAGAGAGAAGTGAGCTCATAGAGCTGCATCTTGAGATACACACAAAAAAATACGAAACTGCAAAGAGTGATGGTGCCAGAGGCCCCTCAGACACCAAAAACACCACACTGGAGTCTATAGAAGGGCTTTAAAATAGGAAATGTGCAGGCATCATGCCGTTTCTCATTCTTTAGTTACATGGCACTCAGAGGCCAAGAATCCTGTTTCTCCAACACCAGCCCCCTGCCCCCCAACTTTAAGTTGGCCAGAGCTGAGGCAAGGCCTGGGATGGGCTTCCTGGCAAGAGTGCGGTTGTCACTAATGAGCCTGTCACCTGAGGCCTCAGTGGGGCAGGAGGTTCAGGGCCCTGTTGGGCGCCAATCCACCCCAGGAGGAAACCTCAACTTGGATGACTCAGCAGAGAAGCATTTTTTCTTATTCATGTCCTGAAGGGAAAGATCAAAGAGTGGACATAATGTACTCACTTCTACTTCTCCACCAGCCTCCTTCAAACATGTTCAAAGACACTTATGGCCCCAGGCTTTCCTTTTGCCCTTTCTCAAGCCCTAAGAGCAGAAATCGTAAACTGGGAAGAGTGGACTTCTAGAAGGGTCAATACCCAAACATGAGCTTCTTCAACAGGTCGTGTCCGTGGAGAGGTCTCATCACCTCAAATGGTCTTTGCATCTTTATACTCGGGTTCCTTTGTCCACCTGAATCTCACCTTTAATCTCATTTTCTCTAGTCTTCTTAGAGACTAGACCCCTTGATCAGTCCCAGTCCCTCTTTCTCTTACCCCTGGTTATGCTCATTCTAGAAGCACAACCAGGTCTGCCTTACCTGAAAACAATAACTACAACATGCAAATCTCCCTGGACAGCTCCTCTCCTGACCCCAACCCTACACCATCACCTCTGCAAGCTACAGCCTTCTCTCCCTTGCCTCTTACTGTTAAAATTCTCAGTAACAATATATCCTCACTTCTTCAAGTTGGGTTTATACTCCTTGAAATTTAAATTACACTCTTAGCATGCAACTAAATTTCTCTATCTATGGATAAAGGAGAGGGAGTTATACTCAGCTAAGTCCCACCCTATATGTTAACATGCATCATTATAGGTTATCTACACCTGCCATAAGAGAAACCAGGCTCTCAAAGAGTGCTGATGACCTAATTTGTCATTTAACCCAGCGTTTGTTCTAGTCTCTCGTGCCCCGTCACATCTAGAGACAGGACATCTTCCTGGTGGCAAGAGGCCTAACTGCCATGGCAGCGATTCTCAGTGGTGGTGGGGGCATAGTTTCAACACCCCGCCCACAGGATTCTGAAATCAACCCCGGACCAACCGCCTCCCCGCCCCTGCTGCATCCCCACAATGCTTGCTCCTTGGAACACCATGCCAATCCAGCTCCTCGGGCCTCCCCCGCACCTCCCTAACCACAGAGCTCCCTCTTCTTCCTTGGCCATACCCTACATGCAACTCCTGTCCAAGGTCTGTCCATGCCCTCCTGGTTATACAATCTACAGTATCTCCACTGAGAATTCGTTAACGTCCACAATGATGAGTGCATTTCCTGGCAGGGAGCTCTGAAAGCTCTGGGTTTAGCAGTCTTTACTTGTCTCAGACCAGTAGGTATACGTTTCTAGCTGTTCCTCAACCCATCCTAGGGGGATCTGGGAAGGCCTCCTGGAGGAGGTAACACTGAACTGAGTCTTCAGGGGCAGACAGAGACATAAGTTCCCTGGAGAAGCAGGAGAGCAGATTCTTCCAGGCAGAAGAAGAAGGATGCAGAACAGGGGATGCAGAGCCAGGAAGCGCCCAGTCTGCTAGGAAATGTGTCACTGGTGGGGGTAGGGAAGTGCATGAGGCAAAAATGTTTCCAGAGAAATGACATCTAGCTGAAAAGAAAATGAAAGAGAATCTAACAAGGCAGCAAGTGTCCCTAAATTAATTTCAGAATACAAAGGCAATCCACCTGATGGAGTCACTGTGGTGCTATTAACATACTCCAGTCCCTGTCACTGAGGCAGCCCCACTCGCTGTAAAGAGTAGCATGAGAGTGTTGAGCAGGAAATGATGGTGATGGCCTAGGGAGGGGGTAGTGGGTCAGTGTGGGTGGTTATAGAAGGAGTCACGTGGCTCTGGGAGGGCAGCTTGGGTTCTGCATCTGCCTTAACCTTGACCGCACCAGGCCACATGGTGGCCTACACCACCAACCCGTTCCTCCTTTCTCTGCCCAAGCCTGGTCCTCTGGCCATTCCACAGAGGTCCTGGAACTCCCAATAATATTGCAGGGTCACTGTGAGAGTAAGTGTGCACGGACTGGAGGGAGGGTGCAGAGTATGACAAGGAAACTAGGCAGCAGGAAGCCCCAGAAAGGCCAAGCTCAATACCTTTCACCCTCCTCTTCAGGCCACGCCCCACCAGCACACACATCCTGCCAGTCACCCTCTGCTGTATCTTCTTCCACTGGTGCTTCTTCCACTAGAGCTGCCCCCTGGAGATAATACCCTCATCCCTTCCTTAGCCCAGGAACTCACAACTTCTCTCTCTAATATGTTCACACAAACGCATCTCCCAAATGTGTCACCATGATCATGGCTGACTCCTGATCGAAACCCTCATTCTCCAAGTCATTAACTCTAAACATTCTTGACCTCATGTGCAGGGCCCTCCGTCCACGAACCTGGCCCAACCTCAGGTCCAAGTTTATTCCCCTGGCTCCCCTATGAGCCCCGCTCTCCACCTCATCTGAACCCAAGAAGGGAGAAAAGGAGCACTTCAGGAATTATCTGGATACCTCCTTGGGGTCCGGCAGTGCATCCAACACTTCCAAATGCATTAGCTTCTTAAAAAAAAAAAGTCCAAACAACCCTCATAAAGCAGATATTAGTATTTTCATTTATTTCTGGAAAAAGAAAAAAGAAAGAAAACTAGAACCAGAAGAGTTAGGTTGCGCAAGGTTTATTAATTTCCAGAGCAAGGACTCGGGCCCTTGTCTGACAGCCTCCACAGCTTTGCTCCTTTCACTCCAACCTGATGCTTCCCCAGAATACTCTCTAAATTCCCACCTCTGCTTTTACCCAACATGCATTGCCTCTTTACCTGGAATGCCCCGCTCACCATCACTTTCTAAATCTTACACCTCCTTCACAACCCAGCTCCTTTCCTGCCACCTCAGCTGAAAATAATTATTTCCTCCACAGTGCCTTTGGCCCACGCATCTGACGCATCGCTCTGGGTTGTTCTGCTGGCATTTCTACTTCTCTCTTATTTCCCATGTCAAACAGCAAAGTCTCTAGTGAAAGGTCCTTTCCAAGGACGACAGTATATGCCCCCACTCTGCCCACACATCGTCAGCACAGTGTTTAGGCAGAGCTGATGCTCAACTAGAGTTGAATGAATGTCAGGGTTCCCCAGGCAATTCATTCAAAAGCACCCTCTCAGTGTACTTCCTGGAAGAGCTTACACACTAGCAAACACGGCGAGAGCATCCCATCCCCTCTCTTATCATGGCCTGGAGTATTTTTTACGTGAAAGCAGTAGTAGAGAGCAACAGGTCCTGGATGATGAGGACAGGAAAGACAGACTTACCTTCTCAGAACCAGCAGGCTTCTCTGTAGCAAGAGACAAGGGTCTCAACCAAGGCCTTGAAGATGTGGGGAAATGGTAATGAGTCAATATAAGAAGGCTATGGGAGGAAGCCCAGGACCACAGAGCTTTCATGAGATGTCAGGTAACAGTGGGCAGGGCTCTTCATTTCCCAGATCCTCTATTTCCTCTTCAGTGAAATGGGAATAATACGGCACCCACCTCCCAGAGAGTTGGGACGATGAGATTATGAGACATAATGACATGTTTATAACACATTTACTAGAGGGTTCAGCGCATAGCGGTTGTACAGCATTTATGGACTATGGTCGGTGGAATGAATGTCCAACAACAGGCTCTGAAAAAATAAGCAAGTAAATAAATAAAAATAAATAAAAAGCCCTGAATTGTAGAGTGTGCCGATTTCTATGGTATGATACTCCCACCATGGCCAATTTCAAGCTAAAATCATGATGTCACCAAACTATGACTGAGTCGACTCCAGCATACCACCGCTGGTGGCTCACAAAAAAAAAAAAAAAAAAGTGTTAATTCCATGTGCCACTCTCTCCACCTCCCTGTAAATAAAGACAGACTTCTCTGCTAGGTGAAAAAGGAAACAACTACGACTTCCAATTGGGGTATGGAGAGAAGACTGAGACCTCAGGTGCCCCCAGCAGAGGCTGAGCATGCCCTGAGCCTGCCTGCATGCCCTCAGCAGCATAGACTTGGCTGGGTGGAGTGCCTGGGGTGTGGCCAAGCTCATGGAATGTAGGCACCTGGACAGAACCACAAGCTTGCCTGTTCTGAGAATTCTCTTCAAATGCCCAAGAGCCTCCTTTTGGCATCCATCTCCAGGGAAGATGGCTCACGGCTAGACAACTTTTCAGTTGTGGTCATTTCTCAATTTCCAAGGATATGAAGAACATCCTACGTTTTTCTTCATGATTAATTTCTGTTTCATTTCTCAGTTTGCCTCAACCAGTCTGGTAAAGCAACCTCTTCTTATAATCAGTACTTAAGTGATACTCAGTTCCTAGGGCAACATGTCGGACTAGTAGCCCTCACATCCAGCTCACGACCACTCCCAAATAAACAGCAATTCCAACAGAGATCCCGTTTATCTCTGCCTGAAACCTACTCAACATCAGAGACCTCACTTTATAGGAAATTCTAGAGGCTTGTTGTAGACATGCAGAAGGAAAATAGGGAAACAAAATTTCACTGGACAGAAGTGAAAATGAGCTTCTACAGAGATGTTTTTAGGGATGTGTGAGTGCCAGAACAGACAGGGTAAGCTCCAAGTCTCTCTCAATAACAATATACAAATCTGATTGGAGAGGTGATCTCTAGACCTTAAGAGAGGAATTTTTGAAATTTTTGATCTGACAAAGAAAGTATGAGCGAATCATCACAATATTGTTTTAGAGCCCTTAGTGAAGACTTGACATGGGGCACAGGAAGTGTCCTGAGGACTGGTAATCTGAGACATGGTGCTGCGGACCATACAAAGCCATGATATCTACTCTAAAGCAAACATCTTTCCTCCTTTCCTCCTTACGAGCAGCAGAAAATTGCCATGCAATCCTTGGGATTCCAGCTTTTTATGGTCATTGGTCATGAACAAATGCTTGAAACACAGCACTGAAGATGTCTAGCAAAATCTGACAGGAGAAAAAATTAAAAACTTAAATAGTCCTACAAGTATTAGAGAAACTAAACCCATATTTTGAAACCTTCCTGCATTGAAAATTCTTGGCCCAGTTAGCTTCACTAGCGTGCTACCAAATACTGAAGAACTAAATATTTCCCGTCTTCAACAGACTCTTGCAGATAATAGCCAATGAGTTTCTTCCTGTAATCAAGTGTCTAAATGCTCATTAAACCTATTTCCTCTTACTAGACACAATGGAAAACTACATTTTCTTGCCTTCCTGGCAGTTAGACTGGGGCCACGTGCTAGATTCAAATTAATGGCATATGGACATAAATTATGTATAAAAATTCTAGACCAGACCATAAAACCTGAGCCCATATACTCTTTCCCCTTCCATGGAAAACTCAGCAACCACACATTTAAGATGAGAGCCTTATAGTACGCCCAGATTTTGGACCCTTAATCATCCCCATGCCAAAAGGAGTCTCCTGAACTATTCTAGACTATAATGCATCCAAAATGAATTGTATTAAGGCATTTTGGCATTTAACTGTTATCACAATATAGCACAGATTAACCTGACAGATACTCATACCCCTAACCCAACTGATGAAACTAGCATAACTTTCACAACAAAATCTGACAAAGATAGTAGAAGAATGGAAATTAGAGGCCAAACTTAATCACAAATATAGATGTAAAAATCCTAAATAAAATATCGGGAAAATGAATACAGCAATATATATTTTAAAAGATAAACACGGTAACTTAATTGGGTTTTTTTTAGAAATGCAAAGTTGGTTTAGCATTAGAAATATCAATGTAATTTACCATGTTAACATAATAAAGCAGAAAAAAAACCCTATGATCATCTTCATAGATGTAGAAAAAGCATTTAATAAAAATGTAATATCCATTCATCTTAAGAAAAAACAAAAACTCTAAGCTTCATAAGAATGAAGGAATTTCTTAATCATAGTTACCTGGAAAACATATCAAACATCATTCTAAATGGCAAAATACTGAAAGCTTCCCTTTTGAGACAAGAAACAAGATGAGTAGTATTAGTGAGCTCAGGCTGCCATAACAAAATAACAAAAACTGGTGGTTTAAACAACAGAAATATGTTTTCTCACAGTTTTGGAGGCTGGAAGTCTGAGATCACGGTTAACTTCTTGGGGGGGACAGTTCAGTCCATAGCACTCCATCCCTGGCCTGCCAAAATCATGTCCTTATTGCAGTCCAAACACATCGATTCCATCCCAGTAGCCCCCAAAGTCTTAACTCACTTCAACATCAATTCTAAAGTCCAAAGTCTCATCTAAATATCTAAATCAGATGTGATAATTGAGATACAATTCATCCTGAGGCAAAATTTGTCTCCAGCTGTGAATCTATGAAATCAGACATGTTATGTGTTTCCAAAATATAAATGGGAGGACAGGCATAGGATAGACACTCCTATTCTAAAGGGAGAAACTGGAAGGAAGGAAGGCATGACAGGTCCCAAACAAGTTCAAAACCTAGCTAAGGTAAATTCCATTAGATCTTAAGGCTGGAGAATTATCCTCTTTGGTCAAATACCCTGCCTTCCGCTGGGTTGCCACCCTCAAGGCTCTGTAGGGTCACTCCTCCCCTTTGGCTCTCTGAGGACCCTGCACATGAGGCTCTCTGGAGAGGGCAGCTCCACCCCTGAGGCACTGGGCAGAGTGATCTTAACCCACTGAAACCAGAGAGGTGGGCCCCACCCTTTGAAATCAGGGCAAAACCAAATTTGTCCCTGGGCCTATGGTGGGAGTGGCAGCCTGCAGATATCTGAATCACCTTCCTGGAAATTCTTCCCTTTTCTTGAAGAACAGCATATGTTCACAGCCAAATAAATCTATGGTCCAGGTCTATCGCATCCAAAGGTTCGAGTGACTTCCTGCCCTCCATCCCACTTTCTCTGACTCCTTTAGTTCAAACTGGAAATGTCTTTGTTGGTGTGAAGCCCACTCTACTCCCGGATTTTGCAGAGATGGCTGATTAAGTCCACGAGGCACACCTGGGTTCTCTTCATTAAATGGCTGTTCAGCCAGACCATTAGTGTTCTCTTCAGAACACGATTTCTCATTTTTTACAATAGGGATAGGCTGAGAATTTCCCAAATATTCAACTTGTGGCTCCTTTTTGATGAACAATTCCTCCTTCAGTTCATCTCTCCTTTCACCTTTTACTGTAATGAGTCAGGAGAAAGCAAGTTGCTCCTTTGACACTTAGAAATCTCCTTAGCTGAATATCTAATTTCCTTGTCTGCGACTTCTACCTTCCACAAAACACTAGAATATAGTCAAGTCCTTTGCCACTTTATAGCAAGGACTGTACTTCTTACAGTTTCCAGTAACATGATCCTATTTCCATCAGAGACCTCACCAGAACTTCCCTCAAAATCCATACTACTAGCACACACCTTAAACCCCTCCAGTCTCTATCCATTACCAGCTCCAAAGCTGCTTCCACATGTTTAGGTATCTGTTACAGTAGCACCCCACTTTAGCACCAACATCTGTATTAGTCAGCTCAGACTACCGAAACAAAATACCACAGACTGGATGGTTTGAAAAACAGAAATATATTTTCTCACAATTCTGGAGGCTGGAGGTCCAAGATCAGGGTGCCAGCATGGTCAGGTTCTGCTGAGAGATCTCCTCTGGCTTGCGGACGGCCACCTTCTCACTGTGTCCTCACATGTCAGAGAGATAGAGAGAGAGAGAAATCTCTCTTCCTCTTCTTATAAGGCCACAGTCCTATCGGATTAGAGCCCCATCCTTATGATCTCATTTATCCTACTAACTCCTAGAGACCCCATCTCCAGATACAGTCACATTGGAGATTAGGGCTTCAACATATGAATTTGGGGGAGACACATTTCAGTCCACAGCATCCACTAACATTGTTTATATTCAACATTATGTTGGAGGTCCTATTTAGTGCATTAAATGAAAGGAGAATGAAACTCTAAGGAATTGAACAAATTAACAAAATCCTGATTTTTCACAAATGATATGACTGTGTATATAGAAATTCTAAAGGACTCTATAGTTAAATTACTAGAATTATGACTGCTCTGAAAAGCAGTTACATTTAAAATAAATAAATTATTTTTCTACATATTAGCAACATAAATATTCAAGATAAAGTTAAAAATTATAAGATACCATTTAAAATGGCATCAAAATTTCAAATACCAAGTAATAAATCTAACAAAAGGTGTTTACGTCTTTGTCACAAAAACATTACTGAGAGAAATTAAATTGAAAGAAAGAATATTTATATAAGTGGAGAGACTACCATTTACATGAGTTGGAATATCCAATATTGAAGGAAAAAATTAAAATAAATAAATAATAAATGAAAAGAGAGATATACTATGCTCATGAATAGAAAGACTCATGCCCAAAAGGGGCCAATTATCTCAAAATTTATCTAGAAATATATTATAATTTTGTTTTGGGGAAATATAAGAAGCTTATGTTTAAATGTTTTGAAAGAACTATGCTTTAAGGCAGTTCTGGAGAAGAAAAACAAAGATGAGTGTGGCAATTACAAAAGTATACCGTGCATAGGGGCGGACAAATAGACCATTCAAAGAGAAAGAAAGCCCAGACAGTGTCTCAGGGACATATAAAGCCTGTTTATGTGATAAAAGAGGCACTGGCAACAGTGGCGCCTGTCAAAACCCATAGCACTTTATAGGAGAAAGAGTGGTAGAATATAAATTATATAAATTGTGATACAGGAATCTAACTGTAATACAAATGTATCACATAACCTCTGAAGGGTATGGGGAAGAATAAGCTTACCCAGGTAACTTTGGCAAACAATGTTTTACTGAAAGGTGTAAGGCTAAGGACAAAAGGTAGTGCTCATAAATGCTGTGTTCTAGTTGGTAAATTTGTCTCTCGTGGAATAATGAGATCAATTCTGAAACCGGTTCATGTATTCACTGGGATTGAAAAAATAAGTAAATGAATGATAGATAGTGGGACCCAGGTTTCTGACTGTTGGAGAGGGAAATTACAGAGAAGCAAAGGGAGAAAACTAGAATGTAACATGTGACACTGAATTAGAAGCAGAGACAACACTATGAATTCATGTGTAACTTAGTAAAGATACAGATGAACAGATAAAGAAACAAATATAAACACATGGGTTAGTGAACAGATAGATAGACAGATAGATAACTTCCTAGCTCTAACCTCTGAGAGGGTCTAGAAGCAGTGATGCCCCAGTAGCAGTGAGCACAGCTAGAACCTGCATGTTAGATTCCAATACCATTCTTAAACAAAAGAAGCCAGGCTCCTTGGATAAATGGCTGATTCTAGGTCTGGGGCAGGATCTCATGGAAAAGATGATTGTGAAAAATCCAGTAGTGTCAGAAAGCGAAGAAGTGCTAAAATATAAAAGAATGGGGGTATGCCACAGGAGCCAACCCAAAACAGCTCCCAATGGCCCAAGCTAAAATAACTTGAGTAACAGAATAAATGCAGTAGTATTGGATTATCATTTGAAGCATAAAATATTCATGAGTCCATACTAATATAAATTAATAACTGAATAAATAAATAAATAGGGAGAGAAGGGGTAAATTTCCCTTAGAGAAAAACTCCAAATAGCTTATGTAGATATTCACTCCTCCAGAAAGTGGAACTTATCCCCTCAACCCTGAGTATGGGCTGTGCTTAATGACTCGCTTCTCAAGGACAGAGTACAGAAAAGATGAAAATGTAACTTCACATTAGAGAAACCTGGAAAACACTACCTTGGCCAGGTGAACAAGGCTAACATCACCAGTCATGAATAATGTCCACAGAATGTAATCCTGATATGATGTCATGAGAAGGACATTTCTTCTCTATGGTCTTCCTCACAAAAACCCACAGGAAAAAAATAAATAAATAAAAGCAAGCAAACCCCAACTGAGGAACTTTCTACAAATTATCTGTTATACAATAATACAACACTCCTCAAAAACTGCCAAGGACATGAAAAACAAGGAAAGTCTGAATAACAGTCACCGACTAAGGAGACATGATAAATAAGTGCAACATGGGATCCTGGATGGAATCCCGGAAAAGACAAACGACACTGGGGAAAACTGGTGAAATCAAAACAAACTGTGGCATTTAGTTAATAGTAATTTAAATAGTAATAGTAAATGCTGGATTTTAGTCATGACAAATATGCTATCATAATATGAGATGTTACCACAGGTGAAACTGGGTGAGAAGTATACAGAAATTCTCTGTACTATTTGCTCAACTTTTCTGTAAATATCAACTATTCTAAAATAAAATGTTTATTTAAAAGAATCACAGGGGAAAGCATGGGTTTTTTCAATAAATGGTGCTGTAAAAATAGTTTATTCACATGGGTTAAATGATATTCTCAAAAACAAATTCAAGGTGAATAAAAAATCTATATGTGAAAAATCAATGTCGTACAATGTTTAATACAAATTATATGACTTGGAGTTAGGTATGATATATTAAAATAACACACAAACAGAACAAACCCTAAAGGGATAACTGATAAAGCTGACTAAGTTAATATTAAAATCTTCTTCACAAAAGATACTGTAAAAAAATATATATATATAAGCCCAGACAGGAAGAAAATAGTTATATACACATAACAGATAAATGTAAGCTTAGTAAGAATAAAACTAATAATCCAATTGAATAAAAGCAAAAGCAAGAAGTATGAAAAGGAAATGTGCAAAAAAATAAGGCTGAGTGGAAATAAACTTACGAAAAAATGCTTAACCTCACTTGTAATCAGGAAACTGCAAATTAACATAGTCATAAAATACCATGTCAGACTTATAAGATCTTCAAAAGTGAAAAGTGTGAAATCATCAAATATTCAGAACATTGACAAGCAATGGGTATTTTCTTTCACAGTTATTGAGAATGCAAATTTGCAAAACCACATTAGAGAGCAATTTGACAATATCTAATAAAATCAAACAGGCCTGTACCAATGAGCCAGAAATTCTAGTTCAAGGTCTGTATCCCAAGAAACATATCCATGTGTTCACAAAACACATATAAAAATGCACAAGGCAGGGCTGTCAATACTGGCAAAATATTGGAAATAATCCAATGTCAGTAGGGAGATAAGTAAATATACGTGCTTGTATAATTAAAATATACTCCACTATATAGTATCTAAATAAATGGACTAGACCTTTATGTATAAAATATTGACTGTAGGGACTTCCCTGGTGGTGCAGTGGTTAAGAATCCACTTGCCAGTGCAGGGGAAAACGGGTTCGATCCCTGGTCGGGGAAGGTCCCACATGCCACGGAGCAACTAAGCCCGTGTGCCACAACTACTGAGCCCACGAGCCACAACTCGTGAAGCCGGTGCACCTAGAGCCTGTGCTCCACAACAAGAGAAGCCACCGCAATGAGAAGCCCGCGCACCGCAACTAGAGAAAGCCTGCACGCAGCAACGAAGACCCAACGCAGCCAAAAATAAATTTAAAACAAATTGATTGTAAAGTGCAATACATAGAAGACCTTCTACTGTATATAGATTATATGCTACAATACTACCTATATACATTTGAAGGTATTAAAAATATTACACTGAATATTTTAAACATATAGATATAAATATATTAAAAGAAATAGTAAATATATTAAAATAATCCTGTATTTTATTTATAGATGCATATTATATAGAGTAAAATTTTATTTATATATATGTAAACTCAACACACTCTGAATTCATGTCAGAAAATGCCTCTGGGTAGAATAAAAGGTAATGAAACCGGGAATAGGTTCAAATGTGTGTTCAGCTGTGTCTATAAGATTTTATTCCAAAAACATAATTTGAAGCAAATTGATTAAGTAACATTTGCTACATGTGGGTGGTAGGGCAAAAGTCTTTGTTATATTATTTTTAATTTTTTTTCACAATTTAAATGTTGTACAAAACCCAGGATAACTAATGAGATGTGAACTATGCTACAAATACAAATATTGAGCAAACCCTGAATTCATGTACTTATAGAACTAATATTTGTAAATCCTGGGTTATGGTTGTTACAGAAAAGGAATGCAAATGTCATAATTTTTTACCATGCATATAAATACAATAACTAGTTAAAAAAAAAATGAAAGTAATGCTCAGGGAAATGAGGAGAATATCTGTGTATGGTATTTCTCTTTTTTCCATAGTAGAGATTCAAATAATTGAAGCAGGTGGTTATAAAGTATTTGGATTCCTTCAGTTTTTCAGATATGATTTTATAACTACAAAGAATAATTTAGGAACTAATATTTCCTGCTATAAATAAATATTTATTAAATTTCAGCAGTATCTTTAGTTCTACTTTTTTCATTTTTCTTCAAAGTCAAGAAAAAATAAATGTAAAAATGTAATGATTTCACTAAAAATAAATGTGATCATATGATCCCATTGTTTCCTAGATTACCTCTCTGTATCCATAAGTATGCAGAGTCAGACACCTAAAATTATTTTCTCCAAATGGAAATATTGATTATTTTAGGGGGACGGGGAAGAATTTTGGTGATTGTTAGTATTTTTTATTTGAATTTTTATGGTAAGATTAAGAAACATTTATAAAAAAGAATACAGTCACTATTATTTTAAGACTCATGAAGCAATGACAATGAAGTACCACATGCCAGAAGAGGACAGCGTGACAAGGAATTTTAAAGAAAGGAATACCAACTAAATTGGAAAAGTTCAAGAACAATTCAAGGAAGAACAGACTTTAACCAGACCTGGAAGAGTAAAGTGTCACAAAGAATGGAAGGATGGAATGTGTGTTGGGTAGTGGGGGAAATTAACTTGAAAAAGACTGGTTCACTGACAGTGAAATGACTATATTCAAAAATACAGGAATATTTAAATACTAAAATATTTAAATATTAAACATTTAAATATTACTGTGTAGGAAATACAGTATAGTAATGATACAATTTCAATAGAGGGAGTTGGCCATTAATATTGATATGTGTAAAGTCCTAGGAAAGCATAGAAAAATGGGATTGTTCAGAGTCTGGTAGATCACAGAAGGATTCACAGAGGATGGAGTACTTGAGTAGATTCTCAAATAGAAAATTATGAATTTTCCAGGAAGGTGAGGGCTAATATTCCATGATGGAAAAAAAATGCAAAAGGACAGAAAGGAGACAACTTGTGATTAAAACGTGTGTGAGGAGAAATGGAGAAGGGTGAGGCTGCAAAGGCAGGCAAGGATAACGTTCTTGCCTTCGGTGCTTTCTGGAAGAGCTTATATCTAGCAGAAAATCACTAATAGATTCTTTCTTGGAGCGGGGTGGAAATGGGAAATAACGTGATCAAATTTGTCTTTTAAAAAGATGGTCAGAAGGAAATGGATGAAAGAAAAGCAGAAAAGATGGATTTAAACACTTCCAAAGGTTGGGAGGAAGACATCCAGGTTTGTGAGCCTCTTCTCTAACAGTACAGTGAAGAGGGGAAGATTTTGAGAAATAATAATGAGGCAGACAATCTATAGGTGGAAAATGATTTCCTGTAGGAAATGGGGACAGGCTGGGTTAAGGATGACTGAGTGACCTGGTGGATGGTGATGCTCTTCAACTAATGAATGATGTTGGTGGGATAGTTTGGGGGCTGAGCTAATGAGCTCAGCATTGAACAAGTTGACTTTAAGTGCCTGGCCTGGACCGAGGCCACGGATGTCACATCTTCTGCATTTGGTGGTAACTGAAGCCTTCAGGATGGATGAGATTGGCAGTGAAGGTCAGGAGAGTGAGCAGAGCAGTGAGCCAAATGTGTAAGCCTGGAAATACACCAGTCAGGCATCCCCTAGACTGTCCTGGATATAAGTGGCTGATTATTTTTAGGCGGCCTGTCAGATTTCATTTATCCAGCTTGCTGGTTTCAGCACTTTGTTCCATGTTGTTGATACCATTTAGAGTCTCGATTCTATCAGTCAACATATTAACCATCCTAAGATGTTTCCGCTGAAAATGGTTTCTAGCTAGCACGCACTAGTCTCCCAACTTCTTAGTAAAATAACCAGAGAAAGGATAAAATGTCACATGATCACTCAAAACTTAACAACTCTCTGAAATAGAAAATGTGCTGTTCCTTTGCAAACATTTCTGGAACTGGTACAGAAAGTCTAAGAAGAAAACAGCCAGAAGTGAAAAGTCAACAGAATGAGATGTAAAGGAAAATGGTTTATAAAATAAAGAATTGCAAGTGAAAAATTGTAATTGCTTAAATAAAATCCATGTTGACAGAAGAGAACACAGAATAAATTGTATGAATGACACACTTCAAAAGTTGGCTCTGAATCCAGAGTAAAAGAATAAAGAAATGGAAGGAAAATGAAAATAAATTGATGATAGTTGCAGAGGCAAAAGACCAGAGCACCACCCTCAGAATAGAGTAGTTGCTAAGATACATGTAAAAAGTATAGTAGAAGTAATAGCTAAAGCTGTACTTTAAAAAAAATCCTCAAATACAACAAAAAAACAAAATACAGGAGAAGGAAAGTTGAAAGAGTTTATCACATTCAAAGGGAAACCAATGAAAAGAAACCTACACTACTTGTACACATACTAACAAAAATCTGTCAGAAATACCCTACAGGGGCTTCCCTGGTGGCGCAGTGGTTGAGAACCTGCCTGCTAATGCAGGGGACATGGGTTCATGCCCTGGTCTGGGAGGACCCCACATGCCACAGAGCAACTAGGCCCGTGAGCCACAACTACTGAGCCTGCGCGTCTGGAGCCTGTGCTCCGCAACAAGAGAGGCCGCGACAGTGCGAGGCCCACGCACCATGATGAAGAGTGGCCCCCGCTTGCCACAACTAGAGAAAGCCCTAGCACAGAGACGAAGACCCAACACAGCAAAAATAAATTAATTAATTAATAAACTCCTACCCCCAACATCTAGGAAAAAAAAAAAAACCTTTGAAGTATTTCATCTTAAAAAAAAAAAAACATTACCCTACAATTCAAGCTTAAGAATGGAAAGCAGGACAGATCCAAAGGAAGAAAAATAAAGCTGGTCATTCATCTCATGTGGAATCTACATTCTACAGAATATAAACTTGGATGCACTGAGTTATCCTTCATATCTAAAGAACCAGAAATGAAACATATCTGCAGAAATGAAGGCGTTTTGGAAAGAAAATGCCTAGAGTCTGATGTTAAAACACCTACCAAAAACATTAACCAATCAAGAGTTAAATTGACACTAAGAACATCAACCAATCAAGGGTTAAATTGACATTAAGAACCTAAACATAGGAAAACCATATATAAAATGATTTTCAGATTTTCCAAAAAAATAATCAGCAGGAACAATACTCTACCTTTCAAACTTATCTTAAAGAGAAAGATTTTAATAAACCATACCTATTTGAACTGGCCATGAATTAAATCTGTAATAAAATAAGTATATATTGAAATATGCGGTCTTGTAATTTTGTACTTTGATTTGTGCATTTGTCTTTAATGAATATGTATTTTTAATAATCAACTTTGTATAAAACATATTATATGTCCTTGAAATTTTATATCATCTGGGAAATTGATCAGTATGTCTTTGATATCTTAATGTTAAGACTTTGATGATTATTGAACACAGTGGTTCCAAGGTCAGAACTTTATGCCTCTCGACTAGGCAGGCATCTGCCAAGTTAAATCAAATATTATTTAATTAATGTTTGGGACATTTTTTAAACCTTACAAACCTTACAATTACAAATCTATTTAACTATAAACCACATTTTCCCTCTTATTCACAAGATTACTATGTAAGAGCATCAAATGTATTGCTTAAATCAATACATAATATGTTTATACGACTATTCTATTTTGCCAGTCTAATAAGCCTATCAGAAACAAACAAAAACGAATTGAAAGAGGTTAGCCTAACCCAATATGATTTGTTCTTGGGGAACTGGTACCACCTCCTAGGAATCACCTTTTCGTTTCTAAGTATTTGCAAATCTGTTTTCAATTAAATCATTCATAAATTTTGCCATGGTTGCACATCAAATTCACTAGCATATCAAATAAAAAATTCAACTGCTTTTCAAAAGGTTAGATATTTAAACGTCATCAATAATCTGACCCTATTCTCATTTTTAAATATTATAAGCAGTGCACTTGCATATATATCTGCAATTTTCTAATGTCTTGGGATGGTTATCCAATTGAATCTGGAAGCAAGATTTAAAAGGCATCAGGGAAAAATGATTTATTTATTTATCGAGGACCAACTGAATGCCAACACCAGGCTGGATCTTATAAAGTTCAATTTAATTAACTGACATAACACACCACTGAACTGGTAGGTTTGTGTCTATTTTGGAGATGAGAAAACTATGGCTCTGATCTATGAAGTGACCATCTAAAATCACACAGACAGCAAGCCACTATGCTAGCACAATGTTCGAGTCCCATGATTTTTATATTGCAGCAGTGATTCTGCTTCACTTTATCATCCATTCATACCACCCAGTATTCCTTAAGCACTGGCATTCTCTTTCCTTGTGACAGTTTTAAAATCAAAGCTAGAGTTTAGAAATTAATTCTGCCTAAACTTTACATTTGTTTTCTTCAGCATTTTTCCCAATTTAAGCTAATTCTGTAACTTGGCCCTACCTGCATGTGTTTTCTTTTTCTTTTTTTTAAATTTATTTATTTTAACTTATTTATTTTTGGCTGTGTTGGGTCTTCATTGCTGCATGCGGGCCTTCTCTAGTTGCAGCAAGTGGAGGCTACTCTTCGTTGCAGTGTGTGGGCTTCTCATTGCAGTGGCTTCTCTTGTTGTGGAGCACGGGCTTTAGTAGTTGTGGCTCACAGGCTCAGTAATTGTGGCTTGCAGGCTCTAGAGCGCAGGCTCTTTAGTTATGGCGCACAGGCATAGCTGCTCCACAGCATGTGGGATCTTCCCGGACCAGGGGTCAAACCCATGTCCCCTGCAGTGGCAGGTGGATTCTTAACGACTGCACCACCAGGGAAGTCTCATGTGTTTTCAAGTAGATGTGCCTGTTTTGTTTTATTACCCTGTGCACTATCTCTCAACTTCTGTACTTGTCTTTTAGCCGTCTGACCCCAAGGGAGATGCCCTGGGCATCGGCTTGCTGAACCTTCCTCACTGGGATCATTTGTGATTAGACAACTACCATTTTATGATTTAAAGACCTTCCCTTCTGAAATTTCTTGTAATCTGAGATAACTGTCAAGTTATGCCTAGCTATTTTTCTATTTCAGGTCTATTATAATAAATTTCGATAAGACAGTTTCTCTTTCCCCAAAACTTCTCATTACTTGCATTATCAACACATTATTTTCTTTCTATAATAATTAAAATGTGAACAGATCCACATGGCCCCAAATTTGCCATAAATATGCTGGTTGTTTTCCAAGACACTTGACCTGGGCTTGTTAGAAGACAGTCACTGAACACCAAGAACACCCAGGTTGGCTGGAAGATGGATGGTTCCATAGTCATTGAACACCAAGAGCAATGACCAACTCATTGAAACTACTTCATTTCCATTTCAGAGGATACTGGAATCGGGGTTCCATTGTACACTGGGTGGTCTCACTTCAAACTGTCACTGTATCCCTCTCACTCTCAGTAGCACTTGATATAGCCTCACTGGTACCCAAATGTCCCACATGATACTATACAAGCCCAATGAGGAGCTCATTCTCAACAACAGATATTCTTCTCCCTGGTTTCACCAGCAGCCCCATTTTTGCTACTTTCTCTCTATATTCAACCATTTCTTCCTCCAGCTTTCAAATGCTCATTTTTGTTATTATTTATTTTCCTACTGACTCTAGGTTACCTGAGTCTGTCAAGTTCTCTTGTCCATTCATTCATGCACCTGTCCAACCCTACTAAGTTCTAGCTAAGTACAAAGCCCTTTACTTAGGATGGAGAATCCTAATATGACTCTTTCTACCCTCAAAGAGCTCATGGTCTAATAAAGGAGATAACTTATAATTGAACAGTAATAATTCAATTTAATAAGTCTGATGATAGAAACACAAAGAGAACAAATAAATCAACAGTTAAAATTCAATTTAAGAAGTTCTATATGGAAAAAAAATACGGGAAGGAAAACCATACAGGATTAAAAAAAAAACCTGCATCTTAAAAAAGTTCAACTCTTACACTAGCTAAGTACTGGAAGTACATATATAGAGATACCCACCACGGCTTAGCAACCTGAGGCAAAACGGAATATACATGTAGTTATAAAGTTGAGTCTGGAAGGGTGGCTAAGGTCAAGTGAAGATTCTGTGCTAAAGAAGCTGAATTGTTAACCTGAAATGTATGGGGAACCACTGGAAATTTAAAAGCAAGTAACTGACTTGATCAGAATTTATTTTACAAAGATGTTTCTGCTGGCTATACAGAGAAAGGTTTGAAGGAGTTCTTCAAGAAAGAAAAAAGAGAGTCAGAAGGCTGCTGTAATAAACTAAGCGGTCATCAGGACGTGGATGTGGCAGAAAGAAAACATAAATGACACCTATTTGAGAGATTTAGGAGGTAGAATGGATATGATCTATTTACAGAATAGTCCGGAGAGTATGGAACAGGTAGGTTTTTAGAATGACCCCAGTTTCTGCTTAGTTAAAAATAATATTCAAAAAGGAAGAGGATAGGATGAATAGAGAACAAGGAATTTTTAGTACAGTAAAGCTACTATGTAGCTAAAAAGCTACATAAAGCTACTATATGCTACTATGATACGCATCATTATACATTTATCAAAATCTATGTAATGCACAATACATGAATGAGCCCTAGGTAAACTATGATCTTCAGGTAATAATCATATAACAATGTCAGCTCATCAAATGCACCACATTACTGAAAAATATTAATAATGGGGGAAATTAGCGGGGTGGGTATATGGAAACTCTCCATACTTACAATTTTCCTGTAAACCTAAAGCCATTCAAAAAACTAGTCTAGGGCTTCCCTGGTGGCGCAGTGGTTGAGAGTCCGCCTGCGGATGCAGGGGACACGGGTTCGTGCCCCGGTCCGGGAGGATCCCACATGCCGCGGAGCGGCTGGGCCCGTGAGCCATGGCCGCTGAGCCTGCGCGTCCGGAGCCTGTGCTCCGCAGCGGGAGAGGCCACAGCAGTGAGAGGCCCGCGTACCGCAAAAAAAAAAAAAAAAAAAAAAACTCGTCTATTTTTTTAGAAAAAATAGAAGGTGTGAGAAATACCAGTTCGAGGTCCCCCAGCACCCTGGGCATGCCACTTTAAGTTAGCCATAGAGAAGGATCATCTTCTTGAACAGTCTACACAGTAAGCCTAAGGAAGTCCTATCTCTACACTTCCTTAGGATCCCAACATCTGCTTCAGAGGACTGGGTTCCAATCCGTTCACATTTCTTTCACAGCATGATAACGTAGTTCTAGATGTGACAGGAGAGAAGCAGGCATGCATCCCATCACAGGAGTGGCACAATCTGTTTGCCCCTTATGAACCCAGCTTTCCTGAATTATATCAATTTTGCTCATATATTGTGCATTCGTAAGCCTGAGCCTGAATACAAATTCTACAGCCAGTTTGTGCCTATGGATGATTTATCACAGCCATAAAAATCTGGAGCTTTTCAATTCCTGAATCTCAGGGTTCCAGTGTGAAACAGTACACAGACCGCAAGCTGCATTGCATGTGATTCTAATGGATCCATGAATACAGGAGCAATAGAGGAATAAAAAGGATGATTTAAAAAAATCAAAACATGTGGAAAATCTCCAATGTGACCTTTAGAAAAAGGTGTTCTAGCAACACTTTGCCCAGCAGGAAACCAACACGTATACCCAATAGAAGACTTTGCCCTCAAGATAAAAATAAATAATCAGAGAAAAACAAACAAAAAGCAAAGCCAACTCCTTCTTTGCATACAGATCTATAAATGGAGTGTGACCCAAAAAGCAAGGAGCACAGAATACATGACTTCAGAGTTTAGGAGTGACATTCCTGATTCCCAGCTATTGCAGACACACTTCTAGGGATATGCAGCTCATCACCTCCCAAGGTCATTTACTAAACTTCAGACAGGTCTGACACCAGGAAGGGACTTTTTGTTGTTGAGCTAAACTCTGTATCTTGAATTGTTCTACCCAAAGTTCCTCATTTTCTATATATGAACCAAAAAGAACAAGTCTTCCTTCAAAACTTAATGCAACCATTTAACATATATTGGGCATACATAGTGAGCACTATGAATTGAATGTTGTATCCCACCCAGCCCTCACCAAATTCACAAGTTGAAGCCCTTACCTCCGATGTGATGGTATTTCGAGGTGAGCCTTTGGGAGGTAATTAGGTTTAGATAAGGTCATGAGGGTGGAGCCCCCATGATGGGATTAGTGACCTTATAAGAAGAAGAAGAAAGACCAGTGCTCCTCTCTCCACCATGTGAGGACCCAGCAGAGAGAAGGAGGCCATCTGCAAGCCAGGAAGAGGACTCTCACCAAGAACCAAATCTGCTGGCACCGGGATCTTGGACTTCCCAGACCCCAGAACCATGAGAAATAAATTCCTATTGTTTAAGCCATCCAGTCTATGGTATTTTGTTAAGGCAGCTGAGCTGTGACAGGCATTGTGCTAAGCATTGGTCATACAATGGAGGACAAACAAACTCAGTCCGTGGATTCACGGAGTTTATTATCCAGAAGGATGGATGCATTATAACAAAAAGTAAACACATAAACTCATGTGACAATTACTAAGAAAGAAAAGTACTAAAGTATATGAAGGAGAAAAATAGAAAAGGGTGATTTAAATTGAGGAATATCCAGGAAGGCCACTGTGAGGAGGTGACATTTGAGTAGAGACTTGAGAAATGAGTCAGTGTTGGCTGGGTCAAAAGCATAGAAGAGTGTTCCAAAAATAACTAGCTTAGTGAAGGCCACAGAGCAGAAAACTAACTGTGATCTTTGAGGAACGTAGCCAGGGAAGCAAGAGCACTGAGAAATGAGATTAAATACAGTTAGAGGGCATGCAGAATGATAATGATAATGTAGTTCTAGATGTGACAGGAGAGAAGCAGGCATGCATCCCATCACAGGAGTGGCACAATCTGTTTGCCCCTTATGAACCCAGCTACTTTGTAGCTTTGTAGAAAGTCTTGAAATCAAGTAGTGCTGGTCTTCCAACTTTGTTCTTTTTCAAAATTCTGTTCCCCATTCTAGAGCCTTTGAATATATATATAATCTTTTCCAGTTCTATTTTTTAAAAGTCTGCTGGGATTTTAATGGGGATTGCATTGACTCTATAGCTCAGTTAGGACGATTTGCCATCTCAACATATTGAGTATTCCAATCCATGAATATTGGATATCTCTCCATTTATTTAGATCTTTAATTTCTCTTGGTGACATTTTCCACTAAATTTTCTGCTAAAGGTGTAACTTATACATTTTTAAAAAAAAGTATTCCTAAGAATTTATACTTTTGGTACTATTATAATTTTTTTAAAACTTGTTTTCCAGTTGTTGGTTATTAGTATGCAGTTGATTTTTGTATAGGGACTTTGTTTCTGGCAGACTATGAAGATGTATTTATTAGATTTAATTTTATTAAAAGACTTCTAGGATTTTTCACAAAATGTCATCAGAAAACAGACAGTGTTACTTCTCCCGCTCAAGTCTGTGCACCTTTCATTTCTTTTATTGCTTGTTGGTCAGACAAGGACCCACAATATGATGTTGGGGAAAAAGCATCACTAAGTATGTTGTTAGTAGTCAGTTCTCTGTGCTGTTATCAGGGTGTGGAAGTTTCCTTTTATGTATTTATTTATTAATCATGAATGGGTGGTTAATTTTGTCAGATGCTTTTCTGTATCATTTGAGATGATCATGTGAATTTTGTCCTTTATTTTGTTAATGTGGTGAATCACATTAATTGGTTTTCAAATACTGAAACGAGCTTGTATCCCAGGGATAAGACTACACTGGAATATGATGTATTATCCTGTTTATATATTGCTAGGTTCAATCTCCTACCATTTTGTTGAGGATGTTTACATCTAAGTTCATGGGAGATATTGGGCAGTGATTTTCTTTTCTTGTAGTATCTTTTTTGGTTTTGGGTATCAGAATTATGCCAGTTTCATTAAATGAATTAAAAAACATTTTCTCCTCTTTTTTCTGAAAAAGTTTACGATTAGTGTCATTTATTTGCGTGTTGGCTAGAATTTCATTTGTAGTACAAATGTACAAATGTACAAATCCAATATATTTAATAGATAATTAATATTCAGATTTTCTGTCTCTTTTTAAATCAGTTTTTATAAGATGTGTCTTTAAAGAAATGTATCCATTTCATTTAAGTTGTTGAATTTACTGGCATAAAATTGTGCATAATATTGTCTTAGTATTCATTTAATGTCTAAAAGATCTATACTGAAATCCCCACTTTCATTCCTGATATTAATAATTTCAGTTTTCTCTCATTTTTCTTGATTATTCTTGTTTGGGGTTTATTAACGTTATTAAACTTATCAAACAACCAACTTTTGACTTTGCTAATTTTCTATGTTGTTATACATAATCTATGTCTTTCTTTAAAATTACTTTGAGTTTAGCCTGTTCTTATTTTTTTTTTATTTTTTCTGAGAGGGAAACTAAGAATCTCAAATTTAAGCCTTTTCTGTTCCTTATATAGGCATTTAAAGCTATAAGCTTTCCTTTAAGCATTATTTTACCTGCATTCCACAAATTTTGATATATTGTGTTTTCATTATTGCTTACTTAGAAATAATTTTTATAGTTCTTTTATGATTTTTTTCTTTGACCCATAGGTTTAGAATTATGTTATTTAAATTTCAGTGGGGATTTTCTAGATTTTTTTTTTTTGGCTTTCTACTTTAACTCAATTATAGTGATAGAACATACTTGGTAAGATTTTATTCTTTTGAACTTGACTGAGATTTAACTCTATGGCCCAATGAATGATGCATCTTGGTGGATGCATACTTGAAAAGAATGTGTATTCTGCAATTGTTGGGTATAGTGTCCTATAAATGTCAATTACATCAAGTTGGTTGATAGCATTTTTTAGATCTTCTATAGCCTTGTTAGTCTTTTGCTTACTTGTTATGTCAATTTCTAAGAGAATGAAATTAAAATTTGGACTATATTAGATTTTTCTATTTCTCCCATTAGATTTGTCAAAATTTATATCATAAACTTTGATGCTTCGTTATAAAGTACAAACATATTTAGAATTGCCTTTTTGGTGAAATTGTTTCTTTTATCATTATGTAAGGTCCCCCTTTACCCCTTGTAATACTCTATGGCATAAATTCTACTTTGTCTAATGTTGAGATATCCTCACCAGCTTTCTTATGCTTATTATTTGCATGGTATATCTTTTCCCTTCTTTCTCAATCTACCTGTGCCTTTATGTTTAAAATGCTTGTAAACAGCATATTTTTCCAGTTTTATAGTTGTTAATGATGGGAGGTCTAGTCAGATAACTGTTATTCCATCATGGCATGTAGAGTAAGTCCCACATTCATTTTCTTGGGACCATTAATATGCACCATCTTTCTTTTCCAGTTTGTGGTGCCCCAAAGGCAGGAACTGATGTATAGCTCTATTAAAATGCATTTGTTAGCTGAAGCCAATTGCTTCAGGCTATTAGAATTTCAAAGATCATTTTTGTCTAATTGGAGGCAGTGCTTTTCAAACTTTAATGTGAATAAAAATCATTTGGAGACCTACTTAGATATAAATTCTGATTCATGAGATCTGAGATAGGGCCTGGGATTTATGCCAGCAATGTTGGTCTGTGTGCCACACTTTGAATAGCACAGATGTGTTAAGACCTGCCAGCTCACAAAGAGTCATCCAGGCCTTCTTTGTCACAGGGCACTAACTTGAATGACTTGATGTTGAAAGGTGAGTATGTGAAAGTGTGAAGCTAGCAGCTGTAATAAAACAGAGGATGGTGGGACCAAAGGCAACCTGAAGAGTGCTAGCACCACCAAAGTCATTCAAATTTAAATATTTAAAACACTATGCTACAAAAAAACCCCATAAACTTGGGAAGTAAATTCAGGTCACATCCAACTGTTTATGATTCCTGTTCAATGTCTTTATCCATAAGTTAATTTTAAAAATGGAATCTTTACATCCAAATTGATGATGATCCATGTGTAAAAAGCCTTTAAGTTCAGTTTGCAAAGAGCAATTGATCCACCTTGGGTTTGGCCATGACTTCTTAGATACAACAATAGCATGATCAATCAAAAATATGTTAAGTTGGCTTTATTTGGCCTAATACATATCTACCGCTGCCCTGCTCATATTTTTTCCCATATTATCTACAAAGATATCTTAAAATTTACATACATAGGTCTTCATAAAATCCATACATCTCTCTCTCTTTATATACATATATAAAATAAATCTATACATTATAAAATTTGTAAATATATATATATACACACACATATATACATACATATGTATTTATTTATCATAAGGCTTTCACTTATCAATATGTATTTAAGGTTCCTCCATGGTTTTCCATGGCTTGAGAGTTCCTTTCTTTTTAGCACTGAATAATATTCCATTACCTGGATGTACTCCAGTTTATTTATACTTTACCTCTTTAAGGACATCTTAGTTGTTGCCACATTTTGACAATTTAGGAAAACTGCTATAGAAAATTCACATGCAGGTTTTCAATGTGGATATGGAGAAAGAGGAATAGGAGGGAGGAGGAGGAAGGATTAAACTAGAGGGAGGAAGAGGGAGGAAGAGGAAGGACAGAAAGCATAGGAGGGAGAGGAGGAAGAGAAGGGCAAGAGAAGGAGGAAGGGGAAGATGATGGAAATGGGGGGGAGAGAAAGAGGGAAGAACAGAGAACAGAGTAAGAAGGGGAAGAGAGGTAAAGAAAGAGGAGAGGAGAAAGAGGAGGTGAATGGGGTATACTTATGCTTCTCTGTAGCATTACATACAAGAAGAGCAAGGGAACAAATTCTATAGAATTTGTTCCCTTGCTCAGGCAATGGAGCAACTTCTATAGAATAGCAAGGGGAGAAGTTGTGACACAAGAATATTACACCCAGATAAGTTTAATTCATGTGTAAATACAACAGAAAAAGATTCACAGATATGCTGTCCCAGAAAATATACCACTCTTGCTAGATATATTGCTCAAAGAGCTATTCTAGTTGAATAAAAATGCATTAAAATAAAGAAATGAATGATGGCTAAATCATAGAATAAAGAGGTATTCAACAAGCATTGAAACATTTTGAACATAGAATTCAGTCCAAATAATGACTATAAATATGGATGAGATAAAACAAAAGAATGCAAATGCCAAATATGTATCTTAGAGAAACCGCAGAAGATTTAAAAACATAACAAAAGAAAAAAATCAGAGTAAACTGAGTCTAAAATCTCAGATTCTATCAACCGAAGAAATGATTGAGTAGGTGGAAGAAGAGGAAAAAAAGATATTCCACTATCCTCTTATATAGGCAGAGATATGAATATATGGTTTCACTCTTGATTCTGAAAGAGAAATAGCAGTGCATGCAAATTTAAGCCTAAAGGAAACCACTGGAGGTTAAAAGAGGATGCTTAATTTCTAGTGGGGGCAAGGTGGTGGGAGAAACACAGTAATAACAATGGTAACTGAATGTTAAACTTTATGAAAATAATTAAGAATGCATAAAAATCATGTAAACATGATAGCAGTAAGAACAAATGTATTTATATCGTAATACCTGTCAACTGTATTTCAACAAATTAGATAGTCTACCTAGAAAAAATGGACAAATTTCTAGAAATGCACAACCTACTAAGACTGAATCATGAAGAAACAGAATATCTGAATAGACCTATAACTAGTAAGGAGATCTAATCAGGATCTAATCAGAGAAGCCCAGGACCAGGTAGCTTCACTGTGGAATTCTACAATTTAAAGAAGAATAAACACCAGGACTTCCCTGGTGGCTCAGTGGTTAAGAATCCACCTGCCAATGCAGGGGACACAGGTTCGATCCCTGAGAAGATCCCACATGCCATGGAGCAACTAAGCCCATGTGCCACAACTACTGAGCCTGTGCTCTAGAGCCCATGAGCCACAATTACTGAAGTCAGTGTGCTGTGCTCCACAACAAGAGAAGCCACTGCAATGAGAAGCCCGTGCACTGCAACACAGAGTAGCCCCTGCTCTCTGCAACTAGAGAAAGCCCACGCGCAACAAAGAAGACCCAATGCAGCCAAATAAATAAATAAATAAATTTTAAAAAGAAGAAGAAACACCAATCTTCATCAAACTCTTACCAAAAAAATTCAAGAGGAAGGAATACTTCCTAATTCGTTTTATGAGGCCAGCATTACCTTGATACTAAAGTCCAAAAAAGACACTACAAAAAAAGAAAACTACCAACCAATATTCCTAATGAATGTTGATGCAAAACTTCTCAGTGAAATACTTGCAAACTGAATTCAACAGCATATTAAAAGGATTATGTACCATGACCAAGAAGGATTTATTCCTGGAATGCAAGAATGGTTCCACATAAAAAATTTTATCAATGTAATATAGCACATTAACAGAATGAAGATACAAACCACATTATCATCTCAATGCAGAAAAAGCACTTGAAAAAATCCAGCACGCTTTCATAATAAAAACTCAACAGGCTAGGAATAAAAGGAAACATCCATAATGTAACAATGGTTGAGAAACCCAAAGCTAACGTCATACTCAATGGTGAAAGACTGAAAGACTTTTCTCTAAAATTAGGAACAAGACAAGGATATCTTCTTTTACCATGTAGTACTCAACATAGTACTTGAAATCATAGTTAGACAATTAGGTAAGAAAAAGAAATAATTGGAAATAAATTGGAAAGGAAGAAGTAAAAGTATCTCTGTTGTCAGACGTGATCTTACATGTAGAAAATGCTAAAATTAGACAGACACATATACACACACAAAACTATTAGAACTAACAGACTAATTAAGCAATGTTTCAAGATACAAAAATCAATGCACAAAACCCAGCTGCATTTCTATACATTCAGAATGAACAGTCTGAAAGGGAAATTATAAAAACAATTCCAATCACAATAATATCAAAAAGAATACAATACTGAAGAAAAATAACAAAAAGGCAAAAGGCATGTACACCAAAAACTAAAAATTTTGGAAAAAAAATTTAAAACGCAAATAAATGGAATGAATCCTGTATTCATGGACTGGAAGACTTAATATTGTTATGATGCCAATACTACCTAAAGCAATCTATAAATTCAATGCAACCTCTATCAAAATTCCAATGATGTTTTCTGCAGAAATAGAAAAATCCACCCTAAAATTCATATGGAATCTCAAGGGACATCAAATAGCCAAAACAATCTTGATAAAGAACAAAGTTGGAGATCTCAAACTTCTGAATTTAAAATGTACTACAAGCCACAGTAATCAAAACAGTGAGGAACTGGCATGATGACAGACATACAAACAAATGGAATAGAACAGACAACATAGAAATACTGTCCCATAAGTGGTCAAATGATTTTCAACAATGTCAAGATTTCTTAGTTATGACAACAAAAGCAAAGGCAATGACGACAACAAAGAAATAGATAATTTGGACTTCATCAAAATTAAAAAAAAAAAATTCTGCATCCAAGGACACTATCAGCAGAAAGAAAAGGCAACCCATGGAATGGGAGAAAGTATTTGCAAATCACATATCTCGTAAGGGATTAATATCCAGAATATAAAAATCTCCTACAACTCAGTAACAAGCAAACAAAAACAACTCAATTAAAAATGGGCAAAGGACTTGAATAGAAATTTCTATAAAGAAGGTATGCAAATGGAAAATAAACACATGAAAATATGCTCAACATCTCTAATCATGAGGGAAATGCAAATCAATACCAAAATGAGATCACTTCATACCCATTAGGATAGCTACTACAAAAATAAAAACAAAAACAAGCATTGGTGAGGATTTAAAGAAATTGGAATCCTTGTATCTTGCTGGTGGGAATGTGAAATGGTGCAGCTACTATGGAATATGGTAAGGTAGTTCCTCAAAATTATTAAACATAAAATTTCCATATGATCCAGCAATTCCACTTCTGACTATATACACAAAAATATTGAAAGCAGGGACTTGAACAGCTATTTTTATGCCTATATTTATAGCAGCATTATTAAATAATAGCCAAAAGATGGAAGCAACCCATGTTCCTGGACAGATGAATAGATCAATAAAACGTGGCATATACATACAATGAAATGTTATTCATCCTTAAAAAGCAAGGAAATTCTGACACATATGACAAAATGGTGAACCTTGAAGACATGCTAAGTGAAATAAACCAGTCATACAAAGACAAAAACTGTATTATTTCACTTATACGAGGTACCTAGAGAGTCAAATTTATAGAGACAGAAAATAGAATGGTGGTTTCCAGGGTCTGGGGAAGAGGGGAATAAAGAATATTGTATATATATTCGCAAGATGATGTGATCTAGAGATAGTAGTGATATTTGCAGAACACTGTGATTATACTTAATGACACTGAATTGTATACTTAAAATGATTAAAATGATAAAATTTATGTTATGTATATAACATAAAATTTTAAAATTTTAAAAACAAAAAAACAACAAACATGCATTTTAATAATATATTCTAATATCTAGGTAAATTTGTTTTTTTAAAAAAGTAAAGTTTATTCAGTAAGTAAAATACCAAAAAATAACAATTTAAAAACTAACTTTAGAAGACTATCCATTGAATAAATTGGAAAAAAAACTAATTACCTCCTAAAAAGGAAGGGATCAGACAGCTTCAAAAATGAGTTGTTGGGGCAGGGGTGCAGTGGAACAGAATAATATAGGAGCAAAGTTTTTGTACACTATTAAAATAAGGTAGTATTAATCCAAGTTAAATTGCTATAAACTAAGATATTAATTGTAATGCTTAGGGTAACCACTAAGAATATAACTCAAAAAATATATAGTAAAAGAAACAATAAGGTAATTAAAATGGTATGCAAAACATATCTACTTAACACAAAATAAGGCAGTAATGGAGAAAATGAACAACAAAAAAGATGTAAGACATATATAAAATGAATAGCAAAATGGCAGAAGTGAAGTCTTCTTTATCACTAATTACATTAAATATAAATGGATTAAACTTTCTGATTAAAATGTAGACATTGGTAGATTGAATTAAAAACCACAATTCAACTATTTGCTGTGTAGAAGCTCCTCGCTTTAGATTCAGAGACAGATAGACTGATACAAAAGGATAGAAAAAATATTCTGTACAAACAATAATCAAAAGAGAACTGGAGTGGCTATGCTAATGATCAGAAAAAGTAGACTTTAAAACAAAAATTTTATAAGAAACAAAGAACATTATATAATGATAAAACAGCCATCAATAAGAATATATAACAATTACAATTATAAACATATACACATGTAACAAATGAAGAGAAATTGATAAAATTGAAGGGAGACAGAGGCAGGTCTACAAAAATAGTTGGAGATTTCAATATCCCACTTTCAGTAATTGATAGAACAAGGCAGAAGATCAAGTAAATGAAAACATGAACAACACTATAAACCAACTAGACTTGATGAAATAGACAATATGAATTGCCCTATAGCTATGAAAAATTTAATTCACAATTTAAAAGCTCCAAAAATATGAAATCTCCATGCCTGGATGGTTTCCCTGGAGAATAATGCCCAACACTTAAAGATGAATTAACAGCAATTTTACATAATCTCTTCCAAAAAACAGAAGATGATTTCCTAAACCACTTTATGAGGCCAGTGTTACCCTGATATCAAAACCAGACAAAGACACTACAAATGAAAGTACAAACCGATATTTCTTCTAAGTTTGGATGCAAAAATCCTCAATCAGAATATCAGCAAACAGAATTCAACAATATATGAAAAGAATCATAGACCATGACAAAGTGAGATTCATTCAAGATATACATTTGAAAAAACAATCAATTTAATCTACCATATTAATAAGTTAAAGAAGAAAAAGCATATAATCATGGCAAGTAATGTAAAAAAAGCATTTGGCAAAATCCAGTACCCATTCATGATAAATATTCACAGCAAATCATGATCTTTTGGCTTAAAGCAATTATAACTATAATTAATGCAACTCCTGTCAAAACCACAGAATTGTTTTATATAGCCATAGACAAACTTATTCTAAAATTTGTATGAAAAATGCAGGCCCCAGAATAGTTAAAACAATCTTGACAAAGAACAATAAAATGGGAGGAATCACTATGCTCAGTATTAAGGCTTACTGTGCAGCCACAGTAATCAAGACAGTGTGCTATTGGCAAAGGAATCAGCACATAGATCAATGGAATGAATAGAGAACCCAGAAATAGACCCACATAAATATGTTCAACTGATTTCGGACAAACTTAAATAGTAATTAAATTAATAAGTGGTGCTATAGCAATTGGACATCCATAACCCAAAAAAAAAAAAAAAAGAGAACTCAAACTTCACACCTTATACAAAAATTAACTCAAAACTGATTGTGGACCAAAATGTAAAGTGTAAAACTAAAAAACTTTTAGAAGAACAAGCAAACAAACAAACAAACAATCCCAGATTATCTTCAGGGTCTAGGGCTAGGCAAAGAGTTAGACTTGATACCGAAAGCATGATCCACAAAAGAATAAATTTATAAATTAGACCTCATAAGAATTAAAAACTCCTCTTTGTGAAAGACCTTGATAAGAGGTTGATAAAACAAACTTCAGAGTGGGGGAAAATATTTGCAAACCACACATCTGGCAAGAAACCAGTGTCTACAATATATAAAGAATTTTCAAAACTCAATATTAACAATCCAGTGAGAAAATGGGCAAAACACATGAAAAGGTATTTCACCAAAGAGAATACACAGATAGTAATAAGCACATGAAAAGGTATTCAATATAATTAGTCGTTAGGGAAACACAAAACCACAATGCACTATCTCACCATGCCTATCAGAATAGTATAATAAAAAATAGTGACAACACTAAATATTGCCAAAGAGGCAAAGAAACTGGATCATTCCTACATTACTAGTAAGGTAAAATGGTACAGTCACTAGAAAGCAGTTTGATCGTTTTTTAATAAAACAACATGCTATTACCACAGATGCAGCAATTACCTTCTTGGATATGTATCACATATTAATAAAAACATGTTCACACAAAAACCTACATACAAATGTTCACAGTGGCTTTATTCATAATTGCCCAAAACTGGAAACAACCCAGATGTCCTTCAATAGGTGGATTGTTAAATAAACTGTGTTACATTGGCTTCTACCAAGCAAAAAGAAGCAATGAACTATTAATACACATAACAATTTGAATGAATCTCCAGAGAATTATACTGAAAGAAAAAGTCAATCCCAAAAGTATGATTCAATTTATATAACATATTTGAAACAACAAAATTTTAGAGATGGAGAACACATTAGTGTTTTCCAGGTGTTAAGAACAGGACTGGAGGGAAAGAAGTGCAAAGGAGGTGAGTGTGGTTATAAAAGAACAATACAAATCTACACATATGGTAAGATTGTGTAGAATCAAATGCACACACACACACACACACACACACACACACACACAGAAATGAGGGCAAGTACAAATGAGAAAGCTGAATAGAATCAGTCAATTGTATCAACATTAATATCCTGGTTTTGCAAAATGTTACCATTGGGGCAAATTTGTTAAAAGATATTATGAGATCTCTCTGCACTACTAATTATAATTGCATGTGAATCTATAATTATCTCAATAAAATGTCAATTAAAATAAAGACTAGATAATGTCATTCTGAATTTTGAATCCTAATCAAGAATCTGACCTCTTTCAAATAGGCAGTTGGGAGCTATAGAAGCTGGTTGAGTATGGATGACTTGATTACAGGGCTATGGATCAAAAGAATCAATATGATGATAGTAAGTATGATGAATTAAAGGAGAAATTACTGAAGGCAGGGACACAGAAAACCATAATCAGGGATCAAGTAAGAGGTGATACTGAAGAGGGTATTGCACCCAAGGAAGTATGGACTAGATCTTTGCCTTTGGTCAGTTCAGCGATGACATATCCAACAGACATTCACTTTATCCAAGCTCTTTTGTAACTCACACAGTATGTGAGAATCTGACTATAAAGCAAAGGCATTTCCAAGTTATTTCACTACGTTGAATTAATTCTTTTATGCCATATTTTTAACATTTTGGTTAAAATGAAACATTTTTAGTCCTTGGTTTCAATAATTTAACAATTTTGTAACTGTAAGTGACATAAATTTTCTAATCACTGTGATAACTGGCATGTTTTAAAAAATAATTTTTAGATGTTTGAAGATTGGAAAAATATATTAGACTTGTGGTTTTAATTAATTTTAATTAAATGTTTTAAATTTTTGATTAAATAAGTTTGTAATCAATGTTGAAAGGTCTGAGGACTTTTAATTTGTTAATTTTTAATGTTTTGATTTATTAGTCTTATAAGCAGAATTTAAATATTCAAAGAAATGTTATTTAATGAATTTATACATTGTTTAATTGTGCATGAAATAAAATACAACAGGAGTGATGCTCCTCATGCATTAAAGATTACTGTCATCAAATTGCAGATCTGGAATCTAAGTCCTTCTCTGCCTCCTTGACACCAGGCTGCCCTGGCTAGGTCTGCATCCTCTCTTTTCAGCCTTCTGGAAGGAGTAATGGATCTTACCTTATGGGGTTATCCATCCTGGACACTGTGAGGAAGGCAGCAAGATTGGCTGTGTAGGAGGAGCACACAATGAGGGTGAAGAGCCACCAGCTGCCCATCACGATTCGCATGGCCATGGAGTTCGCTGAGGATTCACCACCTGCAGGAGGCAGGCAAAGGGGATTGGTCCTGGGCTTCTGCTCTTGCTTTGCATCTCCAGAGAAATTCTCTGCCCTGCGGCCAGGCATGAGGAACCACCCCTGGTGGTGAGTTGGGGATCAGGAAAGTGACTGCCGGCTGGTTATGGTGGGCTCTGACAATTCTGGGGAAAAAATGCTAGGACCACCCATCTCGGAAAAGGATGGCAGACCACAAAATACGGAAAAGCTAGCATTGGCATTTTTAGTGACAGGATGTTTCTCAAAATGCCAACAGTAGAGTTCTGAATATCAAAATCTTCTAGTTAGAAGATTCTACCTCACTGTGTTGAGAACTTTCAGGGCTGCAACCCTATGTAATGTCCCTTTCCATTTTAAATTCACATGGAACAGTCTCAGCAATTCTGTAAAATTACCTCCTACCTGGAGGATTTCCTGGCTTTCTTTTGAGAAATGAGATGCACCATATCACTTTTATTATTCCTCAGCCCTCGCTAGATGACCTTTTTTTTTTCCTATGATTTTCAGAAATCACTGCATGTGATTTGTAGTCAGAAGCTGCCTCTTTGAGGCCAATTGTTTCTCCTTGGTCCCTTAGGTGGTAGCAGAAGAAAACTCCTCACTGACTATTCTTATATAACCTCTCAAGCAAGTGATACACACATTTGCCATGGTGCAAATAAGGCTAGGACTCACATTAGGAAATTTGCAATTTGTTGTTTCCAGTCAAAACTGCACAATCCTGTAACTCCCCAAGTGCTATCCAGACTTCTCAGAGACAGGAGACTTTGTATCTCAAGAATGGCTGGAGTACCGCTTAGATGATTGCAAAACAATTTTGATTTTTTATCCCATTAAAACTTCAAATTTAAACAAGATGGAGTTTCTGACAACCCTGTCTGCATAACAATCAATCTAATGTGGGAGGCAAGGAAAGTGCAAAGCAGAACTCGCAGGTTAATTTTATCTAAAGTGGAAAATCAGGACTTGAAGTTAAGTTCCGTGTTGTGATTTCATTTAGTTCCTATCTGGTATTACTCAGAGAACCTGGGAGCAGCATATTAGGACTACCTTAGAGATTAAATAAAATTGCATTTAAAATGACTTTGGCAAAATGCGTCCAAGAACTTTGCCAACGGACAAGTTCTTCCAAGCCCCTGGGGCTCTTCCAACATTGAGAAACCAGGAGGGTACCTTGCTGTACGAAGGCTCCGTAGACGATCCAGATGGCACTGTTTAAGGTGGCAGAAGCAGATGGCCGGGGCTGGGCAGCACTCTGAGCCCTCACGGCCTGTATCCGGTTCAGCACAAATATCATCACGCCAACCACAGGGACGGCTGCTGCAATGCAGGCCCACACGGCAAAATCAAAAGGAGCAAAAAGGGAGAAGATGCTGATTTTCTCCTCGGGCTTCTTGATGAGGATCCCCACCGAGTAGTCCATGTACCGCTTGCTGAAGTCCACCACGCTCTCCCTCTCCGGGGTGATGGTGATGGCGGAGATGGCTAGGTCCGCTCTCTGAAAGGCAAACCCATCTCATCAGACAGCAGTCCTCAGTTTACCACTAGGTTCTACCCTGGGTCAAGGCCTGTCCTCTGCCCTTTGGGTTGTTCAGTTCAGAGGAAATGGACTCGAGAGTTGACACCTCGTGACTTTGAATGTTGTAAGGAAAATCCAGCACTAAGGTGTCTCTTATTACCTCTTTCACCTTACAAATTTCTCTCCCAAACGCTCAAAACTCCTGGAAACCACTTCTGGAGAAAAGAGTCTATAACCATCTTCATTCCTGTGTGAATTACAGTTTTTCTTCACTTTCTTAACAGTCCCCTTAGTGAACTATCTCCTTTCTTTTGCGGGTATTTCCCTCTTACCGCCCACCCCCATCCCTGCCCCAACTCCCTTCTATCTTCTTCTGGCCTCATCTTCATCCTTCCTATACTTCAAGGCCACAGGGACACTCCATTTTTCCATCAAACCTCTCCAAACGCCATTAGCCCACACAGGTATCTCTCTTTTCTAAAATACTTTAGAAGTTATATGGTGAGTATATAACTGCCTTGAATCTCATTAGTGTATCAGGCCTAGATTGTTTTATATGCAGACTCTATGTCAGAGAATAACATCCTCCAAGAAAAAAGGGGTCATCCACTTCCTTTGATCTTCTGCCTGCCTTAACTCATGGCTTCTCAGACATATGGGCTGCTTCGTCCTTTAGTAAAGCCATGCTGCGAAGGGGCTCTCTGGGCATCCTGTGCTGAGACCTCAAGAGTACCTCCCAAGATTTTTGCTTTCCAAGATGAGCTTAATTTAAAAATAGACAAAGAGGGCTTCCCTGGTGGTACAGTGGTTAAGAATCCGCCTGCCAATGCAGGGGACACGGGTTCGAGCCCTGGTCCGGGAAGATCCCACATGCCACGGAGCAACTAAGCCTGTGCGCCACAACTACTGAACCTGCGCTTTAGAGTCCGCAAGCCACAACTCCTGAAGCCCAGGTGCCTAGAGCCCATGCCCTGCAACAAGAGAAGCCACCACAATGAGAAGCCCGTGCACCGCAACAAAGAGTAGCCCCCACTCGCCTCAACTAGAGAAAGCCCACGAGCAGCAACAAAGACCCAAAGCAGCCAAAAATAAAGAACTAAAATAAATAAATTAAAAATACCTTAAAAATAAATAGACAAAGACCCATTAATAGTCTCATGCTCTACTAACTGAGCTAGTCGGGCACCCAAGACTCCATTAAGATGGAACTAGATTGTGAGATTAAAGCTGCCAAGACTGGTGGAGACTAGGATCCTTATGCCTAGGTGGATGTCAACGTAAGAGCATTAAAATGTACAGTGATCATCCCTATCTTGGCTCTGGGGTCTCTTAAGTAGGAGGCATCGTCAGAACTAGGTTTATTTTAGAATGACCAGTTGTGACAGCTGAGCCAAACTACATATTCAAATTGGGGAAAACTATATAGAAGGATTTTATCAGGTCCAATATGCGGGCTAGAGGGGCAAATATACTGACTTCTAAACTGTGAAATCCAACAACATATCTAGAGTAAAGAGAAAAAATGGTGGAGGTGGCCGTGTCAGAGATCTCAGACTTGCCACATCTGCATCTCTGGTTCTTGCTTCTCTTCTCAGAAACCCACGATCCAGGGAGGTTTTCTGGCTTTTTTGGTTTATTTGTTTGTCTGTTCTGTTTTTGTTTTGTTTAAGTTTGGAGCATATTTAATGACAGAGAAAGAAATCTAGGGGATCAGGATAGGTTAACAACAAAGAATGGAGGGAAACTAATTTATGAAACCAGGTCCAGAGGAGGCACAAGAGAGTTGACTCGTGATGCTGGTGGAGGGGTGAGCTGTAACAGGAGGAAAAACACTCCCCCTACCCCGAAACTGGAGGTGAGGGCACGTGTCTGCAGATATGAACTCACAGGAAGTTGAAGTAGAATCTCATGCCCAGATGTCTCCATTTCTTTCCCTAAAATAAGAGCACTTTGTTTTCTAATTTAAGATAGAAGATTATTAGGTTGCTTGAGGAGAAAGATAAAATTTTGAAACAGTCTCTAAGGAATGTAGCCAAGGGGCCCAATAAAGGACATGTTAAGGAACTGTCCCAAAGGCCCAGTTGAGTTGGGAGGCCACACATTGTTCATACATCCACCTGGACAAATTTGTGATTTTCTCCTCTAACTGCATACAGCAAGCTGGATGTCAGAGTCAGAGGGTAGATAATAGAACCAGGTCAGGGTTTCAATGTAACAAGAAATCAAGAATAATTTAGAAGAATCATACAGGATGAAGGGAACAGGGGTTTATCTGGACAGCCACAGAGGATGCACCAGGAAAGGATGCAGTAACAGAAGGGCACAGAAATCTTAGAGAAGAATGAAAACTCAAATACATGTGCCAAGTGAAAAGGGCCAGACACAGAAGACCACATATGGTATGACTCCGTTTATAGTAAATGTTTGTAAAAGCAAATCTATAGAGCTAGAAAGTAGATTAAAGGTTGCCTCCGGCTGGGGCTGGGAATGGGATTAACTGTAAATGAGTATGAGGGATCTCATTGGGGTGATGGAAGTACTGTAAAACTAGATACGGTGAAGATTGCACAACTCACTAAATTTCCTAGAAATCACTGAATGATACATCTGACATGGGTGAATTTGATATATAACTTTTCCCACAATAAACTTGTTGTATGTGTTTTGTTTGTTTGTTTTTTAAGCTTAGGAGAAACCGGAGAGAATACAAGCCTCGTGTCTGCATTCACGGGTTATAAAGCAGAGGACCTGTGCTTTAGGAACAAAGGCCAGAGTCAGAAGGACGACAGGATTTAGTTATGGATTGGGACAGTGACAGTGACATGCAAGAGGCTAACAGGGTACATGGGGGCAGGTCCTCGAAGGTCACTGGAGGTGAAGGGATCAAAGCACTCGAAGCCCAGGGTGGTCCGTAGGGATGTCAGAAACATCAAGATTGATGGCAACAGTAATACTGGAGAGGGGGGGGGCTTGAGCAGATCCACCAATGTAAATCGTTGTCAGGAAATGACCTAGAGGTCCTAAGACGGAAGGGTCAAGGATGGGGAGACAGCAAATTGGCCTCATGCCATGAATCTAAATGAGGACCCAGGTTCTACAGGAAGGAGGAAGATTAATGATTTGAAATTAATCTGAGGAGCTGGGGAATGCCGTATCACTTATACGTAGCAATGCAGACACACCCACACACTCAATTCACCTACACACATGCATGTGGACACACACGATATACACGCCCACTTGTGGGCCTTGAAGAAGAGAACAAGCATGCATCAGTTCCCCCCAACCACCCCTCGTGAGAATTGGGTTCCTACTGCAGCCCAAATGTGGGAGTGGATTTCATGAAGTGTGGATTACAGAACAGGCACAGTGGACACGTTTCAAAGGAATGAGAGCAATGGGCACAGAAGGAAAACACAAAGTACCAGGGAATTAGAAAATAAAAGAGCAAAAATGGGTATAGCAGGGAGGAGGCGGGTGGAGGAAAAGAGATCCTTAGTGTGTGGAGCGTGGTAACTGTAGTCTGTCTAGCTGGTCCCAAGATTCCAACTTCATAATGGGCCCAATGTAGACATCACCCCAGAGGCAGACTGGGGTACCCCTCCCCATGGACCTGCTTTTGGGACCTACCTTGCTGATGAGCTCCCCGATCATCCCGTTCCAGGAGGTGTTATGGAGCTGGTGACCGTACCTGCCATCGGGGGCCTGGTAAATCTCATATTTGAAGCCCAGAGCCTTGGCCAGTGCATCCAGGACATCGATGGAGAACCCTTTGTAGCGCTTGGGCTGTCCAAGGATGTTCTCAGCCACCATCACAAAAGGCTCTTCCTGAGGACAACAAAATGAATGTTCTTCAACTAAATCACAGGTTTGTGAACACACATCTTTCCAGGGTATTATTAGAGAGACCAATCCGATGAACCATAATTTCAGAACGTTTGTGGACATGTGCATTGTATTTAGCCAATTTAGGCCTGGAGTCTGAACCCCTCTGCCCTTTTCTAAAGCAGTTTGTGGATACTCAGGATACAGGGCACAGGAAAATCCCTCCAACCAGCATACTGATGGAGGAACAGACTTATTTGTCCTGTGTCATCCCAGACTCGGCCCAGAGCCCCATCTCCCAGAATAGCACGGCTTGTTTTCATTCCTTCATTTATAACATTGAGGACTCTGTCCGCTGGAAGTGCCATGATTCTTCGGGACCCACATAAGAAATGTGGATACCTCTCATCCAGGGTATCAGATGACAACAGAGCTCTGTGATACTGGATTGAGGGAAGACAGTAATACATCTATCAGATCATACTAGAAAATGGAGGCTGAGTCACAGGACAAGGCCATACTGCACGTCAAGGACAGGACAGCATTAAACCCCACGGTCTGAAAGTCCAAAGCCAGGCCATGTGCACATTCACACATTTTGCGCTCTGTCACATGTGCTCTTGTAGGGCACGTGATCATCTGGAAAACACCTCAGGCTTCCCCACCACCACCCTGTGAAACTGAACAAGAAGGGGCCTTTTGGCAACGTCCCCAGAGACTACATCTCATTTATTTAATTTTGGGGGGAAATAAGGTATAATGTTTATTCCTGGTGGGCATATGGGGAATGCGGAAACGTGGTTGCCAAAGACTTCTAGAGCCAAGAGACGCCAGTGCTGCTGGGACAGAGGGGAATATTTGGACCATGTCTGACCAGCTAATAAGAGATAAATCTAAAATGTCTCCTACAGTTCTAAAGAGATGAAGAAAGAAATGGAAAGGAAGATGCTTCTAAGGTATCTTAAATACGTAAAAGTCTCTGATTCCAGGACAACCATGCAGAGAAACTGCAACAAATGGTCTTCATTATGAACTTTGTGTCACATGGGCCCATCAGTGGTATTGGGTTCTGGAAGGATGTCCTCCCAACATCCTTCTGAGGGCTCTAGCTACCAGCAAACCTCTCCTAAGGACCACCAGTAGGTCAAGATCGTTTACATCCAAGAACAACTAGAGTTGTTATGCCCGCTCTGGAGCTCAGCACTGGACCTGGATTAGTGGTCCTTCTCTAGAGCAGTCCAGTGACCTCCCATGGAACGTCTCAGAGGCTTGGGGCAGAATCTCCAATCTCACTCTTCCTTCACTGTTCATAAAATTGTTTGAGTGAAAGGCCTTATGAAAGCTCAAGCCACTACTTAAGATCCCCTTCTCTCTAAACCCAGCATCAAGCCAAACAGAGAGAAGCCTCTGACTCAAAGCCTGAATGGCAGACCTCCCCCATATGCCCATGATCCTACCAAGACAGTCACCACTTTGAGAGTCAGTCCTTGGAGGCGACTGCCCATGGGCCTCTCCTGCAGGCTGCCATTCAGGCCCTTCTCCGAGTCCCACGTCGCCAGCTGTGAAGGAAAAAGGGAGTGTGAGGGACAGAACGGGCACCTGTGCAAACCTTAGGAATCGACTCCTAAACTGGGCTCCTGAATCAGGCAGATAGATGGACAACAGCCCTAGGAGTTTCCCAGAGAGCTAGAGGCATCTTACAACCTTAGAAAGAATGAAGGTGTGACAGATAGAGCTCCGCTTCCTCCAGCAGCTCATCTGGATCTTGAGGACCTGCCTCATCCTTGAAATGAAACCAATTGGTAGGAACTTGTTTCTGGAATGAACATTTATGTCCAATTTTACTGTCCACCTACTGAGGCCATGTCAATGTGTCTCGCACAAAGTGCCCTTTTTCTTTCATACTCCTTTGACTTGCCCAGGCCAGAAGGTACTTGAGATCAGCTGCTTCCATCACCAGAGCAGGATGAGATCAAAAGTGAAGCAGGTAACAAAGACCCAAGTTTACAGTTGTCTTACACCCTGATGCCAATTGCAAACAGGACCAAGAGCTCACTGTCTTCACTGTAGTGCTCACTTCATAATTTTCCCTGATAGGCAGGTAGAGGCCAAGAATACATGTGCTCTGGGTCTGCCACATCCTCCTAAGCCTGCAGGATCTGTCCAATAGATGCATTTAAGACCATCTAAGATGGTCAAGGAGACCCTATCCTGGCTCAGAAACAACTGGAGACACAGATGCTCTTGGGACTGCTTCCCTTCCCTGCCTCCCTGCAGGGCCTGAGCAACAACGATGAACTCTTTGTCCGATCAGTGATTCTCAATCGTTAGTTGGTGAGATGTAAAAAGATAGATATTGGCCCCATCTAAAGCCAACATAATTAGGGTCTCAGCACTTGGACATGAGGAATGTTAATGCTTCCCCAGTGATCCTCGTTGAAAACCTCTGCTCTTCTAGGTCACTGGGCCTCTGATGTAGCTGCACATTAGCATCTCTTAAGAGGGCTTTTAAAACCAACTGAAGCCTGCCCCCTGCCCCAGAGTCTGATTTAACTGGTCGGTAGTGGACTGGACATGGATCATTTAGCTGCCCAGGTGATTCTAATGCACAGCCAGGATTGTGAACCACCGCCACAGATGAAAGCAGTGATCTTCAAACCTTAATACGCAGACAAATCACCTAGGGATTCTGCATGCATTTCTGATTCTGGGGCCTGAGATTATTCCTGTCTACCAAGCTCCCCTGTGCTGCTGTTGCTGATCCATGGACCATCAGTTCAGTACCAAGGGGTTAAAATTCAGACTGTCACAGTAGCACCTACCCTTCGCCAGGGAAAACCCACAAGACCCCTAGTTAGGCTGAGCAAAAGAACTACCCCTCTGCGGAAAAGTGCCACCAGATGCCTTAAAGGAGCCACCAATAGTGCCGCTTACGGACACTTCTACTCTCCCAGCATTTCCCATAGCCCTGACATCTGCAGCAAGGTCGGCACCCTGAGCCTTGACTATGAGGCCACAGTTCCAGAATCTGTGGGGCCGCTCTACCTGGAAGATACTAGAACACTGAGGCCTAAAGCAGGAACATCGGAATGAGATATGTGGTTCTAGAACCAGTTTAAAGGAACCTGGAACCTCCTGCCATCACTTCCAACGTGATACAAGCTAAAACCCACTTCACCCTAGATAATAGGATGCCTGGAAGTGATGAACAGATCACTTAGTTAAGAGCACAGTCACATACTCTGAGGAACTCCCCACAGCCACCACTCATTAATTTGAGGGGCACTGCAGTGAAGAACAAAGTTAAGATCTATCCAAAGTCCTGTTCAAGGACATCAAAGATGCCACACTCTTGGAACTGGTATAGTGAGAAGGAAACTTCATGGCTATTTCTCTATGGGGTCTCAGGAAATAGCCCTGGGACTTGCGATCAATTCCCGCAGCCGGATTCAAATGCTGGTCAAAGGGAAAAGACAAACTCAGACAAATGGAGTCCAGGTGTTGACTCCCTGCATTCTTTGGACCCTTCGATATCAGACTCGGGGGACTCATGGTGTGTATTTGGGCAGCCTGCATCTTATCCCCATAACTGTTTAGCCCAGGCATTGGGGCTGCTTAACTCTATGTGTGATCTGCTGCATCCCCTGGGTTGGGTGGTGTTATGAAGGTCCCGGTCCCCTTTACTACCTCAATGACTTACAGAGTCATAATGGAAGCAAAGATGACATGTCAGCTCCAGGGACTGGATAGTTTGCTCTGTACCAGGACTTGAATTCGTAACGCCTGCTGCCCAACCTCCTTGGCACTGGTGATGGGGCATCTCGACTTTGTGCTGCCCTGGTTTGGATGAGCACCTGGAATGAGGCTCCGCTTGGCATCGACCAACCGGCTTTACCTGTCTTTCTATTGGGATTGTAATCAGTCATGGGAATGGAAGCAGGAAAAACAGTTGGGATAAAGCCCTGTCCTTCTACGGTTTTAGTTCAGCTGTGAGAAATGCTCTGCCTCTCCATCCTTGTCCTCACCGTGCTCTGCCTCTAGCCCACTGCCTGGCTCAAGGCAGCAGCACCTCTGCCCCAAAGTACTGCAACAGCCTCCCCACTGTTACCCCAACCTCTCTCTCTTAACAGCCCTCCTCCATTGTGCTGATACTTGTCATAAACTCAAATACAAACTATGTTAATTAACATTTTCTAATTACTTCCTATTTCTTAAAGAATAAAGGCTAACACTTTTCAACTTGGCCTAAATGAAAAGGCCTTCCTGATCGAGACCCAACCTTGACTGTCAGCTTCAGTTCACTCCAACCCCACCAAATTCCTCACCTTTCTCAAGCGCATGGTGTTCCCTCCTGACTCTTTACATCCAGGTTCTTCTCCCTGGAATGCCATTTCTCTCTGGCTGCGTCTGGTAAACTCTTACTCAATTTCTCAAAAAAATAAGCTCTTACTTTAGGGTAGTTTTAGATTCACAGAAAAGTCGCAGAGGTTATGCAGAGACCGTCCATATACCCCACACCCAGTTTCCCCTGTTGTTAAGATGTTACATTGGTATGATTAGTATGATACATTCCTCCCAACTAATGAAATGTTTAGTTCAATCTCCACCATTGATACAAAGCTGCAGTAGAAATGATCTTCAGTGTCTTCCATTCTAGACCTAAGTCTGTGATTCCGCTGTGCTATTTGCGTTTCTTACCCCGTTCCCTGGGATCCAAACCCTGTCTTCATAAACTGTCTAGAGGTTTGGGCACTTGGACTGGACCTTGCCTTGCTTATTCCCATCTCAGAGTTTCTAACCTTGCCTTGAATGTCATTTCTCCTCTAGACGATCAGCTCCCTATTACTGGTATAGTTTGGGAACTTGGAGGTATTAAATTAGCATATGTTTATGAGCCAATATATCTATGTTCTAGGTGTGTTTCCACCACTTACCTGAGTGACCTCAGCACATTTTACAGCACAGTACTTAAATCACAAGAGGCAACAAATATTTTTGAATAAATTTAACTTCACTGAGATTCCATTTTCCTATCGATAAAATGGAATAAAAATACCATCCCTGCCTACCATGCTGAGGGGCTGTTCAAAGGAGAAAATAATTTTGAAATAATATGTAATAAAATAACTTAAATAATAATCACAAAGTAAAGAATCAAGATATTAGAAAGTGTGTACAATGCGACCTTAATTATGTCTTCTTTTAAAGGCAGTGGTTAAAACGGGAGGAAATGTGTTTAAATGTAATATTTGGATTTATCTTGGTGGTAGAATTATGAATAACCATGATTACTTTTTTTACGCTTTCCTATGTTTTTAACAGGTTTGTCATTACTTTCACAAAAAGGAAAATATGCTTTTGATAAAAATAGCTAGCACGGGTGATAAAGCAAAATCCTGTCACATGCACTTGTATGATTGAGGGCTGAATGGAAGGAAGCAATTAGAGTCAAATTATCTATCGGTAGGTCAAGGCCAGTCTAAGAGTTAGAACTTAATATTGAATACATCAGTTCTCTGGTTGCAAGGAGCTATGGCCGAGGTGCCCATCTCCTAGAAGAGGCACACTGCAAGGTCTTCCAGGACAGCATCTCACAATCTAAGACACCTCCAAGATTGTGTAGGGCCCCATGAGCCTGCTTGGGTTTGGAGACAGGGCAGTGGCCCCTCCTGGGGCCCAGCTCCATGAAGACAGGCAGTCTTCCTCCACTAAGGAAGAGGGGCGGGTGGCATCAAATCTTATTAGTTAGTATTCAGACCATCCTAAGGCAAAGTCATTTAAATCAAAGTGCAACTTCATGAGAGAAAGAAAAAAAATTCCTCCAACCTGTTACTATTATTCCTATTTCTTTTGTCTGAAAGTACTTAGGGACTAAAGGTTTTTTAGTTTACTGTTTTTCAATACTCACTTCTCTCTCCCTGGCCTTCAGGCATCCTGTACTCTAACAAAGAAAGAAAAAATACTTCAAAGAGAAACCAAAATTCTGCCTTCAAACACATCAAAGTAACCATGTTCCAGGATCTGGGAGCCTTCGAGCTGGGCAGGAAAGTGTACTATTCCCTCACATCAGCCTGAAGCCAAGTGCCCTAGGCTGAGTGAATCCTCCTATTTCCACAAAGCCTTGGCTCTTGTCCAAATCTTAAGACCAGAGTGGTAAACCTTCATTTGAGTGAGGCCATCCCTCTGAGCACCCAATATGTAAGACCAGAGCAGAGAAAGTCACAATCCTTTTCAAACAAAATCTTTCGTTTAAAAGACTAAAGTGGAATTTTTAAAATAAAATAAAGCCTTTAAGTGGATTCCCAAACTTGCCGCCCATCAAGATTAGGAGACACTGTGTTCTGCCTCCCTCCTGAGGACAGCTTGGGGCTCCCTGATCAGAATGCTGGAGAAAAAAGTTCAGATAATAAAAGCCAAATGAAGCTGATAGGCTTGATAAATGGGAAGCCAGAAAAACCTTTCACCCAGTGAAGTCCTGACACTTAGTCATACAGCTGCAGACCATTTCATTTGTACATAAGTGCATCTACTCTGACTTCCTCTTGTATTTTGCAGACAGAATTTTGTTTATGGGGTCAATGAATTTATGGCCACGGAAACCCACTTTTGACAGCTGACCTGTCAAGATCAGTGCCTGAAAAACTAATTTCCAGCACTGTTAAACAAAACGAGAACTGCCGCTGTTTGATAAGACAGCTATGGTTTTCATTCATTGCCAAGAGCTGCTCTACCCAGACCGGAAGCGTGGATGGAGCCAGAGGTTACAGCACAATCATTACTTGAAAGAGGATAAATGGTTTCAAAATCTGATGATGACAAACAACTGTTCAAGAGATCAGCCAACTGGAGAATAAATTTCATAAACCATTGGTGCCAGGAAAATATATTTCCTGAGTCAATCAGGGTGTTCTTCATGTTTGCGTTTGAGTTGTGAGATGTAGGGGTTTGGGACTTCGTGGCCTGTCCTTATTAAATGCAGGACTATTAACCCTAAATGGGACCGACCTCCTTTAGAAGATTGGGCTTTGTGGTCTGTCGTCTAGTTATAGAGGTGTCGTAAAGTGCTGGTTCTCTTTTCATGGCGGGGAGCGGAGAAGGGAAGGAGAGAAGAGGCAACCCAACTGCTGTGCAGCCCAGAATGTGACCAGCTTCATACATTGAGCCTTGCCAATTCCTTGGGAGGGAAGAGGAAGGGAAGAAGGAAGGTAGGTTTGCTTACCCCCAAATCTTATGCTTAGCTATATCCAACAAGACAATAGATCAATAACCTCTATCGTCACATTTCGCAACTGAGTGAGCAATACTTTGCTGGTGAGCTTGTCTCAAGAGAGCACTGGAGGCTGGAAGTGAAGTTTCTATGACCATGCCAGTCAGATCTCACAGCCATAGTTGGAGCTCCATCTGAGCTGTATCCTCATTGACCAGCGACTGCCATGAGCCGAGTGCAGACACGTTCGGCTGGCGTACAGGATTCAGAGTGATGGCGCATGGGTTTAACATCATGTCAGTACATGGGCTTTTCTGAAATAATAAGCCCTCTATTAGCTTTTATTCCTTGGTCCTTTTTTATTGGAAAACAAAACTGTCTGGTGTATGTTTCAAAAAAAAAAAAATCAGAGCCTTGGGTGGGGGTGGGGTGAAGGGGGAACCCACATCTTGAATCAGCGTGCACTGGGGGATTCAGCCAGCACTGATATCAGTCAGGAGATTGCACATTTTAAACTCTGACTAAATGCAAGGACCACATGCTCAGACACAAACAGGGCATCTTGGAAGCAGAGTGCAAGCATCTGAGGATAGGATGTTAATATTTGTAGCC